>NC_052154.1:32447855-33647855 GCF_902713615.1 Scyliorhinus canicula | reverse complement strand
ACGGCCGCACAAATAACCAGCGCGGCTGCACCTGGAACACACTTTTCCAAAGGCCGGACATTGCCATGGGTCATGTCGATTGCCACATTTCTGGCCGCCCGCATTGAGACCATGTTTCTTTATGACATGCATCACAGCACTAATGGCACTGGCATCGTGTTCCATGTTGGTGCCAAAATGCTTTAAGCTGAGATGCTGATTTGCTGTGCTGTATTCTCACTCACAAATCTGTATTGCTTGTTCCAGTACCAAATCTTCTTCCTGCAGTAATCTCTCACGAAGCTTATCATTTGATACACCAAAGACAATTTGGTAGCGGATCAGGGAAATTTCAGACTATTGCAATTGCAGGACTGGGCCTTCAGCCTCAAGTCAGTGGCAAAACAGTCGAAAGATTCGCCTGGTTTCTGCGTACGGAACATGTTTCTCTTGAATGTCTCATGCTTTTTGGGGCAGCAATGTCGATCAGAGTATCCAATGACTTCATCATATCACTTACTCTCCTCCTCATTGTCAAAAGCAAAAGTATTATTTATTTCAATTGCTTGTGGACCCGCCACCGTGAGCAGTAATGCAATCCGCCTTTCATCAGGCTGAGCCTGTAGGCCAAGGGCCGATACATAGAACTTAAACTGCTGTTTGAGGACGCACCAATTTTCATCTACATTACCCAATGCTTGAAGCTGGTGGTGTGCCTTCAAACCTTCCAACTCGAACTTCAGTATCTTATATTGCGCTGAGTTGCCAATGGTCGCAGTTCACCAGGTCGGTTCTTCGGCCGATTTAACTTTGCCTTTTCTGATGTTACCCTTAAATCTTCACCACTCTGGTACCATGTTGTGTTCCGTGATCTTGTCTTGCAATTAATCTGCAGAACTGCTGGCGACTTAGCCAGAACGATGATTTATTAATGTACACGTGGTAAGGCAACGATCAGATACAGACCAAATTATCATAGAGTTACATTAGTACATTAGACTCTCCTGGAGCTACCCTTATGTGCAACTGTCCTCATATACGCCTTACAACCTTCTGCTGGTAGCCAGATGTCACCTAACTGATGTCTGTCACCACCTGCTGGTGGGAGATCGCACTGCTGAGAACATGTAATATTATCAACAGGTATATCAACACACATTGCCCAGGAAACCTGAACAGTTCCCTGTCACAACCTCTGTGTTAAACACAGGTTCAACATCATACTGCAACTAAGCTCCAAGGCAAAGGCACACACCCTACAGGGACCTCCACCTGTAGGACATGCCCACACACCAGTCTCATAGTAGAGAGCCGCATGTCTGCACAGTAAGAGTGTCTCCACCACACAACCAGCTGCCACCGTTCCGGTGGGAAGGCACAAGTCCCACTCAATGAGGACACCCACAGTAGACACTACTGGGAGAACCAGAACAGGGGCCACAGAGCCCATCACTTACACTTGTTGTGGCAGCCACCAGTATCCCATTTGACAGGGAGAGGTAGTGAGGATGGAATCTTCCAACATCAAGGACCGGATGCAAGTAACTGATGGGGAGAGGGCTGCAGTGTCAAGTACATGATGTAGAAGGGGCTGGTGAGGTGGGTGGGGGGAGGGGGGGGGGGGGGGTTCATGTGGTCACTGGGTGAGGAGGGGGTAGTAAGGCTAGCTGAGCAGTCACACCCATGTAATTTGGGGGTTTGGATGGTCAATGGAGCGTCACCTTTGTCTATCCCCCCTCTCCCCCCCGACAGAGAAATGTAATTTGGAACTTAACCTGCCATGTGAGCTATCTACATGGCCGCTGCTGCCCTCAACTTTTATACCTCTGGCTCATTCCAGGGCTCCAGCGGGAACATGTGCTGTTATTTACAAACTTCCACACACAGGGCATCCAGGCTGTGACAGATGCCCGATACGCCCAGGCAGCAGCCTACAACCACTTTAACCAAGACCACATCCACCAGGATGCCCAGGCTGCAGGATTTGCTGGCATTGCTGGCATGCACCAGGGGGTTATTGATGGCACGAATGTCACCCTCAGAGCATCGGATCGACAGGGGGTGCCCTTCATTAACAGGAAGGGCTCCACTCCCAGAACGTGCAGTTGGTGTGCGATCACTAGCGGCACATCGTGCAAGTCTGTGCACGATACCCAGGTAGTGTGCACAACGCTTCCATCCTGACGCACTCAGAGGCTCCCAGCACGATTAAGGCACTTTCTCAGGTGAAGGGTTGGCTAGTGGGTGACAATCTACCTGCTCAGGTCATGGCTGATGGTGTCTGTGCAAAAGCCTCAGACTGAGACTGGGGGAGTTATAATGACATTCACTCGGCAACTAGGAACATCACCGAGTGGCGCATCAGACTTTTAAAAAAATTAATTTTATGGGATGGCTATGCCCTGCATTTAGTTGCCCTTCAGAAGGTGGTGGTGAGCTGCCTTCTCGAACCGCTGCAGTCCCTGAAGTGTAGGTGCTGTTAGGGAGGGAGTTAGAGAATTTTGACCCAGCGACAGTGATAGAAACCTACTTTATTATAGGTAATAAAGGTTTAAGGAAATAAATGATTTAGTGACATTATACTATTAAAAATCATATGTATTAACCATAACAGCAGAAAATGCTGAGAGCATGGGAAAAGATCTGATAAGGAAGTCAGTATTCAAACTGACTATCCAAGCTGCAGAATAGACCCATGGTCATCATTACTGGGCAAACATCCCAGTTCTGGAGAATATGTTGGGAAACAGGTGGGAAACATAGAGAAGTTTTCCTATGCCATATTATCTCTTAAAACTTGATAGACAGCTATTTCATAGAATTAAATGAATTATAATTATTTTAACCCAATCACAGTCAGAAAGGGGACAGAACCTAATAAAAATTATGATTTCCTTATGAGACGGAGTGGGAATTTTTTTTGGCTCTCTCTCCAAAATCAGCTCTCAAATCTCTCTCTCTCTCTCTCTCAGGCTCTCTGAATTCATCTTTAACCTAACCTTTGAAACCTATTTCTACTTTGCTTTGCAAACAGCTATTTACTTTTGTTTAATTTTTGTACTGCGCATTTTGATCTGAAGAAATTACCCCAAACTGAATTGTATCTTGAATTCAACTCAATCATCTGCATTTGTGTTGGACAAACAACTTTTTAGATTCTGTATTCGTATAAAATTTGACTTGATCAATAGACTTTGAAACTGTCATAAATAAATATATACTTGACTTCACCCAAGAAGCTTAGTCTCGAGTTCTGTATGATTGATATATAGTGCGGCGACACATAAATATATGAACAAAATACAGATCTATCAGACAGTGAAGGAAGGCGATATATTTCCAAGTCAGGGTGGTGAATGACTTGGAGGGGAACCTCCAGGTGGTGGGGTTCCCAGTTATCTGCTGCTCTTGTCTTTCTAGATGGGAGTGATCGTGGGTTTGGAAGGTGCTGTCGAAGGAACCTTGGCGAGTTACTGTAGTGCATCTTGTAGATGGTACACACTGCTGCTACTGTTCCGCGGTGGTGGAGGGTTTGAATGTTTGTGGAAGGAGGAGCAATAAAGCGGGCTGCTTTGTCCTGGATGGCGTCGAGCTTCTTCAGTGTTGTTGGAGCTGCACTCATCCAGTCAAGTGGAAAATATTCCATTACACTCCTGACTTGTGCCTTGTAGATGGTGGACAGGCTTTGTAGGTTCAGGAGGTGAGTTACTCGCCGTAGGATTCCTAGTCTTTGATTTGCTTTGGTAGCCACAGTATTCATATGGCTAGTCCAGTTCAGTTTTTGGTCAATAGTAACCACCAGGATGTTGATTGTGGAGGATTCAGTGATGGTAATGCCATTGAATGTCAAGGGGTGGTGGTTAGATCCTCTCTTGTAGAAGATGTTCATTGCCTACCACCTGTGTGGCACGAAGGTAACTTTCCACTTGTCAGCCCAAGCCTGGATGTTGTCCAGGCCTTGCTGCATTTAGACATGGACTGCTTCATTATCTGAGGAGTCGCGAATGGTGCTGAACATTGTGGAGGGCATTGATGAAGCAGCTGAAGATGGTTGGGCCTAGAACACTACCCTGAGGAACTCAATGATGTCCTGGGGCTGAGATGGTTGACCCACAACCACCACTACCATCTTCCTTTGTTCCAGGTATGACTCCAAACAGCGGAGAGTTTTCCCCTGATTCCCATTGACTCCAGTTTCGCTCGGGCTCCTTGATGCTATACTCGGTCTTATACTGTCTTGGTGTCAAGGGCAGTTACTCTCACCTCACCTACTGTTGAAGATGCACTTCTGCTTCCTGGACCGCTCTGGTGGAATTCCTCAGTACAGTTCACAGAGGGTCACACACATCATGGTGGCCTGCTGCATCATGCATAACATCACGCATTGCAGGGCAACATGCTGGAAGAGGGGGAAGACCAGCAGGCCTTGTTGAATGAGGAAGGTGCCCAGCATGAGCCAAGCAAGGATCCGGAATTGGCTCAACAGGCCATGGAATGTACCCTTCTGGGCTGTCAAACCAGGGAGACTTGATCATCTCCCAATTCACCGACCAGGAGGTCAAAATACCAGCTGCTCCATGCCATCATTCCGCCACTCCCCCCACACCTCCTTACCCTCAGCCTTTCTGTCTCATAGCCCTCCAGCCACACCCCCCAAAAGCTTCCACTTAACGTTTCACCCCAGAACCACAGCCTCTACTCCCACTGCCAAGGATTTAGAACAGTACAGCACAGAACAGGCCCTTCGGCCCTCGATGTTGTGCCGAGCAATGATCACCCTACTCAAACTCACGTATCCACCCTATACCCGTAACCCAACAACTCCCCCTTAACCTTACTTTTTAGGACACTACGGGCAATTTAGCATGGCCAATCCACCTAATCCGTACATCTTTGGACTGTGGGAGGAAACCGGAGCACCCGGAGGAAACCCACGCACACACGGGGACGTGCAGACTCCGCACAGACAGTGACCCAGCCGGGAATCGAACCTGGGACCCTGGAGCTGTGAAGCATTGATGCTAACCACTATGCTACCGTGCTGAAATGGATCATTTCAGTATCACACCAGGGTGTTGGGCCTGGGTTGGCAGTATCAGCGGGTCTTGTCTATGGGGCGGAGGAGGATGACGACTCACTGTAAGGTGAATTCTAGCGCTCCTCATTGTCTGAAAAAGTCTGGCTCCTGTCTTTTAGATAACATGCCACTGTCCACCCAGATGATCCCTGGTTGTGTGATGATGGTTCCTTCTCATGGGCCACATTATTTGGGGGAGGGTTGCGAAGCAAGATAGAGGGAGCTTTGGGTTCATAGGCTGGGGATGCTGCCATCCTTGGCAGTCTCACTCTGCGGCTCCTATGATCTGTCGCTTCTCGGTGAAGGTGAATGCCTGGGGGATATCCATGGGTCCGATGCACCCTGAACCTCCTCCCCACCCACATCCCCCCAACCATCACAGACAAGACCCTGCCCCAGCCCGTGGGACAAGAGTGAGAGGCAGATCAGACTGGTGGTTGGAAAGTGTTTAATGCTGCGTCTTTACCGATTTGCTACCGTTCCCCATGACTCATTCGCTATGTTCAACTATACCCGTGCCAACTTAAGTGATCCTTTTGATCTATCAGTGGCCTCCTGCTCTGATAGGTGTTCACCCAGGTTGGATATCAAGAGTCGAGGCAACCTGCAGTTTGTCTCACCCTCTGCCCTGTGATGGCCTGGCGGCCTTTCTCTGGAGGGTCTAGGCCTGGATGGGCCCGGCTGACTTTCGGGTCACAGGTGATGACGTGTCACACTGTTCTGCCCACTGCCCATCATAAGCACCAGTGTCAGGTGAATGGGGTTCAGAAGGGCTGCAGTGATCCAGCACCTCCTCTCCGGGCAGCCTCGGGATGGGCCCCGTCTCGCCCTCCTCTTTCAAAGAGTCTCAGGACTACTCCATGGGATGGAGGGCCTCCCAAGGAAGCTCCAGTGCCCTTAACCACATCTGGCGCTACCAGTCCTGGAGTCCCGCCCTCGTCTGAACCATGGTGTCAATGCCCTGTATCTGCATGTCCCTCAGTGAATGAGCCATGGCCCTCTTTGCCTCAGTCATGTCCTTCTGTGGCTGCATCATGCCCCTGTGCGACTGGCTAAAGTTAGTCAGCACCCAGCCAATGCTCTCGATGCTGTCAGCCATGACATTTTGTGAGTGTGCCAAGCTTTGGAGTGTTGCAACAATGTCCATCTGTGCCTGGGACATGTCCTCGTGACGCTGGGTCCTCCTGTCCTGTACATCAGCAATGGACACCACAGGGTGTCCCACACCTTGTATGTCCTGACACTTGGCTCTGACTTCTTGCCCCAACCTTTCCACCATGGAAACCACCCTTTCAGTGTTGGCACGGGGAGTCACGCATTGTTCTCAATATCTCCTGTGCCTGGAGGCGATTGGAGTCCTCCCGTTGTACCTGCAGATTCTGGAATGTAGCTGACACCCTCTCCTGTAGATTCTGCCACTGAATCTGCACCTGAGCCAGTGATGGAATCATCAAAAAAACCACATCTGTCTTGGCGGCAGCCAAGTGAAAATGCAGTGTTTTTTCACTCTACTGCCTGGACTGCTCTTCAGCTTTCAGCAGCGGTTACCAATGGGGGTGTGGGTTGGTGGTCATAATGGGGGTTTGAAGAGGGGTCTGATGGGGGTCTCTGATGGAGATCTGCTGGAGGTTTCTCTTGAGAGGTCTCTGATGGGGGTCTCTGTTGGGAGGTTCTGTTGCGGGTGCCTGATGGGGGTCCCTGTTGGGAATCTCCGATGGGGGAGTGTCTGATGGGGGTCCCAGCTGGGGGTCTCTGTTGGGGGTTCCTGTTGGGGATCTCTGATGTGGGGGTCTCTGATGGAAGGTCGCAGTTGGGGGTCTCTGTTGGGGGTTCCTGTTGGGGATCTCTGATGTGGGGGTTTCTGATGGAAGGTCGCAGTTGGGGGTCCATGTAGGGGATGTCTGATGTGGATCAGATTTCCAACATCCGGAGTATTTTGCCTTTCATAGAATCATAGAATTTACAGTGCAGAAGGAGGCCATTCGGCCCATCGAGTCTGCACTGGCTGTTGGAAAGAGCATCCTACCCAAGGTTGTACAGGCCGGAATCCTCCTGGCTGCCGTTTCAATGGCTTTTTGCATGGCTGGATAAAACCTAACTGGGAGCTTTCCTTTTGTTTCCCATCAGAAACTCACCAAACCTTAAAGCACTCACCGAGCTGCATGAAATCTCTTTAAAAGAAGTTGGAAATGGTCCATTGGGCCATTATTAGCTCAGTGAAGTGTAAGAAGATTTTCTGCACCACCACAATCATTTATAATGCATCAGGGAAAAGGAGCTTGAATTTCTTCTGCACAGATTCATTAATAAGAAAACAAATAATTTAGGAGTCAATCAGTTCCACCTATTCTCAGAAATAATGTAATAATTCACAATTAATGTCTTATGAAGACATTTTACAACCTTGTGCTTTAACAGACATTTGAATTTTACCAGGACAGCCATGGTCCCAGGACCAGAACCAACGTTGGGAGGCCACTCTGCGTTGGCAGGAGGTGGAAGCCACAGAGGCTAATTCCCAGCAGTGACCAATCCAGTGACTGCAGCCAGCGATGACATCCCAAGTAATGATGACAACTCCCCAGCCAGAGGGCTGACAGCTCAGGGTGGCGGCCTCAGTGTACAGGCAGTGTCATTGCTAAGGGGGCGGCTGTGATATCCTGCACGGGACTTACGGGGTGGAAATGATTATCATCCCCCTGGCCCTCAGGGAGTATGAGCTCCTCCGCTGAGGGGCGGGGGAAATCTATTGGCCATTGTATAAAATGTCGGCCAGTAAACACCGATATATATCTAAATTCTTTATTTGACTCAGAGTGGACTCCCGTATCCTTATTAAAGCGGCCATTGATGCCAGCCGATATGGAATACGGAGAAAGGAACACCCCCCCCGGTGCCCCTGGAGTTCCCTGAGAGGTTACCAGGATTCATTGGCAGCCTTGCCACTTGCCATGCCCTGGTGGGACAGCCCCCCCCCCCCCCCCCCCGCTCCTGAAGGCAGTATGTATGCCATCTTTCCCACTCTTTACGACATTGTATTGCAGGGATGAGGTGGCGGGTAGCCTCCCGGCTTATCACCAAACATCAGGCAAAATTCCAACCATGAATTGCTTTCCCAGCAACCCAATATGGGATTTTATTGTGTGTCCCCTGGACCATGGTTATAAAACGGAAGAGGAAAGTGAAGAAGAAGCAGGAAATTGAACTTCCTGCTCCTATGAATATCTCATTAAGGAACGTGACCCCACTCCTGGAAGAACCTTCACTGTCACCTTAGATATTTAACTGCAGGCAAAAGAACACTTGCAGGGATAGAAATGGGTGTGAAGTTCATTTTGTTACATTCCGCACATTGTTGGGGAACATTATACATAGCATTCCAAACAATGAGAGCAAGCTGGTTGGGAATAGGAAACTTTCTTACTGCAATGCATTGTTCCATGCTGCAAATGTTTTCTTGGCTGCCTTGGTCAGGTCCATGAACTGCTTCTGGTATTCAGTTACCTTGCAGGCAAAATCTGTCACTGGACAGGATTACAGCCTCTGTGTTTCTTCCTTGAGCCATAAGGTTGTGTTCTCTTTTGTCTGATTTCAACCAATTATACCTCACCTAAGGGTCTATCGGGGTGAAATCGATTGATTCCAGTACACTTTACACCCATTTATTCCATTAAAGCATAGTGTTAAAGCAAATACTGCAGCCAGCTTGCACACTATAACACCCTATAAACAGCAATGAAATTAATGTCAATCTGCCTTTGATGGCATTGGTTGTGAGAACAATCTAACAGCATAAGAGCAGTGTTATTAGCTCATATGGGTGGTGCACTCCTTCTGATGGTAAACCCTTCACAGCGATACCTACCTCCATATTTGGCAGAGTTTTGCTTGGACATTTATCTAACTAAGTAGGAAATCTCAATGTTAAAGCTTAGCTGTTGTGTGAATTTAAAATAAATATTTCATTCAATCTTTTACTTTTTTTTTTATAAATGTTTTTATTCAGTTTTCATATTTTATATTGAACAAATTACAAATTGTTAGGAGAAAGAAAAAAGAAAAAAAACAAACACGCAAAAATTAACATACATATTTACAGGTAAGCATCTTCGTAGTAGTAACTGCGCCCCCCCCCCCCCCTCAACATGTTTATTTAGTTTGGTTTTGGGCCTTAGCTAGCCATCGAACCCCCGTAACGAACCTGTAGCCCCCCCCCCCCCCCCCCTCCCGCTACCTTCCCCCGACTATTCTTCCTCTTGTACATTGGCCACAAATAGGTCCCGGAACAGTTGCATGAATGGCTCCCACGTTCTGTGGAAGCCGTCGTCCGACCCTCGGATGGCAAATTTGATTTTCTCCATTTGGAGAGATTCCGAGAGGTCGGACAGCCAGTCCGCAGCTCTGGGCGGTGCTGCTGACCGCCAGCCAAACAGGATTCTACGGCGGGCGATCAGGGAGGCAAAGGCAAGGGCGTCTGCCCTCCTCCCCAGGAATAGATCTGGCTGTTCTGAAACCCCGAAGACCGCCACTATCGGGCATGGCTCCACCCTCACTCCCACCACTTTGGACATTACCTCGAAGAAGGCTGTCCAGTACTCCACGAGTCTGGGGCAAGACCAGAACATGTGGGCGTGGTTGGCCGGGCCTCTTTGGCACCGTTCACATCTGTCTTCCACCTCCGGGAAGAACCTACTCATACGGGTTCTTGTTAAGTGGGCTCTATGTACCACTTTTAGTTGCGTCAGGCTGAGCCTTGCGCACGTGGAGGTGGAGTTGACCCTATGCAGTGCTTCGCTCCAGAGTCCCCACCCGATCTCCATCCCCAGGTCGTCCTCCCATTTCCTCCTTGTTGCGTCCAGTACGGTGTCGTCCCTATCTACCAGTCGGTCATACATGTCACTACAGTTCCCTTTCTCTAGGATACTTGCGTCCAGTAGGTCTTCCAGTAGTGTCTGTCGTGGCGGTTGTGGGTACGTCCTTGTCTCCTTTCGTAGGAAGTTTTTGAGCTGCAGGTACCGTAGCTCGTTCCCCCCAGCTAGCTGAAATTTCTCTGTCAGTTCGTCCAGTGTTGCGATCCTGTCGTCCGTGTATAGGTCCCTGACTGTCAGTGTCCCCCCGTCCTGCCTCCACCTTTTGAAGGTGGCGTCGGTCAGTGCTGGTTTGAACCTATGGTTGTTGCAGATGGGAGCCCTGTTCGACATTTTGGTCAGGCCAAGTTGCTGCCGCAGTTGGTTCCAGGATTGGAGGGTGGCTGTCACCACTGGGCTGCTGGAGTGTTTTTTGGGTGGGGATGGGAGTGCTGCCGTGGCGAGGGCCCGGAGGGAGGTTCCCATGCAGGAGGCCTCCTCCGCACGCACCCACTCAGCTTCTGGCTCCTGGATCCATCCCCTTACTCGCTCGGCTGTTGCTGCCCAGTGGTAGAATTGTAGATTCGGGAGGGCTAACCCTCCCCTGGTTTTTGTTTTTTGTAAGACCTTCTTTGGGATCCTAGCATTTTTACCCCCCCATACGAACGCCATGATGAGTTTGTCCAGCGCTTTGAAAAAGTGTCCAGCGCTTTGAAAAAGATTCAATCTTTTACTTGACATATTTTAATATTCACAAATGCAGATTTGCACTCCATAAAATGGACCCAGCAGATTACTATGGTGCGCTGTTTTACATTAGCTGTGTAATAATAAATTTTGATTAAATTTCCATGTCATATTGGAGATTATTCACCCTTGCAATTCAACAAAGTTGTGTAATCACACTTTCAGCTTAAAACTAGAATCAATAATAATAATTACTCGGGGCATTTTACAATAACTTCATTGGAATGTAAGCCTACTTGTGACAATAAAGATTATTATTATTTATTATTGATAATCTTTATTAGTGTCACAAGTAGGCTTGCATTAACACTGCATATGGAAAGGCCCCAGTCGCCACATTCCAACGCCTGTTCGGGTACACAGAGGGAGAATTCAGAATGTCCAATCCACCTAACAAGCACGTCTTTGGACTGTGGGTAATAGATTATTAAGACAAGCTGGTCTGTATCTTTATCAAACTTCAGTTTAAAGGCCAAAAATTGGTTCCTCCTAGAATTGTGCAGAAAACTATTCCAACCCCTCGGACTCTCAGCCCTAATTTATTTAAAGTAGCTCCTCTTGTCCTTGTACTAAGCGAGATAAGACAAGAAGTGAAAATGCAAAATGCTGGAAATGGAGCAGCAGACCAATAATTCTACATGAAGAAATCGCATACGTTAGTCTTTCATTCTACAAGCCGACCTGTTGTGTTTTTTCTAGCATTTACTATTTTTGTTCTATATTACCAGCTTTTGCTGCTTTTTTCCCTTTTCCTTAGAAATTAAACTGATGTGATGCTAACTTTAATTTCAATTGTTGAAGACCAGGAGATAACTGCTACATTACAGCAAGCACCACTCTATTGCCACAGAACAAGAACAAGAACAAAGAAAATTACAGCACAAGACCAGGCCCTACAGCCCTCCCAGCCTGCGCTGATCCAGATCCTTTATCTAAACCTGTCGCCTATTTTCCAAGGATCTCTTTCCCTCTGTTCCCCGCCCGTTCATATATCTATCCAGATGCATCTTAAATGATGCTATCGTGCCCGCCTCTACCACCTCCACTGGCAAAGCGTTCCAGGCACCCACCACCCTCTGCGTAAAAAACTTTCCACGCACATCTCCCTTAAACTTTCCCCCTCTCACCTTGAAATCATGACCCCTTGTAATTTGCACCCCCACTCTTGGAAAAAGCTTGTTGCTATCCACCCTGTCCATACCTCTCATAATTTTGTAGACCACAATCAGGGCCCCCCTCAACCTCCGTCTTTCCAACGAAAACAATCCTAATCTACTCAACCTTTCTTCATAGCTAGCACCTTCCATACCAGGAAACATCCTGGTGAACCTCCTCTGCACCCTCTCTAAAGCATCCACATCCTTCTGGTAATGTGGCGACCAGAACTGCATGCAGTATTCCAAATGTGGCCTAACCAAAGTCCTATACAACTTTAACATGACCTGCCGACTCTTGTACTCAATACCCCGTCCGATGAAGGCAAGCATGCTGTATGCCTTCTTGACCACTCTATCGACCTGCGTTGCCACCTTCAGGGTACAATGGACCTGAACTCCCAGATCTCTCTGTACATCAATTTTCCCCAGGACTCTTCCATTGACCCTATAATCCGCTCTTGAATTAGATCTTCCAAAATGCATCACCTCGCATTTGCATGGATTGAACTCCATCTGTCATTTCTCTGCCCAACTCTCCAATCTATCTATATTTTGCTGTATTCTCTGACAGTCCTCCTCGCTATCTGCAACTCTACTAATCTTAGTATCATCTGCAAACTTGCTAATCAGACCACCTATACCTTCCTCCAGATCTTTTATGTATATCACAAACAGCAGTAGTCCGAGCACGGATCCCTGTGGAACGCCACTAGTGACCTTCCTCCATTTTGAGACACTCCCTTCCACCATTATTCTCTGTCTCCTGTTGCCCAGCCAGTTCTTTATACATCTAGCTAGTACACCCTGAACCCCATACGACTTCATTTTTCTATCAACCTGCCATGGGAAACTTTATCAAACGCCTTACTGAAGTCCATGTATATGACATCTACAGCCCTTCCCTCATCAATTAACTTTGTCACTTCCTCAAAGAATTCTATTAGGTTTGTGAGACATGACCTTCTCTACACAAAACCATGCTGCCTATCACTGATAAGTCTATTTTCTTCCAAATGTGAATAGATCCTATCCCTCAGTATCTTCTCCAACAGTTTGCCTACCACTGACGTCAAGCTCACAGGTCTATAATTCCCTGGATTATCCCTGCTACCCTTCTTAAACAAAGGGACAACATTAGCAATTCTCCAGTCCTCCGGGACCTCACCCGTGCTCAAGGATGCTGCAAAGATATCTGTTAAGGCCCCAGCTATTTTGACCCTCGCTTCCCTCAGCAACCTGGGATAGATCCCATCCGGACCTAGAGACTTGTCCACCTTAATGTCTTTTAGAATACCCAGAACTTCCCCCTTCCGTATGACAATTTGACCTAGAGTATTTAAACATCCATCCCTAGCCTCAACATCCGTCATGTCCCTCTCCTTGCTGTATACCGATGCAAAGTACTCATTAAGAATCTCACCCATTTCCTTTGACTCCACGCATAAATTTCCTCTTTTGTCTTTGAGTGGGCCAATCCTTTCTCTAGTTACCCTCTTGCTCCTTATATACGAATAAAAGGCTTTGGGATTTTCCTTAACCCTGCTCGCCAAAGATATTTCATGACCTCTTTTAGCCCTTTTTATTGCACGTTTGAGATTTGTCCTACTTTCCCGATATTCCTCCAAAGCTTCATCAGTTTTAAGTTGCCTCGATCTTATGTATGCTTCCTTTTTCACCTTAGCTAGTCTCACAATTCCACCCGTCATCCATGGTTCCCTAATTTCTGGGGCAGCAGGGTAGCATGGTGGTTAGCATAAATGCTTCACAGCTCCAGGGTCCCAGGTTCGATTCCCGGCTGGGTCACTGTCTGTGTGGAGTCTGCACGTCCTCCCCCTGTGTGCGTGGGTTTCCTCCGGGTGCTCCGGTTTCCTCCCACAGTCCAAAGATGTGCGGGTTAGGTGGATTGGCTATGCTAAATTGCCCGTAGTGTCCTAATAAAAGTAAGGTTAAGGGGGGTGTTGTTGGGTTACGGGTATAGGGTGGATATGTGGGTTTGAGTAGGGTGATCATGGCTCGGCACAACATTGAGGGCCGAAGGGCCTGTTCTGTGCTGTACTGTTCTATGTTCTATGTTCTAATCTTGCCATTTCTATCCCTCATTTTCCCAGGGACATGTCTGTCCTGCACTCTAATCAACCTTTCCTTAAAAGACTCCCACATTTCAAATGTGGATTTACCCGTAAACAGCTGCTCCCAATCCACATTCCCTAGCTCCTGCCGAATTTTGTTATACTTGGCCTTTCCCCAATTCAGCACTCTTCCTTTAGGACGACTCTCGTCTTTGTCCATGAGTATTCTAAAACTTACGGAATTGTGATCGCTATTCCCAAAGTAATCACCGACTGAAACTTCAACCACCTGGCCGGGATCATTCCCCAATACCAGGTCCAGTATGGCCCCTTCCCGAGTTGGACAGCATTCTGCTTTTGTCCCACATTTTAAAGACTGCTCTCATTTAATCCACCTTAGAAGGATAAAGTTTAAGTAAATCATGCTGACATCAAGGCCGGAATTCTCCGGAAGTTGAGATTCTCTTTTCCCGCTGGCAGCCCACCCCCGCCCACATGTATCCCAGTGGCGAGGGGTGGCTTCAATGGGATTTTATTTGGGCATCACTGACCAGCATTTGTTGCCCACCCCTAATTGCCCTTGAACTGAGTGGCTTGCTCGGCCATTTCAAAGGGGGGCAGTTAAGAGTCAACCGCATCGTTGTGTGGGCCTGGAGTCACATGTAGGCCAGACCTGGTAAGGACGGAAGATTTCTTTCCCTGAAGGACATAATGAACCAGATGGGTTTTTACAAAAATCGACAATGGTTTCATGGTCATCATTCGACTTTTAATTCCGGATTCTTATTGAATTCAAATTTCACCATCTGCCCTGGTGGGATTCAAATTCAGGGCCCCAGAGCCCTTGGGTCTCTAGATTACTAGTCCAGTGACAATACCACAATACCACCGCCTCTCATTGTCAAGCAGGGGGAAGAGATAAACCTGCCTCCAGCGAACAGCACACCACTGAGACGCACGCAGCTGGGGGACAGGAGAATCCAACCCCAGGTTACAAGAGCTTATGTCACTCAGTCAATACATTGTGTGTATGTTAGGCTTGCTGCTCTGTGGTTTTGATGCATGGCTGTAACTGTAGTTATCGCACTAACTCATTTCACATCCTTTCTGCACCCTTTGACAGTGGATATTTGTGAAAGGAAAAACAGGTTCACATTTGCAATAAGCCTGAAAAGAGAGCAATGCCTCTAATTCCAGACATCCTCAGTCAGTTTGTGAAGGCAATGGTGACCTTGAGAACATTGAAGGGCTATGCCATTGTCGAACTAGATGCCTCCTTGGAGCTCAGGATCCCGAATAAAATTCTCTCCCTTTACTCGCTTACTTATTCACTCACTCACTCACCATGTTAAATTACTATGAAACATTTTCAGCCGGATTCTCCGTCAGCGGGATGCTACGTTTCGCCGGCAGTGCACTCACGCCCGTGGATTTCCCGACGGCGTGGGGGTGCCCACAATGGCAAACCCCATTGGCCGGCTGCCGGGACAGAGA
The DNA here is from genome assembly GCF_902713615.1 of Scyliorhinus canicula. Classification (NCBI taxonomy): domain Eukaryota; kingdom Metazoa; phylum Chordata; class Chondrichthyes; order Carcharhiniformes; family Scyliorhinidae; genus Scyliorhinus; species Scyliorhinus canicula. The sequence goes on along the minus strand of NC_052154.1, from coordinate 33,632,485 downwards.
ATCCCGCTGGTGGCGGGGCGCACCACACCAGAAAATGGGTGCAGTGGGATGGAGAATCCCGCCCATTTTTATTCTCAATCCATCTGTCACAAAGGTAGCCACAAATGAGAAGTGACATTAATAGAGTTTTACATATGTTTCCTTCAGTATTCCTCAGAGAAGCATTCCACATGAAGCACTTTGAAAGAAATGACTGGAATATGTAAAGCACTTCCTGCAGCATCTTGTGCGGCAACTCAGTGAAAATCTTAATTGCAATGGCATTTCGAGCTGGGAGCTGGGAACACTTAGGTATAACTAGCGAGGCAAAAGACACGCGGATTAACTTACATACAATTACCATTAAAAACACTGAACGAGCAGAGAACCATAAACACAGACAATTAAAACAACCAAAACTGATTCCAGTTCCTAGTTTAATTTAATTTTTATAATTCATATGTCACACAGTTTGCAAAGTTAAGCTGGCTGGAGACTGATAGGGATCAGGGCTCTTTTTGGATCAAGGTACGGTCCAAAGCAAATGGAAGATTTATGAAAAAAATGAAATGAAAATCGCTTATTGTCACAAGTAGGCTTCAAACGAAGTTACTGTGAAAAGCCCCTAGTCGCCACATTCCAGCGCCTGTTTGGGGAGGCTGTTACGGGAATTGAACCGTGCTGCTGGCCTGCCTTGGTCTACTTTCAAAGCCAGTGATTTGGCTGTGCTAAACAACCCCTTATAAGTCAGCATCTCCAGTTTGATACAAAGTGACAGCTTTAAGTCAAAATACTATTAATGGCTCCACATTAAATTTTCACTATCTAAACTCTGGGAAACCAACAGAATATAAGGGACGATTGTTTTGTTCTTTAGTGAGTAGAAATATTAAAGATTGAACGCAGAGCCATAAAAATCCCCTTTGAAACAATTATTTGGCGATAAATAACATTTGTGCACTGTTTTTACAACTACTTAGGAGGGCATCTTGAAATCAACAGCCTTTTAAAATCCACACAGCAAAACACATTTAATTAACTACACCAGCCTTTGATTTTTAAAGTGTTTTTAATTGATCTCAAGACTGCTAGCCATGATGTTTTACATGTACATAATGGTAGGAAACTTCTTCCGATGATACAGTGTGGATTTACTCCCATGGCGTGGTGGATTCCTGATGCTAGTTGGGCTAATCAAAGGAGACAGCGAGGGCAGATCAGAGTGCCAATTCTCTCGTCCCAGTGGCTAAACAAATGAACTGTGAGCTTAAAGAGCACAGCATTTATCAAAATCATACCTTGTTGATTTTTCAGAATCAGAGCTAACTGTGCATTCACGGCGTGTTCCTGGCCAATTCACAAATGAACTCTGCAAATGAACCGGAAGGATGTGAGGTTTGAAAAGCACGCCAGAGGTGAGGAAGTAATTGGAGTTTGCCTTGTTTTCTAATAGAGAGCATTTTGGTGTCGTGACCATAGGAAATGGCACAGTGAGGTGAATATTGGTAAGCAGGTTTATACAGGGGGAGAGGTTTGTAACATTCTCTGTATGAACAGATGGCGAGGTCTTTGTAGTTGAAGTGATCAGAGATCATATGGCTTTGTAAATGAACAAAACTGATTATTAACGAACCGTAAGAGATTCTTTAGTGCTATAGTTAGTTAATCATTTTTAAAAGTCTGTATCAGCCTCTTGGCTGATTCTGCTGTTGCACCATCTTCGCTGTGTAGAGTGTCCTTTGTCTTGAGCTTGGGATGTTTAAATGTCTTACCAGCTTTTGTTGTCAGCGTAACTTCCCGATTAGGTTTTGAAGGAACCGGCTCCATTTTATTTGGGCAGGGATTTTATTGCTATACCAGGGCTCACCGCTGTGCTGTTCAATATTGGCTAATGTCCATGTGCTGCAAGGGATATCGGTTGGTGTCCATGTGCTGCAAGGGATATCGACTGGTGTCCATGTGCTGCAAGGGCTATCGACTGGTGTCCATGTGCTGCAAGGGATATTGACTGGTGTCCATGTGCTGCAAGGGATATCGACTGGTGTCCATATGCTGCAAGGGATATCGCCTGGTGTCCATGTGCTGCAAGGGATATTGACTGGTGTCCATGTGCTGCAAGGGATATTGGTTGGTGTCCATGTGCTGCAAGGGATATCGACTGGTATCCATGTGCTGCAAGGGATATCGACTGGTATCCATGTGCTGCAAGGGATATCGACTGGTATCCATCTGCTGCAAGGGATATTGACTGGTGTCCATGTGCTGCAAGGGATATCGCCTGGTGTCCATGTGCTGCAAGGGATATCACCTGGTGTCCATGTGCTGCAAGGGATATTGCCTGGTGTCCATGTGCTGCAAGGGATATCGACTGGTATCCATGTGCTGCAAGGGATATCGACTGGTGTCCATGTGCTGCAAGGGATATCGACTGGTGTCCATGTGCTGCAAGGGATATCGACTGGTGTCCATGTGCTGCAAGGGATATCGACTGGTGTCCATGTGCTGCAAGGGATATCGACTGGTGTCCATGTGCTGCAAGGGATATCGACTGGTGTCCATGTGCTGCAAGGGATATCGACTGGTATCCATGTGCTGCAAGGGATATCGACTGGTGTCCATGTGCTGCAAGGGATATCGACTGGTGTCCATGTGCTGCAAGGGATATCGACTGGTGTCCATGTGCTGCAAGGGATATCGACTGGTGTCCATGTGCTGCAAGGGATATTGACTGGTGTCCATGTGCTGCAAGGGATATTGACTGGTGTCCATGTGCTGCAAGGGATATCGACTGGTATCCATGTGCTGCAAGGGATATTGACTGGTATGAAATTAAAATCGCTTATTGTCACGAGTAGGCTTCAATGAAGTTACTGTGAAAAGCCCCTAGTCGCCACATTCCGGCACGTATCCATGTGCTGCAAGGGATATTGGTTGCAATCCATCTGCTGCAAAGGATATTGACTGGTGTCCATGTGCTGCAAGGGATATTGGTTGGTATCCATCTGCTGCAAAGGATATTGACTGGTGTCCATGTGCTGCAAGAGATATCGGTTGGTGTCCATGTGCTGCAAGGGATGTTGACTGGTGTCCATGTGCTACAAGGGATATCGCCTGGCGTCCATGTGCTGCAAGGGATATTGGTTGGTATCCATCTGCTGCAAAGGATATCGCCTGGTATCCATGTGCTGCAAGGGATATCGACTGGTATCCATGTGCTGCAAGGGATATCGCCTGGTATCCATGTGCTGCAAGGGATATCGCCTGGTATCCATGTGCTGCAAGGGATATCGCCTGGTATCCATGTGCTGCAAGGGTAGTTGAATTTCGAAGAAGGCACAAAGAGCTGGGAATCCTGCAACCAGCAGAATTCGTATCATCATAATGAACCAAACCACAGGGCTCAACCACAACCTCAGAGGGCATTGTGCCTGCATGTGGGTCCTCTTTGTCTGTGTGTCCTTAATGCTGTGCTGCAGGGCACTCATCTCAGCGTTTTGCTGCTTTATGATTAGCTGATTGTTTTCTATGATTCTTTCGTTTTGGTTCAGTTGTTCATGTAGCTGTAGCAACGAGTCACGCGTTGTATTGTGTTTATTATTTCATTTGACTCACGGTTTTGGTCGCTGTGTTGCTGCACGTTCTCGGAGACACCCTGTCTTCTTGGTCCACCATAGCTGCCATATGTGCCACCTGTATACAGTTGGTGCCTGTGTATTGAAGTTCTGTGTCAGCGATTGCATAATCGCTGTGCAATTTGTCGAATTCAAAGAAATCATCGTCTTGGTCGTATAGTCACTGGACTCAGCTGTGTCGCACCTAGCTGTGATCTCTTATCCACCTCTAAAACCGCAAATTCCACCAAATATAACTGTTTGTTCACCTTAATTTGTGCGACGTGGTAGTCTGTGGACTGCACTCTTTGTCTGACTGAATGTATGGCTGAATGCACATCTTCTTAAGGTCTGCCTCACTTATTACATTTGCTCTGGCCCCAGTGTCCATTTTGATGAATGTGCTGGTTTGGTTTATCATTAGCTAAATTGTCCAATTGTCTACCTGGCCGGTTCCCATTTCTTCTATCTCGTAGAATCGTTCCGTGTCTTCCTCGATGGTGTCGATGAAGAATGAACCTTCGTCGCTATCTGTTGGACTGGTGTCCTCATCTTGTCTACTCCGGACGGCATTTTGCAATATAGACGAGTCGTTTCTCATTTCATTTACGTCGTTGATGCTCCTCAGCACCTGTGTTTGCTCCATGGACTGGCATTGCTGGGCAAAATGGTTGCGCTTGAGCATCTGGGACATGTTTTGCTATATGCAGGGCACTTACGCGGGCTGTGCGTTCTGCCGCACATCGGACACAAAGTAGTGTGTTCCGGTGGTTTTCTAAAATGACCGCCCCCCCCCATGCTGACCACGTTGGTAGTTTTGCTGCGATACAGCAAAGATGGTGTCAGTCTTGATTTCTCGATTCGTGCCACGTCACTGTGCTTGAATTTCAGTGATTTGTTACAAAACAACTTCGCTGGCCTTGCATATCCGCATTGCATTGGATAAAGTCAAATACGTTCGCACAGCAATCGTTCGCGTAACGTGCCGCTTTTAGGTCCATAAACAATTTGGTCCTTGATTAAAGAATCCTGCAGGTCTGCAAAATTGCAGATTACGCTTCAAGGCGCAAGTCTGTTACAAAAGAGTCGAATGCTTTGCCCGAGTTTTGTGCCCGCAGATGAAAGACAGATCGCCCAAACGTTACATTTGTCTTTGGATGGCAGTAATCATCAAAGCGTTCAATTATTTTATCGTAGCTTTTCATGTTGCCTCCCTAGCAAACTGGAACATGCTATATAAGTTAATTGCCTGGGGCCCAGTTACAGTCATCAGTAGGGTTATTTTCCTCTGATCTGAGGACTCCTGGAGACCCTGGGCCTTCACGTAAAAAGTAAATGTTGTTTAAAAGCACACCAGTTAGCGTCTACATTATCAGTCGTGAGGATTGGGACGGGAGCCCTGAGTGCTTCCATCTCACTTCACTTGGTCGTCTCAGGTTTCGCAGCCAATCTCTTTCTTGACAAGCCTCCGATTGTCCTTTTCAACTTTTCTTGCCATGTCTACTTTTTCCTAACAGCACCCATTTAACATTCACTCCATGGTACTATGTAATGTTCTCTGTATGCACGGATGGCGAGGTCTTTGTAGTTGAAGTGATCAGAAAACATACGGCTTTGGAAATGAAAAAAACTGTTTACCAATTAACTAAAACACTATAATGCCTGCTACGATTACAGTTGGATACCATGGCTAAATACAAATAACTATGATGAACTGGTATTGATTACTGTTGACTCCGGAGCTGCTCGATATGCGACTGGACTCTGTGCCTATTGTCCAAGTTCTGTTCCTCTGTGTGTGTCTCCGGTCACGTTCTCCTGTTGCCACGCCAACTGTGGTCACATTCTGGCTCCCATGTGGCTGTCTTCCAGTAACGTTCTCCCATCATCACGCCACCTGTGGTCAGACGCTAGAATACCAATCCACACATACAGGCACCAACATCTGCACGCAGTTTGGTCACCACATTATACTGTTCTTGCTTGGGGATTGGGGTGGCTGGATTTATATTTGTCAGGTGGTAGGTCAAGTGGAAGTGGGCAAGTTGTTTTTAAAGGTCAGCATGAGCAAAGCTGATGAGGGGGGGGGGGGGGTTTCACCTCATTCAGGGGGCGCCCTGCAGCAATGGAGGTACCATCACTCCAATCATCTCATCCTCCCTTTCCTTCCGTGCTGGCTGCCTGACAGAACATGTTCCCCCCCTCCCCACCCCCCACCCCTTCCCTTGGCTGTGGGAACCCTCCCCACCATAAAGCTTTGGAACTTACCTTATTCGGCAGCCATATTGCACATCAGCCTTCTTCATACAGTCCTGGCATTCCCCACTGCTGAGCTCTGGAAGTCCAACTCTCCACCCATTAAGCCCGTGTAGTATGGCTGTGGGTCGGGTTGGCATGGAGTGAGTTGATCTCTGGCCGACTTTACCCTTCAAACAGTCCATCTTCCTGTAAAATGCAACCACAGGTGTGATTTGGTGATGAGTGCAAACCGCTACCAACAATGGCCGGAATTCGCCCGTCATTGGGATTCATTTTTCCCATCGGCAGTGCACCCCCCGCCAGCGGGTTTTCCGGCAGTGTGGGGTGGTTACAATGGGAAATCCCATTGACAAGCAGCGGGAAGATAGAATTCCACCACCGGCGAACAGCGCACCACTCAGAGGCCCTGGGCGATCAGAAAATCCAGTCCAGTGGTTTAGACATTGTGGATGCAGAAAACATAGTGGGGGGGGGGGGGGGGGGGGGGGGGGGTGGGGGGGGGGGGGGGGGGGCTTCTGTCACCGTCTGTGAATGACTCTTCAGTCAAAGCCAGAAAGCCAATGCAAGTATTCAGCATCAGGTTGTCGGGGGGGGCATGGATCTTGTTCTTGTGCAAGCAGATATTCGAGAGGGAAATGTGAAGGGAGGCAGTAATTATTAGTGTGATGGTAGACTCCAAGGGGGAAGTGGTAGGTTGGGTGAGCAAGATGGGATGATGGTTGCCAACTTTAGTCCCTAGCTTATGCGTTGGACAAGAGGGCTAATGAAAGTGAAGGATAAGCAGCCTTGATGAGGTGTCCATAAAATACTAAATAATCTATACACCCAAACAGAATGGGAATCCGTGGGTTGACTCCAAAATCGGGCAAGGCGATTGGGTGGAGAATCTGTTGTGAAGACAGAATCGTGACGGGTGCTGGGCGCACACCAATTTTCAATTCTTCACCACCTCGACAGCGACATCGATGCGTTCTACTCCACATGTACAGTAAACGTCGTTTGCATATCAATGGTCGGCCCAAGGACAGCGGCCACAGTAGCCCGTGCAGGAGAGTGCCGAACGCGGGCCACAGAGTGTACCAGAATCAGGGACGGACCCCAGGGCCAGAGGCCCCCATAGTGCCGGGCACCGAAGGGGCCAGGCGTCCGGTGGCCAGAGGGCCAAAGGGAGCGGCTGGGGGTGGAAGTGGGAATGGGGGAGGAGGGATGGGGAACATGCGGGGGCAGGGGCTGCAGTGCAGACCAGGGCCACCGTGTAGCCTGGTTGGGCACAGCGGTAAGCACCATTCTAGCAAGCCTACCTTTCACCCGCTGCAGACTTCAAAATACAACCAGGAATCACAGCCTTCCTCCTAGTCGCCGCAGGCCAGGGGGTGCATTGCAGCTGTATGACCTGGAGCTGCTAGAGGAGGAAGTTGCTGCAGCAGAGCCTGCTCCAGAGGAACAGGAGGCATCCAGTGAGGATAGAGAGGCGGACGCCCAACAGGCCGAGGAGGAGGTGCAAACGAGGTGTCACATGAGGCCTCATGTGTACCGGCAGCGACAGTCATTCAAGGACCTGCCGGACCTGGCACGCCTCCGAAAAATTCAGCTGAGCAGGGGTACAACGCGACATACAGAAGGTAGAAGGCAGAGAGTGGGGATAAAGGGATCTTTTTCAGGATGGCAGCCGGTGACTAGTGGTGTGCCTCAGGGGTCTGTGCTGGGACCACAACTTTTTACAATATACATTAATGATCTGGAAGAAGGTACTGAAGGCACTATTGCTAAGTTTGCAGATGATACAAAGATCTGTAAAGGGACAGGTAGTATTGAGGAAGCAAGGGGGCTGCAGAAGGACTTGGACAGGCTAGGAGAGTGGGCAATGAAGTGGTAAATGAAATACAATGTGGTAAAGTGTGAGGTTATGCACTTTGGAAGGAGGAATCTAGGCATAGACTATTTTCTAAATGAGGAAATGCTTCGGAAAACAGAAGCACAAAGGGACTTGGGAGTCCTTGTTCACGATTCTCTTAAGGTTAATGTGCAGGTTCAGTCGGCAGTGAAGAAGACAGATGCAATGTTAGCATTCATGTCAAGAGGGCTGGAATACAAGACCAGGGATGTACTTCTGAGGCTGTATATGGCTCTGGTCAGGCCCCATTTGGAGTATTGTGAGCAGTTTTGGGCCCTACATCTAAGGAAAGATGTGCTGGCCTTGGAAAGGGTCCAGAGGAGGTTCACAAGAATGATCCCTGGAATGAAGAACTTGTCGTATGAGGAACGTTTGAGGACTCTGGGTCTGTACTCATTGGAGTTTAGAAGGATGAGAGGGGATCTTATTGAAACGTACAAGATACTGCAAGGCCTGGATAGAGTGGATGTGGAGAGGATGTTTCCACTTGTCGGAAAAACTAGAACCAGAGGGCATCATCTCAGATTAAAGGGACGATCCTTTAGAACAGAGGTGATGAGGAAATTTTTCAGCCAGAGGGTGGTGAATCTGTGGACCTCTTTGCCGCAGAAGGCTGTGGAGGCCAATTCACTGAGTGCCTTTAAGACAGAGATAGATAGGTTCTTGATTAATAAGGGGATCAGGGGTTATGGGGAGAAGGCAGGAGAATAGGGATGAGAAAATATCAGGCATGATTGAATGGTGCAGCAGACTCGATGTGCCAAGTGGCCTAATTCTGCCCCTGTGTCTTATGGTCTTATACCTGCCAGATCATGGTGCACCTGGCACCGCGAGGGAATGGGGGAGGACACCCGCTTCCGGTGGCCGTCAAGGCGATGGTTGCCCTGAACGTTTACGCCATGGGGTCCTTCCAGGCGTCGAGTTGGGACCTGTCCGGGATGTCACAGAGCTCGGTGAACAGGTGCATCCACGCCGTCACAGAGGCCCTATATAATAGGGCCAACACAATACATCCATTTCAATGTAGACCGAGTCCGCCAGGGTTCCCAGGCAGCGGGGTTCGCAGCCATCGCCGAGATGCCCCAGGTCCAGGTGGTGATCAACGGGGCGCATGTCCCCATATGTGCGTCCGCGCATGACTGGCCGATCTTCACAAACTGAACAGGGTTCCACTTGATGAATGTGCAGCTGGAGTGTGACCATGATACACGTCTTCGCCCGATACCCGTGTAATGTGCACAACGCCTTCAACCTGGCACACCCGATAGATCGAGGCCCCACCCCCACCTGAGGGGTTGGCTCCTGGGTGACAGAAGTTATCCAGTCCGGTCCTGGCTGATGACACCTATCGAAGGCGACAGACCAACGCGGAGACCCACTGCAATGATGCCCATGCAGCGTCCAGGAGCGTGATCGAGTGGTGCTTCGGCATGGTGGAATGTCTAAAAGACATCCAAGATGGCGCCGGAGCATGGCGACTCTCTGCGAGCTCTCCCAATCAGATCCTCTTTTTACATCTCTTGTAACTGTACTAATCTTTTCAAATTTAAATGTAACACTAACGGTATCACTAAACTTTCTCTTTAATCTTACTCCTGTATGCTTCACCCGATGCCGGTGTCTATGTATTTACATTGTGTACCTTGTGTTGCCCTATTATGCATTTTCTTTTCTTTTCATGTACTAAATGATCTGTTTGAGCTGCTCGCAGGATACTTTTCACAGGCCAAGGTTCTCCGAGCCCGCACCAGGTCGGAGAATCAGCGGGGGTGCTGGAAATTCTCGCCCCCCTGCTCAGACGCTGGTCCGCTGATTCTCCGGTGACCGGAGAATCGGCAGCAATCGCGCCCGCGCGGTCTCCGTGCCGCAGGTCGGGAGCCGCTGAAATAGGCCCCCACGACAATTATCCGCGGCCGACTGGCCGAACTCCTGCCGGCATGGTTCACATCTGGTACCACCCGGCGGGAGCTGGGACCCGCGGCCGTCGTGACTTTCCTGGTGGGGGCGAGTGGAATCTGACCTCATCCAGGAATTATAGACCTGCGAGCTTGACGTCAGTGGTAGGCAAACTGTTGGAGAAGATACTGAGGGATAGGATCTATTCACATTTGGAGGAAAATAGACTTATCAGTGATAGGCAGCATGGTTTTGGGCAGGGAAGGTCATGTCTCACAAACCTAATAGAATTCTTTGAGGAAGTGACAAAGTTAATTGATGAGGGAAGGGCTGTAGATGTCATATACATAGACTTCAGTAAGGCGTTTGATAAAGTTTCCCATGGCAGGTTGATGGAAAAAGTGAAGTCGTATGGGGTTCAGAGTGTACTAGCTAGATGGATAAAGAACTGACTGGGCAACAGGAGACAGAGAGTAGTGGTCGAAGGGAGTGTCTCAAAATGGAGAAAGGTCACTAGTGATGTTCCACAGGGATCCGTGCTCGGACCAGTGTTGTTTGTGACATACATAAATGATGTGGAGGAAGGTATAGGTGGTCTGATTAGCAAGTTTGAGGATGATACTAAGATTGGTGGAGTTGCAGATAGCGAGGAGGACAGTCAGAGAATACAGCAAAATATAGATAGATTGGAGAGTTGGGCAGAGAAATAGCAGATGGAGTTCAATCCAGGCAAATGCGAGGTGATGCATTTTGGAAGATCTAATTCAAGAGCGGACTATACGGTCAATGGAAGAGTCCTGGGGAAAATTGATGTACAGAGAGATCTGGGAGTTCAGGTCCATTGTACCCTGAAGGTGGCAACGCAGGTCGATAGAGTGGTCAAGAAGGCATACAGCATGCTTACCTTCATTGGACGTGGTATTGAGTACAAGAGTCGGCAGGTCATGTTATAGTTGTATATAACTTTGGTTAGGCCACATTTGGAATGCTGCATGCAGTTCTGGTCGCCACATTACCAGAAGGATGTGGATGCTTTGGAGAGGGTGCAGAGGAGGTTCACCAGGATGTTGCCTGGTATGGAGGGTGCTAGCTATGAAGAAAGGTTGAGTAGATTAGGATTGTTTTCATTGGAAAGACGGAGATTGAGGGGAGACCTGATTGAGGTCTACAAAATTATGAGAAGTATGGACAGGGTGGATAGCAACAAGCATTTTCCAAGAGTGGCGGTGTCAATTACAAGGGGTCACGATTTCAAGGTGAGGGGGAGAAAGTTTAAGGGAGATGTGCGTGGAAGGTTTTTTACGCAGAGGGTGATGGGTGCCTGGAACACTTTGCCAGCGGAGGTGGTAGAGTCAGGCACAATAGCATCATTTAAGAGGCATCTAGGCAGGTATATGAATGGGCGGGGAGCAGAGGGAAGGAGATCCTTGGAAAATAGGCGACAGGTTTAGATAAAAGATCTGGATCAGCGCAGGCTGGGAGTGCCGAAGGGTCTGTTCCTGTGCTGTAATTTTATTTGTTCTTTGTTCTTTGTTCAGCGGTGGCCAGGCCTGCGATCGGTGGCCCATCGCAATCTGGGGGGGACCTACATTCCTCTGCGTGGGCCCGTTGTGTGGCTCCGCCATGTTGGCTGCGCCCGCACCGAGGTGGGCCACCATGCGCATGCGCGGACCACCTTGTGGCCACCGTGCGCATGAGCAGCCGCGTGGTCTGGACAGCAGGGCCCTGCAGGCAGCCTGAGCCACGGGACATATGCCGGGGCCCTGCTAGCCCCCTGGAAATGGAGAATTACCCCACACTTTTGATAAGACCATAAGACCATAAGACATAGGAGTGGAAGTAAGGCCATTCGGCCCATCGAGTCCACTCCACCATTCAATCATGGTTGATTTCAACTCCGGAGTGATTCTCACTCGTTTTCCGGCAGGTGTGGGGATTTAGTCCCCAAAAGGTAGGATCCCGGCCTAAACAAATCCGTATCCAAATCCAAATCCCTGAAGATACGGTTCAGATGCCTGGACCGCTCTGGAGGTGCCCTACATTATTGCGCTGGGATAGTCTCCCACATCGTGATGGCCTTGTCCGTCCTACACAACATTGCGCAGCAGAGGGGCGATGTGCTGGAGGAGGGAGATGAATGCCAGGCCCCGTCCGACAAAAAGGATGCGGGGAAGGTGAGGATGGGAAGGAATTGGGGCCCAGGCAGGCATGGGGGGACCGCACAACATGTGCGCATTGGACAATCTAATCCCCCCACATTTAGCAAATAGGGGAACTGGCCAACGGCACGGACATCCCATCCAACCTCCACAACCCCCCTAGCAGACCAACCCTCCCATGAATACCCTCTCTGCACAGCCCCCCATCATCCTTGCAACACCTCTGTGATTCCTACCAGCCTCACTATAGGATGCAGGCTCTGGGTGGGCTGTAACAGTAGGTTTGGCCCATGGAATGGAGGATGATGACAACCTGCTCTTGGATGATGTACCATCTGGGGATCCATCTAGGATCTGGCATGAACTCTGGTGCTCAACATCGTTCGCCAATGTTTGACTCCTGCCCACGGTATCACCAACCTCCGTCCACCTGGGTGAGCCCGACATGCCCACTGGCCATTCGATCGCACGGTTCCATCGAATCCCTGGGGTGGAGGAGGTGGGGACGATATTTCATTTCATTTCATTTCATTTTCATATGGGGGTGGGGTGGGGGAGGTTGGGGAGTTGGATGAGGGGGACACCAGAATGATGAGCGCTGGCTGGATTACGGACCCTTGAACAAGCCCACCCCCAACATCCACCCATCCTCCCCCCAACTACCCCTATCCCCCCCACCCCCTCTGTGGCCAGCCCAGCCCATCCCTCATACCCTTGTGACAGAGCACCCCGGCAGGTTCTAGCGTTGTGCACAGGTGTTTAATGTGAACAAATATATACAGCTTTATGCCCTGGCCCCTATCACTATACTGTGCCCTGCACCCATGCCAACTTAACTGGTGTCTACTTTTCAGGCCTTTAGGGACCTAACACTACATCTAGGTGGATCCCCAGATAGTACATCAGGGGTGGAGGCGGCCTGCTGCGATTCCCATCCTGTCACCTGGGTCCCCTTTGGTGGACGTCTTCTGGGGCGACCAGGTTTAGATGGGCCTGGCTGGTGCTCCCCCCCCCCCCCCCCCCCCCCCCCCCCCCCGCCCGATCAAGGTCTTGAGTCTCAAGATTATGAAACACAGGGAGTGGACCATTTCCCTCTGGGACTGTGCCATATCATGCTGAAACTGTGCCAACACCTTCTGAGTGTGTGCCCCATCAGCCAGTGTGCACCATCTCCCTTTGGAACTGGGCTCCATCAGCCAGTGTCTTGGCAATGCCGCTAACGCCCTCAGCCATGACCCACTGTGACTGGGCCACGCTCAGGATCACTGCTACAATGTCCAGGTGGCCCTGGCACATGGCTGCCTGTGAGAGGGCAGCTCTGTCCTGGACCTCGGCCAATGCCTGCACAGAGTGCCACAAGCCTTGAGCATCTTGACCCATGGCCGAAGCCTTCGCCGCCAAGGCCTTCCCCTCGGACGCCCCCCGTGCGGTGTTGCCCTGTGTGGCACACACGGTCAGCACCACCTGAAAGACTTTCGTTTTAGTTAAATCGCGCACAACAGTTGCTTTTCCTTTAAATCAAAGGTGACTGACACAGGAAGAAGTATAACATTAACAATCAATTAGCAACATGAATAATTAATCAACAACAGTCAATATGTCAGATGTTCCAGAGGTTGTCTGCGAACATCAGGCATCGGTTTTTTAGTACTTGCTGCAACCTGTGGTGTCTTTGGCTTGGTGCGAGTGTTGTCAGTGGTTATCTTAACTGGAATTGATGTGGTGATCTGAAGTTAACTCAGTTTTTGATTCGCAATTAAGGTGTTGTGTTCACCAATTTGTTTGGTTAGTGTCCGTATCTTGGCACAGCTGGATTTGGACTCTCTGTCGGTTCTCCCTCTGCCGGATTGGTTCCTGTTGCCAAAAATTGGTCCGCATGCCATCTCCATATTACATCATCTTGAGTTTGTATGCTATAGGACTGTACAAGGCATTGATAAGACTACACCTGGAGGATTGTGCACAGTTTTGGTCCCCTTATTCGAGGAAAGATGTAGTGGCATTGGAGGCAGTTCAGAGGAGGTTCACTAGGTTGATTCCAGCGATGAGGAGAGATTGAACAGTTTAGGCCGATACTCTCTAAAGTTTAGAAGAATGAGGGGAGATCAAATTGAGGTGTACAAGATGATCAAAGGTATGGATAAAGTCGATGTGGAGCTGATGCTTCCTCTTGTGGAGCATTCTAAAATGAGAAGTCATAATCTTAGAATAAGCGGTAGCAAATGTAAAACAGATTTGAGGATAAACTAATTCTCCCAAAGGGTTGTGGAATTCGCTATTCCAGAGTGCGGTAGATGCTGGGACAGTGAGTAAATTTAAGGAGGAATTAGACAGATTTTTAATTGGTAATGGGTTGAAGGGTTGTGGAGAACGGGCAGGATGGTGGAGTTCACTGCTACAATGTCCAGGTGGCCCTGGCACATGGCTGCCTGTGAGAGGGCAGCCCTGTCCTGGGCCTCGGCTAATGCCTGTACAGAGTGCCCCAAGCCTTGGACATCTTGACCCATGGCCGAAGCCTTCGCCACCAAGGCCTTCCCCGCGGGCGCCCCCTGGTGGAGTTGAGGCCAGGATGGATCAGCCATGATCACATTGAAGGTGATTAGGCTCAGGATGCTAAATTGCTTACCCCTGCTCCTAGCTCATGTGTTCTCGGGAGGAGATGCTCTGGCTGATTTTGCAATCCAGCTCTTGGTCTGTAACATTGTAGGTAGCAGATGAGGAACATATCAGTCAAGATACAATGGCGGAGCAAACTTGATGGGCTGAATGGCCTAATTCTGTTCCTATATCTCATGAACTTATGGGGCTGGATTCTTCGCTCCCTGACGCCAAAATCATGTTCGGCGATGGGGCGGAGAATCCCCGATGGCGCCAAAATCAGGGGCGGTATCGCTTTGGAGATGCTCCGCCCCCTGAAAAGCGGCGTACCCTCGGAGTATGTATCCATGGTCTCAGGCCATTATCTGAGGGCCACTCCGTGATGCTCCATCCCCGGCTGGCTGAGTTCCCGACGGTGTGGGACACGTGTGGTCTCACCCATCGTGAATTTAGCATGGTGGCTGCGGACCCAGTCCGGCGCTGCCACTGCCGGGAGAGGGCTGATCTATAGGAAGTGGGGGGGGGCTTCATTGGGGGCTGGGGATACTGTGGGTGGGCGGTCCTGGGCGCACGAGCAGCCGATGGGGGGTGCTATTTTTGTGGTCCGGGTCCACGGGCTGAGTCCGCCATGAAGCACGGCACGGCCGCTGCTGGCCGCCATGAGCATGCACGGCCACAGACCCGGCAATGCTCCAGGCTGTGTCGGCACCTAGAGCTGTGAGCTCTCTGCTGCCTCCCTGCTAGTCCCCAGTAGTATGACCCGATCCTGCTGCTTTGTCCCGACAATTTCAATTGTCCCTTCCCGGATAGCGACCGAATCCCCACCCTGCACCACCTGCCAGCGTACATATCGGCTGCCACGGCCAGATGCCCACCTCTGCCCATTCTCCATTACCCTTTAAACCATTATCAATTAAAAATCTGTTCTAACTCCTCCTTAAATTTACTCACTGTCCCAGCATCCCCCTGTACTGCATGCATCCGACTGTCAAACACTGCGTTTTCTGTCTACCCCCACCCTTACCCCATAACTCCCGGGAGAAGGCAGCACACAGCCGCTGGGCGCGTTGTGACTGGAGGGGGACAGCGGACCTGCGGCACTTCACCGCAGCTGAGCATTGGGCCCTGAACTTGATCGACGGGCCCGGGGAGCGGGCATTACTGAGGCAGAGGTCGGCATCGGGCGCGAAAGTGAGACCCCGCTGAGTTGCAGTTCCCCATGGCACATGTGCCACCACCCCCACCCCATCACCCCCCTCCCATGTACTGCCCCCTCCACCTCCATCATCCCCACGCTCCCACTACCAACCCCGCCCCCCCCACATTGCCCCTCCATCCCCCCACCACCCCCACACTGCCCCCTCCACCACCAGTTACTCCACCGTCCCACCCAACTGCCACCCCCACCATACCTCACCACCTCCCCCACACTGCCCCATTCACCACCACCTGCCACACCAACCCGTGGTCCAATCATGTGTCATGTCTCGTGTCTTGCAGGATCACCTGACGATGAGGCGTGCGCTTCTGGTGCCCCCGGCCCTAACCACAACCCCAACCTGGCTGGTTTAGCTCACTGGGCTAAATCGCTGGCTTATAAGCAGACCAAGCAGGCCAGCAGCACGGTTCGATTCCCGTACCAGCCTCCCCGGACAGGCGCCGGAATGTGGCGACTAGGGGCTTTTCACAGTAGCTTCATTGAAGCCTACTCGTGACAATAAGCGATTTCCATTTCATTTCATTTCAACCCCAAGAGAAGAGCAGGGAGAAGGAGGAGGAGGACATGGACAGAGGCACGGACGGGAGCCCTTGATCCACAGCCAGGGACACCCTGGAGCACCAGTCAGGGGGGGGCGACACTGACTTCCCATCACAGCTGTCTCCTGTCTGCAACCCCCTCCACCATCCCAGAGATACGCTTCACGGTTAGGCTATTTAGTGAAGAGGCTCCTGGGACACTGTCTGGTGTGCACCACACACATGTCACAGACAACACTAAGATGAGTGGTAAAGCAAAAAGTGCAGAGGATACTGGAAGTCTGCAGATGGATTTGGATAGTCTAAGTGAATGGACTAGGGTCTGGCAGATGGAATACAATGTTGACAAATGTGAGGTTATCCATTTTGGTAGGAATAACAGCAAAAGGGATTATTATTTAAATGATAAAATATTAAAACATGCTGCTGTGCAGAGAGACCTGGGTGTGCTAGTGCATGAGTTGCAAAAAGTTGGTTTACAGGTGCAACAGGTGATTAAGAAGGCGAATAGAGTTTTGTCCTTCATTGCTAGAGGGGTGGAGTTTAAGACGAGAGAGGTTATGTTGCAACTGTATAAGGTGTTAGTCAGGCCACACCTGGAGTATTGTGTTCAGTTTTGGTCTCCTTACCTGAGAAAGGACGTACTGGCGCAGGAGGGTGTGCAGACGAGATTAACTCAGAGTTGAGGGGGTTGGATTACAAGGAGAGATTGAGTAGACTGGGACTGTACTCGTTGGAATTTAGAAGGATGTGGAAGGATCTTATAAACACATATAAAATCATGAAGGAAATAGATAGGATAGATGCGGGCAGGTTGTTTCCACTGGCGGGTGAAAGCAGAACTAGGGGGCATAGCCTCAAAATAAGGGGAAATAGATTTAGGACTGAGTTTAGGAGGAACTTCTTCACCCAAAGGGTTGTGAATCTATGAAATTCCCTGCCCAGTGAAGCAGTTGAGGCTCCTTCATGAAATGTTTTCAAGATAAAGATAGATAGTTTTTTGAAGAATAAAGGAATAAAGGGATTAAGGGTTATGGTGTTCAGGCCGGAAAGTGGAGCTGAGTCCACAAAAGATCAGCCATGATCTCATTGAATGGCAGAGCAGGCTCGAAGGGCCAGATGGCCTACTCCTGCTTCTAGTTCGTATAACAGGAGGAGGTAGAAACTTCCAACGGGGTGGATGGTCGGAGGGCGGGCCAACCCCAGGAACTAGCTGCCATCCTGACAAGTTTCCGGTCCCATGTGTAGGTGAGATGCAGTCACAGAGCCAGGGACTCCATGATGGGGTGTCAGCAACCATCCAGCACCTGCAGGTGCAGCTGGAGGAGGTAACCACCTGCAGGAGCAGGAGGTGGTGCTGACCGTGCGTGCCACACAGGCTAACACCACATGGGGGGGGCGTCCGCGGAGAAGGCCTTGGTGGCGAAGGCTTCGGCCACGGGTCAAGATGTCCAAAGCTTGGGACACTCTGTGCAGGCATTGGCCGAGGCCCAGGACATGGCTGCCCTCTCATTCCGCCAAGGCCGCACCTAGCCATATTGTAGGAGCTCCTCAGTGCAGGTAGAGATCGGGGCCTCTTAACGTGACCGCCAGACCCCCCAGTGCCCCAACTCACCTGTTGGGGGGTCCTCAAGCCCACTGCACCCCACCACATACCGACAGGGCACCACAGGCCCAATCCTGGTTAAATCCCGTGAGGGGTAACAACCGTCGGGAATCCCAGGGGAGGGCACTGCCGGGTTCCGTCTGCGTCCTGACCCGACTCCAACGGGATGCAGCCGGTAAATCATTGTGCATTCAGAGTATTTATAGTGTTTCCTCACAGACAACCTTGTGGCTGGACACGGGTACTTCAAGAGAATGGTTGTGTAACGCCACCAGAGATGACATCATTGGCCCTTGATGTAGGCAAACGGGCAGCCTAACACCGCAGCCTGTATTGTTGACATCCTCAAAATAAAGTTCTACACTTTGGTTACATCTCCAAGGCCTGCAGACTCAATCTTGAATTCACTTCAGCTGCGGCCTAGAGAAGCTTTGAGCAGTATTACAGAAAGGAGGAATGAAAATCAAGGTGATAACTGATAGGGTGAGCCCTACAGGAAATTCCCTTCTCCCTGAAGAATTTACAGGTCCTGTGGAGCAATAGCGAAGCTTTGTCAGCCTCTGCATGTCAAGAAACGACTGCCTTTAGCTGTAAAAGTAACAAATACGTTCAATTTATCTGCCACTGGCCTGATTCAAGGAGCTCAGGGACCTGTGTAATAATGTGCAAATATCCATGAAGAAATTCATGATGCAATTCTTGAGGAGAAATGAAGTGATCGTCCAACAGTAGGATGGCAATGTGATAAGCAATCAGTTTTATTGCATTTCTGGGACTCTCCAAATGAAACAGTGGGATAGATGGTGCACACATTACAGTGTGAATGTCTACAGTTAACCCTCAGTCATTTATAAAGGAAACTTCCAGATTGTGTGTGACCAGATACAAATTCTTCCCTTCAACCAAAATATTCTGGGTGCGATCTACTGTAGCGCGAGATTAGCAGTGAAACACCCCACTACGTAACGGCCATCCGGGTAGATCAGGGGCCTCAACGGGGGTATCCCCAATGAGGCCACACTTAGCCCCGTTTTCTGCACTGAGGAATTCTGCTCGGCAAAACTACCCTGTGCAGCAAGAGATTGGGATGCTATTTTTAAATGGTGTCCCGATCTCTTGAGCCCCCAACATGACCTCTGAACCCCCCCAAGCCGCAACAATAAGTGGGTCCCCAGGCCCCACTGCACCCTCCAACACCTACACAGGACAACTCATGGCCCAATCACCGCCGCACAAAAAATGCCAGCGGGGCACCCTGGCAGTGCCCCGTCAGCTGCCAGTGCCCCCTGGGCACCCTGGCAGTGCCTATGCCAGCTGCCAGTGCTCCCTGGGCACCCTGATAGTGCCTATGCCAGCTGCCAGTGCCTTTGCCAGCTGCCAGTGCCCCTGGGCACCCTGACAGTGCCTATGCCAGCTGCCAGTGCCCCCTGGGCACCCTGACAGTGCCCCCTGGGCACCCTGGCAGTGCCTATGCCAGCTGCCAGTGCCCCTTGGGCACCTTGGCAGTGTCGGGGGGTGGGTTAAAAGTCCTAAATAAAAACGACAATGTTGTATTTTACCCGAAAGTGATACCAACAGGGAAAACACGAAGGACTTTTATATTCCAGGAAAGGTAAACTTCAAATAAAGATAAGGACAATGGAATTACGATGGAAGAGGATGGAAAATACTTAAGGAGAGATGCTGAGAGCTTAGAGAAAGTGGCCATGTAAGACCTTCTGGAATGATGCTCTCTGCTGGGAAAGGACTGTGATGAAGCAAAGTGAGGGAATTCCCAGCCAATCCAAAAAGCATCTGTTCTTTTCAGAAGGCAGGGTTTTGTTTAAAGTTTCTTGCATTTCCACAACAGAGTGTGAGTGAAGAAGAAATCCTGTGACACACCTCCCCTGCAGCAACAGCGAGGAGAGTTAGATCAGTTCTCAGACCCATCCAAGTGTCTGTGAGCTCTGTCTTTCTCAATGAGGAGTGTTCCAGGGTGTTGTCCCAAAAGGATGCTGGATTATAATCCACTTCAAATCCTTCCCATTACCTGCTTCATCATTTTGGAATGTTAGGTCCGCACAAATCAACAGCAGGAAGTCAACGATAATATGACTGGCCAGAATTTTCCCAGCCCTGGGGAGCTGGCAGGAGGCCATGGAACAAAACATGTGGGGCCAGCTGTCTGATGCGTTCTTGCCTGGCTGTGCTTCTGCAGAACCAGGCTCCCAGCAGCAACATGTACTCTGTGAGTAACATAAAGTTGGGATTAACAATTTAAAGGGATAGTCCCTTAAAGGGACAATAACTAAGCAGCAGCAACATGTACCAATCCTTCCGTAGCGGGGAGACAATTTAAGGTCAGTAAGGCCTCAATTACCAGCTATCTACTGACTGGGAGGCAGGTTTGTCCGTATCACATTGACCCTCCCAATATGTCAGGAAACAGGAACTACACCAGAGGCAGTTTTGCACTCTGCGCACCATCAAGTGATCTTGCAAATCCATAGATAAAGAAGCAGGAAGGTTGTATGCAGCAACTCCACAGACATTTGGAACCATGTCTCCTGCACACTGATTACTGAGATGGTTTGGGCTGCTATGTATAGGATGTCATTTGGGCCTATAGATCCCTATCTGATGGTGCCCTCTTGCTCTCTTTGCTCCTGCGACACATTAGCTTTTCCAGTGGGGCTACCTGGCAGCCCTTCATTCAACCCTTTAAATTGTCCCTCCTCCCCCCCCCCCCCCCCCCCCCCCCCCCATCCCCACGCTGGCATCCATCCAATCAATTGGCCACTTCCTGTAAAATTAAGCCGGTGGACTCATTGCCTAAATGCACAGGCTCAGGACCCAGAAATTATCTAGAGGGTAGGTTCCCAACACCCACAAGAACATTCAGGCAGCTGAATCAAAAATAATTGCTTTGTTGCATTTTAATTGTGGATTCCCCTAGAAATAACGACTGGTGCCATTTGAAGCTTGAAATATTAACAACACCACATTGATTTGTTTTCCATATCACTTGCTGCTTACCCTCATGGGAGGACTTGATGTTGGAAAATTTGAGTATCAGCTAAAAAGCCGAACTGCTTGGCATTTGTTGGCAACGGTTACTTTACTGACTAAAATTCGACTTTTGAAACTTGTCAATTAAAGTAATCCAGCAAGATAATGTAAATATATCTCCGGAACAATTTCCTGTCACAAATTCCGAATCACTAATGTATAGAGTCCCACTGGAAGTATGGTTGAAAGCAGCACCAGGGTTGTTAAGTAGAAACTAAGTGTTGACGCCAACGCAGAATCCGTGGACTTTTACACAGAAAAACCGCGCCACACTTGCACCGATTCCGCTACCGTTTAGGGGCTAGCACCGGCGTCACGTGGAACACAATCAATTCTAATGAGAAACGGTGTTGGATTCGCTGGTTTTGCGATTGCTAACCAAAGGCTGACAACCTGCAGCCGCATATAGACAATTCTCGCCCCACAAACACCATCCCAGCCAGCAAGATGGCAGCATATAGACAACTTTCGCCCCACAAACACACCATCCCAGCCAGCAAGATGGCAGCATATAGACAACTTTCACCCCACAAACACACCATCCCAGCCAGCAAGATGGCAGCATATAGACAACTTTCGCCCCACAAACACACCATCCCAGCCAGCAAGATGGCAGCATATAGACAACTTTCGCCCCACAAACACACCATCCCAGCCAGCAAGATGGCAGCATATAGACAACTTTCGCCCCACAAACACACCATCCCAGCCAGCAAGATGGCAGCATATAGACAACTTTCGCCCCACAAACACACCATCCCAGCCAGCAAGATGGCAGCATATAGACAACTTTCGCCCCACAAACACACCATCCCAGCCAGCAAGATGGCAGCATATAGACAACTTTCGCCCCACAAACACACCATCCCAGCCAGCAAGATGGCAGCATATAGACAATTCTCGCCCCACAAACACACCATCCCAGCCAGCAAGATGGCAGCATATAGACAACTTTCACCCCACAAACACACCATCCCAGCCAGCAAGATGGCAACGAGGAGAACAGCCCCGAGGTTTACCGATGCCGAACATTTCCAATAGTTTAATTTTCCAATTGTTCCTAGCTCATAACTTTGCCTTTGATTTTGACTTTAAATTATGTTTCTCATAGACAGGTTGTCTCCAATTTTCTTTAATTTACTTGATGTTAGTAGAATTTCACACTTAGAATTAACACCAAATTCAACTGAACATCATCCATCCTTTCCAGTTGTTTACTAAGAGAGTTAATTTCAATGAAGGTGTGAAACCTTTGCTTTTAGCTGTATGCTAAAATGTCACTTGGTTATGACTTGAAAGACCTGCCTGTTTTAAACATTTGTCACTTAATTCAATTGAAACTCTCATCCATTCTTTTCCAGATGCTTCCTAAGATAGTTACATTCAATGAAGGTGTGAGCCATTGTTTCAGCTTAATACATGAATCCTGTGTGTTTGCTAAGCCTGCTTGGGAGAAAGAATCTGCATTTTATAATCCTGCTCTTTGCAGCTGCTATTAACCTTTTGTGGGATCTTTCCCTGTATCCCCTCATGTTTCTCTCAGACCAGATATTGCCAGACTTCCGTGTTTCAAATGACACATTTTTCTGTATTTTCAAGAACACCCCCTCCCAGAGGACATCCGAACCCCCACTCTGCGCAACATGCAGGTACCCATAACAGCTGCTATGCCCAAGTGCCCTGGCCACTGAGGCCGCCAGCTACCCATGCCCTGGGCTGCATGCATCGGACTGTCTAACACTGTTGTTTTATGTGCCCCACCCACCCCGCCCCAGGAGAAGGCTGCGCACAACCGCCGAGAGCGGGAGAAGACAGGAGGGGGACCACCAGACCTCACCATGGCAGAGAAGAGGGCCCTGGATGTGGTTGGTGGTGTGGAAGAAAGGGAGGTCGCCGGGGTGGAGCTCGGCCACGGGCGAGGAAATGAGACCCCACTTTGTTGCGGTTCCCGATGGCTTGAGTGTCGACCCCTACCAACACCACCCCTACACCACCCTCACCCCCACCCACCATCCTACATCACTCCCACCCACCCTCACCCTACACCACCCCCATACTACCAACCCCCACACCCACACCACCATCCCCGGCCCACGGTCTAATCATGCGTCTTGACTTGTGTCCTGCCTGACCTTCCGGAGATTAGACGGGTCCATCTGGCACCCCCTGCCCCCAGCCAGTGCCACAGCTGGAGTCCCCCTGTAAGCCGAGCAGTGATGGGAGCAGCTTGGCACCAGCCCTCCGCCCAAGACTCAGGAGACCTGGAGCTCGGGTCAGAAGATGATATTGACTTTCTGTAACATCTATCTCCAACACCCTCCACCTTCCCAGAGACACCCACCTCGGTTGGCCATGTTAGTGAAGAGGTTCCTGGGGCACTATTTGGCGCGCACTACACAGTTGACCCGGTACAGCAGGTGGAGGGAGGAACGCCCATGGGGACGGACAGTTGGAGGGCAGGTTGGAGGGCAGGTGGAGGGAGGAACGCCCATGGGGACGGACAGTTGGAGGGCAGGTTGAGCCGAGGAACTAGCTGCCGTCCAGACTGGTCTCGAGCTTTTGAAACAAACAGTCCCATCTATAGTGGGGGTGCAGGCGCAGAGCCAGGGACGACATGAGGGGTTGTCGGCGAGCATCCATCGGAATCCAAACGTGTGCATCAGTCGGAGGTGGTGCCGACAATGCGTGCCACCCAGGCGGAGGCATTGGGGGTGACGGTTTCCGATCAGCATGTCCAAGGCCTGGGGCATTCTGTGCAGGTGCCGGCCAAGGCCCAGGACAGGGCTGCCGCCTCACATCGACCATGTCCCAGAGCCGCCTGGAAATTGCAGGTTCTGTGTGTGGCCCAGTCACAGCAGGCCATGGCTGGGAACGCCGGCAGCATTGCCCAGGCGCTGGCCAATGTTTCACGGACACAGAGTGAGGTGGCCCAGTCCCAGAGGGAGATGGCGCAGTCACTGGCTGGTATGACACAAACCTAGAAAGTGGTGGCACAGTTGTAGCGTGATATGAAAATGAAAAATGAAAATCGCTTATTGACACGAGTAGGCTTCAATGAAGTTACTGTGAAAAGCCCCTAGTCGCCATATTCTGGTGCCTGTCCGGGGAGGCTGATACGGGAATTGAACCGTGCTGCTGGCCTGCTTGGTCTGCTTTAAAAGCCAGCAATTTAGCCCAGTGAGCTAAACCAGTCCCTATGGTGCAGTCCCAGACAGAAATGGTCCATTCCAGGGCTGCGAGCGTGCAGACCCTGGCCGAGACCAGAGCAGGCCTCCAGGTCTGGCAGCGCCAGGTGTCGGAGGATAGCTCCATTCGCACCCCTATTCCATGGAGTAGCCCAGGGGCCATTGGACACCCCAAGGGAGGAGGAGGTAATGGGGCCCGTGCCGGTGACTCCCGCAGGGGCGGTATCGGAAACACCGTAGCACCTTGGACTACCCTTCTCCTGCCCCTGGCACTATTAGTGGGCAGCGGGCAGAACAGGGTGGCACCACACCACCTGGGACACCCAAGCAGCAGCCGGGTCCACCCAGAAGCCACCCGGCAACAGGGACACAGGTTGCAAGGCATAAATCACAGCAGGCTGCCTCCACCCTTGCTGTACCATCTGGGGAACCAACTAGGCATAGCATAATGGCCTGTAAAGCCAGAAAAGTCAATAATTATAAATATAATAGTTATGATAATAATTCTAATTACAATTATAATCTTTATTGTCACAAGTAGGCTTATATTAACAATGCAATGAAATTACTGCGAAAAGCCTCTAATCGCCACACTCCAGCGCCTGTTTGTGTACACGAGGGAGAATTCAGAATGTCCAAATAACCTAACAACACGTCTTTCAAGACTTGTGGGAGGAAACCGGAGCACCCGGAGGAAACCCGCGAAGACATAGAGAGAACATGCAGACTCCACACAGACAGTGACCCAAGCCAGGAATCGAACCTGAGACCCTGGAGCGTGAAGCAACAGTACTACCCACTGTGCTCCGTGCTGCTCACCAGATACCAGTCAAGTTGGCACGGTGCAGGGCACAGTTTAGTTATGAGGTCTAGGGCACAAACCTGTATATATTTGTTCATAATAAACATCTGTTACCACTATTGCGACCTGCCTCGGTGCTGATGGGCATGGGGATGGACTGGTCTGGGCTGGCCGGGGGCAGGGGGGAGGTGGGGGGAGGGGAATGGGCGGACTTGGGGGGGGGAGAGTGATGGGCAGACCTTGTGTGTGGCCCGTGCTGCCTACCCCCCTTTCCCTCCCCTGACCATCCTCAACACTGCATGCAGGGATCGCCCAGGTGGAAGGTGCTACCGTGGGCAGGAGTCAGACATTGTCATACGATGCTGAGCACCAGAGCTCATTGAAGAGAGGGTTGGCATCATCCTCCATCCCATTGACCAGACCCGCTGTTACTGCCAACTCAGGGACCCATCCCGTAGTGCGCAGGCATGTGTCACGGAGGGGGTTGCAGGCGGGGGCGGCTGGGGGAGGGGGGGTGGGCAGGGGACATGAGGGGGTCTGGGTTGGGATACAGTGTCCATGCCCCTAGCCAGTGCCCTTCCTCTACCCCTCCCCTCCTAACCAATGAACCTGGAGGCGATCAGAGTGACCCGTTGCACGTTGGCCCTGGTGCACAGGTCGTGTGGCCTCCCATGCCTGCCTGGGCTCCATGTTCTGCCCACCCGCGCCCTCTGCATCTTCCTCATCAGACGAGGCCTGCCATTCCTTCTCCTCCTCCAGCACATTGCCCTTCTGCTGTGTGATGTTGTGGAGTATGCAGCAGGCCACCACAATGCAGATGACCCTCTCAGTATCATACTGGAGGGCCCTTCCAGAGTGATCCAGGCATCTGACCTGCATCTGCAGGAGGCCGAAGCACCGTTCTATCACACCCCTGGTCGCTGTATGGTCGTCGTTGTAGCGGATCTCCATATCTGTCTGTGGCCTCCAGATAGGCGTCGGCAGCCATGACTGCAGCGGATAACCCCTGTCACCCCGGAGCCAACCCCTCAACCGGGGGGGGGTGTCTTGAACAGGAATCATCGAGTGTGCCAGGATGAATGCGTCGTGCAACAATGCCCGGATATCGGCCGCAGAGCTGAATGATGCGCAGCTGATGGTCACATATCAGCTGCATGTTCATCGAGTGGAGCCTCTTTCGGTTGATGTCATCTGCAGATGCCCGCAGGGGGAACATGCATCCCATCGATCACCCATTGTACCCGGGGTATCCCGTTGATGGCGGCAGACCCCGCTGCCCAGTCTTACTGGTGGACTCAGTCCGCATTGAAATGGATGTATTGAGCCGCCTGGGCATATAGGCCTGTGACGGTGCGGATGCACCTGTGCACCGAGGTCTGTGAGACTCCGGACAGGTCCCCACTCGGCGCCTGGAAGGCCCCAGTCGCCTAAACGTTCAGGGCGACCGTCACCATGACAGCCATTGGGAACGGGTGTGCTTCCCCCATACCCCTGTGGTGCCAGTTGTGCCATCATCAGGCAGATATGTCACACTGTCTCTGTTCAGCCGAGTCTTCGACGGCATGCCTGGTCCGGCAGGTCCTCGAATGACAGGGCTGCCGGTACATATAATGCCTCATGGGGCGCCTCCTTGGCACATCCTCCTCCTCGGCTAGTTGGGCAGTTCACTCTTCATCCTGGGCAGCTGCCACCTGCCCCTCTGCTACACGCACCGCTGCTGCCCGCTTCGCTGCTGCCCGCTCCACTGCTGCCCGCTCCGCTGCTGCCCACCCTGCTGCTGCCCGCTTCGCTGCTGCCCGCTCCGCTGCTGCCCGCTCTGCTGCTGCCCGCTTTGCTGCTGCCCGCCCTGCTGCTGCCCGCTTCGCTGCTGCCCGCTTCGCTGCTGCCCGCTCCGCTGCTGCCCGCTTCGCTGCTGCCCGCTCCACTGCTGCCCGCTCCGCTGCTGCCCGCCCTGCTGCTGCCCGCTCTGCTGCTGCCCGCTTTGCTGCTGCCCGCTCCACTGCTGCCCGCTCCGCTGCTGCCCGTTCTGCTGCTGCCCGCTCCACTGCTGCCCGCTCCGCTGCTGCCCGCTCTGCTGCTGCCCGCTCTGCTGCTGCCCGCTTCGCTGCTGCCCGCTCCGCTGCTACACACACTGCTGCTGCCCGCTCCACTGCTGCCTGCTCCGCTGCTGCCCGCTCTGCTGCTGCCCGCTCTGCTGCTGCCCGCTCTGCTGCTGCCCGATTCGCTGCTGCCCGCTCCGCTGCTTCCCGCTCTGCTGCTGCTGCCTGCTCCGCTGCTGCCCGCTCTGCTGCTGCCCGCTTCGCTGCTGCCTGCTCTGCTGCTGCCCGCTCTGCTGCTGCCCGATTCGCTGCTGCCCGCTCCACTGCTGCCCGCTCCACTGCTACACACACTGCTGCTGCCTGCTCCGCTGCTGCCCGCTCTGCTGCTGCCCGCTCCGCTGCTGCCGATTCGCTGCTGCCCGCTTCGCTGCTGCCCGCTCTGCTGCTGCCCGATTCGCTGCTGCCCGCTCCGCTGCTGCCCGCTCCACTGCTACACACACTGCTGCTGCCTGCTCCGCTGCTGCCCGCTCTGCTGCTGCCCGCTCCGCTGCTGCCGATTCGCTGCTGCCCGCTTCGCTGCTGCCCGCTCTGCTGCTGCCCGCTCCGCTGCTGCCGATTCGCTGCTGCCCGCTCTGCTGCTGCCCGCTCTGCTGCTGCCCGCTCCGCTGCTGCCTGCTCTGCTGCTGCCCGCTCTGCTGCTGCCCGCTGCACTGCTGCAGCTCCATCCTGCTCCTCAAGCAGTGCCAGCTTGTACAACCGCAGAGCATCCCCAGGGCTGCGGCGACCAGCAGTAATGTCACCATTGCTGGTTGAATCCAGAATATCCATTGTCTGCAGGGGTTGAAAAGTTGGCATGTTAGCGTGATGCGTGCCCCCCTGACCAAGCATGTCCACTGGGCTACATGGTGGCCCCGGTTAGCACTGTGGGATCCGGCCCCCGTATGTCCCTTCCCCCCTCCCACCCCCGCACCCCTATCCGCGTCGGGGGTGGGGGCACTCATACGGCCGGTGTGACACGGCAGAACCAAGGGCCAAGGTGGGGGTCAGTGGGTGTGCAGCAAGATGGCCGCTATAATGGCGGTCCATACCTGGACACCGCCCCAGTCCCATGGGGGGGGGGGGGGGGTTACCCCAGCCACTCAGCCTGTTTCTCCCATCTCTCCCCAGCCTCCCCCAGCCCTGGCAGGGCCTCCACCACCCCAGCCAGCACGGCCAGTATCCGGCCCGGCAGCCCACAGTCGCTCTTCTCCGGGTCCTACCTCCTCTCTCTCTCCCTCAGCAGCCACCACGCCTGTTTCACGATTTTTAAAAAGCACAAGTGAAGCTCGCTGTCAGGAACTCGGCTCGTCGGAGGCAGAGAGTCGCAGAGGCCCCGGAGAATACCGGGTCAGGCCCGTTGGCGTCAAATCAGCGCCTGCCTCGATTTTGGCGTCAGAACCAACTCTCCGCCCTATCGCCTTTCCCAATTCCGCCGACGCCCAACAGAAAATCCCGCTCAGTGAATTTCAGTGTTTTTTAAATTATAACATCACATATACCTCTTTCCCAAACTCCCCTGCATGGCCAGCCTTAAATATTTGAAAACAATTGATCAAAAAGTTATAACTGAATGCAGGATTTTGCAAAGTATCGAGTGGTAAATTGAGCCCAGGAAGAAAAGGTAGAGAGCTAGTTACAAATTGCTTTGTGACTTTGCTGAAATGATATTTCTTCGTTGAGAAGGGTGTAAGTACTAGCAGGCGGCTGTGTGCCTCAACAGTTTGATGTCCATTTGGTTATTAGTATTCCAGATATTTTCAATGGCAGAGAAGTGTACTCCTCTTAGCCACCATTGAAATAATTAAAAATAGTCTGTCTGTAAAACAGTTGACAAAGGGCTCACATTGTCATTAAAAATGTTTAACGCTTGCATGTTAAATTTGAAAATCAAAAATCTCAACTTGTTTTCTGCCCTGAAAGGAATTGAATTTTAAAGAGAAATCTCATTTTCGGCCAATTTTCTGCTACACTGTGCTTGCTTGAGTTGGAACCGCTTTTTGTACTGTTTTGAAACCTATCAATTTGACTGCACTCAAATCTCAAGCAGCTGGATTAGGACCATAGGAGCAGTAATAGGCAATTCAGCCCTTCGGGCCTTCTCCGCCATTCAATCTCAATCAGATCATGGCTGATCCATTCCAGGTTCAAATCCACCTCCCTACCTGTTCTCAATATCCCTTTAACCCGTTATTATCAGAAAAAAATCTCCTTGAAACCATTTAATGACTCAGATTCCACCGCACTATGAGGCAGCGAGTTCACCACCTTCTGTGAGAAGTAGTTCCTCCTCATCTCAGTTCTAAATCTATCGCCTCTCAACCTATATATCTTTTTTTTTATAAATGTTTTTTTATCGGGTTTTTGAACAAGGTATAAGTACCGTTATGTACACAAGATAAGAAATATATATATATATATGTACACATATATAGAAGAGAAGGGCACACCCCAACATACCAAAGAGAAGAAAATAGTACATAGGAAAAAAAAACAATAAAAAATGAAATATAATAACTGGTAGGGTATTGTGCACCAGCTCGACAACGGCAGCTCTATACACCTGGCAAAATTATTTACACCACGTAAGTAGGCGACAGTTTGCCGGGGGGGGAGGATTGGGGAGGCAAATATACATTTGGGTGCTGGGGAGATAATTACAGTGTGCGATACTTGGCTGTGTTTCGTGTTGTTGTCGCCTGCTTCTCCCGGACTGATTTCGCTGCCGTCTCGCGCTCGCCTCCACTTCTGCCGCTCCTTCCATCCTCTGTCTTTATTTTCCTCGTTCCCCACTCCTGGAGATGTCATGCACGTTTTGGTATCCTGTGCCTTCCTTCCGGAACCTATATATCTTTGAGCTCTCGGTCCAGATTTCCCCACAAGGGGGAACATTTGATCTACGTTTACTTTATCAATACCTTTTAGTATTTTATATACCTCTATCAGGTCCCCTCTCATTCTTCTAAACTCTAGCGCGTGTAAACCCCAGCTGTTTAATCTCCCCTAATACATCAATCCCTTCATTCCTAGAATCAATCTGGTGAAACTCCTCCGAACTTCCTCCAATGCCATCACATCAATCCTCAAATCAGGAGACCAAAACTGGATACAATACTCCAGATGTGGACTCACCAACACCCTATAAAATTGCAACAACACTGCTCTACTTTCAAACTCCAGTCCTTTTGCAATAAATGCTAGCATTCCATTTGCCTTCTTAATTACATGCTGTAACTACATACCAACGTTCTATGATTCATGAACAAAATCACCCAGATCCCTCTGCCCAGACAAATTTTGAATCTCTTTTCCATTTAGATAATAATTTGCCTTTCCATTTCTTCGGCCAAAATGGATAACCTCGTACTTACCTACATTAAACTCCATTTGCCAAATTTTGGCCCAATCTCCGAGCCTTTCTATATCCGTCTGTAAAATCTTTGGGCGCGATTCTCCCAAAACGGGAGAAATCGTAAAGCTGGCGTAAAACCCGGGCGGGTTTTACGGCAGCGCGCCCCTTCCCGACCGGGGACCGATTCTGGTCCCCGGTCGGGGCTAGCAGCCCGACGCCGTAGGCTCCGGCAAGACGGGCTTAACGAAAATCGTTAAGCCCGCTTGCCGGAGTTAGCGCCGGCTGACGCGTCGTTTTTGCGCGAAACCCGCGCATGCGCGGGCCGGGTTGCCCCTCAGCCGCCCCGCGAATGGATACTGCGGAGCGGCGGAAGGACAAGTAGTGCGCGGGCATCGGGCCCGCTGCCCGCGATCGGTGCCCACCGATCGCGGGCCCATGGCACCCTTGGCACGGCCGTGGTACGGCCGTGCCAATCGGTGCCATGGTTATTAATAGCGAGTTAGTCACGCCGTTTTTACGAACGGCAAGACCAGGTGTGTTTGCCGTTCGTAAAAACGGCGGAAAGGGCTGGGACTTCGGCCCATCTAACAGCTGAGAATCGCTGCCGGCCGTAAAAAAACGGCGGCAGCGATTCGGGTCGGGACTTCGGCGGGGGGGGGGGGGGGAGAATAGCGGGAGGGCGGCAAAAATGTCGGGAAGGCCCTCCCGCTATTCTCCCACCTGTCGTGGGGGGCGGAGAATTTCGCCCTTTATCTTTTCTTCATTGCCTGCATTTTTTCTATTTTAGTATCATCTGCAAATTTTGATAATGTTACTCTCTGAGCCTGCTTGCAGATCATTTATATAGATTGTAAACAGTTGATGTCCGAGGACTGACCCCTACGGCACACCACTAGTTACAGTTCGCCAGCCAGAGAAGGACCCATTTATCCCACCCTCAGCTTTCTGTCAGTCAGACAATCCTCAATCCAATCTAGTACTCTACCCCCAATCTCCTGCAACCTCACCTTCTAGGCTACACCATAACTTTAGCCATCCACCTAAAGCACAATTTAGCCTGATTCAGATTAGAGTTTAAAAATAGGTTTTCTAAAACAGTTCTTTTTTAAACTGTAGGGTCATCAATGATGAACCAATATATTGTTTGATTCGAAAATATATAAATACTCTCAGTATAGGTGGTGCATTTTCATAGTTATTTTCTGGATTCTCTTCTCCTTGAAGGGGTAGCAATGGAATGAAACTTCCATCCATCACTGTGACCCCACTGTAACCGCACACCATTTTCCAAGATTGGACGTTATTTATTGTGCAGACTTGGATCACCAGCCCCAAAATGCAGCTTGTCATTGCAAGGCCACTGAACTGTGGCAGTGCTGCAATGAGACTGGAGGAGGAGAGGTTTAAAGAAGCATGGAAGCGCCCCAAAGCTGAAAGAAATGCCGAGATTTTCTAGCCCCACCACGGCAGCCATTCCCACGGCGTGCTTTCCCGTAATCCATTGAAATCCCCATTGACTTTGGTGGGTCTGGAATATCCCACCAGCAGGAGGGCTTTTTGTTAGGCCAAGGAAAGCAGGTTTCTGAGTACTCCTGCCTGGGAGAAGATGCCAATTCTAGGCCCTTTCCCAGCATGCAGTGTTCCTGGGGACTTCCTGCCACCATCCCAGGGATCATTGTTACCTTTCCCTGGGAATTGGCAGTAACAGTAGCATTAATCAGGAAATGTTTTGCTATCTCATGCCCACTTATTGGTCAGTAATTATTGGTTGCTCGGCAATGTAGAGGTGGTCAGCAGCAGTCCCAGCAGGAAAAGAGAATTTGAAGTTGATGTGGGAACGTGACAGGTGTCTTCATCACCTGAATGTTTCCACTTTTTGGAACCAATAGCAGAGAACGTTTCAGCCCATAACGTCCGCGTTTGTGAAAATGTATAAACCAAGGATTCTCAACAGCGGCCCATGATCGGCTGGAGGTCTGACTGGAGTCATACCCAGCCCAAAGCAAGATTGTAGTGGATTTTCTGAAAAAAGAGACATGTTGTCGAAGCTTTTTGTCTTGCACTCATCAGGTCGAATTAACAAGAATACTAAATCATGAAGGGAACAAGAATTTATACTGCAGGAGAAAAGGGTGCTGATTGGTTGGCAAGTTGACTCCGATTGTTGGAATCCTCTGCCAGAGGAGTTTCCAGCAAGTGTAAGTGAGTCTGATGCATTCTCCAGGCACGTTTGAGGGTGTTTGCTAGAACTTGTGGGTGGTGACTCTGCCATCAGCTCACCTCCGCCCCAATTAAGTCCAAGGAAGGAAGACTCATTGTCAGTCTTCCTCCTCATCACCTAAAAATTTTCAAGTAAGGACCTCATCCTGATCCTGCAAGGATGCACTGCTGACAACTACCACTGCTCCTCCAGTGGTACTGACAGCAATAAGGAACTACCAATCTCTAATCGGACATCAGTTCTCAGGAGCGGGTCTTCCACCCACACAGGATTCCTGAGAGGCAATTAATACCCTGGGCCTTCCCCAGGGTGGTGACATGGGTCTTTTGCTAGTTGTCCAGCCAATGAGTGAGACTTTTGTCGCCTCAATTAAATACAGTCTGTATGTATGGGTTCTTACCATGGAACACCATGTGAAATGTAGCTGGGCAAATTTCTCTGCTTATCACTGGCCTTTGTCTCTCCACTCGTGCAGAGCTGACCTGTGTTAGTTGGCAGAGGTGGGTTTTCCCCTCATTAAGTAGCACAGTGGGGTCAGGGTGTGGGTGGTTTCCTATGTGAGGCTCAGTCTGGGTGTTTAAAATAGTTACTCTCAGATTAGAAATGTTTTGTTTGCTTCTAACTCTTTCAGAGTAACTGAGTATAAATCATCCGAAATTTATGATTTAGATTGTTTTGTTGATGGTTCCCGGCGCAGCGTAATTGCCCTGGGGAAGTTAGCCCATCTGGCCAATTGCCAGGTAAACCCTGAACTGGGAATTTCCAAGAGGAATTCCCTAGCGCATCTTTGGGGTACCCCCCAAATCCTATGCTGGGGAACATGGCCCATGAGGAAGAATTTCTTCTCTGAGGATGGTTCGTGTTTGGAATTCTCTTCTCCAGTGATCAGTGGAGTCTGGGTCACTGCATCTATTCAAGGTGGAGTTGGACAGATGTTTGAGTGACAAGAAGTCAAGGGTTATGGGAGACAGGAAGGAAAGTGCAGTTAAGGCCACAATCACATCAACCACAATCTTATTGAATGGTGGAGCAGATTCGGCCCACTGCTTGTATTTGTTGTGTTCTTAGAATCTTTAGCTCTAAAAGTCTAATGTCACTAATTAGAAAATGGCAAATCCAAAGACAAACATTGACTACGTGCACGAGTTAATGGTTAGGGTAGAAATATTTTTAACTCACTATTGCTCATTTTGCACTGTCATGTCAAGTGTCAGTACTCACATATAGAATGGGAGCAAAGTCTATCATAACGTACAGAGAACAGAGCAGTAAAGAGAACAATGTGAATCTTTTATTCCTGTTTTATTTATTGTTAAAAGTAAACTTTCGAAAGTGGGAAGCTACCGTGACAGTGAACTAACTAAACCAAAGTTGTGTTCCAAACATAATTCACAAATTTAAGAAAAGAATTATGCCAGCAAGAAATGCTTATATGCGATGATATTTGGGAAGTGTTCTTTCAGTTAGCTGTTATTGGGAACATATTAGTCACACTAACTCCAGGTATTCAATAAGCATTTCTTTGAGGTGTGATCTTTTGTACAATTGTTCCCGAGATTTATGGTAGACGTCTTGCTTCGATCCCGCACAAAGGTTTGGGAAATCTCCTTTCCAGTGGAATTTAATGCAACCATTCATTTGGAAGTAATTATATTCATTGAGTCACACTTCAATACACTTCACAAAATTCAAAGCAGGCCAATTGCCAAAGTGAAGTGAGAACAAATATAGATTGGTAACACACTGGCACGTGTACTTGTATTGATACTGGGATTCGAGTGCACATCTAATTCTGAACTCAATAATGTACTGACCCACCAGATTAATGAGAAAATCTCTTCCACTGAGGTTCAGATTATTCAAATCAACTACCCACTGCAGCCCCTTGAGAGGCAAATCTCATTATCCATGACACAGCCAGGAAATTCTAACTAGTGCCTAGTACTGAATTTTAACCCATTAAAAATATGCCACTGTTCAGATATGATTTATTTTTTTCTCCTTTCTTTTTTTAAAAATTTAGAGTAGCCAATTCATTTGTTTCCAATTAAGGGGTAATTAATCCTGGCCAATCCACCTACCCTGCACATCTTTTGGGTTGTGGGGGCGAAACCCACTCATACACAGGGAGAATGTGCACAGATATGATTTATAGCAGTCATTTTCAATCCCAGGATCGCAACCTACGGGTGGGTCGCAGGCAGGTGTCGGGAGGGCCATGCGTCGAGGCATTCCCAATCGCTGGGCCATGCGTCGCGGCGTTCCCGATTGCGGGAAGAAGTGCCCAACGGCGCAACCGGCTTTTCAAAACATCAGTGGCGACCAGCTTTCAGAATGCCGGCTGTCTCAGCAGTGCGCAGGCCCGATGCCCAGGCGCGACAGGACAACTTGTCCTGACCGCAGCGCGCTGACCCAGGAGCAGATTTTGTTTTAAATTGATGGAGTCTTCCTGGAGCAGCGGCAGAGAGCAGGACACGCACCCCAAACACTGACGTCACGTGTCCTGGGCACGAGGGAGATTCCTCCATTTTGCAGCTGCCAGCAGTGCTGGTGTGAACTCCAGGGCTTTTGGCAAACAACCCATGGAGAAGAAGCTGAAAACAGAACAAAGCAGCATAAAGATGATCACTTGAGATGTGGGTTATTAATTGTTCCATTGCACAGCAGATTCCAAGTCCCTGGATTATATGCAGGGAGGCACTGGAAAATGAAAGTTTAAAACCCTCAAAACTTCAAAGGCATTTGAAGACGACACATGGTGAGTTTGAGGACAAAGCTCTTTATTTTTTCCAACGGATCCAGTGAGCGCTTGAATCATCAGCTGAAGTCATTTTCAGAAATGTAACATTGAATAACAAAGCAAGTGAGGACCAAGCAGGCTCACCTGAAAATTAAGTGAAAATGGGGGGTTGCCAACAAGATGACACTGATTGCGCTCAAGTGCGCCCATCCTGCTGGTGAGTCAGTGGGGGCCACCTTGGGGGGGTGCCATACAACCTGTGGCCCTAAGTTCACAGTGGGCTGCCAGCGGGCTGCACAGCTGCATGGCTGCCTTGCCGGCCGTGGCAATGGTGTTCCGTGCCTGCCCACCCCAACCTGACAGCCCACGTCCTGGCCACCCCCTGCTACTCCCCCCCGGCCCTGGCAGAAGCCCCCCACCCCCCGGCCAACAGCACAACTGTCAGCAAACTATGACGATGTTGGACACATTCTGTAACCCCTCTCTCTCCCTCAGCAGCCACGGTGCCCGTTTCACGATTTTTAAAAGCACAAGTGAACCTCGCCGTCGGGAATTCGGCCCATCGGAGGTGGAAAATCGCGGAGAATATCGGGTCATGCCCTCTAATGATATGCCAACGCCGTTCACTGTATGGGTGTTTTGGAACACATTCACACCGCTATCGAGGCAATGGAGAATTGTGATTTGGCGTGAAAATGGCGCCCATCCCGATTTTTCACCCAATCGCATTTTGCGATTTCAGCATCAGCCAATGGAGAATTCAGTCTGCTATTTTTTTCAGTTCAATAGTTTGCGTACCTCGCCAATTCCCCACCCCACAAACATCTTTCCCCCACACCCACCCCTCACTCACCACCTTATTATCTACTGGCTGGCGAGACTAAACACCGCTCGCCCACCCCTAAAATGCCCAGATGCCAGGCCTTTCCCACTTTCACTCCTTCAATGCCACCAACCCCACCCTGTGTCCCTCCCTGGATTCCCCTTCCACGTGCACGAGTCAATGCACCCACCCCCCTCACCGCTCACCCCTGACTTGCCCTTGCCAGTCCTGAGCCTCCATGTGAGCTGCCATTTCCCTTCTCCCCTCCCTTGTGCCCCAGGCTTCAACCAGGAAAACTGCTGACCTCAGACGCAGCTGCACAAATCTGATTGCCCAGCCGTGACCTTTAAACTAACAAGCTCCGGTGCGCTGCCATCACTTCATCTTGAAGGTAGGACTACAATGATAGCCCCCGCCTAATTAAATCACCCGGCCTGTTATCTCTCTCACATAAAATACTGCTTTATATTTCTAGATTACAAGAGGTGCATTGGAAAAGCTCTGGTTTCATCCTCCCATTCCTCCACCACCACCTTTCCCCATAACTTCAGTTTTACCTGCTGCCTTGAGACGTGCCATGACACCCTTAGCAATCTCCTCAGTGACTGGGACATGCTCCCGGATAGCCTCAGTAATGTCCACCTGTGTCTGGGCCACATTCTGCAGTGCCTCGGCAATGTCCACCTGCGCCTGGCACATGATGTCGAGCCCTCAGATGGCCTGGCCCTATCAGGTGGAGATCCTGTGAGCGAATCGATATGTGATCAGTGGGAGGGAAGGATCATTTTGTCTGACATGAACAACTCACTTGATACAGGTCAGCTGGGTGAAGGCACAATGGAGCCTCACTTCTGTGGTGCAGGCCACCTTGCTGTCGGTGACTGCTCTCTCCTTGGCCAACCCTGCAATCTCCAGGACCCGTTCTTCATCGGGGGTGAGGACTCTGATGTCTGGGACCCACCCTCCCGTCTGGGCCCTTTTCTGCCTAATGTGGGCTAACTTCTCCTGCGGGGACAGAGAGCTGACATTGTGAGCCGGGCGCTTGATGCATCAGTGTGGGTCTATGGCAGGTGGCATGTGTGGGGCATGTTCCTGGGCATGGAGGGGTTGCGCTAGTGGAGGTCAGTGTGTGCTGAGGCACGGTAATATGCTGTGAGGAGGTGCGATGTTGCAGATGCCATTATAAGGGTCAGGGGGGGTGTGGGCAGACGGCACTGATGCCAGGGGGCCGGTGTTAACGTACCCTTGCAGCTCAGTGGACGTTGTTGGACCTCTTCCTGCACTGTACTGCTATCCTCCAGGTCACACTGCCCGAGCTGACGGCCGTTGCCTCCCAGGTGGTATTGGTGATCCTTGGGGGAACAAGGTGTCCAGCCTCACATCCACAGCATCCAGCAGTCTAGCCAGGTATGCAAATTAGACCTGGTATGAACCATCACCAGGGCAACCTTAACCTTGAGGGCAGCACGGTAGCACAGTGGTTAGCCCAGTTGCTTCGCCGCTCCAAGTTCTTCCCGGCTTGGGTCACTATCTGTGTGGAGTCTGCACATTCTCCCCGTGTGTGTGTGGGTTTCCTCCGGGTGCTCCGGTTTCCTCCCACAGTCCAAAGATGTGCAGGTTAGGTGGATTGGCCATGCTAAATTGCCCTTAGTCTCCAAAAAGGTTGGGTGGGGTTATTGGGTTACGGGAATAAGGTGGAGGCTTGGGCTTAAGTGGGGTGTTCTTTCCAAGGGCCGGTGCAGTCTCACTGGGCCGAATGGCCTCCTTCAGCACTATATATTCTATGAAATCTATGACATGTAAGGTACTCTTTTGGATATGGTTCACGGACCCCATTGGGGATGTCATCTGCCCATTGGGGGAGGTCAGGTGCTCGTCGGGGAGGTCAGGTGCTTGTTGGGGAAGGGCAGGCATAAATGTGCAATAATGTTTGTCAAAAGTGCATAAACTCATTGGGACAGTGAAGCTCAGTGGAATTGTCGCAAAGCAACTGGCAAAATTGTCAAGATCAAATGTGAAAGAGAGCTGTTAAGGCATTTAAAACTCTGCTCTTTAACTATTTTTTTTTAAAAACCTGTCTGAAGGGTTTAAAAAATGATTGTTTACTATTTTATTCTGCCTGTTGAAGCATTAGCCTGTCTATTGGCCCTTATATTGACCCATACTGTCCAGGGAAGTAGGTTAGGTTATGGGGTTAATGAGATAGGGCGAGGAAGTGGGCTTGGGTGCAGTGATCTTTCAGAGAGACGGTGCAGACTCAATGGGCCAAATGGTCTCCTTCTGCACTGTAGGGATTCTATGATTTGCTAGAGCAGTTGGGGAGATGTTAGACTAACATGCCAGAGGAATGGGGACCTATGCATGGAGTCAGAGAAAGGAGGAGCAAGGACAAAAACAAAGGGTAGAAAAGTGAATAAGAAAAGTGATAGATGGAGAAACCAAGGGCAAAATTCAAACAGGGCAAAAGAGAAAAATATTGGGAGCAAGACAAACAATGTGAAAAAGACAAACTAAAAGGCTCTGCACCTTAATGCATGGAGCGTTTGCTATAAAGTGGATGAACTAATCGCGCAGATAGATATAAATGGGTATGATATAATTGGGATTACGGAGACATGACTGCAGGGTTACCAGGGATGGGAACTAAATGTCCCAGGGTTTTCAGTATTTAGGAAGGACAGGAATAAAAGGAAAGGTGATGGTGTGGCACTGCTGGTTAAAGAGGAAATAAACACAGTAGTGAGAAAGGATATTAGCTCTGACAATGTGGAGTCTGTATGGGTAGAGTTGAGAAATACAAAGGGGCAAAAAACATTAGTGAGTGTCATATATAGACCCCCAAACTGCAGTGGTGATGTCGAGAATGGCATTAAACATAAAGTTAGAGATACATGTATTAAGGGAATATAGGTGATCATGGGTGATATTAATCTTCACATAGATTGGGCAAATCAAATTAGCCACAATGCCATTGAGGAGGAATTCCTGAAGTGTATACGGGATGGTTTTCTTGACCAATATGTGGAGGCACCAACTAGAGAGCAGGCCATCTTAGACTGGGTAATGTGCAATGAGAAGTGAATCATTATCAATCTGGCTGTACGAGACCCCTTGGGGATGAGCGACCATAACATGATAGAATTTTTTATCAAGATGGAGAGTGAAGTAGTTGATTCAGAGACTAGGGTGCTGAATCTTAATAAAGGGAACTATGAAGATATGAGGTGTGAGTTGGCCTTGATAGATTGGGGAAAGTTACTTAAAGGGATGACAGTAGATAGGCAATGGCAAACATTCAAGGAATGCATGGGGGAACTACAGCAGCTGTTCATTCCTGTCTGGCACAAAAGCAAAATGGGTAAGAGGGCCAATCCATGGCTTACAAAGGAAATTAGAAATAGTATCCGATCCAAGGAAGAAGCATACAGATTGGCCAAGAAGAATGAAAGGATTGATTAAGAAGGGGAAAGTACAGTACGAAAGGAAGCGTGCAGGGAACATAAAGACTGACACTAAGAATTTCCATAGATATGTGAAGAGAAAGAGATTGGTAAAGAGAAATGTAGGCCCCCTATAGGGAATGCATAATAAGTGACAAAGAAATGGCTGAGCAATTGAATACATGCTTTGGTTCTGTCTTCACAGAAGAGAACACAAATCAGGTGCCAGAAGGTGTTATTCATGATGCACTTTGGAGAATTGGATCACATCGAACATGACGGGGGTTGGGGGGAGAGGGACTGTATGTGTTAATGGTGACTATGGGTGATTCCTGATTCCTTTTTGTCATTTGTTTATGTTGACATGTGGGCTAGTGTTTGGGGTTTGGTGGGACGATGGGATCGTTGTTATTGATATGGGGATTGACATTACATTCGTTACTGATTATTGTTTATTGTTCGGTGTAAATTTGGGAGAAAATATGAAAAAGGAGGAGAATTTTTAAAAAATGTTTTTTAAATCGGGTACCAGAAATGTTGTAGAATGAAAGGTTTAGTGAGGGGAAAGAACTGAGGGAGATCAACATTAGTAGAGAAATGGTGCTGGGAAAATTGATGGGATTGAAGGTAGATAAATCCCCAGGGCCTGAGAATCTGCATCCCAGAGTGCTTAAGGAGGTGGCTCTGGAAGTAGTGGATGCATTGGTGGTCATCTTCCGGGATTCTATTGACTCTGGAACAGTCCCTGCAGATTGGAGGGTAGCTAATGTCACTCCAATATTCAAAAAGGGAGGTAGAGAGAAAGCAGGGAATTATAGATCAGTAAACCTAACATCGGTAATGGGGGAAATTCTTGAATCCATTAACAAGGACTTTTGGAAAGCAGTGGCAGGATCAGTCAGAGTCAGCATGGATTTATCAAGGGAAAATCATGCTTGATAAATCTGTTGGAATTCTTTGAAGAGGTAACCAGTGCAGTTGACAAGGGGGAGCCAGTTGATGTGGTATATTTGGACTTTCAGAAGGCATTTGACAAAGTTCCGCATAAGAGTTATTGTGCAAAATTAAAGCGCATAGGATTGGGGGAAATGTATTGAGGTGGATAGAAAATTGGTGGAAGAGAGGAAACAAAGAGTAGGAATTAATGGGTCCTTTTCAAATTGGCAGGCAGTAACAAGTGAGGCGCCACAGGGATCGGCGCTGGGTCCCCAGCTATTCAGAATATATATTAATGATTTGGATGAGGGAACAAAGTGTAACATCTCAAAGTTTGCAGATGATACCAAGTTAGGTGGGAGGGTGAATTGTGATGAGGTTGCAGGGATCCCACAGCATGATCTGGACAGGTTGGGTGAGTGGGCAAATCAATGGCAGATGCAGTATAATAAATGTGAGGTTATTCACTTTGGAAGCATAAACAGGAAGGCAGATTACTCCCTGAATGGTTGTAAATTGGGAGAGGGGAGTGTGCAGTGGGACCTGGGTGTAAGTAAGCTGAAGGTAAGCATGCAAGTGCAGCAGGGTGGTAAAGAAGGCTAATGGTATGTGGCCTTCATTGCGAGAAGTTTTGAGTATAGAAGCAGGGATCTGTTGCTGCAGTTGTACAGGGCCTTGGTGAGGTCTCACCTGGAGTATTGTCTGCAGTTTCCGTCTCCTTCTCTGAGGAAGGACGTTCTTGCTCTCGACGGAGTGCAGCGAAGGTTTATCAGACTGATTCCAGTGATGGCAGGACTGTCATATGAGGAGAGATTGACTAGGTTGGGATTGTTCTCGCTGGAGTTCAGAAGAATGAGGGGAAGGATCTCATAGAGACATATAAAATTCTAACAGGAGTAGACAGGGTAGATGCAGGGAAGATGTTAACAATGATGGGTGTGTCCAGAACCAGGGGTCACAGTCTGAGGATTCAGAGTAAACCAGTATTCTTCAAAGTCAGGGGCGCGATGCGCGGGTGGGTCGCGGGCGGGTGTCGGGAGGGTCACAGAGCCGTTGTCCGTGGCGCTCCCGATTGTGCAAATCCCCGCGCAGCAGTCGGCTTTTCATAACGCCGGCTGCAAGCGGCCGCGAACATGGTAAAAAAAAATTTGGTCGCATTGCGCATGCAAGCACGATAATCGGCCACGCATGCGCAGTGCGGCCGTTATTTTTTTAAACGGTTGCAGCTTTTTGTTTTACAAGTTCTGTAGTGGTGTTTATTCATTTATTCATTTATTTTATTCATTTAATTTTTATTTTTTTCATTTATTTTATTCATTTTATTTTTTTTACAAGTTCGGGGGGGTTTTATTCATTTATTTTACTCATTTTATTTATTTTTTTTACAAGTTTGGGAGGGGGTTTATTTGATAAAATTTTACAGGAAAAAAATTCAGAACTTTGGACAGATGGAGACTCCATACTTTCCGACACCGGAAGGCTTCACCTTCATCCAACAGGTTCCATTGGAGGAGTGTGTACGAGGTCCAAAGGGACCCAAAACCATTACC
This sequence comes from Scyliorhinus canicula, assembly GCF_902713615.1. Lineage (NCBI taxonomy): Eukaryota > Metazoa > Chordata > Chondrichthyes > Carcharhiniformes > Scyliorhinidae > Scyliorhinus > Scyliorhinus canicula. Next base: position 33,590,553 of record NC_052154.1, on the reverse strand, counting down.
TTCATTTTTGTCAGCAGCAAACATGGTAAGAGAAAATGGTGGGTCACGCAGGTTGGCCGGCGTGGGTCACGAGGGTCGGCCCGGTTGGGTCCTGAAGGTTGGCTAGTTGGTAAAAATGGGTCCCTGGAAAAAAGTTTGAAGAACACTGGAGTAAACCATTTCGGACAGAGATGAGGAGACATTTCTTCACCCAAAGAGTGGTGAGCCTGTGGAATTCATTGCCACAGGAAGTAGTTGAGGATAAATCATTGAATATATTCAAGAGGCGGCTATAGAGAAATACAGCACAGAACAGGCCCTTCGGCCCACGATGTTGCGCCGAACTTTTGTCCTAGGTTAATCATAGAATTTTGGACAATTTTTCATGGCCAATCCACCCAACCTGCACATCTTTGGACTGTGGGAGGAAACCGGAGTACCCGGAGGAAACCCACGCAGTCACGGGGAGGATGTGCAGACTCCACACAGACAGTGACCCAAGTCGAAATCGAACTTGAGACCCTGGAGCTGTGAAGCAATTGTGCTATCCACAATGCTACCGTGCTGCCCTTAAGAAGTTAACCTACACTCCCTTATTCTACCCTAATCCAAGTACCTATCCAATAGCCGCTTGAAGGTCCATAAATTTTCCGACTCAACTACTACCACAGGCAGTGCATTCCATGCCCCCACTACTCTCTGGGTAAAGAACCTACCTCTGACATCCCCTCTATATCTTCCACCATTTATCTTAAATTTATGTCCCCTTGTAATGGTGTGTTCCACCCGGGGAAAAAGTCTCTGACTGTCTACTCTATCTATTCCCCTGATCATCTTATAAACCTCTATCAAGTCGCCCCTCATCCTTCTCCGTTCTAATGAGAAAAGGCCTAGCACCCTCAACCTTTCCTCGTATGACCTACTCTCCATTCCAGGCAACATCCTGGTAAATCTCCTTTGCACCTTTTCCAAAGCTTCCACATCCTTCCTAAAATGAGGTGACCAGAACTGCACACAGTACTCCAAATGTGGCCTGACCAAGGTTGTGTACAGCTGCATCATCACCTCACGGCTCTTAAATTCAATCCCTCTGCTAATGAACGCTAGCACACCATAGGCCTTCTTCACAGCTCTATCCACTTGAGTGGCAACTTTCAAAGAACTATGAACATAGACCCCAAGATCTCTCTGCTCCTCCACATTGCCAAGAACCCTACCGTTAACCCTGTATTCCGCATTCAGATTTGTCCTTCCAAAATGGACAACCTCACACTTGTCAGGGTTAAACTCCATCTGCCACTTCTCAGCCCAGCTCTGCATTCTATCTATGTCTCTTTGAAGCCGACAACAGCCCTCCTCACTATCCGCAACTCCACCAATCTTCGTATCATCTGCAAATTTACTGACCCACCCTTCAACTCCCTCATCTAAGTCGCTAGACATAGCACTTGGGGAGAATGAGATCAAAGGCTATGGGGAGAAAGCAGGATTAGGCTATTGAGTTGGATGATCAGCTATGATCGTGATGAATGACAGGCAGGCTCAAAGGGCCAAAAGGCCTCCTCCTGCTCCTATCTTCTATGTATCTGTGATTCTATTACTGGATAAGTGCTGCATGACTGATTTCACAACCTATCACAGCAGATGCCTCCCATTATACAGCTTGATTGACAGTTCTAAGTGGTTATGGATTTATTGAAGTAGTCTAGAATTTCCAATGTTTTTTCTTTATAAGGGATGGTGCAATTTGATTAAATATTTATTGGCATATGGGATAATGTAATTGAAGGAATGTTAATGTATTAAATAGGTTTTTATGAGAGGGTTTTTGTTAAGTCTGCATGGTAACTTGGAACTTTATTTCATCTCAACATGGGTCTTGAGGTCTGCCTATGGTGGATTCTGGACGAGTTTGCATGTTGGGTGTAAAGGCAAAGGCTGGTGGGTGGAGAGATATGGGTTGGCGTGTGTTGGCAGTGAGTTGGCATAGTGTATGTAACAGGCTATGGGAATGGGTGGGGAAATGGATTGACATGGAAGGTATGAGGGGTCATGGGGCATGGACAGAGGGATATAAATTGGTATGGAAGGTATGATGGGCCATGGGGGAGAGTAAGGGGCATGAAGTGGCATAGGTTGGCATGGGTGGGGTATGGTGAATATGTGAGGGCTGGAGGACTGTTTTATATTTTTCTGTTTTTTTTTAAAATTCCCCTTCCACCCAGTTCTCCTCCAGAGTCGCCCAGGGGCAGCACGGTAGCATTGTGGATAGCCCAATTGCTTCACAGCTCCAGGGTCCCAGGTTCGATTCCAGCTTGGGTCACTGTCTGTGCGGAGTCTGCACATCCTCCCCGTGTGTGCGTGGGTTTCCTCCGGGTGCTCCAGTTTCCTCCCACAGTCCAAAGATGTGCAGGTTAGGTGGATTGCCCATGCTAAATTGCCCTTAGTGTCCAAAATTGCCCTTAGTGCTGGGTGGGGTTACTGGGTTATGGAGATAGGGTGGAGGTGTTGACCTTGGGTAGGGTGCTCTTTCCAAGAGCCAGTGCAGACTCAATGGGCTGAATGGCCTCCTTCAGCACTGTAAATTTTATGAAATAAACCCGACTTTAAAGGAACTCTGCCGCCCTGGAACGAAACTCTGACCTTCTGGGCCACTTTCTGATTTGCAGAACCAGGAGATGCCCTGCCTTGTGATCCGGGAGCAGAAATTCAGGCCAGAGACTCCATATGTTGACCTCCTGGCTTGCTGTGGATGCAGTTTATTACTAGATTTTGCCACACCGTTTCTGCAGAGTTGATTTGCTGGAAAAAGCAATGTAATAATTCTATCCGAAACTACTTTCTATAGCCGAGTAGTGAAGTTTATTGACAGGATTGCATGCCATGCCATGAAGTGACAGGTATTATTGGACTGGAGGTCCCCCCCCTACAGAGACAGCAGCGACTCGTATTCCTCACACAAAATTCCTGATCTTGACACGGGTGCCTGAAGAGATTCCATGTGGAACAGAGTCCATGTGGAGCAGTGCCCATGTGGAGCAGTGCCCATGTGGAGCAGTGCCCATGTGGAGCAATGTCCATGTGGAGCCGTGCCCATGTGGAGCAATGTCCATGTAGAGCAGTGTCCATGTGGAGCAGTGTCCATGTAGAGCAATGTACATGTAGAGCAATGTACATGTGGAGCAGTGTCCATGTGGAGCAATGTCCATGTAGAGCATTGCCCATGTAGAGCAATGTCTATGTGGAGCAATGTCCATGTGGAGCAATGTCCATGTGGAGCAATGTCCATGTAGAGCAGTGTCCATGTGGAGCAATGTCCACGTGGGGCAGTGTCCATGTGGAGCAATGTCCATGTGGAGCAATGTCTATGTGGAGCAATGTCCATGTGGAGCAATGTCCATGTGGAGCAATGTCCATGTGGAGCAGTGTCCATGTGGAGCAGTGTCCATGTGGAGCAATGTCCATTTGGGGCAGTGTCCATGTGGAGCCGTGTCCATGTGGAACAGTGTCCATGTGGAGCAGTGTCCATGTGGAACAATGTCCATGTGGAACAGTGTCCATGTGGAGCAGTGTCCATGTGGAGTAGTGTCCATGTGGAGCAGTGTCCATGTGGAGCAATGTCCATGTGGAGCAATGTCCATGTGGAGCAATGTCCATGTGGAGCAGTGTCCATGTAGAGCAATGTCCATGTGGAGCAGTGTCCATGTGGAGCAATGTCCATGTGGAGCAATGTCCATGTGGAGCCGTGTCCATGTGGAACAGTGTCCATGTGGAGCAATGTCCATGTGGAGCAATGTCCATGTGGAGCAATGTACATGTGGAGCAATGTTCATGTGGAGCAATGTACATGTGGAGCAATGTCCATGTGGAGCAATGTACATGTGGAGCAATGTCCATGTGGAGCCGTGTCCATGTGGAGCAATGTCCATGTGGAGCAATGCCCATGTGGAGCCGTGTCCATGTGGAGCAATGTCCATGTGGAGCAATGTACATGTGGAGCAATGTCCATGTGGAGCAATGTACATGTGGAACAGTGTCCATGTGGAGCAATGTACATGTGGAGCAGTGTCCATGTGGAGCAATGTCCATGTGGAGCCGTGTCCATGTGGAGCAGTGTCCATGTGGAGCCGTGTCCATGTGGAGCAATGTCCATGTGGAGCAATGCCCATGTGGAGCCGTGTCCATGTGGAGCAATGTCCATGTAGAGCAATGTCCATGTAGAGCATTGCCCATGTAGAGCAATGTCGATGTGGTACAGTTTCCATGTGGAGCAATGTCCATGTGGAGCAGTGTCCATGTGGAGCAGTGTCCATGTGGAGCAATGTCCATGTGGAGCCGTGTCCATGTGGAGCAGTGTCCATGTGGAGCAATGTCCATGTGGAGCAATGTTCATGTGGAGCTGTGTCCATGTGGAGCAATGTCCATGTGGAGCAATGTCCATGTGGAGCAGTGTCCATGTGGTGCATTGTCCATGTGGAGCAATGCCCATGTGGAGCCGTGTCCATGTGGAGCAGTGTCCATGTGGAGCCGTGTCCATGTGGAGCAATGTCCATGTGGGGCTGTGTCCATGTGGAGCAGTGTCCATGTAGAGCAATGTCCATGTGGAGCAATGTCCATGTGGAGCCGTGTCCATGTGGAGCAGTGTCCATGTGGAACAATGTCCATGTGGAACAGTGTCCATGTGGAGCAATGTCTATGTGGAGCAGTGTCCATGTGGAGCAATGTCTATGTGGAGCAGTGTCCATGTGGAGCAATGTCCATGTGGAACAGTGTCCATGTGGAGCAATGTCCATGTGGAGCAGTGTCCATGTGGAGCAATGTCCATGTGGAGCAATGTCCATGTGGAGCAATGTCCATGTGGAGCAGTGTCCATGTGGAGCCGTGTCCATGTGGAGCCGTGTCCATGTGGAGCAGTGTCCATGTGGAGCAGTGTCCATGTGGAGCAATGTCCATGTGGAGCAATGTCCATGTGGAGCAATGTCCATATGGAGCAATGTCCATGTGGAGCAATGTCCATGTGGAGCCGTGTCCATGTGGAGTAGTGTCCATGTGGAGCAGTGTCCATGTGGAGCCGTGTCCATGTGGAGTAGTGTCCATGTGGAGCAGTCTCCATGTGGAGCAATGTCCATATGGAGCAATGTCCATGTGGAGCAGTGTCCATGTGGAGCCGTGTCCATGTGGAGCAATGTCCATGTGGAGCAATGTACATGTGGAGCAGTGTCCATATGGAGCAATGTCCATGTGGAGCAATGTCCATGTGGAGCATTTTCCTTGTGGAGCAATGTCCATGAGGAGCAGTGTCCATGTGGAGCAGTGTCCATGTGGAGCAATGTCCATGTGGAGCAGTGTCCATGTGGAGCAATGTCCATGTGGAGCAATGTCCATGTGGAGCAATGTCCATGTGGAGCAGTGTCCATGTGGAGCAATGTCCATGAGGAGCAATGTCCATGTGGAGCAGTGTCCATGTGGAGCATTTTCCTTGTGGAGCAGTGTCCATGTGGAGCAGTGTCCATGTGGAGCAATGTCCATGTGGAGCGTTGTCCATGTGGAGCACTGTCCATGTGGAGCATTTTCCTTGTGGAGCAATGTAAATTGCCTGTCTTTATGTGATATACACATGTTATTTTTAATGGTTTCCTTAAGATTGACTTTCTATTCATTTTGTTTAACAAACTTCAATTTGTTATGGGCCTATCAACACGGATCATATTGAAAGCTGCAATGTGTGGCCTAATTGACCACAAAGTTGGACTCTGTCACCCCAGGATTAGGATGAAAATGGTGGCCGATCCACTTCTGACCATTTCTAGTTTGGATTCAAGGCCTCCAAGAGCAATAGCACAGGCATGCAAGCCTGGAGCGTGTAGAATGGACAGATCATCACATCGCACAGCATCTAACACTGATTTGGTGCCCCGCTGCCATTTTAGACCTCGCAATGGCCTGTTAACATCCTCCCATTAGCATTCACAGCTTCACAAAGGGAACCTTGCCCCCATCTGTGGTATTTAAAGGGACCAGCATGGGACTTCCAGCTGGTGACTTGCTTTTGGCTCTCCTTTGTTGATGTGGAGTTGATGGAAGAACTGTTACTGCAGTCATAAGGAAGTTGTTCTCGCCAGTCCAAGGAGTTCCATGTTGTTTGAAGGCCTATCAGCAGAAAGCCTTCTGTCACTCGAGGGCGCTACAGCATGATAGGGGGTGGGACCCCAGCTGCAGAGAGGAGATTCTACACATGAAGGGAGGAAGAATAGGGGGCGGGATTCTCCGACCCCCCCACCACCGCCGGGTCTGAGAATCGCTGGGAGGGGGGGGGGGGGGGGTGTGAATCCCGCCCAGCCGCCTCTGACGCCGGCTGCCGAATTCTCCGGCGCTGGGGTTTTGGTGGGGGCGGGAATCACGCCGTGCCAGTCGGCGACCGCTAACAGCGCCCCCCCCCCCCCCCCAGTGATTCACCGCCCCGCGATGGGCCAAGCAGCTACCCGTTTTTGGCCGGTCCCACCGCGTAAATGAAACCAGGTTCCTACCGGCGGGACCTGGCTCTACAGGCGGCCTGTGGCGTCCCCGGTGGGGCGCAGGGGGTTCTGGCCCCAGGGAGGGGTCCCCCACGGTGGCCTGGCCGCGATTGGGGCCCACCGATCTGCGGATGTGCAGTGGGGGCATTCTTTCCCTCCGCGCCGGCTGCAGTCAATCTCCGCCATGGCCGGCGTGGATAAGAACCCCCCTGTGCATGCGCTGGGATGATGCTAGCACATGCTGGCGCTCCCGCGCATGCGCCAACTCGCGCCGGCCGGCAGAGGCCCTTCGGCAGTGGTTGACGTGGCGCCAAGCCCTTCCGCGCTGGCTGGCGCGGCGCTAACACCGCCGCCGCCGGCCTAGTCCCTGAAGATGCGGAGGATTCCGCACCTTCCGGGCTGCCCGACACCGGAGTGGTTCACGCAACTCCTCGCCACCAGTACGGCCCACCCCGCCGGGTAGGGGAGAATCCCACCCCAGGGTTCTCAATAACAGGCCGTACCCACCTAGGGTAGTCAGAGAGCACTTCTTCTTATCTCCACCTCAGCTAGGAGCAGCACCTGAGGAGGCTACAATTCACAAATGAGGTGGTCGCTGAACTGTGACATCTCCACCAACATGACATACAGCAACAAAGTAGAGCGAGCACTTTCTTATATTTGAATTCATTTCTGAGTCTATTTAGATCAATTGACATTAGGCTTAATTTTTGTGGCAGCACGGTAGCACAGTGGTTAGCGCTGCTGCCTACTCTGTTGAGGACAGGATTCGATCCTGGCCCTGGGTCACTGTCCGTGTGGAGTTTGCATATTCTCCCCGTGTCTGCGTGGGTCTCACCCCCACAACCCAAAGATATGAAGGGTAGGTGGATTGGCCACGCTAAAATTGCCCCTTAATTAGAAAAAAGTAATTGGGTAATCTAAATTTATTTTAAAACACGGTTTTATTTTAGGAAATCCAAACATTTCTGCTGCTTCAATTACATTAGACTGGATGTCATGCCGCTAACGCTTTCTAATGCAAAGCTGCCCGATTGGCAAGGTGTTCCATTCCTTGAGCAATTATTCAGAGATAATTCAAAAGCATTTTTGTAAATGTATAAAACGTATACCTGGAACTAAATGTAAGTGCTTTTCATGAGCAGTTTTGACTCATTACTCAACTGACCAGCTTGTGCCATTTACTTTGTTGCACGTATTCTGACAGCTCCCAGTCTGGTCCAAGCGGCTGCCAAATTTTGCAATACATCAGAAAGACTGCTGGACAGGAACTGTATGGGGAAGATTGCGGTGATGTGCTGTGGCTGGCTCTTGATGTCGTGAAATGTGTCTAAGCAAATTCCTGACTGATGCAGTCTGACAATGAGATGCAGCCGAGGGTATTTACTGCTGGCTGAGACGCATGCCAGCTCAACTGAGAAGCAAGAGTGTTAAAGTGAAAAGTAATTCACTGGCAAGAAAACACTTGGTAAAAGGTGAAGAAAAGAATAAATCAGAAAACGGCGTTTACTGAAGGGTCGCAGAAATGTGTGAACAACAGAAGCGAGAAAAGGGAAGTGTTCTCTCGATTGAGAAACTGGTGCAGGGGTAAAATGAGCAAAAAGAAGCCACAACTATTGGATCTCATCCCTCAGCAATGTTTCCCTCAAATTTCCTTTTGCTACGCCTAGCCCGACTGCAGCACTGTATGATCCCCTTAGGATTGTCATGTGGCCACACAGCACTTATTATCTCATACACAGCCAGTGTGCCCCCAGCAGATTGCGTTCGCAGTAAACACTCATGTAACTTGGAGGACACATTGCCTCCAGTGCCCTTGCCTTTTTTAAAATAAATGCTTTTATGGGTTTTCACATTTTTATGTTACACTTTTCAGTTCGTACGTTAAATTATGAGTGTCATAACCGCACTTAATATCAAACAAAAGCAACCACAGCGAAACTAAAATTACAAAAGAGAGAAAGACCAAAGAGCGAGAAAAACATAACACAAAGAAATGAGGATCACTATAAATATTTATATCAACATGTATTGCTCTCCCTCTGAGTCTGTGGGCCCCATTTGGCCGATCAGCCTCTGTTACCCTGTCTAGTGTTGGCCCTAGCGTGTATCTCCCTGCGTTTGCTGTTCCCTCTGGTTCTCCGCTTGCCCTTGGGCCTGTTCCCTGCGGCTATGCCATTGTGTCTCGCAATCATTTTTATGCCTCCCCGCCCACTTTTCCTTTCCCATTCCTCCTCTTCCCCTTCATTTTCGATCTGTGGCTCGTCTGTGCATACCCCCCCCCCCCCCCCCCCCCCCCCCCCCCCCCCCCCCCCCCCCCCCCCCCCGCTCTATCGGCTGTTGGCTACAAACTGGAGCAAGTTGGTAAATGGCTCTCACGTCCTGTGGAAGCCCTCTTCCGACCCCTGGATGACAAATTTGATTTTCTGCAGTCGGAGAAATTCTGCCAGGTTGGACAGCCAGTCTGCAGCTTTGGGTGGTGCTGCTGATCAGCAGCCGAACAGGATTCTTCGGTGGGCGATTAGGGAGGCAAAGGTTAGGGTGTCGGCCCACATCCTCATAAAGAGTTCTGGCTGGTCTGATACCCCGCTTATCTTTTGATATCAGTATTCCAGTTCGTTTTGAATGACCTTAATAAGTTTCTCTTAATTAAGTTGTCGGCAGATTAGAATAATGATTTCCGTCCCATCTTTGCAGGCGAAGGTACAAGATATGAAGCATTGCGGTGTTGTCATATTTGGAAGGGCTCCTCCCCAGAAGACTATGCCACGGCATTCATGGGATGTAGTCATCGAAGTGGCTTTGTGAAAAGATGGTCATTCATGTGCACAACAAACTTCCACTCACACACTTTTGCCAAAAAGAGGTGAACCCAGTATTTGTCTGCATTAGTTTGAATGGACTTTAGGAAACCTATTTTACTCGTTAGAAGGGGATCTGGGCAGAGTAGATCAGAAGAAATTATTCTCGTCGGTGAAAAGATCGAGAGCCAGACAGCACTGATTTAAAATATTTGACAAAAGAAGCAAAAGCAACAGAAAGTTGAAAAATGTTCATGCAGCAAGTGATGGGGAGTGGAATGCACTGTCAGAGAGTGTGGTGGAGCAAGGGTCGACCCGGGATTTCAAAAGGGAACTGGATCATTTATCTGAAGAAAAGAATTGCAGATAAAGATGGGGGAGTGTCACTCGGTTAGTTGCACTTGCAGAACGCCAGCATGGACAAGATGGAGTGAATGGCCTCCTTCTTATTCTGATTTCATGGGATGGATTCTCTATTATTGGGACTATGTCCCCACGCCGGCGTGAAAAGGTAGAGTCGAACGCCAGAAAAACTTGGATCAAAGGGACATGAATTCCCAGCCCTGCAGGGGACTACCAGGCACCCGGAATAGATACAGGTCCCTGCACGGCTGGGTCGGAGGCTGCACATGTGCATGGCGGCGGTCTCCAGCGGACACGCCGTGCTCCATGGCGGACTCGGACTGCAAAGCTAGACCCAAAAAAGAGACCCCCGATCGGTCGCGCACCAGACCCTCAACCCTCGCACAAGCTTTCCCTGGCCGTCTATAAGGCCCCCCCCCCCCTGGCCTCCGATCAGCCCGCCCCCGATCAGGGAACATGGATTCTGTGTCCCCGGGCCAGCCGCGATTTCAGTGCGAGGGTGCGGATAATTCCGCTCCATATCTATCTATTCCACCGTTTCCGTCTTTTCAAGAGTCCTTCTAATGTTGTAGCTTATTTATTGAAAAAAATAAACTTGTTAATTAAGCTCTCTAACAACCACTTGAAACTCATTGGCACAAATATGCTTCAGGAAGTACGATGGCAACATGTGTTGCTTTGTCAAGGCTCAGCTGGTACCACTGCAGTTGTTTCGATGGGAAAGAAATGCCATTTAAGCAACAAGAGATGTATCATCCAATCTTAAGACGTCTGACGAGTTATAGGATGGGGGACAGAATATGTGAGAACATTGATGAGAATGATGCAATAAAACTGGATGGTAAACTTGGCAGTTATCATTTCAAAAAGGTTGCAATTACGAGGGCAGACAAGCTTTTCCAGGATAGGTTTTACTTAAATTGCGAATTGCTGCAATGAAGCAAAAGATTAGATTATTAAAGCATTTATCTCACAGAGAGAATGAATAAAAACATTCTGCTAATGCAATTTACTTTGATGATATCAGCTTTGTTTGGACTGTATGAGATGCTAGAGAAAGCATTTAACATTAATTAGCATTTTCATTAAATACACTTGAAGCCACAATAACATGAGTCTCATTGTAAAATATTTCATGATATTCCTCAAGTGCCAAGACTGAAAGACTATGGGTGCGATTCTCCGATGCCGCACGGCATCGGGAGAGCCATCGTGAACTCGGCCGAGTTTCACGATGGCGTCGGAGGCCGCGCCTCGCACCCTAGTCTCCCCCACCCAGGGGGCTAGGAGCCGCGCTGTGAGAAACTCGGCCGCTGGGCCTTGACGCTTGCGTCAAAGCAGCGCGCCGAGAATGACGCAACGGCGGCACCTAAGTGACGTCAGCCGCGCATGCGCAGGTTGGCCGGCTTCAACCCACGCATGCGCAGTTGCCGTCTTCCCCTCCGCTGCCCCGCAAGACATGGCGGCTTGATCTTGCGGGGCGGCGGAGGGGAAAGAGTGCGTCTCTTAGAGACGCCGGCCCAACGATCGGTGGGCACCGATCGCGGGCCAGTCACCTCCTGAGCATGCCCGTGGTGCTCGATCCTCCCTCTGCCCCCCACAGGCCCCACACTTACCTGTCGCGCGATGTTCACGCCGGCAGCGACCAGGTGTGGTTGGCGCCGGCGTGAACCGGTCGGGTTCGTCAGGCCGCTCGGCCCATCTGGGCCGGAGAATCGTTGATCGCCGTGAAAAACGGCGAGCGGCGATTCCGCGACACGCCATTAGGGGGGGGGGGGGGGGGGGGGGGGGGAGAATCGCGGGGGGTGCCAGGGCGGCATGTCGTGATTCGCCCGGCCCTCCCGTGATTCTCCCACCCGGTGTGGGGAGCGGAGAATCGCGCCCTGTACATAAATAACTTCATTCTTTTTACGTCCAATCCAGCTCTGAGTAATATATCTGTCTTATTTTAGTCCTCTTGCAACTTTGAATGTTTAACCTATTGTGATGCAGGATGTGCCCCCAAATTATATTAGCTGTGGTATTAGGAGTAAATTGTGTCGGGTGTCATCATGCAAAAAGTGGCCTTCTATTTCACTGCTCTCCAAATACATGCTTGGAAAGGTTTGCTGGGCAGGGCGGAGAGCGGAGATTGAGGCGGAGGATGTCAGCGATGAATGTATACCAGTGAGGAATATCGGGGGTGGGGGGGTGGTAAAGCGGTATGCCAGCACTGAATGGTATGGGGGAGAGCAGAGAGAGCCTCCCAACATCTCCGTGATTTGTGTTGCGGACTGTTCAGCTACAGCACTGATCAGGACGCCCTTTAAAGATGGCGCCCCGATCTGTTCGGGGCCAGTTCCTATCTCTATAAGGCCCTGCCCAAGCGTCAGCAGAAACCACATCCACTCAGTTTTTTTGGCAAAGAGGCTGAAGATTCTGTGAGAAGGGTGGCACGGTGGCACAGTAGTTAGCACTGCTGACTCACGGCGCTGAGGACCTGGGTTCGAATCCCAACCCTGGGTCACTGTCCATGTGGAGTTTGCACATTCTCCCCGTGTCTGCATGGGTTTCACCCCATAACCCAAAGAGGGGCTGGTTTAGCACAGTGGGCTAAACAGCTGGCTTGTAATGCAGAACAATGCCAGCAGCATGGGTTCAATTCCCGTACTGGCCTCCCCGAACAGGCAACGGAATGTGGTGTCTAAGGGCTTATCACAGTAACTTCATTGAAGCCTATTTGTGACAATAAGCGATTATTATTATTATGTGCAGGTTAGGTGGATTGGCCACGCTAAATTGCCCTTTAATTGGAAAAAGAAATAATTGGGTACTCTAAATTTATTTTTAAAAAGATTCTGTGAGAAAATTGGTCTGAGGAACTGGAGAATTCCATGCCAGTTTTCTGTGTGAGGCTGCCACTTTGCCAAATTCTGGTAAGATTCCACCCATCATGCTGCCACGAGCAGCACGGTAGCATTGTGGATAGCACAATCGCTTCACAGCTCCAGGGTCCCAGGTTCGATTCCGGCTTGGGTCTTGGGTCACTGTCTGTGCGGAGTCTGCACATCCTCCCCGTGTGTGCGTGGGTTTCCTCCGGGTGCTCTGTTTCCTCCCACAGTCCAACGATGTGCAAATTAGGTGGATTGGACATGATAAATTGCCCTTAGTGCCCAAAATTGCCCTTAGTTTTGGGTGGGGTTACTGGGTTATGGGGATAGGGTGGAGGTGTTAACCCTGGGTAGGGTGCTCTTTCCAGGAGCCGGTGCAGACTCGATGGGCCAAATGGCCTCCTTCTGCACTGTAAATTCTATGTTGCAGGGCAGAACAATACTGAAAAGAGAGACTGAAATCCTGGATATGGATCCTTGGTGAAGACATCTGAGCGAAAGTATTATTTGGGAGAAGATTCCACACGTGGAGACCTTTGTGTGGAAGCCAGGGTTCCAGTGAGAACAAGTTGTCTGATAGTGTGATGAGCATCAGGGGGAATTGATGAGAAATCCAGAGAAGCTCTTTTGGTTGCTATCTGACACTTGGCTCAGAGTGTGTTGTGCCTGATCACATTTCGCCCATTGGTTCACCTGGACTGTGTACTTTATGAGAACAGTAAAAGTATCAAATATATTTTGTAACTTGTGTAATCCTTATAAACGTGTGTATCTCTATAAAGGCACAGGTAGGGTGAAGGAGTAGTGTATTATCGTTCATCATTACTTATTTAATAAAGGTTTTATTCTATTGTTAAACTACGGTCTATCACTCACCCTTACGTCCTAAACCCAATGGAAGTGATAAGCTTTTGAGCTTCAAGTGAGCTGAGAGTTTGAATTGCAATTATGCAGCTGTGAATAAGTTGCAGGAGCTTGTTTTCAACATTCAGCTGGCATGGCCTTGGATTTATCACTGACTGCATGTGGGAGCCTGTGAACAACAGGGGATTTTGCTCATCCCCACGGAATGAGGTTGCTCTCTAGTTTACATACTCCATCATCGAGGAGGAGGAGGAGCAGAGAATAGACAAAAGGAGATTGCAGCATTTAAGAAACATCTACAAAACAAGATCTTATTCCAACTGCTTAACCTACCACCACCCATATTTGGAATCTATAAAGAGCCGGATGCCACTGATCTCATTTCGCCCATTGGTTCACCTGGACTGTGTACTTTATAAGAACAGTAAGAGTATCAAATATATTTTGTAAATTGTGTAATCCTTATAAACGTGTGTATTTCTATGAAGGCACAAATGGGGTGACGGAGTCGTGTATTATCGTTCATCATTACTTGTTTTGTTTTTTTTAATAATTTTTACTGGAATTTTTTGAAAAATATATATCAACAAAACAATAATAACAATAACAATAATAGTAATAAACACCCCCCAGCACCCGTAACAACGCATATAACAAACCCCCCCACCCCCCCAACCCCAATAAACAACAAAATAAATTAACAATAAGCAAATTAACTTAAACACTATCCCCCTAAACCCCCCCCCCCCCTTTCCCCCCCCTCCCCCCCCCCCCCCCCCGGGTTGCTGCTGCTGCTGACCTAGTACCTTATCGTTGAGCCAGAAAGTCGAGGAAAGGCTGCCACCTCCTAAAGAACCCTTGTACCGACCCCCTCAGGGCGAATTTGACCCTCTCCAGCTGAATGAATCCCGCCATGTCATTAATCCAGGTCTCCACGCTCAGAGGTCTCGTATCTTTCCACTGCAGCAAGATCCTCCGCCGGGCTACTAGGGACGCAAAGGCCAGCACACCGGCCTCTTTCGCCTCCTGCACTCCCGGCTCCATCCCAACCCCAAATATCGCGAGTCCCCAGCCTGGCTTGACCCTGGATCCCACCACCCTCGACACCGTCCTCGCCACCCCCTTCCAGAACTCCTCCATTGCCGGGCATGCCCAGAACATATGGGCATGGTTCGCTGGACTCCCCGAACACCTGACGCACCTGTCTTCGCCCCTAAAGAACCTACTCGTCCTAGATCCGGACATGTGGGCCCGGTGCAACACCTTGAACTGGATGAGACTAAGCCTCGCACATGAAGAGGAGGAGTTCACCCTCTCCAGGGTGTCCGCCCATGTCCCCTCCTCAATCTGCTCCCCCAGCTCCACCTCCCACTTAGCCTTGAGCTCCTCTACCGACACCTCCCCCACCTCCTGCATTACCTGGTAGATGTCAGACACCTTCCCATCCCCGACCCACACCCCCGAAAGTACCCTATCCCTTACCCCCCGTGGGGGCAGCAAAGAGAACCCCTCCACCTGTCGCCTAGCAAACGCCTTGACCTGAAGGTACCTGAACATATTCCCCGGGGGGAGCTCAAACTTCTGCTCCAGTTCACCCAGGCTCGCAAACCTCCCATCAATGAACAGGTCTCCCAACTTCCTAATGCCCGCCCTGTGCCACCCCAGGAACCCGCCATCCATGTTCCCTGGGACAAACCGGTGGTTCCCCCGCAGCAGGGCCTCCACCGAGTTCCCCACTTCCCCCCTGTGTCGCCTCCACTGCCCCCAAATTTTGAGGGTAGCCGCCATCACCGGGCTCGTAGTGTACCTTGTTGGAGGGAGCGGCAGCGGCGCCGTTACCAGTGCCTTCAGGCTCGTGCCTCCACAGGACGCCATCTCCATCCATTTCCATGCTGCCCCCTCCCCATCCATTACCCATTTACGTACCATCGAGACGTTAGCCGCCCAATAGTACCCAGAGAGGTAGGGCAGCGTCAGCCCGCCTCTATCCCTGCCCCGCTCCAAAAAGACCCTCCTTACCCTCGGAGTCCCGTGCGCCCAAACAAATCCCAGAATGCTGCTGTTCACCCTCCTAAAAAAGGCCCTCGGAACGAAAATGGGGAGGCACTGAAACAAAAACAAAAACCTCGGGAGCACCGTCATTTTATCGGACTGTACTCTACCCGCCAACGGCAGCATGTCCCACCTTTTAAATTCCTCCTCCATCTGCTCCACCAACCTAGTAAAATTGAGCTTGTGCAGAGTCCCCCAGCTCCTAGCCACCTGAACCCCCAGGTACCTAAAACTCCTCACTGCCCTCTTTAGCGGGAGCCTACCAATCCCCTCCTCCTGATCTCCCGGGTGTACGACAAACAGCTCACTCTTGCCCAGGTTCAATTTATACCCCGAGAAACCCCCGAACTCAGCAAGAATCTCCATCACCTCCGGCATTCCCCCCACCGGGTCTGCTACATACAACAGCAAGTCGTCCGCATACAGCGACACTCGGTGCTCCTCCCCACCTCGCACCAAACCCCTCCACCTCCTCGACTCCCTGAGAGCCATGGCAAGAGGCTCAATTGCCAGCGCAAAAAGCAAGGGGGACAGGGGGCACCCCTGCCTCGTCCCACGGTGGAGCCTGAAGTACTCGGACCTCCTCCCATTTGTCGCTACACTCGCCATCGAGGCCTCGTACAGCAACCTCACCCATTTAATAAACCCCTCCCCAAACCCGAACCTCTCCAACATCTCCCACAGGTACCCCCACTCAACCCTGTCAAAGGCCTTCTCCGCATCCAATGCCACCACAATCTCCACCTCTCTTTCTGCTGCCGACATCATTATCACATTTAACAGCCTTCGCACGTTAGTGTTCAGCTGCCTCCCCTTCACAAAACCCGTCTGATCTTCATGTACCACCCCGGCACCCAGTCCTCTATTCTAGTGGCCAAGATCTTCGCCAGCAACTTGGCGTCTACATTCAGCAGTGAAATCGGCCTGCATGATCCGCACTGCAAGGGGTCCTTATCATGCTTCAGGATCAGGGAGATTAGCGCCCGAGACATCGTCGGGGGCAGAACACCCCCCTCCCATGCCTCGTTAAAGGTCCTGACCAACAGGGGGCCCAGCAGGTCCGCATATTTCTTATAAAATTCAACCGGGAACCCATCCGGTCCCGGCGCCTTCCCCGACTGCATGTGGCCAATCCCACTGACCAGCTCCTCCAACTCGATCGGCACCCCCAGTCCCTCCACCTGTTCCTCCTGCACCCTTGGAAATCGGAGCCTGTCCAAAAAACTCTCCATTCCCCCTCCCACCGCCGGCGGCTCCGACCGGTACAGTTCCCTATAGAAGTCCCTAAAGACCTCATTGACCTCTGCCCCCTGCCGCACCACATTCCCATCTCTATCCTTCACTCCACCAATCTCCCTAGCCGTGTCCCGCTTACGCAGCTGGTGCACCAGCATCCTGCTCGCCTTCTCTCCATACTCATAGACCGCTCCCTGCGCCTTCCTCCACTGTGTCTCCGCCTTTCTTGTGGTCAATAAATCAAACTTGGCCTACAAGCTACGCCGCTCCCCCAGCAATCCCTCCTCCGGGGCCTCCGCGTACCTCCTATCCACACTCAACAGCTCCTCCCCCAGTCTCTCCCTCTCCCTCCTCTCCCCCCTCTCCCTATGGGCTCGGATGGAGATCAGCTCCCCCCTAATCACTGCCTTCAGAGCCTTCCACACCATCCCCACCTGGACCTCCCCAGTATCATTGACCTCGAGGTACCTCTCGATACATCCCCAAACCCTCCTACACACCTCCTCATCAGCCAACAACCTGACGTCCAGACGCCAAAGCGGGCGCTGGTCCCGCACCTACCCCACCTCCAGAATCCACCCAATGCGGAGCATGGTCCGAAATCGCAATAGCCGAATACTCGGCCTCCTCCACCCTCGGGACCAGTCCCCTACTCAAAACAAAAAAAATCAATGCGGGAATAGACCCTGTGCACATGGGAGAAAAAAGAGTACTCCCGAGCCCTCGGCCTCCCGAACCTCCAGGGATCCACTCCTCCCATCTGGTCCATAAACCCCCTCAACACCTTGGCCGCCACCGGCCTCCTGCCTGTCCTTGAACTAGAACATCCAGTAGGGGATCCAGCACCGTATTGAAGTCCCCCCCCCCATGATCAAGCCCCCCACCTCCAGGCCAGGAATGCGGCCCAACATATGCCTCAGGAAACCAGCGTCATCCCAATTTGGGGCGTACACTTTAACCAACACCACCCTCTCCCCCTGCAGCTTACCGCTCACCATCACATATCTGCCGCCACTATCAGCCACAACCTCAGACGTCTCAAACGCCACCCTCTTCCCCACCAGGATCGCCACCCCCCGGTTCTTCGAGTCGAGCCCTGAGTGGAAAACCTGCCCCACCCACCCCTTCCTCAGACGGACCTTGTCCGCCACCTTCAGGTGGGTCTCCTGGAGCATGGCCACATCCGCCTTCAGCCCCTTCAGATGCGAAAACACCCGGGCCCGCTTAACTGGCCCATTCAACCCCCTCACGTTCCACGTAATCAGCCGGATCAGGGGGCACCCCACCCCCCTCCCCCGTCGACTAGCCATAGCCCATCGACTGCTCGCCCCCGACCCGCACCAGCTCCTCCCTGGCCAATCCAGCAGCAACCCGGTTCCCCCCCCCCCCCTAGCCGCGACGCTCCCTCCATAGTACTCCCGTGAGCCAGCTGACTTCTGCTGACCTCGGCAGCTCCTGCTCTAACTCCGACCCCTCTCGATATGAGGTCCCCCCTCCTCCCCTGCATCAGCTCCTTGGCACCGCTTCAGCGCGGGAAACCCGGCCTAATAGCCACGCCCCTCACCACCAGCTCCACCCCCTCGTCCCGCAGCACGGGAAACCAGAGAAAAGCCCGCGCTTTCGCACTGCCCCACCCCACCAACGCAGCTCCCAAACCGCAGTCCCAACCCAACCACCAACTCCGTACAAACAAAGACACAGATCCACCACAAACCCCAGTACCCCCCTTAGAACACAAAACCATAACCCACATCGTCCGAAAGTAAGAGAAAAAACAGAAACAAACAGAATAACCCGCTACAGCATAAACAATGATACATGAATAGAATAGAAAAACTCCCACAGCCCCCAATCTCTAGTTCGAGTCTAGCTTTTCAGCCTGCACAAAGGCCCACGCTTCCTCCGGGGACTCAAAGTCGTGATGCCGGTCCTTGTAGGTGACCCACAGGCGCGCAGGCGGCAACATGCCAAACTTCACCTGCTTTCCATGGAGCACCGCCTTCGTCCGGTTAAACCCGGCTCTCCGCTTGGCCACCTCCGCACTCCAGTCCTGGTAGATACGCACTACTGAATTCTCCCACTTACTACTCCTCACCTTCTTGGCCCATCGGAGAACACACTCCCGGTCACTGAACCGATGGAACCGCACCAGCACCGCCCGCGGGGGTTCATTCGCCTTAGGCCGCCTGGCCAGCACTCTGTGGGCCCCCTCCAGCTCCAAGGGCAGATGGAAGGATCCTGCCCCCACCAGTGAGTTCAACATCACGGCCACATAGGCCGGCAGGTCCGACCCCTCCAGCCCCTCCTCGAGGCCCAGGATCCGCAGGTTCTTCCTCCGTGACCGAAGCTCCATCTCCTCGAACCGATCTTGCCACTTTTTATGAAGCGCCTCGTGTATCTCCACCTTCCCCATGAGGGCCGAAACCTCCTCCTCGCGCTCAGAGGCCTGCTGCTGCAACTCGAGTATCGCTGTACCCTGGATTGTCTGGGTCTCCAGCAGCTTACTCGTCGTCACCTTCAGGGATTCCAACAACTCCCCTTTCAGCTCCGTGAAATAGCGCAGAAGGGCCGCCTGCTGCTCCTCAGCCCACTGCCTCCACTCCTCAGGGGCTCCACCGGCCGCCATTTTGTCCATCTTCCCCCGCTTTTCCAGGGGAGCTGCTGCCGTTTTTCTCCTCGCCCCACTTCGAGTCCGCACCATAAACCCGGGGGGTTTTGCTCCAGACTCCTTTATCCACCGGGAATCGTCGAATCAGTGCCGTTTGGGGCCCTTAAAAGAGCCCACAAGTCCTTTTAAAGCGGGAGCTGCCGAACGTGCAGCTTAGCTCCGCATAGCCGCAACCGGAAGTCCTCCATCATTACTTGTTTAATAAAGGTTTTATTCTATTGTTGAAGTGAATCCTCAGTCATGTGACTCTGTTCATCCACATCTCTAAGCAGAAAATAAAAGTTAGATCTGCCGCGTCAGCTCCCAGACTGTTCAGTAGTAGCATCAGCTGGGATCACAACAGCACAACACTTAATCCCAAAGATAAGCAATAATTTACTTGCAGTAGAAAAAGCTTTATGAGTAATTGAAACCGGGTGCAAGCAGAAGGTTTGGGGGTGAATCATCTCCTTTATTTATAGCCATTTAACCTGTGCACCCATTCCCACTCAGGGAAGACATTTTGACCATCAAGGGCAGGAGCAGTCATGGTTGTGGCAGGTGGCATTGTTAGAGACAACATCACCATCAGAAGTGTTAGAGAGAACTGGTTTGAAATGGCCTGCAGGACAGGACAGTGTGGCATATAGATGGCTGAGACTGATTTTATGTCCTGGGCATACATTCCATCAGAAAGGCAGTAAAATGGGTAATACCAGACAGAAGAAGACAGGCTGACCAAAAAAGACCAGGTGAAATACATTTAAGGGGGACCTTCAAGGCCAGCTGGGCAGAAGCGACAAATTGTGATGGATTGAATCTGGCAGCAGAGTCTTGCTTGACCTATAGCTGGTGCACTTCAAAATGGTGGCCATCCTTCTTGAGCCATTGCTGATCATGTGATGAAATTATTCACAATTGTATTAGCAAGGGCATTCCAGGATTTGAACTCAGTGGCCTTAAAGGAATGTCGATATGGTTGAGGATGGTGTATTGGAGGAGAACCTAGAAGTGGTGGTGTTCCCATGAATCTACTGTCCTTGTCCGAGGTGGTGGAGGATACATGTTGGGGGATATTTGCACGATGAAGAATCTCTTGAGTCAATCCTGAAGTTAGTTTATGAGCCTGTTTTCTCTTGTCTTACTCCTGCAGCTCTAATTTAAGTCATCATTTACTTTCAGACTCCACGGGAGGGAATCTCCGTCCCGCCTGTCCTGTTTTCTGACGCTGCGCACCCCGCCAGCAGCGGGATCATTCGTTCTGGCAGACGGCCATTGTGATCATCCCACGCCGTCGGGAAACCTGCGGGCGTGGGTGCGCCGCCGGCAAAGAATCCCACCAACGGAGAATCGCGCAGCATATAAAACTTGACTTACATGACTTTCAGATCACAAGGAAAGTGCATTGGGCAGACAACTCTTAAAAGCCAAATGCGCCATACGAGAAAAAACATCGCATTTAGCACAAAATATATCCAACCATTTTCTTGAAAAAACAGACTCTAACTCGATCTGAAGGAAAACATTTTTCTTTTGGTGCAAATGAAAATGAATACGGTACTTTGAAACTTGTGAAGGTCTCCTGAAGAGAAGCAGACTGTGATGGCCTCCCACACATTGGAGCCAAACGACAGTCTATCACTCACCCTTACTTCCTAAACCCAATGGAAGTGATAAGCTTTTGAGCTTCAAGTGAGCTGAGAGTTTGAATTGCAATTATGCAGCTGTGAATAAGTTGCAGGAGCTTGTTTTCAACATTCAGCTGACATGGCCTTGGATTTATCACTGACTGCATGTGGGAGCCTGTGAACAACAGGAGATTTTGCTCATCCTCACGGAATGAGGTTGCTCTCTAGTTTACATACTCCATCATCGAGGAGGAGGAGCAGAGAATAGACAAAAGGAGATTGCAGCATTTAAGAAACATCTACAAAACAAGATCTTATTCCAACTGCTTAACCTACCACCACCCATATTTGGAATCTAAAAAAAGCCGGATGCCAAAATCTGAGATCAAAATCTAGGCTGACACATTGTGTAGTTCCTGAGGCAATGCTGCACTTCCAGGTGCTGTCTTCCAGTGGGACATCAGATCAAAGCTTTGTCTACGTTGTCAGGTTTATGTAAAAGATCCATTGTGCGGACATCCGGTGGCAGCACGTAGAAAGCGGCCATGCACTTGGCAACTCCCTCCCAGACACTTTGTTTTTTTACCATCCGCCCAGTTTTTGAAGGATTTTAGGGTGATAATTTAAATAATTTGATGGGATAAGGCTCCCATATTGTGGAAATGCCAGAGAAATCAAGGTCGGAGAAGCCAGCAAGCAAAGAATCGTCCTCCGATTCAGAAACCTCCTGGAGGCTCATTGGTTGACAAAATGGCGGGGTCTGCTGCCAAAGCTAAGGTTATCTCATTGACGATCGAGATGCTTTCCGGGCACCTTTGCTGAGGAATTCAAAAAAACTGCGGCAGGCTGTCTTCGAGGATCACTATGATTCAATTGAGGAGGCCCTAGCTCCTATTTGCTCGGCACTGGCAAAGATGGACTAAAGAGTAAAGGCGAATGGCGCAGTGTTGTAAAGTGTGGAGGCGGCTCTTTCGAAGCACAGAGATCGGATTGTCTCTTTGGAGGCTAAGTTGGCAATGTTGGCTGAGAATAATAAATCTCTGTGTGCCAAGATGGACGACTTGTAGAATTTCTCCAAGCGGTAGAACCTTAGAGTTGGGCTGCTGGAGGGAGTGGAGCGGCCAAACCTGACTGAATATATGCCGAGGATGTTAGGGAAGATGGTGGGGAAGGGTGGATAGTTGTCCCCTCCCGAGATGGATCAAGCCCATCGGTCGTTCTGTCAGAAGCCTCACCCAGGAGAGCCACCACGAGCAATTATCATAAGGTTCCACAGTTACCAGGAGAAGGAATAAGTCCTGAGGTGGATGAAAGATCACTATTCCTACAAATGGGGGGGCCACACCATTAGGCTCTATCAGGATTCGGGAGGGGAACTTGCTGAAAGGAGAGCGGCATTCAACAAAGCCAAGGCAGCGTTATTCAAAAGTGGAGCTTGATTTGAGGTGGTTTAACCTGCACACCGCCGAGTGACTTATAACTTGAAAAAGTATTATTTTGAGCCACCAGAGGAGGCCGATGCTTTTGTGAGGAAGCATGGTGTCGGGGGGGATTTAATTGTGTTTTGCATTATGTATGGGGTCTTGTTGTTATTGGAGTGGGCTTGTAGTTTTGGGGACTTGTTGAGGTTTCTTATACCAGTTCGTATTTTATTGTTCTTGTATAGGATGGGTGCTTCTTGATCATTAAATTTGGATTTCAGCGGTGCGGCACAATGGCACAGTGGTTAGCACTGTTGCTTCATGGTGCTGAGGACCCAGATTCAATCCCAGCCTCAGGTCACTGTCCATGTGGAGTTTGCACATTTTCCACGTGTCTGCATGGGTTTTAATCCCACAACACCAATGCAGGGTAGGTGGATTGGCCACACTAAATTGTCCATTAATTGGTAAAAAAGACTTTGGGAAAAAGTTGGATGTGGGCGGAGGAATGGCTGACATGGATGTGTTGACGACTTCTACGGAGCAGATGTGGGTAGCAGACCCGTAGTGGTTTCTATATCTGAGGGATAAGGATTTTTCGTTCTTCTTCCATGTACATCAGGTCTATTCTCCAATAGACTTTCTTTGTGCTGAGTAGGTCTCTGCCATAATTCCACCAACACATCTCCTGTCCCACCAGGAGCGCCAACATTCTCAGCCACTGCTGCACAAAAATCAAGAATGCCTACCGATCCATCCCCCGACTGCACTTCGGAAAATCGGACCATAAGACGAGCTCCTTCTCCCGACATGCAAGCAGAAACTTAAGTGGGAGAATCCTGTTAAGAAGGTTGTGCAGTGCTGGTCCGAGGCAGCAGAACAGCTCCTATGTGACTGCTTAGAGTCAGTGGGCTGGTCCATATTTAAGAACTGAGCAACCAAACTAAACGAATATGCCACTACCATCGCAGACTTTATCAGCAAATGTGTGAAAGACTGCGTGCCAAAGAAAGTAGTACATAGGTTCCCCAATCGGAAACCATGGCATAATCGGGAGATTGGCTCCCTACTGAAGGACAGGTCTGAGGCATTCAAGTCAGACGACCATTCAAGTACGACCTCCGCAAAGCCATCCGGGATGCTAAGAGACAATATCATAACAAACTAGAGTCACAGATCAATGTCACAGACTCTCATCAGTTGTAGCAAGACTTAGACAACATAACGGGCTATAAACAAAGCTGAATAGAATCTCCGGCAGCAGCACACCTCTCTCCAATGAACTCAAGGCATTCTATGCTCAGTTCGAGCAGGAAACCATCAAACCGCTGTCAACTGCCCCAGCAGGTCCACGCACACACCCATACCCACCATCACAACTTCCGAAGTCAGATTGACCTTCTTGAAAGTGAACCCTCGGAAGGTGATGGATCCTGACCGGGTCCCTGGTCATGCACGCAGATCATGCGCAAACCAGCTGGCAGATATGTTCGCCGACTTCTTCAACCGCTCCCTACTCCTTTCCGAGGTCCCCATTTGCTTCAAGAAGACGGCCATCAAACCAGTGGCAAAGAAGAACCAGTCAACATGCCTCAACAACTATCGTCCAGTGGCCTTTACATTGATCGTAATGAAGTGCTTCGAGGAGTTGGTCATGAGGCACATCAACTCCATACTCCCAGAATGCCTAGATCCACTGCAATTCGCATACCTCCACAACTGGTCCACAGCAGACGCCATTTCCCCAGCCCTACACTCATCCCTAGAGCATCTCGACAACAAGGACTCCTACATCAGACTCGTATTTATTGACTACAGCTTTGCCTTCAACACCATAATCCCAGCCAAGCTCATATCAAAGGTCCAAAACCTAGGACTTGACTCTCCACTCTGCAACCGGACTCTCAACTTTCTGACCCATAGACCACAAACAGTAAGGATAAATAGCACCTCCTACATGATAGTCCTCAATACCGGGGCCCTGTAAGGCTGAACACTTAGCCCTCTACTATATTCCCTATATACACACGACTGCGTGCATGGCAACATTTGGCTCCAACTCCACCCAAAAGTTTGCTGACGACACAACTGTAGTGGCAACGATGAGTCAGAGTACAGGAGGGAGATAGGGAACCTAGTGGAGTGGTATAAAGGCTCCCCCAAATGCCAGCAAAACTAAAGAGCTGATCATTGACTTCAGGAAGCAAAGCATTGTACACACCCCTGCATCAATGGTGCCAAAGTGGAGATGGTTGACAGCTTCAAATTCCTAGGTGTGCAAATCACCAACAATCTGTCCTGGTCCACCCATGACGAATGCTATGACCAAGGAAGCAGAACAGTACCTATACTTTCTCAGGAAATTAAGGAAATTCAGTATGTCCACGGTGACTCTTACCAACATTTACAGATGCACCATAGAAAGCATCCTATCTGGCTACATCATAGCCTGGTATGGCAACTGCTCGGCCCAAGACCGCAAGAAACTACAGAGAGTCTTGAACACCGCCCAGACCATCACACAAACCCGCCTCCCATCCATTGACTCTGTCTACACCTCCAGCTGCCTGGGAAAGGCACCACCCAACTTATTTACTCTTCCAACTTCTTCCATTGGGCAGGTGATACAAAACTCTGAGAACACCCACTTGCAGCTTCAAAACAGCTTCTTCCTGTCACGTTCTGTAGACTGGCCGAAGTAAATCATGAACTACAGAACATTTAGTTTAAATAATTTATTGTAGAACAATTGCGTGAAGAGATAACTAGGATAAATAAATAATAAACTACTTACACTAATCAACAATTATAGAATCAGTGAAAAATATGCCTATCCTCCAGCACAGCCGACTCTCAACTCCCAGACCAGGGTTACATGATGGGTTTAACAATGCCACCTAGTGGTCGGAGGTCATGCTTAACATTATGTACAAACTTGCCTTCTGCATATCATCACACTTCACCGCTGTTAGCAGACTCCTAAACGACACTCCTATGAACTGAACTGATCTCTCCATGCACTTTCTTTACTGAGTAGTACTACACTCCATATGCTTTACCCGATGCCTGTGTCTATGTATTGTGTATTTTATGTTTGCCCTATGTATTTTCATAGAATTTATAGAATTTACAGTGCAGAAGGAGGCCATTCGGCCCATCGAGTCTGCACCAGCTCTTGGAAAGAGCACCCTATCCAAACCCACACCTCCACCCTATCCCAATAACCCAGTAACCCCACCCAACACTAAGGGCAATTTTGGACACTAAGGGCAATTTAGCATGACCAATCCACCTAACCTGCACATCTTTGGACTGTGGGAGGAAACCGGAGCACCCGGAGGAAACCAATGCACACACGAGGAGAATGTGCAGACTCCGCACAGTGGCCCAAGCCGGGAATCGTACCTGGGACCTGGAGCTGTGAAGCAATTGTGCTCACCACTATGCTACCGTGCTGCCCCTAATAATCTCTTATTGTCACAAGTTGGCTTCAAGGAAGTTACTGTGAAAAGCCCCTAGTCGCCACATTCCGGCGCCTGTTCGGGAGGGCTGGTACGGGAATTGAACCCGCGCTGCTGACCTTGTTCTGCATTACAAGCCAGCTGTTTAGCCCACTGTGCTAAACTATCATTTTTTGTCATGTTTCATGAATTTTCTTTCCATGTATGGAATGATCTGCCTGAGCTGCACGCAGAACAATACTTTGCACTCTACCTCGGTACACATGACAATAAACAAATCCAATCCAATCCAATGTTCTTTCTGTAGTGAAGAAGGCGGGGTACTCTACAATTATCATCTCAGGCCATGCTCCGTACTTTGTGGATTTAGTGTTTGGGCCGAGTCCCTTTCAATCTGCCGTGGAGACTGGAAACAAGGCTGCAGGCAGATAAAAGTTTCTGTGAGCGCATATCCTCCGCCATTGGGGAGTATATTAGGTTCAACAAGAGCGACTCTGCCTCCCCTCCTACAGTGGGAGGCCCTTAAGGTGGTCATCAGGGGAGAGATCAAGGGCTGGATTCTCCGTTGGTGGGATCCTCCGTTTTGCCGACAGCGCACTCATGCCCACGGATTTCCCAATGGTGTTAGGGTGCCGATAATGGGAAACCCAATTGGCCAGCTGCCGGGATGGAGGATCCCACTGCTGGTGGGGGTCCGGCGCACCAGAAAACGGGTGCAGCAGGGTGGAGTATCCAGCCATTTCTTTTAAGTCACATAGAGGTAGGTTTGGGAGGGTGGAAGGAAGGTGCTGGTAGACTCAATCCTAAAGGTGGACCGCCTGTATTCGATTCCCTACACAGGAGTGTCTGGCATCTAGGAAGAAACTGCAGTCAGAACCCATGATGGATGAAATTATGAAGCTATTGAGGAGATTTGGCTCCTTCTTGGGGGACAAGTTGATGTGGACAAGAGCGAATATTTTCCGGCGAGCCTCCATGAAGGGGAGTCGACCTGGGGGTGTTGTCTTTTCACCCGGCCAGATCTTGCTATCTGGGAATCCAGATGGCTCATGGCAGCACCTCTCTTCATAAACGTAATCATGCTAGGCTGGCGAGTGGGGTTAGAGTTGGTTTGCAGAGGTGGGCTAATCTCCCTCTGTCCAAAGCAGGCAGGGTTCAGATGGTTAAAATGAACGTCCTTCCAAGGTTTGTGTTTCTTTTCCAATGTCTACCTATCTTTCTTCCCAAATCATTCTTGCTGGAATCACTAAGTTGATTTTTTTTAATTTGAGTGAGTACAATACTAATAATAATCGCTTATTGTCACAAGTAGGCTTCAATGAAGTTACTTTGAAAAACCCCAGTCGCCACATTCCGGTGCCTGTTTGGGGAGGCCGGTACAGGAATTCAACCCGCACTGCTAGCCTTGTTTTGCATTACAAGCCAGCTGTTTAGCCCACTGTGCTAAATCAGCACCTGGGTTAAGACCCCAGGGATTCGCATGGCATGTCTGCAGAGAGAGAAAGACAATCGGGGGGCTTCGCCTTTGTTATCCTGTTATTGGGCAGCCAATATTGAGAAGATGCTGGGGTGATTTAAATTCCAAATGTGACAAATGGAGGCGGGCTCTTGTCATGGATCTAGTTTGTGGGTCTTGGTAATTGCCTCGCTCCCGTTTTCTCCTGCAAAATGTATCTCTAGCCCGGTGGTGGTGGCAACGCTGAGAGTTTGGAGACAGTTCGGGCAACATTTTAGGCTCAGTTCCATGTCGCTGTCAGCCCCTATCTATGGAAATCACCACTTTGTGCCAGCGTATTTAAACGCACGGTCTGGGTCCTGGGGAGGGACGGCTGGAGAGGTTTAGGGATATGTGAAGGATAGGTTTCTTGAGTAGCTGGTGGGTAAATTCCAACTCTCGAGGTCTAATATATTTTAGGCATCTACAGATCTGTGATTTCCTACGTCAGGAGATCTTGTCATTTCATTAGTGCCTTTGCCCTCTCTCATGAATAAGATTCTATCTTTGGCTGAATTGGGTGAGGGTAAGATTTCAGGCATCTAAGGTCAGATCCTGTCTGCTGGAGGAGGTGAGGAGGAAGTGGGAGGGGGAGCTGGGTCCAGTTTTTGAGGGAGGGATTTGGAGTGAGATTCTACATACGGTCAACTTGACCTCCTCCTGTGAGAGGCTCAGCTTGATTCAGTTTAAGGTGGTGCACAGGACGCATCTGACTAGGACTGTTTATTTTGGTGGTATTATTTTTGTACTGTATCTGTATACATTTGATGACTATTGTGGTGTTATTTTGTAATATTGAAAAACAAAACCCTTTTTTTGTAATAAAAATATATATTTTTTAAAGATCCTATTGTACTATTCAAAGAAAAACAGGGACTCATTCAGTGCCATGGCCATTTGTTTTACCCTCAACAAACATCACTAAAACAGATTATCTGGTCATTATACATTGCAGGTTTGGGGGACCTTATTGTGCACAAATTGTCTATCATTGCCTCCATTACTTTATCTCTCGATATTAAAGGCACCAAGGGATATGGGGATAGTGTAGGGGAAATGGCGTTGAGGGAGATGATCAGCTATGATCTAGTTGAATGATGGATCAGGCTCAAGGGGCTGAATGGCCTACTCCTATATTCCTATTATAGGAATCCTGTAATATTCAGTGATCGCAAAGTGAGGCATCCTGAGATCATGAAAGGCATTATATAAATGCAAAACTTGTGTTTTCTTTTAACACAAGTTCTGTGAGGAGGTTAGGAGATATGTAATAGAGGAATCCAGGTTACTAGAGGCTAGCAGGTTGCCAGTTATCACATGAGGATAACTCAGTAATCTGTCTGGGCAGAAAACCGTCTGTGGCTACAAATGTGATGAGCTGTACTGAAACTTTATAGCGCCAGATTTTTTTTTCTATACATTTCATTCATAAAATTTGTAGAAGTATACGACATAAAATTCAAATTTGGCGTTGCATAAAGAGCAATACAGTTCAGTTCCTTTCAACGCAGAAGCCGGGATTCTCCCTTCGGAGTTCGCCCCACCACTGGTACCACCAAGGACGGAGAATTTGGCCCTCAGCCAAAACTGCAATCCCTGCAGCGGGAGCAGAGAATCCTGTCGGAGTGAACGGACGGAGAATCCCGGCAAGCTGACGTGCCACATTCCATGTAAATTTCCAGTTTTCATTTCATGTCAAACATTCTCTGCTGCAGACTGCCCAATGGATTTTACATTTTAGATGTTGCCTTGCCCCGTTGAATGCTTGCAGCGACTGCCCCAAGCTTTAGAGGATGCCTCAGTACTTAGCCCTAGATCTTGGAATGTTCCAGTCCGCAACATTCAATCATGGACAGCTCTTTGCATTGGAAGACCAACACAAGTTTCCAGCAGACCGATTTATAGCACTGGATTATTTCAGGGTCGAGTCAGAACACAGTAACTATATACAGGTTTGAGTGAGAAAAAAAAACCGAGAGAACAAGCAAGAACATAGTTTACATAGACTCGATCAACCAATCGGGGGCCTTGGACGTCCTATGCGACCTGCGGAGCTTTGCTGGAGACGTTGGAGTTGTGGGCGTCCGTGACTCCGGGAGCGATGAACCGATCCTTGTGGCTGCGTCCGTACCCCTAGTCGGAGCTGGCAAGGGTCTGGCCCGGGGAGGGTCGTCCGGTCCTCTAGGCAGCGCGTGTAAGGGTGTAGGCGGGCCAGGGAGGGGAGCGCCTGCCGGGAGCAGGTGGTTGGGGGGGCTGGCACCGGGGGCGGTGGTCGGGATCCGGTGGGTGCCAGGTCCCATAGGGAGACCATGTCCTGTCGGCCGTCGGGGTACTCCACATACGCGTACTGCGGGTTCGCGTGGAGCAACTGGACCCTCTCGACCAATGGGTCTGACTTGTGCACCCGCATGTGTTTCCGGAGCAGGATGGGCCCGGGGGTAGCCAGCCAGGTCGGGAGCGGGGTCCCTGAGGAAGACTTCCTGGGAAAAACAAGGAGGCGTTCGTGAGGCCTTTGATTAGTGGATGTGCAAAGAAGTGACCGGATTGAGTGGAGGGCGTCTGGGAGGACTTCTTGCCAGCGGGAGACTGGGAGATTTTTGGACCGTAGGGCCAGCCGGACGGTCTTCCAGACCGTACCGTTCTCCCTCTCGACCTGTCCGTTCCCCCGGGGGTTATAACTGGTCGTCCTGCTGGAGGCGATGCCCCTGCTGAGCAGGAATTGACGCCGTTCGTCACTCATAAAGGAGGACCCACTATCGCTATGAATGTAAGCGGGGAATCCGAACAGGGAGAAAATGATGTGTAGGGCTTTAATAATGGTGGTCGTGGTAATGTCGGGCAGGGGATGGCGAACGGGAAGCGGGAGTACTCGTCAATCACATTGAGCAAGTACGTGTTGTAGTTGGTAGAGGGGAGGGGACCTTTGAAGTCCATGCTGAGGCGTTCAAAGGGGCGGGAAGCCTTTATCAGATGCGCTTTTTCGGGGCAGTAGAAGTGCGGCTTGCACTCCGCGCAGATGTGGCATTCCCTAGTTACTGTCCTAACCTCCTCGATGGAGTAGGGCAGGTTGCGGGTCTTGATAAAGTGAAAAAAGCGGGTGACCCCCGGGTGGCAGAGATCCGCGTGGAGGGTTCGAAGGCGGTCCACTTGTGCTTTGGCACAGGTGCCACGGGACAGGGCATCGGGAGGCTTGTTCAGCTTCCCAGGATGATACAAGATGTCGTAGTTGTAGGTGGACAGTTCAATCCTCCACCGCAAGGTCTTGTCGTTCTTTATCTTGCCCCTCTATGCGTTGTCGAACATGAAGGCCACTGACCGTTGGTCTGTGAGGAGGGTGAACCTCCTGCCGGCCAGATAGTGCCTCCAATGTCGCACAACTTCTACTATGGCCTGTGCTTCCTTCTCGACCGAGGAGTGGCAGATTTCGGAAGCATGGAGGGTACGGGAGAAGAAGGCCACGGTCTGCCCTCTTGATTGAGCTACATCGGACGCGTCGCTCCCGACCTGGAAGGGGAGGGACTCATCGATAGCTCGCATCGTGGCCTTTGCAATATCTGCTTTGACGTGGCTAAAGGCCTGGCGGGCCGCCATCGACAGGGGAACGTAGCTGATTGGATGAGGGGACGGGCTTTGGGGACCCACTGGCGTAATTGGGGACCCACTGGGCGTAATATGAAAAGAAACCAAGATAGCGCTTGAGGGATTTGGGGGAGTTGGGGAGGGGGAGCTCCATCAGGGGGCACATGCGTTCCGGGTCGGGGCCTATTATTCCGTTACGCACTTCGTAGCCGAGGATGGCTAGACGGTCGGTGCTAAACACGCATTTGTCGTTGTTGTAGGTGATGTGTACGAGTCGGTACTGTTGAGTTGCATACAGATGCAATGGCTCACCCGTGCGTGCAGTAGGCTGAGTTTCTGCTCATCTGTAGTATCAGAGGTAGTTGATGCAGCCAGGTACGCCTTGAAACACCGAAGCCAGTGTAGAAAGATTTCCTTCGCCTCTGCAGCCTGCGGGTCGAGTTCTAGTCGATCAGGTTTGAGGTCTGGTTCCATAGTAGTTTTCTTAAGTCTATTAAATTGATGTGACCATCAATTCACTTGAGAGATGATAGGAAGAAAACTGTGGTTTTAATAGGCTTACAACTGAGCCTGCCTGCGACCAGAAGAACTGAGGGCAGACTCACAAGGCTGCAGTATTTTATACTTCCGGTAGTGGGAGGGGCCATGGGTGGAGCCATGGGCTGAGCCGAGGGTGGAGCCCTGTACAAGCTCCTCATCTCCCCCTGTGGGCAGAGCCATGCAACAGCTCACAGACAGAGCCCACAAGGACACAATGCTATACAGTGTGAACACGATACTATACAGTGTGAATTACATGATGTACATTCAGCACAGTAGGTCACGTTCAGGAGTTTTGCGGTTCGGAGGAATTTACGGAGGTTGGTGTCGTGGTCCTGCTGATCGTGGCCGCAGATGACGACATTATCGAGATACGGGAAGGTTGCCCGTAAACCATATTAGTCGACCATTCGGTCCACCTCCCATTGGAAGACCGAGACCCCGTTTGTGACACTGAAGGAAACCCTTAAAAAGTGGTAGAGCCGCCTGTCCGTTTCGAACGCAGTGTACTTGCGATCACTCGCGCGGGTGGGAAGCTGGTGGTAGGCGGACTTGAGGTCCACTGTGGAGAAGACCATGTACTGCGCGATCCTGTTGACCAGGTCGGATATACGTGGGAGAGGCCACGCGTCCAGCTGCGTAAACCTGTTGATGGTCTGACTGTAGTCTATGACCATCCTATTCTTCTCCCCGGTCTTTATTACCAGCACTTGTGCTCGCCAGGGCCTGTTGCTAGCCTCGATGACCCCTTCCTTCAGAAGACGTTGGACCACAGACCTGATGAAGATCCGGTCCTGGGCACTGTACCGTCGACTCCTGGTGGCGACAGTTTTGCAATTCGGGGTGAGGTTTGCAAACAAGGACGGAGGATCGACCTTGAGAGACGCGAGGCTGCAGACAGTAAGGGGGGTCATAAGGCCGCCGAATTTGAATGTTAGTCTCTGGAGGTTACACTGGAAGTCTAACCTCAAAAGTGCTGCCGCGCAGAGGTGAGGGTGGACGAATAGCTTGTAGTTTTTAAACTCCCTCCCCTGGACCGTGAGGTCCGCTATGCAGCACCCCGTGATATGTACTGAGTGACAGCCGGAGGCCAGGGCGATGTTTTGCTTAACTGGGTAGACAGGGCGAGCGCAGCGTCTTACCATGGCGGGGTGGAGGAAACTCTCTGTGCTCCCGGAGTCCAGCAGGCAGTTCGTCTCGTGGCCGTTGAGCAAAATTTTCGTGGTCGCTGTGGAGAGGTACAGGGCCGAGACTGATCCAGAGTGACTGAAGCGAGTCGTGGCACATAGTCGGAGTCTTCATCAGGCAGGGAGTAGTCACCTGCGGGGTCCTCGGAGCCGATCCAAGATGGCGGCGCCCGTCGGCCGCACATGGTGGGGGGTGGACAAAATAGCGGCGCCCGTTCCCCGCACGTGGAGTCGGGGGTCCAAAATGGCGGCACCCGGGGATCGCACATGGCATCGGGGGAGTAAAATCGCAGCACCCGGGGATCACACGTGGGATTGGGGGATGGGGGCAGCAAGGTCCGCGGGCCGCACAGGACCCTTGAAGGGAGCGGGGGGGGGGGAGTCCAGCAGTCGCTGCTTGGGACCGCAGTGACCGCCTTTGCCTGGCAAATGGCCACAAAGTGGCAGGTTGCGGAACGGGCCGGGCAGCGCTGACGGGGGTGCTTCGCCTGGCCGCAGAAATAGCAACGGGGCCCCGTGGGTTTTTCGGGGGTCCCTGCGGCGCAGGCCTGGGGGGATCCGAGTCCGTGGGGGAGAGTGAGGCCGAGTTCCACGCTGCCCAGGGGGCCGCCGCGCGGTCAGGGGTGTACGAGCGAGCATTCCGGTTCGCGACATCTAGGGAGGAGGCGAGGGCCCGTGCCTCCGTGAGGCTTAAAGTTTCTCTCTCCAACAGTCTTTGGCGGATCTGCGAGGATTGCATGCCTGCGACAAAGGCGTCCCGAATCCGGAGTTCAGTATGCTCAGCAGCAGACACCTGTGGGAAGCCGCAGTTCCTCCCCAGCACGAGGAGGGCACGGTATAAATCGTCCAGTGACTCACCAGGTAACTGCTGCCTTGTGGCTAGTAAGTGCCGAGCGTAGACTTGGTTCACCGGCCGTATGAAATGTCCTTTGAGCAGGTCCATAGCCGCGTTGTAGTCTGTCGTGTCCTCTGTAAGCGTGTATATGCCGGTGCCGACGCACGAGTGGAGGATGTGCAGTTTCTGCTCCCTCGTCGGGACGTTTTCCGCCGTGTTTAGGTAACTGTTGAAGCAAGCCAGCCAGTGTTTAAATGCTGCTGTTGCATTCGCTGCGTGAGGGCTGAGTCGAAGACACTCCGGCTTGATACGGAGCTCCATCCTTTAAAATCTTGTTGATTAAATTGATGCACAATCAATGGACACGAAACGTAGGTGAAGTCTGAAACGAAAGGCTCTAATCAGCAAGAAGTGAGCCCGGCAGCAGACGTACACAAATGGTCTAGCTGCTGGGGAACACGGGTTCTTATACCCTGACTCATAGGTGGAGCTACCTTCCTCTTAGCCAATAGGAATACGGAGAACACGATACCTGGGCCAATGGGCAGCGAGCCCTCTGCACCAATGGCAGCTCACACTCCCAGGTACTGTAATACCCCTAGTCATACTACCACAGTAACCATGTTGTTTTGCCAGGTCCGACAGTCAAGCCCTTCACTTTCACTGGTTTAATGTACAGGCCGTGTGCCATAACATGCAAGAGATCACACACATCAACACAAGATTTGCAGGAGCTTGTCACAAAGAATTTATCCTTCAGAACCACTCAGCTCCACAGGGAAGAAAATCATGTTAGTTGATGTTTTGCGGGTGACAGGGTCTGCTTCCTGCTACCAGTTAACTATACAAAAACAGAGGAATGCTGTAACATGTCACAGAGTTTATTTGAAATTACCATCAACTTTTTAAAGGGACACTGATAAATCTGGAGCATCTCTTGTGTAAATGTCACCTCATTGTCTTGTATCCCTAGCTGCTTTGAAGTCAGAAGTACAAGGGAGAGAACATTAGGATAATGTTGTCTGTAAAATACAGACACTTTGACCAGTTTATTACTCAAACCTTTTACCCAGCTGCCTTCCTTTGCGAGATGAACAAAGGACAAATACAAGTGTATGATTCAATTAAATTAACTTTATTCGGCAAACAGTAAAACTGTTACGCTTAAATTGTCCCACTAATAACAGTCCCACGATTCTTAACACCACCCCAGACGATGGACTCAGTCGAGCTGCGGGTCCAATAATGAGTCTCGATCTCCTCAGGGTCAGTTGTCCAATATTCTCTGTGTGGAGTCTTCGCTGGGGAGGGTCCTGGGGGTCGATTCTTATACCCTTCCCTCTGCCATTCCAGAAAGTTCTCTGGCCTCAGCGAATGAGGTCTCAGGGCAGGGGTCGCAACAGCCAATGGAGTTACTGATGGCCACTTAGAAGGACACTAGGAATCCGC
Source organism: Scyliorhinus canicula (assembly GCF_902713615.1). Taxonomy (NCBI): domain Eukaryota; kingdom Metazoa; phylum Chordata; class Chondrichthyes; order Carcharhiniformes; family Scyliorhinidae; genus Scyliorhinus; species Scyliorhinus canicula. The sequence continues at coordinate 33,555,631 of NC_052154.1, read as the reverse complement.
CCACAGGAGTTCATGTCAAGGTGCATTGTTTGCATTTAACCTTGTACCATATAAGGTAACGGCGGGAAAACTTGGTGCCAGAATGTCCAGTTTCATCTGGGCTACTCAAACCAAGCAATCAATATGAATAGAGCTGGTGATCTCCTGATGGTTGATTGATAGGGCAGGTCCAGACATGTCCTGGCAGTTTGACTGAGGAATTGTGGTTTGGGCCTTCATTGATTAAATGGATATAAGGCAGGCTTCAGTAGAAATCTAGCAGAACAGATGACAACTATGTGGGAAAAGGGAGATATGCAGATCCCAGCAAGGAAATAAAAGTGCCTTTGTATTCTGAACTAGGCGCCAGGAGAACAGGGCTGGCAGAAGGAGCCACCACGGGGTGCTTCCATGGAGATTACGCTTCTACCCAGAGAGTAATAGTAATGCTATTGCACTTTGATGCTACTGCTCAGATATTAATATATGCCAGTTCTGTCTTATATTGTATAAAATTTAACCACTGTCGTCAATACTTCCTTGAATCATTTCAAAGTTTGGGAAAATGGGAGAAAGGGGTGATTGACTCCTTAAACTCCACATTCCAACACTATTATAACAGAGCATAACATAATTGTGCAGGCTCCCAAAATGCAACACACTTCAAACTGTAAGCAAGTCATTCTATTCTTTCCTGACACCCAAGTGTCATTCTCCAATTTCAGTGCATCTTTTGAGTGCAACCAGTGTCGTGCAAAATGATTGGCTGCTCCTCTGTCATAAGAGGCTCGTGGGGCTGAAATGGACTTCCTATCAGCTTTCTCCTCTGGAGAACAGCTCCTGGTTGCATCTCTGAAACTTCTGTTTGTGCCACTGGTTTTAAAGTGATGGGGCTTTTGGTTGAAATGGTGAGTTTTTCACTTCCTTTGCCTTTTTAAGCTATTTAAGCTTGCTCCTCCTGTGGAAGGCATCTTTAAAGTATGGGGCAGAATGCAATGCTGGCACCATTCTGTGCAATTACCTGACAGCGAGCCCACGATCCAAACACTTTCCTACTTATCTGCTACTTTCTCCAACTCACTGCTACAATTTTCAGGCATATTTTGCATTTTAAGCAATGCACTTGAAATTCCAAGATAACACAGCATTTTACATGGGATTTGAGGTGGAGATCCTTCAATTGATATGCATGTGAGCTTCCCCATGAAAATGGTGCTGCAGAGCATCAGTGATTACCACTTAAACTCACTGCTTGAATCTGAGGACAATTATCTCCACCAGTTAATGTTTGTCTGATTTGCAGGACTGGATACTCGCAAAGCTCAATCGAAACATTCGACAGCATACATCCCTGAACAAAGATAGAGGTGAATCAGTTTAATGGCTGAAGAAGGAAGAATTTAATGAAGGACAAAGAATAAAAAATAAAGCAAAAATTATTGAACCGCATGGATCACAACAAAACTATGGAAAGTGTGGTGGCGTACCCCTTTAAAGGGGAGAGTTGTCGGAGGGTCATGATGACCCATAGTACCAATCAGGTCGAAGCATGTGAATCTTGGAGCGGAACACGGGTTTTACTGTTCGTTAGGAGTTTGGAGTGATAACATACAGCAGCCTTTATCTCGCCCTCTGTAAATAGTTATTTGCCATAATAAACAGTTCATTCGGTAATCTACTTGGTGGTCTCCAGTCTTTCAATATACTGTTATGGGCCAGAGTTTCGAGAACCCCAAAGTGTACCATGGAGTTGACCTGACCCACAACTTTTAATAGATTGTGGTATGGGGAGCACACGGCCCACTCTACAGGTATTGTACAGCAGAAATGGAAAAGTATTTTTTAAAGCAAAACAATGTTTATTCTATGAACTCAAGTTAACCTTTTTAAAACAAACAGTGAACATCTTAGCAACCATTAATTCGAATACAACCCCCAAAGAATACAACAGTAAGTAATGCGTGCGCTGACCTTTTAACATCCAGGAGACTTACAAAAAACATAACCTATAACAAGCACATCAGGTTAAAGTCACTACTCAGAACATTTATAATTCTGAATTCACCAAATGATCAAGAGACAGTCTTTTCATGGCAGAGAGAACAGCAGTACAGCTGTTTTGGCTGGCTTCAGCTCCAACACTGAAAACGAAACCAAAAAGACACAGACACACCCAAGCTTTTCTTAAAGTGAAACTAAAAAGCAGAGCCAGAGTCAGCTCCACCCACACTCTGACACCACTGCAGTAATATGAGCAGCCAAACATTTCTTAAAGCGACATTCTCATGACAATACTACATTTGGCGATGAGGAGCAATCAGAATGCTTTCTTACTGCTACAGAAAGCAGGAAGCAAATTCAGCAGCCTGTGAGCGTCAAAATGCCCTTTTTTGGGAAACTTGAGCCATTGATCCGAACACGGAGCAGTGGGTGCCATATGTCGAACGCCAATGAATTTTTGGGGGGTGTGGGTGGAGAAGTAGCGGGTAATCCTATTAATAACCTGCGGGGCCCTGACCTGTAACCTGATTGGGAGTTTATCTTCTCCAAATGCCCCTGCCTCCAAAACGTTTGCGGAGCTTGCGGATTTAGTCAAGGGACATTATCACCTGAAGCCCTCGGTGATAATGCAATGATACAAATTTATTTCGATGGCAAGAGCCCCAGGGGAGATAAAAACAGTGTTCGTGGCCTGCCTAAAACAAATGGCTGATCCTTGCGAGTCCAGGTCTGCACGCAATGACATGTTGAGAGACAGGCTAGTCTGTGGTTTTGCGACATGACCATTCAAAAGAAATTGTTAGCAGAGGTAGAGATTATCTAAAAGAAGGAATTAGAGGTCACCCAAACTATGGAAAGTGCCAAGAGACGGACAATGGAACTGCAGAGCCCATTCTACAGGCAAGGTCCACCAAGTTTGGCGAGAAGCTGCTGGCAGTCGTGGCACCAGGGTTGGCGGTGCAGAAAGTAATGAGTAAAGAGGCTTGCAGCAAAAGAGAGTGCAGAGATATGGGAATTTGGTCCACAGATCAGGAGCGATGAAGGATGCTAATGGTGTAGGGGTGATCACCCCCAGGCGACATGTTAACTCAGGGGAGCTACATGTTGTGCCTGCAATAGGGGGCATATTAGGAAGAGGCGCAAGGCTAGCCCAAGCTTACGGGGAGCCAACAAAAAAAAATTCCAGTACACAATGTCGAGACTAACGCTAGAAAACGTATCTTAAGTATACAATTTAAAGAACATTAAGGTGGGCAAGACAGCCCCAATTACAATTGTGCCAATGGTAAATAGTCAGTGACTTACAATGGGGGTGGACACATGTGCTGCCAGTACAGTTATAGGTGAGCAACCGTATTTTTATTTACAAGATGGAGTTCAGCCCCTGAAGTTAAGAAGCATGACATCCAGGCGAGCCGCATATACTCAGGAGGCTTTAAAGATCCTGGGAACAACCACAATGCCCCTGAGCTACCAGCACCAGTTCAGCTCAACTACCTCTACTGGTAGTTGGGGGGCCAAGGGCCAAGTCTGCTGGGCGAAGATTGACTTTGCCAAATTAGATTAAATTAGCTAGAAATCTTCAAAACTAACAAAGGAAATTTTCATGACATCTTAAAGAAATACTAGGAAGTTTTCCAAGACGATACTGGGGTTTAAAGCAAAGATGTCCGTGAATCCTGAGGTTTTACAATGCCCGACCCATCCTCTATGCCTTACAAACCATCAGCTGGGGTCCAATGCTGGACTCTCTAGTTGAGCCTATGAGTTTATGTTTCAACATAGGCATTTCAAACCCAGACGCTTTAAGCCACCTTCGTCTACCCAAAAGTATTTGGGAGGTGGTGGTGTAGCGGTATTGTCACTGGACTAGTAATTTAGAGAGCCAGGAAAATGCTCTGGGGACCTGGTTTCAAAACCCAACAGGGAAGGTGGTGGAATTTGACTTCAATATAAATCTGGAATTAAAAGTCTAATGATGACCATGCAACCATTGTCAAAAACCCATCTGGTTGACTAAAGTCCTTCAGGGAAGGAAATCTGTCATCTTTGCCTGGTCTGACCTAGATGTGATTCCAGACCCACAACAATATTCTTGCTTTGACTTTCTCGATGCGTTGCCAGTATCAGTGCGACGGGTTAGGTTTTGAACTGATGGGTGCAATTTTATGGCCATGATGTGCCAAAAAGCAGCTTACCGCAGCACAGTGTGCCAATAGAGGATGGGGGACCCTCTCCCGGGATTGACCCAGCTCGCAACGCCTTGCGAGATCTAATGCGATCTTGCGAGACGTTGCGATGTAAATCCTGCCGATTGTGGACGGGATCACTTTTTAGCAAATCTGCAAAAAGCGAGACTTTTCTCACTATTATGAGGAGTTCCGGCGAGAGGAGCTCGTCAATGTACAAAACAGGACTACGTGCGGCCTTGGTTGCCCGTTCCCCATTGAGGCCCTTTGTCAAACACAAGTCACGTTTTATAGCCTTGTGGTTCTCGGTGCTGCGAGTACAGGAAACACGTGGTTAAGCGCGCTTGCTATGGGACTTTGTTCCCTTTTAGTAAAATCACGCCCAATATTTCCGAATTTGGCGGGGAGGTTGGAGGTAAAACAGAATGCACAGAAGAAGAATCACGACTGGAGAAAACCTGAGAGAAAATTTGAGATTGGTGATTTGGTGCATGTAAAGAATTTTGGTGCTGGTCCATATTGGATCCCTGGAACAGCCATGGCCAGAACCGGTCTGGTGTTGTATGAGATTGATGTCCAAGGAAGAAAAGAAACACCTGGACCATTTGAGAAGGAGAGAATTGAACACCGAACCAGTGGGGCAGCCCCTCCCTAGCATGCCTGTCAGTGAATTGCTACAGGTGAAATTAATGTTGCAGAGAGCAATCCCGAGGAAGAACCCAGTAATATTCCAGGAGGAACCTGGGGAATGATCTTCACAGACACACCTTTGCAAGTCGAGAGTCAACCCAGTGAGGTTCAAACCAAAAGTATCTCTACTGTAGGAGCAGCCACTAGTGAATTACAAATCTCCCAAAGGATCAGGGCGACCCTGGACCGGTTTACCTTACAAAGGACTGTGCTGAGATCCATTTGCTGAATAATAGTGTAAATAATTCCATTGCGGTTGTAATGTGTTAATCAAGGACTTGGGGGGAGATATGTGGTAGCTTGCCCTTTAGAGGGGCGAGGTCCCGTGCGGTCATGTGACCTGTAGGGCCAATTGAGTGGAAGCGCGCGAACCCTGGGGCTGAGCATGTCTTGCCGATAGTTAGGAGTTTGAAGTTGGAGAGTACAGTCACCTTCATCGCACTCTCGGTAAATAGTTATTTGCTGGAATAAATCATTTATTCATTAATCTACTTGGTCGCTGCCAGTCTTTCAAGATACTGCAGAAAGGGAACTTAAATTACATTCCTTTATTTTGGATGTTGCGTTGCCTGATAGCTTAAAATTGAAATGAAAATGAACTTTGTGTCACATTCCACATACAGTAGTTGTGAATCAACAGACTGTGTGGTCTTAAATGATTGCCAGGAAAATCTGAGAGAAAGTCATCTGTTTGCAACATTTATTCATGTTGAGCAGACAAACTTAGATAGCTTTGTATATATTTAGATCAATCACTTTTTAAAATATATTTTAATTCAAGGCATTTAACAAATACAGACAGAACATCAGAAGAACACGTAAACCCAATAAAGAACTGCAACCTTCCAGCCCCCCCAACACCAACCCCTGCCACATCCCACCTTCCCCATTTTAATCCCCTTAACCCCCGCCATAAGAGCCCGCCCACCACTCCCCCCCCCCCCCCCCCCCCCACCCCCCCCCCCCCTCCTTGCCGACCGCTCCAATCTCATTGAAGAAATTGATGAATGGTTTCCACCTCCGGGAAAACCCCTCTACCGATCCCCTTTTCCAACCTCAGGAATTCCTCCAGGTCGCTCACCCACACCCCCGCTTTTGGCAGCTCCGAGTGCCGCCACCCCGGCAAAATCGATCCCTGGGCTTTCAGGGAGGCAAAGGCCAATACGTCCCCCACCTCCCACCCCCACGACTCCCGGGTCTTCCGACACACCAAATATCGCTGCCTTCGGACTCAGAACCAGCCCAAAACCCAGCACCTCGGACATCACGTCCGGGAAACCTTGCCAGACCCCCTCAATCTTGGACGCGCTCAGAACATGTGGATGTAATTTGCACCCCCCCCCCCCCCGCGCACAGCCCAGACTCCACCCTCCCAAAGAACTTGATCATCTTTGCCACTGTCCTGTGGTTCCTATGCACCACTTTAAACTGGATGAGGCTTAACCTCGCACACGACGAGGATGCGTTCACCTTCCGCAAGGCCTCAGTCCATGTCCTGGCCCCCAATTCCTCTTCCTGCTTCACCACCGTTTGTACTTAATATCCTCCACCATAGTGCCCTCCCCCTCCATCAATTCCTTATAATTATCTGTCACCTTCCCCTCTTCATTTCGGCCTCCAACAAGAGCTTGTCCTGCAATGACGGATTCGGCCTCCCTGGGAGGACGGCATCTCTCTCCTCACAAAATCCCAATCCTACAGGTACCGAAAACCATTCCCCTTGAGCAACTCATACAATCCAACTCCTCCAGCCCCGCAAATATGCCTGGAAACAAATCCCTGAAGTACTCAATCCCCACCTGCCTCCCCCGGAACCTCGCGTCCAGCCCCGCCACCACAAACCTATGGTTATCGCAAATCGCCACCCACAACTACATACCCTCCAACCCAAAGTGCTGCCTACATTGCCCCCACACCCTTAAAGCCGACACCACCACTGGGTTCGCGGAGTACCTGGCCAGCGAGAACGGCAAAGGCACCAACAACAAAGTCCTCAAACACGTACCCCTACACAATGCCGCCCCCAGCACAACCTCTCCTCCACAGCCCATTTCCTCACCGTCGCACTATTTGCCATCCAATAATAATTTATCAAATTCGGCAATGCCAGCACCCTCCCCCCTCGCCCCCATTCTAAAAAAGCTCACCGCACTCGTAGGGCCTTCTCCACCCACACAAACCCCGAGATCAGCCCATTGACTTTCCTAAAAAAAGACTTCGGGACAAAGACAGGGAGGTTCTGAAACACAAACAGAAACTGAGGCAGCACCGTCCATTTCACTGTCTGCACCCGCCCAGCCAGCGATAGCAGCAAAACATCCCACCTCTTAAAATCCTCCTTCAGCCCTCCACCAATCGAGCCAAGTTCAATCTAAGCAGTTGGGCCCAGCTTCGCCGCACCTGGATACCTAGATACCTGAAGCTCGTCCCCACCACCCGATATGGTAACTCCACTAATCTCCTTTTCTGTCCTCTGGCATTGATCAGGAGCGATTCACTATTTCCCAAAATCAATTTATATCCTGATGACCGACCAAATTCCCCCAAGATCTCTATAATCCCCCAAATGCTGCCCAACGCATCTGAAATATGTAATAGCAAGTCATCTGCATACAGCAAAACCCTATGTTTGGCATCCCCCCCACCCCCCGCTCAATCCTTCTCCAATCCTTTGACGCCCTAAGCGGCATTGGCAATGGTGCTATCGTCAAGGTGAACAGCATCGGGGAGAGCGGGCACCCCTGCCTTGTCCCGCGGTGAAGCCCAAAGTACCCCGAACTCACTTAGTTCATTCATACACTCGCCACCAGTGCCTTGTACAGAAGCCAGACCCAATCCACAAACCCTCACCCGAACCTGAACCACCCCAACACCTCAAACAAATATGTCCACTCCACCCAATGCCCACGTTCGTCACCACCACTACCTCCATCTCCTGCCCTGCGCCCCCCCCCCCCCCCCATCCCCGAGGGAATCATAATCACGTTAAGTAACCTCTGCACATTCGGCGACAGCTGCTTTCCCTTCACAAAACCCATCTGGTCCTCCCCTAACACTCTCGGCACACAGTCCGCAATCCATGATGCAAACACCTTCGTCAATAGCTTGGCATCGGCATTCAATAATGATATTGGGCCATACGACCCACACTGCTCCGGGTCCTTATCCTTCTTTAAAATCAGAGAGATGGAAGCCTGCGATGAAATAGGGGGGAGTTTCCCTCCTTCCTTGCCTTGTTATATGCCCTCACCAGCAGTGGCCGCAGCTCTGCACAAAATCATATCATTCACCTTAACATAGCCCCGAATGACAGCCTTCACCTGCTCACCCACCCCCTCATCCGCCAACAGCCCCACATCTAACCTCCACTGTTGCCATTGGGCCTTCCTCTGAACCACCCACAAACCACCCAATGTGGCGCCTGGTCAGACACCACAATCTCCGAGACTACCAACCCCGCCAGCAGCGCCTTGTCCATCACAAAAATAGTCGATCCAGGAGTACACCCGGTGCACATGGGAGAAATATGAAAATTCCTTCACCCTCAACCTCCCAAACCTCCATGGGTCTGCCCCCCCCCCCCCCCCCCCATGCGCTCCATGAACCCCTCAACTCCCGAGCCACTGCCGAAACCTTCTGACTAAACCGATCCAGACACGGGTCCAGGACCGTATTAAAGTCACCGCCCATAAACAACCAGTGTGTGTGTGTGTGTGTGTGTGTGTGTGTGTGTGTCCAAATCCAGAATCTTCCCCAACACCCACCTCATAAAATCCACATCATCCCAATTCGGAGCATAAACATTTACCAGGACCACTGGCAGCCCCTCTAGTTTACCACTGACCACCACATATTTACTTCCCGATCGGCCACAATATTCCCCACCTCAAACACCACTCCTCTTGTTAATCATCACCACCACTCCCCTCATCTTCATATCCAGTCCTGAGTGGAACACCTGCCCCACCCATCCCTTTTGCAGCCTCGGCTGATCCCACAACTTCAGATGTGGTTCCTCAGATGCCTGAACACATGCGACTGTTTAACCGGCCAATTCAGCCCTCTCACATTCCACGTGACCAGCCTGGTCGGGGGGGCTTCCCGTCCCCCTCCCCTGCCGATCAGCCATACCCCTTTTTGAGACAGCCCCCGGCCTGCGTCACGCACTCCTCCGGGCCTGCCCTCAGATGTCTACCACCATTTCTCCCTTCCCAACTGCCCCACACCAACCACACCCTAGTCAGCAACCCTCCAACCCACCCCCAAACAAAGAACCAAACCCATTCTCCACCCCTCCCCCCACGTCTTCCTCCTGGCAACTCCCCACTTCACTCCTTTAGTTTGCCCACCCAACTAGCATGGTGGCCCCCGCCCAAGGCCTCTGACTTCCCTTCAACCATCCAGTCCACCCCTTCACCATCAACATAGAAGAACTAAAGGCACACTCACCATCGCCGCACCCTCATCGAAACAATCCCCAACATACCCAAACCATGCACTTTATCATAAACACAAAGCTCCTCTCCAAAGTTCAATGCCCTCAAACTCCTCCCAGCCAATTGTTCCTCATAAAGTCCATTGCCTCCTCTGGCGAGTCAAAGTAAAACTCCTGTTTCTGATGTGCACCCACAAGCAGGCTGGGTACAAAACCCCAAACTTCACCCCCTTCTTAAAAAGGCAGCCTTTATCCGGTTCAATCCGGCCTTCCTCTTCGCCAACTCTGCACCCAGGTCCTGGTAAACCCACAGCTCACTCCCTTCCCAGGTGCATTTCCTAACCTGCCTCGTCCATTTTGAGATCTTTTCTTTGTCCAAGAATCGATGCAGCCGGACCACTATCGCCCTCGGTGGCTCTCCCACCTGCAGCCTCCTCCTCAACGCCCTGTGCGCCTGATCCACCTTGAGGAGCCGGTCGAGGCCCCTCCCCTGTCAACTTTTCCAGGGAAGCACGGTGCCGCAGTGGGTTAGCCCTGCTGCCTCATGGCGACGAGATGCCAGGTTCGATCCCGGCTCTGGGTCACTGTCCGTGTGGAGTTTGCACATTCTCCCCGTGTTTGCGTGGGTTTCGCCCCCACAACCCAAACGATGTGCAGGGTAGGTGGATTGGCCATGCTAAATTGTCCATTAATTGGTAAAAATGAATTGGGTACTCTAAAAAAAATTTTTTTAACTTTTCCAACATCCTTGCCACACACTTGGCAACTGCCGCTCTCTCGTTGCCCTCAGGCATCCCAGCGATCCTCATTGTCTGTCTCTTAAATGATCCTCCAGATCCTCCAATTTCTCCCTTAGCCTCACCTGGCTGTCCACAACCATCCCCAATGCCGTCTCCAACGAAGCCATCTACTCCTCTGAGCCTCCAGCCTCTGCTCCACTCTCTCAATCGCAACTCTGAGCGGCTCCACCACCTTCTGGAAGTATATAGATCAGTCAGCACCATAAGAAGAACTGACTGGATCAGCACTTCAGATGTGCATTTTTCTTCAGGAGCCCTTGATTTGAAATATATTTGAGCTGAGGAGTTATGTGCTCAAGTACCTGTTTGCACTCTGATGTACGACTGTTGTGGTTTGTAATGTCAGAGGTGGCAGTCCCCCTAGATCATTTGTGGATTCTCCGTAGCCCGACACCAAAATCGTGTTAGGCCATTGGGCGGAGAATGGACTCCGACGCCAAAATCGGGGCTGCCGCCGGTTTGACATTGTTCCGCCATGCTCCACCCCTCCAACATGGCATCATCGTGACATGCGCAAGAATCTGTATCCTAGCTACGATTCCTTTCCCATTCCATGATAATCTTAGATCTTCCTGGAGGTCTTAATGTTCTAAAGTAGCATTTAAGCAGATTTGTTCCACTCTTCTAAATACTAAGCGCTGAATTATATGGCCCCGTCACAGAGAGGGTGGGGCTGGAAAATAAGGCGAGCCATTCTAAAGCCCATTGACTTCGGCGAGAGCGGAAAATCCGACCAATTGAAAATTCCACCAAAATCTTTTGGTGCACAGAACTGCCCTGTTCTTGTACTACCACCAGATTGCAGGAAACCCATATCCTGGCATTATCCCTTCTTTCCAAGGTGAAAGGAAATCAAATCATTGCCTTTCAGCATGATTGAATTGAAGGTATTCTGATTCACCAATTAAATTTTAATTGAGTACTGAACGTCTCCAGTATGAAATGGGGCATGCTACTTAATCCCAGGCTTTGTCTCTTCTCAGTCAATTTGATGCAGTGACATGCTAAGCATGAAATGTATTTAGGAACAGCTGGGTAAACTGCTTCAGAATGCCAGAGGACATCTTCCTTTTCATAAACCAACCTGATCCAAGTTAGTGATGCTTGGGAGAACCTGCTCTAATTTTATTTGGCCACAGTTTTAGATATATCTTTCAGTCCGTATTCAGTACGGAGTTTGGTGCTGATCAGCTGAACGTGGGAGAGTTTTCCATGTTTTTCAATCACCAAAATGATCATTGTTCAGAATAAGTCAGGTGCCTGTTCTTCTGTCTCACTTGCTAAAATTTATGAGAATGAGACTCTCAGGTACGCATGCTGTTATATGTTAGTAAACCTTCACCCGAGTGACAGCATTCCCACATCTGAGTCAGAAGGAGCTTTTCACAGTAACTTCGTTGAAGCCTACTTGTGACAATAAGCGATTATTATTATTATTATTATACAGGTGGAGGCGTGCTGGTTCATTAGCTGAGGAAGGGCGGTGAGTTGTAGTCAACAAGAAGTTTCCTTGTCCATATTTCACCTGATGACATGAGACCTGATGGGATCCAAAGTCAAAGCTGAAGGCTACACTCTACTAACCGTATACCTCAATGTCACACCGCTGGTGGGACTGGACATGCCCAGAGATGGCAAGGATAGACTCTGGGTGTTTACAGAAAGGTATCTTTCCGTGAATATGTTTCTGATGAATATTACTATGTCAGGCTGTTTATTGATTTGTCTGTGGGACAGCTCTCCCAATATTGGCACAGGTCTCCAGGTCAGTGTGAAGACCTTTACTGTGTTGACTCAGCTGGATATACTTATGTTGTTTCCTAATTCAATGCCTTGGTCTATGCCTGGTGGTCCATTCTGTTGTATTGTAAATGTAGTTTATTTTCACGGTTTTCTGCAACAAAGTAGCTCGCTAGGTCATTTCAGAGAGCAATTAATCAATCACATTGCGGTGGCTGGAGTCACGCATGGTTCATAGACATTGGTTCAGCAGGCGGAATGGCCTCTTTCTGTGTCATAATCACCCTCTGACTTAAGACCATTTAGCCTGTTCCACAATTCAATAGGATTGTGGCGTAATCTGTGACCGAACAACAATTGCCCATATCCCTTAATGGTGTTGTAAGGGTCCTTCCTGTTTATTCCCTTATTTCCCTTTTCTTTTATTTTGCTGAATCAGTTTTGATCCTGGGTGATTAATAGACATGTGTCTTTAAATCAAGTAGCAGAGAGAATGCGGAATTCAGAAGTTATTGGGGAGAACACGCTGCTAGTTTCTGTAAGTTTGAACAGGAACTCCAGACTTGTCAGCACCAGAGAGAGAGATGGGCTAGGGTTCGGTTTGATTGATTGGCTGCAGGAGGCAATGAATTAGCCCAAAAGGCCATACTTTGCCTGGTAATTGGTTCTAATCCCAGTGGAATGGTTCTCCAAGACCCGAGGGCTTCAGTTTGACTCCTGGACACAGAAAGACAAGGACTTGCATTTCCTCCCTCTCCAGAAAGGCTGTGAGGGCTGTATTCCTTAGGCTGCCGAAAACCTGGATTAATAAATGTAGAGGAAAACCATTCCAGGCGGCTCTACAGGAAAACCATTATGGACCATTATGGACAGCAGACAAAGACCAGGGCCGGGATTCCCCAAGCCCGCGCCAGCTCGGAGAATCGGAGTTGCTGCCGAGGCGGCCCGTAACGCTGTGCAGGGTTGTGTATCGGCGCCGGTGGTGCGTGGAGCACTCCGGTGCCGTGCTGGTCCCTGTGGGCCACGGAATCGCTGGGCTAGGATGCCCGTTGACAACGGCGTAAATGGGTTATGGGTATAGGGTGGATACGTGGGTTTGAGTAGGCTGATCATGGCTCGGCACAACATTGAGGGCCGAAGGGCCTGTTCTGTGCTGTACTGTTCTATGTTCTATGTTCTATTAAAACTGGGCCTTAATATTTATATTAAAATAGCCTTTTTACCTATCAGATCTATCAGGAAATAGTTGATTACTATCAAGAGGCCTGAATGAATATACAGTAAAAACCTCGAACTGAAAGCAAACTTTAAACAGGAGCAAGGTGCTAGAAACACCACTCTGTATTTCATGTTTTGTGGTCTGTGGGTCAGAAAGTTGAGGATCCAGCTGCAAAGTGCCATTTTAATGACATGCTGTACCTGCATACCAACTCTTCTCATTGAGGTCATCATTCTCATTAAGACTAAATATTGGAATCAGAAAAGTCATCTTATTCAGCTCCCACCTATATCTTTGAGAGGGCATCTATCCATCCCGCGTTGCTCATTCAACCAATAGAGGAACAAGCTCATTGTGCTTCCACACTAGCTCACCCCTCCTGCCATTGAAGCTCTTTCCCATGCATTAGTCATATCGAGATTTAATTTCTCCAATACCCTCCATGGCACCACCCTGAACACAAACTGCTACAAACGCCAAATGGCCTCAAACTCCACTCTCGTCTCCTGTCATGTTTTAAATAACACCCGCCAATCTCCTCAGTCTTTGCCAACTTCCATTTGGTTCTTCATCAACTTTGAAGTCTTCATCCTTACCTATAAACCACTCTATGAACTGCCCCCATTTTATCTGTCAAGCCCCCTTCAGCTTTAAGACCATAAGACATAGGAACAGAATTAGGCCATTCAGCCCATCAAGCGCGTTCCGCCATTCAATCACGGCTGATATATTTCTCATCCCCATTCTCCTGCCTTCTCCCCATAACCCCTGATATGTCTTGTGTTGCATTTCGTGCTATCTGGCCCACTGCCTGTCCTCATTCTTCCATTCAACCATTAGTGGCAGAGATACCAGCCATTTCCACACCCTTCTCTCTGAAACTCCCTCTCACCATCCCTCTTACCTCATCTCCTGTTTGTCCAAACCTCCTCAGAATCTAAACCACACATTTGGACATCTCTCATTTTTGCCTGGCTGACTTATTTTGTGGAAGATTGGACATAAATGAATTGTTGTTAATAACCAGCAGCCAAACAAACAGTGTTAATGGGTGTCAGGGTATCTGCAATATATGCATGAAACCTCAGATTAGGCTGCATTTGAGGAGCAAAATGTCCCTGAAAGTTACAAGGTCAGTATGCCCAGTAACTATAGACCACTGTGAAGAGCAATGTTTCCTTTGCATGAAATATTTAGCTTTTTTTTAGGGTGGTTAACTGAGAGTTCTACTTTATAATATAAAAATACAGTTGAAATCATTCAAGTCAAAAGTCAATAGAATTTCATTTTTTTTTTCAAACTGTTAAATTATTTGACTGTACCAGTGCAAGGAGATAAAATTAGTAAGTTGCCATAGGACATCAGTAAACTAATTGGATCTTCTGAAGCGTAACAATAAAGCTGTACAGATTTCGCACCTCTGACTCTATTTCCATAACAGCTTTTGATGCAAAGCAGACTTACATCACATGGAAAGGTTCATGTTCCATGTTCTCCTTCCCACTGGTTACATTTTCACTTTGAATGTAAAGGATTTACCACACAGCTGTTTGTAAAAGGCAGTTACAGTGGGGGAATAACACAATCTATCAATCTAGAAAATTCCTAATCACAATATATCATTGTTTCTTTTTTTTTACTTGGTCTGATTAAGGGGCAACTTTAGCATGGCCTATCCACCTACCCTGCTCATCATTGGGTTGTGGGTGGTGAGAATCACACAGACAGGGGGAGAATGTGAAAACTTCACACGGACAAAGACCCTGGGCCGGGATTGAACCTGGGTCCTCAGCTCCGTGAGGCAGCAGTGCTAACCAAGGTGCCACGGTGGCGCCCCCTATATCACTGATTCTTAAATGATCCCAGGATTGTTGTCTATTCCACACACTGATCATCCTTCCTGTGAAGGATTTCCTGATAATGTACTCTAAAACCACCTTTGACTGATTTGAACCTGGTCCCTAGTTCTACACCCTCAGTGTAATTTAAAGTAATGTTATAGATTCATTTTTTTATTTTCTTTACACCCTTTGCAATTGTATATAGGTCCATAAGGCCACCTCTTAATTATGTACTTTCCAAGATAAAGGGCGCGATTCTCCAAAATGGAGACAAAGTCCCAACACCGGAGTGAAAACCGGAGTGTTTCACTCCGGCATCAGAGCCCGCTCCCAGCCCCTATTCTCCTGCCCCCGGGGGGCTAGGAGCGGCATTGCGTATTTTATGCGCGCTGGGCCTTGCCGCCGCGTAAGAAGCGGCACCGCGTAAATGATGGGGCGGCGTCACGTAAATGAAGTCACCCGCGCATGCGCGGTTGCCGTCCTCCCCGAGGCCGCCCCACAAGAAGATGGCGGATGGATCTTGCGGGGCAGCGCCGAAAAGGAGGTCATCCTTTAGAGAGGTTGGCCCGCCGATCAGTGGGCCCCGATCGCGGGCCAGACCCCATCGGAGACCCCGGTGCAGGAACCCCCCTCCCCCCCCCCCCCCAACAGGCCCCCCCCCCCCCCCAGCATTCCCGCGCAGTTGCCGCCAGCAGCAACCAGGTGTGGACTGCGCAGGCGGGAACTGTCGTGTTGGGGCGGCCGTTCGGCCCATCCGGGCCGGAGAATCGCCGCTCGCCTTTTGCAAACGGCGAGCGGCAATTCTCCGAGCGGCCAGCCGTGATTCTCACCGCGCTGGTTTGGGGGGTGTGGGAGAATCGCGTGCAGGTGCCGGGGCGGCGTGGCGGGACTCGTGCAGCGCCCCGGCAATTCTCTCACCCGGCCTGGGGGGGTAGAATTCCACCCAATGTACCCAAATCCACCTATCCTTTCCTAACTCATAGCCGTGACATATAGGAACCAACCTTATGGCTCTTTGCATTACTTTCACTATTGAATAACTCTCTTATTTCTATGGAACCAAAACTGGATGCAGTATTCAAGGTGCCGTTTGATCAGAGCACTATAACTTGATCATTACCTCCTGACTTCCATCCTACTGTTTAATCCATATAGATCAATAGACTCTGTTGATTTCTGCTCTACATTGGTTGTAGGTATTTAGTGTTCGGCCTTGTAAGTATCGGCCTTGGCTCAGTGGTAACTCTCTCACCTCTGAGGCTTTGTGTTCCAGTTTCACTCAAGATTTGAGCACATAATCTATGTGGCTCATTTAGACAGGACATTAAACTGAGGCCACATCTTCCATCTCAGATGAATATAAAAGGTCCGTGATATTATTTCTAAAACAGCTCAGGTGTTCTCCTGTTTTCATGACCAATGCTAAATTATCCCTCAAGAAACATCAGGTGATGCATTTTGGGAGGACTAGAAGGCAAGGGAATATACAATGAAAAGTAGTACGCTAGGAAGTATAGAGGACTAGAGGTGCCTTGGGGTGCATGTCCAAAGATCCATGAAGGCAGCAGAACAGTTAGACAATCATAGAATCATAGAATTTACAATTCAGAACGAGTCATTTTGCCCATCGAGTCTGCACTGGCCCTTGGAAACAGCACCCTACCCAAGCCCACACCTCCACCCCATCCCCATAACCCAGTAACTGCACCTAACCTTTTTTGGACACCAAGGGCAATTTATCATGGCCAACCCACCCAACCTACACACCTTTGGACTGTGGGAGGAAACGGCAGCACCCGGAGGAAATCTACACAGATACGGGGAGAAGGTGCAGTCTCCGCACAGACAGTGACCCAAGCCGAGAATTGAACCTGGGACCCTGGAGCTGTCAAGCAACTGTGCTAACCACTGTGCTACCGTGCCGCCCATAAGGTGGTTCAGGAGACATAGGGGATACTTGCCTTTATTAGCTGAGAAAGAGAATATAAGAGCAGGGAGGCTACATTACAACAGCAACTTCACTGAAAATGAATCTCGTTGGCAGTAAAGGTTTGTACTGAAGTAAATATAAATATATAAATACAAATCCCGTAAACGTAAACCTTACTTAGTTCAACGTCATTTGTGTGTGCCTATTTTTACGTCCAATGGGTATTTTGCGCATGGCTGCATTAGATTTTATCTGTCACTGTTTTGCTCGCTTGTGTATTTTGTCCAACTCATTGTGTAATGTCTGATCCATGATGAACTGTAAGCCAAACTTAATACCTTTACTATCATGAACAAAATAGACTGAATTTTTTCTTGGCTGTAAAGTTAAATTTGCAGTCTTTTATTATCCAGATTGATTCTAATGAAATTATTATTAACATACATTATCTGAAATGAAGTCTGACTAACTGAAAGAACGACACGGCTCAGGCTATATCTGGCCTATTAGTTGAATTGATTGACCATGAAAAACCATCGGCTGTTCAGAACGGCTGCATGTGAAAAACATTGTTCTGTTCGTAAAACAGCTACTGGGAGAAAAGCATGAATATATTTAATTGTGTAATTATCTTTGACGCTTAGAGAGTTCTAGGGGCTTCTTAAAATGTAATTCATCTGGGACAATTTCCTGTCAGTACGGCTCTTTAATTGTTGAGTGAATTACCGCTTGCTGTGAGATGATATGGATGCCTAACTTTTCCCTTCCTCCATCTCCTCTTAGAGCGTCCGGCCAGAGTAAAATAATCCATATTCAGCCAAACTACTTAATTTATTGGCAAGTTCTTCCAGGGAATGCAAGGAAAAATATTTAGAAGTTAGAAGGAAACATATGCAGCTTAAGTGTGATAGATTTGTACAATAGGTCACCGGGATATCATGAACAGGAGAAGTGATTATAAGCTATAATTAGGAGAGTTACAATTAAGGAGAATGTGCGAAGGCAGAGGGTCAGGATAATCTATCAACAGGAGTCGCATGACCTTTTCCAGTTTACAAATATACCATTAGGAGCAGGAGTTGTTCACTCGGCCCCTCAAACCTCTTCCGCCATTCAATAAGGTTATGGCTGATTTGATTATAACTTAGAACATAGAACGATACAGCGCAGTACAGGCCCTTCGGCCCTTAATGTTGCACCGACATGGAAAAAAACTACAGGCCATCTAACCTACACTATGCCCTTATCATCCATATGCTTATCCAATAAACTTTTAAATGCCCTCAATGTTGGCGAGTTCACTACTGTTGCAGGTAGGGCATTCCACGGCCTCACCACTCTTTGCGTAAAAAACCCATCTCTGACCTCTGTCCTATATCTATTACCCCTCAATTTAAGGCTATGTCCCCTCGTGATAGCCACCTCCATCCGCGGGAGAAGGCTCTCGCTGTCCACCCTATCTAATCCTCTGATTATTTTGTATGCCTCTATTAGGTCACCTCTTAACCTTCTTCTCTCTAACGAAAACAACCTCAAGTCCATCAGCCTTTCCTCATAAGATTTTCCCTCCATACCAGGCAACATCCTGGTAAATCTCCTCTGCACCCGTTCCAAAGCTTCCACGTCCTTCCTATAATGAGGCGACCAGAACTGTACGCAATACTCCAAATGCGGCCGTACTAGAGTTTTGTACAACTGCAACATGACCTCATGGCTCCGGAACTCAATCCCTCTACCAATAAAGGCCATCACACCATAGGCCTTCTTCACAACCCTATCAACCTGGGTGGCAACTTTCAGGGATCTATGTACATGGACACCGAGATCCCTCTGCTCATCCACACTACCAAGAATTTTACCATTAGCCAAATATTCCGCATTCCTGTTATTCTTTCCAAAGTGAATCACCTCACACTTCTCCACATTAAACTCCATTTGCCACCTCTCAGCCCAGCTCTGCAGCTTATCTATGTCCCTCTGTAACCTGCAACATCCTTCCGCACTGTCTACAACTCCACCGACTTTAGTGTCGTCTGCAAATTTACTTACCCATCCTTCTGCTCCCTCCTCTAGGTCATTTATAAAAATGACAAACAGCAACGGCCCCGGAACAGATCCTTGTGGTACGCCACTCGTAACTGAACTCCATTCTGAACATTTCCCATCAACCACCACTCTCTGTCTTCTTTCAACTAGCCAATTTCTGATCCACATCTCTAAATCACCCTCAATCCCCAGCCTCAGTATTTTCTGCAATAGCCGACCGTGGGGAACTTCTACTCCACATTCCCATCTACCCTTGATAACCTTTCAAGAATTGCCTATCAAGAATCTATTCCATGGGACCTGTTTGTGGAGGGGAGGTTCGCGAGCTTGGGGGAATTCGAGGGGAAGTTTGGGCTCCCCCCAGGGAACATGTTTAGGTACATGCAGGTGAGGGCGTTTGCCAGGCAGCAGGTGGAGGGGTTCCCCTTGCTGCCCCCATGAGGGGTGCAGGATTGGTTGTTCTCGGGGGTGTAGGTTGGAGGAGGGAGGATTTCGGACATATACCGGGTGATGCGGGAGGTAGACGAGGCCTCGGTGGAGGAACTGAAGGATAAATGGGAAGAGGAGCTGGGTGAGGAGATTGAGGAGGGGACGTGGGCGGATGCCCTGGAGAGAGTGAATTCCTCCTCTTCCTGTGCGAGGCTTAGCCTCATACAGTTCAAGGTGCTGCATAGGGCCCGCATGACTGGGACGAGGATGAGTATGTTTTTCGGAGGTGAGGACAGGTGTGCTAGATGCTCGGGGAGCCCAGCGAACCACGCCCATATGTTTTGGGCGTGCCCAGCACTGGGGGAGTTTGCAGTGGAGCCGGGAGTGCAGGAGGCGAAAGAGGCCGGTGTTCTGGCCTTTGCGTCCCTAGTAGCCCGGCGGAGGATTCTTCTTCAGTGGAAGGATGCGAGGCCCCCAGGCTTGGAGGCCTGGATCAATGATATGGCGGGGTTCATTAAATTGGAGAAGGTGAAATTTGCCCTGAGGGGGTCAGTACAAGGGTTCTTTAGGCGGTGGCAGCCTTTCCTGGACTTCCTGGCAGAACGGTAGGGAAATAGGCCGGCAGCAGCAGCAACCCGGGGGGGGGAGGGTGGGGGGTTTGGATCAGGGGGAGGGAGAACTGTGTACATGGGTCTGTGGGATGTGGCGGGTGTTATCTCTTTCCCTTTTGTCGTTGGGTGTTCTTTTGGTTTTTTGGGGGGTTTTTTTCTCTTGTTTGTAGTTGCTTTTGAAGTTGGGTGGGAATTGTTCTTGGGGTGTTACCGCGGTTGTTTTGTTAATAGAGTTGAGCTGTTTATATTTTGTAAAAATTTCAATTAAAAAATTTTTTTTTTTTAAAGAATCTATTCCACTCTGCCTTAAAAAGTCTCAAAGGCTCTGCTTCCACTGTCTTTTGAAGAAGAGAGTTCCAGAGACTCAAGAAAAACAATTCTCCTCACCTCTGTCTTGAGCGACACCTAATTTTTAAACAGTGATGCCTAGTTCTAGATTCTCCAACAAGGGGGAAACTTCTCTCCACATCAACCCTGTCAATACCCCCCAGGATCTTTAAGATTTCAACCAATTTGCCTCTAATTCTTCGAAACTCCAGCTGGTACAAGTCTAGCAGTCCAACATTTCCTCATAAGATAACCAGCCCATTTCAGGTGTTAGCTTGGTAAACCTTCTCCAAACTGCTTTCAATGCATTTACACCCTTCCTTAAATAAGGCGACCAATACCTTACACATTACCCCAGATTGGGCCGGAGTTCTCCAGTCGGGGGGGGATTCTCTGTTCCAGCTGGCAGCGTACCCCCACCTGCAGGTTTACCGGCAGCGTGGGATGCCTTAGAATGGGAAACCCCAATGACAAGCGGCGGGTATATAGAATCCACCATCAGGGAAGGTCACGCCGCCAAGAAACACTCATCAAGAGGACCAGAGAATCCAGCCCGTGGTCTCACAAGTGCCTTGCACAACTACTTTTGTATTCAATTCCCCTCACAGTAAATGATAACATTCTATTAGCCTTCCTAATTACTTGCATCTGCAAAACCTCTCTGATTCATGCACCAGGCCACCCAGCACCTCAGAGCTCTGCAATTTCTCATCATTTGGAGAATATGCTGCTTTTCCTTCCGAAGGTTATGGGGATGATCTTTCACAGGTTTTATCAACCCACTGAAACTGTAAGAGGAGAGCAGTGGACTCCTCAGAGAACGGAAATTCACCCCTCATGATTATAGGTTTAATTAAATCCAGGAAATAACAAGACATTTCATGCTAACGGAGATCACTATCGGTTGTAATTAGAAATAATATCTGAAAATAAAAATTGGTTGATTATTAAATATTCTTGAAGTTTAAGCAGTATCGTTTGGGGGAGGGGTGTGGTCGCAATTTGATTTCCAGTGAGAATGTGCAACATAAACCTGGCCTCCAATTTACCACTAATTGACACTGAGGCCACAAAGGCTGGGTATTGTCACAAGGAAATGCATATCAGGAGGCTTTGTCAGTACACGTATTCTCTGTGAGGAAAGGTTTTTCAACAAAAACACATGGTCACCTCAAAATCTGCATACATTTGTTATCATTTGCATGATTTTTTTTTTATCACCACATTACATCTCATGATGTGTTTGCACTGCATGGATTAAGGGGCATGGAATTGCTAAGCAAATGCTTTAGAAATTAAATGTTCCGCCGAAAAGAGTGATCAAATTTGCCAGTTTTACATTTCAATTCATGAAAGTAGCAAAACACCAGCACCGAAATAGGGATGCCTTGAACTAACTGCATTAAGCTTGTGGCTATAATGTAGCGAGAACCTTCATTCACATCGGACCAGCCCCATAACATCAAGGTAACCAGAATAAGCAATGTGGTAAGCAGAAAGGTCTCAGCTAGGAACAGATGCAGCAAATTAACAGGACAATCTAAAACAGGTTGCATAATGAACGTAACTTGTTCTGTACTCAGTTTTCAAAGGGCTTCCTCCAGTCAGTGTGTAAAATAAATTCACTGATTCATTGCCCAGAATTATCATTTTCTGTGGTCAATCATGAATGGTGGAGCAGGCTTGAAGGGCCGAATAGCCTCCTCCTGCTCCTATTTTCTATGTTTCTATGACTGAGTTGGATGACTAGCTAGTCGGATATCATTCCCCGTAGTTTCTGGGGAGTGGCTGGTCCGCAGGGGGTGGTCTCAGAATCTACCCAGATGTTCTTTCAGTTCACCTTTTACAGTAAACAATTAAATAATTACTGTCAGTACAGCACTTTGCTTCTCATCCACAAGTGGAAAATTAAATTGCAAACTACAATGAGAGAAACGGATACGTTCCTCTCCAGACAATAGGAACATGAGTGACCACAGTTTGTACTAGTCTCACGTCCCTCAAAACTAGTCCCAATGCCCCAGGAATCTGAAACCCTCCCCTCACACCATCTCTTCAGCCATGAGTTCATCCGATATATCCTGCCACTTCTACTCTGACTGGCACGTGGCACAGGTAGTAATCCTGAGATTACTACCTTAGAAGTCCGACTTCTCAACTTTCTTCCTAACTCCCTCTATTCTGTTTTTAGGACCTCATCCCTTTTTTTTGCCTATGTTGTTGGTACCAATGTGCACCGCGACCACTGGCTGTTCACCCTCGCCCTCCAAAATGTCCTGTAACTGCCCCAAGACATCCCTGACCCTAGAACCAGGGAGGCAACGTACCATCCTGGAGTCTCATTTGCAGCCACACCACGAGTCAATTTTATATCAATTGGGGGAGAATGCTGTTTACTTAATGATCTGTGCTGAGTTAATCAAAGTGAATTCAGACTTCGCTGGTCTTCACCACATTTTAAATCAGATCTCCACAACATTAAACATCTTTTGTTTTGTGGACTATATTGGTATGAAAAAAATCATCAAAAACAAAGCATAACTTTGGAACTTCAAAAGAATTTCAACCGTAGAAAGCTTTGATCAAACCCCATTAGGAATATTACATTCAATCTTTGGCATTGTACCTCAAGAAAGCTGTCTCCTATAGCTCAGTAAGAAGTCTTACAACACCAGGTTAAAGTCCAACAGGATTATTTGGAATCACTAACTTTCGGAGCGCAGCTCCTTCATCAAGTGAGTGACCCTACAGCTCAGCCAGCTTTGAATCTACCTCATCAAGTTCCCCAGTATCCCATGTGCATTTGCCTGAGGATGAAGCTGGAGTAGTTATGGACAGAAGGGGGTTTATTTAAAACAGCCCTAATTTCTCCCGTTGCCGTCCAGAAACGGAAAGGTGTTTTTCGATTTTTGATTTGCCCCTTTATAAGTGGCGGCGTGTTTTCCCCAAACCTTCAGTTTTGGAGTGATTCAGTCCTCTATTAATAACACCACAGCAAACCCGAGATAGGGTATAATCAGAGGGTTAGTTTATTTTCCAAATCCAATTCTCTTCCCATACCTAGTGGCTCACTAAGGTGGATTTTTGTCTGTTTCCATAGTTAGTAATTCTCAGAACTGGTCACTAGTCTGTTGTCAGGGGCTTATAACCTGGGGGGGGGGGGGGGGGGGGGGGGGGGGCTCCACTCCACATCAAGCATGGCTGACCAGGAGTCTCTCCCACTCTTACCGCCAACCATTGACGTGTTGGAAGGATTTGCAAGTTGACACTTAACCTGTTTCACCACATTTTGAATGAACCTTCCTTGGTCATCCTGGGGTGGGACTCAACCTGAAGCTTCCAGCTCAGAAGCAGGGATGCTACCCAGTGCGTCACAAGACCTCCGTGTTACTTTATCTTACACACCCACAGAACATGGCAAGAGGGTTCCCAACATCCTCTTTTTGCATTTGGAGAATAAAAGAGGGATAAGGGAAAGAAGGAGGTTCAGGGCAAAGACCACAGATACAATAAGAATTATTGTTTCACATGAATCCAGAATGAAAAGTCCATTGGTGCATTTTTCCAGACAGGTTAGCAGACTGAAGCCTGTCATGCTGACGTCACAGTGAGAGAAGCACATACTGATGAGATAGTCTTGTAGCAGGCACCAGTCCAGGAGTTCAGACTTCCCAGTAGAAACAATGTAGATGAGGGCCGGGCAATTTAAACAACCTGGACAGAGCTCTGGTTCTGCTATTGTTGAGTTGGTGGAAGATGGCCTCCTTTAGCTTCACAAGGCAATATTCCAGATTCTAGCAGCTCGGGGGGGGGGGGGGGGGGGGGGGGGGGCATGAGCCATAATACCCAACTGTTCTCCTTGGTTTGGAAAAAAAGATGTATATTCCTGGTCTGGATTCTTGAGGTGTTCTGGCCATCTCTAGATCCCAGCATTTTATTTTTTTTTAATAAATTTCGCGTACTCAATTCATTTTTTCCAATTAAGGGGCAATTTAGCGTGGCCAATCCACCTAGCCTGCACATCTTTTGAGTTGTAGGGGCGAAACCCACGCAAACACAGGGAGAATGTGCAAACTCCACACGGACAGTGACCCAGAGCCAGGATCGAACCTGGGACCTCGGCGCCGTGAGGCAGCAGTGCTAACCCACTCCGCTACCGTGCTGCCTGATCCCAGCATTTTAGTTACTTTCCCTTCACGTCAAAGATCTTCCCAGAACTAAATATTACCTCTAAAACTATGATCTAGATATTCATCACCGGGCTCCATTGCTGCCTTGAATTCAGAACAAGTTATTCTATTTGTTTCCGAATGAATGGATACAATATTGGGCCTACTAAATGGAAGTAAAATTCAACATAACTTGAATGCAGTCTACAATGACTTGGATTGCATTATGTCAGTTGCATTTTTTCCTTATGCTTTTGTGAATGACAACTGTGGTCTACAATTGTCCCAGTATTTACAGCAATTACATGTTGTCGCACTTCAGTAGAATTAGTGAAATCTGCTGATGTATTTTTGTTTGTTAGAATTATGTGATTTCCACTGTAATATTTAAGAAGATTATATCAGTGATATTTATTAGCGGGATGATTGCATCCCATATCGTAGTGTTCAACTTCAGAGCTACACCCTTGTGAACTCAACCTGCAAGGTAAACACGGTTAATTTCATATTTTGAAGAAGCCTGACAATAAGACATGTTAATTGAATTTCTCATTAATTTATGACACCAATGTCAATATGTATTGTGCTAAGCTGAAGGATTCAAACGCTGAGCCATGTATCCATCTGAACCTCACTCAGTTCATGTGAAGCACTGGTAGTCAATTGAATTAACCTGGTTTCCCAAGGTCACAGTCAGGAAGGAACTTATTAAAATGCAAATATTGGGGTTTGTTGACCTCAATCAAACTCTCACGCTATTTGTGACTTCAGCATTTGGTGTTGGCTTTGCTTGGGAAAGCAGATACAAGAGATATCTGAGTGAGATGCAATATTTTGTTTCACTTTAAATTCTGGTAAACAGTACTGTCAGCTGTGTGTGTCTCAGCTGGCAGCAATTTTGACTGTCAGCTATAAGATGGTGACTTTAAGTCATAGAATCATAGAATCATGGAACTTACAGTGCAGAAGGAGGCCATTCAGCCCATTGAGTCTGCACCAGCCCTTGGAAAGAGCACCTTACCTAAGCCCATGCTTTCACTCTAACCCCATACCTCTACCCTAATCCCGTAACCCCATCTAACCTTTTTTGGACACTAAGGTCAATTTAGCATAGCCAATCCACCTAACCTGCACATCTTTGGACTGTGGGAGAAAACCGGAGCACCTGGAGGAAACCCACCCAGACACGGGGAAAACGTGCAGACTCCGCCCAGTTAGTGACCCAAGCCAGGAATCGAACCTGTGACCCGGGAGCTGTGCTAAGCATTGTGCTGCCGTGCTGCCCATTGCAGGAATTGAGCACAAAAATATTGGCTTCACTACAGTGCAGTACAGTAAATCTTCACTTTTAACAGCCCTGTTT
Source organism: Scyliorhinus canicula (assembly GCF_902713615.1). Taxonomy (NCBI): domain Eukaryota; kingdom Metazoa; phylum Chordata; class Chondrichthyes; order Carcharhiniformes; family Scyliorhinidae; genus Scyliorhinus; species Scyliorhinus canicula. The sequence continues at coordinate 33,529,862 of NC_052154.1, read as the reverse complement.
TGATTTAATGTTGAGTTTTTAATGGGTCTTGTGTTTAGTGCTGTAGATTTGCGTGAATGTTGTTTCACACTAGGTCTAATGTAAGGACACAGAGCGGCCGAGACTTCCGGTTGTGAGTGAGTGGTCACATACAGGGCTGTTCCTGCTTAAAGTCACAGAAAAGTGCTCTTTTTACACAGATCCGGGTGGAATTTTGATGAATAGGCGTAGGTGAATGTTCGAGGAATAGTTTACCCCTGGAATGGTATATTTCCTGATCACCAGACCCGGACGAAAATAGTGAGAAATTTGGCTGGAAAGTTGAAACAGTCTTGTGCTGCAGCAACAGCCTCTTCCAGCATGCAGCCAGGGGAGGCGCAAGCTGGAAAGCCCCAGATACAGGAACTGATGACTTTTATAAAGGAGACTTTTATAAACAGAGGAAAGAAAAGCGTGAGGATCATGCAAAGGCCATTGCAGAAGCTGTGGCACCCCTGAAGAGTACTTTGGAGCGGATGGAGAGGTGTTTGGAGGTGCAGGGGTCACAGATCCGGGAGATTGAAGGCGTGATCTCGGACCATAGCAATCGTGTGGTGGCTCTGGAGGTGGAGGTGGGGCTCCTAGGAGACCTTTGTAAAACACTGAGGGCAAAGGTTGAGGAGCAGGAAAATACCTCAAAAAGACAGAACCTGCGACTAGTGGGCCTGCCTGAAGGAGTGGAAGGTGTGAGTGCCACGAGGTACGTCTCGAGGATGCTGGCGGGGCTGGTGGCAGAAGGGGTGCTAGATAAGGAACCTGAAGTGGACCGAGTGCATAGCTCTCTGAGGCAGAAGCCTAGAGCTGGGGAGCCGCCGTGGGCGGTGATCGTGAGGCTCCATAAATTTGTGGAGAAAGAGAAAATTCTGCAGTGGGCCAGGGAGAAGTGTAGCTGTGACTGGGAAGGAAATAACGTCCAGATTTATCAGTACTTCGGAGTCGAGTTGGCAAAACGGCGGACAAGTTTCAACAAGGCCAAGGCGGTGCTGTACCCGGTGGCAGATCAGGTTTGGGGTGCTCTACCCGGCAAAATTCTGGGTGACGTTCGGAGGCCGGGAGTATTATTTCGAGACCCAGAAGTGGATGACGACTTCATTCAGGAGCATGAACTGGGGGAGAACTGAGTGGACAATGCTTGGGAACCAGGGTGTTTGCACTATGTAACGGTCGGGAGCATGTTTGAAGTGGGTGTAGGGAGTAGGGGATTTTCACCCTTTTTTTTGTGGGGGGGGGTTCTGTTCAATGTTAAGATTGTAAGGGGTAGGGGTGAAACGTTTATGTGGGGATGGATGTTCCCATCCCCCCTCCTGTTTTATGGGCTTGTTTGTGTTTAACATCTGTTTGTTTGCTTTTGGAGAAGGCTACCTGGAGTTCAGGAGAAGTCCTTGTTTGGGTGGGGGAGGGTAAGGCCAGCAGGAGGCCTGCTTCTTTGAGCTGAGGAGTGGGGGGTGGGGGGAGAGGGAGGGGGAGGTCATTAGGATGTGCCTTTGGGCAGGGGCAGCCGCGCTAGCAGGTTATGTTGGTGAACGGAAGTGAGGTGATGGGGGAGAAGGCCAAGAGGGGTGGCCAGGGGGAGGGGGGAAAGGGGAAGTGGGGGGGGGGGGCAGAAGGAGAAGGGGAAAAGCGGGGGGGGGGGGTGGTTTGCGACGCGGCAGGGGGTGAGAGATTACATGGTCAAGGGCAAAGAAAGGCGTCTTCTGGGATGGGCTAGGTACAGAGTGGAATTAAAGGGGCAGGAGTTAAGTGGGGAAGATGACGGACGGTAGAGGGGATTGGAGGCACCAGCCTCCAGTAAGGTTGGTAACGTGGAACGTCCGGGGACTGAATGGGCCGGTTAAAAGATCGCGGGTGTTCGCGCACCTCAGGAGTTTTAAAGCGGGGTTGTCTTTTTGCAGGAGACACACCTCCGTGTGAAGGACCAGGTTAGGTTAAGGAAGGGGTGGGTTGGGCAGGTTTTTCACTCGGGGTTTGATTTGAAATCGAGGGGTGTGGCGATTTCAATGAGCAAAAAGATGGGATTCGTGAGTGCGAAGGAAGCGAGGGATGTGGGTGGGAGATATGGGATTGTGAGTGGGGTATTAGAAGGGCCACCAGTAGTATTGGTAAATGTGTATGCCCCAAATTGGGATGATGTGGGTTTTATGAGGGGTTTGCTGGAAGCAATCCCGGATTTGGCCACTCACCAGTTGGTCGGGAGGAGATTTTAACTGCGGCCTGGAGCCAAGGTTGGATAGATGGAGCCCCAGGTCGATGGGTAGCTGGGGGGGGGGGGGTTTATGGAGAGGATGGGTATGGTGGATCCATGGCACTTTCAGAACCCAGGGGTAAGGGAGTATTCCTTCTTTTCACACGTCTATAAAGTGTATTCGAGGATTGATTATTTTGTAGTGAGTCGGGAGATTTTGGTTGGGGTGGAGGGGGCAAAGTATGCGGGGGATAGTTATCTCAGTCCATGCACCCCACTGGCTGGATATTCGGTTCAGTGCGGGACGAGAGCAGAGGCCGGGGTGGAGGTTTGACTCGGGGTTGTTGGTGGATGGAGGTTTTTGTGATAAAGTGCAGTTGGCGATTTCCCCAGAATGGGGAGGTGTCGGCGGGCATTTTTTGGGAAGCACTGAAGGCAGTGGTCCGGGGAGAAATTATCTCATTTACGGTTCATGCGAATAAGGAAAGGAGGGCAGAACATGACCATCTAGTGAGTGCGATAGTGGAGGTGGACAGGGAATATTCGAGGGTGCCCACCGTCGAAGGACTGGAGAGGAGGAAATAGTTTGCAGGGGCAATTTGACAGGCTGACAACGGGGAGGGCGGTAGGGCAACTGCGTAGGGCAAGAGGGGTGCAATACGAGTATGGGGAGAAGATGAGCCGCATGCTGGCGCACCAGCTGAGGAGGCAGGCTGCGTCTAGGCAAATATTGAAGATCCAGTCTGGGGCTGCAGATGTGGTGTCAGCCAGGGAAGATAAATGAGGCATTTAGAGAGTACTACCAGGGACTTTATGAGGAGGACCCAGGAGGAGAGGAGGGGGACATGGGGCGGTTTCTGGACGAGCTGGAATTTCCCCAGGTGGAGGAAGCAAAGAGGCAGGCTTTGGAAGAGCTCCTGGGGCTGAGGGAGGTGCGGGATAGTATCGGGGTATGAAGTCGGGAATGCCCCTGGGCCGGATCGGTACCCAGTAAAATTTTATATGGAATTTGCAGCGGACCTGGCACCACATCTGTTGGGGGCGTTTAATGAAGCACTGGAGAAGGGGGAGTTGCCAGAGACGATGAAGCAGGCAGTAAACACACTAATCCCAAAAAAAGGGAAGGAGCCGGTGGAATGTAGGTTGCATAGACCCATATCACTATTGAACATGGATGTGAAAGTATTGGCTAAGCTGTTGGCGGGGAGGATGGAGGATTGTGTCCTGGGGGTGGTTGCAGAAGATCAAACAGGCTTTGTGAAAGGCAGCCAGCTCGCGAGTAATATAAGACGGGTGTTGAATGTGGTGATGAATCTGCCGAGAGCTCTGGTACTGGAGGTGGTGGTGTCCATGGACGCGAAGAAAGCATTTGACCAGGTGGAGTGGCGGTACTTGTTCGAAGTTTTGGGAAGGTTTGGGCTTGGGCCGTGATTTGTGGCATGGGTGTGGTTGCTGTATGTGGCGCCAAGAGCGAGGGTGAGGACGAATGATATGAGCTCACAAAGCTTTGACTTACACAGGGGTACGAGGCAGGGGTGCCCGCTGTCGCTGCTGCTGTTTGCACTGGCCATAGAACCATTGGCGATGGCTCTCAGGGGGTTGACAGAGTGTCAGGGGATAATGAGGGGACAGAGGCAGCATCGGGTGTTGCTCTATGCCGATGACCTCTTGCTGCATGTTTCGGATCCGTTGGAGAGTATGGGAAGGATTATAGGCCTGTTGGGGAGTTTTGGAGGGTTCTCGGGATACAAGCTGAATATAGGGAAAAACGAAGTATTCCCGGTGAATGAGCTGGCACTGCGGGTTAATTTAGGGGGGATGGCATTTACGGTAGCGAGGGATAGGTTTAGGTACTTGGGGATTCAGGTCGCGAGGGAATGGACGGGGCTCCATAAGTGGAACTTAACGAAGCTGGTGGAGGAGGCCAGGGAGGTTCTTAAGAGGTGGGATACACTGCACTTAACGTTGACGGGGAGGGTCCAAGTGGGGAAATGAATATTCTACCGAGGTTCTTGTTTATCTTTCAGGCTTTCCCGATCTTTATACCAAAGGCCTTTTTTTGGAAAGTGGACACAATCATCTCTGACTTTGTATGGGCAGGGAAGGTGCCAAGGGTGGCGAGGACCCTGCTACAAAGGCAGAGGCAGCAGGAGGGGTTGGCATTGCCAAACTTGCTTCATTGTTATTGGGCGGAGAATGTGGACAAGGTGTGGCTGTGGTGGGAAGGAGAAGGGGTAGAGTGGGTTAGGATGGAGCAGGAATCTTGGAAGGGGTCTAGTTTGATGGCTATGGTGACGGCAGCATTGCCAGGGTTAGGTTGAAATTTTGCTGCACATTGTTCATCTGATATTAACACTCACGTATGAAATTTCTTTGTCTGCTATCTTAAGGTCCTATTATGACCGGGTACCTGTCATTATTAGGATAGACTCCGTCTGAAATTGAGTCCGAGTGTTATTGAGAATTGAAAAAGGGACACTTCAGATACTTATTGAAGGCTAATGAGAAAGGTTGGCGTCATGGTCCTGCTGATCATGGCCGCAGATGGTGACGTTGTCTAGGTACGGAAAGGTGGCAAACCGTACCGGTCGACCATTCGGTCCATCTCCCTTTGGAAGACCGAGACCCCTGTCTTGTGGGTTAGGCTGACTAATGAATCTTGTAAGGGGTCTAGTTTGAGGGCTATGGTGACAGCAGCGTTGCCAATGGTTCCAAGTAGGTTTTCAGGGAGCCCAGTCGTGCAGTCCATGGTGAAGATATGGAATCAGCTGAGGAGACATTTTAGGGTGGTAGGGATGTCGGTGCTAACGCTGCTGTGCGAGAATCATGGGTTTGAGCCAGGGGGATGGATAGTGTATACAGGAGGTGGAGGGAAGTGGGGCTGGTCAAGGTGAGGGATTTGTATTTGGAGGAAAGGTTCGCCAGTCTGGAGGAGCTAAGGGAGAGGGTAGAGCTGCTGACGGGTAGTGAGTTCAGGTATCTACAGGTTAGGGACTTTGCACAAAATGTCTGGAAGGGGTTCCCTAGATTGCCGGGATACACCCTGCTGGAGCGACTGCTGTTTCCGGATGTGGAAGAGGTGGGAAGAATTGGGGATAAATATAAGTGGCTAGGAGAGCAGGGAAGTGAGCTGGTGAAGGTCAAGGAGAAATGGGAAGCGGAGTTGGGAATGGAGATCAATTGGGGAGTATGGAGTGAGGCACTGCGAAGCGTAAACGAGACCTCCTCTTGTGCAAGGATGAGCCTGATGCAGTTTAAGGTGGTGCAGGGTGCATGTGACCCGGGCGAGAATGAGTGGGTTCTTTCAGGGGGTAGCAGATGAGTGTGACAGGTGTGGGCGGGGACCAGTGAATCATGCGCACATGTTTTGGGGTTGTGAAAAATTGGGAAGATTCTGGGCGGGAGTGTTCGCGGTCTTAGCCAGGGTAGTGGAGGAGGGAGTGGACCCGGTCCCTTTGGTGGCGATATTTGGGGTTTCAGAGAAGCTGGAGCTTATGGAGAGGAGGAAGGCCGATGTCATGGCGACGAATTTAGCTGGAGTGGCGGTCGGCATCGCCACCGGGGGTCGCAGCATGGTTTTGGTTGGGTGACCTGTACGACTTCCTGCGATTAGAGAAGATAAAGTATGAGTTCAGGGGCTCAGCAGGGGAGTTTGAGAAAAGGTGGGGGATGTTTGTGACCGTGTTTGAGGAGCTGTTCGTCGCCGGGGGGGGGGGGGGGGGGGGGGGGGGGGGGTGATGGGGTGTGGGGGGGGTGAATGTGGAGGAAAATCTGTACAAACTGTATAGGTGATTGTTGGGAAGAATGTGTCCCGTGGTGTTTATTTGCTGTAACCTACTTTGATACAAGTTTGAATAAAATGCGTTTAAAAAAAGGACACAGAGCGGCCTCTCCTGTTCACCGACCCTCTGGCAGGCTGTCAATCCTCCCGCAGGCCAACCCACCATGTGACCCACCTCTGTGACCCTGCAACTCAAAGCTGCTCTCACTCCATAGGTTGCTTCCTGCCTTTCGCTGCCCATCTCCCAAACCCTCACTCACGGTGGGAGAGGCAACAAGCAGAGGATATGTAGAGATAGCACATTTTTCTAATGTCCTAAATTTTATTTGAATAGTTATTTCATTTATGAATGCAGCAATTTGATGGGTTTTTTCTGACAAGAATTTCCTAACAAAAACGTTTACATGGGTTGTAGTGGAAAAATCTGATTTGCTTAAGATACTCTCATTTAAAGTTGCACTTCTCAGGATTGCAACTACAATGTTAATCGGGGACTTTGTTCCATCATTCATGGGATGTGAGGCCAGCATTTATTGCCCATTCCTAATTGCCCTTGAGAAGGCAGTGGTGAGCTGTCTTCTTGAACCGTTGCAGTCCATGTGGTGCGGATACGCCCACTGTGTTGTTAGGAAGAGAGTTTCAGGATTTTGACCCAGCGGCAGTGAAGGAATGGTGATATACTTGCATGTCAGTATTGTGAATGACTTGGAGGGGAACCTCCAGGTGGTGGTGTTCCCAGGTATCTGTTGCCCTTGTCCTACTAGATGGTAGTGGATTTGGAAGGTGCTGTGGAAGGACTGACTGTACAAAGAGATTGCTGCATAGTCAGACAAGCTGCATTTTTTGGATGCGACATTAAACCAAGGCCCTCAGGTGAATGTAAAAATCCCACTGCACTATTGCGAAGAAGAGCAAGGGAATTTTTCCTGGTGCTCCGGCCAATTATTTATCCTTCAATCTACATCACAAAAACAGATTTTCTGCTCATCATCACATTACTGTTTGTAAGAGCTTTATTTTCTCTACAGTTCCTCACTAAAAGTAATATGGAATATCCACTCATTGTAAATAAATAAAGCTGAAGAATATATTCAGGGTTTTAAATATTATTTTATATTTGATCATGGGTGTTGCAGGCTGTGCCAGCATTTATTGCCCATCCCTAATTGCCCTTGAGGGGCAGTTAAGAGTCAATCACATTGCTGTGGGTCTGGAGTCACATGTAGGCCAGACCAGGTAAGGATGACAGATTTCCTTCCCTAAAGGACATTAGTGAACCAGAGGGGATTTTACGACAATTAAGAATGGTTTCATGGTCATCATTGGACTTTTAATTCCAGATTTTTATTGAGTTTAAATTTCCCCATCTGCAGTGGTGGGATTCGAACCCAGGATCTCAGAGCATTCCTTTGGGTTTCTGGTTTACTCGTCCAGTGACAATACCACTAAACCACCACCTCTCCTTTAGTAGAAGCTGCTCATATATTGTCCTAGTAAGGGTGGCGGAGTGGCACAGTGGGTAGCACTGTTGCCGCACAGCACTAGGGGCCCGGGTTCAATTCCGGTCTTGGGTGACTGGACTTTACACTTTCTCCCCGTGTCTGCGTGGGTTTCCTCTGGGTGCTCCGGTTTCCTCCCACAGTCCAAAGATGTGCAGGTTAGGAGCATTGGCCATGCTAAATTGCCCCTTGCAACCAAAAGGTTGGGCTGGGTTATGGGGATAGGGTGGGAGGGCCTGACCCTAGTAGAGTGTTCTTTTAGAGGGTCAGTGCCGACACAATAGGGATTCTATGATTTCAACTGTATTTCATTTTACAACATGCAGAAATGACAGTATAATCCAGTGTTCTTCAAACTTTTTTTCCGGGGACCCATTTTTACCAACCGGCCAACCTTCGGGACCTAACCCGGCCGACCCTCGCGACCCACGCCGGCCGACCTGCGCGACCCACCATTTTCTCTTACCTTGTTTGCTGCTGATAAAAATGGAGGGAATGGTTTTGGGTCCCTTTGGCCCTGGTACACGCTCCTCCAATGGAACCTGTTGGATGAAGGTGAAGCCTTCCGGTGTCGGAAAGTATGGAGTCTCCATCTGTCCAAAGCTCTTAATTTTTTTCTGTAAAATTTTATCAAACAAAACCCCCTCGAAGTTGTAAAAAAAATAAAAAATAAAATGAATAAAATAAATGAAAAAAATAAAAATTAAATGAATAAATTAAATGAATAAAACCCTCCCGAACTTGTAAAAAAAATGAATAAAACAAATGAAAAAATAAAAATTAAATTAATAAAATAAATGAATAAAAGGAATGAAAACCCCCTGAACTTGTAAAACAAAGAGCTACGGCCGTTTAAAAAAATAGCGGCCGCACTGTGCAAGCACACCCGATCTTCGGTGCGCATACTCAATGCGGCGGAACTTTTTTTACATGTTTGCGGCCATTTTAAAGGACGCTTGCAGCTGCTGCGCGGAGATTTGTGCGATTGGGAGCGCCGCGAAGGATGACTCCTGACGCCCGCCCATGACCCACCCGCGGGTCGCGCCCCCGAGTTTGAAGAACACTGGTATAATCTTTATGAGTGTCGCAGGTAGGATTATATTAACACTGCAATGAAATTACTGTGAAAATTCCTTAGTCGTCATACTCCGGCGCCTGTTTGGGTACACAGAGGGAGAATTCAGAATGTCCAATTCACCTAACAAGCACGTCTTTCAGGACTTGTGGGAGGAAACAGGAGCACCCGGAGTAAACCTACGCAGACACAGGGAGAATGTGCAGACTCAGCACAGACAGTGACCCAAATGGGAATCGAACCTGGGACCTTGGCACTGTGAAGCAACAGTGCTCACCACTATGCTACCATGCCGCCTCTGAAGCATGCGAGGTTGCCGCCCTCCCCATGGAGCATTGATCTTGCCGGGCGGCGGAGGAAAAGTGTGCGTCCTTTAGAGACGCCGGCCCGCCGATCGGTGGGCACCTATAGCGGGCCAGACCCCTACTGAACACCTCCCTGGTGCTCGATCCTCTCCCCCCCCCCCCCCCCCCCCCCCCCCCCCCCACAGGCTGCACACGCAGTGTTCGCGCGCTGTTCACGCCGGCAGCGACCAGGTGTGGTTGGCGCCGGCGTGAACCTGTCAGACTGGGTAGGCCGCTCGGCCCATCCGGGCCAGAGAATCGCCGCTTGCCTGTTAGAAACGGCGAGCAGCGATTCTCCGAACGGCCTAACATACCGTGGCACGCTGTTTTGGGGGGATGGGAGAATCGCATGCGGGTGTCAGGGCGGCATGGCGGGAATCGCCCGGCACTCCCGCGATTCTCCCACCCGGCGTGGGGGTCGGAGAATTTTGCCCCTAAACTCTGTTTTTCTCTCCCTGGATGCTGACAGACCTGTTGAGTTTATCCAGCACTTTATTTTTGTTGTTACCTTCTGAGTGGTTATTTAACCCTCTTGCTAACCCAGAGGGTTAAGCAATCAAGTACAATGAACATAGATCGGTGAACAGACTAACTTATCAACCACAGATCAATTAAACCATTGAACACTACAATTACTCATGTATTTTCAGTGAATTAATTACTAATCTATCAGTGCACAATAACTAGAAACAAACCAAACTGGTAAAGAAGCTGCCTTAAAAATAGAGTTCCATTAAAAAAAATAGAGTTCCATTTTCCATATTCAATACTACCACACCTTTGTTGGAGTACAAGTCAAAATTGAAGTTTGCTTAAGTACCATTTTAGAACTTGGAAAGAGTCTGTTGCATAGAAATACAAAGTTGTAACAAATAACATGGGTAATACAATAGCAATGAAAGAATAATTTCAGGTAAATTTGCAACTAGAAATCTATCAGGGAGCGCATTTACTTAAATATAGAAAACCAGGCAGAGACCAATATTCCACCAATGCAAAAGACTGTAGTTGGTCCTTTGTCAGCAACTCAATGTATTTTAAAACATGCTGGATGTAAAGGATGCAGGTGCTGAGTTTTCCTCTTCATTGAGAATTATTCTTCAGGAAAAACTAACCCCAACAGTGATTTAATTTTGAAAGCGAACATATTCAAAATACAAGGTATTAATAAATACAAGGTAGATACTAATGGTTCTAATAGGGTTTAGAGGGTTTAGAGAATGGTTTGAAAATGGTACTTGCTACTACAGGAAGTGATTCAGGCACATCTGTTAGATGTTTTCATCAGAAAACTAGACTAACATACGAGAGAAAGGGAGAAGGAATAATATACTGAAAGTCTAAGATGGGGTTGTGAATCACAGGAGACCCATATTGAGTATAAACATTATCAGTAACTATCTGGGCTGAATCACTTGTTTCTGTCACCGTATATTCTATGTAATTATATGGAATTGTTATTGGGCTACCCAGGTAAGAAAATAATGGCTGATATTTTCCGGTCGCTCTTACCAGCAGGGTCTTCCTGTCCCGCTGGCGGCATCCCCCTGCCATGGGTTCCCCAGCAAGTGGATGGTGCGAATAATGGGAAAAACCTGTTGTCAGCGGAGGGACCGGACGATCCCACCGTTAACCAATGGCAGGCCGCCTCCACCAACATCTGGAAAACACGCTGATGGGAGTGAAAAATCCCGTCCACTATATCTGGTCACCCTTCCTGTATGGCTGCTAAAGTTTGACTATAAGCAGGACAACGGAAAATAGACTTGAGGTGACAGATAATAATAATCATAATAATCATTATTAGTGTCACAAGTAGATTTACATTAACACTGCAATGATTGCTGTGAAAAGCCCCTAGTCGCTACACTCTGCTGCCTGTTCGGGTACACAGAGGGAGAATTCAGAATGTCCAATTCACCTAACAAGCACGTCTTTCGGGACTTGTGGGAGGAAACCGGAGCACCCGGAGGAAATCCATGCCGACACGGGGAGAAGGTGCAGATTCCGCACAGACAGTGACCCAAGCCGGGAATCGAACCCAGCTCCCTGGCGCTGCAAAGCAACAATGCTAACCACTTTCTGAGACATATGAGGGGGATTGCATGGGCAACAGACAACTAATGAGGACATCGGGGCGAGCAGGCGCACAAGAAGAACCTTTGCAGATGATCATCAAGAAACAACTACAATTCTGTGAGCACGTACTCGTGAGTGAGAAAAACAAATGTGAGGGTAGCAGAGGAAGGGGAAGACACAGGCGAAAACCCACTGATTGTTTAATAAGCAGAACAAGTATAAGATTTGAAACAACACCAAGATGCTGGCTTAAATGAAAGACCGTGGAAGTTGGAAAGCAGTGATTGTCAACATTGTAAAACATGGCATCTGAAGAAGATATGTAATTATTTGAATGTGCAAGATTAAATGCAGTGTGTACCTGATATGAGTCATTGGGATGTAATACTTTTTTCTATAAATGTAAATTTATTTCTATAAATATAGGCAAAGTAATGGAGAAATGCAAAAATATTAGTGTAATTTACCGACAAATATTGTTTCTTATGTGTCTGATTTTTTTTTTATGTTTCTGCCTAAATACATCTCCCTCTCCATAGGTGTTCTGTTGGTTGTGTTTGTGCATCTCAAGTGTTACCAGTGAAGGAACAGCTTGTGAAGGAAGCAAACGCATCCACTCCCACAGTGCGAACCTGTGAACAGGGGAACATAGATAGCGTGAGTGCCACTGACTGATGCCTCAGCCTGTGAGAGACTAGCACCTTCTGTCATCTTGCGGGCACGCATATTGGATTATGTTCTTGGTTCAGCAAATGTGTAGCTTTGAATTGTCACCACCACATATGTGTCATTGGTTAACGTGGATTTTTTCTCCGTGAATTGCATTATAAAACATCCGCCATTGTGCTTTGAAGAGACCCCTAGGAGATATCTGTATGATCTGAGCTTTCTGAATCCTATATACAATATACTGCCCAGGTGATGAATAATGTCAGATTCATCAAAAGGAGCACACTGGAGACACAGCACTTTTTATCATTCACACAATGTGAACATTACTGATATGGCCAGCATTTATTCGGAGAGGAATTTGCAGGTGGTGGTTTTATGTGCACGCTGACCTTGTTCTTCTATGTAATAGAGGTGGTGGGTTTGGAAGATGCAGTTGAAGCAGACTTGGCAAGTTGCTGCAGTGCATCCTGTAGATAGTGCCCACTATTGCTACCGTGTGGCAGTTCTGGAGGGTTGAATGTTTAAGGTGATGGATAGGATGATGACCATGCAGGCTTCTTTATTTTAGGTGGTGTTGAGCTTCTTCTGGGGTGTTAGAGCTACGCTCATCCAGGCAAATGGAAATAATTCCTCACACTCCTGACTCGCACTTTGTAGATGGCGGACAGACTTTGATGAGTCAGGAAATGAGTTACTCACCGCAGGATTCCTAGCTTCCAATCTGTTCTTGTAGCCATAGTATTTACATGGCTGGTCTAGCTAAATTTCTGGTCAATGGTAAGCCCCAGGGTGTCGATGTTGAAGGATTCAGAAATGGTAATGCCATTGAATCTTAAGGGGCGATGGTTAGATTGTCTCTTGTTGGTACTGAACATTGCCTGGCACTTATGTGACGCAAACGTTACTTGTCACTTATCAGCCCACACCTGCTGTCCAGGTTCTGCTGCATTATGGGCACAGACTCCTTCAGTAGCTGAGGAGTTGCAAATGATGTTGCTAAACATTGTGCAATCGCCATCGAACATCCCTACTTCTGACTTTACAATGGAGGAAAGGTCATCGATGAAGCAGGTGAAGGTCACTATCCTATTTTTTAATGTATTTTATTCCAAACCTGTTCAAACAGTTACAAAACATAATCAGTCCAGGGAACATACTCTCCACCACAAAATTCTACAGTTCGTATAAATTTTTCCTTATTTTCACCCCTCCTCTTCCCCCCTACCCCTTGTGAGGAACAACTCCTCAAACATAGCCACGAACATCCCCCACCTTGCATCAAAGCCTTCCGCTGAACCGCTCAGTTCATATTTAATACTTTCCAGTCGGAGAAAGCCGTACAAGTCCCCCAGCCAGGCCGCCATCCCCGGCAGTGTTACTGACCGCCATTCCAATAAGATCCTTCGCTGGGCAACCAGAGAGGGGAAGGCCACGACTTCGGCCTTCCTCCCCTCCATCAGCTCCGGCTTTTCCGATATCCTGAGTATCGCCACCAAAGGGTCCGGCCCAACCTCCTCCTTCCCAATTCCCTTTAGTGCCACAAGCACGACTGCCCAGAATCTCCCTCACCTCTCGCAGCCCAGAACACACGTGCATGGTTTACTGGTCCCCGCCCACACTTCTCACACTTGTCTGCCACTCCCTGGAAGTACCCACTCATTCTTGCCCGAGTTATATGCACCCTGTGTACCACCTTGAATTGTATCAGGCTCATCCTTTCACACGAGGTCGCCATGTTTATCCTGAGTATCGTGCCTCACTCCACACTCCCCAATTTATCAACCTCCTAACTCCCCCTCCCACTTCTCCTTATTCTTCACTACCTGCTCGCTTCCCTGCTCTCCCAGCCACCCATATATGTCACCGATCCTACCCCCCCTTTCCATACCTGGAAGCAGCAGTCACTCCAGCGGGGTATACTCCAATAGCTTGGGGAAATTTTTCCAAACCTTCCGAACGAATTCCTTTATCTGCAAGTATCTAAACTTACTTCCTCTTGGGAGGTCTACCCTCTCCTTCAGTCCCTCTACATTACCAAACCTCTCTTCCAGGTACAGATCCATCACCCTAACCAGCCCCACTTCTCTCCACTTCCTATACATAGGAAGTCTGCCCCACCCCCAGCTCGAATCTGTGGTTTTCGTGTAATGGCATTAACACCGACATCTCCTCTATCATAAAGTGCCGCCTCAGCTTGTTCTCGACCTTCACTGTGGATTGCACCACTGGGCTCTCCGTGTATTTCCTTGATGCCAGTAGCAACACCGCAATCATCATAGCCCTCAGGCTGGACCCCCGACAGGATTCTTCCTCCACCTTAACCCATTCTTCCCTCTCTCCTTCCCTCCCACCGCTTCACGTTCGCCGACCAATAATAATGCAGCAGGTTTGGCAACCCCGCCCCTTCTGCCTCTGCCTCTGTAACAGGGTCCTCTTTACCCTTGGCACCTTCCCTGCCCATATAAACTCTGAGATAACCATATCCAGCTTTTGGAAAAAGGCTTTTGGTACAAAAATCGGAAGGGTCTGGAATATGAATAGAAACCTTGACAGGACGTTCATCTTCAACACTTGGACCCTCCCTGCCAGAGTCAGATGCAGCCTGGCCCATCTCTTCAGATCCTCCCTGACCTCCTCCACCAGCTTTGTTAAATTCTATTTATGCAGCACCGCTCACTCTCCTGTTACCTGGTATCTGAATCTATCTCTGGCTACTTTGAATGGTAGCCCCCCCCTAGGTTGGCCCTCTGACCCAACTCATTTACCAGGAACACTTCACTTTGCCTTACGTTCACCTAGTGTCCTTAGAATACCCCAGATGTCTCTAATAGGCCCATAATCCTCCCCATGCTCTCCAGCGGGTCCGACATGTACAGTAACAGGTCATCCTCATATACCGACACCTGGTGTTCCCTGCTTCGCCTCCTCATCTCTTTGCCACTCTGTTGACCGTCTAAGGGCTATTGCCAGAGGCTCTATTGCTAGCGCGAACAGCAGCGGCGACAGCAGGCACCCCTGCCTTGTTTCTCTACGTAACGCAAAGCTGTGAACCCCTATCGGTCGCTTCCGGTGCCACATCACAGGTGCACCCATGCCACAAATTTCAGCCCAAACCCGAACCTTCCCAGGACCTCGAATAGGTACCGCCACTTCACCTGGTCCGCATCCATGGACCTCTGATACCCAACCTCTCAACGGGGCCATAATCACATTTAACTTCTGCCTGGTATCAGTGTAAAGTTGCCTGTCCTTTACAAAACCTGTTTGGTCCTCTGGAACTACCCCCATGACACAACCTTCCATCTTCCTCACCACCAATTTAGCCAGCACTTTTATATCTGTACTTAACAACGATCCAAATTCTAATGGGTCCTTCCCCTTCTTTTGAATCAATGTGATTGTTGCCTGCGTTATCATCTCTGGCAGCTCCCCCTTCTCCAGTGCCTCTCTAACCGCGCCCAACAGATACGGTGACAACTTCATCGCAAACCCCTTATAAAATTCCACTAGGTAACCATCGGCCCTGGGGCCTTTCCTGATTTCATACCTCTTATACTGTCCAATACCGTCCTCAGCCCCAAAGGCTCCCCTAGTGGCTGCTGCTTCTCTTCCTGCAGCTGCGGAAACTCCAGCCCATCCAAAAACCACTCCATGTCCCCTTCCCGTACCAGCCTCCCCGGACAGGCGCCGGAATGTGGCGACTAGGGGCTTTTCACAGTAACTTCATTGAAGCCTACTCGTGACAATAAGCGATTTTCATTTCATTTCATTTCTTCACCCCCAGCATTCGCCCTGTGCAGTTCCTTATAGTATTCCCTAAACATCTCATTTATCCTCCCTGGCTCCGTCACCACCTTGCCTGTCTCTGTCTGTATCCTCAATATTTCCCTGAATGTGACCTGCCTCTGTAGTTGGTGTGCTAGCATGCGGCTCACCTTCTCCCTGTACTCATATTGAACACCCCTTGCCCTACACAGCTGCCCCACACCCTTCCCTGTTGTCAACCTATCAAATTGCCCCTGCAGCATTTTTCTTCTCGTTAATCCCTCCATGGTGGACGCCCTCGAATAATCCCTGTCTACTTCGAATATCTTGTTCAATAAATGCTCGTACTCCTTCCTCCTTTTCCTATCAAGTGCCTCAAACGAGATATTCTCCCCACGGACCACCGCCTTCAGTGCTTCCCAAAATGTGCCTGCTGACACCTCCCCATTCTGGTTCAACTCTACATAGTCTTTCATCAAGCCTCCACTCCAG
This sequence comes from Scyliorhinus canicula, assembly GCF_902713615.1. NCBI lineage: Eukaryota > Metazoa > Chordata > Chondrichthyes > Carcharhiniformes > Scyliorhinidae > Scyliorhinus > Scyliorhinus canicula. Next base: position 33,513,955 of record NC_052154.1, on the reverse strand, counting down.
CCTCTGCTCCCATCCCGATCTAAACTGAATCTCCAGCCAGTTGGGCTCATGGTCCAAAATTACTATCCCGTCATACTCTGCTCCCTCCACCCCTGCCAACACCTACGCGGCTCGCCATGAAAAGGTGCAAACATGTGAGAAGAAGGAGTACTCCCTTCCCCCTGGGTTCTTAAAGTGTCATGCCTTATCCTTCTTTTCCATGAACTCTCCCAGCTCCTTTGCCATTCGTATCCTTCCCATTGCCCTGGGGTTCAACCTCTCCACCCTCAGCTCTAAAACACAATTAAAGGCTCCTCTCAGGATCAACTGGTGTGTGGTCAAATCCGGGATCGCTGCCAGCAATCCCCTCATAAATCCTACATCATCCCAATTTGATGCATATTCATTCACCAATGCCACCGGAGTCCCCTCTGGTACCCTGCACACCATTACATATCTCCCCCTGGGCCCCTCACTTCCTTTGCACTAACAAACCCTGTCTTCTTACTCATCAAGATGGCCACCACCCGCGACTTCGAGTCAAACCCCGAGTGAAATACCTGACCCACCCAACCCTTTCTCAACCTAATCTGGTCCTTCGCGTGTAGGTGCCTCTCCTGCAGAAAGACCACCTCCATCTTCAAACTCCTGAGGTGCATGCAAACCCAAGATCTTTTCACCGCTCCACTCGCATGTTCCATGTTATAAGCCTTACTGGGGGCTTGCAGCTCCATTCCCCTCTACTGTCTGCCATCCTCCCCTTTCAGTTCTGCCCCTTCTAATTTTATCCTGTACCGTGTCCATCCAAGATGGCCCTCTTCTACACCCCTGACCACGTTTCTTCTCCAATCCTGCCATGTCCGATCTCCCCCCACCTCACCTCTCGGCCATCTCTTGCGGTCACCTCCCCCACCTCACTTCTGTTCACCAGCATTACCTGCCAGCGTGGCAACTCCTGCCCAAAGGCTCCTCTTACTAACCCCCACCTCCGCCCCTCCCCCAACCCGCATCTCTTTGTTCTGTGTAGTTTGCTCCTTATGGACCTCTCCTCCCCCACCCAAACAAAGACACATTTCAGACGGCAGGTCGCCTTCCCCAAAGACAAACAAAACAGAAAAACATTGCCATGGGAAGCAGGAGGGGGGAAATGGCCATCCCCTTACAAACTTTTCATCCCTGGTACCCATTGTCGGCCCATCAAAAAAAAAGAAACCCTCCACCTGGGAGGAAAAGAACCCCCCCCCCCCCCCCCCCCACCCCACCCCACCCTCCACCCCCCACTCTACCCAAAGTGCCGGAACCTTCGTCTTCCAATAAAGTTCAGGGGCGGGATTCACCCCTACCCGGCGGGGCAGGGGGGCCCAGCGGGACGGAGTGGCGTGAACCACTCCGGCGTCGGGCTGCCCCTAAGGTGTGGAATCCTCTACACCTTCAGTGGCTAGGCCCGCCCCGGAGTGGTTGGCGTCCGGCCGGCCGGCGGGAAAGGGACTTGGCGCCACGCCAACCGGCGGCGAAGGGCCTCCACCAGCCGGCGCAAATTGGCACATGCACTGGAGCGCCATCCCCGCGCATGCGCAGAGGGATTCGCTTCCACACCGGGAATGGCGGAGGACCACAGCCTCCGGTGCAGAAAAATAGAGTGCCCCCATGGCACAGGCCTGCCCGCAGATCGGTGGGCTCCAATCACGGGCCAGGCCACCGTAGGGGCACCTCCCGGGGCCAGATCCCCCCGCGCCCGGCCAAGAACCCCGGAGCCCGCCATTGCCGCCAGGTCCCACCGGTAAGGGACCTAGTCTAATTTATGCCGGCGGGACTGGCAACAGACGGGCGGGACCTCGGCCCATCGCAAATTTTGGGCAGCCCCGGCGCCCATTGAGTCATGCCGGACCTCGCCATGCTCCAAGGCGGGCTGGTCTTTGGGGGCGGGAGAATTAGGAGGACGGCAGGGATGGGATTCATGCTGACCCCCGGTGATTCTCCCACCCGGCAGGGGGTCGGAGAATCCCACCCCAGTTCTCCCCCAGTTTGAGCTCCTTAATAAAGTCATTGGCCGCTTCTGGGGTCTCAAAGTCGTATTCCCAGCCTTCATAAGTCACCCACAGTTTTGCCGGGTAGAGCACCCTGAACCTGATCTGCCGTCGATACAGCACCGCCTTGGACCTGTTAAATCCGGCACGCCCTTTTGCCAGTTTAGCTCCAATGTCCTGGTACATTTGGAGCTTGTTCCCCTCCCATTCACAGTTCCGAGACATGGAGAGGGTGATGTGGGTGATTTCTCTTTTTCCACAAACTATGGAGTTTTCTGATCACCATTTGCGGCGACTCTCCAACTCTTGGCTTCTGCCTCAGAGATCTATCCACCTCTGGAGCCTTATCCAGCACCCCCTCCATCAGCATCCTCGAGACGTACCTCGTGGCACTCGTGCCTTCCACTCCTTCTGGCAGTCTAATAATGTGAAAGTTCTGCTTTCTTGACCTGTTCTATTGTTCTTCCACCTTTGCTCTCAGCGTCTAACAAAGAGCCCCACCTCCACCTCCAATGCCACCACCCGATCCGTGTGGTCCGACATCACCCACTCCATCTCTCGGATCTGCGACCCATGTACCTCCAAACACTTTTCAACCTTTTCCATTGAGCCCTTCAGGGGTGTCACAGCTCTTTCGAAGGCCTTCGATCGGTCTTCCAGCATCGCTTTCCTTTGTTAATGAAGCTCTTCCCTGATGAAAGCCATCAACTGTTCCATCTGGGGCCTTCCAACCTGCGCTGACCTTTCCCCCTCTGCCATCTTTCCAGTAGACAAGCCACACCTGGGGGGGGGGGGGGGGGGGGGGGGGGTCCTTCTCCTCCGGCCTTCAGCTACACTTTTCTGTCGAAGTTTCTCCTGTTTGCGGGTAAAAAGAGCTCTTTTCTATGCCTTCAAGCAGGAGCTGCCCTGTGTGTGACCACTCACACCATGGCTGCCACCAGAAGTCCCTGAAGGAAAAGGCCGTGAGGAACTCCTGCAGCAATATCCTAGAACAGAGATGATTGGCCTCCAACAATCACCTTCCTTTGTGCTATGAATCCAACCAGTAAAGAGTTCCCCCGAACTCCCACTACCTCCTCATTTTGCTTGGACTCCTTGATGGTACGTTTGGTCATATGCTGCCTTGATATCATAGGCAGCCACTCTTACTTTACCTCTTAAATTCAGCTCTTTTATCCATATTTGGACCACAGCGAGGGCTGGAGCTCAGTGGCTCTGGCAGTACCCAAGCTGAGCAACAGTGAGCAAGTTGTTGTGAGTAAATACCACTTCATAGCACTGTCAGTGACCCCTTGCATCACTTTGCTGAGATTGAGAGTAGACTGATGGGGCAAATTGGATTTATCCTGATTTTTGATGACAGGACAGATCTGGGCAATTTTCCATATTCTCGGGCAGATATCTGTGTTGTAGCGCTACTGAAACATCTTGACTAGAGTCAGGGCTGGTTCTGAAACACAAATCCTCAGTCCTAGAGACAAAGGCTAGATTCGGTAGCCTTTGCTACATTCAATGCTTTCAGACGTTCCTTGACGTGGAGTGAATTGAATTAGTTCACGTTTGGCACCTGTGATCGTGGGGACTTCCAGAGGAAGTTGAGATGGATCATCCACATCACTTCTAGTGAAGATGGTTGAAAATACTTTAACCTTGCCTTTTGCACTGATGTACTGGGTTTTCCATCATTTTGGATGGGTTGCTTTTGGAGCTTCCTCTCCAGTCTGTTGTTTGTTTGTCCACCGCCATTCACGGCTGGATGTAGCAGGTCTATAGAGCTTAGACCTGATCCATTGGTTGTGGGATCACTTTTCTTTGTTTATCGCATGCAGCTTCCGCTGTTTAACCTGTACATTGTCCTGAGTTGTAGCTTCACCAGGTTGACACCCCATTTTTTAGTATGCCTAGTGATGCTCCTGGTACGTTCTCCTGCACTCTTAGGGGCCTCACGGTAGCATGGTGGTTAGCATCAATGCTTCACAGCTCCAGGGTCCCAGGTTTGATTCCCGGCTGGGTCACTGTCTGTGTGGAGTCTGCACGTCCTCCCCGTGTGTGCGTGGGTTTCCTCCGGGTGCTCCGGTTTCCTCCCACAGTCCAAAGATGTGCGGGTTAGGTGGATTGGCCATGCTAAATTGCCCGTAGTGTAAGGTTAATGGGGAGGATTGCTGGGATACGGGTTACGTGGGTTTAAGTAGGGTGATCATTGCTCGGCACAACATCGAGGGCCGAAGGGCCTGTTCTGTGCTGTACTGTTCTATGTTCTATGTTCTATGTCGGGCCATGTGGCTACTGGTTGTGACTGAATAAAACTATGCTGCTGTTGATGGTCCACAGCGCCTCATGGATACCCAGTCTTGAGTTGCCAGATCTGTTCTGAACGGCAGTGCTACACAACTCGATGGAGGGTAACCTTTGTCTGAAGACAAGGATTTATCTCCACAAGGACTATGCGGTGGTCACTCCTACCAATACTGTCATGACTGTCATAGACAGATGCATCTGTAACAAGATTGGTGAGGCCAAGGACTGTAGTTTTTCCTTCTTGTTGGTTCTTTCACCATTTGCCGCATGCCCAGTCTGGGACTTAGCCAGTTTGGTCAGCACTGCTGCTACTGAGCTGATTTTAGGGATGACCATTTAAGTCCCCCACCCAGAATACATGCTGTGCGATTGTTACCCTCAGTGTTTCTTCCAAGTGGCATTAAACATGAAGGAATATTGATTCATCAGCTGAGCGAGAGTGGTAGGCGGTAACCAGCAGAAGGTTCCCTTGCCTGTGTTTGACCTGATGCCATGTGATCCAGAGTCAATGTTGAAGATGCCCAGGGCCACTGCCTACCGACTGGGTACCTCTGTGCCCCCGCCGTCACTTTGTCTGGGACTGTCCTGTCATTAGGACACAGCACACCAAGGAATAGTAATGGGTTTGGGGCCTTATTCTTCCTTGACCTTTTTTGTCGTGGTTTGGTATAACCGAGTGGCTTGCTTGGTCATTTCAGAGTCACTTGATGCCATGCTGAAGCAAACAAATAGAACAAACTTCCTCTCTGACAACTGGAAACAGTAGAAAGAGGCCGAGATTTCACATGGATTTCCAGCTTCCTAAGTCCATAGCATAATTTACTGTTGCTATCGTCTCCTGTGAAGAAGCCCAATGTATCCATGAACCTCAAGGGTTGCATTAATGCGTACCTGGTCTGTGATGACCAGCAGATCTTCCTGCAGCTCTGTGCCTACTGTTGTGGAAGCTATCATTATACTTTAATATTGTGCCAACCTTTCATTTTCCCCATTCTTTAACTCATCACAGTGCATGCGAGGCTGTTTGGGACTAAGGGCCATCTCACCTATAACATTTCAATCCCACAATGCCAGCTGGGAAGGCCGTTTGAGAGCTGACTGGCGGTGATATAACCTGAGGGTCACCACACCTCAGGAGAGGGACAATGTTGAGAAGGAGGGCCTTCATGAACAACCTCAGCCGGTACAGGAATCGAACATGTGCTATTGGCATCGCTCCGCATCATGAACCAGCAGTCCAGCCAACTGAGCTAGCCCGCTTAGGGACAGAAACTGTTGTCTGTCTGATCTATATTTGACTCCACTCCCTGTTGATTCTCAAATAATTTAGAAAGCCACTCAGGAAGTTACATTTGCACCTTTCACATCCTTAGGATGCCCAAAACATTTCCAGGCTAATGAATTTTGTTTCAAGTATAATCATTGTGCTTTTGATGGTAAATGTGAGAATCAATTTGTGCCTAGCAGGGTCCCATGAGCAGCGTGTAGAGACTGTGCTGTGAGATCTTTTCACTCGCCTCAAAATGTGGATGAGATCTCAGATGAATGTGTCGCACACAGAATGGTAACTCTTTCAGTACAGCATTGCTGCCACAGCTGGGTTTTGAGTGTCAGACTCGTATCCATAATCTTGTAATTTCATGGCAAAAATGCTACCATTGAGCCAAGCTTAACAAGTGGAAGAAATTGGGAGAGAATTGCTTTAAAAAATGGTGGGGGAGAATAAGGGGGGAAATTAAAGAAAAACAAAGCAAATATCTCTTTACTCCTGTCACATGTACCGCTGAGATTTCCACAAATGAGCTACAAAAATAAAATTAACTTTTACTTTTACTTGACAGAATCAAATCAATAGGGACTGAATTGTCAACACCTGCAAAGAGAAGTTAAAGTTGGTGCATTGATCCTTAGAAATGATACAAAAACAACCTTCATTAATATCAGGAAATATTTTCCTGTATGCCAATAACAAGACTGCCATCTATTGGTGTCAATGTATAGCTCTGGTATAATTTTACATCACCTTTCTGTAGGATCTCTGTAAATATTGATACATCTCACCGAACACAGAACACAGAACAATACAGCACAGTACAGGCCCTTCAGCCCACAATGTTGTGCCAGCCATTTATCCTAATCTAAGATCAACCTAACCTACAACCCTTCATTTTACTGCTGTCCATGTGCCTGTCTAAGAGTCGCTTAAATGTTCCCAATGACTCTGACTCCACCATCTCTGTTGGCAGTGCACTCCACCACTCTCTGTGTGAAGAAACTAACTCTGACATCTCCCCTATACCTTCCTCCAATCACCTTAAAATTATGTCCCCTCGTGACAGCCATTTCCACCCTGGGGACAAGTCTCTGGCTATCCACTCTATCCATGCCTCTCATCACCTTGTACACCTCTATCAAGTCACCTCTCTTTTTTCCCTCCAGTGAGAAATGCCCTAGCTCCCTCAGCCTTTCTTCATAAGACATGCCCTTCAGTCCAGGCAGCATCCTGGTAAATCTCCTCTGTTACCTCTCCAAGCATCCACATCCTTCCTATAATGACGCGACCAGAACTGGACACAATATTCTAAGTGTGGTCTAACTAGAGTTTTATAAAGCTGCAGCAAAACTTCGCGGCTCTTAAACTCAATCCCCCTGTTAATGAAAGCCAACACACTATACGCCTTCTTAACAACCCTATCAACCTGGGTGGCAACTTTGAGAGATCTATGTACATGGATCCCAAGATCCCTCTGTTCCTCCACATTTCCAAGAGTCCTGCCTTTAATCCTGTATTCAGCATTCAAATTCGACCTTCCAAAATGAATCACTTCACATTTATCAAGGTTGAACGCCATCTGCCACTTCTCAGCCCAGCTCTGCATCCTGTCAATGTCCTGCTGTAATCTGCAACAACCCTCAACACTATCTACAACTCCCCCAACCTTCATGTCATCGGCAAACTTACTAACCCACCCTTCCACTTCCTCATCCAAGTCATTTATAAAAACCACAAAGAGCAGAAGTCCCAGAACAGATCCTTGCGGGACACCACTGGTCACCGACCTCCAGGCGGAATACTTTCCATCCACTATCACTCGCTGTCTTCTTTCGGCCAGCCAATTCTGTATCCAGACAGCCAAATTTCCCTGTATCCCATGCCCCCTAACTTTCTGAATGAGCCTACCTTGGGGAACCTTATCAAATGCCTTACTGAAATCCATATACACCACATCCACTGCCCGACCTTCATCAATGTGTCTCGTCACATCCTCAAAGAATTCAAGAGGCTTGTGAGGCATGACCTGCCCCTCACAAAGCCATGCTGACTATCTTTAATCAAACTATGTTTTTCTAAATAATCATAAATCCTATCTCTCAGAATCCTTTCCAATATTTTTCTCAGCGCAGACGTAAGACCGATGAGTATGTAATTCCCAGGGATTTCCCTATTCCCTTTCTTGAACAGGGGAACAACATTCACCTCCCTCCAATCATCCGGTACTACTCCACTGGAGAGTGAGGACGCAAAGATCATCGCCAAGGGTGCAGCAATATCCTCCCTCGCTTCCCGTAGTAACCTTGGGTACATCCCGTCAGGCCCAGGGGACTTATCTATCCTGGTGTCTTTCAAAATTTCCAGCACACCCTCCTTCTTAATATCAACCTGTTCGAGTCTATTAACCTGGTTCACACTGTTCTCTAGTGAATACTGAAGCAAAGTATTCATTTTGGGCCTTCCCCATCTCCTCAGACTCTAGGCACAAGTTCCCTCCACTTTCCCTGATCGTCCCTACTCTCACTCTGATCATCCTCTTATTTCTCACATAAGTGTAGAACGCCTTGGGGTTTTCCCTTATCCTTCCCGCCAAAGTTTTTCATGCCCCACTTCTAGCTCTCCTCAGTCCATTTTTGAGTTCCTTCTTGGCTACCTTGTAAGCCTCTAGAGCTGAGTCAGATCCTTGTTTCTTCAACCTTAAGTAAGCTTCCTTCTTCCTCTTGACTAGAAGCTCCACGTCTCTTGTCATCCAAGGCTCCTTCACTTTACCATTCCTTCCTCATCTCAGCACTCGCAGCAAGTGCTCTTTAAACAATCCCCACATTACTGTTGTGCATTTCCCCAAGAACAATTGTTCCCACTTTATGCTCCTCAGCTCCTGTCTAATAGCAGTATAATTTCCCCTCCCCCAATTAAATACCTTCCCATACTGTGTGTTCCTAACCTTCTCCATGACTATTGTAAAGGTCAAGGAGTTGTGGTCACTGTAACCAAAATGCTCTCACACCGAGACATCTGACACCTGGCCTGGTTCGTTGCCGAGCACCAAGTCCAATATGGCCTCCCCCCTAGTCGGCCTATCTACATATTGAGTCAGGAATCCTTCCTGTACACACCTGTCAAAATCTGCTCCATCCAAACCATTTGCAGTAAGGAGGTTCCAGTCAATATTAGGGAAGTTGAAGTCACCCATGACAACAACTCTGTTACTTCTGCACTTTTCCAAGATCTGCCGTCCAATCTGTTCCTCTATCTCTCTGCTGCTATTGGGGGGGTCTGTAGAAAACTCCCCATAAAGTGACTGCTCCTTTCTTGTTTCTGACTTCCACCCATACTGACTCAGTAGACAAACCCGCCTCAACTACCTACTTTTCTGCAGCTGTGGTGCACTCCCTAATTAACAGTGCCACTCCCCCTCCTCTTTTGCCTCCCTCCCTATTCTTCTGAAAACATTTAAATCACGGAACATCTAACAACCATTCCTGCCGCTGTGAAATCCATGTCTCCGTAATGGCCACAACATCGTAGTTCCAAGTACTGATCCATGCTCTAAGTTCATCTCCCTTATTCCTGACACTCCTTGCATTGAAACAGACACACTTTAACCCATTCCACTGAGTGCAACTTTGCCCTATCAATTGTCTATCATTCCTCACAGACTCGCTGCATACTATTTCTGCCTGTTAACCTCCAAAGTTGCCAGCTACCTGAAGGGAACCAGCACTATTATTTCAGAAGGTTTTCTCATTAGTATATAGCAACCAAAATAACAAATGCAAGAAATAGACTTGAACAAATTGGAATTGGGGGAGGCGATGGCATTGTGGTATTGTTGCTGGACTAATAATCCAGAGACCTCAGGGTAATGATCTGGGGACTCCGGTTCGAATTCCACCCCAGAATGAAATGACCATGAAACCATTGAAGTTAAAACCCACCTGTCCTTTAGAGAAGGAAATCTGCCATCCTCACCTGGTCTGCTCCAGACCCACGATAATCTGGTTGACTCTTAAATGCCCTCTGTAGCAAGCCACTCAATTGTATTCAACTGCAACAAAAATACGGAATGAGACCAAACGGACCACCTGGCATCGACAATTAAACAACTCAGAGGAGGCTCCACAAATATCACCATCCTCAATGATGGAGGAGCCCAGCATATCTGTGCAAAAGACAAGGCTGAGGCATTCGCAATAATTTCAGCCAGAAGTGCCGAGTGGATGATCCAGCCAACTGAGCTAACCCCCTTAGGGACAGAAACCCTCAGGTTATATCATCACCAGTCAGCTCTCAAAAGGCCTTCCCTGCCTTCCATCCAGGACAAAGCAACTTACTTGATTGCTCCTCCTTCCCCAAATATTAAATCCCTCCATCACCAACGAACGGTGGCAGCTGTGTGTATCATCTACAAGATGCACTGCAGTAACTCACCAAGGTTCCTTCGACCGCACCTTCCAAACTCATGACCACTACTATCTCGAAGGACAGGAGCAGCAGATACCTGGGAACCCCACCACCTGGAGGTACCCCTCCAAGTCACTCACCATCCTGACTTGGAAATATATCGCCGTTCTTTCACTGTCGCTGGGTCAAAATCCTGGAACTCCTTCCTTAAAAGCACTGCGTGTGTACCTACACCTCAACGACTGCAATGGTTCATGAAGACAGTTCACCACCACCTGCTGAAGGGCAACTAGGGATGGGCAATAAATGCTGGCCTAACCAGCGATGCCCACATCTCATAAATGAATTTAGATATCCATCTGGGTCTCCTCCAGAGGTCCCCAGCATCACAGATGTCAGTTTCAGCCAATACGATACATTCCACATGATATCAAGGAACGGCTGAAGGCACTGGATACTGCAAAGGCTATGGTCAATATTCTGGCAATAGTACTGAAGACTTGTGCTCCAGAACTTGGCACACTCAGCCAAGCTGTCCCAGTACTGCTATAACGCTGGCATCTACCCGGCAATGTGGCACGTTGCCCAGGTATGTCCTGTGCACACAGAAACAGGACAAATCCACCCCAGCCAATTCCCACCCTATCAGTGTACTCTCCATCATCAGTAAAATGATGGAAGGAGTCATCAGCAGTGCTATCAAAGCGGCACTTACTCAGCAATAACCTGCTCATGGATGTTAAGTTTGGATTCCGCCAGGGTCACTCAGCTTCTGACCTTGTTACTGCCTTGGTTCAAACATGGACAAAAGAGTTGAATGCCAGATGTGAGGTGCGAGTGACTCCCTTGACATCAAGGCAGCATTTGACCAAGTATGGCATCAAGGAGCACTAGCTAAACTGGAGTCAATGGAAATCAGGGGAAAAACACTCTGCTGGTTGGAGTCATACCTGCCGCAAAGGAAGATAGTAAGAAGTCTTACAACACCAGGTTAAAGTCCAATATGTTTGTTTCAAACACTAGCTTTCGGAGCACTGCTCCTTCCTCAGGTGAAGGAGCAGTGCTCCGAAAGCTAGTGTTTGAAACAAACCTGTTGGACTTTAACCTGGTGTTGTAAGACTTCTTACTGTGCTCACCCCAGTCCAACACCGGCATCTCCACACAAAGGAAGATGGATGTTGTGGTTGGAGGTCAATCATCTCAGCTCCAGGACATCAGTGCAAGAGTTCCTCAGGGTAGTGCCTAGGCCCAACTATCTTCAGCTGCTTCATCAATGTTCTCCATTTTATCATAAGGTCAGAAGTGGGGCTGTTTGCAGATATTCAGCACTTTTTGCAACTCCTCAGATAATGAAGCACTCCGTGTCCAAATGCAGCAACACCTGGATATTATCCTCAACAGTGTGTTGTCCGTCTCCCGCACCACTACCCTCCACTCCCTCCCAGAAAAAGTATCGAGTCCCCTTCGTTCTCACATTTCATCCCACCAGCCTCCGTATGCAAAGCATAATCCTCTGCCATTTTCGATTCCCGTACCAGCCTCCCCGGACAGGCGCCGGAATGTGGCGACTAGGGGCTTTTCACAGTAACTTCATTGAAGCCTACTTGTGACAATAAGCGATTTTCATTTCAACTCCCTTTTGAAAGTTGCTATTGAATCTACTTGCCCCACCTTTTCAGAAAGAATTGGGCTGGATTTTCACCCCTCTCCCCCGTGGTGTGTTTTCTGGAGGTGGAAGTGGCTTGCCATTGGTTGCCAGCAGGAACCTCCGGTTCTGCCGATGTCTCCAGCATTTCGTGCGACTCGCCCGCCCGCCTGGTTTAGCCATCCATTACAGGAACTGATCGGGCCATATCAATGCAACCTGGCTACACTCTCCTCTGCCAACACTGTCCATTATTCCAGAAACATACGGGAGAGATCTCCCTCCCTCTCCGCCTTCAACATATGTGAGGAGCTGATAGGCTTCTTTATTTATAAGAAAATTGCCATCTGTTTGTTTGCTGCTGCTGTTTTTCCCATTTACAGCAAGGAGCAGAACAAAGAGGAATCAAAGTTACAGAATGAGAAAAGATCAAAAGCCCAATTTAAGTGAGATTTCACAGGTGGTAAAGTGGCTTTGGGAGAATATCATGGGGCAGGAATGAACAAGTCAATAATAAAACCAGTCATTCGAAGTCCAGAAGAGCGAGGAGGAAAATCAAGTAGGTATGACTGGAGATCACTCAAAATGATCGAAGCAAATTGAAGATATTTGAAGATGTGGACAGAGGTCTTGAATTTGAGTTGCTGCAATGATAAGCGTGTGGGACTGTGTAAAAAACATGGCTTTTAATTTAATAAATGTCTAATTTTCCTCATCTCTTATTACAGTATTTTATATTACAACACAAGATAATCTGCCATTTCCATTGAAGTGCTTTAAAGTTATTTCCACTTCCTCTCATCTGTGTTTCCATCATTGTTTCTTTTACAATCCTGAGTGTTTGTAATTTCTTCCAGCTTGCCTGTACTATCCAAGGAAATCTCAGAGGTATTGATGAGGGCAGAGGACTAAAACAAAATGCAATGGTTAGCACTGCTGCCTCATGGCGCAGAGGTCCCCGGTTCGATCCTGGCTCTGGGTTACTGTCCCTGTGTATTACATTCATCCCCCACCATCTGGCCTGGGCTTGCGAAATCCTACCAACTGTCCTGTCTTGAGACAATTCTCACCTCTTTATCCTAGGGTTACCCCTACCTCTGGATCTGTAAAGACTAAATTACCTGCAAATGCTCGCTTTCTTTTTTTTTATAAATGTTTTTATTCAGTTTTCGTATTTTATATTGAACAAATTACAAATTGTTAGGAGAGAGAAAAAAAAAACAAACAAAAACAAACACGCAAAAATTAACATACATATTTACAGGTAAGCATCTTCGTAGTAGTAACTGCGCCCCCCCCCCCCCTCCCCCCCTCAACATGTTTATTTAGCTTGGTTTTGGGCCTTAGCTAGCCATCGAACCCCCGTAACGAACCTGTAGCCCCCCCCCCCCTCCCGCTACCTTCCCCCGACTATTCTTCCTCTTGTACATTGGCCACAAATAGGTCCCGGAACAGTTGCATGAATGGCTCCCACGTTCTGTGGAAGCCGTCGTCCGACCCTCGGATGGCAAATTTGATTTTCTCCATTTGGAGAGATTCCGAGAGGTCGGACAGCCAGTCCGCAGCTCTGGGCGGTGCTGCTGACCGCCAGCCAAACAGGATTCTACGGCGGGCGATCAGGGAGGCAAAGGCAAGGGCATCCGCCCTCCTCCCCAGGAATAGATCTGGCTGTTCTGAAACCCCGAAGACCGCCACTATCGGGCATGGCTCCACCCTCACTCCCACCACTTTGGACATTACCTCGAAGAAGGCTGTCCAGTACTCCACGAGTCTGGGGCAGGACCAGAACATGTGGGCGTGGTTGGCCGGGCCTCTTTGGCACCGTTCACATCTGTCTTCCACCTCCGGGAAGAACCTACTCATACGGGTTCTTGTTAAGTGGGCTCTATGTACCACTTTTAGTTGCGTCAGGCTGAGCCTTGCGCACGTGGAGGTGGAGTTGACCCTATGCAGTGCTTCGCTCCAGAGTCCCCACCCGATCTCCATCCCCAGGTCGTCCTCCCATTTCCTCCTTGTTGCGTCCAGTACGGTGTCGTCCCTATCTACCAGTCGGTCATACATGTCACTACAGTTCCCTTTCTCTAGGATACTTGCGTCCAGTAGGTCTTCCAGTAGTGTCTGTCGTGGCGGTTGTGGGTACGTCCTTGTCTCCTTTCGTAGGAAGTTTTTGAGCTGCAGGTACCGTAGCTCGTTCCCCCCAGCTAGCTGAAATTTCTCTGTCAGTTCGTCCAGTGTTGCGATCCTGTCGTCCGTGTATAGGTCCCTGACTGTCAGTGTCCCCCCGTCCTGCCTCCACCTTTTGAAGGTGGCGTCGGTCAGTGCTGGTTTGAACCTATGGTTGTTGCAGATGGGAGCCCTGTTCGACATTTTGGTCAGGCCAAGTTGCTGCCGCAGTTGGTTCCAGGATTGGAGGGTGGCTGTCACCACTGGGCTGCTGGAGTGTTTTTTGGGTGGGGATGGGAGTGCTGCCGTGGCGAGGGCCCGGAGGGAGGTTCCCATGCAGGAGGCCTCCTCCGCACGCACCCACTCAGCTTCTGGCTCCTGGATCCATCCCCTTACTCGCTCGGCTGTTGCTGCCCAGTGGTAGAATTGTAGATTCGGGAGGGCTAACCCTCCCCTGGTTTTTGTTTTTTGTAAGACCTTCTTTGGGATCCTAGCATTTTTACCCCCCCCATACGAACGCCATGATGAGTTTGTCCAGCGCTTTGAAAAAGGCCTTGGGGATGTAGATCGGAATGGATCTAAACAGGAAGAGGAACCTGGGCAGTACGTTCATTTTGATCGTCTGAACTCTCCCCGCGAGGGAGAGCGGGAGTGTGTTCCATCTTTGCAGGTCCTTTTTAACTTCCTCCGTCAGGCTGGTGAGGTTCCATTTGTGGATCCCTTTCCAGTCATGGGCTATTTGGATCCCCAGGTAGCGGAATTTATGTCGGGCTTGTTTGAACGGCAGCCCCTTTAGTGCTGCCCCCCCCCCCCCCTTGCGGGTGTAATGGGAAGATCTCACTTTTGCTCATGTTGAGTTTGTAGCCCGAGAAGGCTCCAAACTCTTTCAGGAGCGCGATGATTCCGTCCATGCTGCTTTGTGGGTCCGAGATATAGAGGAGCAGATCATCCGCATAGAGTGAGACTCTGTGCTCTCTACCTCCCCTTCGGATCCCCCTCCAATTTTTTGCTGCCCTGAGCGCGATTGCTAGCGGTTCGATTGCTAGTGCGAACAGCAGCGGGGAGTGGGCATCCTTGTCTGGTGCCCCTGTGCAGCTGGAAGTATTGGGAGTTGGTATTGTTGGTCTGTACACTCGCCATGGGAGCGTTGTACAGGAGCTTTACCCAAGCTGTGAACCCTGTTCCAAGCCCGAACCGCTCCAGTACCTCTATGAGGTATATCCATTCGACTCTGTCGAAGGCCTTTTCTGCGTCCAGGGAGACGATCACCTCTTGTGTTCTCTCCCCGGAGGGGGTCATTATCACGTTCAGCAGGCGCCTGATGTTCGCGGTCAGCTGTCTACCTTTGACAAAGCCCGTCTGGTCCTCTGTGACCACCTCAGGTACACAGTCTTCTAGCCTTTTGGCTAGGATTTTGGCCAGTATTTTGGCGTCTGCATTCAGCAAAATGCTCGCTTTCTAAGCATTGTCTGGCATCTTTGAATTTGTCTATATATGTTTCTGGAACATACCTCTTCATTCACCTGAGGAAGGAGCAGTGCTCCGAAAGCTAGTGTTTTAAACAAACATGTTGGACTTTAACCTGATGTAAGAATTCCTACTGTCCATCACTCTTGTGGGCAGTGGGTTCCTTACAAGGGGACATTATCAGTGATTTAGATGAATAAAGTTGTAAATCCAAGTTTACAGATGACCAAGATAGCTGGCAGCGTAGATGGGAAAAGAAAGTTGCAAAGGGAGATGGATAAATTGAGTGGGCAGTGAAGCAAATGGGAGTGCAATATGGGAGCAATGTGGCACCATCCACTTTGTACCCTAGTGAGGAACCAAGAACCCTGGGTATTCAGACAAATGTAGGGGTCCACATTTTGAAATCACTAAAAATAATAGATACAAGATATAATTTTAAAACTTCATGTAAAATGTTAGTATTTATCCTAAGGGGGCTGAAACACAATGGGCCACAATTTATTCTAGTTGCTTAAATATCTGGTTAGACCACATCTGAAATATAGCAATCAGTCCTGTGCATGGCTCCCAAGATAGGGCAGATATGTAGGATCTTGGGAGTGGGTGCAAGAGATAAACCAGAATACCAGGGGGAATAAAATTGAATGCAGGTTGGTTGCGCAGATTCGTCTTGTATTTCCTTATGTATATTAGATAAAGGGGTGAACTAAATCAGATGCTAATGGTTAACGGAATGATAAGGTAGACAAGACTACTTCCTTTGATGGGAGCATACAACATAACTTTAAAATTAGAACTGGACAATTCAGGAATGATCAGAAAGTCCTTATGCATATAAAGGGAAATCTCAAACATGCTTCTCCCAAAAAGTTGATGAGACCAATTGAAAGTTTCAAAAGTAAGACCAATAGATTTTTGTTAGGCAACATTAAGGGATATGCAATGAGATAGGCAAATTGAATTAAACACATAGTAAGGTTGTTGAATAACTGGCTAGTTAAGTGGTTGAAGCACAGGCCTCATCAATATTGATGAATATGTTAGAAAAGCAGCTGAAGGAAAAAGGGTAACGGAAAATGAGACAGGGCAGGCACAGGGAATTAGGACTACTGCTTATATGGAATATTGACACAAGACTGGTTAGGCCAAATTATGTTTCTGTGTTGGAACTGAACTTCATGTGCACTTATTTGCTTTTTGTCCAGCTTTAGATTAGATGATTGATAAAAGAATAGCTAGCGTGTGAAATTCGCAACAAGGAATAGTTGAGGAAAATAGCAAAGTTGTATTCAAGAGAAAGCTAAATATATGGGGGGAAACTTATAAAGGGAAATGTTATAAAAAGTCAATGTTCAAAAGACTGGCAAGTCAGGCAGCAGTTGTGGAAAGAAGCCTATGTTTCAAATCTGTTTCATCAGAATGGGAAATATGTTGATAGGATTAGATGGAAGATGATGGTAGAATAATGGTATGGATCTGTTGGGACGGTTTCTTTGTGCTGTGCTGTGTTTGCAAGGTTGCAAACATTTGAGAAATCAGTCCTCACTAAGATCATATGAATAAGAATCAATAATGGGAGCATGGTTAGCACTGCTGCCTCATGGCGCCACGGTCCCAGGTTCAATCCCAGCTCTGGGTCACTGTCCAGGTGGAGTTTGCAGTCTCCCCGTGTCTGCGTGGGTTTCACCCCCACAACTGAAAGATGGACAGGGTAGATGGATTGCCATGCTAAATTGCCCCTTAATTGGAAAAAATGAATTGGGTACTCTAAATTTTAATTCTAAAAAATAAATGGGAGGGTATAAATGGACAACCTTCTGAAGATGAGGGTTAATTTAAAAAATTGGAAAAAGGCAAGTGCTGCCAGTTCAACACTAACCCTTTACCTCTTGAGGCCTATATTCAATTCAGCCTGGATTATCTCCTGCCTATAAAGCATCTTATGAAAATAGCTTTCAGCGGTCATCAACACGCTCAGAGTAGGCCTGGCTCAATAGCACAAAACTATCCATAACAAGCAAACATATTCATGCCCACAACACAGTTGATGGGATGAGACAAGGAAAAAGATTGCTTGGTATTTAGAATCACTGTTCTTAGATTGGACACTGGAGAAAAGTCTGACCCCGATATGTGGACAATGTCAGAAAGTGACCTTTTCAGTGCTTGAGGGTCCAGGTTGAGTCATTTATGGCACAGGTAGCCAATCATCCCATTCATTAATTCTATGCTACGTCTTCCTGCAGCAATCCAGCCCTCTTGCCCCACAGGTTTATTTCCTTCAAGTACCCATTCAATTTCCTTTTGAAACCAGAATTAGATGGAGATACTTGTATGTATCGTGTCTATTGGGATGGTTTGTGCTATAAACACTATGCAAGGTTTCAAACACAAAACACGAGAAAAAAATTCTTGCTCTCAAGCCCGTACAATAATGCCCATCTTTGGCCTGCTGCAATGCTCCAGTGAAGCCCAATGCAAGTTGGAGGAGCAGCATCTCAACTGCCAGAGGGAAACATTGCAACCCTCGGTACTCAGTTGAGCAATTTTATATTTTGATCTTTCTCCTCCATCTTAAACCCCCCCACCACCACTTTAAGAATGTCAAATATATTGTGCTCCATCTTACAACTCCCTTCCCATTATTTTAAATGCCAGACATGTATTGCCGCAATGAAAATGCTCCACCCCAGCAGCTGTCATTTGACCTGCTGAGTTTTTTGTGTCCACATTTCTCATTTCAGTTTCAAGTATGCAGTATTTTGCTTATTTTCATGTCAAAAATTAAACAGGTTTACTAACAACTTGCATTTATATGTTGCCTGTAACTTGAGAAATGTTCCAAAGCATTCCGATTTAGTCAAACATAAATGGACACCAAGCCAGAAGGGCTATTAGGAGGGAGCATCAGCAACTTTGATGGAAGTACTAATCAAGGGAAGAAATGAAAGGAGTGGGTGATATGCAACAAGCCAGAGGTATAGAGCTCGAGATGAGGGAATAAAGGCCTGGGCAAAATTCGAGATTATATAGTCAAAATCACAAAAGGACATGAAGGAATTTAGTAGGCTGTGTAAAAGGACATGCATTTATACAAACCTTACCCCCAAAGCATGTTATTTCTAATTATCATTTTTGCAGAATGGTCGCTGTAATGTAGGAAACATTGCCAAATTGCACAAAAAATCCCTCAAATGGCAATACGGTGATCACTAAATAATGCGGCATTGAGGGACAAATATTAGCCATTAGACAACCACAAACACCCCGCTCCTCAGAAATTGTGTAATGGAATCTTTTACATCACCCCAGAGGTCAGAACTGGTTGAATATCTCATGTGAAATGTGGCATCTCTCAACAATGCAGGACTGTAAGTGTCAGTCGAGTATCTGTGCTCAGGTTCTTGAGAGTTGGACCCAGAAGCAACAATGCTACCATTGAGCCAGACCCAGCAACAATTTATTCTACCCCTTACTGGTTAAATAATTTTCAAGGTGCATTGACTCTTCAGCACAAATATTTTCAAAATATGTTTAACAATTTCCCCCACCCCAGAACATGTCTAGCACTAATGTCTTCAGTAACCAATTTTGAATATGAAGTCAAACTTGAAACAGCTCAACATTAAAATGAAGTTTGGCAAAACAATAACTAACTTGCCATCAGTATAAATCAAATGCTCCTGGAAAGAGAGGAATATGGATGAAATGAGTAAAACGTAGTTTTGCACAATGAATTGAACAGTGTTTCTTCTTTATAAAGTATTGGTTATTTATTGAATAGTTCCAGATATTTTATATTTTACTTCTTCTTCTCAACATCCTGCTCTGCTGCTTCCTTTGCTCTCTTAGCACGGATTCCAAACAAACGTGCATTTGCACGAGCCATACGGAGGCTTGCAAAGGCCTTGAAATTCTTCTCATCCTCAGAGATCACCCGGGCCTTCTCTCTTTTGTATATCTGAAAAGAAAATAGTATTCATAAATACGTTGTATACACAACTTATAAAAGCCGACAAAAAACTTACAATAACGAGGTCAGAATCATAGGGGCAGAATTGGAGCTCTCATATTATTAATCATACATAGAATTGCATGTTCGCTCTTTCAGTTTTCAACTAATGGTGTTTGCTACAGAGATTCGCTCAACATGGGCAATAAACCATTTTCCAAGTCAGCAATTTTCCAAGTCAGCAATTTTCCAAGTCAGCAAAGGGAGCCAAGGCAGAAAATGTGATTTTCCTCTTTGGAAAAAAGCTTTGACAAAGGGTCACCTGGACTCGAAACGTCAGCACTTTTCTCTCCCTACAGATGCTGCCAGACCTGCCGAGATTTTCCTGCATTTTCTCTTTGGTTTCAGATTCCAGCGTCCGCAGTAATTATAAAGGACAGCACTCTCGCCCTTCCTTTATAGCCATCCAAAAGATACAGCACCTTAAACAGTTTCAGCCTAATTAGATGCTCAACTCTAGAGTTGGGCTTGACCACATCACCGTCTGACTAAGAGGGACCACTGGGCCATAGTTGATAATGTTTAAAAATTGAGAAAACCTATTTTAAAGTTACTCACATTCTTGATTGGCATGATAGGTCCAGTTAGCTGGGTTGCTACCTTAATTTCTTCAGCCTATGGAAAAGAAATCGGCATTAACAATATCAGATTGAACAAACCCACTGAGTTTTAATTATATGACACGCCCACAGTCATCAGATGGAAAAGGGTTCAACAAAAATCATCAAGGATGTACAGAGATTCCGGAGAAAGTGTCATCATTTGACTGTGGTGAAAGAACATTATTACAATCACTGAATTACATTAACAGATTGACAAGAGATCCCTGTAACAGACAAGCACATTAGAGACCAAGACCTTTTTAAAATTCTTTACATACGCTGGTCAGTTTCATGATTAACTATCACCTGTACCTCAACTTCAGAACCAAAAATTAGTGTCAAAGTGTCATGGCCATCTGCTCAATTGCCCCTGCAATATATATTTATTGCCTGGGGGGGGGAAAAAATCACCATAGCACTGAAATTATAGCCCCCTTTGTTTAAAATTCCCAAGTGCAATGTCAAGCTATCCACACAGCTTTTGCAACCCATCTATCCAAATGCCCTCACCAATTGATTTATATGTCCACAGGACCAAGATGACTTAATCAAGTTATAGTTTCCTGTGTTGAAACATTCCATTTCCCTCCAGTAATGTAAAAAGGGGGGGGGGAGCACAGTGGTTAGCACTGCTGACTCACATCACCAGGGACCGGGGTTCAATTCTGGTCTTAGGCGACTGTGTGTGGAGTTTGCACTTTCTCCCCAAGTCTACTTAGGTTTCCTCCGGTTTCCCCTTTCAAACCAAAGATGTGCAGGTTAGGTGGGGTTATGGGGATAGGGCAGGTGGGGTGGGCCTAGATAGGATGCTCTTTCAGGAGGTCGGTGCACTTGATGGGCTGAATGGCCATCTGCACTATAGCAATTCTATGGTTCTAACGTAACCCATTATCTTATACACCTCCTGTTACTGCTGTCATGTTTCTATTTGTAACTGTTTTACCACCCATGTCCATATGACCCAGGACTTCACCCTGCCTCCTAATCATGCACATGCAATCCATCAACATTGTCTACAAGCTGGGGTTTGACTTTGACACAATTATCCCATTGTCTTAGTTCTGACTTTAAGATTCCAGAACAATTCTTATTTTTAAATGCCATTAAAGAGCCAGTGGTCCTTAGAATAAACCTCTGGAATATCAAGAATACTATGTGCTTAACATTTTATTTGGATACTTACAGAAGAATCTCCCTTCTTGGGCATTGAAGCCTTTCTTGGGAAGATGATTAACTTGGAGCGATATTCCTTCAGACGTTGAACATTACACTGAATAGATTCAGCTGACTTGTTGCGCCGTCTGTGATCGACAGCAATGCCAATAGTACGCGCCACCCTCCTGTTAATGCCTGCAGCCTATTACATTGGCAACAAAAGATGATTTCTTTTTGAGGAGAAAAAGAAAAGCAAATACAGGAACGGAAAGACGGTAAATACAGAAACACACAGAAGAACGGCCGGGGCCATCAAACGGAAAAGGTTAAAAAGGCAATCATCGAAACATAAAATAGGAGTCGACCATTTGAGCCTGCTTCGTCATTCATTATGATCATGGATGATCATTCAACTCGTAGCCTGTTCCTGCTTCTCCACCCCGTCTCACATATCAACAAAAGAACAAAGAAAGTTACAGCACAGGAACAGCCCATTCAGCCCTCCAAGTCTGCACTGACCATGCTGCCCGTCGTGAACTAAAAAACCCTACCCTTCCGGGGACCATATCCCTCCATTCCCATCCTATTCATGTATTTGTCAAGCCCTGCTTAAAAGTCCCCATCGTCTCTGCTCCCACTAGCGCCCCCAGCAGCGAGTTCCAGGCTCCCACCACCCTCTGTGTAAAAAAAAAAAAAATAGCATTGTACATCTCCTTTAAACCTTCCCCCTCGCATCTTAAACCTATGCCCCCTAGTAATTAACTTTCACCCTGGGTAAAAGCTTCTAACTCCACTCTGTCCATGTCCCTCATAATCTTATAGACTTCTATCAGGTCTCCCCTCAATCTCCATTGTTCCAGTGATAACAAACCACGTTTCTCCAACCACTCATCATAGCTAATGCCTTCCATGCCAGGCAACATCCTGCTAAATATTTTCTGTACCCTCGCCAATGCCTCCACATCCTTCTGGTAGTGTGGCGATCAGATGTGAACACTACATTCCAAGTGTGGCCTAACTAATGTTCTATAAAGCTGCAACATGACTTGCCAATTTTAAAATTCAATGCCCCGGCCGATGAAGGCAAGCATGCCGTATGCCTTCTTGACTACCTTCTCCACCTGTGTTGCCACTTTCAGTGACCTGTGTACCTGTACGCCCAGATTCCCGTCATATCCATTTATCCCTTTAGCTCAGAGTACTATATCTAACTCCTTGAAAACATGCAATATTTTGGCCTCAACTACTTTGTGGTAGATAATTCCACAGGCTCACCACACTCTGAATGAAGACATTTCTCCTAATCTCAAGTCTTTGGACTCCGCTGCCATCAGGGACATTCCTGCATCTTTCCTGTCTAGTCATGTTAGAATTTTCTAGGCTTTTATGAGAGCCCCCTCCTTCAGCTGAACTCCAGCAAATACAATCTGAATCAACACAAATCTCTCCTCATACGCGAGTCCTGTCACCTCAGATCAGTCTGGTAAATCTTTGCTGCACTTCCTCCATAGCAAGAACATCCTTCCTCAGATAGAGACCGAAACTGCACAATATTCCAGGTGAGGCCTCAGGTATAACCGTAGCAAGGCATCCCTGCCCCTGTACTTGAATCCTCTCGCTATGAAGGACGACATACCACTTGCCTTCTTCACTGCCTGCTGCACCAACATGCTTACTTTCAGCGACTGGCGTGAAAGGACACCCAGGTCTTGGTGCACATTCCGTCTCAATCCATAGTCATTCAGATAATAACCTGCCTTCCTGTTTTTGCTATCAAAGTGGACAACCTCATATTAATCCAAATACTGCATCTTTCTTGCACTTGCAACATGTCCAAATGACAATAAAGCATCTCTGCATCCTCCTCACAGCTCACCCTCCCACCCAGCTTGGTGTAATCTGCAAATTTGGTGATATTACATTTAGTTCCCTCATCTAAATAATTACGTTTATCAGTGGTGATGAATAAACAATTAGAAAGCAGCACAGTAGCATGATGGTTAGCACAATTGCTTCACAGCTCCAGGGTCCCAGGTCCGATTCCCGGCTTGGGTCACTGTCTGTGGGGAGTCTGCATGTTCTCCCTTGTGTGTGCGTGGGTTTCCTCCGGGTGCTCCGGTTTCCTCCCACAGTCCAAAGATGTGCAAGTTAGGTGGATTGGCCATGCTAAATTGTCCTTAGTGTTGGGTGGGGTTAATGGGTTATGGGGCTAGGGTGGAGGTGTGGGCTTGGGTAGGGTGCTCTTTCAAAAGAGCCGGTGCAGACTCGATGGACCGAATGGCCTCCTTCTGCACTGTAAATTCTATGAAATTTTCAGTTCAATTACTTCAGGTTCGGCAGTTGTTCCAAAAAATACCAATTGCCCAACGTTTCAAATGACTTGACAATTCTCTGCCCTGAACAGGCCTCAAGACTGTGTCCATGCCCACAACCAATGTAGTTCAAACCAAGATAACAAACTACAATTTGAAGCAGTCTTCAGTCCCGACCAGAAACTCCATCTCTCTTCCTAACAATTGTCTGAGGCCATTCGCCATATTTGGCCAGAGTTGGACTTCCAACCATGTGTGCACCTCAATCGATAAGACTATATCTACTGCGTCCATGCATCAACTCATTTGGCTGCTGAAACCCTCATCCTTGCCTTTATTACTCTAGACCTGATTATTTCAATTAATTCCTGACCGGCTTCCCACATTCTATCCACTGCAAACTGCAGTCCATCCAAAGCTGCTATCCTTCTCTTAACTTGCACCAAATCCCTTTCACCAATCACCTGTGTGCAAAGTCTCGATTTCAAATTCTTCCATGGTGTTATCCCTCTTTATCACTAATGTCCTCCAACTCTACAACCCTCCCGCTATCTGTACCCCTTCAACTCTGGCTCCTTCAGCAGCCCCAATTTTGATTGCTCCCCTATCGGCGACGATGAGGCTCCAAGCCCTGGAATTACACCCCTCAGCCTTTCTGTCTCTTTCCTTCCTCCCCCCCCCCCCCCCCCCCAGACATTCCTAAAACCCATCTCTTTAACCAAGGTTTTGGTGGTCTGCGCTAGTCACTTTACGTGGCCCTAAAAGCCTGGGTTAGTGTATGTATGACTGCTGCTATCATGTTTTAAAAGAATCCTATTTCAAAAGGCAAGTATGTTATGGGAGCCAGGTGTGCAAATAGACCAGCGCAAAACTGTGGGATAATGTAGTTTTGGTTGGATTAAGGAGAGGGGGTCCATGTGGAGTTAATTAGATTTCAGCTTGGTATGGTACTATGTGGAGCCATGGTATCAGGCGTTTTGCAGAAAAGCAGTTCAGTTGCATTCTAAATGAAGCTGTGAGCAGGTCAAGCATTTTGCTCTCAATGCAGTTCAGTTAAAGATATGTTTGTAGACTGATCAGCAGTCTTTCAAAGCAGTTCAGGCTTGCCTGATTAGGTGAGCTGAAACAAGTGGAGAAGCATCTCCTGGAGAAATACAGAGTTTCTGCAGGGCTCTGACAGGATTCAGGTCTTTTCTTTAAAGCAGTGTCAAAATATCTCTTTCACAAAGAACATCTCTGTTAAGCATGTATTCCTGAGTGCTAATGGATTGATAGAAAGCGGAGATTTTTAAAAAATAAATTCAGAGTACCCAATTATTTTTTCTAATTAAGGGGAAATTTTAGTGTGGCCAATTTACCTACCCTGCACATCTTTAGGTTTGTGAGGGTGAGACCCACGCAGTCAAAGTGCAAACTCCACATGAGAGTGACCCGGGGCCAAGATCGAATGGCCCTCAGCGCTGTGAGGCAGCAGTAATAACCACTGTGCTGTTCTAAATATTGGTGATACTGCCCAGTATCCTAGCCACTGTTGGAATCTGGGCTGGGATTGCAATGGCCCAATGTCAAATTTGTATGGTAACACTCCTTTGAAGGTGTTTTACCACTTTAATGGCTCTATATGCAAGATGCATGTGGTATACACATACATATACATGGTAAATGTATAAATGATTTCCAGAAAACTCAAATCAAGTTTAAAATCATTGCAGCAGCAATATAATCCATCTGTTTTAATACAAGAGGTGTCATTAGACATTTCTGCAAAATTTATCTCTCTGGACATTTTAAAACAATTTAGAGCAATCCACAGTCATCAGCAAAAAAGGTTCAAAAGTATTCATCACGGAGATACAGAGATTCCGGAGAAATTGTCATCATCTGACTATGGACAGCTAATGAATGATCTGTAATTATAGGCTTACAATTATTTTATTTTCCCATCCGGACTGTTGATTTATCACACTATCCTCTAAAGTGTCTACCCAATGGGTCCAGCTTTGTTCAGTTATACTCTTGTGTGATTAGTCCTTCTAGCAATGGCTTCTCTTTCCACATCTATAGTGTCACCTCTGGAGTCCTGCCAAAGAACTGACAGTGGGAAATAAAACTTTTTACTTAATCAATGCTTTTTTTAAAAAAAAGTCTGATGCTTATACAATAACATTGCTGCAAACAGTTACCTTTAGCTCCTCCAGGCTGAAGCCTCGTCCAGCACGTACTTTGGTGTGATATCTGACAGTGGGACACCTAACAACTGGTCGAAGAGGGCCAGCAACTGGACGTGGAGCGATGCGACGTGCTTTAGCCAACCGTGCCTTGCGCCTATCAACCAACAGCACTGTAAGTTATCTTAGAACATCGTAAATCACAAGACATCAGATAATGCAATATGCCTATTTTAATCAATAGTAAACTAAGAAATCCAAGGATGATACTTATTTACTGGACAGCAACTGTAGTCAGTACACTCCAACTAATGAATGCAACTGATTTACTACCTACTATTTCTTCAGTTACAGTACAGATTTCTTCAGTTATAGTACAGATTTCAACTTTGGAAATCCTTATCTCAAGGGGTAAGAAGGAGCTCAATTTGTTTTGCCTGACTGGTTCCAGGTTTGTGCAGGGCAGTGAGAAAAGCAACGGAAGCCAACTCTGCCATCAGATGAAGCAGCAATGAAGGTAGTAATAAAATAAATTATTTTCAGAAGAACTTAAACCAAGTTTAAAATTGTTGCAGTAGCAACATAATCCATCTGTTTTAATACAAGAAGTATCATTAGAAATTTCTGGAGAATTTATATCTCTGGACATTTTAAAACAGAAGAATTTAGAGCAGTCCACAGTCATCAGCAAAAGGGTTCAAAAGTATTCATCAAGGAGATACAGAGATTCCGGAGAAATTGTCATCATCTGATTGTGGACAGCTAATGAATGATCTGTAATTATATTGCCAATCACCTTCATTTCCTACACAAAAACAGTAACCCAATTATTAATTCCTAAAAGGAAATAGAACTCATTTTAAATTCTCATTATTGGATTAGCATACCTGCGGACTTTTCTGGCTGGCTGGTTGAACCAAGTGCGGACTCTTTTCTGCCAGTCCTTGTGGAAATGAGGGTTCAGGATCATTCCATTCCGACTTGGGGCCATGGCTGCTTAATGAAGGGCTGAAACCCTGCAATATTAAGTAAACATCAATAAAATGAAACAAACAATTAAAGGTTACAAATGATTTAATTCACAGCCAATCATTTGAATTTGTAAGCAGCCCCGCATCCAGCTATTTTCTAGCAAATTGCTTAGCAGGAGCTGACACATTCCAGATGAATTCTCTAAAATTGTGCCACTGACATCTCAGGACATCGGAAAATTAAACTCTTGACAATCAAGAGCAAAATCCAGACCAAGACGATACATACTCCACCCAATGATAATCGCCTCGACTGATAATTCTTCAGATCATTGCAACTGTGCCAGCTGTGGTTCAGTTGGGAGCAGTCAGAGGTTTGTGGGTTCGAGTCCCACTCCAGTGCTTGAGCACGAAAATCAAAAGCTGACATCCCAATGCATGCAGCAAGTACCAGGGCAACATTATTGTTGGGCGCATCAGACAGCTGTGCTCTCAAGTGGATGCAGAAGATTCCACTGCATTATTTTGCAAAAGAGCAGGGAAGTCATCCTCGGAGTCATCCCAGCGAATGTTGATCCAACAAACCGACATAGGAGCAGATAATCTGGTCACATTGCAGTTCATGGGAACTTGCTTTGTTCGGACTGGGCCACCACAAACGCTACGTTACACTGGCGGCTACGTTTGAAAAACTCTTTGGGACGTATTGCGATCCTGAAAGGCGCTATATAAATACAGGCTTCGGTTTTAAAAGCTCGAAGCCTTTGAAAGAGCGCTCAAATTGCCACAAGCGCTAAATGTACAACTTCCCTCTGCAATCTCCGAACCGCAGCCACATTTTGGGCCATCGACCCCTAACCTGCGCCGCTAATAGACACTGCCTCCTCGATTTTAGGCCTCGATCACCCCAGCACCGAAAACAGGGGCCAGACAGGCTCAGCGACATCTTTCCTTAGAAATGATTACGGATATTGAGAGTCCGTTATTTTTCGAGCCACGGAGCATTAATTCGTCACCAGTCGACTCGGTGAAGCTGATGGATGGATTGTGATTTTATTCACATTCTCAACACCTACCTTCAGGAGGGAAATGGCCGAACGAAAAGGATCAGCGGCGCCGAAGGATGCCGGGATATGTACGCAGGCACGGTGACGAGCCAATCAGAAGAGCGGACGCTGGCCTGTGCCCCTGCCCCACACAAAAATGGCGTCCCCCGGCACACTTGGATCTACGGGGCAATGCGGAATTCATTCCTTGTACACGTGGAACACAGTTGTTGAAATTTTAATTGCCATTTGCAAAAAAACAGTAAATTTGATGCAGTCTTCGGCTTTCTAACGTCTCCAGAACATTTTCAGTCATGACACTAAACCAGAAAATGCTGGCAATGCCCAGCAGGTCTGGCATGCGTGGAGAGTTAATGTTTCGGATCGCTGGGAGTTCATGAACTTACTGCCTTAATTTCTCAGATTTCCAGCATCCGCAGGATTTTCCCTTTATATTTCTTCTAGTCGCAAGTTCGAAATGCTTATGGGTTGAATGTAAATTTATCATCATCTCTTTGCTTTCGTGGTGTTTTTCTAGAAATGGACTCCTGTATTTTGTGTGTGTTTTGTTTTATAAATTTAGAGTACCCAATTATTTTTTCCAATTGAGGGGCAATTTAGCGGGGCCAGTCTACCTATCCTGCACATCTTTGGGTTGTGGGGGCAAAACCCACACAGACACAGGGAGAATGTGCAAACTCCACAGGGACAGTGACCCAGGGCCGGGATTCGAACCCAGGTCCTCAGCGCAGTAGGCCACTGCCACTGTGCTGCCCCTTATTTTGTGTGGTTTATAAGAACATAAGAACTAGGAGCAGGAGTAGGCCATCTGGCCCCTCGAGCCTGCTCCGCCATTCAATGAGATCATGGCTGATCTTTTGTGGACTCAGCTCCACTTTCCGGCCCGAACACCATAACCCTTAATCCCTTTATTCTTCAAAAAACTATCTATCTTTACCTTAAAAACATGTAATGAAGGAGCCTCAACTGCTTCACTGGGCAAGGAATTCCATAGATTCACAACCCTTTGGGTGAAGAAGTTCCTCCTAAACTCAGTTCTAAATCTACTTCCCCTTATTTTGAGGCTATGCCCCCTAGTTCTGCTGTCACCCGCCAGTGGAAACAACCTGCCCGCATCTATCCTATCTATTCCCTTCATAATTTTAAATGTTTCTATAGAATGGAAACTATAGAATATAGTTTATGGCCCAAAGTTCTTCTTGCCAAGGTTGAAACCTATTATATTTGAAATTTAAATTACAAATTACTGTTCAGTGACCTGACCTCATCTGAAATTTATCCAGATGACTGGGTGGCAAATGTTTTTTTGTTGTTACTTGTCCATAGACTTTAAACTTAATGCAAAACCATTAATTTGTTAAAACATGGCGTCTAATTTGAAACTTTTAACCTTGTGCCATTTTGCATCCATATTTTATTTACCTGTACAAAAATATTGTTTTTAAATTTTTTTTACAGGATGTGCACTTTGCTGGCTAGACCAGTATTTGTTGTCCATCCCTCTATGCTATGTCTATCTCAAATTGCCATTGAGAAGGTGATGGTGAGCTGCCTTCTTGAACCACTGCAATCCATGAGGTGTAGGTACACCTGTGCTATTGGGGAGAGAGTTCCAGGATTTTGACCCAGTGACAATGAAATAACGGCGATATATTTCCAAGTCAGGATAATTCCCATGTATCTGCTGCCCCTTACCCTTCTAGATGATAGTGGATATTAGTTTGGAAGGTGCTGCCTATCTATGGAGCCTTGGTGAGTTCCTGCAGTGCATCTTGTAGATGGCACACACTGATGCTACTGTGCATCGGTGGTGGAGGAAGTGAATGCTTGTGCAATGGATGCCAATCAAGCAGGCTGCTTTGTCCTGGATGCTGTTGAGCTTCTTCGGTGTTGTTGGAGTTGCTCTCATCCAGGCAAGTGGGGAATATTCCATCACACGTGCTTGGAGATTGTGGACAGGCTTTGGGGGAATCAGGAGGTGATTTATTCACTGCAGGATTTCTAGCCTCAGGGGGAGGCACTGTGGCACAGGGGTTAGCACTGCTGCCTCACAGCACTGAGGACCCAGTTCGATCCTGGCCCTGGGTAACTGTCCATGTGGAGTTTGCACATTCTGCGTATCTCACCCTCACAACCCAAATATGTGCAGGGTAGGTGAATTGACCACGCTAAATTGCCCTTTAATTGAAAAAAAAATGAATTAGGTACTTCAAATTTAAAAAAAAGTATTCCTAGTCTCAGACCTACTTTTGTAGCCACAGTATATTGGCTAGTCCATTCAGTTTGTGGTCAATGGTAATCCCCAGGATGTTGATATTGGTGAATCCCGTGGTGGTAATGCCATTGAGTGCCATGGGCGGAATGTTTGATTTTCTGTTATTGGAGATGGTCATTGCCTGGCACTGTGTGACACGAATGTTACTTGCCACTTGTCAGCCCAAGTCTGGATATTGTCCAGGTCTTGCTGCATTTGCATGTGGGCTGCTTCAGTGCCTGAGGAGTCACAAATAGGGTTTGTTGTTGGAAAATGGTCAGTCACAAACATTTAATAAATTAATTTTCAATGCCCTGCCTCATCTACAGCAAATATAGCGTACAGTAAATCTTCAATTTAAGTTGCCAGGCTTAAGCTGTTTCGATTTGTTAAGTTTTAATGGAGCAGCATTTGGGTTTAGCTTTGTGAATTAGCTTTTGCAATGGCCTCTCCTGTTCACTGACACACCATGGATCTTCCTGTTTTCCTTTCCACCTTGCAGTTTACCTTCATGACCCTGCACCTTACGCTGCTCTCACGTCAAAGGTTACTTCTTGCTGGTCACATCCTGAACACTTGCTTACAATGAGTGTTCGGGAGTGGAAAAGGCAGTAAGCAGAAGAGGTAGTGAACAGGAGGCACATAAGAGTTATCATATGTCTTTTATATTTTGAATTTTATTTTAAAAGTCATTTTGGCAATATGTAGTATGTAACTTTCCAGGGCATAACGTTTTAATGTTGTGTACTAATGGAAAAATCTGATTTGCTTGTTATGGTTTCATTTTAAGTGGTTCTTTTCAGGAACACAGCTACAACTTAAGAAATTACTATGTTGTGCCTGTTCATTAACCTAGAAGGTAATACTATACGCATCAATTTTTTGTGTCTGAAGGTATTGACTTACTGTTACAGTTTTGTTTGTAGCTCTGTCTTTCGCATATGAACAGCAAATACAAGTGAAAAATGTACTTGTGGCATGTCCATGTGACATTAATTGGCTGGTTGATTCATCTTGTACCTGTACAAGCATTTCTATTTTCATTAAGTGACCACTTGGTGGTGCCAAGAAGTGATTTTTAAAATATATATAAAACAGTGAAGGACAACCTAGGCTAGTGAGTGGGCTCGAGGAATTACCCTCCATCTCAGTGGGTGCATTAGTGAAATTGGGTATTTGCATTAACCACGACGCCATGAATAAAATTAAGTGCACTTAATACATGCCAAATATTTCATAACCAGTCATAGAACATGCTTAAATAAACATTCATTTTTCTTTATTCGTTCATGGTGTAGTGATCTATATATCTGCTGGTATGTAAAGGGTTAACCACTGTATCATAGTGCTGGACAACCACTAGATGGCAGCACCAAATCCATGTATATAAACTGAACTCGGGTTCTTCCCACCTCTTCATATCAGGTGTGGCTAGATAGCAGAGTGTTAGAGAGATAGCTTAGTTGGCATGTTTGGTTAAACAATATTTATACTTATTTACTTAATCATCAGTTATTGTTGTAGATGAGTGAACAAACTCATTGATATTATATTTGTTATTCATTAAATGTTATTTACTTAATTTGAAGACTGATAGTTTCATTGAACTACATCCATCCGACTATTCTGGAAGTTAGCAAAGGAGTAATGATGTGTTATGACATAATATAACACATGGGATGTGGGCATCACTGGCTGGATCAGCATTTGTTGCCCATCCCTGAGGGCATTTAAGAGTCAACCACATCTGCTGCATCACGGCACCGAGGTCCCAGTTTCGATCCCGGCTCTGGGTCACTGTCCGTATGGAGTTTACACATTCTCCCCGTGTCTGCATGGGTTTCGCCCCCACAACCCAAAGATGTGCAGGCTAGGTGGATTGGCCAGGCTAAATTGAAAAAAATGAAAATCGCTTATTGTCACGAGTAGGCTTCAATGAAGTTACTGTGAAAAGCCCCTAATCGCCACATTCCGGCGCCTGTCCGGGGAGGCGGGTACGGGAATCGAACCGTGCTGCTGGCCTGCTTTAAAAGCCAGCGATTTAGCCGAGTGAGCTGAACCAGCCCCTTAATTGGAAAAAATGAATTGGGTACTGTAAATTTTTAAAAAAAGTCTACCACATTGTTGTGGATCTGGAGTCGCATGAAGGCCAGACCAGATAAGGATGACAGATTTCTTTCCCTAAAGAACATTAGTGAACCAGATGGTTTCATGGTCATCATTCAACTTTTAATTCCAGATTTTCTATGAATTGAATTTGAATTCCACCATCTTCCCTGGTGGAATTCAAACCCATGTCCTGAGCGCATTACCCTAGTCATGCTGGACAATACCACTACGCCAATGCCTCCCTCATATAAATAAAATGGTCAACTTCAAATGGCACAACAAATGTAATATTTACACTTACATTATTAATATGATGTGCAGATGCCGGCATTGGACTGGGGTGAGCACAGTAAGAAGTCTTACAACACCAGGTTAAAGTCCAACATGTTTGTTTCAAACACTAGCTTTCGGAGCACTGGTCCTTCCTCAGGTGAACGAAGAGGTATGTTCCAGAAACATATATATAGACAAATTCAAAGATGCCAGACAATGCTTAAAATGCGAGCATTTGCAGGTAATTGAGTCTTTACAGATCCAGAGATAGGGGTAACCCCAGGTTAAAGAGGTGTGAATTGTCTCAAGACAGGACAATTGGTAGGACTTTGCAAGCCCAGGCCAGATGGTGGGGAGTGAATGTAATGCGACATGAATCCCAGGTTCCGGTTGAGGCCATACTCATGTGTGCGGAATTGGCTATAAGTTTTTGCTCAGCGATTCTGCATTGTCGCGCGTCCTGAAGGCCGTCTTGGAGGTCAGAGGCTGAATGCTCTTGGCCTCTGAAGTGTTCCCCGACTGGAAGGGAACGTTCCTGCCTGGGTGATTGTCGCGCGGTGTCCGTTCATTCGTTGTGGCAGTGTCTGCATGGTCTCGCCTCGGTTCCACGCTTCGGGACATCCTTTCCTGCAGCGTATGAGGTAGACAACGTTGGCCGAGTCGCACGAGTATGTACCGCGTACCTGGTGAGTGGTGTTCTCATGTAATGGTAGTATCCATGTCGCTGATCTGGCATGTCTTGCAGAGATTGCCATGGCAAGGTTGTGTGGTGTCGTGGTTGCTGTTCTGAAGGCTGGGTAGTTTGCTGCAAACAATGGTTTGTTTGAGGTTGCGCAGTTGTTTGAGGTCAAGTAGTGGGGGTGTGGGGATGACCTTGGCAAGATGTTCATCTTCACCGATGACATGTTGGAGGCTGCGAAGATGATGTCGTAGATTCTCCGCTCCGGGAAAGTACTGGACGACAAAGGGTACTCTGTCGGTTGAGTCCTGTGTTTGTCTTCTGAGGAGGTTGGTGCGTTTTTTTTGCTGTGGCACGTTGGAACTGTCGATCGATGAGTTGAGCGCCATATCCCATTCATACGAGGGCATCTTTCAGCGTCTGTAGATGTCTGTTACGCTCCTCCTCGTCTGAGCAGATCCTGTGTATACAGAGGGCTTGTCCATAGGGGGTGGCTTCTTTAATGTGTTTAGGGTGGAAGCTGGAGAAGTGGAGCATCGTGAGGTTATCTGTGGGCTTGCGGTAAAGTGAAGTGCTGAGGTGACCGTCCTTGATGGAGACGAGTGTGTCCAAGAATGCAGCTGATTTTGGAGAGTAGTCCACGGTGTGTCTGATGGTGGGATGGAACTTATTGATGTCATCGTGTCGTCGTTCCAGTGATTCCTTGGCCGTGGGGTCCAAAGGAAAAAAATGTCACCAATGTGTCTGGTGTATAACGTCGGTTTGAAGGTCCCTGTGTAGTGATGAGGTCTTGTTCAAACATGTGCATGAAGATGTTGGCAAATTGAGGTACGAATTTGGTCCCCATGGCTGTTCCGTGCGTCTGGATGAAGAACTTGTCATCGAAGGTGAAGACGTTGTGATCCAGAATGAAGCGGATGAGTTGCAGAATTGCTTCTGGAGATTGGCAGTTGTCGGTGTTGAGTACTGAGGCTGTTGCAGCAATGCGTCGTCATGGGGGATGCTGGTGTGGAGTGCCAAGACGTCCATTGTGACGAGGAATGTTCCTGGTTCAACTGGTCCATGGGTGCTGCGTTTCTGTAGGAAGTCCGTCGTGTCGTGACAGAAGCTAGGCATATCTTGTACGATGGGTTTTAAGATGCCCTCGATGTAGCCAGAGAGGTTCTCACACAGGGTCCCATTGCCTGAAACATTGCCTGGTGTGTTGGCCTTGTGTATTTTCGGGAGGCAGTAGAGATCTCCAATGCAGGGAATACGTGGGATGAGAGCACGTAGGATGCTCTGAAGGTCTGAATCCAAGGTCTTGATCAGTCTGTTGAGTTGGCGGATGTGTTCCTTGGTTAGATCTGTGGGTAACTGTCTATAGCGTTCCTGGTTGTTGAGTTGTCGGTATACTTCTTTGCAGTAGTCCGTTTTAATTATTAACGTGACTTCTGGTTGGATCTATCCTCCGCAAGTTTTCTTGGATTAGGAATCAGCGATGTGCAGACGCTTCGCAATTCAGCATTTTTGATAAGTTATTCTTGGTTTTTAAACGCAACAAATAAAACCCTGGCAGATTTGATGATGCATTCTTTCACTAATTGGACATCTGATAATGGCTTTCCATTCTTTTGCTAGCCAAAGTCACTGCATCATTCTCATTTAATGTTTGTCTGAGTACTTGCCTCTGTGTTTTCATGGCTTTCTTCAGATTTGAAAGCTCTCAAGCACGTTGGGCAGAACCAGTTTGAGATTTTGCCCTGTTTCATAGTGTCTGTTAATAATCAGCTCATTGCGCAGTGAGCACAATGGTCTCCCTTTGAGTAACAAAATAATCCACCTCTTAACGCTTTTACCATTCTGTCCTCATCACCCATTTTTCTTTTTGGCTATTACTTTCTCTGCATTGTTTTGATTTTCACTTGATTCTTCCACCTCATCACGCCACTTCGACACAAAACGATCCATTAGGCAGGACCAAAGCAGATAACAGGCGAAAATATCAGTAAAAAAGCCCAACCTCCCACTAGTGCCCTAACACTGAACACCATGGTCTCTGAGCTCGAGTACCCAGAATGCGCTGGACATGTTGTTTGAAGGGCGGGAATTGCAGCATCGTGATCCTGGCCTCAACTGTAAAAAGGCGATCCTGGTGGGAAACGTGGCATCACCTCGTAGCAGTGTGATCCCAGACCTGGAATGAATTCAGTCGTGGTCCAATTCCCCTGCCCGTCTGCACCGTGGACAAGATCCCACAGGCCGAACAATGGTTGCCCACCACTGATATAGAAGATACAAATATGGACTCTAGTGAGTGAACACCACCAAAATATGTTGCTACATGGTTTGGGTAAACATAAAAGCTCTATTACTTTTTCAGTTGAAGTAACCTGTTCACAAGTTTTCATGTCAGAAAGACATGTAGCATACTGCACCTAGAAGTGTGGAGATAGTTGTGGAGAAAATAATGGTTAGCAATAAAATGGCAATTAAACTATAATTCCAGAAGGTACATCCCTTTCACATGTGGGACATGGGTGATCATCTAGATCATTTTGATCTTGACTGCAAAAACCAGTGCACAATTCCATTGCACAAAACTGCTGAGTGACATTTGAAAGCATGCCTCAAGGGTGGAAAATAGGTAAATAGAAACAACATCTTAATAAAATAGTTGATTATCTTCTTGGGGTTAAAGTGAATTTATTTATACAATTAGTTCCTTAGTTATGTCAAGTAAGACTAGGACATAGCCTAGTAGTACTTATCATTACTAGTAATTTCAGTGTTTTACAAATAATTAACACATTTTTATTTATATAGTCCCTTCCTTTACAGACGATGAATTACTTTTGAAATGCAAGGTAGAAAAGCCTAGGTCTCTCCAGTGGTAGTTTTGGCAGAATAGCTGATGGCACTCAGTTCTAAACCTCACCATCTCTTGTCAACACTTCAGACTGTTTATCCAACATTCACTCCTGGATGAACAAAGATTTTCTCCAACTAAATACTGGGAAGACCAAAGCCACGATTGCCCGAGGTTCCTGCCTGTAATGCCAATCACATATCCAGTTCGTCACTATGACTGGCTATTTCTAACTCAGTAACAGTGCCTGACTTTGTCCCTGCCTCAATTCTTTTGCAGCTGAAGCTCTCATTAATTCCTTTGTTACGGCTAGACTTAAATATTCCATTAGACTCTTGGCTGATTTCCCACTTTCTCACAGACGTTTAGAAGACTGAGAGATGATCTTATTGAAACATGCAAGGTCCTGAGGGAACTTGATAGGATGGATGCCAAAGAGAATGTTTCCTTTGTGGGGGAGACTAGAACTACTGACACAGTTTAAGAATAAGTGGTCTCATTTTTCAGATGAAGCTGAGAAGAAATATTTTCTCTCAGATGGCCGTTAGTTTGTGGAATTCTGTTCCCCAGAAAGCAGTGGAGGCTGGGTCATTTAATTTATTCAAAGCAGAGTTAGTTAGATTTTTGATAGACAAGGGGAGTTGAGGGTAATGGGGGCAGACAGGAAAGTGGAGTAGAGACCACAACCATATGAACCATGATCTTATCAAATGGCAGTGCAGGCTTATTAGGCCTCCTCCTATTCAACCCTCCATAAACAATATGTTAGGTAGATTGCTATGGTAAATTGCGCCTTAAATGTCCAATGATGTGCAAGTTAGGTGGATGGACCATGACTGGGCGGCAGATGGTTAACACTGCTGCCTCAGAGCTCCAGGGACCCGGGTTCAATTCCAGCTTCAGGTGACTGTGTGGAGTTTACACTTTCTCCCCATGTCTGCGTGGGTTTCCTCCGGTGCTCCGGTTTCTTCCCACAGTCCAACGATGTGGTTAGGTGCCGCTTAATTTCCAAAAGGATAGGTGGAGGTACTTGACTGGAGGCGTGGGCTTAAGTAGGGTGCTCTTTTGAAGGGCTGGTGCAGGCTCAAGGGGCCAAAAGGCCTACTTCTGCACTGTAAATTCTATGATCAATGTGCGGGGTTACAGGATTTGGGCAAGGAAGCGGGTATGGATAGGCTGCTGATTCGGAGGATTGGTGCAGACTTGGTAGGCCAATGGCCTCCTGCACTGTAGGGATTGCGCTTTTCAAGGAGACACATCCGGAGTGAGGCACATCTAGAGTGGGAATTGAAACTTGGTAATTTGGTGCAGTGAGGTAATCAGGAAAGATAAGTGGAAAATCTAATTCTGCTGTTTTTCAGTTAAAAGTGCAGTGTGTAGCTTAGTGTCTGATTGATTGAAGCTGCCCCCACCCTAATTGCTGAGAGGCAGTTATCTGTCAGGCACCTGAAGCCTGTTTAGGGGCACAAAAGGGCACATTGTATTCTTCTCTTTGAAGTTTAGGTATTTTTTGAGTCATCGATTAGCTGAGGTCTGCATAAAAGACAGACAGAAAGCGCACGCAGTAAGCTTGCGCTTTTCAAGGAGACACATCTGGAGTGAGGCACATCTAGATTGGGAATTGCAACTTGGTAATTTGGTGCAGTGAGGTAATTCGGTGCAGAGTGAGAGAAGGTGCTTTTTCCGGAGGTGCTTTTAACCCTGGTACGTAGTTTTTCTTTTCATTGTCTAATTTATTTATTTTTATTTTGAAATTGTAGTTGTATAAGTTTATACCTAAGGTTTAAGACATAGCAGGAGATCCCAGACCCATGTCATGCTCCTCGTGTGCGATGTGGGAGCTCAGGGACACGTCCACTGCCCCTGGCTCTTTCACGTGCAGGAAGTGTGTTCAGTTGCAGCTCCTGTTAGACTGCTTGAGGGCTCTAGAGCTGCGGATGGACTCACTTTGGAGCATCCGCGATGCTGAGGAGGTCGTGGATAGCACGTTTAGCGAGTTGGTCACACCGCAGGTGAAAGTTACTGAGGGAGATAGCAAATGGGTGACCAAAAGACAGAGCAAGAGTAGGAAGGCAGTGCAGGTGTCCCCAGCGGTCATCTCCCTGCAAAACAGATATACCGCTTTGGATACTGTTGGGGGAGATGGCTCACCAGGGGAAGGCAGCAGCAAGGTTCATGGCACCGTGGCTGGCTCTGCTGCACAGCAGGGCAGGAAGAAAAATGGCAGGGCTATAGTGATAGGGGACTCGATCGTAAGGGGAATAGACAGGCGGTTCTGTGGACGCAATCGAGACTCCAGGATGGTATGTTGCCTCCCTGGTGCAAGGGTCAAGGATGTCTCGGAGCGGCTGCAGGACATTCTGTGGGGGGGTGGGGGGAGGGTGAACAGCCAGCTGTTGTGGTGCACATAGGCACCAATGATATAGGTAAAAACGGGATGAGGGTCCTACAAGCGGAATTCAGGGAGTTAGGAGTTAAACTAAAAAAGTAGGACCTCAAAAGGTAGTAATCTCAGGATTGCTACCAGTGCCACGAGCTAGTCAGAGTAGGAATGTCAGGATAGATAGGATGAATGCGTGGCTAGAGAGATGGTGCAAGAGGGAGGGATTCAAATTCCTGGGGCATTGGGACCGGTTCTGGGGGAGGTGGGACCAGTACAAACCTGGGCAGGACTGGAACCGATGTCCTAGGGGGGGGTGTTTTCTAGAGCTGCTGGGGAGGGTTTAAACTAATGTGGCAGGGGGATGGGAACCGATGCAGGAAGTTGGAAGGTAGTAAAACAGGGACAGAAGCAAAAGGAAGTAAGGGGAAAAGTGCAAGGCAGAGAAGACATAGTCAAAAATCAAAAAGGGCGACAGTACAAGGCACAGTGACTGAGGGGAGCTCAGTGATAGGCCCAGTAATACTAAAAGGAATAAAACTGGAGATGTTAAGTAAAGTAGTAGCATGGATAGAGGATTGGTTAATTAATAGAAAGCAAAGAGTGGGGATTAATGGGTGTTTCTCTGGTTGGCATCATTAGCTAGTGGTGTCCCTCAGGGATCAGTGTTGGGCCTACAATTGTTTCACAATTTACAAGTTTGCAGATGACACTAAGATGAGTGGTAAAGCGAAAAGTGCAGAGGATACTGGAAGTCTGCAGAGGGATTTGGATAAGTTAAGTGAATGGGCTAGGGTCTGGCAGATGGAATACAATGTTGACAAATGTGAGGTTATCCATTTTGGTAGGAATAACAGCAAACGGGATTATTATTTAAACGATAAAATATTAAAGCGTGCCGCTGTGCAGAGACACCTGGGTGTGCTAGTGCATGAGTCACAGAAAGTTGGTTTACAGGTGCAACAGGTGATTAAGGCGGCAAATGGAATTTTGTCCTTCATTGCTAGAGGGATGGAGTTTAAGACTAGGGAGGTTATGTTGCAATTGTATAAGGTGTTAGTGAGGCCACACCTGGAGTATTGTGTTCAGTTTTGGTCTCCTTACTTGAGAAAGGACATACTGGCACTGGAGGGTGTGCAGAGGAGATTCACTAGGTTACCCCCAGAGCTGAAGGGGTTGGATTATGAGGAGAGGTTGAGTAGACTGGGACTGTACTCGTTGGAATTTAGAAGGATTGAGGGGGGATCTTATAGAAACATTTAAAATTATGAAGGGAATAGATAGGATAGATGCGGGCAGGTTGTTTCCACTGGCGGGTGACAGCAGAACTAGGGGACATAGCCTCAAAATAAGGGGAAGTAGATTTAGGACTGAGGTTTAGGAGGAACTTCTTCACCAAAGGGTTGTGAATCTATGGAATTCCTTGCCCAGTGAAGCAGTTGAGGCTCCTTCATTACATGTTTTTAAGGTAAAGATAGATAGTTTTTTGAAGAATAAAGGGATTAAGGGTTATGGTGTTCGGGCCGCAAAGTGGAGCTTAGTCCACAAAAGATCAGCCATGATCTCATTGAATGGCGGAGCAGGCTCGAGGGGCCAGATGGCCTACTCCTGCTCCTAGTTCTTATGATTCAATGAACTCTGCTGCCTGTTCCTCAGTCACAGACCCTTTTATTTTCAGCCACTAAAGAGCAAATAGGAGTCACTTTCATATCCCAGGGAGGTTAGTTGTGCAAGATGCTAAATTTCATACTGAAAATCAGAAGTAAAAAAGTTTTTTGGAAAGAGGAATACAGGGTTAATATTTCATGTCTTTAACCTTTTGAAGACTGAAAACTTCAATCCTGCCTTCCTATCTGCACAAATGCTGCCTGATTTGCAAGTGAACTTAGTCCAGGCCGTGACTGAACTTGGGAACCTGGTATGTATGGCGAATTCTCACCTGGGACAAGATATTTTACCCACAAGACATTGTATAAATCCCAACGTAATTTGCAACTGTGAGATAGCGAATAATCATACAATGATTTATATTAATAGCTTTCACAACCTAAAATAATTTTTTAAAGTTTTTATAAATTTAGGAGTACCGTACTTTCCGGACTATAAAGCGCACCTGACTATAAGCCGCACCCACTGATTTTGAAATTTTTTTTTATTTTGAACATAAATAAGCCGCACACGTATATAAGCCGCAGGTGCTTACCGGTACATTGAAACAAATGAGCTTTTACACAGGCTTTAACGAAATACGGCTCTGTAACAAAAATAAAAAATTAGCGGTAAAGAATAGCCTACCAAGAAAGTCATTGGTCACTGTGGAGCGAATCAATCCGATTAAGCTCTTAAGATTAACATAGAATCATCAGTTTGAAACATTAAAAATAAATAAATCATGTGTAAAAGAAGTATTTTATACTGATCGTAATCAAGATATCACAACCCAGGTGATCAGAGTCACTATCCTCCTCTGTGCACTGAAACCACTGAAGTCATCTCCTTCAGTGTCAGAGTTGAATAGCCTCAGAATTGCTTCATCCGATGTTGGATTGTTTTCATTGTCGCTCTCATCACTTTCATCCGGAGGCAAATTTCCCGCTGAGCTCATGCTGCCCTCTTCAACACGCAGCAATCCAGCTTTTCGAAACCCGTTGATGATAGTGGATTTTTTAACAATGCTCCACGCTGTCAGGACCCACTGGCAGACTTGACCATAAGTTGCTCTTTCGCATGCGGCCCGTTTTAGTGAAGGATTTCTCCCCACTGTCATCCAAGCCTCCCACTGAACACGAAGCGCCACCTTAAATGCACGATTAAACTGATGTCGAGTGGCTGTAAATACTTTGTTGTGCCCCAGGAATCACAGCTGGAATTGAGTTTGTCCTCTTGAATGGCTTCTTTCACAGAATCTGTTATGTGGGCCCTCATGCTGTCCCAAAACGAGCAATGCCTTGTTCCTGTGAAAGAATCCTCCCGGTCGCTTGCCGTAGCACTCCGTATGCCATTCATGCCTTAGGCTTCCGTCATCCATCCCTTTCTTGTTGACTTCACAACAATTCCTGTATGGAATTTTTCTTTTGGTATCGTCGTGCGTTTAAAAATCACCATCGGTGGAAGCTTTTTCTCCCGATGCCGTGCAAACTCAGAACACAGGTGAAGTGCGTTTTTTCATGCCCAGATTGTTTTCAGCATGGACGGATGATTCACCTTTCCTGTTGACAGTCCGAGTGAGAGGCAGGTCAAATGTCAGAGGAACCTCATCCATATTTATGATATTGTGTGGGCCAATGGAATGCTCTGCTATCATTGCATCAGTGAATTTGCGGAAGTTTGAAATTTTTTCTCGTAGTCGGGAGGGAGCTGCTGACACAAACTCGTCAGTACCCTGATGGACAGGCCTTTACGTCTCATAAATCTGAGACACCACGATGGTCCACCTCTAAAATTCTCAAACTTCATTGCGGTGGCGATTGTTTTGGCTTTCAGTCGGATCTGTACAGTTGAAACACCTCGGCCGTCTGCTCTCTGCATGTTGACCCAGTCTGCGAGCTCATTTTCTAGTTCGGGCCATCTGTTTTCTTCCCTCTGAAAGCTTTAGTTGTCTTTTGCACTGAGTCAATTCCTCACGCTGCTGTTTCCAACGTCTTATCATCGACTCACTTAAGACCAAGCTCTAGTGCAGCAGCTCTATTTCCTTTCCCAACAGCCAGATCGACGCCCCTCAACTTGAAAGCTGCATCATATGCATTTCTCCGTGTCTTTGCCATGATGAGGGTGACAAAATGACTACCGTAATCAGAATGATGGGATGTTTGAGCGCGCTCGATTAATTCTAAACAGTAAACTAAAAAGTTACATTGTTTTACCTTGACCCGTTACGCAATTTCATTGGTTTAGTGAAAAGAAAGCGGAAAAATCCATAAATAAGCCGCGTCGTTGTATAAGCCGCGAGGTTCGAAACGTGTGAAATAAGTCGCGGCTTATAGTCCGGAAAGTACGGGTAGCCAATTAAGGGGCAATTTATCGTGGCCAATCCACCTAACCTGCACATCTTTGGGTTGTGGGGGTGAAACCCACGCAAACACGGGGAGAATGTGCAAACTCCAGATGAACCGTGACCCAGGGCCAGGATTCGAACCCGGGTCTTCAGCGCCGCAGTTCCCCGCTATCCGGTGTGCCACATGCCGCCCTTCTAAAATAATTTATAGCCAATTGAGTATTTTTGAAGTGTCGTCACTGTTGCAATTAGAATCATAGAATCCCTACAGTGCAGAAGGAGGGCATTCGGCCCATCGAGTCTGCACCCAAAAGGGCATCTGCCTAGGCCCCATCCCCGTAACCCCACTAACCTTTTAGAAGCTAAGAGAAAATTTAGCATGCCCAATCCACCTAACCTGCACATCTTTAGACTAGAGGGAAACACAGCAGTATGCTATTGCACAGCAAGGTTTCAAAAAACAGCAATGAGATAAATAACCAGGTAATTTGTTGTCATGATTTTAGCCAAGTACAGGGAACTGCTTTATTCTTTTTCAAATAGTACTATGGGGAGTTTTAAGTCTATCTTTGTGCTAGATAGGATCTGGTTTAATGCCATCTGAAGAAGTAATTTCTTGCCACCTTTGAATAATTTAATTTCTGTATGTGTGTGATATTAATGA
This sequence comes from Scyliorhinus canicula, assembly GCF_902713615.1. Classification (NCBI taxonomy): domain Eukaryota; kingdom Metazoa; phylum Chordata; class Chondrichthyes; order Carcharhiniformes; family Scyliorhinidae; genus Scyliorhinus; species Scyliorhinus canicula. Next base: position 33,471,208 of record NC_052154.1, on the reverse strand, counting down.
GGGTTATCACACAATAGTTGTTATTTAAACAGAAAGCACAATATGGCAGTAATTTACCTTAGATTGTTTTAAACAACTGAATGATTTAAGCCTTTGCAGTACTCTGTTGAGAAAATAATTTATTTAAGGGCATTACAGTTATCCAATATATGAATCATGTGTTTGAACAGTATTTTAGTAAACATGGGAATCAGACTTAGATCATTTCACAATGCACAATTAGAGAAATGGAAGCACATATTTTACATGACAGATTTTAAATGGTTTATCATACTGTACAAATATTCACAATACATCTGCATACAATTTCCAGATAAATGTATTTAAAAACTAAACCACTGAGTTTTTAAAAAAAAATCATAACAGGTGGTTCCCACTGTAAATTTATTCAACATTCATTTACGATGGAGTAACTAACATACAAATCCAGGCCCAGTCCAAAATAATACATGGAAAACTTGTTCCTGAATGAAAGAAAACAAAAACATTACTGAAAGGCACTTAAATAGATCAGCAGCATCTGCTGCAATTGACTCTTATAGGAAATACAATGATCTCCAAATTTAGATCATAAGAAGCTCATTTACTGAACGCACGATGATTCTCCTGTGGGTTTAATAATGTGACACTGCAGTGAAACATACAGAACAGTGTTTTATGTGTTCATATTTCATGTATTCAGCTAGTTGCCAAAACAGAATTGCAGAGAGATTACAAATTTGGGGCTCAGCAGTTCCAGATTACAAAAGAGTGGACAACAAAAAGATAGACAAGAACAACCAAGATTCCCCTTTCCTAACTTCTATCCAGTTGCTATCCTATTTCTAACAAAGAAACTCAAAAGTGAAGCCAAAGATTTTGGATAAGGCAAGAGTGAATATAGAAATAAAACTGACAGCAATATTTTCAAGTTGCTGCACTCAAATTGTGAGAAATCAAGATTTTTAAATATCAGTTTGTAGAACATTCTTTTGTAAAAGGATAAATATTCATCTGCATACACCACTGGAAACAGCCCCTGTTCATCTGAAAGTGCTTTCCAGGATATTCCAGGCTCAGCATCTTTCAATATTACATTCTCAGGTCCCCAATGGGTCTGGCCAATAAGTCGACTGATCAATATGTTAAGATCTGCGAGTTCCTAAACTTGACCTCTAATCTCAACAGAACGGGGACTATTTCAGTCAGGACAGTACTGAAGTTGGCAACAGTGCACCAAGTTGAAAGGAATTTGGACAGGTTTCCCACTTTGGACTGTTATCCAATGAGCCCTTGTTGGTCATTATTAAACAGGGCAGCTAAAGGGAACTACAGATATTTGTGGAATGATACCTCAGCATGAGTCAGCACTTAAAGGTTGGGAAGAATAACAAAGTTTTAGCCTTCAATACCCTAAGCTTGATTATTCATGAATATCATATAATAAAACACGGTGCAGCTAAAATGTTCCTTGGAATAGATTCCTCAATATTGTGCCACTGTACTATTTTTAGCTAGGAAATTCTGTTGCTGCATAATAAAATACTTTGATAAACAGAAATCCAGTTTTAAGAAAAACACAATCTATTACATTAGAGCATGGGAAATACTTTCTGTAAATCAACATTAATTACACACTGTGCCTATCGAAATGTACACAGCAGCATTTTTCTATTTCATTAGATTAAACTGAGGTGTCCATCCGTAGCTAACATCAATCAAATTTATTATTCAATCAATTGTCCCTTGGTTCTTGTAATCCCAGCTCTACCAACATTCTTAACATCCTTCCTTCATTTTACAAGATCACCGCATTCACCATTTAGTATTGCTAGGGTAGCCAGCCTTTAAACTGGATTCAGGGTTTGTTCATCATCTTGTACATGCCTTGCTGGAGGTTTCATCCTCCCCTGTATCTTGTTTGTCTTTCTCAGCTTCAATCCAGCTCTGGGGTGGTATCATTTTCTTTGGGCCAAAGGGTGGAGCACCGATAAGCATTTCAATGTCATCATAATTTAGAACTTCTTTCTCCATGAGTGCATTGCAAGCTAAAATAAAAATTAGAGAATTTGAACAGGAAGTTTTTTTTTTAGAAAAGTCACAATTCAAATATCATGTCTAGGTCAAAAGCTAAGATTAAATTACACATAATGTGCAATTTTACTGGTAGAATTTCAAGCCGCACACCAAGATATAAGTTTGAATTAGACAAATTTATTTCGGAACAGTAAAAACTGACAACATGCCATTCTCATGCAAGGGCGATTAGCGAGCTTCCAAAGTGGCTCAACGGCTTCACCAGCATTGTTTTGTTTAATCATCCTTGGTGTTGCTGACAAGGCCAAATTTGTTTCCATCTCTAATTGCCCTTGAGGTGGTGTTGGTGACCCTCCAACTTGAAGTGCTGAATTCATGGAACATAGAAAATACAGCACAGAACCGGCCCTTCATGTGTGTATAAAGTGCTAAAGTGCTTTCAGGTAGGAGTTCCAGGATTTTAATCCAACAACAGAAAAGGAACAGTCATAATAGTTCCAAATCAATTGGTATGTGCCTTGGAGGGAATTTACAGATGCTACCCCTTTCCTTCTAGGTGGTAGGGCATGAATTACACCTACAACAACAAAGATTAGTGGCAGGTAGAGTTATACAGAACTGGTAATGTTGCTGAACTCAATTGGGATAACGATAGTCACATCAGTATTTTTGGTTGATTTCAGAGTTCTCACTAGCTGAATGTCACAGGCGGGCAGCACGGTAGCCTTGTGGATAGCACAATTGCTTCACAGCTCCAGGGTCCCAGGTTCGATTCCGGCTTGGGTCACTGTCTGTGTGGAGTCTGCACATCCTCCCCGTGTGCGTGGGTTTCCTCCGGGTGCTCCGGTTTCCTCCCACAGTCCAAAGGTGTGCAGGTTAGGTGGATTGGCCATGATAAATTGCCCTTCGTGTCCAAAATTACCCTTAGTGTTGGGTGGGGTTACTGGGTTATGGGGATAACGTAGAGGTGTTGACCTTGGGTAGGGTGCTCTTTCCAAGAGCCGGTGCAGACTCGATGGGCCGAATGGCCTCCTGCACTGTAAATTCTACGATATCTATGACATTAGATAAAGACAGGGTTGAGCTAGGCAGTAATACCACTGGAGTCAAATAGTCTAGTGACGTTCTCTATCTGGATCCATACATAAGTAAGAGCTGTTGAATTTACTGGCATAAATCCACCCGTACCATTTTCTAGAGCTCTGAAGAGTCATGTGGACCCGAAACATGAACTCTGATTCTCTCGCCATAGATGCTGTCAGACCTGCTGCGTTTATTCCTTATTTACTGTATTTATTGTTATTAATTACTTTGATGTAACCGGCCCAGCTTTTAACAAGGTATTATGCACCAATATAGGACTACTTGCACATTACTGGCTTCAGTCATACTCCAACTTCATCTACTACTGCCGTAACTCTACTACCACTACAACCATACCCACAACAACTTGTATTTATAATAATCTTTATTATACCGTCTCTATATTATCAAAATAACTGTCTATTAAGGGCTGATTTAGCTCACTGGGCTAAATCGTTGACTTTTGAAGCAGGCCAGCAGCACGGTTCGATTCCCGTACCAGCCTCCCCGGACAGGCGCCGGAATGTGGCGACTAGGGGCTTTTCACAGTAACTTCATTGAAGCCTACTCGTGACAATAAGCGATTTTCATTTCATTTCATAATAAAATATTCCAGGATGCTTCACTGGAATGCTACAAAAAAAATTTGACACCAAACCACCCGAGGCAATATTAGGGCCGGAGAACAAAATCTTGGTCTAAGAGGTTTAAAAAGCGTCTTAAAGGAGGGAAAACAGATTGAGACATGGAGGAGGCTTAAGGAGGAAATCTCACCGCTGCAGATTGAGGCAACTGAGGGTGCGGCCACCAAAGATGCAGCAATTAAAATGCTCAAGAAATTCAAATTAAATGACCATAAATACCTTAGAGGCTTACAGGTTTTAAGGAGATTACAGAGCTAGGGAGGGTCGGCGCCATTGGGGGGGGGGGGGGGGGGGGGGGGATTTGAAAACAAGAATGAGAATTTTTAAATTGAGGTGTTGCTTAACTGTTTGCCAGTATAGGTCAGAGAACATTGGGTAAATGGGACTTGCTACAAGCAAAGACACATGGAGCAGAGTTTTAGATGAATTCCAGTTTATGGAGGGTACAATGTGGATGGACAAGAAGAACTCTCCTCTCAGTACTGTCCCCCCATGTACAGTAGTGTGGTGACTAGGGGATTTTCACAGTTAATTCATTGAAGTGTTAATGTAAGCCTACTTGTGATACTAATAAAGGTTATTATTATTAGTGGGTGCATTCACACATATATGATTTTCCTGCTGTATGCAATTGCTGGTGTTTCTGGTTTGATAAATTTTAACTAGAATTTTGACAACTTCAGAAATTCAAACTTCGCATTCTTGTTTAAGTACTGCCAGCTCTGGACTGGAGTTCAAATCTCTAGCCACACATTCTTTCTCAGAGGTGAATCTCCAAAGAAATGGCCAGGAAGCAGCTTTTGCAGGCAGTCTCTCTTGTCTTCCCAACCCGCATTTGCTGTAGGTAATCGGGTGATAAATTCTGAGCATATATGTTACGAAATTTGTGATGTGCATCACAACATCCCTTGCTACAGGCAAGCTTTGTGAGATGGATAGTTCCATTCGAGGTGGAAGATTTTGCCTTATTGAGCCTTGGAGAGTTGAAAGGTGCTGAAATATGTAGCTGTCTGCTTAGTTTCACCACTGCATCAAAAACTGTGGATGCAGCTTGAGTTTCAGTAAAGTTTGTCACTTGGATCTGCCTGAAAAAGACTTAATGACGGGTAACCACACTTTGAGGTGTAAGCAGCTGCTGGCACAACCCAAAATAGTCAGTGTGTTATACAGTTTATGATCTGCTTTTGTAATTGACATTTTTGGCAATCCAATATGGGTGCTTGTGTGGGATAAACCACAAATCCCACCCCACCACCAACCCAGGATGCATTTGAGGGAAAATAAATAAAATTCAATATTTTTTTCTAATATTTAAAATGTGCCAAATTTTACTTCCAGCAGGTGTAGCTTTTGAAGCTGCATATTAGACCCAGGTGTTTTCTTCTCAGATCTAAAAGGACTTCAAAAGCTGCACCTGGGTAAATAAAACAGATAATTAAGAAAATATCTTGCAGAAAGGATCATATTGATTTCAATTCTCCACAGCATTTATCTAAGGTCTTATTTTATCTGAACTCTCGTTTTACAACATCCACCCACACCCAGATTGCACCTGAGTGTTTTCTGTATATAACACTTTTAGAAATGTAATTCGAGAGGTTTTTAAAAAGTATACTACTGTATTTTGTAACTATAAAGAATATTCACTATTCTCGATGGTGGCCAGATGTGCATGATAACTAAGTTTTTGGTCAAAGCATTACTCTCTGCAAGTAGAATTTAGAATTAACTTAGAATTAATACCCCTAGGACAGCACGGTGGCCTAGTGGTTAGCACAGCTGCCTCTCGGCGCTGAGGTCCTAGGTTTGATCCCGGCTCTGGGTCACTGTCCGTGTGGAGTTTGCACATTCTCCCTGTGTCTGTGTGGGTTTTGCCCCACAACCCGAAAATGTGCAGAGTAGGTGGATTGGCCACGCTAAATTGCCCCTTAATTGGAAAAAATAATTGGGAATTGGGTAATCTAAATTTATTTTTAAAAAATTATTACTCTTTGATTTTAAGTATTCAGAAAGAGTAACCTCCTGGGATTTGCAGTTTAGTTTTTTGTAAGAAAGAGAATTACTTAATACTGGTGAAGATCATTGAAGTATATGGACTACCAATCATTGCAAAAAAGCATTGAATAGTTCAAAGTAATTAAGACCTGTAGTTCTACTATATGTAGCTCAATATTATTACACAAACATCAGCATGCCAGCTAGTACTACAAACGTGGGAGCAATACAGAGAGGGGCGCAAACGCGGAAGCAAACCAGAGAGCGGGCGCAAACGCGAGAGCGGCGCAAACGCAGGAGCAAACCTGAGAGCAACGCAAACGCAGGAGCAAATCCGAGAGCGGCGCAAACACGGGAGCAAATCCGAGAGCGGCGCAGACCCGAGAGCGGCGCAAACACGGGAGCAAATCCGAGAGCGGCGCAAACGCGGGCGCAGACCCGAGAGCGGCGCAAACGCGGGTGCAGACCCGAGAGCAGCACAAACGCGGGAGCAAACCCGAGAGCGGGCATAAACGCGGGAGCAAACCCGAGAGCGGGGACAAACGCGGGAGCAAATCAGAGAGAGGGCGCAAACGCGGGCGCAGACCCGAGAGCGGCGCAAACGCGGGTGCAGACCGAGAGCAGCGCAAAGCGGGAGCAGACCCGAGAGCGGGGGCAAACGCGGGAGCAAACCCGAGAGCGGGAGCAAACCCGAGAGCGGGGGCAAACCCGAGAGCGGGGGCAAACCCGAGAGCGGGCGCAAACGCGGGAGCAAACCAGAGAGCGGGCGCAAACGCGGGAGCAAACCCGAGAGCGGGCGCAAACGCGGGAGCAAACGCGAGAGCGGCGCAAACGCAGGAGCAAACCTGAGAGCAACGCAAACGCAGGAGCAAATCCGAGAGCGGCGCAAACACGGGAGCAAATCCGAGAGCGGCGCAGACCCGAGAGCGGCGCAAACACGGGAGCAAATCCGAGAGCGGCGCAAACGCGGGCGCAGACCCGAGAGCGGCGCAAACGCGGGTGCAGACCGAGAGCAGCACAAACGCGGGATCAAACCCGAGAGCGGGCATAAACGCGGGAGCAAACCCGAGAGCGGGGACAAACGCGGGAGCAAATCAGAGAGCGGGCGCAAACGCGGGCGCAGACCCGAGAGCGGCGCAAACGCGGGTGCAGACCCGAGAGCAGCGCAAACGCGGGAGCAGACCCGAGAGCGGGGGCAAACGCGGGAGCAAACCCGAGAGCGGGAGCAAACCCGAGAGCGGGGGCAAACCCGAGAGCGGGCGCAAACGCGGGAGCAAACCAGAGAGCGGGCGCAAACGCGGGAGCAAACCCGAGAGCGGGCGCAAACGCAGGAGCAACCCGAGAGCGGGCGCAAACGCGGGAGCAAACCCGAGAGCGGGGGCAAACGTAGGAGCAAACCTGAGAGCTGGAGCGCAAACAACTAGGTGCACGAGAACGCAAGTGTCCGGGTGCACGTGCATCTTTGAGATAGTGAGCAAGCGTGAGAGAGCATGTGCGACTAAAACAGGAGAGAAATATTCCTTCCTCTTTGTTCAAACAAGGAATATGTAACTTACTGCAAGGAGTTTATCCCGGTTATCCAGTAGGAGCTTCTCTGTGCGCCTGTAAGCACTAGCCACCAATATATTGACTTCCTGTGGAATTAAGAAAATCAGTGAAAGACTGCAAGCGTTACTAAAGACAATTATTGGGAACATTCATTCAATTGAACTTATGATAGTCATATAAATAATTTCACAATGAAACACCTACTCAACTCACCTTTTTTGTCAGTTTACCACCAGTATTATTAGTGAAATCAGCTTAAAAGTCTAAAATAGGAATATCAACAACCATTATCAACACTGAAATTTACAAATTGCTTCACAGAGGCATTATAAAGCAAAATGTGACACTAAAGCCTGCAAGGCAACATTCGGCTAAACGCTTGGCCAAATAGACTTTAAGGAGCATCTTGAATGAGGAAAGAGACGGAGAGGGATTGAGAGCTTTAGGAAGGGAATTCTAGAGCTTGGGGCTTTGGCAATTGCAGGCAGGGAAACCAATGATGCGGCATTAAAAATTGAGATTAAAAAAAGAGGGCAAATTAGATGAGTGAAGATAATTTCAGAGGATTATGGGGCCGGGAGAGATTACTGGGGTGGGTATTTGACACAGAGCAGGGTAGGCCTCCACTGGATACAAGAGAAATTGGCTATCCACCCAAGTTTCACAGCATTATGTGGTCCTTACATGAAAACATACATGGCACCATTCAGTTCAGAGGTTTCACCTCTTGACAGTTTTCAGATCAAGATTGGGTGAAACAAGGTTGCAACTTAGCCCTTACTCGGTTTTGTATTTTTCTCTTCCCTCTTCCCTCCCTGCCATAACAAACAGTTAGGAGCAGGAGTAGGCAATTCAGCCCCTTGAATCTGCTCCGCCATGGCTGATCGGATTATGGCCTTAACTCCAGTTCCCTGTCTTCCCCTATAACCTTCAACTCCCTTGCTGATCAAAAATCTATCTAATGCAGCCTTGAACATATTCAGTGACCCTGCCGGGGGGGGGGGGGGGGGGGGGGTCCCCAGAAGAAGTGGGGGGGGGGGGGGGGGGACTTCCTGGGGAAGAGAATTCTATAGACTAATGGCACTCAGAAAACAATTCTCCTCATCTCAGTCTTAAAGGGGAGACCCCTATACTTTAAGCTGTCTCCCAGTTTTAGGCTCTTCCACAAGGGGAAACCTCCTCTCAGTATTCACCCTGTCAAGTCCCAGCAGGGGACTTATATTTCAATAAGATCGCCTCTCGCTTTTCTAAACTCCCATGGGTATAGAGCCAACTATTCCTCACACGATAACCCCTTCATCACAGGAATAAGTCAAATGAACCTTCTCTGATTTGCTTCTCATTATCATTATTACCAAATGATCAGATGGAAAACTTCTCAACCTATCAAGACCGAAAGGCAAAATAAAAACGTAGTTGTCCTGATCACAGAACTTCAGCACGTCGATGATTTTGCCCAGATACAAGAGCAGCTCCAAATGCTTGTGGACCACTGTCTTATGCCTGTGTCAATTTCTCCCTCATTAATTGGGTCAGGGAACCTGTAGTTATGGGACAAGCTATTGTGCCTCTGCTGGTGACCAGACTCAACAGCACACCACTGGAAGGACTCAGCAAAGCTAACTTGAGTCTACGCTGACAACCTGCCTCTTGAAGAACTGAGCACGTGCATTAGCATTAGCAACAGACTAACAAAACAGGCATGGAGAAACAAACTGAGCCATAGTTAAAAGATGCTTATCTACAAGGCCTGTATCCACAGCACATTGCTGAATGGCAGTGACGTTTTAGACAACTTCCACCTGCCAAGAGGTTCAATAACTTCCATCTCTGGTGTCTACGATGCATCCTTGGGAACATATGGAAAGGCAAACTCCTTTCTAGAGCAAACTAAGCACTAATTTAACACTTATAAAGCAAAGAGGTCTTTGCTGGCTTGGCATGTGCACAGGATGGATGATGGCCTCATTTCCAAGGATATGTTACACAGGGAGGTAGCCTGTGCTAAGAGATCAGCAGTGTGCCCGAAGCTCAGTTTCAAGGATTCTATTAAAAGAGACATAAAACCTCTCAACAGCAGTGATGACCAGAAAGAAATTCGAGCTGATGATCAATGCAAATGGGAAAAAAAACAGCCGTGGACAGGAATTGTGGTAGATTTTGCCTTTCCGCACTCAGCCTATTGGGCTACCAAAAATAGCACAGCAGAGCTCAACTGACGTCACTCATCTCGGAAGTTGAATTGTCGCCACCTCTCACAGCATGGAGAGGGGATGGGGGGGAAGATTTGAGCAAAACCATCTTGAGCACCTGCCAGCAGCAGAGCGGCAGTGCGCACCCTTCTGGTGGGATGAGTGATGGCCGGCTGAATGGCAAATCAAACCAGAATCCTGTTCTGACCAAAAGGATTGAAATTCTGGGAATACATATACAATCCAAAATATGCTTTTTGCTCATCTACTAAGGTGACAAGAAGCTGCTAGGGATTGTGTAGGTGCAGGAGCCAGTGGGGGGATGGATTGGTGTCCGCATCAGAAAAGGTCATTGGGATGCTCACGGCCTTCTATGAGGGGCTTTATAAGTCAGAGCCACCAGAGGACAAGCAAAGGGTGGCAGAGTTATTAGAGGGGTTGGAGTTCCCCCAGGTGGGAGAGAACTGTTGGGGGGGGGGGGGGGGGAAGAGTTTGAGGTGCCGTTTGGGTTGGAGGAGGTTCGTACGGCCTTGGGGAAGATGCAGATGGGGAAGGCACCGGGGCCAGATGGGTTCTTGGTAGAATTCGACAAGACATTTGTGGATCAGTTGGCCTCATTGGTGCTGGGGATGTGCAATGGCTCATTGGCACGAGGTCGCTCCCGGAGACGTTAGGACTGGAGCCATTCTCTTCTTCTGAAAAGTACAAAGACCCCACAGAGTGTGGGTCGTCCAGGCCGATTTCTCTACTCAACTTGGATATTAAACCTTTGGCAAGATTTTAATGTTATGGTTGGCGCCCTGTCTCCAGGAGGTTGTGGGGGAAGATCAGAGAGGCGTTATGAAGGGTAGGAAGCTGGTATCCTTAATGTTGTGGTGGGGATGGAACTGGATATAATCATATCTTTGGATGCAGAAAGGTGTTCAATAGGGTTGAATAGAGCTATCTGTTCGCGGTTCTGGAGAAGTTTGGGATCGGTCCCGAGTTTATTTTGTGGGTGCGACTGCTATATGAGGCATCGTCTGCTAGCGTGCGAACTAACAGCATGAGTTCAGGGTCCTTTAGGTTGCATAGGGGAATGAGATAGGGTTGACCCATGTCTCCGTTGTTGTTCACGCTGGTGATCGAGCCATTGGCAATTACCTTGACGGCTTTGGACAAGTGGAGAGGGATTGCGTGTGTGGGGAGGTTGGAAGATAGTGGAGTACAGGGTGTCTTTGTATACCGACAATCTTTTGCTCTCCTCTATGTAAGAGACCCAGTGACAGTGATGGGGGATATTGAAGAGGTTTGGTTCCTTGTCGGGATATAAACTAAATGTTGAGAAGAGAATTTTGTGGTTGGGTCTGGGGGGCTGCCGTTTCATCTGCGGTTTAGCTGGAATTAGTTTCTGCTATCTGGGGGTCCAGGTGGCGTGGAATTGGGCACGGTTTCGCAACTAGAATTTAATTAGCTGGCAGTAGGGTTAGGGCAGATTTGCCGAGATGGGACAGCCTTCCATTGCTGCTGGCAAGCCGGGTTCAGACTATTACGGTGAATATCTTGCCAAGATGTGTTTTTTTTTTTTTTAATAAACATTTTATTGAGGTATTTATGGTTTTATAACAGTAACAGAAGAAACAGTGTAAATGCAATTATAAACATAGTGCAAAAGCCGCTCTCTCACAGGTCCCACCTTTTCTCGCCTCCTACTCTACAATAAACTACCCCCACAGCCACCCCCCCCCCCCCCCTTCTGCTGAAGGTTAATTTTCCCTAAAGAATTCGACAAACGGCTGCCACCTCCGGGTGAACCCTAACACTGACCCCCTCAAGGCAAACTTGATTTTCTCAAGATGTGTGTTTTTCTTTCAATGGCTCCCAGTCTTTCTGCCTAAAGCATTTTGCAGTGGTTGGAGTGGCTCATAACACAATACATATGGGCAGATTCGGAGGGGGGTCTTGCCGAGGGGGAGGCAGGAAGTGTTGTTTTATTATTGGTCGGTCAATGCGGAGAATGTGCTGGATTGGTTTGGGGACCAGGAAATCACTTGGGGTGCGGATGGAGTCGGGGTCTGCCAGGGGTCAAGCTTGGAGGCACTGTAATGCCATCTCTGCCGTTGCCCAAAATATTCTTCGACCGGCTGTGATCAATATATTAAGATATGGCGACAACTGCGCTAAAACCTTAAGCTGTGGGTAGTATCAAGGTGGGCCCCTATCTTTAGGAACTAATCTGTTCACTGTGAAATTGTAAGCCACATTTGGGGGTGCAAAGGCATGGGGTGGGAGCGGGTTTGGGACTTGTATTTGGAGGGTCTGTTTGCAAACTGGAAGGAGCTGAAAGGGAAAATAGGACTTAGGACTTTCAGGTGCATGATTGGGTTCGGTAGGCTTTTTTTTACATTCCCAGAGGCACTGCCTCCACTTTGCTGGAAACGATACTCTTCTGTGTGGGGTCGGCACAGGCGGATTATAGGGAGAGCAGGTTTTGTTTGAGGAGGTGAGGACCAGATGGGAGATAGGGCTGGGACTCATTTTAAGAGGTGGTGTGGAGGAGTCACTCTGCAGGGTGAACTGGGGGGGGGGGGGGGGGGGGGGGGGGGGGGGGGTGGGGGGGGGGGGGTGGGGGGGGGGGGTGTTGTTATAGACGTTGATAGGATTTGTCTGTTTGGGCGTTGACACATGTATTATTATTGTTTTGTTTCCCCCTGTCACCGCCCGTATGGAGTTTGCACATTCTCCCCATGTCTGAGTGGTCTCACCCCCAACCCAAAGATGTGCAGGTAGGTGGATTGCCCGCGTAAGTTGCTCCTTAGTTGGAAAACAAAGAAAGTACTTTAAATTTTAAAAATATATATTGTTTTGTTTCAATTTGTTAGAATGTTGAAAATTCAATGAAAATACTTTTTAAAACGTTGGTAATTGATCCTATATCACTGTAAAATTACATGATCCATGTGCTCCTGGAGTCCTTGGCTGAATGGTCGTCGACCAATTACTCCCATTTCTCTGTATCAGGGAATGAAATGTGTCCAAATGTTTCAACCATTCCATAGGATTTCACCATGGAGTAAGCCACTCTTGTAACTTTTCGCAAGTCATCCTGAGCACCTGAATATAAAAATTGTATAATTTCAATCCAGGAATATCTACTGAGAGACCCAGTGGTTAGCACTGCTGTGTCTCACGCCAGAATCCGGTTCAATTCCGGCCTTGGGACACTTTTGGGCGGAGTTTTTATGTTCTCCCCATGTCTGCGTGGATTTCCACCGAATGTTCTGATTTCCCCCCAGTCCAAAGATGTGCGGGTTAGACTACGGGGTTATGGGATAGGGCGGGTGGACACGGGTAGTTCAAAGAGTCAGTGCAGACACGATGGGCCGAATGGCCTCCTGCATTGGAGGATTCTATGATGCTATACGTACGTGAATTTGGCTTCCAAAGAAGATTTATCTAATTTTTATGATACAAATAAAAGTAAATCATATCACCTCTAGAAATGCAAAGTTTTCTCCACTGAACAATTTCAAAAATTTCCCACGTTTTGAGCACAAAAAGCTCTCCCAACACATTACAACACTGGTGACATGGCACGATGGGTCAAATGCACAGGTTCCTTTTACTATTCCTTCTAAGAATATAATAAGAAGTCTCACAACACCAGGTTCTAAGAACATAAGAATAGGGCCATTGTCATAACCTGCATGGAACCTATGAGGTGACAATGATTAAACTCCCCGTGAGCCTTGCCGATTAAGAGCTCCCCATTAAAGGGGGAGGGGAACTCTAAACCATGTATAGATACCTTTTGTATAAAGTCGGCCAGTTTGGTTACCGACAGGAGACATCCAGCTAGGGATCTTTCCTGCTGTGTAAATAATTGTTATCGTAATAAATCTTTATTTCCTTTTAACAACTCGGTGTCTCCTTCGTGGGCTACAAAAGCCATTCAGCCCTTCGCGTCCACTACACGATTCAGTTATGGCTGACCTTCCACTTCAACACCGTTTTCCTGTGCTATCCCATATCCCTTGATGTTGTTAATACATAAAAATCTATTGATCTCAGTCTTCAACATACTTATAACAGCCTCCACAGCCCACTAGGGCAGAGGATTCTTGATTCAGCACTCTTTTGAGTCAAGGAATTCCTCCTCATCTCAGTCCTAAATGGCCAGCCTCATATTCAGAGACTGTGTCCCTTAGTTCGCGACCACTGCGCCAAGTCAAACATCCATCCTGCAACTACCGGTCAAGCCTTTTGAGATCACCTTTCATTCTTCTAAATCCAGAGAATAACAACCCAGCTTATTTAATCTTTCCTCATCGAAGGAAAATTCATATTCAACTTAGTTGGGTTCAATTCCTAAAATTGAATAAGTGGATGAATTACACTTACAATGTCTAATGGCACACAAGTGTATTCATAGTGTTTCCTCGCAAGCAGCCTTTAAGAGAACGATTGCATTGATGTCATCGGCCATTGGCATGGGCAACTGGGCAGTCTAACATCGCAGACTGTAGAGCTAATATCTTCTCAATAAAGCTCTACGTTTTGGTTGAACCGCCAAGGCCTGCAGACTCAATCTGGAATTCACCACATAAAAACTGACTCGGTAAGTGAACAACGTTTGTAGGCACCCAAAGAAATAAATTATTCAAATCGTCACTACCTGAAAGCTGGCAACAGGGAGCCAAACCAGAGGAACCAAAAAAATCTGGAAGAGCACAACCGAGGAAACCTGCCAGGTGCACAGCTGCCGAGTTCTTTTCGGACAGTGAATAGCAAATATCCTACAACAGCAAATTTAGAACTGGGGGTGTATCCTTGTTTAATGGAGAAATGAAGCAAGGTAGCACTAAAATTTTGTAGCACATTGTACACACGCAGGTTCTTCGAGAGAAAAATGGTAGGAGGTTTTGGCGCCATGGAACCATTTGATGAGAATACGGAGTGATTTGATTATTTTGTTCAAGCTAACAAGATAACAGCAAATACAAACGTCCCAACATTCCTCAGCATAATGGGGGGAAATATTTAAGCGCCTTAGGAGTCTGGTACAGCTGGAAAGGCCAGGCACCAAAACAAAGCAACAGTTGAAAGTTTGCAGGGCCACTATTCACCAAAACCTTTAGTCATCGCAGTAAGGTTTAGGTTTCATAAGCACAACCAAGAAGGTGAATTGATTACACAGTTTGTAGCTATCCTGAAAAGACTGGCTGAACACTGCGAGTTCAGGGATGTGTTAAACAATACCAGAGATAGATTAGTCATCTGGGATTAAGGAGCAAAGCTATTCAAAACCAAAAGCAACCTGACCTCCGAGGCAGCTTTAGAAGTTGCTCATCCATGCAATTATCAGCCAAAATAGCTCAACAGTCGAGTTCAACACAAGATTTCACAAGTCAGCTGAAACACAAATGCAAACATGGACGCCTACTTGCAAAATCCGGCAGCAGGTTGTTGGTGCAGACATCACGTGCAGAAATTGGGACAGAAAGTGCCACATTGCAAGCACTTGTTGGAAAAAGAAATAAGCTTCAGGCAAATGTTGCAGGAAGCAAGAGCTGAATAAAACAAATGGCAAAGTGAATCATGGAACAAGTGTCCACGTGTTACAAAAATGATGCGAGAAGAAACTCAATTCACACTCCAAAGAAGAACTTTCATCAAATGTCCTAGCTATTGCTGGTGCAACAAACTGATACTGGGTCACTCCATTACTGGACGGTAAGCCGGTGAAGGTGGAGGCGGATACTGGGTAGCCGTCTCGCTGGTGCCAGAGACTCTTGATCACAAAAAGCTACAACATATTACTCTGCAACCCTTGAAGATAGTTAAAAAACTACACTGGAGCAGTGGTTCCTTGAGGAGCTGAATTGATATAACAATGCAATTAAATAGACAGGTGGCAGATTTGTCCATAGTCAAAGGAAATTATTCTGCACTAACAGTAAGAACATGGGTGGAAGATATCAGATTAAATTGGGCCGAGGTAAATTTCACGACAGATTCCAAATTTGGTCTACCCAAAATCTTGAAGAAACATGCCCTTATATTCAATGGTGAGCTGGGAAGCAGAAAGGATACCTCAGTAAAGCTGAAGATCAAGGAAGAAAGTCAGGTGAGATCAGTGCCGTACGCAATCAGACCTAAAAGTAGAGGTAGAATTAGAACAGCTAGTCAGAACTGGAGTCCTTGAACCAGTTAACGTGAGTAATTGGTCCACACCAATCATACTGGTACACACTTGTGGTGATTTTAAAGCCACTATTAATTCCTTACTGTGTGAAGAGCAGTACCCTTGCCCGATTGATGACCTATTTGCTGGGTTGGCTGGAGACCAACACTTCAGTAAAATCAACCTCAGTGTTACCTGGATGTCATCTTAAGTTACTGAGAAGAATGAGGAAGAAATTCTCCGCAACCTGGATGCCACACCCCAGAGATTGGAATTTAAAAGTCCAAAAAGACAAATGTGAATTTTTCCAATCTTCAACTGAATATCTGGGCCATGTCATCAACGCCAAGGGACTGCATAAGTCACCTTTGAAAGTCAAAACCATTACCGAGTCACCTGCGCCTCAAAATGTCAACCAACTTCAATCTTTCTTCGGCTTATTAAATTATTACTGAAGGTTTGACCCCAAATCTGGCAACTATTCTAAACCCTTTCACAATCTACTGTGTCGAAATAAAAAGTGGAAATAGGGCATCCATGTGGGAGAGCATTTGTGCAAACAAAGAGGCACTATTCAAGTCAGAAGTCCTGATACATTTTGATCCAAGTTTACCCCTGCAACTGACATGAGGTGGTAGTTTCCCACAATGTCCACAGGTGAAGAGAAGCTGATAGCCTTTGCATCGAGGATGTTGAATAGAGAAAGAAACCCCAAGAATCATTTTTGGAATTAAATGGTTCTACCAATTCCGATATGGGAGGAAATTCACTTCATTGACGGACCATCGTCCATTCATAACGATTTTTGGATGTCATGCCGAGATGGCAGCGAGCAGATTGCAGATGCAGGCATTGTTCTCATTAGTACACACATGCACAATCAAGTATAGTCAGTCAAACCTTCATGGGAACATAGATGGACTCTCCAGATTACCCTTACTGAATAGTCCGTCAATAAGCAGTTTGTCTGGAAACATTTTCTACTTCGAGGAAGTAGATAACACTCCTAAAACCGCAGGCCAGGTGACGAAAACTTTTCTCTACCACCCTGAGCGGCAGCTCAGAAAAGCAAATAACTTTATCCCCCATATCCCTAACAGCTGACAGTATCTAGATCTTTGAAAAAGGATGAACGGCTGCCAACTCGGGTAGAATCTCTCAACAGAACCCCGGGATAAATTAAATTTTTTTCCAAATGAAGAAAGGACATTAAGTCCTGTGGGTGGGGTGGTGCTGCCGAACGTTCGCAACTACTACTGGACGGCCAATATAGCTATGATTACGAAGTGGGCGATGGGGTGGGGGAGGGACGTGGGGGGAACTGGAAGCGGCGTCATGTCTGGGAGCTTCGAGAATGGCTCCTTTGCCGTTCTCGCTGACCCATTACTCCACAAGTCCGGTGGTGGTGGCTACACTGCGGATCTGGGGACAGTGGAGGAGGTACAAGAAGGTGGAAGGAGCGTCGGTCTGGACCCCGATATGCAACAACCACAGGCAGGTTTGTCCCGGGTAGGATGGATGGTGGGTTCCAGAGCTGGCAGAGAGCAGGCATCAGAAGGATGGGAGATCTGTTCATAGATGGAAGCTTTCCCAGTTTGAAGGCGCTAGAGGACAAATTTAATCTGCCACCATGAAACGCCTTTAAATATCTGCAAGTATGAGCCTTCCTGAAAAAACAGGTAGTGGCCTTTCCGACGCTGCCGCCACTGAGGATACAGGACAGGGTGGTCTCCGCACCTGGGTGGGGGAGGGAAGGTGTTGGATATCTACCAGGAACTACAGGAGGCGGAGGAAACCCCGGTGGAGGAGCTTAAGGGCAAGTGGGAGGAGGAGCTAGGTGAGGAGTTGGAAGCAGTCTGTGGGCAGAGGTCCTGGGCAGGGTTAATTCCTCCTCATCATGTGCCAGGCTCAGTCTAATTTAATTTAAGGTGGTTCACCGGGCACACATGACGGCAGTGAGAATGAGCAAGTTTTTTGGGGTAGAAGACAGTTGTATGAGGTGCAAGGGCAGCCCTGCAAACCATGTCCACATGTTCTGGGCATGCCCGGAGCTTAGAGTGTTCTGGCAAGGGTTCGCGAGGCCAATGTCCAAGGTGCTTAACAGACAGGTGGTGCCAAGTCCAGAGATAGCGATCTTTGGAGTGTCAGAAGACCCGGAGTTCAGGGGCGAAAGAGGCCGTCGTCTTGGCCTTTGCCTCCCGAGTAGCCCAGAGACAGATTTTATTAATGTGGAGGGACTCAAAGCCCCCGAGTGTACAGACTTGGGTTAACGACATGGCTGGGTTTCTCAGCCTCGATAAAATAAAGTTTTCCTTAAGAGGGTCTACGCTGGGGTTCTCTCGGAGGTGGCAGCCGTTCGTTGATTTTCTCAGGGAAAATTAAAATGTCAGCAGCAGCAATCCGTGGGGTTGGGGGGGGCGAGTGCTTCATTGGGATGGTGTGGGAAGGCTGGGTCGTGTGGGGTAATGTCTATTTAATTGTTATTGTATATTCTCTTTTTGCACTATGTTAATGTTCACTCGAGTTTGTTTTGTTATTATTGTTACTACTGTTTTATTATGAAAAATTCTGCAAAACCTTAATAAAACTTTTTTTTAAAAAAGCTATTTGCTTTTTCTTTGTTTTGTTTTCTATTATTGGAAACATTTTTCTTGGAGTGGGGAGCGAGGTTGGTCTATAGATTTCGGGGTAGATTTTTCTTTTGCCGAGCACAGTTAAGTGCTCTAACTCCTCTTTCTCCGTGCAGAAAACACTTCACACTGCTTTTGATGTGATCAGAGCTGTCAATCATAGCTCGATGAACTGAATCACAGGTGCTGCTTGCCACGCATCAATTAGCATGGCACAGGAGAGTTCGTAACTTCTCAGCTCCACTCCGAGCGTCAGCGTAAACCAGAACCGATTCACTTACAGCAGGAAAACAGTCTCCCAAACGGAGAATCCTGCCCCCATATCTGCGGCAGTGGTATATCGAATCTCAAATTAAGCACATCACAGGAGAGTTACAGATTGCAGTGAGTGATAGTTTTCACATTGAGCAGGCAGGAAAAGTCATCCTGGTTTCCTGTCTCCCTGCAGCAGGTTTAATTGGCTTCAATAGAGGGCTGAAAAAAGTCTCCCATCCCAGATGTGCGTATGGAAAAACTATAAAGGTATCGTAAAAATAGATGTACACCAGGTAGTGGGTGCCTGGAACTCGCTGCCGGAGGAGGTTGTGGAAGCAGGGAAGAGAACAATAGTGAAGTTTAAGGGGCATCTTGACAAATACATGAAGAGGATGGGAATATATCATTGAATTTACAGTGCAGAAGGAAGCCATTCGGCCCATCGTGTCTGCACCGGCTCTTGGAAAGAACACCCTACCCAAGGTCAACACCTCCACCCTATCCCCATAACCCAGTAACCCCACCCAACACTAAGGGCAATTTTGGACACGAAGGGCAATTTATCAGTGCCATCCACCTAACCTGCACATCTTGTACTTGGGAGGAAACGGGAGCACCCGGAGGAAACCCACGCACACACGGAGAAGGATGTGCAGACTCCGCACAGTGACCCAAGCTGGAATCGAACCTGGGACCCTGGAGCTGTGAAGCAATTGTGGTCTCCACAATGCTACCATGCTGCCCTAATAGAGGGATACCGGGCCCCGGAAGTGTAGAGAGATTTTAGTTTTGATGAGCAGCATGGTCGGCACAGGCTTGGAGGGCCGAAGGGCCTGTTCCTGTGCTGTAGCGTTTCTTTGTTCTTTTCTGCTCCCACCCTCCCGCCTCGGTGCCCATACCAAAATGGGGTGGAACAGGTTAATGCTGAATAAATGCTATACAAAATGTCATCCTTTAGGCTAAAACGGAACAAATACTGACCATAGATCAGAAAAAAGAATTGTTCAAAGTATACCTGTTGTGACTCTATTAAATGTGACGCTTCTGCAACACACGACCTCCTAGAGCCATACACATGCGTTCAAAAAGCTGTTCTTTGGTGAAGAGATACTGCTCTCGTGGTAGGATCTGTGCAAATCCCAGTGCAGCATTTGTTCGTGGTGCTATCGAGACCTACAAGGTATGACAATCAGAAATTAGTTATAATTTATCCCAGTGATTTTAGAAAGTGAAAATGAATGATTCCGAATCAATCGCTGCAAAATAAAGAGATCATATGATTCCTTAAAAAGTTTTCCTCACATAGATACACAAACATTGTGGAGATGTATGCTTCATTTAATCATTTCAAAACACAAATATTTGTTTTCGCAAAAGGCTTTATGGCTCCATTAAACATGTGGTGGATGAATAGCTCTAAAGAATGTGTCCCAGCTTCAATTTCTAGCCTACACAGAGGCATTAGCACCTCTGGGCTAAAAAGAGAAATTCAACCATAATTCCTGTTCCTGAAAACTGCCGGCCAACACTGGGT
Organism: Scyliorhinus canicula; assembly: GCF_902713615.1. Taxonomy (NCBI): domain Eukaryota; kingdom Metazoa; phylum Chordata; class Chondrichthyes; order Carcharhiniformes; family Scyliorhinidae; genus Scyliorhinus; species Scyliorhinus canicula. The sequence continues at coordinate 33,451,148 of NC_052154.1, read as the reverse complement.
GAAAACAGGACTGCACTTGGATGCAATGACCTTCCACAGTTGAACAGCCTGCAAACACAAGCTGCATACCAGCCCCCAACACTGGTGAGAAAACCCAATATTTAATTTTAATTTTGTAAGACTGTGAGGAAAGGATACCTCGCCCCAGGAGAGATTTCACGCAAAATAGGGATATTGTATATTAAAACAAACTTCATTACAAACACAGTATTAAAATAGCTTTAACATCACACAAGGCGGTGGCGGCACATGGCACAGTGGTTCGCACTGCTGCCTACAGCGCTGAGGACCCAGATTCAAATCCTGGCCCTGGGTCACTGTCCGTGTGGAGTTTGCACTTTCACCCCCTGTCTGTGTGGGTTTCACCCCCACAACCCAAAGATGTGCAGGTTAGGTGGATTGGCCACACTAAATTGCCCCTTAATTGGAAAAAAAAATAATTGGGTACTCTAATTCTTTTTAAAACATCACACAAGAAAATAGCTTACAATTACCCCTTAAACAATGCTGATCAATAGTGACACAACAACCCTTAACTGCAATCTTTATTCCAACTTAAACAACAAAACTATCTGAGCACTCAATCCACTTTTAAATACAGTTAGCAGACCCAGGCATATGTGCTTAAGAGCTGTTCTTTCAGAATGTTTTAAGAGATAGACCTGAATCCTGTCAGAACCATGCAGGATCCCTAGTCTTCAGAAACGCCTTCATGGTTTGACTTCCATTTCCCAATTGCAAACTCCTGTCTGCCTCAACTCACTATTGACATTGCCTATCCTGTTCACAGGCAAATCTTGAACTCACTGCTTCTGGTCTGTCCCCAGTCAAATGTTTAACTGAACTGCAGTGAGACAGATGTTTGACATCTGTTCACATCACAATCTAAAATTAAACTGCTGTTCTGCAAAATGCCTGGTACTCTCGCTCCTCCCATTAGTTACATCATCTTACCAAACTGAAAGATAATGTATTTAAATTACCAGTCCACAGGGAATTGTCTTAATTCAAACAAAAATCCATGAGCCTAAGCTTTTACAATGCTATAATTGCAGCTCTGGCTCCCAAAAACATTGTTGCCTATTAAACCAGGATTTTTAAAGCGTGACTGGAGCAGTTACACACACACTAACCCAGGCTTTTAACCCTTACTGTACTAAATACATTTAATACCATACATCTGAAATTTCTACATTGATCACATATATTATTATGACGAAATAACAGTTCTCCTTGTCCATAACATTAGTTGATTTCAATGAGGTTACTTGCTACCTATTTTCCTTTGATACTGGAACTTTAGCACACACATACCCAGCCTCCCCCAAACCCACCCACAACCCAGCCTTAGACATACACGCACGCACAGTTCATAGGCTGCTTTGATGTACCTCCCAGGAACCAGCTTAAAGGGTCAAAGGAAACTGAGCAATTCTACACAAAACGTGCCTCAATCAATGAAAGATTGATTCAAATGAGTTGTTGGAGGTCGAAGCATAAAGCAGCAGGTGCAACTGACTATATCTGTATAATAGTACATAAAAGGAGTGTGATAATAGCAACAAGATTCATAGTTTTTTTATAGAAAAACTAGACCTTTAAGACAGCTTCTGTGTGCTCAAGAAGCCAACCCACAAGAACATGCCCAGACTCATGGAAAGCTATTATTTTCTGTTCTTCTTTGGAGAGAATTTTACTCTTCTTGGCAGTGCCTGAGGGGAAAACGGAAAATGTCAACAATGCAAATAAACATTTCCCAGCAAGCAAATAGTGTCATGAGAGTGAACAATGCTGGCACTTTAGGAATGTTTTAAATAATCAGTGACAATTAATTTTGTCCTATTTAAAAAAAAGGGGAGGTTGTGTTCTACTTTGAGAACTGTAACCAGAGGTATTTAATATGAACGTTTGAATTAGAACACAGAATCATAAAGCAATCATGCATCACATCAAGAAGCCATTTGCCCACTGCACCTATGCAGATTCTATAAAAACAGCTGCCAATTAATGCCACTTTCCTCTTCTTTCCCGTGACACACCGAAAACCATTCCTTTAAAATGATTGTACCTGCGTTTAGATTTGAGTCTTCCAAACCATTTATTCCTTCTTCCAAAAGAAATGTTATCCAAAGTATTTTTCCTCCTCCCCCATGTGCCATACACCAGTCTTTAGTGAGCAGGCAACCAAAGGCTGGTTCCTCAGTGTGCTTTTAGTGTTTCCCCAAAAGCAGCCATGAATCTGAACAGGGGCACTTTAAGAAAACAATTATGTGACATCATTGGTCATTTACACAGGAAACCAGGAAGTCTACATCGCAGCCTGTAGTGTTATCATCTAAATAAAGCTCTATGTTTGGTTGAACTACCAAAGCCTGCAGATTTAATCTTAAATCCACCACACCTGGACATTTACAAATGGCACTTAAATATTTCTCAGTTACTGGCTGTTTAGCTTTTAAAATGCAGTACAGTAGTTTACATTATAAATAATTTGCATTAATAAACCAAGTAGTCAAATTAAAAAGAGTCTGAGAAGTAACAGGAGGGCAGCACAGTGGTTACCACTGCTGCCTCAAGAAGCCGAGACCCAGGTTCGATCCCAGCCCTGGGTCACTGAACGGAGAAAATTGTCTGTTTGGGTCTCACCCCCACAACTTAAAACGATGTGCAGGGTAGGTGGATTGGCCATGACAAAATTGCCCCTTAATTGGAAAAAAAGAATTGGGTACTCTAAATTTAATATAGAAGGAAAAATTTAATATAAAGGAAAAGAAAGGGCAGCACGGTGGCGCAGTGAGTAGCACTGCTGCCTCACGGCACCAAGGTCCCAGGTTCGATCCCGTCTCTGGTTGGAGTTTGCACATTCTCCTCATGTTTGCGTCGGTTTCGCCTCCACAACCCAAAGATGTGATAGGTGGATTGGCCACGCTAAATTGCCCTTAATTGGAAAAATGAATTGGATAGTCCAAATTTATTTTTTTTTTTAAAGAAAAACAGGAAACAAAACTGAAAGTTAATGGGTTGACGGGTATCTGATCTCATGATCAGGTTAAAATCCGGGGGCGGAATTCTCCGACCCGCCGCCGGTCGTGGAATTCGCCCGGGCCAGCGTAAATCCCGCCCCCGCAGTGGCCGCAATTCTCCGCCACCCGGGAATCGGCGGGAGTGGGAATCGCGCCCCGCCGATCTGCGTGCCCCCCGCGGCGATTCTCCGGCCCACGATGGGCCGAAGTTCCGCCGCTGACAAGTTAATCCGCCGACGTGGGTTTAAAACCACCTCTGTGCCGGCAGGATTGGCGGTGCAAGCGGGCCCCCAGGGTCCTGGGGGGGGGGGGGGGGTGGGGGGGGGGGGGGGGGGGGGGGGGGGATCGGAACCCAAGGCGGTGCCCCCACGGTGGCCTGGCCCGCAATTGGGGCCCACCGATCGGTGGGCAGGCCTGTGCCATGGGGGGCACCTCTTTTTCTTCTGTCGCCGCCACAGCCTCCACCATGGCTGAGGCAGAAGAGACCCCCCCTACCCCCGCGCATGCGCCGGCGGTTAAGTCAGCAGCTGCTGACGCCCTGGCGCATGCGCAGACTCACGCCGGCCGGCAAAGGGCCTTTCGGCCAGCCCCGAGGCCGGCCGGCAGGCGTCAAAGGCCGTTGCGCCGGTTTTGGCGCAGCGGGAGCCTCTCCGGCGCGGGCCTAGCCCTAAAGGTGCGGAGAATTCCGTACCTTTTGGGAAGGCCCGACACGGGAGTGGTTGGCGCCACTCCACTACGCCGGGAACCCCCGCCCCGCCGGGTAGGGGAGAATTTCGCCCCTGATGTCACAAATATTACCAATATCCACTGCCTGAAATTTAGTTATTTTGTTCAGCTTGGAAGGGTTCACATCAATTGCCAGTATAATCTATATCCTTGATGTATAACACCAAAAAATGAGATTGATAAACACTGGTGCAAATTTATTGGGGAATGAACTCCAAGAACTGCTTGGTCTAAAATTGACATGGGATTCCCTTCATTTAAGATGAGTTCACAAATTGATTGTTTTTTTTAAAATGGCATCCTTTAGACAGCTTCCGTGTGCTGAAGAAGCAGGCCCATAAACTCTTACTGTACCACAATGCAATTCAAAATAAAGGTCAATGTTAGTGCTCTCCTGATCCATACCTCTTTCCCCCTCATTATATGGTGATTGATAAAATGAATGAAAATAGAAAATAGATACCTGCTATGACCTTCTCTACTGCATATTCAAAATTTAAGGTGTCAACAGATTTCTCCCCTTCTCTGGCTGCATGTAATGCTGCTTCATTACAGATGTTGCGATGTCAGCTCCTAGGATGAAGCCAAATTAATGCACACGTTAAACTAAACAAGATTCTGCAGCACAAAGGTTTGTGTGACTAAAGTAGGACAGATTATAGTTAGCACTTTTGAACGGCATAACAGATTTCTAATTACAACCTCAAATTTCTGATGGAATATGTAAGCTCAGAAACTTTTACACCAACATGTACAGCAACCTCCCTGGAAACACAGAGCAGCTCAGCCGACAAAAAAATCTACAATAAAATTTTGCACAGTACGTTTAAATGCTCAATTCTTACCACTGAATCCTGGAGCTAGCTCAGCCAATCGTTGGGAATAAAAACCAAGCCGGACGAGTTACTTTAGACTCTTCAAATGTTGCTCAAAATTTCCTTCCTTTCCTACAAATGCCAAAGGACAATAATAGTTATAAAGTTATCCCATGATTCATCTTTTCAGCTGAGTGGGTGCTGGAAGCTTCCATTAGCTTTAATTCTCGATTTGTTTTACTAAACAAAGCAAACTGGAAGTTCAAGATATTCCATCCAAAGTGATCACATAGTTAGATTGTGCGGGATTAGAATTGTAGCAACTCTGCCTCAACAAAATTAGTTCTAACTTGTGTTTTGAAAGCCACAGTTTAGTAATCAAGCTATATATCCAGGTATAAAAAATATTTTGATATAAACTGCAGAAAGTTTCACAAAATACAAAATGCACCAGAAAATAAGAGAAAAGTTACATTCCTGTTGTTCTGTCGTTGTGTATGCCTTGGTATAGGTTTGCACTAGAGTGCTGAGCTTGTGGGCACTTGAGTGCTACAGTGAGAGTTTGGTGACTGAGGGAGTTCGGTGAGGAGGGAGTACGGTGCTCCTTACATTTCATTTCCTATATTTATCAAAGAGTGTGAAGGGAGCCAGGAGTTTAGAGTACAGCTGACTGGAAGCAGAGTCAGAGGGGCGGAGGTCCAGTTGGTCCACAGGGCAGCTAATTCTGTAAAGTAAGAGGGGATAGAGGCTAGGGCAGTTGCATGCTCCTCCTGTAGGATGTGGGTGGTGAGGGATACCACTGGTGTCCCCGCTGACTATACCTGCGGGAATTGCACCCAACTCCGGCTCCTCAGAGGACCGTGTTAAGGACTGGAGCTGGAGCTGGATGAACTTCGGATCATCCGGGAGGCAGAGGGGGTCATAGAGAAGAGTTACAGGGAGGTAGCCACACCAAAGGTACTGGACAAAAGTAGCTCTGTTACAGTCAGGGGAAAGAAAACTAACAGGCAGACAGTGCAGGGATCCCTCGTGGCCGTTCCCCTTCAAAACAAGTATACTGTTTTGGATGCTGTTTGGGGGGGGGGGGGGGGGGGGGGGGGATGACCTACCGGGGTTAGGCCCCAGCGGCCAGGTCTCTGGCACGGAGTCTGGCTCTGGGGCTCAGAAGGGAAGGGGGGAGCATAGAAAAGCAATAGTAATAGGAGATTCAATGGTTAGGGGAATAGATAGGAGATTCTGTGGTTGCGAGCGAGACTCCCAAAAGGTATGTTGCCTCCCGGGTGCCAGAGATGTCTCGGATCGTGTCTTCAGGATCCTGAAGGGGGAAGGGGAGCAGCCAGAAGTCGTGGTGCACATTGGTACCAAGGACGTAGGTAGGAAAAAGGGTGTGGAGGTAATAAACAAGTTTAGGGAGTTAGGCTGGAAGTTAAAGGCCAGGACAGACAGAGTTGTCATCTCTGGTTTGTTGCCGGTGCCACGTGATAGCGAGGCTAGGAATAGGGAGAGAGTGCAGTTGAACACGTGGCTGCAGGAATGGTGTAGGAGGGAGGGCTTCAGGTATTTGGATTACTGGAGTGCATTCTGGGAAGGTGGGACCTGTACAAGCAGGACAGGTTGCATCTGAACCAGAGGGGCACCAATATCCTGGGAGGGAGGTTTTCTAGTACTCTTCGGGAGGGTTTAAACTAATTTGGCAGGGGAATGGGAACCGGATCTGTAGTCCAGCAACTAAGGAAGCCGATATTCAGGACGCCAAAGCACGTAGTGATGCAGTGGGGAAGGTAACACTGACAAAGGAGAGTACTTGCAGGCAAGGAGATGGGTTGAAGTGTGTATACTTTAATGCAAGAAGCATCAGGAATAAGGTGGGTGAACTTAAGGCATGGATCGGTACTTGGGACTACGATGTGGTGGCCATCACGGAAACTTGGATAGAAGAGGGGCAGAAATGGTTGTTGGAGGTCCCTGGTTATAGATGTTTCAACAAGATTAGGGAGGATGGTAAAAGAGGTTGGTGGTGGGGGGGGGGGGGGGGGCATTGTTAATTAGAGATAGTATAACAGCTGCAGAAAGGCAGTTCGAGGGGGATCTGCCTACTGAGGTAATATGGGTTGAAGTCAGAAATAGGAAAGGAGCAGTCACCTTGTTGGGAGTTTTCTATGGGCCCCCCAATAGCAGCAGAGATGTGGAGGAACAGATTGGGAAACAGATTTTGGAAAGGTGCAGAAGTCACAGGGTAGTAGTCATGGGTGACTTCAACTTCCCAAATATTGAGTGGAAACTCTTTAGATCAAATAGTTTGGGATGGGGTAGTGTTTGTGCAGTGTGTCCAGGAAGCTTTTCTCACACAGTATGTAGATTGTCTGACCAGAGGGGAGGCCATATTGGATTTAGTACTTGGTAATGAACCAGGGCAGGTGATAGATTTGTTAGTGGGGGAGCATTTTGGAGGTAGTGACCACAATTCTGTGACTTTCACTTTAGTAATGGAGAGGGATAGGTGCGTGCAACAGGGAAAGGTTTATAATTGGGGGAAGGTAAATACAATGCTGTCAGACAAGAATTGAAGTGCAGAAGTTGGGAACAAAGGCTGTCAGGGAAGGTCACAAGTGAAATGTGGAACTTGTTCAAGGAACAGGTACTGCGTGTCTTTGATATGTATGTCCCTGTTAGGCAGGGAAGAGATGGTCGAGTGAGGGAACCATGGTTGACAAGAGAGGTTGAATGTCTTGTTAAGAGGAAGAAGGAGACTTATGCAAGGCTGAAGAAACAAGGTTCAGACAGGGCGCTGGAGGGATACAAGATAGCCAGGAGGGAACTGAAGAAAGGGATTAGGAGAGCTAAGATAGGGCATGAAAAATCTTTGGCAGGTAGGATCAAGGAAAACCCCAAGGCCTTTTACACATACGTGAGAAATTTGAGAATGACTAGAGCGAGGGTAGGTCCGATCAAGGACAGTAGCGGGAGATTGTGTATCGAGTCTGAAGAGATAGGAGAGGTCTTGAACAAGTATTTTCTTCAGTATTTACAAACGAGAGGGGCCATATTGTTGGAGAGGACAGTGTGAAACAGACTGATAAGCTTGAGGAGATACTTGTCAGGAAGGAAGATGTGTTGCGCGTTTTGAAAAACTTGAGGATAGACAAGTCCCCCTGGCCTGACGGGATATATCCAAGGATTCTATGGGAAGCAAGAAATGAAATTGCAGAGCCGTTGGCAATGATCTTTTCGTCCTCGCTGTCAACAGGGGTGGTACCAGAGGATTGGAGAGTGGTGAATGTCGTGCCCCTGTTCAAAAAAGGGAATCGGGATAACCCTGGGAATTACAGGCCAGTTAGTCTTACTTCGGTGGTAGGCAAAGTAATGGAAAGGGTACTGAGGGATAGGATTTCTGAGCATCTGGAAAGGCACTGCTTGATTAGGGATAGTCAGCACAGATTTGTGAGGGGTAGGTCTTGTCTTACAAGTATTATTGACTTCTCTGAGGAGATGACCAGCATGTGAATGAAGGTAAAGCAGTGGATGTAGTGTACATGGATTTTAGTAAGGCATTTGATAAGGTTCCCCATTGTAGGCTTGTGCAGAAAGTAAGGAGGCATGGGATAGTGGGAAATTTGGCCAGTTGGATAACAAACTGGCTAACCGATAGAAGACAGAGAGTGGTGGTGGATGGCAAATATTCAGCCTGGAGCCCAGTTATCAGTGGCGTACCGCAGGGGTCAGTTCTGGGTCCTCTGCTGTTTGTGATTTCATTAACGACTTGGATGAGGGAGTTGAAGGGTGGGTCAGTAAATTTGCAGATGATACGAAGATTGGTGGAGTTGTGGATAGTGAGGAGGGCTGTTGTCGGCTTCAAAGGGACATAGAAAGGATGCAGAGCTGGGCTGAGAAGTGGCAGATGGAGTTTAACCCTGACAAGTGTGAGGTTGTCCATTTTGGAAGGACAAATATGAATGCGGAATACAGGGTTAACGGTAGGGTTCTTGGCAATGTGGAGGAGCAGAGAGATCTTGGGGTCTATGTTCATCGATCTTTGAAAGTTGCCACTCAAGTGGATAGAGCTGTGAAGAAGGCCTATGGTGTGCTAGCGTTCATTAGCAGAGGGATTGAATTTAAGAGCCGTGAGGTGATGATGCAGCTGTACAAAACCTTGGTCAGGCCACATTTGGAGTACTGTGTGCAGTTCTGGTCGCCTCATTTTAGGAAGGATGTGGAAGCTTTGGAAAAGGTGCAAAGGAGATTTACCAGGATGTTGCCTGGAATGGAGAGTAGGTCATACGAGGAAAGGTTGAGGGTGCTAGGCCTTTTCTCATTAGAACGGAGAAGGATGAGGGGCGACTTGATAGAGGTTTATAAGATGATCAGGGGAATAGATTAGACAGTCAGAGACTTTTTCCCCGGGTGGAACACACCATTACAAGGGGACATAAATTTAAGATAAATGGTGGAAGATTTAGAGGGGATGTCAGAGGTAGGTTCTTTACCCAGAGAGTGGTGGGGGCATGGAATGCACTGCCTGTGGAAGTAGTTGAGTCGGAAACGTTAGGGACCTTCAAGCGGCTATTGGATAGGTACATGGATTAGGGTAGAATAATGGAGTGTAGGTTAACTTCATCTTAAGGGCAGCACGGTAGCATTGTGGATAGCACAATTGCTTCACAGCTCCAGGGTCCCAAGTTCGATTTCGACTTGGGTCACTGTCTGTGTGGAGTCTGCACATCCTCCACGTGTGCGCGTGGGTTTCCTCCGGGTACTCCGGTTTCCTCCCACAGTCCAAAGATGTGCAGGTTGGGTGGATTGGCCATGAAAAATTGCCCTTAGTGTCCAAAATTCTATGATTAACCTAGGACAAAAGTTCGGCGTAACATCGTGGGCCGAAGGGCCTGTTCTGTGCTGTATTTCTCTATCTATTTATCAGCATCACGAATTGAAACAACTTGCTTGTGAGATAATTAAGCCTGCTTAAGCAATCAAAATAAACAAAACTGATTAACTGGTGATTATCCTCCTTTGAAATAGGAAAGTAACTGGAAAGCGGGTACAAAACGTAGGGTCTCTGGGATTGGTACAGCTGATGGTGACACACCTAGCAATTGAAGATTGCACCAATGTCAGACTTTGATACTGGAACCAGGCAGATCTGCATTATTCTGAGGCTTTCAATTGACCACCCAATGTGTCTCATTGCAAGGATACAACAATAACTATTTGAATTTATATAGCACCTTGAACATAGTAAAACATCCCAAGGCACTTCACAGGAGCATTAACAAACAATATTTGACATGGAACCACATTAGGAAATACAAGGACACGACAAAGCTAAGTCAAAGAGGTAGGTTTTAGGGGCGGCATGGTGGTGCATTGGTTAGCCCTGTTGCCACACAGAGCCAAGGACCCGGGTTCGATCACGGCCCTGGGTAACTGTCCTTGTGGATTTTGCACATTCTCCCTGTGTCTGCGTGGGTTGCAACCTCACAATACAAAAATGTACAGGATAGGTCGATTGGCCAGGCTTAAATTGCCCCTTAATTGGAAAAAAAAAGAATTGGGCATATCATAGCCATATCAACATCGGGACTGCTTTCTTCCACCCTGCCTCAGTTCATCACCTCAACACCAAAAGCAGAAGTAGGGCTTTCGGCCCCATCACATGTGCTCTGCCATTCAGTGAGATTATGACTGATCTAATCCTCAACTCCACTTTCCCACCGTATCACCATAATCCTTGATTCCCTGATTTATCCCCATAACCGTTGATTCCTGGATTCCCTTCATGATTAAAAATCTGTTTATCTCTGCCTTGAACATAACTAACAACCCACCTTCTACAGCTCTCTGCGGTAAAGAATTATAGTTTCACTACCTCGAGAGAAGAAATTCCTCCTGATTTGTGTCTTAAATGGGCGACGCCTTGCCTGAGATTATTCCCTCAGATGCTAGACACTCCCACAAGGGAAACAACCTACCAGCGTCTACCCTGTCAAGCCCCGAGAATCCTATTTATCCAGGGCTGTATGGTAGAGCAGTGGTTAGCACTACTGCCTCACTGCACCGAGGATCCGGGTTCGGCACCTTGTGGAGTTGCACATTCTCCCAGTGTCTGTATGGATCTCATCCCCACAACCCAAAAATGTGCAGGGGCAGGGTAGGTGGATGGGCTACGCTAAATTGTTCCTTAATTAAAAAAAAAAGATAATCCTATGTCTCAATAAGGTTGCCCCTCACTCTTCTAAACTCCAATGTGTACAGGTCCAACCTACTTAATCTCTCCTCATAAGAAAATACTTCTGTACCCAGGGTCAACCAAGTGGAGCTTCTCTGGACTGCCTCCAATGCCAGTATATCTTTTCTTAGATAAGGGGACCAACTGTTCACAATATTCCAGGTGTGATGTAAATAGCACCTTGTATAGATTTGGCAATACTACCCTATATTTTATTTCTGAAACATCATCCATGCCTTTGTTACCTCTAGAATTGACTATTCAATTATCTCCTGGCCAGCTTGCCATCTTCCACCTTACATAAAGTTGTATTCATCCAAAACTGTTTTATATATCTTAGCTCGCTCATTCTCATTCACCCTCATCAGCGCAGTTACTGACCTTCACTGGTTCAATGTATGACAATGCCTCTATTTTAAAATCCTGCTCCTCGTATTCAAATCCTTCCACGGCCTCAACTCTCAACAATCTCTGCAATCTCTTCCAGTCCGACATCCTAACACCTTTTCCCTGCAGAGGAATATCGCCCTTTTGTTTTCCAAGGCACAACTCTAATTGGGAATATATCATCGTTCCTTCATCATCAGTGGATTAAAATTCTGGAACCCCTATTGTGAAAAACCATCACCACATACACTGTAGCAGTTCAAGAAGGCAACTCACCACCATCTCCACTAGGATAATTAAGGGTGGCAAATAAATACTAGCCTGTCACTAACGCCAACATCCGGTGGAAAGAAAAAGAATCACAGACACAATTCTATTTAAATGGAAGAATGAAATTTAAAACAAATTATTGGACTGTAACTTCAGCTGAGTTAGAGTCGGATTGCCACTCTGCTCTTATTTACTTGCAATAAGATGTACTGCCCTTTCTTGCCGAGCCTTCGACTCAGGCCTGGTTTGATAAGTTCAATGCTGCTGTCCAGGAATCCTCTCAGTCAAGTGCAGCAGAGTTGGACGAAAGGAAGACACTCCCCATTTTCCAGCATAAGCTGCTGTAAAACAACTAAGTTGAAAAGTCCAGCCTTTGGGAAGCTAATCAAGGGGGTGAGGGCAAGTTGGGGGTGATCAGCTCAATCTATAGTTACCCAAGAGTTCTGATTTTTCCAGGGTAACTAAGACAGATTAAATTACCTGAAGACTGTGATTTAATCAGAGTATTGGATGCTTCCCAGTGCAGAGTATTTTCCAATTGGAGGTTTTGCCTTGCTATCCCACTGAAAGTGGGGGACGACCGGGATCGGATCCCACAGCAGATCTTTGGAGTGCTCCTCCTGGCACAACCCCCTGGAGATTAGAAGTTATAAACCATAATAATCTATGCAGTAATATCCATAGACCTCCTCTTGAACTTGTATCCTTAACCTTTAGTGCAGCATGAACAGATTTGATTTACTACTGACATTGTCAATTAGTTTATCCTCTTATTGGCAGTCCGTTCCTGTTTCACACCAAGAACAAATTTTAGGGTCAATGGGGCTCCAGCCATATTGTGATCATATCAGTTTTCTTATCTTTGCCATTTGATTGGACCAAAATTTAACTTGTAGCTTTTAAAAAAAAAGATATTCCTACTTCAAAATAAGCGGTTAAAGATGGTAAGGAATGTCAAGCGGGAAAAAAAATTGAGCGTGGAATGTTAAGAAAACAGAGTTAAGGGAGAAAGAAGGAAAATGACAAAATGGTAAACAGAGGTATAAAAAGTCACATTTTTACCGTCTGTAAAACCCTGGGCTGGGGAAACTAACATTTCGACAACATGTCTGTGAGCCATAGCGTTAAAACATACCTCAGTTTAGTAGAATATTGCAATCTTTCACTTGATAGCAAACCAAAGATGCAAAATTATTATTTTCTGCACCCATCCCTCAGTACCTGCAAAGTAGGAAAGTCTATAAATATATGTCGATCCAGTCGGCCAGGTCTCATTAAGGCGCTGTCCAAAATATCTGCACGGTTGGTTGATGCCAGAACTATTACATGATCTGTTGTGCCCATTCCTGTTCAAAATAGTATAGTAAATAACATTGAAGCAATTTACAATGTTCCAGTAAGAACTGGTGGTGTTATCTACACAAGGCCAGCAACATTTCACTTTTTTAAAACATAAATGATAAAAGACACATATGGAATTTTATACACTCTTTGATAATGAACAAGCTTCATGCTTGTTCAAATACACGTTTCATGGTCCAATATCCACCACATGGCAAGCAACAATTACTGACAGCAACAAATTTCAGAGGAACTTTTTAATCTAGACTGGTTGTCAAGACACCCTCGGAAATGTTATTGCAGTCAGCATTGAATGAATAATCTCAATTTCAGTTGTACTTTCAATATTAATGAGGTCCTGCATTTCATATTAAGATCTGAAACACCATTGTTCTTGAATCCCAATACTGCCATTTGGACAGTGAAGGATCTGATGCAGTGTAACCACTCAACCCAATCACTGGTTAATTTAATTTGAATTCAACATCATATGGTATGTTCTGCAGCTAAAAGGTTGAAGCATACCAGCGTACCTGGCTATTTACCAGGGGAGGTTATCCTCAGGCGTGCTGCTCTGAAGGGTCAAAAGTGTCAAAAGGGTCAAAATACATTTCTAAAATACGACACAACAGCTCATTACTTTAGAAAATAATGAATGATATTGAACAACACTGGCTTGCACTTCTATTGTACCACCACAGAATACCCACCATCCATTTCCACTAACAGCTGATTCAGTGTCTGCTCTTCCTCTGTATTAGCAAACCCAGACATGCTGGTGGATCGTTTCTTACCCACTGCATCAATTTCATCAATGTACACAATGCAGGGCGCACGAGCTCGGGCCTCCTTAAATAAACTTCGTACCCTTGCAGCACCTAGACCTACAAAGGATAATTAGAGTAGAAACCTCTTTAAAAATAACAAATACAACAATTCAATATAAAAGATTGATGGTGTTGTGTTATTGTCATCCTAAAAGTATCTATTGGTCACAAATAAAAATGCCAAATTCGAAAATAAAGTTTTTGATATTTTCTGAGGAATGCTCTTGCTGGTACTCTTGAGCAGCCAACAAAAAAGTCCCGTTAGGGCAAGAAAATCTAGACAACTGATCATAAAATTCCAATCGTGCACTCAAAATATTATCTCTGTTGGAAAGTGACTTTCAGTGGCGGCCATGAGCTGGGCTGTCGCACAAAAAGTGGCTCTCGTCTAAGAACCTTGACTGCGACCCTTTAAACCCAACAATCATGCAACAGAAATACAAAACCCCCCCAAACTAATCCCCATCGACCGCACTGCCAACCCTGATGGGAAAGAATCAGTCGCCCACAAAAGGCCAGTAGAGAAGTGGAGCGGTAAACATCTCCATCCGGAGAGTGTGTGGGACAAACATGAAACGCAAGAGGCCTCAACAGGCTGGTGAAAAGATCCAGATTCCTCGCTCATCTCAAGAGTCTGAGGGTGGATGTAGCCTTCCTACATGAGACACACCTAAGACAGAGGGACTGACTGTGGGTAAAGAAAGACTGTGTGGGACAAACATTTCATACATGTTCCGACATTAAAGCAAGAGGATGTGGCCATACTATTGAATGAAAATGAAATGAAAATCGCTTATTGTCACAAGTAGACTTCAACAAAGTTACTGTGAAAAGCCCCTAGTCGCCACATTCCGCGCCTGTCCAGGCGCCTATTCATGGCAACGAGCACAGTGATGGATCCAGGGGGGGCGATTCGGATGACAGAGTTCATAAAAACTCCCGCACCGCCACTTCCTGCGCCATCAGCCATTACTCAGTATTCTCTAGCACCACTTTTCTTAAATAAATATTTTATTGAGGTATTTTTGGTTTTACGATGACAACAAAATAAACAATGTACGTTAATTTATAAACATAGTGCAAAAGCCGTCTTCCTACCTTACATATCCCACCTTTAAACACGCCCTACTCTAAACTAAGCTAACCCCCCCATTCTGCTGACGATTAATTTTCCGCAAAGAAGTCGATGAACGGCTGCCACCATCCATTGACCCCCTGAAGGCGAACTTGATTTTCTCCAGACAGAGAAAGCTAGCCATGTCAGATAGCCAGGTCTCCAACTTCAGGGGCTTTGTGTCCCTCCAAGTTAATAATATCCGTCTCCGGGCTACCAGGGAAGCGAAGGCCAGAACGTCTGCCTCTTTCTCCTGTTGGATCTTCCGACACCCCAAAAAACGCCACCTCTGGACTCCGTGCCACCCTTATTTTCAACACCGTGGACATGACATCTACAAATCCCTGCCAGAATCCCCTAAGCTTTGGACGTGACCAGAACATGTGGACATGGTTCACTGGCCCTCCCGCACAACTTGCACACCTGTCTTCTACACCAAAGAACCTGCTCATCCGGGCCACTGTCATGTGAGCCTGGTGAACAAGCTTAAACTGTATCAGGCTGAGCCTGGCGCATGTTGTGAACGACTGAGGCGCCGTTATCAACACCCCAAACTGGTGCCGTTGCATGAAGCCGCCTTCATACGCTCCCATGCCGTGCTGACCCTCCCCCCACCGCCCACTTCCTGGCTATATTCGCCGCCCAATAGTAATTACTGAAGTTTGGCTCCGCTCAAGCATCCCCTTTTTTACTCGCGGGGTCTTACCTGCCCAGACAAAGCCAGTGATCACTTTGTTGACCCATTTAAAAAAAGACCGCGGAATAAAGATGGGGAGACACTGAAACACAAACCGGAATCTCGGGAGGATCGTCATCTTCACCGTCTGCACCCTCCCACTAGTGACACCGGGAGCGCGTCCCACCTCCGAAAATCGTCCTTCATTTGGTCTACTAGTCGGGCCAGATTTAGTTTGTGCAGCCATTCCCATGCCACTTGGATGCCTAGGTACCAAAAGCTTCCCCCAATACTCTAAACGGCAGTTCCCCCAGTCGCCTCTACTATCGCCTTGCCAGAATTGCAAACATCTCACTTTCCCCCATATTTAGTTTATACCCCAAAAAACCGGCCAAATTCCTACAGAATCCTCATGATTTCTTCCATCCACTCTGCTGGGTCCGATACATACAGGAGCAGGTCGTCTGCGTAAAGCGAGACTCTGTGTTCCACTACCCCAGACCAGCCACTTCCAGCCCCTCGAAGCTCTCAGTGCAATTGCCAGCGGCTGTATGGCTAACGGGAACAACGGGAGAGGAGGCATCCCTGTCTCATCCCTGATGCAGCCTGAAATAGTCCGATGTTGTCCTATTCGTCCATACACTCGCCACAGGAGCCTGATACAGCAACTTGACCCAGTCAATAAAGCCCTGCCCAAATCCGAACCGTCCCAGTACCTCCCACAGATATTTCTATTCTGCTCGATCAAAAGCCTTCTCCGAGTCCATTGCAACCGCTAACTCTACCTCCCTGCCTTCCGGGGGCATCATGATCACGTTTAACAACCTTCTTACATTGGCCACCAACTGCCTTCCCTTAACAAACCATGTCTGGTCCTCCCCATAACGTCTGGCACACAGTCCTTAATCCTAGAGGACAACATTTTGGCCAGCAGTTTGGCGTCCTCATTCAATAGCGATATCGGCCTGTAGGACCCACACAGCTCCGGGTTCTTGTCCCACTTCAGGATCAGTGAAATCGTGGCCTATGACTTCGTTGGGGAAGCACCCCGCGCTCCCGTGCCTCATTGAATGTCCACATCTAGAATGGCCCCAATATCCCAGAGAACTTTTTATAGAACTCCACTGGGTACCCATCCAGCCCCGGGGCTTTACCCGATTGCATGGCCTTCAGACCCTCCGCTATCTCTTCAATCCCGATGTGGGCCCCCAGCCCTTCTACCAGCTCCCCATCCACCTTCGGGAAATTCAGCCCCCCCCCCATTAGGAAGTGCCTCATCCCCTCTGACCCAGCTGGGGGTTCCGACCCATACAGCCTACAATAAAACTCCTTAAACGCCTTATTCACTCCTGCTGAATCTCCAACCAGGCTCCCGTCCCCATTCTTTACTTTCCCTATCTCCCTGGCTGCCTCCCTCTTTCTAAGCTGCTGTGCAAGCATACTGCTTGCCTTCTCTCCATGCTCATAAATCGCCCCCTCGCCTTTCTCAGCTGCTCTACCACCCTCCCTATGGTTAACAAGCCAAACTCCGCCTGCAGCCTCCGCCGTTCCCTTAAAAGTCCTGCCGCTGGGGTCTCGGCATACCTCCTGTCGACCTGTAGTATCTCCTTTACCAGTCGGTCCGTCTCTGCCCTGTCTACCTTCTCCCTGTGGGCCCGTATCGAGATCACCTTCCCTCTAACCACCGCCTACAATGCCTCCCAGACCACAGTTGAC
Organism: Scyliorhinus canicula; assembly: GCF_902713615.1. Taxonomy (NCBI): domain Eukaryota; kingdom Metazoa; phylum Chordata; class Chondrichthyes; order Carcharhiniformes; family Scyliorhinidae; genus Scyliorhinus; species Scyliorhinus canicula. The sequence goes on along the minus strand of NC_052154.1, from coordinate 33,434,027 downwards.
TTCCTGGTAATTCAGAATACATTACCTCAGCCGTCCGCACACCTCCTCGTCAGCTAAAAGTCCCACGTCTAACCTCCAGTGCAGGCGCTGGTTACTGTCTTTACTAACCTGTAGGTCAACCCAGGGCGGAGCAGGGTCTGAGAGATTGTGATCGCCGAGTACCCTGTCTCCACCACCCCCGTCAGTAGAGCCCTGCTCAGAATAAAGAGCACGGGGCAGCACAGTAGCATGGTGGTTAGCATAAATGCTTCACAGCTCCAGGGTCCTAGGTTCGGTTCCCGGCTGAGTCACTGTCTGTGCGGAGTCTGCACGTCCTCCCCGTGTGTGCATGGGTTTCCTCCGGGTGCTCCGGTTTCCTCCCACAGTCCAAAGATGTGCGGGTTAGGTGGATTGGCCATGCTAAATTGCCCGTAGTGTCCTAAAAAAGTAGTAAGGTTAAGGAGGGGGGGGGGGTTGTTGGGTTACGGGTATAGGGTGGATACGTGGGTTTGAGTAGGGTGATCATTGCTCGGCACAACATCGAGGGCCGAAGGGCCTGTTCTGTGCTGTACTGTTCTATGTTCTATATCAATCCGGGAGTACACTTTATGCACGTGTGAGTAGAAGGAGAACTCCTTCACCCTCGGCTGCCCAAATCTCCATGAGTTCACTTCTCCCCCTCCATCCCCCATCTACTCCATGAACCCTTTTAGTTCCTTTGCCATTGCTGGCACTCTGCCCGTTTTCGAGCTTGACCGGTCTTGGCCAGGGTCATTAACTGTGTTGAAGTCCCCTCCCATGACCAACGTATGCAAATCCAGGTCCAGTATCTTTACCAGCATCCTCTTTATAAACTCCACATCGCCCCAATTTGGCGCATACACATTTACTGGTACCACTTGCACCCCCTCCAGTTTCCCACTGACCATAATATACCAGCCTCCCACATCCGTAACTATTCTTCTCGCCTCAAACACCACTCGCTTGTTGATCAGGATCGCGACCCCTCTAGTCTTAGAGTCCAGTCCAGTGAAAAACCTGCCCGACCCAACCTTTCCTCAATCTAATCTGGTCAGGTACTCTAAGGTGCGTCTCCTGCAGCATTACCACGTCCGCCTTCAGTCCTCTCAAATGCGCGAACACGTGTGCCCTCTTGACCGGCCCATTTACCCCTCGTACATTTCAAGTTATCAGCCAAGTGGGGGGGGGGCTCATCGCCCCCCCCCCCCCCCCCCCCCCCCCCCTTCGCCGATCAGCCATCCCCTTTCTTGGGCCAGTCTCCAGCCCGCACCCCACGCCTCCACCAGCCTGCCCCCACGCAGCCTCTGCCCCCGACCTCCTCTCTGTCCCTCAACCATAGTCCCTCCCTCGTCAGCAGAATATCCCCCCCCCCCCCCGTAGTAACAGTGTTTTGGATGTCAACCTTTACTCCTCACCTCCAATCACCTCCACAAACTCTGATCCAGCCATGGCTAAGAAAGGGACTTGAGCTTCCGAAGCAACAGCTTTTGCCAGTAGTGTTTTTTCCACACCCTGGTGGTCCAAGCAATAAAGATCCCTTTGGAACTTTCGCACCAAGCTGCAGGTAACGTTCTGGACTCTAAAAAAGAATAAAAATAGATTTTTCCCGCTTTGCCAATGTTACATTTGCTTCATTAGTACCCAATCAAATGTGCCTTTCCACCAGTAAAACCTGGTAAGAAGGTAGATATAATTCGGTTCAAATAAAATCATAAACTTGACTTCATCGCAGGAGCTAAAGTAACTTTATATTATAGGAGTGCCCATTTTCCCTTAGCCCAATAATTGTTCTCCTCGGGTCTGCAATTCAAAGCAGTATAAGCCTTTGTACCCCCAATCCAACAGCAAAAGCAGAAGCATGGAGATATTACATTCCCAAAACAGAAAGACATTCCTAAATCCGAATGCAGTCTAAAGCAGGAAACTTTCCTCAATATAAATTTAGAGTGCCCAATGTTTTTTTCCAATCAAGGGGCAATTTGGCCTTGTATATATTTTTTACTGTCTTAATAAAAAGATATGGTCAATTCAGCTATCCTGCACATATTTTTTGGGGGGGCCTTGCAAACACGGGGAGAATGTGCAAACTCCACACAACAGTAACCCAGGACCAGGATTGAACCCGGGCGCTCGGCACCGTGAGGCAGCACTGCTAACCACTGCGCTGCCCCCTAAAACAGGAGGTTAACATAATTTTAAACAGGTACAGAGGTCACTAGCTGAAACATTACACTGTTGCTTCACAGCGCCAGGGTCCCAGGTTGGATTCCTAGCTTGGATCCCTTTCTGTGCCAAGTCTGCACGTTCTCCCCGTGTCTGTGTGGGTTTCCTCTGGGTGTTCTGATTTCTTCCCACAAGTCCCGAAAGACGTGCTGTTTGGTAATTTGGACATTCTGAATTCACCCTCTGTGTAACCGAACAGGCGCCAGAATGTGGCGACTAGGGGCTTTTCACAGTAACTTCATTGCAGTGTTAATGTAAGCCTACTTGTGACAATAAAGATTATAACTTATAAAAAAATACTTTTTGCAGAAACTTACAGAAAAGTCAACTCAAATTAACTTGGGAAATAAAGACACACCTTTACTAAGATCATTATGGCAAGAATAATAATCAGTACTCTGCAAACAAGCACACTTCATGGATGAAATTTTCCCCAATAATACAAGCACAATTACATTCAAAACAAAAAGAGAATGTTCTTTTGATACACTTAACAGGTACATGGTGCATTTTTCTCTCAGGTGGCATACTGGACAAAGGCAAACGATCAAAAATCAATTAAATATACCATTAAAGTATAAAATGTTGATTTCTGCATTCAAACATTCACTTTTGCAAACAGTCAAAGACATGCAAGCATTTTTCTCTCAAACTTACTTCACCACCATGAAATATTGCCAAAGGCATCCCAAATTCCAAGACAATATGTTCCGATTTTTAATGCAAAATAAGGCAATTATTACAGGCATTTCAAAACTGTGTTTCCAATGGTCCAGAATATGTAGACAGGGCCTGCAATTTCAGCTCATCAATTCAGCCCATGCACAATCTTAATTTGCTATCCAGTAATCTTAAAGGAGACTGAGTGAATTGCAAACACTTTGCTCCTGTTTAAGTCAGCACATGCCTATTTAAAAGCTTGTGCTACCTGCCACAACGATTTGAATCATATTCCTTCCATTTTGAACTGTGTGTGGTGTGTGCCGTATCAGAACGTGACATTGGCTTTTCACGACCATGCCACAAGATTTTGACCTACATACACTGCAATAATCTCACATTAATTTTTTTCCCCAGCTTCCTTCATGTACATGGTTGGATGAACTGAACATGATAGAGGTCAGAGTGTGAGTATGAGTATATAAATATATTTCGTCAGTTGGCCAGTGATAAAGCGCAATTGGGCAACACATGTCAAGTGAGAAGTATTTTAACAGGTGGATATTTTTAGAAATTGCCCGCCACCATAATTTAGAATCACCATGAAGTTGCTGTAGGCTGACACTGATCAGAGATGCGGTCAACTCAGCTCAATCTGTTCTCCACCAATTGATCCCCTTCAATTATATTATCTTCTCTTTCTCCAGTGTTCTTCAGCTCTGTGCAATTGTCTGGCTTTGAGGTCGGGGCAGATGTACTACCTGCAATCTACTAATAACACCCTTCGGCCAATCACAGGAAAAAAGCACAGCTGTGATTGTTGAAAGGGTAGCTCCCAATCTCCACTCAGCGGTACATCCATTCACATGGCTGGTAATTGGTACTTGTACTGGGAATTGCACATGTAACTTCAATTTCAGCCACACCATCACAGAATTGCAACCAACAATGCAACCATCCAATTTGATTTGCTTATTTCAGGAACTTATCAATGTTGACAAGATTAGCAGGAACAAAACTGCATTCTTCATGCTGCAAAACCACCCTCCCCTTTTTTATTTAAATCCTAAAATCCAATTACCTTCAGGTAATCAACGAACTCCCTAACTTCCAGTTTGGCCTCATGCAGCCCTGCCACATCCTTAAACGTAACACCTTTTCCAGACTTTCCATCCACAATAGTAAAACGAGCCATTTTCAGCTGATTCTATGGGTTTGACCAGAGAAAAAAGCATTAATAGGGAGAAAAACAGTATAGTTCCATCCCGTAAAAGCTTAACGAGTACTAGATTCCTTTCCTTCTCTATCATTATGGTTTTATTTAATTCTTTAATAAAACCGATTGCAAGGTTTAGCTTCTTTCTGATGCATAGAAGTGAAGCTATCGGTCGAGGTAAAATCAGGCATTTGGAAAAACGCATACCCAGCCTACCAGCATCAGCTTTCTTAATCAAACAATTATAAATGTAGTCATATTAGAAAATTGTAGCAATCTATTCTTGAATGTTCTGTACTGATTACTGAAAAACATTACAAATAAAAGGAAGAAAAGATCACAGCCTCACAAATTAAGATTGGGGGGGGGGGGGGGGGGGGGGGGGGGGGGGGGGGGGGTGGGGGGGGGGAGGGGGAGTACAAGATCAAATTGCCTATGAATTAATTCCTGAAGCATATAACGAAAACTGGAACAAAGCATTTGGCCATACCAGCCATTCCCCACAGCCAGAATGTGGGCTGATCAATGCTCAGTGACATAAGTTAGTAATTCTTGTTTTTTTTAAAAATTTCGCGTACCAATTCATTTTTTCCAAGGGTAATTTAGATATGGCCAATCTACCTAACCTGTCAACAGCCTTTGGGTTGTGGGGGGCGAAATCCACGGCAAAAAAAAAAAAAACACAACGGGGGGATAGGAGAAGGGTGTGCAAACATCCATAGCGGACAGTGAACCCAGAGCCAGGGTCGAACCGGTGGACCTCAGCGCCGTGAGGCAACAGGGGGCTACCACCTGTATCACCGTGCGTGGCCGCATAGGTTAGTATTCTAACATTACAGTAATTCTGCCATACATTTATGCCAATACCCGCAGAATACAAATGCAAAGGACCAAAACAAAAAAAGAAGGTTCGACATTCTGTGAAAGACATATACAACATTATAGGGGCAGCATGGTGGTTAGCATAAATGCGTCACAGCTCCAGGGTCCCAGGTTTATTCCCAGGCTGGTCACTGTCTGTGTGTAGTCTGCACGTCCTCCCCGTGTGGTGCTGTGTTTTCCTCCGGGTGCCTCCGGTTTCCTCCTCCCACAGTCCAAAGATGTGCGGGTTAGGTTGGATTGGTCATGCTAAATTGCCCATAGTGTCCTAAAAAGTAAGGTTAAGGGGGGGTTGTTGGGTTACGGGTATAGGGTGGATACGTGGGTTTGAGTGGGGTGATCATGGCTCGGCACAACATCGAGGGCCGAAGGGCCTGTTCTGTGCTGTACTGTTCTATGAAAATCCAAAATATGCATCAGGGGAGCATCAATATAGTGGTGGAATTCCCCCCCCCCCCACTTTTAAAGAGTGGAATTTCCACCCCTCCCCTTTTTAGAGTGACAGAATTACCAACATGCTTTATCCAAGGGCAGGAGCTGACTGGTCAAAGCTTCAAATCAACTTCAATGCACATGCATACATGAATTATTTAATATTAGGTGGGACTGCAATGACTAATTGTAAGAAAAATGTGGGGAAATACATTTTTTATTTTTTTTTTAATAATTTCTATTGAAATTTTTACAAAATAAAATACCAAAATATAAACATCTTAGCTCTATTAACATGCAAAACCGCTGGCAAACACCCCATGAACAATACCCCCCAGCTTCAATAGCAACTTGAAACAAAAAGAAAAAACAACAACAAAGAAAAAAACAAAAAAAAACAAACAAAAAAAAAACAAACAAGAGGGGAGATAGCCCTCTCCACAAACCCATGTGCACAGTTCTCCCCTCCCCCCCAATCCTTACCACCACCCCCCCCCCCCCCCTGGGCTGCTGCTGCTGTCGGCCCTATTTCCCTACCGTTCCGCCAGGAAGTCCAGAAAGGGTGCCACCTGCCTGAAAAACCCTTGTACTGATCCCCTCAGGGCAAATTCTCACCTTTCCAATTTAATGAACCCCGCCATATCCGAGATCCAGGCCCTCCACGCTTGGGGACCTCGCATCCTTCCATTGGAGCAAGATCCTCCGCGGCTACTCGGGACGCAAAGGCCAGGACCCCCGGCCTCTATCGCCTCCATGCACTCCCGGCTCCACTGCCACCCACAAAATTGCGAGTCCCCAGCCTGGCCCGACCCTGGATCCACCCACCCTCGACAACCGTCTTTGCTACCCCCTTCCAAAACTCCCCCAACGCTGGGCACGCCCAAAACATATGGGCGTGGTTCGCTGGGCTCCCCGAGCACCTAGCACACCTGTCCTCGCCCCCGAAGAACCTACTCATCCTTGTCCCCGTCATGTGGGCCCTATGCAGCACCTTGAACTGTATGAGGCTAAGCCTCGCACAGGAAGAGGAGGAATTTACTCTCTCCAGGGCATCTGCCCATGTCCCCTCCTCAATCTCCTCACCCAGCTCCTCTTCCCATTTACCCTTCAGTTCCTCCACCGAGGCCTCGTCTACCTCCTGCATCACCCGGTATATGTCCGAGATCCTCCCTCCTCCGACCCACCCCCTGAGCACCCTATCCCGCACCCCCCGTGGGGGCAGCAAGGGGAACCCCTCCACCTGCTGCCTGGAAAACGCCCTCACCTGGATGTACCTAAACATGCTCCCCGGGGGGGGGGGGGGGGAGCCCAAACTTCCCCTCTAACTCCCCCAAGCTCGCGAACCTCCCCTCCACAAACAGGTCCCTCAACCTCCTAACCCCTGCCCTGTGCCAGCCCCAGAATCCGCCATCAATGCTCCCTGGGACGAACCGATGGTTCCCCCGTATCGGGGCCTCCATCGAGCCCCCCATTTCTCCTCTGTGCCGTCTCCATTGCCCCAAATTTTGAGGGTAGCCGCCCCACCGGGCTCGTGGTATACCTCATTGGAGGGAGCGGCAACGGCGCCGTTAGTGGGGAAATAAATTAAAGGGAAAGCATTGCAGATCAAAATATCATTTTTTGAAGTAGCCAAATTATTGAACTGTTGCCTGTTTGCTGGTATCTAATAAGGATGTCCATGAAACAGAAAGAGACTTTATATCACTAAACTCACTTACAAATGCACTGAATCCACCTTCTCTTCCAGCCATTCCTGCAAGTCGAAATATGTACCAGAGAATGGCCACTCCCACTGCCGCCATTCCCAGGGCATACAGTGCACTGTAAAATAGCAGAAAGTATAAAGATTAATCAAATAATTTCCGTGTTTAACTAAAATCATGTTTGAAACTGTAGGAACATAAAGTTTAGTAACTTAAAGTTTATTACACAAAGGATTTTAATTAATGAGTAAAACTTCCTCTTAAAATTCAAACTGTTTTGTGGATAACAAGTGAATTTGGCTATGTTTTCTTATTAGTCATGTATCTCCATTTTTCAAATTTTTGTCAGCATAAAAACTCTCGATCGCTCCCTGTTAAGATGCAAATTTGTATGCGTTTGATGCAGCATGACTGGACATTCACAAGCATAAGTTAGTTTCAAATTAAACGGCATTACCATGAACATAGCTCTCTTGTGAAATGGATTATAACGAGAACTTATTTTGTTTTCCTTCCACCTGCTATCAGATGTCAAACCCAAATTTGTAATTCCCGTTTCAGTGTATTGCAGCGTATCAGTGGCGTGCGGGGGGGGGAAACGGTGCATTGGCCCTGGGAATCCATTGGATGGGGGCATCCAATCAGAGAAGGAAATAAAAACAATATATTTAAAAAAAAAAAAAATTTTTTAATTTAGATTACCCAATTATTTTTTCAATTAAGGGGCAATTTTAGCGTGGCCAATCCACCTACTTAGAATTAGAACAGTACAGCACAGAACAGGCCCTTCGGCCCTCGATGTTGTGCCGAGCAATGATCACCCTACTCAAGCCGACATATACCTATACCAGTAACCCAACAACCCCCATTAACCTTATTTTTTTTTAGGACACTAAGGGCAATTTAGCCTGGCCAATCCACCTAACCCGCACATCTTTTAGGTTCTGGGGGTGAAACCCACACAAACAAGGGGAGAATGTGCAAATTCCACACAGACAGTGACCCAGAGCCGGGATCGAACCTGGGACCTCAGTTCCGTGAGGCGGTTGTGCTAACCACTAGGCCACCGTGCTGCCCCAGAGAAGGAAAAAGATAGCAATTTAAAATTTCAGCACTGATAAATCAATTTTTGGAGGCTCACCACACTGCAGAGGCAGTTGTTAGCCCTTTATTCCTTTAACATGGTGTACCCATTCTGTCTAGAGAAAATGGTGCTTCTCCCCATCCCCCCACACGCATGCGCATGATGTACGTGGTGCAACCATCAAAAGCAACAAGCAGACGTGGCTGTTCGTTCCTGCGTTTCCTCGAGTCATAACGCGTCTTTTCTTCAGCTTTTGTGCATCTAGATTAGTTCTTTTACCTACTCAGGTCAGTGAATAGCTCTAGAACGGGTGCAACTACGTTTTTTATAGGTTTTTTGGTGATATTTAATGAAATATTTACGTGGGATGTAGTAAGAGTGAAGCCTGGATGATCAGAGGACTGCTATGGCATTTAATCTCGGAATAGGAAGAACATTTGATTCCTTAAACATGCTAATATTCGGAATACAGTATACCATTAATTTGCAAGTCTATGATATACATGGACCCAAAATTATCAGTTGGAAGAATCAGTGTGAAATAATTTGATACGAAGGAACAAATAAATGAAATATGGTTTATCCGTCGGCAACCTGACCGAGTTGGTTACCCATTTTCTTCCCCATCTGTCGCATCTGCGTCTTACGGGTTTTGAGAATAGAAATGAAATGTTACGAGTATTGTCGTGTACAACCGAGGGAGTCACACAGACACAGGGAAAAAAAGAGGGGCAGAGTCGAACAAGAGTCCCCATCAAGAGGGGCATTAGAGGCATGGATAAAAAGAAGTCAAAGAACGAGTAGGAGACACCTGGAGAAGGTAAAGATGAATGTGGGTGCAGAGAAGGATTTTTCTGATACGGATTCAGCTCGGTCAGAACATAATACTCTCTCTCCTCAGTCTCGTTGTCAGGATGATGATCCATGTGAAGAAAATAAAGAAGATTTTAGCATATTTTTGCAAAGAAGCGATTTTGGCTGTTTGAAGAAACCAATTCCAGATCATTTGAAGATGACCAATATTACAACATGGCCCTGAAAGATATCAGAATAAAAGTGGTCCATTTGCTGAGAAGGATGGGAGATCATTTTCCAAACAGTGGTTTGATAAAGTTTCCACAAACTGAGAAAATTGTGGAGAGAAAATGGTTGTTATTACTCTCCATATCGGAAGCATGCTGTTTTGTTTGCTTTTGTTTTCAAAGGAGCATTTGTCGTCTGTGTCAAACTTTGGAAAGGAAGACGGTTTCTCCACTTGGAGAAATTAAATCCAACAATCCTGGCCATGAGAAAAGCCCTTCTCAGTAGAGCTCACATGAGGGAATACCTGAACCTCGTAGTTCGACTCCATCATTCAACTACGATAGATGCTGAACTTCAACAGCAAATGTCTGCTGAAAAGAAAAGATGGAAAGCTATAACTGAACGGATTGTCGAGGGTTATATCCTTTCTGGCAAAGCAGAATCTGGCCTATCGTGGGACATCGAGGAGAAGGATATCTGGGTTATCAGAGCCAGGGAGACAGTCAGTGAAAATACAGGAAACTTTCCAGCAACAATCAGACTTTTGGTGAAATATGATGACATCTAGCAAAACACTTGCAGAGAGGGAAAGAGAAACCAAAAAGTGTCACCTACTTGTCCAACAGAATTCAAAACGAAATAATCAATCTTCTTGGTGAAACTGTCAAGAAAAATATAATTTCCGAATTAAGGACGCAAAATATTTTAGTACATAATGCTGGATTCAACTCCAGATATTGCCCATGAAGATCAGGTTTCTGAAATTCTGCATTACGTTCATATTGATGAAAACAGAAAAGTAGAAATAAAGGAGACATTTCTGGGATTTTTTCAAGTCAACAAGAAAGATGCAGTCAGCCTGGTAAATAAAATTCAGGAAAAAATTGGAAGAAGACAAAATTTCCATGAATGTCGTGGTCAAGCATATGATAACGCAGCAGTTATGGCTGGAGTGGAGAGGTGTTCAACAAAAAATTCTTGAAGTTAATCCAAAAGCTGTGTTTGTGAACGCGAGAACCACAGCCTCAATTTGGCCTGTGTCCATGCAAGTGAGGTGCAACCTGTTGTTGGTACATTTTTTGGCATTCTAGAAAAACTCTTTACTTTTTTTTCTTGCATCTAATTCTCGTTGGGAAGTGTTAAAATCATTGTCACTCGGACTGTGAAAAGACAGTGTGACACAAGATGGAGTTCCAGCCATGATGCTGTGCACGTAATCCACGAAGAGTGTGACAACGTTAATTGCAAGCCTTCAACACCTGCTGGAAGGAGAATTTTCAAGGGAAACTAAATCTGTTGCAGGGATCGCTACTGAACTCTATTCAACAGTTCCCGTTTATAGCTTTATAAATTTTTGGTACTCAGTTTATCATCGTGGAGAAAACGTTTGCAGGATCCGAAAATGGGGTCCCATGAAGCTTCTTGTGATCTGAGAGGACTTATTCATATCTTGAATTTGAAGAATGACGAAATTATCCACAATGCAATAGATTTAGACAATGAATATTGTGAAATTGGGGAATACCAATTGCACGAACAAGGAGAAGAAGAATAATGCCTGGAGAGTCAGCAAAAGATAGTGGACTGACGGCACAAGAAGAAATGAATAGAGTAAGGTAGAGATGTGAACAGATTAAAAACTGAAATTGAAGGACCGCAGTGTCCGTCTTCAAAGACTCAGTGACCGATTTTTCTTTTCTTCTGAACTTGAATTCAGGAGTGATTGAAGATGAACAAGAAAGAGAGAAATTAAAAAAGGAATGTTCAGACTTTGCAAATTATTATGACAATGATGTGGTTGCAATTCAGTTATATGACAAATTATTGATTTTGTGATGCTCCTTCGAGCTGGAGGGAATAGAGTTCCCCCTGATCCTAAAGATGCTTTGGAGTCTTTCCGACGCTGTGGTGTTTCATACAGATTACTGCTTACAATCGCATTTTCAGTCGCAAGCTGTGAAAGGTCATTTTCAAAACTGCAATTAATAAAAACATATCTGAGGTCTTCTATGTCACAGGAGCGACTGACCAACCTGGCTTTAATAAGCATTGAAAAATAATTTCTCACAGCTGATGTAAAAAGTGAAGTAGTTCAGGTGGTTTGTGACAGGAGGTATCATTTGGGGAAAAGAACTTAATAAATTTGATTGATTTATATTAAAATCGAATAAAGCGTTTATTTCAGTGTTTCATCTGAGTTTATATATTCAAATGTTTCCTTTCTCCTAATAATTTCTCAGTATATTAGGCCTTATACTTGAGTCTTTGGGGCATATAATCAAGATTTGCCCCGGGCATCACCAGACCTCTGCACGCCACTGCAGTGTATTTGAATCAAAACTCTCCAGTCAAAGACTGCATTTTATTTGCAGAAGTCTTACAAGACCAAAAAAAAAAAAACGTTTTCCACCTGCAAACAACATAGTTTTGAACTCAGAATGCAATTTTCAGTTAGGCATATGCAACTTAAGAATTATTTGAATTTGTCTTTTTATGTTTCTGAAATGCATGTTCCATTACATCACCACAGATATCACCTTTCCATTTTGTCCATGTTTCCTCTGATTCAGTGTAAATTCTGGACATCAGCTCTTTTTTCAGGAAACTAGATGATACCTTTATAAACATAAAAGAGCAACTCACTTTCCAAAGAAACCAGTGCGCTTGTATGATACTGGATACGCTCCTTTCCATCAATCCCGAGCTCATTCTCAACAGCCCGCAGCTTCTCTTCAACTTATCAATGTTTGCTACCTGCATTCGATACATCAAGGCTAATCGCTACAAAAATGGAGAAAGAAAAATAGTTCTGTTAACAAACCTAAATGAATAATCTATGTTTCAGCCTGTTCCTATCCCTCTCCAACATTATTTCCTTTAGCTGTGTCCTTTTGTACTTGGTCAAAACACAGATTGCAAAAAGAAAATTACAGGCTCCTGAAGAAGAAAACACAAGTGATATTGCACTTGGTTTTGTGCATTTGTGCAATAAAATGCAAGGGTTCCTATTCCAAAATCAGCCTCAACAAACTGGCTAAATGGAAATCAGGTTGAGGACAAGATCAGACTTCTTTGCGATGTCTTTCACATCTTAAAAGCCTGCAAAAGAGTCAATTGTGAACAAAGCTAATTGATACATAGCACTGAATGGCAATTTTTGCCTGTGAACCAAGTCCAAAGTGAGAATAGTCAGTGCTATGACAAAAGGGAGTAGAGCAGATTTTTTATTTTGTTAATATTTGTTTTTTTATTCGGATTTTTCATATTACATTGCAAACTTTACATGGCCAAAATAAGTGTCTACAATAATTTAGATGCACTGTGGTCAGTAATTTGTCAGCAAACCTGTTTCTTACCGTTATTTTCTCTTCTGCCTCTCCCATGTTCTTCTTTGCGTGGATTTGTCCCACCACCCGCTTGCCCCAAGCCCCTCCGCCATGCCCTTTCCCCCGGACCACCGTGCCGTTCCCCCCTGTCCACTGTATCCTCCCCCCCACACCCTGCCACGATACCCTCCCCCCCCGCCCTTACTTATTCCGTGACATGTCCAGTGTCCTGTTTCCACCACCCACCCACTTTGTTGGTTGCTGGCTATGATCAGGTCTTGAAACAAGTTGGTGAACGGCTTCCACATCCTGTAAACGCCTTCCTACGACCCACAGGTGACAATCTTCATCTTCTCTAGGCTGAGAAATTCCACCCGGTTTGGAGAACGAGGTCTGGAGCTTTTGGTGGTGCTACCGATCGCCAGCCAAGCAAGTCTCAAGCAGGCAATCAGGGAGGCAAAGGCTAGGACGTCAGCCCCCACCTTTCCACGAAGAGCTCTAGTTGCTCAGATACCCTGAAGACTGCACTAGTGCGCATGGCTCCACTCTGTGCACAACTACAACCCTGGACATGGTCTCAAAGGAGACATCCAGTACACCACAAGTCTGGGACAACACCAGGAACATTGTGTGTGTGGTTAGCCAGTCCTACCCGGCAGCGTTTGTATTTGTCCTCCACCTCCAGGAAGAGGCCGCTCATGTGTGTACTGGTTAGGTGCGCTCTGGCACCACCTTTAGTTGCATTGGGTCAGCCCTGTGCACGTAGAAGTAAAAGTTGCCCTGTGCACGTGGAAATGAAAGTTTCCCTGTGCAATGCTTTGATCCAGAGCCCTTCCTCCATTTCCCTGCCCAGTTCCTCCTCCCACTTTTTCTTTGTCTCGTCCAGGGATGAGTGTACCTCCTCTAACAGTTGTCCATACTTGTCAGCACAGCTCCCTTCCCCTAGCTCGCCTGCGTTCAGTAGTCCTTCCAGTAGAGACTGCCCTTGAATCTGGTGTTACGTAGTTGTTTGTTTGCAGAAGAAGTTTTCGATCTGTATGTACCTTAGGTTGTTCCTGCTCAGGAGCAGGAGCGTCTTCTGGACTTCCTCCAGGGTCGCTACTCTACCATCCGTGTACATGTCCTTAACAGTCAGTGGCCTCTTGTCCTGTCTCCAGCTTTTGAAGGAGGCTTCCATTATTGTGGGAGTGAACCTGTGATTATTGCAGATGGTGGACATGTTGTTTAGTCCAAAGTGCGGCCTCATTTGATTCCACAATCGAAGCATAGCTATTACCACTGGTGTCGGGTGATGGGAGTGCAGTTGTGGCTGGTGCAAGGAGGATGTCCCTGCGCAGGATCTCTCCTCCGTCCTCACCCACCCCGCTCCAGATTCTTTGACCCATCCCGATACTCTCTCTGTGGTGGTCGCCCAGGGATAGAACTGGAGGTTCAGGAGGGCCAGGCCTCCCACATTTCTCCTCCTTTGTAGGGCCTTTGTCCTAATCCGCAGGCTCTACCCCTGCCCCCTCCCAAACAAACACCTTGATAAGCTTATCTACTGTGTTGAAAAAGGCCTTGGGGATGAACTGAAAAAAGGAACAGCTTCCATTCTGCAGGTCCTCTTCCTCCTCCTCCACCAGACTAGTCAGGTTCCACTGTGGATCAGTGTCCCGTCGTGGGATATTGGGATCCCCAGGGCGCGGAATCTGTCTTGTTCAGTTTGAACTGTAGTCGGCGTTTGCGTTCGCTCTCACTCTCTCCCTCTCTCTCAGCTTCCCTCTCTCAGCTCTCTCTCTCAGCTCCCTCTCTCAGCTCCCTCTCTCAGCTCCCTTCCTTCCCCTGCAGGTTTATAGAGAGCGTTGTGCTCTTACTCAGGTTAAGTTTGTAACTGAGAAGGCTCCAAACTCCTTCAGGTGTTTTATTATTCCATCCATGCTGGCCAGGAGGTTGGAGATGTAGAGGAGGCTCTATGCTCTCTTGTCTCCCCTTTGAATATCTCTCCACACCGTTGCTGCTTCGAGGGCGATCGCTAGTGGTGATCAGCAGCAGGGACAGTGGGCATCTCTACCTCGTGCCTCTGTGCAACCTGAAGTATTCAGAGCTGTTGGTGTTTGACCATACACTAGTCTTGGGAGCGCTGTACAGATCAATCGCCAGTCGTGTAATGGACAACACGCCTGACTATGGATCAGGAGATTCTGGGTTCGACTCCTCGTTGGCTTGAGGTAAATGTGTTGACATTAGTTCACAAAGTTCCATGTTCAATTCCATGAAAAAATACATTTTAGGGCAGCACGGTGGCACAATGGTTTATTACTGCTGCCTCATGGTGCCAAGGACCCTGGTTCGATCACGGCTTGGATCAATTGTCCATGTGGAGTTTGCACATTCTCCCCATGGTTGTGTGGGTCTCACCCCCACAACCCAAAGATGTGCAAGGTAGGTGGATTGGCCACACTAAATTGCCCCTTAATTGGAAAAATAAATAATTGGGTACACTCACTTTATTTTTTAAACTGGGAGTGCTGCACAGTAGTTTAACACAGGTGGTGAATCCTGGCCCAAACCTCAACCGTTCCAGCACCTCCATGAGGGACCTCCATTCAACCTTGTCGAAGGCCTGTTCTGCGTCCAGGGAGATGATCACTTTTCATGTTCTCTCCCTGGATGGGATCATGAGCACGTTCGGCAGACGCCTAATGTTGAGTAGAGCAGGTTTTAAGCGAGCATCTCCTAATTCCTTATGGATAGTACTTCACAACTCTCTTGGTTCTGCTAGCGACTGATGACACTGGCAGTCGGATCACTTGATTAGTTCAACTAGAAATGATGTATAGAATAAGAATTTAAACTGCAAGGTGAGGGGAAATTGAAAATGTTGTTCCGATCGTCACCAGGTTCATTGAGCATTGCCAAGTCGATATTTTGCCTACGCGATTACAGTTCCTGCCTTAATTTCTGTAAAACTGTAAATAAAAGTAAATTTAAGCCTTAATTTCTGTAAAGATGTAAATTAAAATAAATTTAAGTAATGGGCTGTGGGGAAATTAAGAAACAGATTAATTGGGCAGCATGGTGGAACAGTGGGTTAGCCCTGCTGCCTCACGGCACCGAGGTCCCAGGATCAATCCAGGCTCTGGGTCACTGTCCATGTGGAGTTTGCACATTCTCCCCGTGTTTGCGTGAGTTTCACCCCTCCAACCCAAAAGATGTGCATGGTAGGTGGATTGGCCACGCTAAATTGCCCTTAATTGGAAAAAGAAATTGAGTGCACTAAAGTTATATTTTTAAAAACTGATTAATTTACTCGTGTCACCAGTGAGCATATCATATCATAGGTACCTCTGCTTATCACGGAGTTTCAGAGATGTGAATGCAAGACTCAAGTTGTGAACATGCCACCTCCTTTCTACTCCAATGAAATTGCAGGTAACCATGACAACCTTTACAGTGAACAGTGCACTATACTAAATATAGCCAGAAAATGGCAAGTGCAAGCTGGCCCTGAATCTGGAAATGTAACCAAAAATGAACAATTTAGCACTAAATTTGGTAAGAGAAGCCTGTTTGAAGTCTCACAATTAACATATTCAGTAATTAATATAAGCAATTCTACATCCAGGTACAAAATCCCACATGAATAATTTCAGCAAACAATTCATATCTCAAAAGCTTACCTGCAAATATGTATACCAGTACAGTGAGTGGAAGGATCTCCTTGTACGATTTAAACAATGCAATCTTGAAGAATTTATTTGCAGTTAGTTAAGTATGTCTACATAGTCAAGCAAATTTTATATACAAAATAAGGTATAACTGCTGGGAATTCAGTTATGCAAACATGAGAAACAGTGTATATATCCAGCAATATAATTTGTGGTTTGCAACCCCTAGCATCCCACTAAATCCAATAATTAGGCAGTTTTATTGCACACAGTACAATGCTGGAACAGCAAATTCCCAATGTACATGTCTCATATAGTCAGTAACAATGCAAGAGCAAACTCACTGGATTCACCAAGGCCACTCACCAAGACAACCTAATGTTAGTTAAAACCAGCTCTTACGGGTGGCCAACTTTATGAAATTTTTTAATAATTCCTGTGGATGGATGGATTTGTTTATTGTCACGTGTACCAAGGTACAGTGAAAAGTATTTTTCTGCGAGCAGCTCAACAGATCATTAAGTACATGAAAAGAAAAGGAAATAAAAGAAAATACATAATAGGACAACACAAGGTACCCAATGTAACTACGTAACTTCGGGTGAAGTATACAGGGATGCAGTGTTAATGAGGTCAGTCCATCAGAGGGTCATTTAGGAGTCTGGTAACAACGTGGAAGAAGCTGTTTCTGAGTCTGATCGTGCTTGTTCTCAGACTTCTGTATCTCCTGCCCGATGGAAGAAGTTAGAAGAGTGAGTAAGCCGGGTGGAGGGATCTTTGATTATGCTGCCCGCTTTCCCTTGGCAGCAGGTGTAGTAGATGGAATCAGTGGATGGGAGGCAGGTTTGTGTAATGGACTGGGCTGTGTTCACGACTCTCTGAATTTCTTGCAGTCTTGGGCCGAGCAGTTTGCCATACCTGGCTATGATGCAGCCAGATAGGATGCTTTCCTATGGTGCATCTGTGAAAGTTGGTAAGAGTTAACGTGGACATGCCAAATTTCCTTACGTTTCCTGAGGAAGTATCGGCGCTGTTGTGCTTTCTTGGTGGTAGCGCGGCGTGGGTGGACCAGGACAGATTTTTTGGAGATGTGTACCACGAGGAATTTGAAACTGCTAACTATCTCCACCTCAGCCCCATTGATGCTGACAGAGGTATGTACTTTGCTTTCTGAAGTTAATGACCAGCTCTTTAGTTTTGCTGGCATTGAGGGATAGATTGTTGTCGCTGCACCACTCCACTTGGCTCTGGGCAGCACCGTGGCGCAGAGGGTTAGCCCTACCGCCTCACGGCACCAAGGTCCCAAGGTTCGGTCCCGGCTCTGGGTCATTGTCCGTGTGGAGTTTGCCACGTTCTCCACAGTGTTTGCATGGGTTTCGCACCCCACAGGTTAGATGGAATTGGCCACACTAAATTGCCCCTTAATTGGAAAAAATGAATTGGGTACTCTAAATTTTAAAAAAAACACTCCACTTGGTTCTCGGTTCTCAGTCTCCCTCCTGTATTCTGACTCGTCTTTATTTGAGATCCGGCCCACTACGGTCGTATCGTCAGCTAAACCTGTAATACATGGGAGTATGTAACCAGAGATTGTTGTACGACGACGCAGTCATGTAGTGGTAAGAGGGGGTAGAGGGGCGCCGACAGGGAAGTACAACAGTAGGTGGGGGTGGCTATTGTACTACGTGTTGCGGGGCCACCGGGAACTGATTACTATTGTGGAGGAGGTGTTGTTGATTTATTCTTATGTTATGAGATCTGTGGGTTAGAAAGTCCGAGGATCCAGTTGCAGAGTGAGGAGCCAAGTCCTAGGTTTTGAAGCTTGATATGAGCTTGGCTGGGATTATGGTGCTGAAGGCGGAGCTGTTGTCAATAAATAGGAGGCTGATAGTGAAGGGAATAGATAGGATAGATGCGGGCAGTTTGTTTCCATTGGCGGGTAATGCAGAACTAGGGGGCATAGCCTCAAAATAAGGGGAAGTAGATTTAGGACTGAGCTTAGGTGGAACTTCTTCACCCAAAGGGTGTGAATCTATGGAATTCCCTGCTCAGTGAAGCAGTTGAGGCTCCTTCATTAAATGTTTTCAAGATAAGATAGATCGTTTTTTGGAGATTAAAGGAATAAAGAGTTATGGTGCTCAGGCCGGAAAGTGGAGCTGGGTCCCCAAAAGATCAGCCATGATCTCATTGCAGGCTCTAAGGGCCAGATGGCCTACTCCTGCTCCTCATTCTTATGTTCTTATGTTGTTATGATGTAGGAGTCCTTGTTGTCGAGATACTCTTGGGATGAATGTAGGGCCAGGGAGATGGCATCTGTTGTGGACTGTTTGCGGCGGTTTGCGAATTGCAGTGGATCAAGGTGTTCTGGAGTATGGAGGCGATGCGTTCATGACCAACCTCTCGAAGCACTTCATTACGACTGAAGTCAGGGCCACCGGACGGTAATCATTGAAGCATGTTGCCTGTTTTTTCTTTGGCACCGGTATGATGGTGGTCTTCTTAAAGCAGGTGTGGACCTTGGAGCGGAGTAGGGACAGGTTAAAGATGTCCGCGAACATATCTGCCAGCTGGTCCGCACAGGTTCTTAGTGCACGACCAGGCTCCCGTCCTGACCCGTCGCCTTCCGAGGGTTCACTTTCAGGAAAGCCGATTTGACTTTCAAAGCTGTGATGGTGGGTATAGGTGTGTTATGGGCTGCTGAGGCACTCGACAGCAGATCGTTGATTTCCTGCTCGAACAGAGCATAGAATGCATTGAGTTCATCGGGGAGAGGTGTGCTGATGCTGGAGATACTGCTCGGCTTCACTTTGTAGCCAGTTATGTTATTTAAGCCTTTCCACAACCGGCGAGAGCCTGTAACGCTAGTCTGTGACTCTAGCTTGGTCTGATATTCTCTCTTGGGATCTCGGATGGCTTTGCGGAGATCGTCCCTGGATTTCTTGTGTAGGTCAGGGTCACCTGACTTGAATGCCTCAGACCTGCCCTTCAGTAGGGAGTCGATCCCGCAATTGAGCCATGGTTTCCGGTTGGGGAAATTACATACTGCTTTCTTTGGCATGCAGCCGTCCACACATCTGCTGATGAGGTCTGTGACGATGATGGCATACTCACTTAAGTCGGTCGCTGAGTTCTTAAATATGGACTAGTCCACTGTCTCCAAGCAGTCACATAGGAGCTCTTGTGTTTCCTCAGACCAGCACTGCACGACCTTCTTAGCTGGATTCTCCCACTTGAGTTTCTGCCGGGAGAAGGAGCACCATCTGTGGAATCCAGTGGCTGAACGAGAACTGCACATTGGAAACTAGCAGCTACAGCAGACTACCAAGTTCAATATGAAAGTAGTTCAAGTAATTTTGACAGGGCAACTTAAATGTACAAACTTAAAAGATATTTTGAATGATTGCAATCTTCAGCAATCATTTATTGTAAATATTCTCTTTTTTTGAAAAAGGCTAGCATCTTACCGGTCTACCAAATACTACAGCTCCTGGGTGGAGGTAGATTTCTACGACATCACTCTCTGGTACAACTTGCACTCGAGCCACTTCTCCCTTTGCCAACATTTCCTGAACAAATCGTTCCACGAGATATTTCCTCCGCTGCTGTTAATGGAATTCAACAAGCTCATAATAACAGCTATTATAAACAGCGTTCGCAGGCGTTCTCTGTACATTTGATCTTCCCGCTCCCGTCGCCTTTTCTCTTCTGTTTGGAAACAATGAGACAAAATAATCATGCTGTGGAAATTCATTTGTTCAACATAGACAGGAATGAGATACGGAAAGGAAGGAAGGGAAGAAAAGACAACATGTTTCTCATTCCTCTAGCTCATGTTCAGCATCAACAATTTCTATCCAGTAAAATACTGGCAAAATATTGATATATTATTGGCATTACAGCACATATAGAAGAAATTAAAATAACTGACATTTCACATGAACACAAAAGATACAGCTTTTATTTCAGGAATAAAGGAGGGATGATCGACTAGACATGACTGAAGAAAGACATGAGGTGAGTTTGCAAAGGAGTTATGCAAAAAATATATAATCAATAGGTAATGAGCAGAGTGTTTTACATTTCCTGCAAAACCTTTGTTCTGAAGAGAGAAACAGTGTTGGAAAGCATGTGAGAAATAATTAAAAAGGACAAATGAAAGTACAATTTCAAAAATAATCCAAATGATTGCTTTTTGATGCAACACAGGTCAGATATTAATTTAATGTGAATGCATTAAAAAACACTAAGTACTGGGATATATTGAGCTCATTCTTTAAATCAAAACAGAATTTTATCTTGTATGAAGTATCTAAAATATTTTATGCACCTGGTTTCAATTGAGAAGAATCAGAGAATAGCAATAAGAATGATTCTAGGTCTTAAACTTTGGAGAACAGAAATAGATTGATAATAATGAAATGGTGCATTCGCCAAGAGGGGTTGAGGACAGTTCTAAAAGAATAAAAAATACAAAACACATTGAGGCAGGACAACTTCCAAATGTTAAAAATCCAGAAAGCAAGGGCAGCACGGTGGCACAGTGGTTAGCATTGCTGCGAAGGCGCTGAGGACCCGGGTTCGAATCCCGGCCCTGGGTCACTGTCCGTGTGGAGTTTGCACATTCTCCCCGTGTCTGCGTGGGTTTCGCCTCCACAACCCAAAGATGTGCATGTTAGGTGAATTGGCCACGCTAAATTGCCCCTTAATTGGAAAAAATAATTGGGTACTCTAAATTTATTTTTTTTTAATCCAGAAGCACAAATAATGTAGTTTAAATAGAATATTTATCAATTTGTAGGACATGATTAAAATAGCGAAAAGGCTAGGGGTTTCCTCTTTCCTTCGCAATTCATAAGTAAATGTGATCAGATTGCCTTACAAAAGCATTTAATGAATTGATTTGGATAAGAGTTGGATAAGTAATTAGTTCCATTTTTAATTAGATAAAATGTAAATCATAGAATTTACAGTGCAGCCATTTGGCTCATTGAGTCTGCACTGGCCCTTGGAAAGAGCACCCAACTTAAGCCCACGCATCCACCTTATCCCTGTAACCCAGTAACCCCACCTAACTTTTGTACACCAAGTGGCAATTTAGCATGGGCAATCCACCTAACCTGCACATCTTTGGACTGTGGGAGGAAACCCACGCAGACATGGGGAGAAAGTGCAAATACCACAGTGATCCGAGGCTGGAATTGAACCCGGGACCCTGGAACAGTAAGGCAGCAGTGCTAACCACTCTGCCACCATACCGCCTCTCACATGCAAATTGATTCCCATATTTGTCTACAAAAACAACAGTGATTACTTTTCCAGAACAATTCATTGTCTGCAAGGTGCTTGAGGTCATTGCAAAAACTGGAACAGTTCTAGCAATGTAAATGCCTTTCAACTTTCACATGGACGGGAAGTATTATAGTGAGCTCTTTACAGACAACAGAGAATGGATTACTGAGTCATTACAGCTCTTGATTTCAAAGTCGGTCTTGAATTGGCTTTCCAACTTAGTATGGGTCAGTTCTGATCCTTTCAAGACCATGACTAAACATAGAAATATAATTTACAGCATTTAGTCTGTCACAACTGAGTATTATAGGAGGCTTCTCAACCAAAATCCTAAAGTTTTAATTTAATTACTTGGGGGAGGGGAAGGAAAAGAGTGTATTTCAGGAAATAAATCAGTGTTTCATTTCTGAGCAGTTTGTTTGTAGCTATTCACTTCCCTTGAGCAATCAAATGAGTTGAATAATATTCATGACGGTAAAAATTGTGTAGATCCTTTCACATAAGCAAGGTTAATGAACCATGCTCTTCTTTAAATTCTGTACTTAATTTTGAAATGGTGTAAAAAGAAATTAGATTAGAAAATCTTACTGAACATAGTGTTGTGTTATGACTTGTTTTCATTTACTTTTGTGGTATTTAAACGCTTTAGGATTTTTTTTTTGTAATTTCAGAGTGCAAAATAATCTGTTGAATTAATTCCTGTGAATGAATTACTCCATACCATAAACATATTGGCGATTTTCACCATTTTTGTACATCTGGAAACTGTTATAAATATGTACATACACATAAGAAACAGGTCCAACAAACAAATGATTAAGATGGAAAATCCAGCTGCCATCAACAAAATATAATTCTCCTTGTTGATATTCATTATCCCACAGACGTATCACTTCTATCCTTGTTCACCTACTTTGGCTCAGAGCCTTCCAATGCATTAAGCTTAAAATACTTGTTTTGACTTTTAATTTGCCCCACAGCCTCGCACACTCTACCATTGCCATCTTCTCCGGCTCTATATTCACCCTGCCACTGCGACCCCCACAACTCCTCAACCATAGTGTCTGATTCTGGCCTTCCTCTTTCTATTAATCCCATTGGACCTCAGCTGCCACTCTGGAATCCTGTACCACTGTAATCCTACATTAGACCAGTGAATACAATTCAAAAGTACTTCATGGGCTATGTCAGGGGTGGGCAAACTTTTCCGTGCAAGGGCCACATTCAGAAATTCACAATTTTAAAGGGCCGCATAGTATATTAATTAATAGTCCCGGTTGTAACCAATTAGCGTGCGGCATATACCTCAGCGCTTCCCCTGGCGGCATCCTGCCTTTAGCCCTCTTTTTCTCTACTTTTCAAAAATGGGACTTCACCCGGTTATGATTCTGGGCGCCTCATATAGAACATAGAACAGTACAGCACAGCACAGGCCCTTCGGCCCTCGATGTTGTGCCGAGCAATGATCACCCTACTCAAGTCAACGTATCCACCCTATACCAGTAACCCAACAGCCCCCCATTAACCTTATAAAAAAATAAAAAATAAAAAAATAAAAAATTAAATTAAAAAATTTTTTTTTTAAAATGACTTGATCTTGGTGGGCCGCATAAAGACCTTTGGCGGGCCGCATGCGGCCCACGGGCCGTAGTTTGCCCACCCCTGGGCTATGTAGTGCTTTGGAATGTCATGAAGGCACTATGTGATAGCAAAACTTACTTTTCCCTCCCAAACCTGCACCTCCTCCTTGAAACTTTTCCTCAAAGCCTATTTGCTCATCACCCTTTCCATCACCTCTTCATTCCTAACGTGGGAACAGTTTGCTTTGACTTTTTGCTTTCATATTTTCATTAAGAAAGCTAGAAATTTATTTTGTGTTGCTGTTGTCATCAAGCCAAACTTTCTTATTACAAAATCCAACCAATTATTCACTTACCTTCATCTTCCTCAGGACTTTTCCCTTTCGATCCCTCATTCTGTTTTTATGTTCATCTTGACGTGATTTTGATGTGCTGAAATGGTATAGGCCACCTATGAAAAAAAATATTTTATTTGTGTAACAACAAAATCCCCATGCCGAAATTAAGTCTGAAAGCCTTTCACACTCACCTAATAACTGGCAGAACCTAGTTGGATCCAGTTTCAATTGCCTAAAAATGTGTATCCTATTAAGTTCCTGGAACTGATGGCCAAATGGACGAAATAACAAACTCTGTGAAGCAATAAAGCACAAAATAAATTTTCAACCAACACTCCAAGTGATTTCTGCTCAAAGGTGCATAATATCAGACAGGTTTGCCAGAAATACTTTGCCACTCCATGAAACAGCTTATCCGAGGTTCCAGAGCTGGTCAAAATAACACGAATCTGAATAATGCAGAACATGTAGATAAATGGGCTAGGAGTGGTCGAATGTACCAGCGAATATATTGCAATAGTCGTGTAGTAATTTTGGTACTGGTTTTGCAACCTCGAGCCCCAGATTTCAAATCTAACAATGGTAAATTATGCAGCTGAATTTCATAAACCTGGTCATTTGTGGCATTGTACTAGAAAATAACCATAAAATCTGGTGGATTTTTACACCAACTCTTCCCGTAGTCAGGAAGTTGCTACAGCTTTAGTACCCAGTCCAATGCTTCCAAGAACAAATAAAAAGTACTTTGAATTTTACCTGCTTCAGGGTATCTTGAAACCAAATCCCAAAATGCCAGCATTTGCATTTCAGGTACAAGCATATAGTTTCATGATAAAAGTTGCATGGTTTTGGTGTTCATATTTTTTTCTCCACTACATAGTGCAACGGATAAATTCGACGGGTAAGCCCATGTAACCATATGCACAAAATAATCTGGGAGGTCACAAGCCCATGGTAAATAATTGACCCTTCATGTCATCCTGAGCATGATACACCTCACTGCTTCAACAGCTGGGGAAATCATATTGACAGACTGTTTCACTCTCTCGGTCTAAAAATTATAACCAGGTGTATGAATTTAAAAATCACCAAAGCAAGAATAGCTGTTTTGGATTCAAGATTGAGTCTGCAGGTTTTGTGAGATTCAGCAAAATGTATAGCTTTATTTAGATGTTCATATTAGGTTTCATATTAGGATTAGGGATTATTTATTAGCTTGGATAGGAGACAGGCTAACCGACAGAAGGCAGAGAGTCGGGATAAATGGGTATTTTTCTGGTTGGCAAGATGTAACTCGTGGCTATGGGGTTCGGTCCTCAGGCCCCAACTATTTACAATATGTATTAATGACTCGGATTTAGTAATAAAAGGTACTATAGCCAAATTTGCACAGGTGACACTAAAATAGGTGGGATAGTAAGATGCAATGAGGAAATAAGGGATTTACAAACGGATATAGATAGGTTGGTAAGTGGGCCAAAATTTGGCAGATTGAGTTTAACGTGGATAAGTGTGATGTTATCCATTTTGGTCAGAAAAATGGAAAGGCAACTTCGTAACTAAATGGAAAGAAAGGGGCAGCAGGGTAGCATGGTGGTTAGCATAAATGCTTCACAGCTCCAGGGTCCCAGATTCGATTCCCGGCTGGGTCACTGTCTGTGTGGAGTCTGCACGTCCTCCCCCTGTGTGCATGGGTTTCCTCCGGGTGCTCCGGTTTCCTCCCACAGTCCAAAGATGTGCGGGTTAGGTGGATTGGCCTGCTAAATTGCCCGTAGTGTCCTAATAAAAGTAAGGTTAAGGGGGGGGGTTCTTGGGTTACGGGTATAGGGTGGATACGTGGGTTTGAGTAGGGTGATCATGGCTCGGCACAACATTGAGGGCCGAAGGGCCTGTTCTGTGCTGTACTGTTCTATGTTCTATAAACTTCAGAGTGCTTCAGAGCAGAGGGATCGGGGTGTTCTCGTGTATGAATGGCAGAAAACTAGCATGCAGGTAATAAAGGCAAATGGAATTTGGCATTAATAGCTGAAGGAATAGAGTGTAAAAGGAAGTGTTACTGCAACTGCACACGGTATTGGTGAGATCGCACCTGGAGTAATGTGACAGTTTTGGTCCCCGTATTTGAGGTGGGATGTAGGTGCATTAGAGGCAATTCAGAGGAGTTTTTGTAGACTGGACTGATTCCAGAGATGAGGGGTTCGTCTTATGAAGAGAGAGTGAGCAGTCGGGTTCAGATCAGATGAGATCTAATTGAGGTATACAAGATGATAAAAGATATTGACAAAGTAGAAATAGGGCGGATAATTCCTCTTATGGGACAATCTAGAATGAGAGGTCATAGTTTTAGGATAAAGGGTAGCAGATTTAAAATAGAGATGAAATAAATGTTCATGAATTTTTAGATTCAGTCATGAATCTGTGGAATTCACTATACCAGAGTGTAGTGGATGCCAGGACATTGAGTAAATCTGAGGAGGAGATAGACAGATCTTTAATTAGTAATGGGTTGAAGGGTTATGGAGAATGGACATTATGCCAAGAGATCAGCTATGAGCGTATTGAATGGTGGGGGTGGACTCGAGGGTCTGAATTGCCGACTTCTGCTCTGAGTTATGTAAAAACTACAGACTGTAATCTAAGTCTCCCCCGCTGTGCTTTATGACACTCCTGTGAAGTGCCTTGGGATGTTTCATTGTTTTTTTTTAAATACTATACAAATGCAAGCTGCTGTCATTGACTGACAGTTGACCTCATTAAAACACAGCATTTGGAGAGGGCTTTCCCCTGGTGAAGAGTCCAGAATTAGGGTTCAGTCAGAGGATACATTTTCAGCCATTTAGGACTGAACTGAAGAAAAGTTTTTTCTCTCAGAGGATGGTGAATCGGTGCAATTCTCCACCAAAGAGAATATTCAGATGTTGAATGTATTTTTGCCTCCAAAATAATAATGATCACATTTGGAAATAATTTATTAGCTGTGAAGTGTTTTGGCACCTCCTGAGGTTAATGTTTCTTGTGTGTTCAAGAGTGGGGGAAGGCTTTATCCTCTCTCTAAAATCAATATTCCAAAATATAGAAAGGTGGTAAATCACCTGCTGCAGAAATGGGAGCCCGGTTATTTGCTTAATGCTGCAGATGCTGGAAGCTCTTCGGTCAGGAAGTATTTGGACAGTCTCAGGTCGACGATGACCTTTCATCAGAACTGGTTTTGCCTTTGAACCCTACTTTAGTTGATACCTGTATTAAAGGTGAAGGAACATATCGTTCATTGATTTCTTCAAGGTGGATTGAGGGGGTAAAATTAGGAAGGTGGGGTGCAATGGGGTCTTGGTATCGGGGGAGGTTGGAGCTTTGTGGCTTCTGTTTATGTCGATATTTTCATGTATATATGTAAAAAGCCTTGAAATTAAAACATTTTTTTTAACAAAATGAACTCGGTAGCCACGAGTAGCAAGTACCCTGCAGCAACAAATTTAGAGCTGGGGAGTTGCAAGACGCAAAGGGAAACAAGTGGAGCTCAGGTTGTGCCAAGGAAGAAAGGCAGTGTCAAAAATTCAGAATACATTATACACACGCAGGTCCTTCTGTACAGAAAAATGGCAGGAGGCTTTGGCGCCATGGGACCGTTTGATGAGAATACAGAATGATGGAGTGCGTTTACAGAACTATTCAATTATGTTGTTCAAGCTAACAAGATAGCAGCAGATATAAAAGTCCCAACATTCCAGAGAATAATGGGGGAGGGGAAACATTTAACCTCCTTACGAATCTGGTACAGCCAGAAAGTCAAGGCACAAAAACAAATGAAGAAATAGTTGAATGTTTGCAGGGCCATTATTCCCCAAAACCTTTAGGCATCGCAGAAAGGTGAAGGTTTCATAAGTGCAGACAAGAAGGTAAATCAATTATAGTTTGTAGCTACCCTAATAAGACTGTGTTAACACTGAATTCGGGGATGTGTTGAACAATATCAGAGACAGATTATTCTGTGGGTTTAGGAGCAAAACTATTCAAAAACAGCAGTTAATCAAAAGCAACCTGACCCTCTATGCTGTTTGCCTCAATTGCTCCTTTATGGCAGCAGGTTCCATATCCTAACCATCTCTGAGTAATGCACTTTCTCCTAAATTCCATTTGGATTTATTCATCACAATCTTATATATGTGAACAGAATTCAGGCACGGGCGCAGTGGTTCGCACTGCTGCCTACATCGCTGAGGACCCGGGTTCGATCCCAGCCCCAGGTCACTGTGTGTGGAGTTTGCTGTGTGGGTTTCACCCCCACAACCCAAAGATGTGAAGGTTAGGTGGATTGGCCACACTAAATTGCCCCTTAATTGGAAAGAAAATAATTGGGTACTCTAAATTTATATTAAAAAAAGAATTCTAGGTCTTCCCCTGAAAACATTTTCAATGTCAACTCAAACGATTATAATCCTAAGACTCCTTATCAGGTCATGTCTCAGTCTTCTGCTCTCTGACCAAGAGTACCAGCTTGTCCAATCTTCCCTGATTGATTCTCAGTTTTTGTATCTTCCAAGTGAACCTTTTTTGTCTCTTCTCCAGTCCCTCTACATAATTTTATAATATGGAGACCAGAACTGTTAACAGTAATCCATGTGTGGTTGGCGACACATGTGAGCGCAGGCCTCGCATCTCACTTGTTTTCCTGCGATTTGCTCCCTGATAATTGTGTTTTCTGTTAATATTGTCAATATATCTGCTGTGAATAATTGGGTGTGATGTCCTGCACCATTGGTTATCCTGATTAATCAGCTAATATCATGTCATGCTGAACGTTGAGTTCAGGATTTGTGCGCTGTGTCTTTATCCAAATGTATCCTTGATGGGATGATGAGCAGGGCGGGATGAGGGGGTGGAGGGGAGGGGTTGGTAGGATTCGCTCTATCCTCACTCAAGGAAGGTCCCCCCAATGGGAGTTAGTCTCTTATTTTTGTTTAGCGTCTTTGCTTTTTCAGGCAGACGGTGTGTTAGCTTTTTGAGAACTGGGACTTGTGGGACTTATCTTTAGGGACATGTCTGCCGTTTCTTCTGATACGGGTCTCCCTCTTTGACAGTGGGGTGCGCTGGTAATTCTTGGGGTTCAGTTCTCCTGAGTTTTTGGTGACGGTGCCGGGTTAGGTCAAAATGAGCTCTGGGATCAGTATCCTGCTGCTCCTTGGGTGGGTCTATCTTTTGTCTATGGGAGACCCTGGGTTGAGATTTGAGGCTTAGTGGTGCCCAGTCCTGCCCTCGTCATCCTGTAGCTATATCATTGCTGCCTGTTCCAGCCTGGGCCGAGGGAAGAATGTAATTTGCACTGCGAGTGTTTGTCGATTTCCCCTTTAGTTCTGGGATTCTCGGGATATTGTTTAAGTCCTTCTGTCATTTTGTTTTGTCGCCATGGGTACGATGTAGGTTTGTGATGCCGATATCCTGTTCTGGTACAGACGGGCCTTGTCTCCATGGAGGGAATATATTTGGGATTTCATCCTGATTTATCTGATTGTATTTATTCCCATTCTTGCATTAACTATTGTTGTGTGTTGTACCTGTTGTACATTGTTACGTATGGCTATCTTTTTGTTTTGTTTGATGCGATTTCTGTAAAAATTGACAACTCCAGAAAAATGTTCTTTTTTTAAAAACATGTGCCCTAACCAAGGCGTGATACAAATGTAACATAACTTTTTCTTATTCAAGGGATCTAGGCGTCGCTGGCTAGGCCAGCATTTATTGCTCATCCCTAACTGCCCTTAAGGTGGTGGTAAGCGGATGGAGGCGGTCTCATGTAGGGGCACGAGGGGGGCAGCACAGTGGCACAGTGGGTTAGCCCTGCTGCCTCACGTCGCCGAGGTCTCAGGTTCGATCCCGGCTCTGGGTCACTCACTGTCCATGTGGAATTTGCACATTCCTCCCCGTGTTTGCGTGGGTTTCGCCCCCACAACCCAAAGATGTGCAAGGTAGGTGGATTGAATATGCCAAATTGCCCCTTAATTGGAAAAAAAAATGAATTGGGGGCACTAAATTTATTTTTTTAAATGAAAAAAAAAATGTAGGGGCATGAGTTTTGGGGGCACTGTTAATGGTACCTCTGCCGTCCTCGCTGGTCAGATACTCCACAAGCCCAATGGGACAGTGATGGCAACATATGGGGCTGGAGAGGGCTTTGGTGTGGGCACCAATATGTGGCAACCACCGGTTTGCTCCAGGGGGCTGGATGGGGAGGGGGAAATTGGCTACGGGCGGGGATCAAGTGGTTTGGGGATTTGTTTATAGATGGGGTCATTCCGTGCTTGGAAGAGCTGGAGGAGGAATTTGAGCTGCCCGGTGGGAATGGGTTCCGTTACTTGCAGGTAAGGGACTTTGTGCTGAGGCAGGTATCGACCTTTCCGCACCTGCTGCCTCAGGGGCCAGACAATAAGGTGGTGTCAAAAGCAGGAGGAGGGGAGGGGAAGTTATCAGAAATTTACAAGGAGCTGATGGACTGGGCGATAGGGGAGAGAAGGAGAAGTGGGAGGAAGGGTTGGGTTCAGAGCTGGAGGCTGGGTTGTGGGAGGATGCCCTGAGGGGAGTTAATGCATCCTCATCGTGCACCAGGCTTAGCCTTATGCAAATTAAGGTGGTCCACAGGGCACAAATGACTGTGGTCTGGATGAGCAGGTTTTTTTGAAGGGGTGGGGGATAGGTGTGGACGGGTGTGCAGGTGGGCCCGCAATCACGTCCATATGTTTTGGGCTTGTCCGAAGCGTGGGGGGTTCTGGCAGGGTTTGCCGACATTATGACGGAGGTTCTGATGGTAAGGGTGGTCCCGAGCCCAGGGGTGGCGATTTATGGTGTCAGAAGACCCGGGAGTCCAGAGGATGAGAGGCCGATGTCTTCACCTTTGCCTCCCTGGTAGCCCGGAGACGGATCTTGCTAGCATGGAGGGACTAGGAACTCCCAAAGCCAGGGGTGTGGGTGAGTGACATGGCTGGGTTTCTCAGGCTTGAGAAAATTCAGTTCGCCCTGAGGGTCTTGATGGTAGGGTTTGCCTGGAGGTGGCAGCCATTTTTCGACTTCTTTGGAAACAACTAAGTTGTCAGCAAGAGGTGGGAGGTGGGGGGGGTTAAAAGAGGCAGGGAGAGGCAGACAAGGTTGGGGCAGGTTGGTGGGGAATTGTTTGTTGGGGTGCTGTTTATGTAAGCATGTTAGCTGGTTTTGGGGTGTGTGGTTGTCCATTGTGATCAGTGTTAAAATAATATAAATGCCTCAATAAAATACCATTTTAAACTGCTGTAGTCCATGCTATAGTTCACCCACTCTGCTGTTTAGGCGGTTGGGGAGGCATGTGTCTGCTGAGCCTCTCAGCCTTTCAACTTAATCTGTTTCCAAATGTATCCCAGTGCTTGTTTTGTTTTTTTTAAGGCCTAATTAATTTGTGTCAATAAGCTATCAGGAGGACTTCGGGTAGCGGCTATGAAGGAGTAAGTCCGCATTTGGTGGTCCCGCACAGGTTGGGCTTTTGGACCTTCTCCCCCAATTTTTACCAGATTTGAATTGAAAAAATTGATGACAGAGGCAATTGTGTACTTAATTCCCACATCAGTGCATGGAGAGGAGGAATAGAAGTGCTCGCAAAGGCAGAAACAGACGAACAGAGAAGGTTGAGCTGAAGCTGCCGCGCACGGAAGCATGGCGGAGGACCAGATCTCTGGCTCGTCGACCCAGTGGTCACGGAGCAGCTGACGCAAGTTATCCAGGAGGGCTTCGCCAAGCAGAGTCGGGACTGCTTGGACCAGATTAAAGAGTCAATTGCGCGGCTGGAGCTTAGATTGGATGCCCAAGATCGGGCGATCCAGAAAGTAGAGAAGGTGCTGGCTGACCAGGAGGAATTTCAAACTGCGGTGGAGTTGGAAGTGGGGCTGCTGAGAGACCAGCAGAAAAGGCTCCTGGAGAAGGTGGAGTACTTAGTGAACAGGTCCTGCCAGCAGAACTTGAGAATCGCTGGGCTCCCGGAGGGGTCCGGAGGAGCCCGAAGGAGCGGACACTGGGGCATACATAGCAGACATTTCAGAAGCTGCCGAGGGATGGGACATTCTCCCGACCTTTGGAGTGGATAGGGCTCACAGAGCGCTCGCGAAGAAGCAGTGAATGGGAGACCCCCATCCCCCCCCCCATCCATCCCCCCCATCCTCCCCCCATCCATCCCCCACATCCCCATCCCCCCCCCCCCCCCCCCGAGGGCAATGGTGGTGAGATTCCATATGTACTTAGATCACAAGCGCATTTTACAGTGGACAAACAGACACAGAGCTGTAAATGGGACAACTGTATCCTGCGGATCTATCAGGACCTGAGTGCGGAGGTGGCCAGGAGAACAGTGGGCTTTAACCAGATCAGGTTGACCCTTTTTAAGAAAAAGGTGAAGTTCGGGCTGCTGTATCCGGCCCGTCTCTGGGTCACGTACGGTGAGCAACATTTTTGTTTCAAGTCGCCTGAGGAAGCGCTGGACTTTGCGAAAAGGAAAGGACTGGTGGCGGACTGAGAACTTTTGAGCTTTGCTGCGACGTTCATGTTTAAAAAGTTTCTTGTTTTGTGGACGCTCTTTGTATGCCTTCTGTATTGATTTGAACCATTTGCAGAGCTGAGTGAGTTAAAGTTCACATTTGCACTGTTGGGGGATGGAGGTGTGTTTGTTTAGATGTTGGATCTCTTTTTTTGATAAACAATTTTATTGAGGCATTTTGGTAGAGTAAACAATAACAATACAAAACAATCAACATTGTGCAAAAAACCAGCTCCCCCACTACAAGGACCCGCCTAACTTCCCCCCTAATCTACGTTGCCCTAATCCCCCACACCCGCTGACGATTAATTTTCCACGAAGAAGTCGATAAATGGTTGCCACCTCCGGGTGAACCCTGACAGTGACCTTCTCAGAGCTAACTTAATTCTCTCCAGACTGAGAAAGCTCGCCATATCCGACAGCCAGGCCTCCGATTTTGGGAGCATTGAGTCCCTCCATGCCAGCAGAATTCGGCGCCGGGCTACCAGGGAAGCAATGGCCAAAACATCAGCCCCTCTCTCTCCTCCTGGACTCCTGGGTCTTCTGAAACCTCAAGAATTGCCACCTCTGGACTCATCACCACTCTTGTTTTCAGTACCCGGCACATAACGTCCGTGAATCCCTGCCAGTACCCCCGAGTTTTGGACATGTCCAGAACATGGGGACATGGTTCGCTGGTCCTCCCCGAACATCTGGCACACCTGTCCTCCAATCTAAAAAATTTACTCATCCGGGCTACTGTCATGTGGGCCCAGCGGACGACCTTGAATTGAATCAGGCCGAGCCTAGCGCATGTTGCGGTCGCGTTTACCCTGCTCAATGCCTCCGCCCATAAGCCCTATCTCACCTCCGAGCTCCTCTTCCCACTTAAGCTTCAGCTCCTCTGCCCCCCTAAGTTCTTTGTATATATCGGAGACCCTCCCCTCCCCCACCCATCCACTGGACACTACCCTGTCCTGGATCCCCCCAAGTGGCAGGCGTGGGGAGGATGGAATCTGTCTGCGTAGAAAGTCCCACACCTGCTAGTACCTTAAATCATTCCCTCTCGGCAGCCCAAATTTCTCCTCTAGCGCCTTCATGCTCGGAATGCTCCCTTCCAAGAACAGATCCCCATCCTCTCAATCCCAGCCCTCCGCCATGTTCGGAACCCACCGTCCATATTCCCCGAGGCAAACCTGTGATTGTCGCAAATTGGGGACCAAACTGATGCTCTCACTTCCCCCACATGCCTTCTCCATTGGCCCCAGATCCACAAAGTCGCCACCACTATACGGCTGGTGGAATACCATGCTGGCAGGAGCAGCAGGGGCACCATAACCAGGGCTGCCAAACTGGTGCCCGTGCACGAAGCGACCTCCATCTGCCCCAACCCGACCCCGCACCCACTTCCTTATCATAGCTATGTTGGCCACCCAGTAGTAATTACCAAAGTTTGACAGCGCCAGTCCCCCTTCCCCTTGGTTCCTCTCGAGCATCAATCTCCTCACCCACAGGGACTTTCTCACCCGCACAAAACCATAATCATTTTATTGACCTTCTTCAAAAAAAGACCACGGAAAGAAAATGGGGAGACACTGGAAAACGAACAAGAATTTTGGAGGATCGTCATTTTAACAGTCTGCACACTCCCCGTTAGTGTCAGTGGGAGCGCATCCCACCTCCGGAACTCGACCCTCATTTGCTCTACCAACCGAGACAAGTTCAACTTGTGCAACCGGCCCCAGTCCCGCGCCATCTGTATCCCCAAGTATCTAAAACTGTCCCCTACTAACCTAAACGACAGCCCCCTCAGCCAGACCTCCTGGCCCCTCACCTGGGACAACAAACAACTCACTTTTTGCCATGTTCAGCTTATACCCCGAGAACCGGCCGAATTCCCTCAGGATTCCCATGATTCCACCCATCCTAGACACTGGATCCGTGACTTTTTTTTTAAATTTAGATTACCCAATTATTTTTTCTAATTAAGGGGCAATTTAGCATGGCCAATCCACCTACTCTGCACATTTTTTTTTGGGTTGTGGGGGCGAAACCCATGCAGACACGGGGAGAATGTGCAAACTCCACACGGACAGTGACCCAGAGCAGGGATCGAACCTGGGACCTCAGCGCCGTGAGGCGGTTGTGCTAACCACTAGGCCACCGTGCTGCCCTGGATCCGTGACTTATAAGAGCAGGTCGTCGGCGGACAATGAGACTCTGTTCCCCCCCCCCAACCACCCTTCTTCCCCCCCCTCCACCACCACCACCCTTCTCCCCCCACCACCACCACCCTTCTTCCCCCCACCACCACCACCACCACCCTTCTCCCCCCACCACCACCACCCTTCTTCCCCCCCACCACCACCACCCTTTCCCCCCCCACCACCACCACCCTTTCCCCCCACCACCACCCCACCCTTCCCCCCCACCACCCCCACCCTTTCCCCCCCACCACCACCCCCCTTTCCCCCCCACCACCCCCACCCTTCTCCCCCCCCACCACCACCACCCTCTCCCCCCCACCACCACCACCCTTCTCCCCCCCACCACCACCACCCTTCTTCCCCCCACCACCACCACCCTTCCCCCCACCCCACCCCCTTTCGCCCCACCACCACCACCACCCTTTCCCCCCCCACCACACCACCCTTTCCCCCCCCACCACCACCACCCCCTTTCCCCCCCCACCACCATCCATTCCACCCTCTCCCCCCCACCACCACCACCCTTCTCCCCCCCACCACACCACCCCTTCTCCCCCCCACCACCACCACCCTTCTCACCCCCCACCCACCACCACCACCTCTCCCCCCACCACCACACCTTCCCCCCCCCACCACCACCACCCTTCCCCCCCCCCCACCACCACCACCACCACCACCACCCTTCCCCCACCACCACCACCACCCTTCCCCCACCCACCCTTCCCCCCCCCACCACCACCACCCTTCCCCCCCCACCACCACCACCACCCTTCCCCCCCCACCACCACCACCCTCCCCCCCCCACCACCACCACCCTTCCCCCCCCACCACCACCACCCGTCCCCCCCCCACCACCACCCTTTCCCCCCCCCCCACCACCACCCTTTCCCCCCCCACCACCACCACCCTTTCCCCCCCACCACCACCACCCTCCCCCCCCCACCACCACCACCCTTCCCCCCCCCCACCACCACCCTTCCCCCCCCACCACCACCACCCTTCCCCCCCCCACCACCACCACCCTTCCCCCCCCACCACCACCACCCTTCCCCCCCCCACCCCCACCCTTCCCCCCCCCACCACCACCCTTCCCCCCACCACCACCCTTTCCCCCCCACCACCACCACCCTCCTCCCCCCCCCACCACCACCACCCTTCCCCCCCCACCACCACCACCCTTTCCCCCCCACCACCACCACCACCCTTTCCCCCCACCACCACCACCACCCTTTCCCCCCCACCACCACCACCCTTTCCCCCCCCACCACCACCCTTTCCCCCCACCACCACCACCCTTCCCCCCCCCCCACCACCACCACCCTTCCCCCCCCCCACCACCACCACCCTTCCCCCCCCCCACCACCACCACCCTTCCCCCCCACCACCACCACCCTTCCCCCCCACCACCACCACCCTTCCCCCCCCACCACCACCACCACCCTTCCCCACCACCACCACCACCCTTCCCCCCCCCACCACCACCCTTCTCCCCCCCCACCGCCACCACCCTTCTCCCCCCCCACCACCACCACCCTCTCCCCCCCCACCACCACCACCCTTCTCCCCCCCACCACCACCACCCTCTTCCCCCCCACCACCACCACCCTTCTCCCCCCCACCACCACCACCCTTCTCCCCCCCACCACCACCACCCTTCTCCCCCCCCACCACCCTCCCACCACCACCACCCTCCCACCACCACCACCACCCTTCCCCCCCCCCACCACCACCACCACCCTCCCCCCCCCACCCCACCACCACCCTCCCCCCCCCCCACCACCACCCTCCCCCCCCCCACCACCACCACCCTCCCGCCCCCCTCCACCACCACACTCCCCCCCCCCCCCCCTCCACCACCACCCTTCTCTTCCCCCCCCCTCCCCCTCCCCCACCACCACCCTTCCCCTGGCTTTGTCTGGGCAGGCAAAACCCCGCGAGTAAAAAAGGGGATGCTTGAGCGGAGCCGGGGAGAGGGCCGGCTGGCGCTGCCAAATTTTAGTAACTATTGGGTGGTGAATATAGCCATGATCAGGAAGTGGGCGGTGGGGGAGGGTCGACATGGGAGTGTATGGAGGCGGCTTCATGCAAGAGCACCAGCTTAATGGCGTTGAGAACAGCGCCTCTGCCGTTCCTGCCGGCACGGTACTCCACCAGTCCCGTGGTAGTGGCAGCCCTGAGAGTCTGGGAGCAATGGAGGAGACATGTGGGAGAAGAGGGAGCATCAGTTTGTTCTCCAATCTGAAATAATCACCGGTTTGCCCCGGGAAGTATGGACGGGGGTTTTGGAAATGGCAGAGAGCAAGGATTGAGAGGATGGGGGATACGTTTATAGAGGGGAGCTTTCTGAGTTTGAGGGAGCTGGAGGAGAAGTTTGGATTGGCGAGGGGAAACAAATTCAGGTACCTGCAGCTGCGGGACTTCCTACGTAGGCAGGTTTCAACCTTAACGTTCCTACCACCAAGGGGGATACGGGAGCGTCTCTGACATTAACAAGAAACTTATGGGGTCAGAGGAGACGCAGACTGAGGAGCTGAAGCGCAAGTGGGAAGAGGAGTTGGGAGGAGAGATGGAGGACGGTCTATGGGCAGACGCGTTGAGTAGAGTCAACGCGTCCACAACATGTGCCAGGCTCAGCCTGATACAGTTCAAGGTCATTCACCAGGTTCACATGACAGTGGCCCGGATGAGCAGATTCTTTGGGGTGGAAGATAGGTGTGCAAAGTGTGCGGGAAGGCCAGCAAACCATGTCCACATGTTCTGGACATGTCCAAAGCTGAGGGGCTTTTGGCAGGGGTTTGCAGATGTCATGTCCACAGTGTTGAAAACAAGGGTGGCACCGAGTCCGGAGGTGGCGATTTTCGGAGTGTCGGAAGATCCGGGAATCCAGGAGGAGAAAGAGGCAAACGTTCTGGCCTTTGCTTCTCTGGTAGCCCGCAGACAGATACTATTAGCTTGGAGGGACACAAAGCCCCCGAAGTCGGAGACCTGGCGATCTGACATGGCTAGCTTTCTCTGGAGAAAATCAAGTTCGCCTTGAGGGGGGGTCAATGTTAGGGTTCGCCTGGAGGTGGCAACCTTTCGTCGACTTCTTTGCGTAAAATTAATCGTCAGCAGAAAGGGGGGGTTAGTTGAGCTTTGAGTATGGGGTTAATAAAGGTGGGACCTGTAAGGGAGGAAGATTCATGTATATTGTTTTCTTTTGTTGTAAAACCAAAACTACCTCAATAAAATGTTTATTAAAAAAAAGCTTATCTGGAGCCCCATATCCCTCAGCTTGTCTACTCCATTGAGCCCCTAACGTCATCCTGTATTTTGTTTCAATCCTTCTCTTCATTAACTAAACCACCTCTGCTTCACAAATTTGTGCTGTCTGTAAATTTTGAAATTGTAATTATGATTCCAGAGTCCAAACCCGCTTACACCCACCACCTCCCACCAACAAATGAAGATTCCATTGGTAGTCTAGAGAATTTTTATTTTTAACATTTACTGACTCAGAACACTAAAGTTTTTTTAAAACTGTTTCGGTCAAATTTCTTTTCTTTTTAAAATAAATTTAGAGTACCCAATTATTTTTCTTTCCAATTAAGGGGCAATTTATCTACCCTGCACATCTTTTGGTTGTGGGGATGAGACCCACGCAGACACGGGGAGAATGTGGTATTGGTTAAATTTCTGCTTTTATATGAATATAATTGAACTGGTATCTGAAGTATTGTTTTACTGCTCACGGTGTGTTAGCCCTGATACACAAAAGAACAGGAGAGGCCAGGCAATGTATCTTCCGCTGCATCCATTCAGTGACCACTTCTTAATCGCACATCCCGCATACACCCTCATTGCCCCAATCGCTACTTGTAATCTTACTGGGTACAACCACCACAATACTTTGGCCGAAAATCGCATCTTTTAACAAAAAAAAGTGATTACAATATTCTGTATAGTGAGGAAGCAACATGTTGCAAAGTATCCAGCTTCATGACTGCTACACCTTCAAATCAGAACCGGCTGCATATCTGTCAATCAGCAAAAGAAAATGGGTCTGAAAACCATAAAACTAACACAAGTTAAAAACAAGTTTTTTGCAAGGTTGCCTTGAGAATAAATTAGTGCAATAATGCTGATGGGTGTGGATGATTAACTGGGTAATCTTAATTTTACAATTGTCTGCTTTAGATTGTAAAGCATTGTCTCAGGCCATAAACTAGGCAAATGCAATTTTGTAGCTTGTACAAAATTAAGGAGACAAACTTAAACTTAAATATAAAAACGATGGAAAATACGCAGTGCAGATACATATGTTTTACCCATTTGGAAGAGATCCAATTTTGAAGAGAGACTTGAGAACTTTGGTGTTTTTTCCACTGGAGATTTGAGGTATGACCCAAGAGATCTTCAAAACTACAAAGGGTTATGATAGAATAAATAAGCACATTAGAAACAGGAGCACTGCAGGCCTTTCAAACGCACTCTGCCATTCAGTAAGATCATAGCCTATCTTCCTGCACGATTTCCATATCACTTGATTTCCACAGTATCAAACAAGCAATTGATCGGTGTCTTTTTTAAATAAATTTAGAGTACCCAATAAATTTCTTCCAATTAAGGGGCAGTTTAGCGCGGCCAATTCACCGAGCCCGCACATCTTTAGGTTGTGGGGGCGAAACCCACACAAACACGGAGAATTTGCAAACTCCACACGGACAGTGACCCCGAGCCAGGTTCAAACCTGGGACCCCGGGACCGTTAGGCAGCAGTGCTAACCACTGTGCCACCATGTTGCCCCAATGGTGTCCTTAACATACCCAATTATTAAGCATTCACAGTTCTCTGGAGTGGAGCGATTCACACCACTTTCAAGTGAAGAAAGTTCTCGTCTCAGTCCTTGTTGACCCC
Source organism: Scyliorhinus canicula (assembly GCF_902713615.1). Lineage (NCBI taxonomy): Eukaryota > Metazoa > Chordata > Chondrichthyes > Carcharhiniformes > Scyliorhinidae > Scyliorhinus > Scyliorhinus canicula. Next base: position 33,394,997 of record NC_052154.1, on the reverse strand, counting down.
TTACTCTGAAACTGTGACCTTTAGATCTAGACGCCAGGTCACGGAAATAGTCTCCCAGCATCTACCCGAATAACAAAGAAAAGTACAGCACAGGGACAGGCCCTTCGGCCCTCCAAGCCTGTGCCGATCATGATGCCCGAACTAAAAAAACCTTCTGCGCTTACTCGGTCCGTATCCCTCTATTTCCTCCTTATTCATGTACCCATCCAGATGCCTCTTAAATGTTGCTAATGTGCCTGCTTCCACCACATTCTCTGGCAGTGCACTCTAGGCACCCACCACTCTCTGTGAAAAACGCACCCCGCACATCACCCTTAAACTTTTCCCCTCTGGAGGGCGGCACGGTGGCACAATGGTTAGTACTGCTGATTCACGGTGCCAAGGACCCAGGTTCTATCCCAGCCCTGGGTCACTGTCCAGGTGGAGGTTGTATAGTCTCCGTAGCTGCGTGGGTCTCACCCCACAACCCAAAGATGTTTAGGGTAGGTATATTGGCCACGCTAAATTGCCCCTTGATTGGAAAAAAGTAATTGGGTACTCCAAATTTTAACAAAAAACTTTCCCCCTCTCACTTGAACCTGTGCCCCCTTGTAATTGACCCGAATCCCATGTGATTTTAGTTTTTGTACCAGTCTGCAATATGGGACCTTGTCGAACACCTTGCAAAAGTCCATAGAAACTACATCCACAGCCCTTCCCGCATCAATTTTCTTTGTCACCAAAGGAGGAAGTGTTGAGTATCCTAAATTGCATTATGGTAGACAAGACCCCGGGCCCGATTGGGATCTATCCCAGGTCACTGCGGAATTCAAGGGGAGAAATAGCTGGGGCCTTAACAGATATCTTCACGACTTCCAGTGGTCACACACACGGCAGCTCCTGCTAAGATCACAGAAAAGAGCTCTTTTTTAAGCAATATGGAGTGGTATTTTTATGAAAAAGTATAGGTGAATCTTGGAGGAGTATTTTCCCCCAGGAATTATATGTTTCTATGTTTCCAGTCCTGCAGAAACAGTGTAGGATTTGGCTGGGGCTGCAGCAGAGAGACAAAAGCCTATTCAGCATGCAGGCGGGGGAAGGGCTGTGTTAGAGGCTTCAAGCTGACCTGAGGGCCCTTGTGAAAGCTGGATTCTAGCAGCAAAGGGAACAACTGGAAAAGATCTCACCAAGGGCTCTTTTAAGGGCCCGCAACGGCACGGATTTGATTTTTCCCCAGGTGGGAATGCAGCCTCGGCGCTTGGCGGCCGGTGGATGGGCTGGACTAGAAGTGAAGTGACCAGAAAATCAACTTTGCAGCAGAAGAAGGTGCGAGGCAAAAAGGACAAGATGGTGGTGGGCAGGGAACCGGCAGTGGGCGAGGGAGCAGCAGGAGCTGCTGCTGCGCTCCTTCCAGGAACTAAAAGCTGAGATGCGGAGCCATTGAGGGCATCGCTGGACAGGCTCGGGGCGACTCAGACGGCTAAGGCTGCGGAGATTCGGGAGCTGCAGCAAAAGGCTTCGGAGAACGAGGACAAACACCTCCGCCTGGCGGTGAAGGTGGAGTCGCACGAGGCGCTTCACAAGAAATGGTTGGCAAGGATGGAGGAGATGGAGAACCACTCCTGCCGGAAGAAACTGCGGATTTTGGGCCTCCCGGAGGGGCTGGAAGGTTCGGATTTGGGGTCCTACGTGGTCCTGATGCTGAACTCGCTGATGGGTGCGAGGTCGTTCCGGGGACCCATGGAGCTGGAGAGTGCCCATCGGGTGCGGCTGCGGAAGCCCGGGCCGAACGAGCCAACCAGGGCGGTGCTGGTCCGATTTCAACGCTTGATCGACCGTGAGTGTGTGCTTCGTTGGGCGAAGACGGACAGGAGTAGTAAGTGGGAGAATACGGAGATCAGGATCTACCAGGACTGGAGTGCAGAGGTGGCGAAGAGAAGGGCTGGGTTTAACCGGGCGAAGGCAGTGCTCCACAAGAAGGGGGTCAGGTTTGGCCTGTTACAGCCGGCACGCCTGTGGGCCACTTATAAAAGACCGTTAACTTTATTTTGACTCCCCGGAGGGGGCCTGGACTTGTGTCCAGGCAGAGAAGCTGGACTTGAACTGAGGACTGGGAGCTGGGGAACGTTGTACGCAGCCCGGTGGCTTTGTCCTCCTTGATGTCCTTTCACTCTTTTTGGTTCTATTAGACGATGCTTTTTTTTGCTGTCTTGCCTTTTCTTTTCTGCTTTGCGAGACTGTTATCTGTTTACTTGGGTGTTTTATCATATCATGTTGGGATTTTTATTATTTCACTGGTTACGGGTTTGGGTGGGGTTCGCGGCCCTGTTGGGTCATGTGCCTGTCTTCCCGCGTTTTGGGTCGGGGGTGGGGCTTGGGATGGGGGTCGCGGGCCTCTCTCCCGCGCTGGAGAAGCAGGGGGCGGGGGCGGCATTGGGGGAATGGTTGGGGGACACTGGGGAGGGTAATTGGGGTGGCGGGAGCAGCCGGGGTCAGCAGGAGTCGGCTGACTTACGGAAGTACAATGACCGGGGCTAATCACCTGGAATGTGAGGGGACTGAATGGGCCGGTCAAACGGTCCCGCATGTTCGCGCACCTGAGGGGGCTGAAGGCGGAAGTGGCTATGCTTCAGGAGACGCACCTGAAGGTGGCGGATCAGGTCAGGTTGAGGAAGGGCTGGGTGGGCCAAGTGTTTCATTCGGGGCTGGATGCAAAAAAACTGGGGGGTGGCGATCCTGGTGGGGAAGAGGGTGTCGTTTGAGGAGTCGAGTGTGGTGGCAGACAGCGGCGGGAGGTACGTGATGGTAAGCGGCAAGCTGCAAGGGGAGCGGGTGGTGCTGGTCAATGTATATGCCCCGAATTGGGATGATGCGGGTTTCATGCGGCGCATGTTGGGCCGGATTCCAGATTTGGAGGTGGGGGGCCTGATAATGGGGGGGGGGGGGGGATTTCAACACCATGCTGGATCCGCCACTAGATCGATCCAGTTCATGATCGATGCAGTGGAAGGGGAGGCAGAGATAGTGGTGGCGCTGGATGCGAAGAAGGCCTTTGATAGGGGGTTTATGGACCAGATGGGAGGGGTGGATCCTTGGAGGTTCGTGAGGCTGAGGGCCAGGGAATTTTCATACTTCTCCCATGTGCATAAGGCCTACTCCCGGATCGACGACTTTGTTTTGAGTAGGGCGCTGATTGCGGGGGTAGTAGACGCCGAGTACTCGGCGATAGCCATTTCTGACCATGCCCCGCATTGGGTGGACCTCGAGCTGGGGGAGGAGAGGGACCAGCGCCCGTTGTGGCGCTTGGAGGTGGGGCTGTTGGCGGACGAGGATGTGAGGGGGCGGGTTTGAGGATGCATCGAGGTACCTGGAGGCCAACGATAATGGGGAGGTCCGAGTGGGGACGGTCTGGGAGGCGCTGAAGGCGGTGGTTCGGGGAGAGTTGATCTCCATTCGGGCCTACAGGGAGAGAGGGGAGCAGAGAGAAAGGGAGAGATTGGTGGGGGAGATCAGGAGGTACGTGGAGGCCCCGGAGGAGGGATTGCTGAGGGAGCGCCGCAGCCTTCGTGCTGAGTTCGACTTGTTGACCTCCAGAAAGGCGGAGGCTCAATGGAGAAAGGCTCAGGGTGCGGTGTACGAGTATGGGGAGAAGGCGAGTAGGATGCTGGCACACCAGCTCCGTAAGCGGGATGCGGCTAGGGAGATTGGTGGAGTTAAGGACCGGGGAGGAAATGTGGTGCAGAGGGGGGGGGGTAGACATTAATGGGGTCTTCAGGGACTTTTATGAGAGACTATATCGGTCCGAACCTCCGGCAGTTTTTGGACCGGCTGAGATTCCCAAGGGTGGAGGAGGGACGGGTGGAGGGTCTGGGGGCGCCAGTTGATCTTGACGAACATGAAGTCGGGGAAGGCGCCGGGGCCGGATTGGTTCCCGGTTGAATTTTACAAGGCGTCTGCAGACCTGCTGGGCCCCCTGTTGGTTAGGACCTTCAACGAGGCGAGGGGGGGGGGCTTTGCTCCTGACGATTTCTCGGGCGCTGATCTCCTTGATCCTTAAGCGAGACAGGGATCCCCTGCAGTGTGGGTCATACAGGCCTATCTCACTCCTGAATATGGAAGCCAACTTGTTGGCAAAGATCTTAGCCACGAGGATAGAAGATTGCGTGCCGCAGGTTATCCACGAGGATCAAACGGGGTTTGTGAAGGGGAGGCAGCTGAACAGTAATATACGGAGGCTCTTGAACGTTATTATGATGCCGGCAGTGGAAGGGGAGGCAGAGATAGTGGTGACGCTAGATGAGGAGAAGGCCTTTGATAGGGTCGAGTGGGGGTACTTGTGAGAGGTGCTGGAAAGGTTCGGGTTTGGGGAGGGGTTTGTCAGTTGGGTGAGGCTGTGGTACGAGGCCCCGATGGCGAGTGTGGCCACGAATAAGAGGAGGTCGGAGTATTTTCGACTATACCGAGGGATGAGGCAGGGGTGTCCCCTGTCCCCCCTACTTTTTGCGCTGGCAATTGAACCCCTGGCTATGGCGCTGAGGGATTGGAGGGGGCTGGTCCGGGGTGGGGAGGAGCACCGAGTGTCGCTCTATGCGGATGACCTATTGTTGTATGTGGCGGAACAGGTGGAGGGAATGCCGGTGGTGATGGGGATTCTCTGGGAATTTGGGGATTTCTCAGGGTATAAGCTTAACTTTGGGAAAAGCGAGCTGTTTGTGGTACACCCGGGGGACCAAGAGGGGGGATTGGGAGGCTCCCACTGAAAAGGGCGGAGAGGAGCTTCAGGTACTTGGGGGTTCAGGTGGCCAGGAGCTGAGGGGCCTTGCATAAGCTAAACCTCACAAGGCTGGTGGAGCAAATGGAGGAGGGGTTTAAGAGGTGGGACATGCTGCCGCTGTCTTTGGTGGGTAGGGTGCAGTCAGTCAAGATGACGGTGCTCCCGAGGTTTCTGTTCCTGTTCCAGTGCCTCCCCATCCTTATCCTGAAGGCCTTTTTCAGGCGCATTACGGGGTTTGTGTGGGCACACGGGACTCCAAGGGTGAGACGTGTGTTCTTGGAGCAGGGCAGGGATGGGGGGGGGGGGGGGGGGGGGGGGGGGGGCTGGCGTTGCCCAACCTCTGTGGGTATTATTGGGCTGCCACGTAGCGATGGTGCGTAAGTGGGTAATGGACGGGGAGGGGGCGGCATGGAAGAGGCTGGAGATGGCATCCTGTGTTGGTACAAGCTTGGAAGTGCTTGCAACGGCGCCGCTACCGCGCCCTCCGACAAGGTATACCACGAGCCCGGTGGTGGCAGCTACCCTCAAGATTTGGGGGCAATGGAGGGAGGTGGGGTCCCCGATACGGGGGAACCACCGGTTTGTTCCGGGGAGACTTGATGGCGGGTTCCTGAGTTGGCACAGGGCAGGTGTCATGAGGCTGGGGGACCTGTTCATAGACGGGAAGCTTGCGAGCCTGGGTGAGCTGGAAGGGAAGTTCAGGCTCCCCCGGGGAACACCTTTAGGTACATGCAAGTAAGGGCGTTTGTCAGGCGGCAGGTGGCGGGGTTCCCCCTGCTGCCGCTGCGTGGGGTCCAGGACAGGGTGCTCTCGGGGGTATGGGTTGGAGAGGGGAGGATCTCGGAAGTGTACCAGGTGATGCAGGAGGTAGACGAGGCCTCGGTGGAGGAGCTGAAAGATAAATGGGAGGAGGAGCTGGGTGAGGAGATTGAGGGAGGGACGTGGGCGGATGCCCTAGAAAAGGTGAACTCCTCCTCTTCATGTGCGAGGCTTAGCCTCATACAGTTTAAGGTACTGCATAGGGCTCATATGACCGGGACAAGGATAAGCCGGTTTTTTGGGACCCAGGACAGGTGTATTAGGTGCTCAGGGAGCCCAGCAAACCATGTCCACATGTTCTGGGCATGCCCAGCGCTGGGGGAATTTTGGAAGGGTGTAGCAAGGACGGTATCGAGGGTGGTAGGATCCAGGGTCAATCCAGGCTAGGAACTCGCAATATTTGGGGTTGCAGTGGACCCGGGAGTGCTGGTGTTCTGGCCTTTGCGTCCCTAATAGCCCGACGGAGCATTCTTCTTCAGTGGAAGGATGCGAGGCCCCCCAAGCGTGGAGGCCTTGGTCAACGATATGGCGGGGTTTATTAAATTGGAGAGGGTGAAATTTGCCCTAAGGGGGTCAGCGCAGGGGTTTTTCAGGACATGGCAACCATTCCTAGATCTCCTGGCAGAACGGTAAAAACAAAAGGTCAGCAGCAGCAGCAACCCGGGGGGGGGGTTCTGTTTTTTTTTGTTCTTAGAATTTTCTGTTATTATTTTCTTTTCTGTGAAAATGTGAAAATTTGAATAAAATTTTTTTTAAAACATATCTTCACATCCTCTTTGACCACAGGCGAGAGAATAGCCTATGTTGGAGGCGGCATGGTGGCGCAGTGGTTAGCACTGCTGCCTCACGGCACTGAGGACCTGGGTTCGATCCTGGCCTCGGGTCATTGTGCAAACTCTGTTTGTACATCCTCCCCGTGTCTGCGTGGGTTTCACCCCCACAGCCCAAAAGATGTGCAGGATAGGTGGATTGGCCACGCCAAATTGCCCCTTAATTGGAAAAAAATATTGGGTACTCTAAATTGTAAAAGAAAGCCAAGGAGAGCGTAGGGAATTAGTTAATATCCAAGTTCTAAAAATATTGTAACTGCAGTTGAAATACAAGCTTGCATTGTTCTGAGTCAAGGTCAGCTTGGGGTTAAACCTTACATCAGCCTCTCAAACAGGCTTCAAAGGGAGCACAGCCAGTAAGTCAAATATCAATGTGAGTGATAGTAGAGACCACCATTCAGAAGTCACAATTCAAAACTTGTAAACGTAAGGTTACTGGCACAAGTGTTGCCTGTCTTTTTTCTCTCTCTCTCTTAGCCTGTGTTCTTCCTTATGCCCTGCTGGGCTTCTGCTTCTTTTATTATGTGTTTTTGTTGTTTTTGAAGTGTACTAACTTAATTTTTGCAATAAAACTCAATCATGCACCACCACCGGACCCTCGAAAACTATGTGATCCTACAGAAACCAAAACTTTCACAGTACTAACGTTGTCCCTAAACTATGTTTGTTGGACACCGCCTGCGTGTTGCACTGCTCATCCCCTTTACGATTTCCAAGTGCATTCTCCCTGTGTCTGCGTGGGTTTCACCCCCACAATTCAAAGATGTGCAGGGTAGGTGGATTGAGCACGCTAAATTGCCCCTTAATTGGAAAAAATAATTGGGTACCCTAAATTTATTTTTTAAAAATAAAAAAAAAGATTTACAAGTGTGTGAACCTTAAGATTCATCGAACAGTTATAGCACTGAAGGAGCCCATTTCAATTGTGTCCGTACTGACTCCCTGGAAGAGCAACTCACATTGCTCAATTCCCTTGTCTTTTCTCCGAATCCCTGGAATTTTTTTCATTCAGATAACCCTTTTGAAACCCACAATTGAATCTGTTTCCACCCAAGCTCCAGGCACTGCAAGCCAGTTCCTAACCACCCAGTAGGTAAAACAAAATGTATGTCCACATGTAGCCTTGGGACCTTTTGGCATTCACCCTAAATTGGTGTCCTCTGGCTCTCAACTTTTCCACTTTTCCGGAGCAGTTTCTCTATTTACTTGGTCTCCCTTAGCCTGTCCTGCAAGTTACAACCTCAAACAACTCTTAACAGTAAACAATAACTATAAACAATCCATTGGTTCTTAAGAAAGCACACAGTTAACAGTCTATTGTACAAGTACTTTTTTTGTTTAAGCTGAGTGATGCCCGCTATTCAATAGATGTGTAAGACACCCAGTGCAGTCAGGTGCCCTCAGCTTGCCTACAGATCTCTGGATGGGCTTAATATGTGACACACCAGCCACAATATGGCCAGCAGCCACATCATTTATTAGCATAACTATGGTTTGTAATAGTCAGTTGTGGTAGTTTCTGTTTATTTGCTGCAATTGCTCATTATCCGGTATTTGCTGACTTATATTGGTGCCAAGTTTCCCAACACATTAAATTGAAAATACCTACTTTTGAATTCCACTTAATCTTTACACCACTGCAATTACCAACAATCTTCCATTCCTGCTGAAACACTCCATTCATTTAAATTGAGCTTTCTATGCATTCTCATTTCTTTGCCTCACGATTAGTACAGAGCCCAAGGCTCCTCAGACAGCACCGCTGAAACCCACAAACACAACCATCTAGAAGCAGAAGGGAACACCACCACCTGCAAGTTCTCTGCCATGACACTCACCACCCTGACTTGAAAATACATTGTCATTCCTTCGCTGTTGCTGGGACCTCCCTCCCCAACATCAATTTGGGTGTACTGACGACACCATGCAAGAAAGCAGCGCACCACCACCTTCTCAAGGGCAATCGCACCACCACCTTCTCAAGGGCAATTGGTAATGGGCAATGAATGCTGGCTTGGCCAGCGAAGCCCACATCCCACAAATTAATAAGTACAGAGCCTTCAGCAGTCTTTCCACTGATCTCGTCAACCGAGTTTCCACTCATCCCTCCTAATAACTCCTTCAGTTCAGCATCCCCTGATGGTGGTTAAGGGAAAACTGTTTGCCTAAACACCCAAGAATTCCTGTGCTGTTCTATGAAACAGAGCTCTGGTATGTTGTACAACCATGGGCAAACAGGAGGCTTGGCTTAACTGCTGAACCAAAACATAAACGGAAATTAGGTACAGGATCAGAACCCTATTTTATTTAATTCGCAAGTGCAAACTGTTTCACTGGTATGCATTTTTTTTTTTTAATGTTTTTATTCAGGTTTTTTATTTTATACGATACAAAATAAACAAGTCTGTGTAGTCCAGACACAATTTACAAAACCCAAACATTGGAGATAACCCCCAAGATCCTATCCCCTAACCACACTCCCAGTCCTTTTTATTTTACTTTTGTGACAACCTACCAGGGCCTAGCATTTAGGCCAGATTAAAATTTGCCATTTTAAATTAAAGAATCGGACACTTTCGCTCCAGCACAGCCTCATGGGAATTCAAACTGGCCAAGTTCGAATACGCTAGAGGTCAGACAGGCTGCCAAGGTATGTCTGACCCTGCCCTGTCAATCGGCCATCAAGCAATAATCGATCCGATTGAAATGCACCGGCCTATTGCTGCAAACCCTCAGGCGCCTCGATTTCCCGCCTTATTTGGCAAGGTGTACTTGCAAACACAGCCACTGGAGATGGACACAAGGGGCGGCCCAGGAGATTCGTGAATCGGATCGCTGGGCACTAAAAGCCTTGATACCCCATTGGCAAAAGGCCACAGGAAGTGGAAAAAGGGCACGAAGCCAAAGGGAGATAAAAACAGGCACTCTGACCCCTTGGGAGTGAAGACTCGGCATGCGAGGTGACCTTGACTAGATCAGTGCAGTGAAGACAAGACCTGAAATTACCAGAAGGAAGGAACCACCAACGAGAACCACCTTCATTAAGACAGGCCAGAGGAGTTCCAACGATCAGATCCGTAGCCTACCAAGCCATCTTTATGGGTAGTATACACCGATCTTGGGTACCTCTCGTATTTTTGTGGGTAATAGAAGAGGCAATTGTTTTCAATTAATATCGTTGAATTTTGACCTTGTGTTTGTGGTTGGCCAGGCTTCTCTGGCACGGTTCACATTTGTCCTCCACCTCCAGGAATAACCTGTTCATTCGGGTTCTGGTTAGGTGCGCCTTGTGCACCACTTTGATCTGCATGAGGCTCAGCCTTGTGCAGGGAGGTGGAGTTGGCTCTGCTCAGTGCTTCGCTCCAGAGTCCCCCTTCTTACCTCCGACCATAGTTTGTCCTCCCATTCCTGTCTTGCTCCGTTGAGTGGTGTCCTCGCCCTTTAACAGTCATCCGTACATGTCCCCGCAGTTCCCCTTTTCCATAACGTCTGCTTCCAGCAGTTCCTCCAGCAAGTGTCCCTCAGGGCCCTAAAGTACCTCATCGTTGCCTTGCTGAGAACATTTTTTGATCTGTAAATGTTGGAGCTCCTGTCCGTTCAGTAGCTCCAATCTTTCTGTCAGCTCGTCCAGCGCTGCAAGTCTATCTCTATGTAGAAGTCGCTAATCGCTAGTACAGGACGACCCCCCCCCCGTCCTGTCTCCACTTCTTAAAAGTGCAGTCTCGAGGGGCAGCGGTTAGCATTGCTGTCTCACAGTGCCGAGGTCCCAGGTTCAATCCCGGCTCTGGGTCACTGTCCGTGTGGAGTTTGCACGTTCTCCCCGTGTTTGCGTGGGTTTCGCCCCTACAACCCAAAGATATGCAGGGTAGGTGGATTGACCACGCTAAATTGCCCCTTAATTGGAAAAAATAAATTGGGTGCATAAATTTTTTTTTTAAACTTAAAGGCATTTGAAGACTACACATGGCAAGTTGGAGGATAAATCTTTTGATTTTTTTCAAAGAATGCAGCGAGAACCTATATCAGCTGAAATCCTGAGCAGAAATGTAACATTGAATGACGAAGCAAGTGAGAAGTGAGCACCAAGCAGGCTCACCTATCGCATTTAACGTAAGAAATAATGGTGTGTTGCAAATGTCGAAAGCCGTGTGTCGCAAACATCAGCCAGTTAGTAAAAGTAGGGCCCTGGGAAAAAAAGTTGAAAAACACTCCTCCGCGACAGTGAGTATTCCAGTGGTGCATGGTACAACTCTGTGCATGGCCAACTTTGCAAGATGATCGTTGATTACATCCTTGTTTGGGATCATAACATTCCAGAACATGATGCATGTCTTCGTCCCGGCCTCAACAGAATCAGGACCATCCAATTAAAGCTTAACCCAGCAAAATGCAGATTCAGGGTCAACCATGTTCTTTACGTGGACCATTTACTCACAAATGTTGGTGAAAACCCCGATCCAGACAAAACGACAGCTAAACTACAGGTGGCCATTCCCATGGGAAAGCATGCTTTAGTGTTTTCTTGTATGACAAATGATCTTTCTGAGTTCATCTCGTGTTATACTGAGGGAATTGGACTTATTTTTCAACTTATTTACCAGGACATCGAATGGTGTGGGAAGAGCACAACACAGCAGTCTTCAACAGACTCAAACAAGCGCTTGGAGCCCCACCGGTCTTACAACACTTGAGTACGTGCTAGGGCAGCACGGTAGCACACATGGATAGCACTGTGGTTTCACAGGTCCCAGGTTCGATTCCCCGCTGGGTCACTGTCTGTGCGGAGTCTGCACGTTCTCCCTGTGTCTGTGTGGGTTGCCTCCGGGTGCTCCAGTTTCCTCCCACAGTCCAAAGACGTGCAGGTTAGGTGGATTAGCCATGATAAAAATTGCCCTGTGACACCAAATAGGTTGCACAGTAAGAAGTCTTACAACACCAGGTTAAAGTCCAACAGGTTTGTTTCAAACACGAGCTTTCGGAGCACGGCTCCTTCTTCAGGTGAATGGAAAGGCTTGTTCCAGAAATGTTTATATAGACACAGTCAGAGATGCCCCGGAATGCGAGCACCTGCAGGCAATCAAATCATCAAAGATGCAGAGAGAGAGGTAACTCCAGGTTAAAGAGGTGTGATCGCGCCTCTTTCAGGAAGTCAGGAAGATCGCGCACATCTCCACATCATGGCTACCAAATAGGTTAGGAGGGGTTATTGGGTTACGGGGATAGGGTGGAAGGGGTCGAGGCCGCTGGCAACAGAGCCGCTTCCGCTGTCCCCAGGGGGATACAGCTGAAAGTGGTGCATAGGGTGCACCTGACAAAGTCGAGGATGTTTCAGTTGTTTGAGGAGGTGGTGGACTTTTGTGAGCGGTGGGAGGGGTCTGGCCAATGATGTACACAAGTTCTGGTCCTGCCCAAAGTATGAGAGGTCATTCTTCAACACCATGTCAGTGAACTTGCACATGGATTTGAAGCCCAGCCCCCTGGGGGCCATATTTAGGGTGTTGGACTTGCTGGAGTTGTGACAGGAACAGATGTTTTAGCCTTCGCCTCACTGATTGCTCGCAGGTGGGTCCTGTTGGAGTGGAGCACAGCTTCTCCGTCTTGTGCTTGGTGTTGCTGGGGGAGTTGGAGTTCCTCTATTTGGAGACAGTCAAGTTTATTTTGAGTGGTGCGAGTGAGGGGTTCCACAAGAGATGGGGTTTGGGTCTTTTTTGGGGTATTATGAGGGTGTTAGAGGTGGGTCACGGGTTTTTGTTTTGCTATGTTGAGTTGAATACTTAAAATGTATTTTACCACACAGTGAATCCGCAGAGACTCAGGGCATACCACGCTCACCAATTTGTCTCCAGGGAATTTCCCAACTTTGCACGCGCGTGGGACTGCGAGAATATCACGAGCAGCCCCCGTAGCCACAGTAAAACAGTTTGGCTGAATGAGCAGTTCGCTCAGCCAAGCAGCTTCTCAAGAAATGTGCATGGGATCACACAGATTACTATTCTGCACTCCTTAGCCTTTCGAATCTACCATGTCAGGTCCTGCCATCGTCAGCACAACGACATTTATCCAAGTGCACCAGGACCACGATTCCTACTGCTAAGGCTCTGCTACACCTCAAACTTTAAACCAACATAAATCAGGCCCTCCTGCAGCACAGATTGCAAAACAAAACGCAATATGATCGAGATGCCCATAGACTCAGGTGAAACGGTCAGGATTCAGCCGGCACATGGTCATGATCATTCGGTGGTGGTATTCCCCCACAGCCGAACAGCTATGCGCTAGTCTCAAATGGTGTCCACTATGTACATAATTGGCATCACTTCAGCAGCAGCAGAACCAGCACCAGCAGATAACACACCCCTTCAGTCTTCCAACCTATGCAGGGAGTCTGCACCAACAAAGATGCAGACGCCTACAGAGGCCAACACAGCTACTCCTGCACCTGACGATCACAGGTGAAACATCCCATGCTGCTACCAGTGAGGACACTGGTCACAGAAAGACCACAACACCACCAACCAGTGTAATCAGGGTGCCTCAGCAGGCCAAACACAAGATTCCAGGACTTAATTACCATTTAGCCTTTAACTGACTTGCGAAGTTCAGCTTGCTTTCCAACAGAAAAGAGGATGGAGAAGATGTGATGGGCTATGCACCAGTTGCCCAATCCGTGCCTCATATGTATATTTGTAAATAATTATGCATTGTCAGTTTGTTTTATTGCATGTCACACAATGGTCTATACATAATTTCCAATGGCACCCATTGTAATATACCGTGCCACTGGGTATCTCAACTAAACAGGGAGGATATAGATAGTGGTCACATGAGAATATGATGTCACATTTACAAAAGAGGTCACGTGGCAGATGTGTGGGAGTTATCCCCAGGATCTCAGGTACAGCGCAAGTAGTGTATATAACTGCTGTATATAGCTGCTGAGCCTAGCAATAAACTAACTTGGTTGGAAGTCTTTGATGTCAGTGATTTAGGTAACCCACAACATTTCACATTGGTCATTAATATGCCAGGAAAAGCAACAGTCCCAGAGGGCAACACAGTGGCGCAGCAGTCAGCACTGCTATCTCACAGCACTGAGGACCTGGAATTTGCACATTCTCCCCATGTCTGCGTGGGTCACATCATACAACCCAAAGGATGTGTAGGGTAGAAGGATTGGCCACGTTAAATTGCCCCTTAATAAAACAAATGGAAAAGCAAAGGTCCCAACACTGATCCTTGGAGAACTCCACGACTAATCTTCCTCCTAATTGATGGATCAAATTGCTGTTTCGATGTTGCAGGATTTTATTCTGTACTTCCTTTTCAATAATTGAAGTTTGTATCTTTGGTCCGAAATGTCCAACTTAATTTTCAGTAATTTTCTTCTTCACCCCATCATGTAATGTTATATAACAGGCCTGCAATGAGTACTGACTTTGAACTACCAAGTAGAAGGTACACTCATTTCACATCTACATCAAATGGAAGTTCTTTTTTAAAAAAAATCAATGTATCATTCCCTCGGACAGTAATATAAACAACGCTCACTCACATTTAATATAGGATCCCTGGCTTGGTGACAGCAAGAACTACAGAAGTCAAAACGTGTCCTTTTCAAGTCACAGCCTCGACAGGCAAAGGCTCGTCCCAGGGCCGCTTCCTGGAAAACAGCGTTCAAACTAAAAGCCCGAAATTGCACAAGCTTTCTGCTGCAGGCAGACAATACCGATGGCAGGTTTCTCACACAGCTCCTGTGATACCGCTGCCAGGCTATCCAGGCGGCCATCTTGAAACAGCTTCCCCTCCCCCGCCCCGGTGACCTGCCACCGCGTCAGAAACACCTCAGCGCAGGCGCAGTACTGTCCGGTGGAGACAAAAAGGTTGAGTCATGCCAATTTGGCAGCCTGATGGACAGAATGTCCCGGCTGTGCAGCCAAACAAATCCTTTGCAAAAACAAAACAGTGCCCTTTGTTGAGTGATAAAAAATAAAGAATAATTTTGCAGTTTCACAAACTAACATGGAAATTTACAAGCAATCTTACTTCCAACAAATATTCAATCACAATTGGGCAGCATGATGGCACAGTGGTTAGCACTGCTGCCTCACAGCACCAGGGACACGGGTTGAATTCTTTTTTTTTCTTATAAATTTAGTGTACCCATTTCATTTATTTTTTCCAATTAAGGGGCAATTTAGTGTGGCCAATCCACCTAGCCTGCACATTTTTGGGTTGTGGGGTCGAAACCCACGCGAACACGGGGAGAATGTGCAAACACCACACAGACAGTGACCGGGATCGAACCTGGGATCTCGGCGCCGTGAGGCTGCAGGGCTAACCCACTGCGCCACCGTGCTGCCCCCATGGGTTGAATTCTGACCTTGGGTGACTTGTCTGCGGACTTTGCAGATTCTCCCTGTGACTGCGTGGGTTTCCTTCGGGGGGCTCAGGATTCCTCCCACAGTCCAAAGAAATGCAAGTTAGCTGGATTGGCTATGATACCCCTTAGTGTCATTGCCCCTTAGTGTTCAAAGGTTAGGTGGGGCTATGGGGATAGGGTGGGGCAGTAGGCCAAGTTAGAGTGCTGTTTCTTTTCCTTTTAAAAATTTTTTTCAATAATTTTAAAATACCCAATTAATTTTTTCCAATTTGGGGCAATTTAGCGAAGCCAAACCACCTACTCTGCACATCTTTAGGGATTCTATGATTACTTGGGCTGTATCATCAAAAGAAGTTCAGAAAGTATTGCAAGTTTCAGAAATACAGAATGATCACAGCACAGAAGGCAACCATTCTGCCCATCATGTCCATGCCAGCTCTCTGTGAGAGAAACTCAGCAAGTCCCAGTTACTTGCTTTTCCTCAATGTGAACCCTGCAAATTGTTCCTCTTTGGATAATTATGCAATACCTTGTCAAAGCTTTTAATCTGCCTCCACAAGACTCTCTGGTAGAGTATTTCACATCCTAACCACCGCTGCATATATTTGTGAATAAATGAATAAATATTAATCAGTTATCAGGTTCTCAACTCTTCCTATGTCCCTCCTAGAGCCCTCATGCTTTTGAACACAATGATCAAATCTCCTCTCAATCTTCTCTTCTCGAAGGAGAACAGTCCCAGCTTCATCAATCAATCCATGTAACTGAATCCCTACTGTGCAGAAGGAGGCCATTTGGCCCATCGAGACTGCACTGACTTTCCAAAAGAGCATTCTACCAAGGCTCACGCCCTCGCCCTATCTCCGTATCCCTACACATTGGTCATGACCAATCCACCTAATTTACACCTATTTGGATTGTGAGAGGAAACCAGAGCACCCGAGGAAACCCACACAGACATGGAGAGAACATGCAAATTCTATAGGGAGAGTCATCCAAAGTCGGAATTGTACCCGGGTCCCTGCCACTGTGAGGCAACAATGCTAACTATTGTGCCACCATGCCGCCCATAATTTAATGGTTCATGATAAATTAATTGCTTTGTATTCTATGCTTCCAAATATAAAATCCAGGATCCATCCTGATATCACCTATGTTTTATTAGCTGCTTTCTCAATCTTCCGTGTCACCTTCTATGATTTGTGCACTGTTTTTTATTCATTTGTGGAATGTGGGTGTTGCTGGCGAAGCTAGCAATTATTACCCATCCCAATCCCCTTTCAGAAGGTAGTGATGAGCCACCTTATTGTACCACTTCAATCCATGTATTGTAGGAACATCCACAATGCTGTCAGGAATGGAGTTCCAGGACTTTATCCAAGCTACAGTTAAGGAACAGCAGTATAATTTCAAGTCAGGATGGTATGTGACTTGGAGGGGATGAAGTGTTTCCCTGCATTTACTGCCCTTGCCCTTATAGATAGTAGAGGTTGCAGGTTTAGAAGGTACCATTGAAAGAGCCCTGGTGAGTTGCTGCAGTGCATCTTGTTAATGGTACGCACTACTGCAACTGTGCATTGGTAGTGGAGAGAGTGAATGTTTCAGGTGATAAATGGGGTGCGAACCAAAAAGGCCTGGATGGCGACAAGCTTCTTGAATGTTGTTGGCTGCACTCAAGTGGACCCCTGGTTTGAGCTTGTAGATGGTGAACAGACTTTGGGGAATCAGGTGAGTTACTATCTGCAGAATTCCGAGCCTCAGAACTGCTGTTGTAACCACAGTATTTATATGGCTTGTCCAGTTCAGCTTCTGGTCAATGGTGACATCCAGGATGTTGATACTGGGGGACTCAGTAATGGTAATGCCATTGAATGTCAAGAGGAACAGGTTGGGTTCTCTCTTGCAGGAGATGGTGTGACACAAATATTACTTGCCACTTGTCATCCCAAGCCTGAATGTTGACCAGGTCTTGCGGCATATGGACCTGGCCTGCTTCAGTATCTGAAGAATTGCAAACTGTGCTGAACATTGTGCAATCATCAGTGAACATCCCCACTTCTGACCTTATGATGGAGGGATGGTCATTGACGAAACCGCTGAAGGTGGTTGGGTCCAGCACTACTCTGAGGAACTCCTGCAGTGGTATCCCAGGACTGGGATGATTGGTCTCCAACAACTACAACCATCTTCCTTTGTGCAAGGTATGACTCCAACTTGTGGAAAGTTTTCCCCAATTCTCACTGATTTCAGTTTTGCTGGGGCTCCTTGACGCCACACTCAGTCAAATGCTGTCTTGATGTCAAGGGCAGTCACAGTCACCTCTTGGGTTCAGCTCTTTTCTCCATGTTTCGACCAATGCTGTATCAAGGTTAGGAGCTGAGTGGTTCTGGTGGAATTCAAACTGAATGTCCTGTCGGACTAGGCCAGCTGGATCAGTAGTAGTGCTACCGAACCACTCTTGGTGATGGACACAGAGGAAGTGCCACTTGATAGAAGTGTTGCTAACACTGTCTATCTCTTTGCTGATGATCAGTAATAAACTAATCAGGTGGTAACTGGTCAGGTTAGATTTTTCCTGAATTTTGTGTATAGGACATACCAGGCCAATTTTCCACATTGCTGGGTAGATGCCAGTGAGGTAGCAGTACTAGAACAGCTTGGCTAGGGACACAGTAAGTTCTGGAGTACAAGTCTTCAGTACTTTTGTTGGAATGTTGTAAGGTTCCATAGTTTTTGCAGTATCCAGTGCCTTCAGCAGTTTCTTGATATCATTGGCATCTGTAATGCTGTGGACTTCCGAGGAAACTGAGATGTATTATTCACTTGGCACATCTGGTTGAAGATGGCTGCGAATGCTTCAGTCATGTCTTATGTAGTGATGTGCTGGGTCCCCCATCATTGAAGAAGAGGATGCTTGTGGAGCTTCCTCCTCCTGTTAGTTGTTTAATTTTCCACCACCATTCACAACAGGATGTCACAGGATTACAGAGCTGAAATCCGATCAGTTGGTTGTGGGATCACTTAACTCTTTTTATCACATGCTGTTTCTGCTGTTTGGAATGCAAGTTGTTCTGCGTTCCAACTTCACCAGGTTGACATCTCATTTTTAGGTATGACTAACACTGCTCCTGGCATGCCCTCCTGCATTCTTCATTGAACTAGAGTTGATCCTATGGCTTGATGGTAATGGTAGAGTTGGGGTATGCTGGGCCATGAGGTTACAGATTATGATTGTGTACAGTTTTGCTGCTGTTAATGGCCCACAGCACATCATGGATGCCCAGTTTTGAGTTGCTAGATCTGTTCAAAATGTTTCCAATTTAGCACTGTGGTGATGCCACATAAAACGATGAAAGGTATACTCGATGTGAAAATGGTACTTCATCTCCACAGGGACTGTGTGGTGGTCACTATGACAAATATTGCCATGGACTGATGCATCTAAGACAGGTAGATTGGTGAGGATAAGGTAAAGTTATTTTTTTCCCTTACCACCTTCCACAGATCCAGTCCAGCAGCCATGTCCTGTTGGATTTGGCCAGCTGGGTCAGTAATGGTGCTGTCAAGCCACATTGAAGTCTCCCACCCAGAGTACATTCTATGCTGTTGCCACCCACAGTGCTTCTTCCAACTGATGTTAGATGTGGAGGAATACCGATTCATTAGATGAGGGGGTTGGGCAGGGAACAGTAAATGATAACCAACAAGGGGTTCACTTGCCCATGTTTAACTTGGTGCCTGACTTCATGGGCCAGAGTCAATGTTGAGGATCGTAGGACAACCGCCCCCCCCCCCCCCCCCCCCGAACTATTAATCATTATGCTGCCACCTCTGGTGGATCTGTCCTGTTGATGGAACGGGTCATGCCCAGGGATGGTGATAAAATGAAAATGAAGATCGCTTATTGTCACGAGTAGGCTTCAATGAAGTTACTGTGAAAAGCCCCTAGTCGCCACATTCCAGCGCCTGTCCGGGGAGGCTGGTACGGGTGATAGTGGTGTTAGAGACATTATCTGCAAGGTGCACCAGGTCCCTCTATGTCTCCACCTCTTTTAGAATTGTATCTTTTATTTTGTATTGTCTCACCTTGGTTTTCCAACCAAAAGGTATCACTTCCCACTTCTCCACATTAAATTTCATCTGCCACATTTCCACACTTTTTACCAGCCTCTCTAGTTCCTCTTGAAGTCTATCACTACTGTGCTTGCAGTTCATAATACTTCCAAGCTTTGTGTAATCTGCAAATTTTAAAATTGTGCCCTGCACACCCAAGTTTAGACCGTTATAGATATAGATCAAGATAAGCAGCAGTCCTAACAGTGCCCCCAGGAACCCCAATATATACCGCCCTCCAATCCAAAAAACATTGCCATGGTTGAACCGCTGGCAGTGTGTGGAAGCTGTGAGGTGTTAATGTGAGGTTTACAGCAATGCTAAATGTATGACGTGAAAGTGAATGTTAGGCAACAGTGATAGGATTGTTGGTAGATGAGTGATGGTGAACCGAGAAATGGTAGAAGTCAGTGATGCAGCTGGGTCCTGTGCTGGTAGCACTCCTGCCTCTCGGTCTGAAGGGTTCAAATTCCATTCTAGGACTTGAGCACCACAATTGAGGCTATTACTCAGATTCAGTTCTGAGAGAGGGCTGCGCTGTCAGAAGTGCTGTCTTTTAGATGTGACATTAAATCAAGGCTTGGCTGTCCTCTCTTCCGTGGCCCTATTTCAAAGAAAAAAATGGAGGCGCCCTGAAGTCCTTGGACAACGTCACAAAAACAGATTAATTTGGGCATTATCCCATTCCTGTCGTGGGAGTTTGCTGTTCCAAATTGGCTGTGGCGTATCCTATAACAGCGACTACACTTAGGAGATATTTAATTGGTTGTAAAGTACTTTGTGATGCCTGATGGCTCTGAAAAGTACAGTGTAAATGGAGGGGGGTTTTTTTCCTATAAGGATGGGAATATTACACAACTGGCAAGGCTAACATTTATTGCCCAGCCTCAGTTACTCAAGAAAGTGGCAGTGGTCTTCTTCTTGAACCATTACAGTCAATAAATGTATTTACTTATTTAAAATTCTAGAGTGCCCAATTCTTTTCTTTTCCAATTAAGGGGCAATTTAGCATGGTCAATTCACCTACCCTGCACATCTTTTAAGCTTGTGAGGGTGGCATCCACGGAGACATGGGGAGAATGTGCAAACTCCACACAGACAGTGACTCAGTCTGGGATCAAACCTGGGTCCTCAGCACATGAGGTAGCAGTGCTAACCATTGCACCACTGTGCTGCCCAATAAATTTAAAGGGTAGTTCAGACAATCCCATGGCAATGCTCTCAGAAATCAAAGGACACACTGCTTTATAATGTGGCCTCAACAAATAACCATTCTTCAGTTCCCAGTTGTAGGAAATAATATGCTAATGCAGAAATACCAAATGACTTTGTGTGAGATACAGGGGTTGATTCATGCATGCCGAAAACTCTGAGCAAATAAGCGCCATTGTAATATTAGGAGTTTTCCAATTAATGTATGTTCCAGCTTGAAGTAGCCTTCCCAAAACTGCAGATCAATAATGTCGATTTATGCATTATGGTCCTAAAATCGATTAGGTCACCAACCTAGCAATAACTTTGGAACAACAATTGATATCAGAATTCAGTTTTCTCAGTTTTGACAGCACCAAAACTAAAAGGAGTGAAGCATCAAATGAAGGGTCAGTATTCTACCAACCTTACTAAATTTGAGCAACTATAGTGTCAATCACATGTCTGTTGAGTTCAATATTTTGAAAAGGATTAATGTCATTGGCCAATGATGATCATCTTTGAATGAGTTCTGGGATATTTAAAGTTATTTTAGGTCATACTTTGCCGATTTTAATCAGACATTTTTCAAATGAACTTCAAAGTTGTAAACAGCTCTTGATGTAAGTCTTGAGAAATTCAATGTTTAACAGCAACTTGCATTTACATAGTAAAATGTCCTAAGGTACTTCACAGGAGCAGGAGCATTATCAAATAAGATCTGACACTGAGCCACAGAAGGACATATTAGTACACGTGACCAAAGATTGCTCAAAGAGGGTAAGTTTTAAGGGGGACCTTGTACGAGGACAGAAAGGTGCAGAGATTTCAAGGGAGACTTTCAAAGTTCACAGTTGGCAGCTGAAGGCACTACTGATAACGATGGAGTGAAGAAAATCAGTTACATACAAAATTCCAGAATTGGAGGGGCGTAGAGATTTCAGAAGGTTGTTGGGCTAGAGGAGGTTACGAAGATGCCAGGGAACAAGACCATGGCGAGTTATGAAAACAAGAACTCGGGTGTTGGTTGAATAGAATGGTGTGAGTTAGGATACAGGCAGCAGAGTTTTGGTCAAGTTTAGGGAGTGTATGGGCAGCACAGTGGCGCAGTGGGTTAGCCCTGCTGCTTCACGGCACCGAGGTCCCAGGTTCGATCCCGGCTCTGGGTCACTGTCTGTGTGGAGTTTGCACATTCTCCTCGTGTTTGCATGGGTTCCGCCCCCACAACTCAAAGATGTGCAGGCTATGTGGATTGAACACGCTGAATTGCCCCTTAAGTGGAAAAAAATGAATTGGGTACACTACATTTGTAAAAAAAAAGAAAAAAAAAAGTTTAGGGAGGGTAGTACTTGGGAAGCTGGCCAGGGGGCCACAGGTAAGGGTTTCAGCAACAAGTGAATAGAGGCAGAGGTGGATTCAGGTGATACTACAGAAGTGGAAGTTAAAAGCCTTGGTGATGGAGAGAATATGGGGTCAGAATTCACCTCCGAGTTAAATAAAACAGAACTTAGAAGCTTTCAGACAGGTTTTGTGTTTAACCTAACAATTGTAAAGACTGCAAAGTACACTGAAAAAGTTAATTTAAAAGCTTATGTTTCAAAGCCCTTGTCTATATTTGTAGGGCAGCACCTTGGCGCAGTGGTCAGCACTGCTGCCTCACGGCGCTGAGGACCTAGGTTCGATCCTGGCCCCGGGTCACTGTCCGTATGGAGTTTGCATACTCCCCGTGTCTGCATGGGTCTCACCACCACAACCAAAAAGGATGTGCAAGGTAGGTGAACTAACCATGTTAAATTGCCCCTTAATTGGAAAAAAAAATTGGGTTCTCTTAATTTAAAAAAAGACTATATTTGTGATAGAGCGAAGCCCAAAGACTCATCCAAAAAGAGAATGTCATTCATAAAAATAACACAGAAAGCACTGATACTAAACATCCCTAGTTTAATAAACATTCACTCATCAATTGCTCTTGCAGAAACATCCTGCCTAGTCCCAAATTAACAAGGATAAGTGAGTTGTGGGTGCTGCCAGGGTTAGCTGGCACACAAATCCGGAATTATGCTGTTGGCATTACATACCATGGCACATTCATAGAATACAAGTCTTTTCTGTTTATGTAAACTTACATATTCCTGTCAGGTGCAGGGATGTGAGTACAACTATGGAACTCAAGACATTAAGAGGTCAGCAATAGCAAAGAATGGTACTTTTGTTCATTCCAGGATGTTTAGTAGCTAATAGAGAGAAACATCCTTCAGAGTAAATCAACAGCCACTGGAGAAATTACTTTGGACATTGTAAGCTGTTACTGCTTTATAAAGTGGAAGTAACATAGAAAGAATGTTGAAGTCACTTTCATTGGCATCAGCATGGTATGGACAGTGTCGACCTTTTAACCCATTAGACACAGATTCTTTGTGAATCCTACATTGCTGCAAAAGCAGTTTAGCACAAACAAATATACTGAATGTAAACTTAATTTCAAATGTGTATTTTTTTACGAAGTTCTGATATACCTGTCCCACAAATAATCACCATCCATTTTGACAGTTCAGTGCATATTTAGCAGCCATTTGATATTTTGCCTCATTATTTACTCCATTACAGATTAAAGATTGCCATGATGTGGGGATGCCGGCGTTGGACTGGGGTGAGCACAGTAAGAAGTCTTACAACACCAGGTTAAAGTCCAACAGGTTTGTTTCAAACACGAGCTTTCGGAGCACGGCTCCTTCTTCAGGTGAACATCGTGGTTATGTTAAAGAAACATAGAAAATAGGAGGAGTAGGCCATTCGTCCCTTTGAGTCTTCTCTGCCATTCAACATATCCGTGGTCAATCCTCTATCTCAACGCCATATTCCAGCAATCTCTCATACCCCTTGACACCTTTAGAGTCTAGGTGTCTATTTCCTTCTTAAATATATTCCGTTATTTGGCCTCCACAGCCTTCTGTGATGGAGAGTTACATTGGTTCACCACCCCGAGTGAAGACATTTCTCCTAAATGGCTATTTCCTGAGACTGTGACCCCTTGTTTCAGACAACCCCCAGGCCAGAGGACACAACATCCCTACATCCAGTCTGTCAGCCCTGTCAGAATTTTTAAAGTCTCGGTTAGATCCCCTCTCATTCTTCTAAACTCCAGTGAATACAGGCACAGTTCACCCAGTCTCTGCTCATATGGCAACCCTGACGTCCCAGGAATCAATCTGGTGAACGTTTGCTACACTCCCTCCAAGGCAAGTAATCCTTTCTTAGATACTGCACACAATACTCCAGATGTGGTCTCAGGAATGCCCTGTCCATCTGCAGTAAGGTATCATTGCTCCTGTACTCAAGTCCTCTGTGGTCACGCACTCTGCTCTGAATCCCAAGTGAATGTTTGTGGGTGTCTCCTCAATATCCCCCGATTTCGTACAGTGGCGCAGTGGGTTAGCCCTGCTGCCTCACGGCGCCGAGGTCCCAGGTTCGACCCCGTCTCTGGGTCACTGTCCATGAGTTTGCACATTCTCCCCGTGTTTGCGTGGGTTCCGCCTCCATAACCCGTAGCCATCTCAGATGGCCACCTGCAAAGGACCGTGGAAATTATGGCCAACCCAGGATTTAGCCACACTCAGAGCTTGTGTGTGTATTTGCAACCCAGATAGCTAGACGCAATCGAAACCCCCGCTCGTTTGCATTCTAATGGCCCATTTCCCCAGAACAAAAGGACTGTACTCAGGTAACCAATACAGATGCAGACTAACCGGTGCCACTCCCTTTGCTAAGAAAGCCCAAACAGTCAAGGTCAATGACCGTTCAGGACACGCCCAGCCATCAAGGCACCCGCCCCTTTATTGGCCAAAATCGAAGGCAGTGATCGAAGCTTGTCGAATTATTGGGTCCAAAGCGAAGGACTGCCCAAAAGAGAGCAAAACCGTAGAGGGATAAAAAGAGACACAGCCATGTGTTCGGTCTCTCTTGGATCTGGCCTACGCCTAAAACCAAGTGTAGCATTACGACCAGAAGACAAGTTCAAGACCAACGATCGCTACCAGACCGATGAGCCCAGCAGAAACAAAACCACTTCTTCCACCCAGCCATGCAAGATCCAAACAAAGGCCTTGTTCGTCTGCAAAGAGCCGGTTGCCCTGAAGTTAAATATAGGTTACTGTAGTTGTTAGGTGTAGTTTAACTTGTAGTGTTTTATGTTGCATGTCGAAGTAATCTTTGTGTGTAAATAAACTATCTTTGAACTTGAACTGACTAACTGGTTGTTTGGTCTTTGATCGATATCCGATAAAGCCTTGTGGTGGTATCATTTGATACCTGGCGACTCTGAAAAGCAATATTATCATTAATAACTGCCATATCTAGTTAATTTAGCAACATTATTGTTCTTAATCTAGTTTGGCAGAAGTTCGGCACAACATCGTGGGCCGAAGGGCCTGTTCTGTATTGTTCTATGTTCTATCTTCTATTATTGGTGCCGATTGGTGGGATAGTATTTCACTCATTAAGAGCAACATTATTGGTGTCTCTGGTGTCGATTGGCAACACAACCCAAAAATGTGCAGGCTAGGCAGATTGGCCATGCTAAATTGCCCCTTAATTGGAAAAAATGATTTGGGTACTCTAAATTTATATATATATATTTTTTTTAATCCCCCATTTCTCCCAGTGTCTGTGTGGGTCTCACCCCCACAATCCAAAAAGATGCTCAGGGTAGGTGAATTGGCCACGCTAAATTGCCCCTTAATTGGGAAAAAAGAATTGGGCATTCTAAATGTTTTTTTAAAAATCCCTCCCCAGATGATGATCACAAGAGAGTTTGCAAACTCCACTCCCAAAACCATGCTTTAAAATCTTCTCTCATAATAATGCTTTCCCTTAGTAGTTTGCATTCTAAAAACCAAACCAGGTTTTCCAAATTACACTTTTATTTTTTTATATATAAATTTAGAGTGCCCAATTCATTTTTTCCCAATTAAGGGGCAATTTATCGTGTTCAATCCACCTACCTAGCACATCTTTGTTTTGTGGGGCCGAAACCCACGTAAACACAGGGAGAATATGCAAACTCCACACGAATAGTGACCCAGAGCCGGGATCGAACCTGGGACCTCGGCGCCGTGAGACTGCAGTGTTGACCACTGAGCCACCGTGCTACCCTACAAATGGCACTTTTAAAGAAAGCTTCTCCTCCACTTTTAATAGTGAATCCAGTCCAACCACCCCCTTTTAGGTTTCCTTTGCCATTACTGCTTTTACACAAAGTTTGAGATCCATCCATCAATTTCCAATTATTTCTACTCACATTCCACAGGCTATAGTAAAATTTCACAAACCTGAAAATCACTTCAAATATCTTTCTAGTGTCTCTGCCTTCTTCTCAGCTCTGTCTGTCTTTATAGAATTTTACTCTGTTTCGTACCTTTAACCTCTTGGAAACTTCTCTTAATTTCTTTAGTTTCCTTACCCAGCTGGTCTTCATATCTCTGCACTTGTATTCTTAACCATTATTCCATTAATGATATGGCTTTTATTTTCGCAAAGCTGAGCGAGATGTTCCCTCTCTAGCCTTCTAAACTAACTGTTTCTCGCAGAGCTGTGGGAGCTGCCTTTCCTCTCAGTACCTATCTTCAACAAAATCCAATTAGCTGAACTAAAACTTAAAAGTTTCTCCAACTTACAAGGCCCCGGTTGCTACTCAACCACTGCTGGTTTATTTATTCTTCACGCCATAGCCCTCTCTAAGCATAATTGAAAAACTGTTGGGACCTAATCAACTCCCACTCAAACCTTGTCCAGCATGAGTCTAACTAAAGGTTTAACCCTTTCAGGCGCAGAAACATTAAATTAAACCTTCTTAAAACTATACCTTATTTCTAATGTTTACCAACACAAATATAAATCCCTTAAAACTACCTTTGATTTCCTAACATCGTCCAAGGCAACAAAATCCAGAGAGAGAGTGACCAGGACCAACTCTCCAAAAGAGTTGGAACTTTGCGAAGGAGTACCCTTGCACCAGGCCTGATCAACCTGAGGACAGATGGGTAATATCACATGTACACGAGAATAATTTTAGTTTATGTAATTATGGTATTTTTTAAGTAAGGTTCTTTTAGTGCAATAAAGCATTGTGATTGATTAAACTGAAAATTGCGTGCGAGGTCGTTAGTCGATACCAATGACCAGCGTTTGGGATGTACTTCTGGTCACAGGTCAACAATGTCAAGCAATGCATCCACTATTTCCGTGGCCACCTCCTTTAGTATCCTGGAATGTGGATTATCAGGCCCCGGGGATTTATCGGCTTTCATTTCCATTAATTTCTCCAACCCTATTTTTCTAATAATACTAATTTCCTTCAATCCCTCCTTCTCACTAGACCCTTGATTCCTTAGTATTTCTGGGAAGTTATTTGTGTCTTTCTCCATGAAGACAGAGCTAAAGTAGTTGTTTAATGGCTGTGCCATTTCCCTGTTCTCTATGAGAAATTCTCCTATTTTGGACTGTAAGAGGCCTACATTTGCCTTCACTAATCTGTTTCTTTTTATTGGACCACTCATCCAGGAATAAGCTCAAATCCCACCACAGCAGCTAGTAAATTTAAATTCAGCTTATGATATAAATCTGTTAAAAAAAGTTCATACTTTTTAGTAATAGCGTAACTACTAAATTATTGTAAAAACCAACAGTTTATTAACATCCTTTAGGAAAGGAAATCTAGTGCTCATACCTGAATTAACCTGTGTGTAACTCCAGACCCACAGCGACGAAAGGGAAAATACTGGAAAATCTCAGCACGTCTGGCAGCATCTGTAGAGTCATCGGACTCGAAACGTTAGCTCTTTTCTCTCCCTACAGATGCTGCCAGACTTGCTGAGATTTTCCAGCATTTTCCCTTTCGTTTCAGATTCCAGCATCCGCAGTAATTTGCTTTTATCCAGACCCACAGCAATGTGGTTGACTCTTCACTGCGCTGTAAATAGCCAATTCAGCTGTATACACAGGGCAGCACGGTGGCGCAGTGGTTAACACTGCTGCCTCACAGTGCCGAGGTCCCAGATTCAAAATTGGCTCTAGGTCACTGTCCATGTGGAGTTTGCACATTCTCCGCGTGTCTGCCCCTACAACTCTAAAAGATGTGCAGGGTAGGTGGATCGGCCACGCTAAATTGCCCATTAATTGGGAAAAATGAATTGGATACCCTAAAAAAAATTTTTTTTAAATTCAGCTGTGCACATGAAAGCAGCTCACCAACACCTCTTAAGGGCAGTTAGGAATGGGCAATGATTGCTGGCCTTGAAAACTTTTTTTAAAGCAAATTTTGTGATTTGTTGAGACAAATCTTATTTTCACAGCACAAAACAAAGTAGCAGTCCATTGCTATGCTATAAGACAGGAAATTACTCCAGGTACTCTAATAATGTTTTACCTCTGTTTATTAGAAAGGTATACTGGGGCAGCACGGTGGCCTAGTGGTTAGCACAACTGCCTCATGGCGCTGAGGTCCCAGGTTCGATCCCGGCTCTGGGTCACTGTCCGTGTGGAGTTTGCACATTCTCCCCGTGTCTGCGTGGGTTTCGCCCCCACAACCCAAAGATGTGCTGGCTAGGTGGACTGGCCACGCTAAATTGCCCCTTAATTGGAAAAAATAATTGGGTAATCTAAATTTATAAAAAAAAAGAAAAAAAAAAGAAAGGTATACTGAATAAAGTTAAGTTCTATTCCGCAGTTAATAAGCAAGATTGGCAGCAGGTTCTCCTTTATCATAGGTCAATTGAATGTCAAATAATGTTTTTATGGTAGAGCATGAGTCATCTCTGTACATTTTATCTGCAATGTATCTTTCCTCAGAAGGAATTCCTTCTTGTTCTGTGGCTCAATGCCAATTTGCTGTTCAATCACCATTTTGTCAGATGATTCCTGCCTAGATGCATGTGATTATGAGGAAATCTTGGTTACACATTATATCTCTAGAGCTCTTGTTTTTCTGCTACCAGAGTGTCATAATGATTCTATTTAGCTATGCTTGCAGCACAATAGCTCATTTCTTCTGTTTAAATAAACTAGATGAGTGGACTGGAATTTCTAATATTGTTTTAAATATGAAATTGAATGTTGCTCAGCAAATATTCTGCTGAAAGAATTAAACCCATCTTGATTTCAAGTTTTTTTTCCATTACTGGGCTCCGTCAATTGTTTAATCATTTCTGATGGTTGTCATGTGGCATGGGATGGAAATGAACATTCTGGACATTGTAGTTCCCTTGGGAGCAGGAATAATGCAACTACCAAAGTACAAGTTATAGTATTTATTTAATTAAAGAAGCAAAGTGGAGTGTCTTCAGTATTAAGTACTTTTCTTTATACACCACTATGTTTAAAAACAACTCTGCATGAGAGAAATTAATGTTACTTTCAATACTAGTTTTTTGGATTGGATTTGTTTGTCACGTGTACCAAGGTACAGTGAAAAATATTTTTCTGCGAGCAGCTCAACAGATCATTAAGCACATGAAAAGAAAAGGAAATAAAAGAAAATACATAATAGAGAAAATACATAATTTCCACCCTGTTATGTCTCCTTTCTCACCAGAGGATGAACAGGCAGCTTCAGTCGTGATGTTAGTTGTGAGATTTTGGAAGGAGCAATATTTAATGGGTATCATTGCCGAATGATTAAGGCAGTACACAACCAATCCAAGATTAAATGTTACAATTGTAAATTTGATTCATTAAATTTGGGGAGCTAGCATATTTGGGGATGCAGAGCTGGGCTGAGAAGTGGCAGATGGAGTTCAACCTTGATGAATGTGAAGTGATTCATGTTGGAAGGTCGAATTTGAATGCTGAATACAGGGTTAAAGACAGGATTCTTGGAAGTGAGGAGGAACAGAGGGGTCCACGTACATAGATCCCTCAAAGTTACCACCCAGGTTGATAGAGTTGTTAAGAAGGCGTATGGTGTGTTGGCTTTCATTAACAGGGGGATTGAGTTTAAGAGCCGCGAGGTTTTGCTGCAGCTTTATAAAACTCTAGTTTGACCACACTTAGAATATTGTGCCCAGTTCTGGTCGCCTCATTATAGGAAGGATGTGGATGCTTGGAGAGGGTACAGAGGAGATTTACCAGGATGCTGCCTGTACTGGAGGGCATGTCTTATGAAGAAAGGTTGAGGGAGCTAGGGCTTTTCTCACTGGAGTGAACATGGCAGAGAGGTGACTTGATAGAGGTGTACAAGGTGATGAGAGGCATGGATAGAGTGGATAGCCAGAGACTTTTCCCCAGGGTGGAAATGGCTGTCACGAGGTGACATAATTTTAAGGTGAGTGGAGGAAGGTTTCAGGGAGATGTCAGCGGTAGGTTTTTTACACAGAGAGTAGTGAGTGTACGGAATGCACTGCCAGCAGAGGTGGTGGAGTCAAGAGTCATTAGGGACATTTAAGCGACTCTTTAGACAGGCATATGGACAGCAGTAAATTGAAGGGGTTTAGGTTAGGTTGATCTTAGATTCGGATAAATGGCCGGCACAACATTATGGGCTGAAGGGCCTGCATTGTGCTGTACTGTTCTATAACCACGAATGCTTCTGTTATTAAAACCCAATATCCTTCAAAGAGAACTTGTCATCTTGAACATTCTCTTGACTCCAGACCTACTCTGTTATGAGTGGCTTTTATTGTCTTCAGAAGTAGAAATAGACCATTAACATTGTTGTAATTTTCCATTGGCACGTGTTGCCCAAATCTCAAAAGGGAGATGTTTTTAAAAAATAAGGAATTTGGAACAATGTCTTTGAAGGGGTATTGTCTCTCCCTGTCCCGTCAGTTCCCCTGACATTAAGACCAGGGGTTGATCACAACTGTTAACTGAGCATTACTGGATGGTTGATTAGCATTTAAGAATTAATGCCTCACAGCACTGAAATCCCAGGTTCGATCCCAGCTCTGGGTCACTGTCCGTGTGGAGTTTGCACATTCGCCCCGTATTTGCGTGGGTTTCGTCCCCACAACCGAAAGATGTGCAGGCCAGCTGGATTGGCTATGCTAAATTGCCCCTTAATTGGAAAAATGAATTGGGTACTCTCAATCTTTAAAAAAAAATTAATGCCTTTGCAATCTATGATGTAATTTTAATTTTGAAGGATTGCGGCAGCTTATAGTTATATCTGCTGCAGGTTTTTTTTGGTCTGTTCCACAACTCTCCTTTCACTTCTCGATTGTTTTTGAAAGATTTCGACTTCCTGCAGCTGCATGCCCACAAAGCCAAGCCTCCACCGCTGGAGACACACACAACACGTTTTTCCCTTACCAAAGCCCGCTGTTTAACAATAGGCATGGTCAGTGCGGAGCGTCAGGCTAAATCACTTCCAGATAAGTTATGTTCAATTCGTACGCGTACAGGCGCGCTTTCACTTTTAACCCAAGAAACTGTCGCTAACTTTGGTGCAAAGCCGCCCTGGGCTGAGGAACACTCCAGCTGCCATCAACCCCCGGCTTGGACAATCCAGTCACGTGATTTAACCGCCACCCCCCGGACGGTGAGGTTAGAGGTCAATTTGCGAAATGAAGACTCCGATCAAATTTAATTTTTGTATCCAACAGAAAAAAAAATCGCCGTTTTTCTTGGGGGGTAGTGGCTGAAATAAGTTTTAATATCAGAATCGGTTTGCCCTCTCCGCGCGGGGAGAGGAGGGGAGGGGAGGGGAGGGGAGAGAGATTTCCGGTCGGCTCCGGACCAATCGGGAGCTTCGTTGCAGCGGCCCTCGGCCGGGCTGTCGCGTGACCGATGGCGGGCCAATCAGGGCCGGCGTTTCAGCCGGGCCCGCGGAAAGTCAAAGGCCGTTTGGAGACGTTTCCCCCCCCCCCTCCGCTTCTCGACCTCACCCCGCCCCCCTCCCCAAACTCCGATGTTCCGAAATTATTTCCCTTAAAATTAAAACGTCCGGTTTTTTTCTCTCTCTCTCTCTTCCCCCCCCCCCCCCCCCCAATTCACAGTCCTGCTCCCTCCCTTCCTGCCTCCTCGTGGCGGTGCCGGAGAGGAAGCGGGTCGCTCTTAAAACTCCAGAGCGGCGGGGACGTGTCTTTGACTTTGTTCTTATGACCGGTTTCATTTGTTCCGAAGGAGGTTGAATAGGAGGGAGGGAGGGTGGCTGGTTTTGCGGGGGTGTGGGTGGGGGGGAGGGTGGGGTGGTGGTGGTGGGGGGAGAAGAAGAGGAGGAGGAAAATACATTCCTGGCCGAGATCGGTGTGCGTGCGGATTGAAGGCTGAAAACACTCGGCTGGGCCCCGGAGTGGGGACTGTGAATGGGAGAAGGCGGACTGGGACTGGCGTGAGGAGAGTGGGGGGCCCCCCTCCCCCACTCACACTACACACACACTGGAGCGGTAAGTGAAAGGAAGGACTGCGGCAAACCGAAAAGGCAGCAGTGAGTGAGCAAGTGAGAGTGGAATCCGAAATCATTTACCCTCGCTGCTGTAGTTCACTGACTTGTGTGGGAAACGTGTGTATGTTTGCATTCCTGTGCTCACAGCCCTGAGCCATGTTTCCTGAGTAGTGTTTCCCCCCCATGTGTTCACTAGTTTGCATGCCATAGATTGCGATTTTACCCCCGGTTATTTGTGATACTTAGTTTCTGCGGTGTCGTTCAGGTACAAATCCAGAGTTAATTCCTGTGGAATTGTATTTTGTCAGGCGAATGGAACGTTTTTGGTGTCTCTGCGCCACACTTGCATCGACAGTTTTTATTATCTTAATTCGGTTAATCTGATTGTGGTTCATTGTTTGTAAATATATGTCGATTCCCTGTCACTCTCAGCTTTCTCGTACAGAAAGTAGAAATTTAAACATTGCATCAATTTATCCAATTTTCTTCTGCGAAATATAGGAAAATGTGCCTACATGGTATACTTTTGTCAGTTCATGAAAACGCAGCCTTTGCTGCATTTTAAGAGAAGGAATTTAGTGCTTGGAATGTTTTTGAGAAATTATGTTCTGAGTAGTAGGGTACTGATTTTATGGGATGCGTGTGGATGATATTTTGGTTCGTGATTGTCTGAAATAGAGGTAATGAAGTACATAATTTAACCCACCAGTGAAGTGGACAAATTATTTAGTCTATAATTTGAAATATAGCTTATGTGACCTCTGTTGTGTTTGTTTAGTTTTGAGTGCAGTACAAATGTATTATCTGCTTTTTCCATCTACTCTCCATCCCCCCACCCCATTTTTTTCCTTTTCCTAAATTAATTTAACCTGACTTCCAAATGTTCATTTGGTAGTGAACCGGAATGGGACACTAATTTTGTTTACCTCACAAACCACCTTTGTAAAGTTGCAGTTGGGTAACTCATTACAGAAGTAACTCATTGCAGATGTGAGAACTTGGGGCTTTCCTGTTGATGAGCAGGACTTTTACCTGCAAGTTTTGAGCACCCTCCTTTTCTTTTTCATCTCCAATTTCTTGCTTTTCTTTTGTCATGGCAGACTGACTGACGTGTCATTCTGCCACCATTACAATCAATCCAAACTGGTGCAGCCCAATACAACCACATTCTCGTTGCATCCAAGAAGTCAGTAGATTGCAATTGCCAATAGGAATTTTGATTGATCTGTTTTTCTTCACATCATTGAACCAAGGGCACCTTTGTTACCACTTGTGCTGTTCACCCATCTGAGATCAGCTAGCTCAACACCAGATTACAGAATATGGCAGTTGGTGTTATGATTCGGTGGTACACAGGTTGATGCTTTTGTACATCATGGCATCTTGGGGAGCTTTGAAAATGATCTGCTTGCATCCCTGATTTCTTTGCATTTGTCTTGAGTGATGCTGATCAGGAAAACTTTGTACTTGATCTGTGGCCTGTGATGGCTGATCTCAGTTAAGGTGAGAGCGATTGTCCTTTCTTGGCAGCATTTAACTTGAGTGTGGCATCAAAGAGCTCTAGCAAATCTGTTGTCAATGGGAATCCAGGGAAAAGCCCACTCTTGGTTCTAGTCATACTGGCACAAAGAAAGATGGCTGTCGTGGTTGAATGTCAATCATCTCCGTTCAAGGTAGTGTCCAAGGCCCAACCATCTTCAGTTGCTTCATCAATGAACTTCCTTCGATTGTAAGCTCAAAAGTGGGGATATTTGCTGATGCCAAGAGTTCAGTCCCATTTATGACTTCTCAGATACTGAAACTGCTCATATCCAAATGCAACAAGACATGGGCAATATCCAGGCTTGGGCTGAAGAGGGCTTTTTCCACAGTAACTTCATTGAAGCCTACTTGTGACAATGAGCAGTTATAAGTGGCAAGTACCATTTGTGCCACAAAAGCAGCAGGCAATGACCATCTTCTAACAAAAGAGAATCTAACTATCGTCCCTTGACATTCAATGGTATTACCATCACTGAATCCCCAGTCAAAATCCTGGTGGTCAGAATTGACCAGAAACTGAACTGCACCAGCACTGTGGGTGTGCCTGCACCCTCAGTAAAAGCCTCCCCTAACAGGCGCCGGAATGTGGCGACTAGGGGCTTTTCACAGTAACTTCATTGAAGCCTACTCGTGACAATAAGCGATTTTCATTTCATTTCAGCAAGAAGGCAGCTCAAAACCACCTTCTCAATGACAACTAGGTCTGGGCAATAAATGCTGGCCTAGCCAGCAGTGCCCACATCCTGTTATTGAAATTGAAAAATATAAAAATACTGTGGCTACAAGATCAGGTTGGAGCCTAGGAATTCTGTGGCCAGTAACTCAATTTCTGATACCGCAAATCCTGTCCACCACCTATGAGGTGCAGGTCAGGAGTGTGATGGAATGCTCTCCACTTAGTTGGATGAGTGCAATTCAAACAACACTCGAGAAGCTCAATACCATCCAGGACAAAACAGTCGGCTTAATTGGTACCCTTTCCACAAATATTCACTCCCTCTACCACTGGTGAGCAAGGCAGCAGTCTGTACTGTATACAAAATGCACTGCAGGAACTAAACAAAGGGTTCTTTGACAGCACCTTCCAGACCCACAACTGCTACTGTCTTGAAGGACAAGGGCAGCAGGTGGCTGGGAACACCACCACCTGGAATTTCCCCTCCAAGCCACTCACCATCCTGACTTGGAAATATCTCGCTGTTTTTCAATATTGCTTGGTCAAAATCCAAAAAATCACTATGGGTGCACTTGCACCCGAGGAACTGCTGTGGCTCAAGAAGGCAGCTTACCACCACCTTCTCAAGGACAACAAAGGATGGTCTAGCCAGTGACACCCACATCCTGTAAATTCATTTGAAGAAAGGGTTGTTGTTGGGGCACTATTGTTATAATTGAGCCTTTACATTGCAGATCCTTGTTAGAAGTGGGTGTTGGCATGGACTTTCTTGTGCTTGACTGATATTTCATAAAGTCAAATTGCTTGCAGATACTATAGATGCTCATAAATTAATATGAATCACTTTGTTGTGCCTCCGGAGAGAAACTAAAGCCAGTTGAATTGTACCTTCAAAAGCAGGGGTGAAAATGAGCTTACGTAACATAAAGGAAACAATCTGTTCCTTTGCAGACCAATATTGCTGCCTTTTACTGATCGGTGGATCATCTAAAATGGGAAAAGTGTTAGGGAACTGTTTGCTTCTGTCAGAAAAACATCTGCCTGGGAAATTGAATCATATTTTAGACAGGTAAGTTAGTGAGAGTCTCCTTGGGACACAAGGCCCTGGAAGGATGAATACTACTGATCGTCTGAAAATTTAACTTTAGTTAGAATTATGGCACTAGACGGAGACTGTTAAATTACAATCAGTAATTTGTCAAATGAATGTACATAATTCATTTAAAACTTGAAATGGGGGCACTTATCCTCAAAATAATTTAATTGTCATTACATGTGCTATTTTTTGAGGACTAGGCATAATAAGTTTTCATACGTTATATGTTATTGAGGCATCTCTTTGCTGAGCCTCATTGGAAAAGTATTTGCTTGGGTTTCCCTTGTCAGTCTGCAGATCCTAGCTGAACGCATCTACTCTGAACCCAAGTGTGGTTTCAAAAGATGATCTACTGCTGATGTGATCTTCTCTGTCTGGCAGTTGGAAGTGAATTGCAATGAATGAAGGAAATATTGCCTCCATTGATCTCACCAAGGCATTCAACCATATGAGCAGAGGCAGACTACCTAAGCTGCTCTTTTAAAAAAAAAAAAATATATTAAAAAAAACTGGCTGCCTGCTGAAGCTGCTCAATGTGATCTCTCTCTTTCCAAGACACTGATAAGTAAGGCTATGTCTGGCGACATTGGGTCTCTGAGACCTTCAGTGGAATCAAACGGCTGTGTGATGGCACTGACTTGCTGCAGCATTCTTCTCGCTGCAGTATTCTTCTCTGCTGCTGCCATATGCCTTCAGATCATCTACAGAGGGTATTTATTTGCATATCAAAATTGACAGCTGTTCAGTCTTGCTTGCCTGAGATCCAAGACAAGTGCACCAAGTCATCATCAGCTAACTCTTCTATTCTGAGGATGCGCTAGAATTCCATAATGAGGAACATTGTCAGTAGCAAATGGACATACCATCTCATGCCTGAAGTTTTGAACGTCAGCATCAGGAAGTCACATATCTGAGTGCATGATGATGCCATACTGTTATCTATCATTATTGACAATGTGCGGGGCGGCACAGTGGCGCAGTGTTTAGCATTGCTACCTACGGCGCTGAAGATCCGGGTTCGATCCTGGCCCTGGGGCAGTGTGTGGAGTTTGCACATTCTCCCCGTTTCTGCATGGGTTTCACCCCACAACCCAAAAATGTGCTGGTTAGGTGGATTGGCCACGCTAAATTGCCCATTAATTGGAAAAAAAATAATTGGGTATTCTAAATTTATATAAAAAAAGATACAATATTGACAATGGGCTTCACCTATCTAGGTTCCTCAATGGCCAGCAATTTTTCACGAGACGCTGAAATTAAATCTCTTTGCAGATACTGCAGCTATAATGCCCAACCTGAGTAAGGATGTGTGGAACAACAGCAATCTGCCTGAGCATGCCAAATGGAGGGTCTGCCAAGCCTGTGTCCCTGTCTATTTTTATGGAGTGGCCTGGACAAGATGTGCAAGAAAGGTTGAATGGTTCCCCTCTTTGCCATCTCAAATGTATCCTTGGCATCTCTGGGCATGAAAAAATTGGCGGGTGCTAACTTCCATCATCATTCACTCCTTGCTGAGCCAACCGTGTCAATGCTGGCTTGGCCGCGTTCATCGGACGGGTGCCAGCTCAAAGAACTTTAATGACCTGGGTGTCATACCTCAGCTACAAGTACACATGCAGGTGACAGACATCTGGAAGCCAGTTGCTGACTGACTGGCTGGTTGTTGAAATGGATCCAGAGAACTTAGGCTGGTGAATCGTGTACCTTGACAGCCCCCTGTTTTTCTTCACTACCAATGTGGCGGAGATTATCATGCCAAAGAGAGGTTCCTGTGCCACATCTGACAATGCTTTTTACAGTTGACCACCATGGCGCAAACCAGCATGTTAAGAGATGGAAGACTGCAATGAGGTGATATGTTTAGTTGAGAATTGTCAGTTCTATGAATTTCTCAGTGATACCCCTTTTGTTCCTTCCAATGTTAATTTCTTGCAAATGACATGGGGTATGTTTGCTTAAATTGGAGAGAAATCCCGATGTAGCCATCACCGACAGGATTTATTTTTCAGAGGCTGTGGTGCCATCTTGTGCACTGTGTGTTGGAACTTATTTCCACAATATTGGCTAGCAGGTTCCAGACTTTTGATCCAGTGATGTAGCATGGTGGTTAGCATAAATGCTTCACAGCTCCAGGGTCCCAGGTTCGATTCCCGGCTGGGTCACTGTCTGTGCGGAATCTGCACGTCCTCCCCGTGTGTGCGTGGGTTTCCTCCGGGTGCTCCGGTTTCCTCCCACAGTCCAAAGATGTGCGGGTTAGGTGGATGGGCCATGCTAAATTGCCCGTAGTGTCCTAAAAAGTAAGGTTAAGGGGGGGTTGTTGGGTTACGGGTATAGGGTGGATACGTGGGTTTGAGTAGGGTGATCATTGCTCGGCACAACATCGAGGGCCGAAGGGCCTGTTCTGTGCTGTACTGTTCTGTGTTCTATGTGTGAGATGTATGTTCAAAGTTGGAAAGATGTTGAAATCTATGCTGTAAGCAGTGATGAAAGAACATCTAGAGATAGAACCTATAGTAGTAATAATAATGCACTGATTTTGTCCATCTGGACTGCTTAAAAATTTTTTTTAGAGTACCCAATTAATTATTTTTTCCAAGTAAGG
This sequence comes from Scyliorhinus canicula, assembly GCF_902713615.1. NCBI lineage: Eukaryota > Metazoa > Chordata > Chondrichthyes > Carcharhiniformes > Scyliorhinidae > Scyliorhinus > Scyliorhinus canicula. The sequence continues at coordinate 33,357,618 of NC_052154.1, read as the reverse complement.
GCAATTTATCCTGGCCAATTCTTCACCTACCCTGTACATCTTTGGGTTGTGGAGGTGAAACCCACGCAGACACGGGGAGAACGTGCAAATTCCACATGGACAGTGACCCAGGGCTGGGATTCGAAGCCAGGTCCTCGGCGCCGTAGGCAGCAATACTAACCACTTTGCTGCCCTTGGACTGTTTTGATTGGTTAGTTTAAGTGATGGCTCTAGTCAGTGCCTGTCACACCTGCAGAATGACTGGTTAATTAGAAATTTAAACTGTTGATTGCAATATTCTGATACTGAACTGACTTGAGAAGAACAATTTTTTTGGTGTCCTTGTACAAGGCTTTTGGAGTAAGGTGCATGGTCCAAGTGGACATGTTTAGACTCAAAGAAAGTGCTCTTGCAATGTTGCTCCTAAACTTGAATCCTAAAAAGGATATTGTAATGATTGGTTGGTAGTTCCACCATAGAACATAGAACAGTACAGCACAGAACAGGCCCTTCAGCCCTCAATGTTGTGCCGAGCCATGATCACCCTACTCAAACCCACGTATCCACCCTATACCCGTAACCCAACAACCTCGCCTTAACCTTACTTTTATTAGGACACTACGGGCAATTTAGCATGGCCAATCCACCTAACCCGCACATCTTTGGACTGTGGGAGGAAACCGGAGCACCCGGAGGAAACCCACGCACACAGGGGAGGACGTGCAGACTCCACACAGAGGATGGGCAGAGGTAATATTTGTACCCCTGTTTTGTTAGTCTGTTTTCTCTGTTTGTAAACAATATATCTCAAACTAATGGACAGTTTTCAACAAAATTTGGTACAACAAAATATGGCCCAAGGAAGAAACTGTTTTTGGTGAAGATCTGAATATGGCTGGAACTCCTTTTTGGATCTGTTAACATTGGGAGATAGAGCAAATTGACTTTTGCTTAGAATGTTGGGATTGTTTTATTTATAACATTTGAAATTTTAGTGGATTGTCTGGCCTGCCGTGGTGGAATTTCTCAGCTGTTCAAAGCTGAGCAGAGTTTTCAGTTGTTGGATGTGGATTGGCCTGCAGTTTCCTCAGTGAGCTGGAAGTTGTTAATAAAATATTGCTGTTTTCAGCTTTGTAGTTGGTGAGCATCAGCCAGGCAAGGAATGATCTCAAGGAAGAGCTGCACAAGTGTAAAAGGTTGAGTTGACACAGCATGACCTTTTCACACCCAGCCATGAATGGTGATGATTAAACAACTCACTGGAGGGGGAGGAGATTCCACAAATATCCCTATCCTCAATGATGGAGCAGCCCAGCAAAAGACAAAGCAGTGGCATTCACAACAATCTTTAGCCAGAAGTGCCAAGTGGATGATCCATCTCGGTCTCCTCCAGAAGTCCCCAGCATCAGATGTCAGTCTTCATTGTCAATAATGATTCACTCCACGTGATAGCAAGAAATGGCTGAAGGCACTGGACACTGCAAAGGCTATGGGTCCTGATAATATTTCGGCAATAGTACTGAAGACTTGTGCTCCAGAATTAGCCGTACCCCTAGCCAAGCTGTTCCAAGCTGATGCTGCAACACTGACATCTACCCGGCAATGTGGAAAATTGTCCAGTACACTAGAATCGTGACAAATCCAACCCAGACAATTACCGCCCTATCAGTCTACTGTCCATCAGCAAAGTGATGGAAGGAGTCATCCACGGTGATATTAAGCGGCACTTACTCGGCAATAACCTGCTCACGGATGCTCGGTTTGTGCATTGCCAAGGTCACTTGGTTCCTGACCTCTTTACAGTCTTGGTTCAAACATGGACAGAAGCACTGAATGCCAGAGGTGATTACCCTTGACATCAAGGCAGCATTTAACTAAGTATGCCATCAAGGAGCCCAAGTTGAACTAGAGTCAATGGGAATCAGAGGGAAAACACTCCGCTGGTTGGAGTCATACCTGGCACAAAGGAAGATTGTTGCGGTGGGGTTGGAGGTCAATCAACTCGGCTCCAGGATATCACTGCAGGAGTTCCTCAGGGTAGTGTCCTAGGCCCAATCATCTTCAACTACTTCATCAATGACCTGCTTGCCATCATAAGGTCAGAAGTGGGATGTTTACGGTTGACTACACCATGTTCAGCACCATTCGCGACTCCTCAGATAATGAAGCAGTCCTTGCCCATATGCAGAAAGACCTGGTCAATATCCAGGTTTGGGCTGACAAGTGACAAGTTACATTTGCGTCATAACAAGTGTCAGGCAATGACCATCTCGTACAAGAGAGGATCTAATCATCATCCTGGAGGTTACCATTGATCAGAAACTGAACTGGACTAGCCACATTAATACTGTTGCTGGGCAGCTCGGTGGCATAGTGGTTAGCACTGCAGCCTCACGGCACTGAGGTCCCAGAATCGATCCTGGCCCTGGGTCGCTGTCTGTGTGGAGTCTGCACATACTCCCTGTGTTTACGTGGGTTTCAGCCCCAGAACCCAAAGATGTGCAGGATAGGTGGATTGGCCAGGCTAAATTGCTCCTTAATTGGAAAAAATGAATTGGGTACTCTAAATTTAAAAAAAAAAAAATACTGTTGATACTCCTTCAACAAGCATTCAAACCCTCCATCACCGAACAGTAGCAGCCTTGTGTACCATCTACAAGATGCACTGCAGCAACTCACCAAGGTTCCTTAGACAGTACCTTCCAAACCCACAACCACTGCCATCTATAAGGACAAGAGCAGCAGATACTTGTAACCCTGCCACCTGGAGATTCCCCTCCAAGTCGCTGGGACAAAATCTTGGAATTTGTTCCCTAACATCACAGTGGGAGTACCTACACCTCAAGGACTGCAGCGGTTCAAGAAGGGAACTCACCACCCCCTTCTGAAGAGCAACTAGGGATGGGCAAGAAATGCTGGCCGAACCAGTGATGTCCACATGCTGTAAATTAATTTTTTAAAAATGTTTTTTAAAAAACTTGTTCGGAAGCTGTTTCTTTTTATCCTGAAATTGCAACGGTCAAATTTCAGTGGAATGAAGTTTCTACTCCTCAAATAATATTCAGTCCTTCAGATGTAAAATTTCATTTTCAACTCTGGAGACGTCCGATCCCAAATATTGTAAGCATATTATAAGGCCAACTTCTGACTATATTTATATTCAGAGCTGTTTTTACATGTGGTCAGCCTTATGTACCTTTTTCTAGATTGAGGCGTTTTGATTCTGGTAAAGCCTTTCTGATGAAGTCTTTATTAGAAATCCTAATAAAGGGCAGCATGGTGGCACAGTGGTTAGCATTGCTGCCTCACGGCGCTGAGGACCCGGGTTCGAATCCCGGCTCTGGGTCACTCCGTGTGGAGTTTGTACGTTCTCCCTATGTTTGCGTGGGTTTCACCCCCACAACCCAAAAAATGTGCTGGATAGGTGGATTGGCCACGCTGAATTGCCCCTTAAATTGGAAAAAAAAATTGGCTAATCTAAATTTAAAAAAAAAACAAAAAAAAAGAAATCCTAATAAAAAAATCCTAATTTAAAAAAAAGTGATTTGGTTTCTGTGAGAATTAAGTGTGGCATAGATTAGGATGAAAATGGCATGGGAAGGATGGAATGGCAGAGGTGGGGAGGGCATAGGAGGAATGCATGCTAGGGATAACATGGGAAGCAACAGAATGGCACAAGAGTGGAAGGAGGGGATGGCAGTGGTGGGGTGACATGCAAAGGATGGAATGAGATGGGTGGGCAGAGGAGTGGCATGGACTGGAGGATGGAATGACAGGATGGCAGGGTGGGGTGGATGACATGGTGGAATTAGTTGAGTGCAGGATACTAATTTGACCGCAAATATTTTGTGGGCCTCTGCGATGTTTGCATAATCTGATAATCCTTCGAAAGATGTAGTGCTAAGGCTCAAAGTGATTGATGTGCTAGTTGCTGTACACTTGGATTTTCAATTGACTTTCAATAAGGTACCACACTGTTGACAAAGGAGAGGGCATGTGAATTAATTGAGGGGATATGAGACATACAAAATAGAGTAGAGGAAGGGCAGTACGGTGGCACAGCGATTAGCACTGCTGCCTCATGCGCCGAGGTCCCAGGGTCGATCCCGGCTCTGGGTCATTGTCCGTGAGGAGTTTGCACATTCTCCCTGTGTTTGCGTGGGTTTCGCCCCCAACCCAAAGATGTGCAGGGCAGGTGGATTGGCCACCTACTGGCTAAATTGCTACTTAATTAGAAAAAATGAATTGGGTACTCTAAATTTATTTTTAAAAAAGAGTAGAGGTGAAGAGTAGTTAAACAGATTGGAATACAGCAGTGGTCTGCAGGAATCAGTGTTATTTGTAATTTGCATGAATGATTTGGACCTGGGAACAAGTAACAGAATTTGCTGATGATGCCAAACCTGGGCCATAACTGACACCGAGGAAGAATGAAACATAGTGGAAGAAGGCTTTGTTCAGCTTTTAGAAAAAAGAACTGCATTGTTAGAAGAGCAGAGGAATCGAGGTACAGATAGACAGTATTTAGAAACAGCATAACAGTTAACAAGTTCAAGAAACTTTATTATTTTAAGTTCATGTGCAACTTGGGAAGTCTGCATTTTGAGTACTGTGCACAGTTGTGGTCTCTACATTATAGACATGGAATCACTGTAGAAAATGCAAAGAAAATACATGAATGCTACCAAAACTGAGATTACAGCTGTTAGGAAATATCAAACCAATTCAGTTTTTTTGGGGAAACTGAAAACCTGGAGATGAATGGTTTGAACAGGGTTGGGTGTAGAAAGAATGTTTTCACTTGCAACAGAATCTAAAACTTGGGACTGTAGATTCAAAATGAATACCAAGAAACCTGATGAGAAAATTAGAAGAAACTACTTGACTCAGAGTGACCGACTGGAACTTGGCATCATGGGTTGAGGCAAATAGCCTGAATGAGTCCAATGAGTAGGAGGATATGCTGAAAGGCTGAGTGGGATAGATGGAATGGGAGAAAACTTGTGAAGTGTGAACACAAAGAATACTAGTCTGGCTGGCTGGCCTGTTTCTGTGATGTATATTCTGCATAAATATCAGGGCGCAATGTGGCTTGAAGCTTGGTGTTGCCAGGCAGCTGCTGCTGTTTGGGTGGAAGAAGTCACTGGTTTGGCAGGCATTTCCGAAGGAGCCTTGGTGAGTTATTGCAGTGGGTTCTCCAGATAGTACACACTGCAGCCACAATACACTTGTAGTGAAGTGGTGTAATTGTTTCGGGAACTGAGTGATGTGCCAATCAGACTGGTTTGTGTCGTTGAACTTGCGTCCTGTTGCAGCTGTACCTATTCAGGCCAATGGTGCGTATTCTGTCGCACTCCTTTTTAAACAGTGAGAGTAAATAGCTCTCCAATTGTGGAGGGCAATTACGACCAAACACAGTCCTCGTTTGGCCTCCATGCAGATTGTTATACAAGTACAATTAGATTATTAAAATGGGGACAGTTGCCAATTTTCCTTTCCTCATTTCCAGTGCTTTAGCAGTGAGCCTTCGATGATGTAGGAGCAGCATCCAACCACCAACGTGGAAAGTACTGGGTTCAACAGTCATCGTGGGGAATGGAAACTGAAGTTCAGCCCTGAATTCTGGGTTCATGTCCAGTGGGTGTCACCTTAGTGCATAGGTTGTGGGAGCATTAGTTACTCAAACCTATTTGATAAAACGTTTGTTGATTTTGTATCGCTTATGTGTATTTTAATACTCCACATTTTTGATTATTTACTATTTATTTTGTCAACCTTTGTTGTACTTATTTTTTCCATTTGCCAGGATCTGAAATTTCTTTTTTGTTCTACGTCATTTCTTGCTTTAGTCCATGACTCTTTCAGTAAGCAACTTGCCCATGACGGGTGTAAATAAATTCTGTACCACAAATTCTTTTTTGACCATCTGTTGATCATCTGTCGTTTTACTCATTAATAGTCTTGCCCAGTTGACTGTGAGCAGTCTGTTTCATTTCATTGAAACCCGCCTTGCCTAAATCTAGAATCTTCACCAAATTGCATTCTTCCTTTTCATATTCTGATTGCTACTAGATAACTTCATATACGTTTAGGCTATAAACTAAATCTAATGTTGTATGCCCCCTTGCTAGTTTTAATCATATCAATAAGTTCACTTCCCATTCATAATCTGTGTGAAAGTTAAAATCCTCTATTAAAACCACTCCTCTCTCTACATGCTTGTCTCTGTATTTATGCAATCTACCAGTTCAAAGCTGCTACCAGGAGTTCTATATGCAATCCCAACTACAGTCTCAAATCCTTTTTTATTCTACATGTAAAGTTTCCAAAGCTTACCTCTTGTTCTATCGCTTTCATCATTGAAGTGATTTAATCCTTTATCACTCGGGCTCGTCCTTTGCTCTACCATTTTCTCTGTCTTGGCTTCTGGATGTTGTAACTGATGCATTTAGTTTCCAGTCCTGATTGTCATGCGCCTTGTCTCAATAACTTCTGCCATGTCCTCTCCTCCAACTTGAATTTGCATGTGCAAGACATTCAATTTGGTCCTTACACTTTGTCCATTCACACGAGGAAATGTTTATTTGGCCATGCACACCAACCCATTCTTCAGCTCTTCTGTTTTACTTGCATGTTTATTATTTGTGTCTCCTGGTTTATGCACTTAATATTTTTTTAGTTTTCCTTTTTATCTGTATTGTTTAAAGTGCAATTTCGGACCGTTTGCTTTCATTGTTTTTGAACTATTGATACTACCTTTTCGATCTGAGCCCTCCCTCCACCACTTCCATTTACTGGTTTAAACATTTGTGACCACCTGATTTATTATTTTAATTGTTGTAACCTGATCCCAGCAGGGTTCATGGGGAGTTTATCCCAACAATATTGTTCCTGTTGTTATTCATTTTGTTGATGGGCCCAGTTCAGGTGATATGGTTCCTTCCTACCTCCATACTGGTGCCAGGATTCCCTCGTTTCTCCGACCACTCCTTCAGCATGTTTTCCCTAACTTGTTTAATCCCTAACTAATTTTCATGTGTCTTTCATACTAATCAAGAGATTAAAACCCTTGACTTCCTGTTATTTTAACTTGGCCCTAGTCAGTTGTATTCTACAAACACCGGGGGGGGGGGGGGGGGGGGGGGGAGAAACTGTGACATGATTGGCTGGTAGGGAATCTATGCTGAATTTGAAAAAAAGTATCGTAAAACAAATGAATTAATTAACTAAGTAACGATGGCTGGGCAGGCGATGTGCTGAAGCTGCATGATGTGGGAGTTGGCAGATCCCATTGCGAACTGCAGTGGCCACATCTACAACAAGTGTTTGTTGCTCAAGAAATTTTGGCTCCGAATGGATAAGCTGGAGTTTGAGCTTTGCACGCTGCAGCACATCCGGGAGGGGGAGAGTTACTGGCCACTTTGTTTCAAGAGAAGGTTACACCATGTGGATTAAGTACCTCAAATTGGACCAGTGACCAGGGACAGCAGGGTGTGACTGCAAGTGAGGCAGGTAGAGGGATCCTGAATTCAGAAATGGAGGAGTCTCAACTCTTGACCTTGTCCAACAGGTATAAGGTACTTGCTCCCTTTATGAATGAGGAATAGGACTGTAGGGAGGGTGAGCTAGCTGACCACTGCACCATGGTACAGGAGGCCATTCAAGTGGAGGGGGGGGGGGGGGGCAAAAAGACAAGTGGCAGATGCAGAGGGTTCTATGATTAGGGGAACTGATAGTATCCTTTGTAAGCAGGACTGAGAATCCTGCATGGTATGTTGCCTGCCAGGGTGAGGGACATCTCCAACCAGCTTGAAAGGATATTGGAATGGGAAGGGGTCGATCCAGTTGTTGTGGTCCACATTGGGACAAACAACATGGGCAAGTCTAGGAAAGAGGTCCTGCGTGGGGATTATCGGGAACGAGGAACAAAATTCAACAACAGAAGCTCGACGGTTATAATCTCTGGATTGCTACCACAGTCCTGTGAAAATTGGCATTACGATCAGAAAATTAGGGGCGTAAACACGTGGCTAAAGGATTAATATGAGGATCAGGTGTTCCATTTGATTGATGGGGCACTGGCATCCGGATTGGGACAGGAGGAATCTGTACCATTGGGATGGTCTCCACCTGAACGGATCTGGGACCAGTGTTCTAGTGGAAAGGATAAACAGGGACGTTCAACGGGCAAATTGGGGGGTGGGGGGTGGGGGGGGGGGGGGAAGGTAAAACTACATAGAACATATAACAGTACAGCACAGAACAGGCCCTTCGGCCCTCAATGTTGTGCCGAGCCATGATCACCCTACTCAAACCCACGTATCCACCCTATACCCGTAACCCAACAACCCCCCCCTTAACCTTACTTTTATTAGGACACTACGGGCAATTTAGCATGGCCAATCCACCTAACCCGCACATCTTTGGACTGTGGGAGGAAACCGGAGCACCTGAAGGAAATCCACGCACAGAGGGGGAGGACGTGCAGACTCCACACAGACAGTGACCCAGCCGGGAATCGAACCTGGGACCCTGGAGCTGTGAAGCATTTATGCTAAGTATAATGGTTAATGGGAATCGAAGCAGCAGGTCAGCACGTGAGGACAAGATAGAAGTTAATAGGGTGAACAGGCAGGGCCAGCCTACTGATGACAGAGGGCAAAGGAAACTTTAAAAAATCAAAATGTAAGGTCACTGTGCAAGTGAAAGTTGGGGATGAGTGGATGAGGCTGACTGTTATCAGAGATTCATGAAGGAGGTCAGAATGTGTGGAAAAACTTAGTGCATGAGAAAATCCTGCAAGGGAAAGACAAATCAGTAGGACATATTTAAAAACCCCGTACCTAAATGCACACACTATTCGGAACAAGGTCGATGAGCTGACAGCACAAATCGAGAAAAATGAGTATGACTTGGTGGGGATTACTGAAACGTGGTAGCAGGAGGACTGGGAGTTGAATGTTCTAACGTACTCCGTATTCCGAGAGGATGGAACAGGAGGTGGGGTTCCTTTATTGGTTAAAGATGACATCAAGGCTGTATTAGAAATGATATTGGCACTGAGGGCCAAAAAGGTCAATCAATCTTGAGTGGAAATAAAAACAAGGGGGGAAAAAAAACTACTTGGTAGGAGAAATTTGCAGGGGTGGCACGGTGGCACAGTGGTTAGTAATACTGCCTCATGATGGCAAGGACCCAGGTTCGATCCTGGCCCCGGGTCATTATCTTGTGGAGTTTACCCATTGTCCCCATGTCTGCATGGGTCTCACCCCCACAACCTAAAAAGATGTGCAAGGTAGGTGGATTGGCCATGCTAAATTGCTCCTTAATAGTATAAACCGAGAAATGAGGACTTCTGAGAAGGGCACAATGGGTGATTTTAACATGCATATTGACTAGATTATTCAAATTGGCAAGAGTTGCCTCGAGGGAGATTTCAAAGCCTGTATGAGGAATTGTTTCTTGGAGCAATAGGTTATGGAGCTAACCTGGGAGTAGGCTATTTTAGATTTAGTATTATGTAACAAAGAAGGATTGATAAGTCTTGTTCAGGATTCTCTTGGAAGGAGTGACCGCAGCATGCTAGCATTTCAAATTAGATTGAGCGAGAGAAGACTGAGCGCCAGATTAGAGTTTGTGTTGGGCAGCTGTAATTATACAAGCCTGAGGAAAATGTTGGCCCAAGTAGACTGGACACAAATAATTGAGGGTCGGACAGTTGAGGAACAATGGCAGATGTTCAGGGAGACATTAATACCTCAATTAAAGTCTATTCCTGAGAGGAAGAGGAATTGTATAAGGGATAAAAATGTTCAATGGCTCAACAAAGAAGTCCAAGTGGACATAAATGCAAAATCTAGGGCACACCATAATGCAAAAGCTATGGTAAGCTGCAGGATTGGGAGAACTGTACGGTTCTGCAAAAGGTTACTGAAAATAAAATCAAAAGAGCCAAAATAAACTATGAAAGGAAACTAGCAGAAGACATAAACACTGATTCTAAGAGTGTTACAAGTATATAAAGAGGAAGAGAATAGCTGAAGTAAATGTTGGCCCTTTAGAGGACGATACTGGTGAGGTAATAATGGGGAACACAGATGGTGGAGGCACTGAACCAATATTTTGCCTCTGTCTTCACGGTAGAATAATAAAGATTTTCCAAAATCTGCAGTGAATGCAGGTTGAGTGGCAGTAGATTTAAAACTGAGATAAAGGTGGTGAATTTGTGGAACTTATTGCCCCACAGTGCGGTGGAGTCTAGGAGATAGATATATTTCTGATCTAAAAAAAAATGAGTTAAAGGGATATGGGGAACAGGTAGGGAGGCGGATTTGAGATCAGGAAGCGATCAGCCATGATCTGATTGAATGGCGGAACAGGCTCGAAGGGCTGAATTCCCTACTTCTAATTCCTATGTTTCTAAAGAGGACCATGATGACTGAATCCACCTGTCCTTCTCCAATATCCTTTTCAAGCTGGTTCAAAATTTCCCTCCATCTGACACAAGGCAGCAATGTGCTATGTGGGATACTTGCTCATTCAAGATTCTATGGTTCTTACTAATTATTTGATCCTCGCCATATTATGTTTCCCCATCCCTCTCCAGCTTCTTGCTCCAAGGTACCATGATCTGCATTCTGGCTGTCCTTCTGACAGTCTTTATCCTTCCAATGGCAACAGCACTGTACTTGTTGATTCGTAGTAATTTTTGCAGGTCCTCATTTTCTATCTTTCCTGTATTTCCCTCGCTGTATGTTATGATCACACCAACCCCCTTCTGAAACTAGACCTCCCTATGAAGTGTGACTGAAGTATGGAGCAAAATGTCCAGATACTGTGTTTCCCTCCCTGTCGTGTTGGAGTGTCTATTCACATTCCAGCTCGAGTTGGAGGGTTTCAACAGAGACATTAACAGATAAGATGCATTTTCTCAAGGCACTCTTGCCGCCCACATAGTCCTGCTGTGCCCTAGCTAACTCATATTTATCTCTTTTATTTTGTTTTGTTTTTAAATGTTTTCTTTCTCTTCATACACAAACTTGTGCTAAAACACTGGTTTAAAAAAAGCACCCAATTTGCACAAACATTGAAGGCAAAAAGCAGCACTTTTTCTCTCTCTGAATTCCCACTTGCACCAAAGTCCCAACTTTTTTTCTCTGTTTATGGTGCACCACTTTGGCAATCACTGTGCTTCAACAGATCATTTATATTTTTGTACACTTTCTTTGAATCACACCAAAGTTACAGTTAGGAGTAGGAAGCTGAATCAGCAGTTACTGGCACCTAGTCAGGCAACATTTTAAAATTTGTTCATTGAGTGTGGGTGTCACTGTGGCCAGCATTGATTGCCCATCTCTAATTGTAAAAAAAAATAATTCCAATTAAGGGACAGTTTAGCATGGCCAATCCACCTACCCTCACAGGTTTTTGGGTTGTGGGTGTCAGACCCACGCAGATACAGGGAGAATGGACAAACTCTACACGGACAGTGACCCGGGCCGGGATGGAACCCGGATACTTGGCGCTGAGGCATCAGAGCAAGCCACTGCTGCCCACCCATCTCTAATTGCCCTTTAGAAAAATGGTGGTCTGCCACCTTCCTAAACCTGCTGTAGTCCATGCGATGTACAATACACCCGTGGTGTTGTTTGGAAGTGAGTTCCAGAATTTTGCCCCAACGTCAGTGAAGGAACAACAATTAGTCCCAATTCAGGATGGTGAGTGACTTGAAGGGAAGCATCTCCTGCCCCCATCCATTTAGGTGGCGACAGCCATGGTTTGGAAGGTGCTGTTAGTGGAGCCTTGGTGATTTGTTGTCATGAATCTAGTAGCTGGTACACACTGCTGCCACTGTGTCGGTGGTGCGGGGAGTGGGTGTTTAAAGTGATGGGGTGCCAGTCGAGCGGACTGCTTTGTCCCAGGTGATGTTGAGCTTCTTGAATGTTGTTGTAGCTACATTCAACCAGGCAAATGGAGAGTATACCATTACGCTCTTGTGCCTTGTAAAAGATGGACAGGCTTTGTGGGGAGAGAGGAGGTGAGTAGCTCATCATAGAATTCCCAGCTTCTGACCTGTTCTGATATGGCTGGTACAGTCAGTTTCTCATAGAATCCCTACAGTGCAGAAGGAGGCCATTTGGCCCACTGAGTCTGCACTGACCCCCTAAAGGAGCAACCTATCTAGGTACACTCCCTTGAAACCCAACCTCATTTTTGGACAACTACAAACAGCTCGCTCTTTGCCATGTTCACTTTGTACCCCGTGAACCGGCCGAATTCCTTCAGGATTCCCATGATTTCATCCATCCCAGCCACTGCATCCGTGATGTATAGGAGCAGGTCGTCGGCGTACAGTGAAACTCTGTGCCCACTTGTACCAGCCCATTCCAACCCCTAGAAGCTTTCTGGGCAATTGCCAGCGGCTCTATTGCTAGTGCAAACAGCAGTAGGGAGATTGTCCCTCGGTACAGTCTAAAATAGTCAGATGTCATCCTATTCGTCCTTGCACTCGCCTCCGGAGCCTGGTAGAACAATCTGACCCAGTCGATGAAGCCCTCCCCGAACCCAAATCGTCCCAACACCTCCCATAAGTAGTCCCCTGCAACCCGGTCGAAAGCCTTCTCGGTATCCGTTGCCACAACTACTTCTACCTCCCTACTCTCCAGGGGCATCATGATCACATTCAGCAGCCTTCTTAGGTTGACCACCAGCTGCCTGCCCTTGATGAACCTGGATGGTTTGATCTTCCATAATGACGTCTGGCACACAGTCCTCAATCCTAGCAGCCAAGAGCTTGGCCAGTATTTTAACATCTACGTTGAGCAGAGAGATCGGCCTATAGGACCCACATGCCTCCGGGTCTTTGTCCTATTTCAATATCAGGGAGATGGTGGCCTGTGACATCGTCGGGGGTAGCACCCCTCTGTCTCTCGCCTCATTGAAATCCCGAACCAGCACCGGCCCCACTATCTCGGAGAACTTTTTATAAAACTCCACCGGATAACCATTGGACCCCGGCTTTACCTGATTGCATGGTTCTCAAACCCCCCAATATTTCTTTGGTCCTGATCGGGCCCCCTACCCGTCTACCAATCCCCTGCCCACTTTTGGGAAGGTCAGTCCATCCAGAAAGCGCATCAGCCCCGGAGGGAGTTCCGAGGTGTAAAGCTTACTATGGAAGCCCCTGAACACCTTGTTCAACCCTGAAGGGCTGTCACTCTTATCCCCCCTCTGGAGTTCAACTCTTTTATCCCTGGTAAGACTCAGGCTGTAATGAGGTCAGGAGCTGAGTGGTTCTGGTGGAACCCTGAGTGTCAGTGAAGTTAGTGGTAAGTTCCGCTTGATGGTACTGTCGATGACACCTCCCATGTCTTTGATCGAGGGTGAACTTATTGGGCAGTAATTGGCCAGATGGGATTTGTCCTGCTTTTTGTGGACAGACATACCTGGGCAATTTAATACATTACTGGGTACTTTCTAGTGTTGTGGCTATACTGGGCTTGGGGTGCAGCCATTTTTGAGCACAAGTCTTCGATACCATTGCTGAAATATTGTCAGGGCCCATAACTTCTGCAGTATCCAGTGCCTTCAGCCATTTCTTGACATCATGCGGAGTGAATTGTATTGACTGAAGATTGACAAATGTGATGCTAAGGACTGCAGGAGGAGGCCGAAATCGAGCATCCACTCAGTCCTTCTGGCTGACGATGGTTGCAAATGTTTCAGCCTTGACTTTTGCGCAGATATGCTAGGCTCCCCCATCATTGAGGATGGGGATATTTGTGGAGTCGTCTCCTCCAGTCAGATGTTTAATTGTCCTCCACCAATCACAGCTGGATGCAGCAGAATTGCAGAGCTTAGATTTTGAGCTGATTGATAGTTAATTGCCAATGCTGACTAACTTACTGTTTCTTTTAAAGTTTTAGAACTGAAGTTAACTTGTTAAACTAAATTTCAGTGAGATACTGCCCCCCCCAGTACTACTTGCCAAAGAGCCCCAGTTGCATCAAATGTTCAACTTTTGCAATCTGCTGTCTCGGAGCAGTCACTTAATTGGCTGATGTTGCTGCAGTTGACGGAGCACTCATATGAACCATGTTCACTGTCATCGATGTCATCTGTGACACCCACTGACATCGCCTGGGTGCCATGACAAGGAAGTAAACAGATTTGTTGAGGTTCAAGTATGGAGTTGTGCGAAAGGTACACGGTTATGAAAAGCACCATGTTCACTGACTTGATGTTGAGATATGACAGTTCACAATCATGGGGGGATCTAAAGTTTTTTGAGAGGTGATTACATGGTTTTAAAAGGGAGAGGGAAAACTACATGTCCGTTAACATGGAGGGCAAATGTGCACGGTCAGCAGTTTATGCAATTGAGTAAGGGAGCCAGAGGTGGATCTTGTGGACAAGATGAGCTTGGAAAGAAACAAGGGCAGGATGCAGGATCCCAGTGAACGACAGGATAGATTAGAACATGGAAAATATTTGGTTCAAGGGCAGGGGAAGTGGGATGATTGTAATAGGCGAGTTGGTCTCAATCCCAAAAATAAAGAAATCCAAATCCTTCTAGTAATTTTTGTTGGAGGTGAGGGTGAAAGGGATACAGGGAAAAAGTTAAAGGATCAGTTAGAAGTTGAGTAATGAAGCTGGCCTTATTTTTTCTCTTCTGGGATGAGTGGATGGATTTGACAGAGCAGAATTAGACCTTTTTACTTGTGTAGTGCAGCTGGATCTAGTGACTGATGACGTGGCCAGTTGTATACTAGATCTAATTGAGTCTGCACCCCTCATTTCCTGGGGAGCGAAGGTGAGATTGATGTGGGAAAGGTTAGGATGGAAGAAAGTAGTAATTTTTCCCAAAACAAGGGTCTTAAATATGCAGATGAGGGAATGACTGACCACATCAGCAGGTGAATGGAAGGCCAAAGTGCTGTTGTAAATTATTTAAAGGGGAGATCTTTTAGTTCCAATTTTGGTTGTGGACGAAAGTGGGTTTGGAAGGGGATAGAAGAGTGGTGCGGGATACAAGTGATTGAGACTGTAGCAATAGTGCGGCAATGGAAGGGGCCAAAGTCAGTAGAGTGGCAATGTATGAGGCTATATAGAGGCAGCGTTTTGGAGAGTTGAAATGAAATGAAAATCGCTTATTGTCACGAGTAGGCTTCAATGAAGTTACTGTGAAAAGCCCCTAGTCGCCACATTCCGGCGCCTGTTCGGGGAGGCTGGTACGGGAATTGAACCGTGCTGTTGGCCTGCCTTGGTCTGCTTTCAAAGCCAACGATTTAGCTCTGTGCTAAACCAGCCCCAAATGAAGTTACTGTGAAAAGCCCCCAGTCGCCACATTCCGGCGCCTGTTCGGGGAGGCTGTTGCGTGAATCGAACCGTGCTGCTGGCCTGCTTGGTCTGAGTTAGGAGGGCAGTGAAATCTGTGGGAAGAGGGTGAGGCGAGTTGATATGGCAATTAAAATCATAGATGAAGGAATCATTTGTTGCAGTAAATGAGGGGTAATGACTGGTAGAAACTTGCTAAGAAGTTGGAGGATGATTAGAGAATGTAGGTCTTGGAATCATAGAATTTTCAGTGCAAAAGGAAGCCATTCGGCCCATTGACCCTTGGAAAGAGCACCCTACTTATGCCCACACCACCACCCTATCCCTGTAACCCAGCAACCCCGTCTTTTTGGACACTAAGGGTAATTTATCATGGCCAATCCACCTAACCTGCACATCTTTGGACTGTGGGAGGGAATTAGAGGAAACCCACGCAGACACTGGGAGAAAGTGCAAACTCCACACAGTTACCCGAGGCCGGAATTTAAACTCAGTCCCTGGTGCTGTGAGGCAGCAGTACTAACCACTTAATGGAGAGTTGCCCGCTTAAGGGAAAGTTGACATCTTGTAAGGCACTGAAAGAGGAAAAGTTGCTCGAGGGAGAAGGGAGAGACCGGGGTGTGATGCAATGTGATTTTTAAAGTTCCACTGCAACAGTTTTGTGGAGCAAGAACAACCAGACAGCTGTAAGGGACAAAGCATCGCCACTTTGAGCGAAGCATGTACAAGATGTGAACATCATCACTTGCTGCCATTTACAGATCTAAATTGTGTTTGACTTCTTGCTGCTGCGAAGATGTAAATGAAGGGTGCTTTTTTATTATGGTATAGACTTCGTTTCAGGGAGGTGCAATGAAAAATGGAGGTTCAAGATTTGAAATAGAAGCTCCATAGCTCATACATGATAAAATTGATCTGCCAATGAATAAGCCGACATGCGCCTGTGAGTGGGTGTATGTTTGGAGACAGTTTGAAAAGCCTGTGCAAAGATGCTTTCTGTGTGGGAGCACAGTGCAATGAACATGTGTTTGAATATATTCTCTGGTCCATAACACAAGTCGCACTCCCACTATCACTTCTGTTGTTGAATCTACTAGCTTGTTTAATGACAGTGTATAATTTAAACAAAACTATGTGATCGAATGTGGGAAGTCTGTGCCATGCTATCAATTTGGAATGGTGCAAAAGTTATACAGCTGATCAGGTTCTTTTGATATTTTTATTCTTTAAAAGTTTATAATGCCCTCAAAACAGCAATTAAGTCTGTGACCTTTTTTGATGACTCAGAAAGGATACCCAGATGATCGCAAAGGAAGAATACATTCATACATTTACAGATAGCGTTCCAGGAGGCCTCCGTAGTTTCCAAGGAAATTACTTATTCAAAATGTGGCAATGTAGATCCTCAAGTAATGCATCCATTGCCATAGTGTTCCAGGAGGCCTCCGTAGTTTCCAAGGAAATTACTTATTCAAAAATGTGGCAGTGATCCTCAAGTAATGCATCCATTACCATTTGGCTATCTTTATCAGTGACAAAGCAAATTTAATGCTGGGTTGGAGCATGTTCCTTAATTCGTCATGCTAAGTCTCTCGCAGCCTGTTACAGTCTTTGTAACTTATTAATGTCACAGAGGTAAACTCCGAGAAAATGTTTGAAATACCCAGTAGGTCAGAGAGCATGTGTGGAGTCAGAAAGTGAGATGACATTTCAGGCCAGTGACGAACACTCAGTTGGGCAAAGGTGCAAAAATTATTCAGACGTTTTGAAAATGTACAAATGTCCAACTGCCCACTGACTCAAAAGCTGCACACAAACTCCTTTTTAAGCATCCAAGACAAAATGAAACTCTGCAGGGTATCAGATCTTAAAACTCGGCCAAGTGAAAATTAAGTCTGGTTTAAAAAACAACACTATATTCATGGATTGTCCGGCTGCTTGTTTACAGCTGAAGGGTCACTTTCCACAGTAGCTGCAGGTACTTGAATTTCCCAATTGAGCAGTTGTTGCCGGCTAATTCACTTTTCTCTTTGGAATGGTGTTGATTTGGAATCCTTTATTAATTCTTGGTTTGCAGCTATGAAATCTACTGGTGGGTTTTTAAAATCACAAATCGCTCAGCTTTTCTAGAGTTTTCATTGAGAGATGGGGTAAGGCTGTTACCTCTCCCTATCCCTGTGGCAGTCTTTCTTGCTTGGTTCAAATCCAATATATTTCACCCACAAGCTGAGTCTGATTTCAGTCTGATCTTATTTTAGCCACCGCTTTACTGTATCGTTAGAGACGTGTTCAGGGTCTCTTAGATTTGTAGTTGTACTCTGGACGTAACAAAAAGTGACTATGACCAGTATTGTGTTAAAACAATTTTCTTCTTGTTGAATAATGCTTTAATAGGACAACTATAATTGATAATGTATAAAAAGGACAAAAGGTAACTTTATTAAAAGGAGAAAGCACTTTGTATATATCGGAAGAAAAGAAGATTGACAGGTGTTTGTTTAAACACAAACAATAACCCAATTTGGTCTGTTCCAGACCACCCCCAAAATTGGTACATAACGTTACCGTCCCCTCAGTACATACATTACCAAGTTGTTGAGTAACCCCAATGGGTGGGCACTGTGGTCAGTTGCTCATCCGTGGATGACTATTCCACTCTGGCTGCGGCCCTGAGTCTCCGAAGTAATGTCTGTTTAAACTGTATTTTTGGCTTCATTCCAGTCTCTGGAAGGCTGCTACACAGTCCCAGAACAAATCTCAGTTCTTCTCAGTTTTTCTCAATGTGGCCTCAAGGTTCAACAGACGTTGCAATATTCAGGTTGATTGCGTAGCTCTTGATGGTGCGTTCTCATCTGCCATTGATCAGGTGACATAGAACATAGAACATTACAGCGCAGTACAGGCCCTTCGGCCCACGATGTTGCGCCGTCCTGTGAAATGTCCATCAATTATACTTAATCTTTCTGATGCTTCAGATGACTTCACGAGATAGGGTTACTCAGCGACTTGGTCAACAGTCCAAGGGTCACAGATGCTGTATAATATATATAAACACTTTATTTTACTTTTCTAGCCTGAGGAAATGAAAAACTTAGCCTAAACAACTGTGCGGCCAGTATAGAGAGAAAGCAGGATCTAGACAAGCAGGTCACTACTGATTGTGCATTAATAATAATTATAGCTGGGTTAAGATCAGTGGCTATCAAGTGAGAAAATACAAAATGTCTTCAAATATTAATAATCAAAACAGAGCAGAAATAAAATGCAAAAGACAAAATTGGAAAAATGAGTGGCTGCAGGCCTTGGGCCTGCACCGTCTCAGAGCTCCATAGACTCTCCATAAAGAAGCTTGTGTCCTTTGCAAATGCAACATAGTAGCTGCTGTTGACCATTGCCCTTTATTTAACAAAGGTTTATTTAGGCAAAGAGCTCTTTTAAAAAATATATTTGGATATGTCTGGCTGATAATTCCATACAACACAACTTCTGGTGGTGACATGTAGGAGGAGGTCGCATATTGGAGGGCTCCTGCTCGAGGCTTGATTTTTTAAAAAAGAATATAGTGCCCGGTCCCAGAGGCAATTTTTGGTTAAATAAGTGCAGGAAGACATAAGGAAGAAAGATGTCCAAAACCCAAAGGAAAATGGCCATGAAGAAGGGGGCTAATGAAGGTTCGCCATCGAGTGGAAGAGTTGGCTCAGGAACTGGAAGGAAGGCGGAGGTTGGGTCACCGGATGAGGCCACACTGCTCACGGCAGAAAAGATGACCAAGGTGATGGCCATGGAACTTGTTCACAAAGCACATGATGGTGATGAGGAAGAAGGTGCTGGTGGAGGAGGCGATTGCTCCGGTGAGGTCAATTGTTTCGAGAGTATCGGCCGAGGTGCGGGAGCAGGGTGAGACACTGAAGGAAGTGGAAGAGACATTGTCGCAACACCGTGATCAACTCGCCTCGATGGGTAAGGAGCTGCAGAGGGTGTTGGAGGCCACAAGGGTCTGCGAGCAAAAATGGAGGACTTGGAAAACAGATCTAGGTGGCAAAATCTGAGGATCATGGGTTTGCCCGAAGGGGTGGAGGGCCCAAGGTCTACGGAGTATTTTGCCAAGATGTTGGCAGAGCTGTTGGGGGAGGGGGAAGATACCTCTCGGTACGAACTGGATCGGGCTCATAGGACATGGAGGCATAGTGTACCCAACTAAGTTGAGGGTGACCTACAAATCCAAAGACTTTTGTTTTGAGACGGTGGATGCGGCGGAGGTGTTTGTGAAGGCAGAAGGACTGGGGCAGAATTGAGAAATGGGACTGAGGATTGATCTTGTACTGAGGGTAGGGGTTTGTAGGAGTGTGTGCAGCTTTATTTTTTCATTGCATGTTTGTATATGTGCTAAATGAGTCAACATCTATTTGGACAAGGTAAGAGTTGGGGTTTTCTTTTGCAATAATGGTTCTTTGGGGTTTGTGTGTTTACACTGGAGTTGTGTGTTAAAGGGGGTTTCTTTGTTTTCCTGGGACCAGTGAGGGGATTGGAGTGGAGTGAAGCTGGGGCAGCGGCCTCCACACTGGCTGGCTTAAGCTGGCCAGTGAATGGGAGTGTGGCGGGGGCAGGGGCTGCGGCCATCAGAACCTGGTAGAACAGGTTTTGATGAGCCTCGGAGGGGTGAAGAGTTGGGGGAGGGGACCGATACTGGGTGAGATGTTTGTGAGAGGAAGTGGAGGGGAGGTGTCTCGGAGGTGGGTGGGGTGGCGAGGTTCTACAATTCATGGTACGCTTTTGGGGATTGGCTGGCCTTGAATATTAGCAGTTGTATATATTAATGGTGACTGAGCGATTCCTGATTCCTTTTTGTTTTTTATTTGATATGTTGTCAAGCAGACTGTTTGGGGGTTGGCGAGAGGATGGGATCGTTGTTAATAAGGGGATTGACATTGTATTCGTTACCGTTTGCTGTTGGTGGGTGTAAGTTTTGAAGAAAATGTGAAAAAGGAGAATAAAAATATTTTTAAAAAAATGTTCCATACAACACAGTCATAGAACATACAGTGCAGAAGGAGGCCATTCGGTCCATCGAGTCTGCACCGACCCAGTTAAGCCCTCATTTCCACCCTATCCATGTAACCCAATTACCCCATCTAAACTTCTTTTGGTCACTAAGGGCAATTTATCATGGCCAATCCACCTAACCTGCATGTCTTTGGACTGTGGGAGGAAACCGAAGCACCCGGAGGAAAGCCACGCAGACACTGGGAGAACGTGCAAACTCTGCACAGACAGTGACCCAGCAGGGAATCTAACCTGGGACACTGGTGTTGTGAAGCCACAGTGCTATCCACTTGTGCTACCGTGCTGCCCATCTCCGTCACAGAAGCCATTTGGCTCATATAAATGCAGCACACACCTGGTGAACAATGTCATCAATGCTTAATCCATTTCCATCAGATGGATTAAATCAGGAAGAACCACTTCCACATTCTAGTCCCAGCTTGGGACATGTGCGGAGTCTGCTCAATCTCCTCGTGTCTGTGTGGGTTTCCTCCCGATGATCCAGTTTCCTCCTACGAAGTCCCGAAAGACGTGCTTGTTTGGTGAATTGACATTCTGAATTCTCCCTGTGCGTACCAGAACAGGCGCTGTAGTGTGGTGACTCATAGTAACTTCATGGCAGTGTTAATGTAAGCCTACTTGTGATACTAATAAACATTATTATTAAGTGGTTGTGGATTGAAATCCAGGAGGCCCGAGAAAAAACAGAAGCAAGTCAATGCTGCATCTTCTCAGCCCACAGCAAATGCGACAGACTGGCATGCTCGAGTGAGACCTTTTTTAAAAAAAAACAAATTCAATTTTTCCGGTCTGTGAGCTTCACAGGCAAGGCAAGCATTTGTTGCACATCCCTAATTGCTCTTGAGAGGAAGGGGTGAGCTGCCCCCTTGCACCATTATGGTGGTGTAGGTATACCCACTGTGCTATTAGGGAGAGAGTTCCAGGATTTTAACCCAGTGACAGTGAAGGAACGGCAATATATTTCCAAGTCAGAATGGTGAGTGACTTGGAAGGGAATGTCAAGGTGGTGGTGTTCTCATGTATCTGCTGCCCTTATCCTTCTGGATATCCTTCTGCTTTTGGGGTTGGAAGGTGCTGCATAGGAGCCTTGGTGAGTTATGGCAGTGCATCTTGTAAATGGTGCACACTGCTGTTCCAGTGCGTTGGTGATGAAGGGTGTGAATGTTTGTTTAAGGGGTGCCAATCAAGCGGGTGCTTTGTCCTGGATGGTGTCAAGCTTCATGAGTGTTGTTGGAGCTGCACCCATCCAGGCAATGGGGAGTGTTCTATCACACTCCTGACTTAAGCCGTGTAGATGATGGACAGGCTTTGGGGTGTCAGGAAGTGAGTTACTAGCCTCAGGATTCCTAGTCTCTTGACCTGCTCTTGTAGCTACGTGATTTATATGGCTAGTCTAGTTCAGCTTCTGGTCAATGGTATCACCCAGGATGTTGATAGTGGGAGATTCAGTGATGGTAATGCCATTGAACGTCAAAGGGGGGATGGTTTAATTCTTGTTATTGGAAATGGCCATTGCCTAGCACTTGTATGGCGCGAATGTTACTTGCCACTTGGCAGCCCAAGTCTGTATATTGTTCAGGTCTTGCTGCATTTGTCACATGGTCTACTCCAGTGTCTGAGGAGTTGCAAATGGTGCTGAACAATGTGCAATCATCAGCGAACATCTTCACATTTGACCTTCACATTTGACTTATGCTGGAAGGAAGGCCATTGATGAAGCAGCTAAAGGTGGTTGGGCCTTGGACACTACACTAAGGAACTCCTGCAGTGATGCCCTGGGACTGAGATGACTGAACTCAAACAACCGCAACCACCTTCCTTTGTGCCAGGTATGACTCCAACTAGTGGAGAGTTTCCCCTGATTCCCATTGACTCCAGTTTTTCTAGGGCTCCTTGATGCCATACTTGGTCAAATGCTGCCTTGATGGCAGGCAATTACTCTCATCTCACCACTGGAGTTCAGCTCTTTTATCCATGTTTGAACCAAAGCTGTAATAAGGTCAGGAGCTGAGTGACCCTGGCAAAAGCTAAACTGACCGTCAGCATGCTTGTTTTTGGCTAAGTAAGTGCCACTTGCTAGCACTAGATGACCCTTTCCAACACCTTTTACTCATGATTGAGAGTAGACTGATAGAGTGGTAATTAGCTGGTTGGATTTGTCCTGCATTTTGTATGCAGGACATACCCGGGCAATTTTCCACATTGCCGAGTAGATGCCAGTGTTGAAGCTGTACTGGAACAGCTTGGCTAGGGGCACGGCAAGTTATGAAGCACAAGTCTTGAGTGCTATGTCCGAAATATTGTCAAGACACAGAGTTGTTGCATTATCGATGCCTTCAGCTATTTCTTGATCTCGCGTGTAGATTAATTAAATTGGCTGAAGACTGGCATTTGTGATGCTGGGGACTTCTGGAGGGAGACCGAGATGGATCATCCAGTTGGCACTTGTGGCTGAATATTATTGTGACTGCTTCAGCCTTGTCTTTTGTAAAGATGTACTGGGCTCCTCCATCAATGAGGTTGGGGATACATGTGGAGCTTTCTCAATTAGTTATTTAATTGTCCACCACAATTTGCCGCTGGATATGACAGGACTGCAGAGCTTAGATCTAATCTGTTGGTTGGGGGATCATTTAGCTGTCTATCACTTGCTACTTGTGTTGTTTGGCATGCAGGTAGTCCTGTGCTGTAGCTTCATCAGGTTGACACCTCATTTTTAGGTATGCCTGGTGCTAGGGCAGCACGGTGGCCTAGTGGTTAGCACAACCGCCTCATGGCGCTGAGGTCCCAGGTTCGATCCCGGCTCTGGGTCACTGTCCGTGTGGAGTTTGCACATTCTCCCCGTGTCTGCGTGGGTTTTGCCCCCACAACCCAAAAATGTGCAGAGTAGGTGGATTGGCCACGCTAAATTGCCCCTTAATTGGAAAAAATAATTGGGTAATCTAAATTTATTAAAAAAAAAAGAAAAAAGAAAAGGTATGCCTGGTGCTGCTCCTGACATGCCCTCAAAGAACAAAGAAAATGACAGCACAGGAACAGGCCCTTCGGCTCCTCCAAGCCTGCACCGACCATGCTGCCTGTCTGTACAAAACCCCCGACCTTTCTAGGGACCATATTCCTCTATTCCCATCCTATTCATGTAATTTGTCGAGTCACTATTGTATTTTCTTCCACTACCTGCCCCGACAGCGAGCTCCAGGCTCCCACCACCCTCTGTGTAAAAAATAAATAAATAAAATAAAAGCTTCCCTCGGACATCTCCTTTAAACTTTGCCCCTCGAACCGTAAACCTATGCCCCCTAGTAATTGACTCATCCACCCTGGGAAAAAGCTTCTGACAATCCACTCTGTCCATGCCCCTCATAATCTTGTAGACTTCTATCAGGTCACCCATGAACCTCTGGCGTTCCAGTGAGAACAAACCAAGTTTCTCCAGCCTCTCCTCACAGTTAATGCCCTCCATACCAGGCAACATCCTGGTAAATCTTTTCTGCACCCTCTTCAAAGACTCCAAATCCTTCTGGTAGTATGGTGACCAGAACTGAACTATATATTCCAAGTGTGGCCGTACTAAGGTTGTATAAAGCTGCAACATGACTTGATGATTTTTAAACTCAATGCCCCCCCTCCTACACTCTTCATTAAACTAAGGTTGATCCTGTGGCTTGGTGGTAATGGGAGATATGCTGGGCCATGAGGTAACAGATTGTGGCTGAGTGCAACGCTGCCGCTCCTAATCCACAGTGCCTCATAGATGCACTGTCTTGAATTGCTAGATTTGTTCTGAATCTATCCCATTTAACACAATGGTAGTGCAACACAATATAATGGACAGCATCCTCAATGTGAAGACGGACTTCATCTCTACAAGGGTCGTGCGGTGGTCACTCCTACCGATTCAGCCATGAACAGATGCATCTGCGACAGGCAGGTTGGTGAGGACGAGGTTGAGCATGTTTTCCTTTCTTCGTTCCCTCACTGCCTGTTGCAGATCCAGTCTAACAATTATATCAATGTGCTGCCACCTCTGCTGGGTCTGTCCTGGCGGTGGGGAAGGACATAACTAGGGGCGGAGATAATGGTGTCTGTGACGTTATCTGTACGGTATGATTCTGTGAGTATGACTGTCAGGCTGTTGCTTGACTCGTCGGTGAGACCACTCTTTCAATTTTGGCACAAACTCCCACATGTTAGTAAGGAGGATTTTGCAGAGTTGATAGGGCTGGGTATGCCATTGTTGTTTCCAGTGCCTAGGTTGCTGTCAGGTAGCCCGGTTTATTTCCTTTTTATTGACTTTGTAGTGGTTTGATATAACTGAGTGGCTTCAAGGCCATTTGAAAGCATTTAAGAGTCAATAATATAAGAAATGATAGTAAAAGTTTCTTTCAATACATAAGAAACAAACGACAGGCCAAAGTAGACATTGGGCCAATTCAAACTGATTCCGGAAGGCTAGTGATGGGAGACGAGGAAATGGCTGGAGAACTTAATAAGTACTTTGCGTCTGTCTTCACAGTTGAAGACATGAGTAATATCCCAAAAATTATAGAGGGTCAGGGGGCTGAGTTGAGTATGGTTGCATTACAAAAGAGATGGTACTAAAAAAGCTAAAAGGTCTTAAAATTGACAAATCTCCTGGCCCCGATGGGCTACACCCTAGAGTTCTGAGAGAGGTGGCTGAAGAAATAGCGGAAGCGTTGGTTGAGATCTTTCAAAAATCACTGGAGTCAGGGAAAGTCCCGGACGATTGGAAGATCGCTGTTGTAACCCCCTTGTTCAAGAAAGGATCAAGACAAAAGATGGAAAATTATAGGCCAATTAGCCTAACCTCGGTTGTTGGTAAAATTCTAGAATCGATCGTTAAGGATGAGATTTCTAAATTCTTGGAAGAGCAGGGTCGGATTAGAACAAGTCAACATGGATTTAGTAAGGGGAGGTCGTGCCTGACGAACCTGTTAGAATTCTTTGAGGAGGTGACAAGTAGGTTAGACCAGGGAAACCCAGTGGACGTGGTCTATCTGGATTTCCAAAAGGCCTTTGATAAGGTGCCACACAGGAGGCTGCTGAGTAAGGTGAGGGCCCATGGTGTTCGAGGTGAGCTACTGGCATGGGTTGAGGATTGGCTGTCTGACAGAAGGCAGAGAGTTGGGATAAAAGGTTATTTTTCGGAATGGCAGCCGGTGACCAGCGGTGTCCCACAGGGTTCAGTGTTGGGGCCGCAGCTGTTCACCATATATATTAATGATCTGGATGAAGGGACTGGGGGCATTCTAGCGAAGTTTGCTGATGATACGAAGTTAGGTGGTCAGGCAGGTAGTGCTGAGGAAGTGGGGAGGCTGCAGAAGGATCTAGACAGTTTGGGAGAGTGGTGCAGGAAATGGCTGATGCAATTCAACGTGAGAAAATGTGAGGTCTTGCACTTTGGAAAAAAGAATCCAAGCATAGACTACTTTCTAAACGGTGAGAAAATTCATAATGCCAAAGTACAAAGGGATCTGGGAGTGCTAGTCGAGGATTCCCTAAAGGTAAACATGCAGGTTGAATCTGTGATTAAGAAAGCGAATGCAATGTTGTCATTTATATCAAGAGGGTTGGAATATAAAAGCAGCGATGTGCTACTGAGCCTTTATAAGGCTCTGGTTAGGCCCCATTTGGAGTACTGTGTCCAGTTTTGGGCCCCACATCTCAGGAAGGACATACTGGCACTGGAGCGTGTCCAGCGGAGATTCACACGGATGATCCCTGGAATGGCGGGTCTAACATATGATGAACGGCTGAGGATCCTGGGATTGTATTCATTGGAGTTTAGAAGGTTAAGGGGAGATCTAATAGAAACTTACAAGATAATACATGGCTTAGAAAGGGTGGACGCAAAGAAACTGTTTCCGTTAGGCGAGGAGACGAGGACCCGTGGGCACAGCCTTAGAATTAGAGGGGGTAAATTCAGAACAGAAATGCGGAGACATTTCTTCAGCCAGAGTGGTGGGCCTGTGGAATTCATTGCCGTGGAGTGCAGTGGAGGCCGGGACGCTAAATGGCTTCAAGGCAGAGATAGATAAATTCTTGATGTCGCGAGGAATTAAGGGCTACGGGGAGAATGCTGGTAGGTGGAGTTGAAATGCCCATCAGCCATGATTGAATGGCGGAGTGGACTCGATGGGCCGAATGGCCTTACTTCCACTCCCATGTCTTATGGTCTTATAATAACATTACTTTGGATCTGGAGTCACATGTAGACCAGTCCAGGTAAGGACGGCAGACTTCCTTCCCGAAAGGACATTTGTTTTTTTTAATGACAATCGCCAATGATTTCATGGTCACCATTAGACTTTTTCAGGATTTTAATTATTCAATTTCCACCACCTGCTGTGGTGTGATTCTAACCTGGAGCATTTCCCTGGACTCTTGATCACCATTACAGTGATAATACCACTATGCCACTGCCTCCCCATTCTGAGCCACACAGAGTTCATCACCAAGGTGAAAACTGTTGTCTCATGCAAAGGCTGTCAAAGAGGACCTTCCTCTCATCAGTACTGTCTTCTTCCTGTCACTTAGCCAACTGTTTCCCAGGTTGCCACCGTCTCTCTTTTATTCATGGGCTTTAACTAAAATATTTTATCAAATCCTAATGGAAGACTATATACACCAAATCAACTACATTACCCTCTTCAACCCTCTTTGTTATGTCATGAAAAAAAGAATCCAGTTAGTTAAATACTATTTAGTAAATTGATGTTAGATTTCCTTAATCAATCTGCACTTGTCCCAGTGAAGAAACCAAATTACATGTTTAATGCATGAAATTCTGCAATTATAGTGTATTAGACTTCATTTCATAATGCCTTTTTTCTATGACAACTTGACAATAAGCCATTTACACTGTTCAGTTGCTGTTGATGATAAATTGGTAATATAAGCAAGATAATGTGAACCACTGGAAAACTAGATATCAGCCCCTACCAGTTGCAGCATAATCTGGGGTGAAAGGTGTGAGAATGGAGGTGGTCAATGCAGGACTGAGAGTGTTGTACCTAAATGCCGCAGTATACGGAACAAGATAAATAAGAAAGTGTTGCGCACTTTCTGAAATTGGCCGGTACGATGTTGTGGGCATCAGAGACGTGACTGCAAGGGGATCATGGCTGGGATCTAAATATCCAATGATATGTGTCCTATTGAAAGGACAGGCAGATGGGAAAAGGGGGCGGGGTTTGCATTATTGGTAAGGAATGAAGTTGAATCGATAGCAAGGAACAAATTAGTATCAGAAGGCATAGAATCTCTGTGGGTAGAGTTGAGAAATCGCAAAGATAACAAGACCCTGATGGGAGTTACGTACAGGCCCCCTAGCAGTAGTCAGGATGTGGGACAGAAAATAATTCCGGAAATAGAAAAGGCATGTGGAAAAGACAATATTACAATAATAATGGGGGACTTCAATATGCAGGTGGATTGGCAAAATCAGGTTGGTAACGGATCCAAAAAAATAAATTTCTGGAATGTCAAAAATGTTTTTTTTGGAGCAACTTGTGACAGAGCCTTCTAGGGAACAGGCAATTCTGCATTTGGTGATGTGTAATGAGGCAGACTTGATTAGGGAACTTAAGGTGAAGGAACCCGTGGGGAGCAGTGACCACAATACATATGATAGAATTTACCCTGCAGTTTGAGAGAGAGGAGCTGGAATCGATGTAATGGTATTACAATTAAATACGGGTAACTACAAAGACACGAGGGAGGAGCTGGTCAGAGCTGATTGGAAAAGGAGCCTAGCAGGGAAGACAGTGGAACAGCAATGGCAGGAGTTTTTGGGGGTTATTCGGGAGGCACAAAAGAAATTCATCCCAAGGAGGAAGAAACATGCTAAGGGAGGATGAAGCACCCATGGCTGACAAGGGAAATCAAGGACAGCGCAAAAGAAAAAGCATGCTAAGTGGCGAGGATTAGTGGGAAGCCTTTAAAAGCGAGCAGAAGACAACTAAATAAGCAATAAGGGGGAGAAGATGAAATATGAGTGCAAGCTACTAGTAATATAAAAGATGGGAAGAGTTTTTTTTCAATATATAAAAGGTAAGAGAGACAAAAATAGACTTTGGACCACTGGAAAATGTGGCCGGAGAAGTAATAATAGGAAACAAAGAATTGGCAGAGGAACTGAATAATTATTTTGCATCAGTCTTAATGGTGGAAGACACCGGTGGGATGCCAGAGCTCCAGGAGAATCAAGGGGCAGATGTGAGTGCAGTGTCCATCACTAAGGAGAAGGTTCTGGGGAAACTGAAAGGTCTGAACGTGGATAAGTCACTTGGACCCGGTGGACTACCCCAGGGTTCTAAAAGAGATAGCTGAGGAGATTGTTGAGGCATTGGTGGTGATCTTTCAGGAGTCACTGGAGGCAGGAAGGATCCAAGAGGACTGGAAAGTGGCTAATGTAACACCACTGTTTAAGAAGGGAAGCAGAAGACAGGAAATTATAGGCCGGTTAGCCTGACTTCGGTCATTGGTAAAATTTTAGAGTCCATTATTACGGATGAAATCGTGGAGTACTTGGAAGTGCATGCTAAAATAGGAGTGAGTCAACACGGCGTTGTCAAAGCAGCACGGTGGCGCAGTGATAAAACTGCAGTCTCACGGTGCCGGTGTCCCTGCTCTGGGTAACTGTCCGTGTGGAGTTTGCACATTCTCCCTGTGTTTGTGTGGGTTTCGCCCCCACAACCCAAAGATGTGTAAGGTAGGTGGATTGAACACACTAAATTGCCCCTTAATTGGAAAAATAAATTGGGTACTCCAAATTTTAAAAAAACGCTGCGTCTGACAAATCTGTTCGAGTTCTTTGAGGAAGTAACAAGGAAGTTAGACAAAGGAGAACCAGTGGATGTGATTTATGTAGATTTCCAAAAGGCCTTTGACAAGGTGCCACATAGGAGACTGTTGAAGAAGTTAAGGGCCCATGGTGGTAAGGATAAGATCCTGGCATGGATTGAGGATTGGCTGACTGGTAGAAGACAGAGAGTGAGGATCAAGGGGTCTTTTTCAGGATGACAGCCGGTGACTAGTGGTGTGCCTCAGGGGTCTGTGCTGGGACCACAACTTTTCACAATATACATTAATGATCTGGAAGAAGGAACTGAAGGCACTGTTTTAAGTTTGCAGATGATATAAAGATCTGTAGAGGGACAGGTAGTATTGAGGAGGCAGGTGGGCTGCAAAGGGCTTGGCCAGGCTAGGAAAGTGGGCAAAGAAGTGACAAATGGAAGACAATGTGGAAAAGTGTGAGGCACTTTGGGGAGGAGGAATGGAGGCACATACTATTTTCTAAATGGGGAAATGCATAGGAATTCAGAAGCACAAAGGGACTTGGGAGTCCTTGTTCACTATTTTCTTAAGGTTAACATGCAGTTAAGAAGGCAAATGCAATGTTAGCATTCATGTCGAGAGGGCTAGAATACAAGACCAGGGATGTACTTCTGAGGCTATATATGGCTCTGGTCAGGCCCCATATGGAGTATTGTGAGCAGACTTTGGGCCTCGTATCTAAGGAATGTTGTGCTGGCCTTGGAAAGAGTTCAGAGGAGTTTCACAAGAATGATCCCTGGAATGAAGAACTTGTCGTATGAGGAACGGTTGTGGACTCTGAGTCTGCACTCGTTGGAGTACAGAAGGATGAGCGGGGGTCTTATTGAAACTTACAGGATACTGCGAGGCCTGGATAGAGTAGATGTGGAGAGGGAGCTTCCACTTGTAGGAAAAACTAGAAACAGAGGACACAATCTCAGATTGAAAAGACGATCCGTTAAAACAGATGAGGAATTTCTTCAGCCAGAGGGTGGTGAATCTGTGGAACTCTTTGCCGCCGAAGGCTGTGGAGGCCGCCCCCCCCCCCCCCCCCCCCCCCCCCCCCGCCCCCCCAATAGTCAGTGCAAAGGTAATGGCCCCAGAAAAATTGCTGATGTGCAACTTTAAAATACCATGTGCAAATGTAGTTTAGATGTGGATCGCGTTTCTGTAGAAACAATTTTGTGGTATCTGCTGCTTATCTATTCATTTTGAAAACTCAGTTTGTCTGCAAATGAGCCTAAAGTTTAAAAATAGATTAATTTAGAGTACCCAATTATTATTTTCCAATTAGCATGGCCAATCCACCTAACCTGCTCATCTTTGGGTTGTGGGGATGACACCTACACAGACAGACAGTGACCCAGGGGCCGGGATGGAATCTTGGTCTGAATCTTGTAGGCAGCAGTGCGAACCACTGTGCCGTTTTGCTGCCCAGGGCCTAAAGTTTTTTAATACAGATATGTAGAGCTCTTTTTAAAAAAAAAAAAAAAAAAAATTTTTAGAGTACCCAATTAATTTTTTCCAATTAAGGGGCAATTTAGCGTGGCCAATCCACCTATCCTGCACATCTTTGGGTTGTGGGGGCGAAACCCACGCAGACACGGGGAGAATGTGCAAACTCCACACGGACAGTGACCCAGAGCCGGGATCGAACCTGGAACCTCGGCGTCGTGAGGCAGCAGGGCTAACCCACTGCGCCACCGTGCTGCCCATGTAGAGCTCTTTTGACCTCTGACTCAATGTATGTTTTGGGTTATGTCATAATAAAGGTGCATTATGTTGTACTGGCAATTGATTACGGTGTGAAACTTTGCATTTCCTGTACTTTCACATTCTAAGCTTTGAAAATAAATGAAGGCAAGTTTAAGACTCGCTAGTTAAACTTCGCTTTCCCCTAGTGATCAACATAAACTTCTTGACTGTTGATCTTGGGAGTGGGAAGTTAATCCTAGAATTATTTAAACAAATTGTTCCTAATGAGATTTTCGAGTCATCTAAATGTGCTATAACCTCATGGCACTCATTTATCTAGCCATAAGATTGTGGGATATCCACCCATTCTCTGACAACAGTCTAAAATTAAGCTAGTCCATTCACAACCTCAATGTCATATTTGATTCTGAGCTGAGCTTCCTGACCTCATTTTCATGCCACCACTAAGACTGCTGACTCCCCCTGCAGAACTTCACTCTGATCTTAGCTCATCAGCTGAAATTCTCCTTCATCCCTTCATTACTTCTAGACTTTACTATTCCAACACATTGCTAATAGCTGTTTCATGTTTACCCTCCTGAAACATGAGGTCATTTAAACTTTTCTGCCCATATCCTTACTCCTACCAAGTCCCATTACCTATCCCTTCCACGTTCACCGACCTACAATGGCTTCCTGTTCAATAAACACTCAATTTTGAAATACTCATTTTTATTTTCAACTTGACCGAGGCAACTTAATTGTTGCTTACATTGACTATAAACTTGTTCTTTTGATAAATGTACTCTTACAATTCTCAACAATATTTATATGTACCATAGAGTTTGGGAATCACAGCCTTCTGTGATTCTTGCCTCCTAAATTTCTGTTGTACACAGATACTTGGATTTCCTTTTGGAGACCAAGCAGCTCCCAAGTTTGGGAGGTAACTGTTAATTCCTTGTATGCAATGATTAGTGGCAGCTTGTGGGTCAGTTTGTTGCATTTTTACTTTGAATCAAAAGGTTGCGGGTTCATGTCCTACTTCAGGACGTGAGTACAACAATTCTGAGCTGACAGTACTGAGGCAATGCTGTACTGCAGGACATGCCATCTTTTATTATCCCCATTGTCCTGGCCAGTATTTATCGCTTGTCATAAAAACAGATTGTCTAGTTCTTAAAGCTGCTCTAAATAGCAATGCGGTATTGTGAAAACTGGTGGTCACAGTAATCACACTTCTGTACTTCATTGGTTGTAAATGTTTTGCCATGTCGGAATTGTGAAAGGTGTTTTAAAAGTTTAGGGGCCTCACGGTAGCATGGTGGTTAGCATCAATGCTTCACAGCTCCAGGGTCCCAGGTTCGATTCCCGGCTGGGTCACTGTCTGTGTGGAGTCTGCACGTCCTCCCCGTGTGTGCGTGGGTTTCCTCCGGGTGCTCCGGTTTCCTCCCACAGTCCAAAGATGTGCGGGTTAGGTGGATTGGCCATGCTAAATTGCCCGTAGTGTAAGGTTAATGGGGGGATTGTTGGGTTACGGGTTACGCGGGTTTAAGTAGGGTGATCATTGCTCGGCACAACATCGAGGGCTGAAGGGCCTGTTCTGTGCTGTACTGTTCTATCTGCTTAAATATGATCTCAGTGGACAAAATTCTTATGTTTCAAGCAGGTCCACTTACCGTCTGGTACCAGTAAAATGGGTTTCATTCCAGGTATAATTCAAAGGCAGTAAACTCGAATGAATATTTGCCTGCCAAGTTTTGCTTCAGTCCCCGGGGCATTGCTGTTGGGATGTGGAGGATGGGGCAGGAGGAAATGCCTGCATTCCAATGCAGCAATGCCGATTCTCAGCAGTTTAAATTGAAACCTGCATTGTCTTAACTCCTGGATTAAAATGTTGAGGTGCCTTTCAGATACCAGAATCAACACATGTCGGTTATAATGTTTCTAATAATTGTCTTAATTTTGCAGTATATTTTAAATGGTCCACAGGAACAAGGATGTAACAGTCAGTAAAATGGACTTTACTTTAATCAGAACAAACATGAACAAAAATAGTTTCTAGGCAACAGTCAAAAAAGTTATAAAAAGAAGGGCAACTAGAAATAAACAACGTAGTTAGTAGTTTCCAATCTGCAGATCTGATTAGTTCCTTTGTTTCTAATTCCATTTACAATCCCACTCAGTTCATTGAAAGATCCCTGTGGGTGGCCTCAACACAGTGAAGGAAACTTCATTGTGATCTTTGTGATGTGATACTGCAAAGTTGAAGATTTAAAAAAGACCATACAATTCCTTTTGAAGCCTGTCCGTTCAACCTTCCCCAGTGCTTTGAATACCCTAATACCTGTATCCCTACTGCTATGCATGGCAGTATTGTTGGATATTTATCTCGGTGCGAAGTTGTTCATCCT
Organism: Scyliorhinus canicula; assembly: GCF_902713615.1. NCBI lineage: Eukaryota > Metazoa > Chordata > Chondrichthyes > Carcharhiniformes > Scyliorhinidae > Scyliorhinus > Scyliorhinus canicula. The sequence goes on along the minus strand of NC_052154.1, from coordinate 33,324,292 downwards.
AGTAACTCTTATTAATTTTCACCACTTTGTCTAAGCCATGTAATATTTTACATTTCATTGTCCAAAGATGTGCGGGTTAGGTGGATTGGCCATGCTAAATTGCCCGTAGTGTCCTAATAAAAGTAAGGTTAAGGGGGAGGTTGTTGGATTACGGGTATAGGGTGGATACGTGGGTTTGAGTAGGGTGATCATGGCTCGGCACAACATTGAGGGCCGAAGGGCCTGTTCTGTGCTGTACTGTTCTATGTTCTATTGTGATTTCCCTCAACCATCTTTTCTATACTACCTCTTCAACACTTTATCACAGATCATTCTCCTTACACATTGAATAATTCCTGTTGCTTTTGTCTTCAGTGCTTACATATTTTTCCTTGTAACATAGCAACGAGAACAGTTGACAGCGATGAAGTTGTACATTCAAAGAAGCAGAAGATCAAGCCAAATTGTTTCCCAATGTGGGATATGGATGAAAGACCAACATCATGGCAAATGCAACTATCAATATGGGGGAAATATTATGGTGCACCCACAGACAGAAGTGGGAATAGACCATGTAAGATGTGAAAATAAAGTTGTCCTATGCCAAACATGTTGCAGTTGTTTCTTTACCATAAACCTAATTTGACTTGAGGCAGGAACTTTTTATAAATGATATCGGCAGAAACCTGCTACCTTGTTAATCTGGATATTGCGGTGCAATTTTCCCCCTTTTAATTTGACAAAAGTTTGCTTTGATCATGCTGAGTAGTATTTGTTGTAAAGCATGAAAGTGCTTTGTTTTGCCTTATTCTTGTAGGGACTAAAGTTTTGTGCATAAAGGTGTGAAAATTTCCTTGCAATCAGAAGTTCCTTATAGGGGAGTATGTGCACTGTCATGTTTTGGGTTGATTGCATTCTGAGAAACTGTAGAGTCAATTTTGTTTGCCTTGAAATAATTGTGGGGGATTGGAACATTTAAAGGGAAGAAAAAAGCAAATCTTTCACAACTCCAGGGTCCCAGGCTCGATTCTTGGCTTGGGTCACTGCCTGTGGAGTCTGCATTTTCTCCCCGTGTCTGCGTGGGTTTCCTCCGGGTGTCCGGTTTCCTCCCATAGTCCAAAGATGTGCAGGTTAGGTGGATTGGCCATGATAAATTGCCTTTAGTGTTCAAAATCTTAGGTGGGGTTAGGGTGGAGGTGTGGTCTTAAGTAGGGTGCTCTTTCCATGGGCCAGTGCAGACTCACTGGGCCGAATGGCCTTCCGCACTGTTGGGATTCCGTGATTTAAGGTGTATATGAAGCACTTAAAAAATCCTCTGCGATGTATGCAAAAATTCATTAGAACATAGAACATACAGTGCAGAAGTCGGCCGTTCGGCCCATCGAGTCTGCACCAACCCACTTAGGCCCTCATTTCCACCCTATCCCCAGAACCCAATAACCCCATCTATCCTTTTTTTGGACACTAAGGGCAATTTGGCATGGCCAGTCCACCTAACCTGCACGTCTTTGGACTGGTGGGAGGAAACTGGAGCACCCAGAGGAAACCCACGCAGACACGGGGAGAACGTGCAGACTCCACACAGACAGTGACCCAGAGGGCAATTGAAGCTGGGACTCTGAAGCCACAGTGCTATCCACTTGTGCTGCCCGATTTAGATCAACAATTTAGATTCAAAAATTTAGATTTGGATCATTCAATTTAGATCAAAAATCTTATGCATAAAGATTCTGCTTGGCACAAGTGAAAATACTGACGAAAGATGCTTGTGTGCTGAATTGCATGTGCCATTTAAGTTAGATATTATTTCAGGTACACCGTGCCAATATCTAACTACATTTCTCTGATGTAATTTCAGAGCACTGACGTCAAAATACGTGCATACCTCTATTGGAGCAAATACGTACCGTGGTGGTGAACTATGGAATCGGTAAGCATTTTATTTTTCTTATGTCTGCTTTTGATCCTTCCACTTTTTCCATAGATGATACGTGGAATAGAGTTGGTTAGAGGCTTTGAAAAGCTCTTCGGATTGTTATAAAATTAAAAGTGTTTTGTCTAAAATTCCATTTAAAGCCTTGAAATGTTGAAATTTATTATTGACTGAATGGCATTTATCCCACAAATTTGAGAGAATTTTGGTAGTTCTCCAGCTTCTCCTTGGAGTGGCCTTGATATTAGTAAACTTTCATGCTAATCTGAGCATTTCCTGTCAGTCTGTGAATTGTGTTTAACCTGTGAGATTTCAATCAAAGGGCTGAACCCCCAGCCACTTGAGGTTGACATGTTGCAAGATTCAATAATTCAGATTGTCGGAGTTGAACATATCTGGTCATTGCAGGTAAAGACGATGACGGAAGCACCTGGTGGACAATGGAAGTTGGCAAACAATGGATACTCCATTGGAGTGAGGAGCACACTGACTTACTGTTGGGAAGAGCTCACTGACCTGCTGTTAGATTGACTGTAGAGTCCTGCATCTTAATGCAGTCCTTCAGGATCGAGAATGACGTGCTTCCACTTTGGATTGATTGTAGCTCGAGTTCCAATGCGCGTTCTGCTGCATATGGTACAGGTGGTCCTTGGAGGGTGGGTAAAGACGTTGTATGGAAGTTTGTGGGCTCTTTCTGACACCTCAACTTTGCTCCTGCGTGTTCCTGACAAAAGACTTGCTTTGTTCAGTGCCTTCACAAATGAACCGTATCCATTTTGGTCAGCACACCTGGCAGGCTGTTTTGTTTCATGTCTTTTATTAACTTGGAGAAATACTTGAGAAGAAACAATTTAAAACGAAGCATGTATAGGAGACACTTCTGCTTCAAATAATTGTTGAACAAGTTTCCAAAGTATGGCCACACAGGTCAGGTTATTCTTTTTTCTTTTTATATAAAATTATATTTTTCCAATTAAGGGGTATTAGCGTGGACAATCTCCCTACCCTGCACATCTTTGGGTTGCGGGTGTGAGACCCATGCAAGGTAAGCTTATTATATACAAAATGGCAACTTGTTTTGTTGCAATTGTTTTCTGATGTGCAGAAAAACAACAGACCAGGGCAGGTATTGCTTTTGCATACTTGAATATCTTTTCCTCGCTTCTCATCAATGTGCAATTACTGCCCGTTTCTTAATGTATTGACGCCTGGCAGAGATGAGGTTCCACTCATCCATTAGCTTTCCACAACATTTGTCAATTTGGTGACAATTATTTATGTGTGTGGGTTCTCAACCATTTTAAGGAAGGACATCACAACTTCAGAACAATTTTGTCCACACCTGATGCAGTTTTGACAGATGAGAGAAACCGGAAAGGGTTTCTTAGATAATCCACACCCCACCGCCAGGCACTGGGGTCAACTGTAGCTCTCCTACTGTTGAATTTGAGATCAGCCAACTTGCCCATTAAGGGAATTCCTGAACGTTCACCTAATCATTTATTTTTAAATAGTTGCTAAGTCATGATTTCATTGCATGCAGCTGGTCTTTGTTCTCTTCCACCCATTATCGACTTTTTTCCATCAGTTTATTAAATGCCGCTGTATTTTTTTCTTTCATGGTTTATTCAGTTTGGAAAAAATCTCTATCAATCGGACAGCACGGTAGCATAAGGGTTAGCACAATGGCTTCACAACGCCAGGGTCCCAGGTTCAATTCTCGGCTTCGGTCACTGTCTGCGGAGTCTGCATGTTCTCCCTGTGTCTGCGTGGGTTTCCTCTGGATGCTCCTGTTTGCTCCGGAAGACATGCAATTAGATGATTTGGACATTCTGAATTCTCGTGTGTACCAGTAAAGGTGCCGGAATGTGGTGACGAGGGGCTTTTCACAGTAACTTCATTGCAGTGTTAATGTAAGCCTACTTGTGAAAATGAAGATTATTATTATATTCTGTTTAATATTTTCAATTGTGATGGTTTGTGGCTCAAACTTGCAAGACGCAGTTTGTTTACTATGCAATATTTGAGAAGGCTAAAAGTCGTTGTAACATTGCATTGCATATATTATAATGTGTTCAGGAATCTGAGTTCTCTGCTCAATTTTGACACAAATCTGTGCGGAGGGTTTTCTGGTGGCTTTGACATCAGGTTCGTTGCATTCTAATGAGTGTGTAGGTGTGAGGTAAAACCATGAATAAAAAACAGCTGCTGATTATAATTGTTTTCAGCATTTGGCATTACTTTGTATTTATCTATAAAGCTTTTAAAATAGGAAAACCAGGATGCAGAGTGAGGGCTGTTCCATTAATTTTCCTCTGAATTCAAGCTTAATATTAACAACTTGCATATTTCCAATTTTTTAATGTGTTGGTTTGAAATGTAAATTTCATTTTCATTAGTGTATTGTATGTGAAAAGCAATGAAGCAAGTTGAAATTGATGTATGGATTATTTAGAAAATACATCATTACAGCATTTTTTGTGGTGCCTGGCAATGCAGCATTGATTTAAGTTCTTCAGCCGAACTATCTTTTGCCCCCCCCGGTCACACACATTTCTTCACTGAGGTCTGGTTCCTTTTGCACTGCAACCAAGGTCAAAGTTTTATTGAAGCATGCATACCCTGATCAAATGTGATCACATACACTTGTCTGGTCTTGCATGTTACAGTATTTTGTGTGTGTTTACAAGATTATTCCATTTTTTAATTATGCAGATGAAATATTTTACCTTCACACTTAAGGCCAACTTTACTTGAGTGCTCGTTTCATCTTACCTGCTGGCTTCAAAAGTTGCTTATTTTACAGCAGGTATATTGCAATCTGCCTGACATTGTCATGCCAATTTCTTCTGCTGTAAATGCTTCCTATATCTGTTAAGCAATGTTCTCCCAAAGTTGGTCTGCTTAGTGCATGTGGAGTGGTTTTAAGTAGAAGATTTCTTAAAAAAAAATACAATCACTGCTGGTCATTGTGAAACATCTGTACTTAGCCAGAATGCCTATGAATGTGAGGTTTGTTTTGCTCTCAAACTTTGATTTGCTTTACTTGGTCCTTGAGCTATGACCAAAAAGCGGTGCTGATGCATGGGACATTTCTGTTTCTGGCTTTGTTTTCTCTTCTTAAAAGAAGTCATAGGGCAGCACGGCTCAGTGGTTAGCATTGCTGCCTCACGGCGCCAAGGTCCCAGGTTCAGTCCCGGCTTTGGGTCGCTGTCCGTGTGGAGTTTGCACATTCTCCCCGTGTTTGCATGGGTTTCGCCCCCACAACCCAAAGATGTGCAGGGTAGGTGGATTGGCCACGCTAAATTGCCCCCTAATTGGAAAAATGAATTGGGTACTGTAAATTAAAAAAAAAGAAGTCATAGATATTTTAACTCCCATGTTTCAAACTGCTCTGTATGCCAGTAGGGGCTGGGTTAGCACAGTGGGTTAAATAGTTGACTTGTAATGCAGAACAAGGCAGCGACGCAGGTTCAATTCCTGTACGGCCTACCCGAACAGGCGCCGGAATGTGGCGACTGGGGGCTTTTCAGAGTAACTTCATTGAAGCCTGCTTGTGACAATAAACAATTATTATTATTATCTTTTGTTCAGGAACCGAATAGCCTATTTATGCTCCTGTTTCATATGTGCATATTGGTAAATTCATGTTATGTACAGAGGAAAGCCAAAATGAATCAGTTTATTCCAGTGATTCTCCTTTTCTCAGAAAGTTATAAAATAACACTACTGTAAATGCATTTTATAGATTAAAGTCCAATTCTATTAAACAGTAAATGAAGCAAGTAGTAGCAGTAAAGCAAAAATATATATGTTTTTTCAGTAGTTGATGTGCTTAGCTAAGTCTGAAGAACCAGGTCAAACAATTTTTACGTAGTGTTTCTTTTTATTTCACCATCTCTGGAATCTCATTTTACGTTATCTCTGAAGGCTTTCAAAATGGCCTCCCAATGTAAACAAGGAAAGTTGATAAATAAACCTTTAAATTGTGCGGCCAGGGGGAAACAGATTTAAACAATTTATATCAAACATTATTAAAGAATGATACAACACAGGAGGCTATTTAACGCATTGTACCTGTGCCATCTCTTGCCACCTAGTTCTACAAATCGGCTCATTACCTGTACCCCTGCAAATGTTTTTATGTTAAATTATTTCTCGAATTCTAATGTTATAATTGATCTGCTTCGCTAAAACTGATCAGTCGGGCAGCACGGTGGCCTAGTGGTTAGCACAACCGCCTCACGGCGCTGAGGTCCCAGGTTCGATCCCGGCTCTGGGTCACTGTCCGTGTGGAGTTTGCACATTCTCCCCGTGTCTGCGTGGGTTTCGCCCCCACAACCCAAAAATGTGCAGAGTAGGTGGATTGGCCACGCTAAATTGCCCCTTAATAGAAAAAATAATTGGGTAATCTAAATTTATTTTAAAAAAAACTGATCAGTCTATTGCAGATCACAGCAATGCTGTATTGATTTTAAAAGTCCTCATGTCATCTGTAGTTCGCTTGCCATTTACCACGAAATATAGTTTCTTATTATTTAATCAATCATTATTTTGAACCTCTATCAAATCTCCACTGCCCAAAGAACAAGAATTCAAGCTTCTCCAGTCACTCCACATAATTGAAGATTGTGGGCAGCATGGTAGCACAAGTGGGTAACACTGTGCGCCAGGGTCCCAGGTTCAAATCCCTGCTGGGTCACTGTCAGTGCGGAGTCTGCAAGTTCTCCCCGTGTCTGCGTGGGTTTCCTCTGGGTGCTCCGGTTTCCTCCCATAGTCCAGAGACGTGCAGGTTAGGTGGATTGGCCATGATAAATTGTCATTCGTGACCAAAAAGGTTGGAGGGGTTATTGGGTTATGGGGATAGGGTGGAAGTGAGGGCTTAAGTGGGTCGGTGCAGGCTAGATAGGCCAAATGGCCTCCTTCTGCACTGTATGTTCTATGTTCTATTTTCATCCCTGGCACCATCTGATTAAATCTCGTCACATCCTCACCAAGGCTTCCTCAAGGAAGCATCACTTCCTCATGTTCTTCTCGTGGGTGTGGGGGTTAAAAACTGAAGAACATAGTCCAGTTGAGGCCAAACAACTGTTTTCCAAAAATATCAGTATAGCATCCTCATTTTTGTTCTCTTGCTCTATTAGTAGAGCCCAGCATCCTATATGGTTTTCTAAACTGTCATCTCAGCATTTTCTGCCGCTTTAAAAGATGTGTACATATACTCCAATTCTCTCTGCTCCCACATCCTGTTTAATATTCTGCCATTTTGTTTATATTGCCTCTCCTCATTCTCCCTACTAAAATGTATCACTTCACACTTGTGTTAGATTTCATCCGCCATATGTCTGTCCATTTCACCAACGTGTTTATATCTCTTGACGTCTTGTAGACTATATTTCTTTGTTTTGTATCATTTGCAAATTTTGACCTTTTGTGCTGTATGCACCAAATCCAGATATCAAAGACAATAGTGGTCCTAACAGTTAGACTAACAGCGGCCTCCTTTCCCATCCAACTCTTTCAGCAGACCTTCCTTTCCAGTGCTAACCCAACTGGTGAATGGCTATCACCGCCCCTCTCTGCGTTTCCCTCCCACTTGTGAATTTGGCCCTTGCCATCTACACGCTTATTGCACATGATTGCGCGGACATTATGGCCTTGATGAAAAAGTTGGCTGACGAATGATGGTATCTTTTCCTCCTTTAATGAAACTTTCCTGCCTGGCTTCTACCTTCTAACACTTGGCGACTCCAATAACCAACATAGTCCTTTTTATCAAATCACGCCTTGGTACTCCACTGGCAACGGCTCTTCCTTTTGAATATATCAGTTTGTCTCACTTCTCACCTGTCATTTTGAATCCTTCGTTTGTTCTGCCCACCGCCAAATAACAGGCCAATTGTTCATCAAACTATCGTCGCTGCTTCTCTCCCCCCCCCCCCCCCCCGCTATCGTCACTGCTTCCCCCCTGCTGTCGTCACTGCTTCCGCCCCTGCTAGCGTCACTGCTTCCACCCCCTGCTATCGTCACTGCTTTCTCCCCCCCCTGCTATCGTCACTGCTTCCCCCCCCTGCTATCCTCACTGCTTGCACCCCCTGCTATCGTCACTGCTTCCCCCCCTGCTATCCTCACTGCTTCCCCCCCCCCCCTGCTATCGTCACTGCTTCCCCCCCCGCTATCGTCACTGCTTTTCCTCACCCTGCTATCGTCACTGCTTTCCCCCCTGCTATCGTCACTGCTTCCACCCCCTGCTATCGTCACTGCTTCCCCCCCTGCTATCGTCACTGCTTCCCCCCTGCTATCGTCACTGCTTCCCCCCCCGCTATCGTCACTGCTTTTCCCCCCCCGCTATCGTCACTGCTTTTCCCCCCCGCTATCGTCACTGCTTTCCCCCCCGCTATCGTCACTGCTTTCCCCCCCGCTAGCGTCACTGCTTCCCCCCCTGCTAGCGTCACTGCTTCCCCCCCGCTATCGTCACTGCTCCCCCCCTGCTATTGTCACTGCTTCCCCCCGCTATCGTCACTGCTTCCCCCCCCGCTATCGTCACTGCTTCCCCCCCCCCCGCTATCGTCACTGCTTTCCCCCCCCGCTATCGTCGCTGCTTTCACCCCCCCGCTAGCGTCACTGCTTCCCCCCCCGCTATCGTCACTGCTCCCCCCCGCTAGCGTCACTGCTTCCCCCCCCTGCTATCGTCACTGCTTCCCCCCCCTGCTATCGTCACTGCTTCCCCCCCTGCTAGCGTCACTGCTTCTCCCCCCCGCTATCATCACTGCTTCCCCCCCCGCTATAGTCACTGCTTCCCCCCCCCGCTATAGTCACTGCTTCCCCCCCCCCGCTATCGTCACTGCTCCCCCCCTGCTATCGTCACTGCTTCCCCCCCCCGCTATCGTCACTGCTTCCCCCCCCCCGCTATCGACACTGCTTCCCCCCCCCCCCCCGCTATCATCACTGCTTCCCCCCCTGCTATCGTCACTACTTTTCCTCACCCTGCTGTCTTCACTGCTTTTCATCCTTCTGCATCTGCATGAAGAAAGTTCTCATTCTAGGTGATTTCAACGTTATTCTCTGCTCATGGTGCACTCTTTCCCCTGACTTTTTTGCGTCACTATCCTCTCTAAATATCTTCCTCCATATAAGCTCCCCTGTCCATCTTCATGGCAATGCCTTCAACTTGATCCTGTCATCACTTGTGACATCGCTTCCCCCATCATGTAAATCTCAGTTGAAGCCACCTCTGATAATTTCCTTTGCATCACTTTCTACCCATATCCTACTTTTCCCCTTCCGAGCCTACTTCTGTATCTGCCCGGGGGGGACGACGACGACGACAACAACAGAAAACACATCTCTAGTCATTTAGAAATGCACTTCAAATTTTTAAACAATCTTTGGCACTCATTCCACAGCTCTTGATCTGCTCAGTGGCATCCTGTCATTGACCATTGTCCATGAAAAGGATTACTCTCTCTCCTTTGCTGTTTGCCCAGTCTGGCTGCTCGTGGTTTGCAAGGACGGAAATGTCAAAGGTGGTATTTTTTGAGCGGGGAGTGATGTCAGATTTGAAGGGTAAGAAGAGAGTGTTCGAGGAGATGAAACTGTTACCATCCTGGGTGGTCTCCTATTTCTCAGGATTTCTATTTCTCATAATTGCTTCTCCCTGGTTTTAATTGCTTAATTGCAGCTGTACCTTCCACTGCATGGGTTCTTAAAAGTTCTAGAAATCCTTCCATAACCTCTCCACCTCTCTACTTCTTTTTAAGAGGTTCCTTAAAACCTACCTCTTTGACCAAGCTTTTAAGTCCTCTGTCTCATTATGGTCTGGTGAGAAAAACACTTGCGAAGCCACCCTGGAAAATTTTGCAACATCAAAAGCTCTTTACGTAAATGCAAACAACAATTATTTTTCATTAAAACTTTATATTTTCTCCAAAGGTTCCCCTACTGTCCACGTTGGGCAGAATAGCCTCCAGTTGCTAGGTTTATTCCCCTCTCTTTTAGCACCAGGTTCATGTCCATGTCGTTGAAAGTGTCCTGAAAAATATTTTTTACTCAAATGGCTTGGCCCTTCCCTTGGACAAATCTGAAACAAACGAATTAAGTTTGTGACAGGTTTATCATGAATTCTACGTTGAAATCTGTGCTAACCCCACAATTCCCATGCAGGTTAGGTGGGGTCATGGGGATAGGGTGGGGGAGTGGGCCGAGATAAGATGCTCTTTCAGAGGGCCGGTGCAGACTTCATGGGCTGAATGGCCTCTTTCTGCACTGTCGGGATTCAGTGGTTCTATGGTATCAGTTGGGACGATGAGCCTGATGAATGTTAATCATGAGGAAGTGACACCACAATGAGAAAGTGACATCACACATCAGCAAAGTGACCAATATCCTTAACAAAAAGGGGCAGCACTGTAGCATTGTGGATAGCACAATTGCTTCACAGCTCCAGGGTCCCAGGTTCGATTCCGGCTTGGGTCACTGTCCGTGCGGAGTCTGCACATCCTCCCCGTGTGTGCGTAGGTTTCCTCTGGGTGCTCCAGTTTCCTCCCACAGTCCAAAGATGTGCAGGTTAGGTGGATTGGCCATGATAAATTGCCCTTGGTGTCCAAAATTGCCCTTGGTGTTCGGTGGGGTTACTGGGTTATGGGGCTAGGGTGGAGTGTGGACCTTGGGTAGGGTGCTCTTTCCAAGAGCCGGTGCAGACTCGATGGGCCAAATGGCCTCCTGCACTGTAATTTCTGTGATCTTTCTATGATATACTGTACCAGAATTGAAAACAGTCAATGACATTCCACGTTGTAGTTAAAAGGTGCTTAATTTTGGCCGGCACTTAATTGGTCTTGGAAGGGACCAATGGCAGAAATTATGTTTTGTCTGGGAGGTTTCTAAAGTAATGGGATAGTGACTGGGTGCGGTTTCCTCTATCTCTTGGAGACCATGAAACAACTTTTCTGAACTGAGATCTCGCATGCCAACTGAGACAAACTATTGTATCTGTCTGCAAAAGCAATATATGTGGAAACTGGAAATCCAATATAAAACAAAAAACATTGGGAATGCTCGGCAGGTTTGGCAGCATCTGTGGCGAGAAACAGTTGACTTCAGGTCATCGATCTGTTTGCCAGAACATTTCTGTGAAGTTCAGTTCACTTAAAATTTAGCAACCTTTAAGTTATTCCCACAAGAATACTCTTCCTGGCGAGATTCTAAATGCTGGGGGCTGGATTCTCCGCAGTCGGGATTCTCCGTTTTGCCGGCAGCCCGGGGATTTCTCAACGTCGTGTTTGACCTAAAGCTGTGAGACTTCATCAGGTCTAGTGTCAATATGAATGATTATTGGCCAGCACGGTGGCACAATGGTTCACTCTGCTACCCCATGCGCCGAGGACCCGGGTTTGATCCAGGCCCCGGGTCAATGTGTGGAGTTTATACATTCTCCCTGTGTCTGCATGGGTCTCACCCCCACAACCCAAAAGATGTGCAGGGTAAGTGGATTGACCATGCATTAATTCTTGGGGCATCACCCATTTGTTTGTGTACCGCACTTGTCCCACCTTTGACAAGTGTTGGACTTGTAAGATTAGAACTAAGCAACACTTCTGTAGTGATTTGATGCAATTGAGTGGCTGCAAGGCTATTTTAGAGGGCAGCTGGGAGTAATTGAATTGCAGTAAGCCTGGAGTCACATGTCACGTGGACCAGGTCACCGTTGCAAAGTTCTTTCTCTGAAGAACATGAACAAATCAGGTGGATTTTTAAAACATGTCAATCCAGTGTGTTCCATGATCATAATTACTGAAACCAGGGTAGCACAGTGGTGTAGTGGTAAGCACTTGTGTCTCGTGGCGCCGAGGATCCGGGCTCAATCCCAGCCCCATGCCACTGTCCGTGTGGAGTTTGCATGTTCTCTCCATGTCTGCGTGTGTCTCACTCCCACAACCCAAAAAGATGTGCAGGGTCGGTGAATTTTTTTTTTTTTTTTTAAATTTAGATTACCCAATTTCTTTTTCCAATTAAGGGGCAATTTAGTGTGGCCAATCCACCTACTCTGCACATTTTTGGGTTGTGGGGGCGAAACCCACGCAGACACGGGGAGAATGTGCAAACTCCACACGGACAGTGACCCAGAGCCGGGATCGAACCTGGGACCTCAGCGCCGTGAGGCGGTTGTGCTAACCACTAGGCCACCGTGCTGCCCTAGGGTCGGTGAATTGACCACACTAAATTGCCATTTAATTGGAAGAAAAGAATTGGGTACTCTAAATTTATTAAAAATGGAAAACAATAATTACTGAAACCAGCTTTTTATTATGGATTTCTATGAATTAGTTGAATTCAGATTTCCTCCTGCTTGCCATGGTGGGATTTGAACTCTGGATCATTAGTCCAGTAACATGGGTGGCATGATAGCACAGTGGTTAGCATTGTTGCTTCACAGCGCCAGGGACCCGGGTTCGATTCCCGGCTTGGGTCACTGATCTGTGTTTAGTTTGCACCTTCTCCCTGTGTCTGCGTGGGTTTCTTCCGGGTGCTCCGGTTTCCTCCCACAAATCCTGGAAATGCTGTTAGGTAATTTGGGCGTTCTGAATTCTACCCGAACAAGCGTCGTAGTGTGGCGACTCGGGGCTTTTCACAGTAACAGTGTTAATGTAAGCCTACTTGTGACACTTATAAGGATTATTATTATTATTACCACTGTGCTACCATATCTTTAAGGACAATTTTGGGGATGGGCAATAAATGCTGGCCTTTTCAGTGACACGGTAAATCGCTGGCTTTTAAAGCAGACCAAGGCAGGCCAGCAGCACGGTTCAATTTCCGTACTAGCCTCCCCGAACAGGCGCCGGAATGTGGCGAGTAGGGACTTTTCACAGTAACTTAATTGAAGCCTACTCGTGACAATAAGCCATTTTCATTTTCATATGTCTGTTGAATGTTGTATTTTTAAACTTGCAGATGTGCTCCATCAAGGGATTTGATTAGCACTGAGCTCTGAAAAATATGAAACTTGGAGTAACTGCTTTATTTGTTTTACTGTGCCATAACCCATTCATCACATGCTTAATTATAATGCATTGGTGTCTTGATGCTGTTTTGGGTGGTGTAGTCCTCTGAGAGAACAGTACTCGTTCTTTAGAATGTGTTTGACTTCATCAATTTGTATGGAAAGTACTCTTTTCAGCCTTTTACTGAATGTCCTATTACGGAGCACAGATATTCCATTGGTGATGTTGTTGGCTGTTTAAAGCAAATAATTGACCTCCAATAGGGGAATAGAAGCCAATATTTCTTTTAAAGGTGGAAACTCTGAAAAGGTATATCGGCCAGTCTTCAATTATCAAACCTGCCTCGCTGCCACTATTAATTACTAATGCTGAGGTTTGGTGCTTGTTTCTTGTGTTACAATTAGATAAGTCAGGGATGGAATGAATACTGGTTGCTGGATCGCACTCAGCGTGTCAAAATATTCTGATACTACACTGGCCTTATTGTGATTGTCAAAGCTCCTTCAATGAACTGTGGTGACTGCGTGAATTCCATCTTCATTCAAGCTATACATATTCTTTAGATGAAATAGAAGCAGCACTGAATTCTAGCAGTTGAAGATAACTGGCGTATCGAACAAAAGCAGAGTGAAATGCATGATGAGCTTGGGAGAATTGGGACCAGCACAGAAATGTATGAGCTATGGGGTAAAAGGAAGTTCCGTTTCTTTTCTCTGACTGAAGATTGTAATGTCAATTTGTATTTTTTCTTCCTTGGAGAAAGGAGTACTCTAAGACTTGGGTTTAAAGGTCTAAGATTGCTGTGTGATTGCTGAGCATGGTAGATTATCTGAAGAGTCCCTATTTCTCCAATTATCTCTTAGAGGTGTGGTCTATTCTCTGAAGGTTATCCAATTTTTCCCATTGTGCTTTTGGTTTGCCATTTTCTCAATATATTGAAATTATTTCAGTTGACCAGAGCCAAGAGCACATTATTTCCCTTCCTCTTGAGAAACTCACCATATTATATCCAAAATGCACTTTGGGTTATCTAATATTTTGATATGATATCCTGGAAATATAGAAAATTTATGGCACAGAAAGGCAATTTGGCCCATCACGCCTGTGCTGGCTGAGAGCTATCCAGAGCATCCGAATCGTAGAGGGCCATTGGATATGAAGGGGCTAATTTCCAATAAAATATATATCCAATAATGCAGCAATTTGAGATACAGATCAGGATTAAAACTGGGGATATTTTGAAATATGGATTTTGTATTCGTAATTTGTAATAAAAATATGTCTCTGGGAAATGTGTAATTAGACCTGAATCCTAGCTTGGTCATTGGTAGTGTAATAAAGTGCAAAAATAAGGTCGGAGCAGGCAAAAACAGTCAAGAGACAGAATTAAAGGTTGTTTATCTGAATGCTCTCACTATTCCTCACGCAATGCTCGAATTGTTGAACATATAAACATAAATGAATATAATACAGTGACCATTACCGAGAAATTGCAAGGTGATCAAGGTTGAAACCCTGAATATTAAGAGTATTTGACATATTGGAAGGACTGGAGGAAAGCAAAAGGATAGTAGCAAGTAACAAGAAATACAAAAAAAATACAAAAAATATAAAAGCTACAAGTAAATAAAAAGCAAAAGCATGCCTCATGAGCATTGGTCCCTGAGATGATCAGACTGTCATAGCAGAAATTGCAAAGGCTTTGAACAAGTATTTGTGTTCATCTTTGCAATCAAAGACACGAAAAGTATCACAGAAATAATAGAAAAATAAAGGTGAAAGGGTGTGAGAAACATGAAATAATCACTATCACTGAAGGAAAAAGTAATGGGAATGCGAATGAGACTGGAGGCTGACAAGTCTCCTGGACCTGATGGTCTGCATCCTAGGTCCTTAGAAGAGATGACTGCTAAGATAGTGAATGAAATTGTTGTAAACTTCTAAAAAAAACCCTAGATTCTGGAAAAGTCCCAGTGGATATGAAAAATCACAAATGCAATACCTCTGTTCAAGAAAGCAGTATACCGTAGGTCAGTTAGCCTAATGTATGCCATTGTGAAAATGCTAGAATCCATTATTGAGGAAATTGGTTCCCCTTTATCCATCTGCTTGTTACCTATTCAAAGAAGTCAGTTTTGTCAAACGTTATTTCCTTTCACAAAATCATTATGTATTTGCCTCATTACATGACTTTATAAACATTCTGTTACTGTTTCCTTAATAACAATTTTGCAGAGGGTGGGAGTGTGATGAGGGGTTGGCAAAATGTCATGATGTAAAATGTAAGTCTTCATGAGTTGTCTCCTTCCAACAATTGGATTGCCCTGACTGAGCTGGAGAAGTAGTTATTTGAACTGCTTTTATTTGAAGTCACTAATATGCAGCTCTCAGTTTAATGCTGCAATATCTATTTGTGGGAATACATATCTGCACAGTGGTCCTATTTCCAAACCAGGAACTGACTTGAAATAAATTTCAAGAGTTTTCTTCATTTAAAAATGATAGAAGTAAGTAAATTGCATTGAAAAGGAGCCTTTCATGATATTTGTGCCAAATTTTGTTATAACCAATATTTGAAGCATTGCTGTTGTAATATAAGAAATATGGCCAGAAAATTGCTTGCAGTAAAGTCCCATTGATAGCACTAAGATAAGTAGATAATTTACATTTGACATTTAATATATTAAAAGGGCGGCACGGGAGCACTGTAGGGCGGCACGGTAGCACATTGGTTAACACGGTTACTTCACAGCTCCAGGGTCCCAAGTTCGATTTCTGGTCTGTGCTGAGTCTGCACATTCTCCCCGTGTCTTCGTGGATTTCCTCCGGGCGCTCTGGTTTCCTCCCACAGTCTAAAGATGTGCAGGTTAGGTGGATTGGCCGTGATCAATTGCCCTTAGCATCCAAAAAGGTTGGGTTACGGGGAAAGGGTGGAGGTGTGGGCTTAAGTAGGGTGCTCTTTCTAAGGGCTGGTGCAGACTTGATGGGCTGAATGGCCTCCTGCATTGTAAATTCTATGGAAATTAGATATAGGTTAATTTGATTGGCATACTTGCCGACAGATGTGTAAGGTTAATGTAATGCAATGCTTGATATTTTTCTTTGTTTTATCACCTGATGTGAAGGGCAAAGTAACCAAAGAATCATCTAGTAGGATGACTCCTAAATTTTCCTTCAAGCTCTTGGTTTAAATATTAAGATAAAATTATGTACTTATCTGCTGAAAGCTACTTTTATGCTAAGGCTATAAAGATGACGTTTGAATGATGATCTAACCTGGTCCCATGAGTGCCCAGCCTGAATAGTCACGGAGAACTTTCCTCCACTGTCACTAGGGTCAAAGATGGTATCTGGTGTAAAAATATTTTTGAGACAGTTTTGATGCAAAAAGTAGAGAATTACCTTTTCAAGGGGCTGAAATCAGCGTGTTTGAAGAATTACAGTTATCTTCAAACATGAAAAATATTTGGCAATCATTAGTAAACTACCCTATGCTTTTGATAGGCTATGCAATGGTAGCCACAGCCTAGATTTCTTCTTTGAACTACGACGGCGAAAACACACTCAACTACCATATTCCACTTTAAATCAACAAATAAAGATTTCTGTCGCACTTTAATGTATGTTAATTGCAGTGCCATCCTCTCCATTGTCTTGCTGCCTAACTTATCGTGGAACATAAACTGATTGCAGATTTGTCAGGTCAGAGACTGTTCCTGCCAATCCCATCCCCTGGACAGTGCAGAACGAGGCCATCTTCAGTCCCACCAAGTGCATTGGATATCCTGCATTACTTGAATGATTTGATAAGTCTCCTGTTATGATTTCATCCTAGGCCTCTGCAACTCATTCATGCAAGGTTGTTAAAGTCTGAACCCAGATGTTCCCTCCCTTGGTGAATGTCGTCTCTCTGCCAATCATTTAATCAATCCACTTTTTTTCTCATGCTGTCCATGAGGTGCTTGTTCAAAGAGACATCTAATGATTGAGCAAGACTGGTTGGACCACCAGGAATCTCTGCAATTCCACTGTTTTGCGATTTAACTTAACATCATTGACCAAGGTGTTCTGAACATTTCCAAGTTCTGTACTATTTTTATTGATGTAATCCTCTTTGTTGGAATCGCTCTATTTTCTTCAGCCATATTTTTAAGCCACCCTCATCCATCCACCTGCTATTGTGAACATAGACGACTATTTCTTTTGAGACTTACTGTCCTGGGATGGTTTTTCTCTTGAATATTACCATTGGCTTCACCTTGTTCCATCAGACAGAAACAAATCTACTCTTCTTGGACAGCCATCTTCACGGATACTATTTTCTTCTGTTCGCAGTTTGACTGGCGAGCATACCAAAATTCATGTCCCCATTTTTTCTTGATGTTTGATTATAAACTGCTGAATTTCGATAATCTTGTCATCCAAGTTCTGAGCGATGCTATGAAATCCTCATTTTCTGTTGTGCAAAATTTGTTCTGGTCATCAAATTGGTAGAACATCCAAAGCTGGCTTTGAAATCTGCAATGCTGAATATTTTTGTTGGTTCGGGGCAAAGGTACTGAGATCTATTGTGATTCTAGTGATTTGCATGTATTTTTTAAAAACTTGATTTTTCTACTGTGGCCACTTGAGGGTTTCCTCTGTTTGCACATATATTCTTGGGCATCTACTTGATGCCATATTGGCAGAAAACTTGTCATAGTGTTGGATGGTTTTGAGGGTGGGATTGATGGAAACACTGTTTTTGACCTGGCATAAATGGTAGTGCTGGTGTCCCACCCCTGAATAGATTCCTAATTTATGGCATTTCTCATCTCTAATAACCTTTTAAGATGTGATCTGGAGCATGATAACAGAAGATATTGTGATTAAGTGTAGCTAATCTAATAATAATATTGACAGTTTAACTATAACATTATGAAATTACAGTGTAGTCATGTCTGTTTACACGATTTTGATGTTGCATTGTCCACCAAAACAACATGGGGGAGAAAAAAAGCAAAATCCTGCAGATGCTGGAATCTGAAACCAGTACAGAGGATGCTGGAAAAACTCAGCAGGTCTGTCAGCATGCGTCAGGAGAGAAACAGAGTTCATGATTCGAGTCATGGACCCTGGGTCGGATTCTCTGATCCTGAGGCTAAGTGTTGATGCCGTTGTAAAACGCCATCACGTTTTACGGCGGCATCCAGAGGCTCCCAGGAGCAGCGATCCTGAGCCCTACAGGGGGCCAGCATGGCACTGGAGCGACTCACGCAGCTCCAGCCGTACCGGCATCAAATGGGCGCCGTGGGTCAGCGCATACGCGCTGCAGCAGACACAAATTCGCGGATATGCAGTAGCTTCCTTCCTTCTCTGTGCCGGCCCCGACGAAACATGGCGGAGAACTACAGGGGCCGGCGCGGAATAAAAAAGGCCCCCACCAGGAGAAGCCGGCACGCTGATCGGTAGGCCCCAATTGCGGGCCAGGCCACGGTGGAGGACCCCTCTGCCCCCGCAGGATGGATGGCGAGGTCCCGCCGGGTAAGACCACATGTGAACGGCGCCGGTGGGACTTGGGCTCTATCAGTAGCCACTCAGTTCATCCCGCACGGAGAATCGCCGGGGGGGGGGGGGGGGGGGGGGGGGGCATAGAGCAGCCGTCGCGATGGCACTGATTCTCTGGTCACCGGAGAATCGACGGACCGGCATTGTCACGTGAATTGTGCCCGGCCCGACGATTCTCCGACCTGGCCCCGGGGTCAGAGAATCCTGCCCCCTTTGTCAGAACTGTCATGCCTTTAAGAATTGGGTGTTTAAGAAATGTACCTTGAAGAAATCAAGCTGATCATATTACTGAAGTGATGTCACAGGACGGGAGCTGAGCTCACTTCTGCTATTTGGGAGTTTTTAGTTTCAGTTTGAAGAAAGCTTGGGTGTGGCTGTAAGCTGCACTGCTGGTGATCTCTGCCATGAAGGACTATCTCTTAATCCGTTGGTGAAATCGGAATTGTAAAAAGGTCTCGGCATTGAATATGTGCTTCTGTTTGAAGGATTTGTTAAGTCTTTTGGATGTGTAAAGAAACGGTTTGCAGGTTTGGGTAGTGTTGTGTTATTTTCAGGGTTATCTTTGAAGTAAGGGGTGTTAAGAGATCCAATGTTTATTTAAAAGGTTAATTTGAGTTCATGGAATAAACATTGTATTGTTTTAGAAACCACGTGTCCATAATTGTAATACTGCACCTGGGGAACAAGCCGTGTGCTTCAAAAGCAGCAATCCATTAAAGGTGGGGGTTGGTTGAACTCCATGATACTTTTTGGGGTTCTGAAAGCACCTCTCCCATAATAGAACTGAAAGGAGGGAGAATATATTCAAGCAAAAGAAACTGCAACAAAAAGTAGTAACTTTAAGAACAAATGACAGATCCTATCCCTCAAAAGCTATGGTCGACTTATACACAGGGGTATATGTAAAATTAAGGTTTTGTGGGCCAAAGGTCAACTTTTGCACAAGATTGACTATTTGGGTGTACACATTGAGAACTGTCACAGAAGCTGCAAACTTTGAATATTATGGTTCATTGCTGATCTAAATTGTTGAAAAGAAGGAAACCTTGATTGATGCATCCTTTAAATCCTTCATTCACCCTCAGCTCAACTTCTGTGCTTAGTTTAATGAAAATATGTGTTGCATGTTTGCAGCTTTTATTGGATGTTTCCAACCTAATATTACATTAACAGCTGATGAATATAAGGAATAAGTGTGGGTGCAACCAAACTTTATTGATGTGGGCAACATCATTTATGAAGGTTTAACTCAACAGGAAAAGTCAGATAGCAATTTGATTTGAGAGTTCATTGCAGAATCAGAAAATTTCATTTATCCCTGATATCGTGGCTTTAATTGAGAACTTGTTGGATATAAGGATGATAAATCTCCATACAACCACAATGATTTTGTAATATTGCTGCATAATAGTTGCTGCTGCTCTGTCTTAATAATGCCCAATAGAAACCCATTAGAAGGCAACTGGCCTTCAAAGTTGACATGATGTACATCCGAGGGAGTGCTGTGTGTCTAAGGCACGGCTTCAGATGGCGTGTCAAATTGAAGCCATGCCTATGTTTTAGGTGGATTAGCAAGACCCCTTGCCATGATTTGAATCGAAAGTGGACCCCCCCCCCCCCCCATTCAGAATTATTTGGAAGAGTAACGCTACTCAGTGATCCATGATGAGGGCTGGTCTTGGCACTGATGAATTCTGATCAAATAGCTCACGAATACTCATTGACTGCGCTCACAAATGAAGACTCTTCAGTTTGGAACAGCTATTCCTTTTCAGTTATTAATGCAACAACATCCAAGAGACTTCTTCAGAAGCTCTTCAAGGAAGCCCCCCCTTTTTATTCAATTAAGGGGCAATTTAGCGTGGCAATCCACCCACCCTGCACATCTTTGGGTTGTGCGGATGAGACCCACACAGACATGGGGAGAATGTGCAAACTCCACATGGACCGTGACCCGAGGGCGGGATCAAACTCAGATCCACGGCACCGCAAGGCAGCAGTGCTAACTAACTGTGCTCAGTTAGGGCACTGTGCCGTCTTAAAAAAGGCAAATATCACATATCATTATTCATAGCTGGAGTTTAGGACAGGGGCTGAAACAATGGCTTCAGATTTCCCAATAGTGGAGGAAATATTTGATCTTCCAGTACCGGATGTTGAGATAAGTCATAGTTTAGCAACAGTGTAGGAATTGAGAGAGGTGGAGGAGGTGAGGCAGAGCTGGGTGCTATCAGTGTACGTCTCAAAACTAACAAACTGCTTTAGAATTATATCACAGGAAGACAAAATGTAGATGACAAAAAAAGAGGGACCAAGAATAGATCCGTTAAGCATATCGGAGTTCGAGGTTTGGGAGCAGGTCGAGAAGCCATTGAAAGTGATACACTGGATGTGATTAGATAGATAAGAAAGGAACCAAGTGAGAAACGTCCCACCCAAATGGAGGACAGAGGAGGATAGTGTCGGCAACTGTGTCAAAGTCTGCAAATAGGTAGAGAAGATAAGTTCACTGTTGTCCGGTTTCATAGGGTGTCATTTGTGTTTTAGGTAAGAGGTGCACAACTCCTGGTCTGCAACCTGTGCTATAACATGGTTGCAAAGCAATTAGCCTTAAACTCTGTCACCAGGGTGATCACATGGAGAACAATAAATATTATTCTATCTGTGCAAGGCCTTGGTCAGATCAGATTTGTCTACTGCCTAATTTTGGGTCTTTCCCATAATTTGTGTTGGAAATCCTGGAAATGGCTGAGGATCCCTGAGCTTGTTTGGCTTGAAGTGCTGGACTTTTTACAGAAGTCTGGACTTTTTACAGAAGTCTGGACTTTTTACAGAAGTCTGGACTTTTTACAGAAGTCTGGACTTTTTACAGAAGTCTGGACTTTTTACAGAAGTCTGGACTTTTTACAGAAGTCTGGACTTTTTACAGAAGTCTGGACTTTTTACAGAAGTCTGGACTTTTTACAGAAGTCTGGACTTTTTACAGAAGTCTGGACTTTTTACAGAAGTCTGGACTTTTTACAGAAGTCTGGACTTTTTACAGAAGTCTGGACTTTTTACAGAAGTCTGGACTTTTTACAGAAGTCTGGACTTTTTACAGAAGTCTGACTTTTTACAGAAGTCTGGACTTTTTACAGAAGTCTGGACTTTTACAGAAGTCTGGACTTTTTTACAGAAGTCTGGACTTTTTACAGAAGTCTGGACTTTTTACAGAAGTCTGGACCTTTTACAGAAGTCTGGACCTTTTACAGAAGTCTGGACCTTTTACAGAAGTCTGGAC
Organism: Scyliorhinus canicula; assembly: GCF_902713615.1. NCBI lineage: Eukaryota > Metazoa > Chordata > Chondrichthyes > Carcharhiniformes > Scyliorhinidae > Scyliorhinus > Scyliorhinus canicula. The sequence continues at coordinate 33,302,550 of NC_052154.1, read as the reverse complement.
TTTTTACAGAAGTCTGGACTTTTTACAGAAGTCTGGACTTTTTACAGAAGTCTGGACTTTTTACAGAAGTCTGGACTTTTTACAGAAGTCTGGACTTTTTACAGAAGTCTGGACTTTTTACAGAAGTCTGGACTTTTACAGAAGTCTGGACTTTTTACAGAAGTCTGGACTTTTTACAGAAGTCTGGACTTTTACAGAAGTCGGACTTTTTACAGAAGTCTGGACCTTTTACAGAAGTCTGGACTTTTACAGAAGTCTGGACTTTTACAGAAGTCTGGACTTTTACAGAAGTCTGGACTTTTTACAGAAGTCTGGACTTTTTACAGAAGTCTGGACTTTTTACAGAAGTCTGGACTTTTTTACAGAAGTCTGGACTTTTACAGAAGTCTGGACTTAGTCTGGACTTTTACAGAAGTCTGGACTTTTTACAGAAGTCTGGACTTTTTACAGAAGTCTGGACTTTTTACAGAAGTCTGGACTTTTTACAGAAGTCTGGACTTTTTACAGAAGTCTGGACTTTTTACAGAAGTCTGGACTTTTACAGAAGTCTGGACTTTTTAACAGAAGTCTGGACTTTTTACAGAAGTCTGGACCTTTTACAGAAGTCTGGACTTTTTACAGAAGTCTGGACTTTTTACAGAAGTCTGGACTTTTTACAGAAGTCTGGACTTTTTACAGAAGTCTGGACTTTTTACAGAAGTCTGGACTTTTTACAGAAGTCTGGACTTTTTAGCAGAAGTCTGGACTTTTTACAGAAGTCTGGACTTTTTACAGAAGTCTGGACTTTTTACAGAAGTCTGGACTTTTTACAGAAGTCTGGACTTTTTACAGAGTCTGGACTTTTTACAGAAGTCTGGACTTTTTACAGAAGTCTGGACTTTTACAGAAGTCTGGACTTTTTACAGAAGTCTGGACTTTTTACAGAAGTCTGGACTTTTTACAGAAGTCTGGACTTTTTACAGAAGTCTGGACTTTTACAGAAGTCTGGACTTTTACAGAAGTCTGGACTTTTTACAGAAGTCTGGACTTTTTACAGAAGTCTGGACTTTTTACAGAAGTCTGGACTTTTTACAGAAGTCTGGACTTTTTACAGAAGTCTGGACTTTTTACAGAAGTCTGGACTTTTTACAGAAGTCTGGACTTTTTACAGAAGTCTGGACTTTTTACAGAAGTCTGGACTTTTTACAGAAGTCTGGACTTTTTACAGAAGTCTGGACTTTTTACAGAAGTCTGGACTTTTTACAGAAGTCTGGACTTTTTACAGAAGTCTGGACTTTTTACAGAAGTCTGGACTTTTTACAGAAGTCTGGACTTTTTACAGAAGTCTGGACTTTTTACAGAAGTCTGGACTTTGTTTAATCCTTCCATTACATTAAACTCCTCAATGTCTAAAAGGTAGGTTATTAGAGTACTGTTGGAGTGGACCACTGATATGAATATAACTTATGTAAACAAACAGCAAGGTTGAATGCTTCCTTCCAGAGCATTGTTAATTCCTGGAATAAGTGCTTGCTCATTCAGTAACATGTTGGTTGAGTTCCTCAGCATGGCCAGCATGTCCACATACAGAAGATATGTGGGTCATTTTGGGATATGTGACTGTGGAACCATTTTAAATACGGTAGGGGGTAGTAGAGTGTTGCTTTGAGTTTTTTCCGAAGCAAATTTAAAGCTGATTTTTCTGATTTTTTTTTTTTTTGCATCTAACAGGATTGTTGGAACAAATTTGCAGAAGTTGTGGCATGCTGGTAGTATATGCAAGTTTGATGGTCTTGCTCCTTTCTGCCCATCCTTTTTTCTTGCGTTTTATCTTAAAAGGATTCCATGGTCCAGAAACCAGATATTAGTACAATATTTTTCTTAATTTATTAAAGGATTAAAGATTGATTTGGGGAAAATCTGGTTATTTAGGATAATTTGGACACATAAATATAGGTCCACTTAAGTGTGATAGATTACGGTGTTAATGAGGTAAATGGTTAAACGCAAGCATAAATTTACTGTGTTTAAATAATGGCATAAGTTGCAAATAAACAACAGGTCAGGAGCTGTCTGATTATGCCAGCTAAGGACGCCGTAACTATTTTATTGGTGGTATGTGGTTGGGAAGGAAGCAGATGAAGTGTTTATGCGTAAAAATTCCCATGTTTTGCACAAAATCGCACTCCTTTTAAAATCTCTTAACTGACGGGTCTAGTAAAGAGTTTTTTTTCCCCTAGGCAGCCAATTCACCTACCCTGCACATCTTTTTGGGTTGTGGGGTGAGACCCATGCAGGCAAGGGGGGAATGTGCAAACTCCACACGGACAGTGACCTGGAGCCGGGTTTGAACCTTGGTGCTGTGATGCAGCAGTGCTATCTGAAAGTGTTTTTTTCTCGTGCTGGAAATACTCAGCAATCAGGTAACATAGTGAATGCTTCAAGTCACTGAGCTTTTTATCAGAAGGAGAAAACGCTAGCAATATTAACAGGTTTTAAACAAGTGCAGTACTAGGAGAAAGGTGAGATGAATAAATGTCTGTGATAAAATGGAAAGTGGGGGGAGATTAAATGCCAAAAATAATTTTGAGGCAAAAGTAAATGATAATGGGACAAGGGAAGAAACAAAAGGTGGGTCTAAAGGAAATGTAAATGGAAATAGAGATTCATCAACAGCTATCATCCAAAAGAATACGAGATCGAGGTTATGATCTGAAATCATAAAGCTCAGTGTTTGAGTCTGGAAATCTGTAAAGTGTGAAATGGAAAGATGTAGTATTGTTCCTCTGCACCTGCTGTGGTTGAGCAGCACTGAAGGGTTGAGATGTGGGAGGGGAGGAATAAAAAGGTGGTATGATAGCAGGGGCAAGGGGCCCAATAATAACCTTTATTGTCACAAGTAGGCTTACATTAACACTGCAATGAAGTTACTGTGAAAACCCCCTAGTCGCCACATTCGGGCGCCTGTTTGGGTACACGGAGAATTCAGAATGTTCAAATTACCCAACAGCACATCTTTCGGGGCTTGTGGGAGGAAACTGGAGCACCTGGAGGAAACCCAGGCAGACATGGAGAGAATGTGCAGACTCCACAGACAGTGGCCCAAGCTGGGAATTGAACCCGGGACCCTGGCGCTGTGAAACAACAGTGGTAACCACTGTGTTAAAGGAGAAAAGTTTTAGAAAAATCAAACGTGAACACATTGTAAATAGAAAAGATGGGTTAGAGCAGCAGCCACATTTGTGCCTGAATAGACGCAGGGAAAATTCCAAGTTCATAGACCTGGTTCCATACGAACTTTGGATACGTAAATACCCAGTTATAAATGGGGAATAAATAAGAGACAATGGAAAGGAGTCCAGAATTAGCTGGGGTTCCTGTGGTGAGACAAAGTAAGCATGGGTAACATAAGCATGAAACATCAGCGAACTGTTGTCCAAGTTTAACCAATTAAGTCCATAAGCTATTTGAAAGTTAAATATTGGAGAATGCACTAATGGAGGTATTTCGGGGGAACTGAATAGCAGGAGGTATACAGAATCCGTGACAGGACAGTAAGACAACGGCAATGTTGATCATCACCATAAGATCCAGAGGTGGCGAAGAAATGTACTTTTCGTCCAGGTAAGTGAATCTCTGGCCATTAAAAGAATAGCTGAAGAAACAGTAAAATAATGGAGCAAGCTTGAAGGGTTGAATGGCCTGCTTTTGTTTTTCTAAAAGCCTCTGTCAATGAAAATGTTGCAATCCTTTTACTGCTCCATAATGGGCTTCCACTTGTTCCTCCAATTATTCCTTTCACAACTGTGTGGCTGTGATTAGGGAATTGTGGGCATGATTGATTGATCCCGTTACCCATTCTTCCATCATACCATGCATTGTACATACATCAATGAAAAAAATGAAATGAAATGAAAATCGCGTATTGTCACAAGTAGGCTTCAAATGAAGTTACTGTGAAAAGCCGCCACATTCCGGCGCCTGTTCGGGGAGGCTGGTACGGGAATTTAACCGTGCTGCTGGCCTGCCTTGGTCTGCTTTCAAAGCCAGCGATTTAGCCATGTGCTAACCCAGCCCCTGATTACGTTTCTATTTTATCCCTCCACTTTAACATTGGGATTATATTTGTTAGAAGTTGGTAGCAGTAACCTTTGAAAAGACTTACCAACCAAGTAAGTTTAAAGTTCAAAGTCCCTACATGCAATATGACTGTAAACAAATTCTAGCATTTCCAAACCTGCAGGTGAGCTTGATTTTTCATTTTGGGGTACTTTTTGTTTGGTCTCACTTTGAGTTCCATGCCTACACAAACCACCCAATAATCTTGGTGAAATTATTCGTTTGTCAATCTAATGAAGTTCACTTGAATTGTGAAAAATATTGGAACACGAGTGGGACACATCTTTGACCGAGACAATTTTAGGGACGAATATTGCTAGTTGTGAATCTGTGACTCAGGTTTAGAAGTCTGTCCTTGGAAGTGGTGCTTGTCGTGATGAATTAAACATACGAGGAAGTGTACCACATAATATGAAAAATTATTGCGATAAATAAGATACTTCTCTTGCAGCATATTAGTAGCAATGATCAAGTAAACTGACCAACAACATTGATGCTTGTGTGTGGCATAGTTGGCTTTAACCCTTAATGCGATGTTACAAATGGCTATATGTTCACTTCCTGCCATATTGCCGTCATTACTTGTAGTATAATTTTGAATTGTTTGTTTTATGGCTGGCACGGTAGCACAGTGGTTAGCACGATTGCTTCATAGCGCCAGGGACCTAGTATTGATTCCTGGCTTGGGTCACTGTGCGGAGTCTGCACGTTCTCCCCGTGTCTGAATGGGTTTCCTCTGGATATTCCAGTTTCCTCCACAAGTCCCAAAAGGCGTGCTGTTAGATTGGACATTTTGAATTCTCCTTCTGTGTACCCGAACAGGCGACTCGGGGATTGCAGTGTTAATGTAACCCTACTTGTGATACTAATAAAGATTATATTATTAAAATCAACTTGGGAGCACACATAATTATACAACAGACATTGTTTGAGAATTCCTGCCAATTTAACATCAGTAAATTCTGTTGTAGTGACGGCATAAATGTGAAATGTTACTGAAAGTTCATCCCATTCATGATGTCACTGAACAGAATTCAGAACAACAGAGTATCCTTCTAGGCTGCATCTAACCAGCAATTTCAGACCCTGAAAGTCAACAATAAGGGGTGATCAGACTTTCTCGTAAGTGCATAGGTAATATTATGTAATATTCACGAATAAATGTCATTTGCGTTGTATGTATTTTGTCCCTTTGAAGAAGTAATCTTTCGTGTTTACTGGCAGTTTGGTGATTCTGTGCACAGTTTGAAGCTGATCGTCAAATGAATATTGACATGAAAAGTGTTGTTTATACAAGTCCGAAATCTAGCCATTCCCTTTCATAGTGCAGAGAATGACTACAATATGTTCTGCAATTGCTCTGTTGCTGCAGTGTATGCTGACAGTGAACTGAAAGTTCTACGTTTTCAGAACACAAATTGCCAGTTCAAAATTAATTTTACAACTGTTTCGGGTTATTGTGCTTGACCTTCAAGCAACGGTAATCCTGAATGTTGGTTTCCAATGCAAAGCTATTTTGAACAGCTTTACTGGCGAAGCATAATCAAGCTGTGAGTGTGTGTGTCTCTTACCCCCATCCCCCCCCCCCCCCCCCCCCCCAATATGCTTTTATTCATTATTTGGGTAGGATGGTGAAAGAAGCAGACGTGTAAGGCGTGTTTTCCATGGGGTTGTTCAATCATGGTTTTCACTTCTAATCAATGAAATGTTGGCCCCATCAACGGGGGGGGGGGGGGGGGGAGAGGAGAGAGCGAGGGTGGGGGGAAGGAGAGAGCGAGGGTGGGGGGAAGGAGAGAGCGAGGGTGGGGGGAAGGAGAGAGCGAGGGTGGGGGGAAGGAGAGAGCGAGGGTGGGGGGAAGGAGAGAGCGAGGGTGGGTGGGGGGAAAGAGAGAGTGAGGGTGGGGGGGGAAGGAGAGAGCGAGGGTGGGGGGGGGAGGGAGAGAGCGAGGGTGGGGGGAAGGGGAGAGCGAGGGTGGGGAAGGGGAGAGCGAGGGTGGGGAAGGGGAGAGCGAGGGTGGGGGGAGGAAGAGCGAGGGTGGGGGGGGGAGGAGAGAGCGAGGGTGGGGGGGGGGAAGGAGAGAGCGGGGGAAGGAGAGAGCGGGGGAAGGAGAGAGCGAGGGTGGGGGGGGGAAAGGGGGGGGGGGGTGGGGGGAAGGAGAGCGAGGGTGGGGGAAGGAAGAGCGAGGGTGGGGGGAAGGAGAGAGCGAGGGTGGGGGAAGGAGGAGCGAGGGTGGGGGGAAGGAGAGAGCGAGGGTGGGGGGGAAGGAGAGAGCGAGCGTGGGGGAGAGAGCGAGCGTGGGGGGGGGAGAGAGCGAGCGTGGGGGGGAGAGCGAGGGTGGGGGGGGAAGGAGAGCGAGGGTGGGGGGGTGAAGGGAGAGTGGGGTGGAAGAGAGCAAGGGATGGGAGAGAGAGAGAGGGGAAGGGGGAAGAGAGAGAGAGTGGGGAGGGGGCAGGAGAGCGAAATGGAGACCATTAATTAAAGGGAGGGCCGATTTCTCGGGGCCTTTCCAATGCTATTTTTCACGTAGCTGTTTGCAGGTATGCAAGAGCACCTAGGAAATTATTTTCCTCTATTTTCTTTGCAGGCAAAAATCTAGTTATTGTGATGTTTCCCTATTCCTGATATCTCACAGTTGACATGTTGAGGACTAAGGACACAAATTCAGTTATGACCTGTCTGCGAACACTGCTTTGACACGCCCAACACCGGATGCACTGACTTTGGATAATGTAGTTGAAAAGTTGCATAAAACCCAACTTTTGGAGTAAAAGATTGCATTTTAGGAAATGCTTGTCTTGATTAAATTCTGAATATGGAAAATAAGAAAGGAAATAAGAGGGGCAAAAAGAGTATGAGAATAATTAGCACACAGAAGTATTTTAGAAATGGATAATGAACAGTAAAAGGGCAGTCAAAAGGAGCTTGGGGGTCAAAATGGATATCATCTTAGAATAGCTGCTGTACTAAATGAGTACTTTGTATCTACTTTCACTGATGCAGTTATCTTATAATGTAGATGTAAGGGAGCAGGTAATATGCTGTTGGTTAGGATAAAAATCAAGTAAGAGGAGGTATTTTAAAGAATGACAGTGCTCAAACTAGGAAAGTCATGGTTCAGATAGGGTGCATTTTACGTTACTGAGGGAAACCAGGGCTGAAATTGTGGCTGCAGTCTTCCAATCCTCCTTGAATATGTGGGGGTGGCAGAGGATTTGGGAATTGTATGTATTTGTTTTGAAAAGGGAGGATTAAATTCTGTAATTACAGACCAATCAGATTAATGTCAGAAATGGTAAAGCTTTGAGGTAATAACCCAGGACAAAATTGCCATTTGGAATAATATGGGCTAATTAATGCAAACACACAGATTTGTTAAAGGAACATTGAATTTGATTAACTTATTTGAGTTCTGTGGTGAAGGAACAGAGTTGATAAGTATATGGACATTGCAAAAGATATTTAATGAATTAACAGAATAGATTTGTTAGTTGAATTAATGCCCATGATTTAAAGGGGTAATGACAGCATGGATATGAAATTGGCTAATCGAGAAAGAATGGTGAGGCAATGGTGTTTTTGCGATCGGAGTGGTGTGTAAGGGAACCAATTCATTTTCAAAAGTTGCTATTGAATATGCTTCTGCCGCCCTTTCAGGCAGGGCATTCCCGATTGCAACTCATTGCATAAATTGTTTTCCCTCTGGTCACCTCAGGTTTTCTTTTGCCATTTACTGTAGATTTATGCCCTGGTTATTAGCCCTTCTGCCAGTGGAAACAGTTTCTCTATTATAATTCTGTCAAAATTATTCATGATTTTTCACACATTTATCCAATTTCTACTTTTAATTGTCTCTTCTCCAAGAACAGCAATCTCTCTCCACACATCTGAGTCTTTCATCCCTGGTACAGTTCGACTCAATCTCCTCTCCATCCTCTCCAGGGATTTGACTTCTTTCCACAAGTCTGCTCCCAAAATTGGGGCTGCAACCAGTGATTGTGAGGACTTGCCATGTTTCCCTCGCTTTTGTCGTCCAAAGTTCTGTTTTTAGTTTTTTTTTAACAGCCGTCTCAACTTGCAAAGATTTGTGTACCATTGAATTTATAATACGCCTCCTCCTTGCTGCTACCAGCATATATCAATTCACACTTTCAAGAATTCAATTTAATTTGCCATCTGTATATTAGTGTCCTGTTCACTAGAAACTTAGAAATGTGGTGTAATTGAAAACTTTGACATTATGCCCCCTATACCTGAGACCAGACCATTGATGTATATCCAAAAGAACTGGCCTCAGTACTGACCCCTGAGATTACCATGGTATAGTTTCCTCCATTTCCTCTCTGCGGTATACGTATTCCTTTGCCAACTTTTTTCCCAGTCTTCTGCTACCTCTTTAAATACATGAACTTCAACGTCTTGCTCGCCAGTCGATTGTGTTGCAGTTTATCAAACCTCTCCTGGAAGTCATGTACACATCTGTTGGATTACCTTTATCAACCTAATCTTATTTTCATAAACACGACTTGCCTTCGTTAAATGGCAATAAGTTCTAGAACATTGCTTTGTTTGTGATCGCTTTCTGATGCATTTCACATCAATTGGTGTTTCAATAAATGTGCCCTTTTGCAATTGTATAAATATCAGACATTTCCTGCATCTTTTCTCCAGCTCTTGTGACCTCATCACTTTTTGCATGTTGTTCCCCATAATTCCTGTATGTACAAAGTTCTTTGTTTCCTCCTTTCCATCCAGTTTGTTACGTGACAAATCACATGGTAAACTAATTTTTCCCAGTGGGATATTGGAATGGAAGGCTTCTGGTTATTGGTAAACTTGCACCTGGTCCAATGAAGGGATATTCTTTATGTTGAGAAATACATAGGGGCTGGACGCAATAACACGTTGTTTTCATTTTAAAAAAAATATTTTTAGCTCCTCCTTTTCATATTTTCTCCCAAATTTACACCCAACAATAATCGGTGACTAATGTGATGTCAATCCCCATATCAGTAACAACGATCCCATCTTCCCATCAAACCCCAGACATTAGCCCGCATGTAACATAAACCAATGACAAAAAGGAATTAGGAATCACCCATAGTCACCATTACAGTGTCTCCCCCCCCCCCACGGCCCATGTTCGCATGTGATCCATTCTCGAAAGTGCATAATGAATAACACCCATGAATTGTAGAACCCCCTCCATCCTTCCCCTCAGTTCAAATTTGACCTTTTCAAGCATCAAGAATTCCAGCAGGTACCCCTCATCACGCCAGGGCACAGGATGGAGAGGTTGATCTCCATCCTAACATGATCCACCTTCGGGCAATCAACGAGGCGAAGGTTACAACATCTGCCTCCGTGCCCGTTTCCAACCCTGGCTGTTCTGACACCCCGAATATGGCCTCCCGAGGAGCCGGGTCCAGTTTCATGTGCACCACTTGAGAGATTACCCTAAAAGACCTCCTTCCGATAATCCTCCAGCTTTGGACAGGACTAAAACATATGAACGTGGATGACTTGTTTTATAGAACATACAGTGCAGAAGAGGCCATTCGGCCCATCGAGTCTGCATCGACCCACTTAAGTCCTCACTTCCACCCTAATCCCCGTAATCCAATAACCCCTCCTAACCTTTTTGGTCACTGAGGGCAATTTATCATGGCCAATTCACCTAACCTGCATTGCTTTGGACTGTGGGAGGAAACCGGAGCACCCGGAGGAAACCCACACAGACACGGAAGAAACGTGCAGACTCCGCACAGACAGTGAACCAGTTGGGGAATCGAACCTCTGACTCTGGCGCTGTGAAGCCACAATGCTATCCACTTGTGCTACCGTGCTGCCCATGTTAGTCTCATAGATTATTTTTCTTTACATATCCATGCCCAGGCCAAATCCATTTGCTGTAAAGGCATGTTTCACCCAGTTATTTGTCATGATGAATTAGTGATGACTACAAGCTTTTTGTTTCGAAGTGAAGCTTTCCCCTCCCCCATTGACTGCAGTGCTTCACATTGAGGGCTGGATGACCTTGACAAAAAGGCTGCACATAAAGCATCAGCTGTGGGTTTTTGGCAAATTGGTGTCACCATTTTGTACACTGCATTAGAAATTAAATATGGAATTATTTTTAAAATTCATAGCGATCCTGCTGTGAATCGATGTATTTAATTGAGGGCTTTTTGAAAGAAAATGTTTGTATTTGAAAGTAGATTCACAGTTCTTGATGGGATTTAAGAACAAAAGCTGAGTAGTTTTATGGTTAAAATGAATGGCAACATCCGCAGAATTAGCTTTGCATGAGCTGTGCATTATTATGCTGAAAAAACACCTGAATCTGACCTGGCCTGCCTCTGAGGCTGCCATTATTGTTTCTATGCCACGGCTTCTTTTCTAGATGTTCATGCTTCTAATTCCATAAAACTCCCAACTATTTTGGCAGGACGAATAGAAAGCTGTATGCTACTTAAATGACAAGAGACAGCAGAACTCGGGTACAGATGGGATCTGGGGCACCTGGGACAAAACGTTAATATGCATGTACAACAAAGTATTAGGGAAGGGCAAATGGAATGTTATTTATTGCAAGGGGAATGAAAATAACAAGAGCCGTGAAGTTTTATTGCAGCGGTACAGGGTATTGGTGGCCACATCCTGTATAACTGGATTTGTGATACGTGGTCTCCTTATTTGAAAAAAGGAAATAATTTCATTAGAAGCAGTTCAAATAAGATCGCGATAACCCATGTCTTGAGATGATTGGCTTTTTTAATGAAGAAACGTTGGACCAGTTGGGCCTATACCCTTTTAAGTTCAGAAGAATAGAGAAAATGGTCTTATAAAATAGACAAGGAATTGGTGGGTTATGGGACGACATACAGAACAATGGAGTTGAGACCACAGTCTGATCGCTGCTATCTTATTAAATGATGGAGCAGGTTTGAAGGGCTGAATGGCCCTATTCTGGCTCCTCAATCCTATGTTCGTCGACTTTTGATAATAATGCATAAGTTGGTATTTAAAAATCTGTACTTATCCACTGATTTAAGGCTTTATTATATATTTAACCCTAAAGAAGACCAATTTTGTAAACTATCTTGAATATTTGTGCTGTATTTCAGTACTTAAATTCAAGGTTTCATGTGACAACTTTCATATCCATAATGATTATTCAGCGCTTCTACTTTATGCAATCAATCTTCCTCGTTCAGGTCTTCTCAAAATATCTATTCTTTAAAGGACTTTGTGGTTTTAAACACATACTATGGTCCAACTTGTGCTCCTCACCGTGCCTGCCCCAAACCCGCTCAACAACTCTTGTACTCTCCAAGCTTTCACTTTGGAGTCGTGTGAAGCCCGGGGCATTAAAATGGGGTCATCCTCGGAAATATCTTTTTAGGAAGCCCAAAATTATAGTTCAAAAATTTTTTTTAGTCCTCATTATCCCATAATGCTGAACAGTTATTTGTAATAAAGTCTCTGAATTATGGAATGTATTTTGTCGTCTTCAATTGCCACCCATCCTCTAATGACCTTGATCTGCAGCAGTCGAGTTCTCAATTATGTATTTGCTAACTGTTGTCCCTAGAGGAGTACAAAAGCTTGATTTTGGTGAAATGAGTTTATATTGATATTAAACCTAATATTCTGATGAGGCAATGGACTGCATATGCGAGTGGCTCAGGGACACTGATGGAAATCTATAAATATGGCATATATCTATGTATGATGTGGGGCATTTTGGATTACAAATCCATTGATATTGGGATGATTGCCTGTATGAAATGGCACTTTGAGAGAGCATTGTGTGGCTTAATGGTCTTTTCTTAAGGCAGAATGCAAAGGCACGTAGTCCAAGATCTAGAATAAACTGCTACTCTAAATCAAAAGTAGTTGCATATTTGCAAACTCCAAAGGAATAATGTTTTGTAGCATCTGCTTATATACTGGCAACAAGGTTGCTTCAATGTATTAAATAGAGCATCAGCCATGAATCATGCCATTTCGAGATCGGCGTGCAATTTATAAGTCTTATCACAATTTAGTTTGGGACTTCTTACAAAATCATATTTGGCTTATTTTTTTCTGGTTAAGAGCGGTGTGTGAAATTCAACTGATTGTTGCAGATTGGAAAACATTTGAAAATCATTAAACACCAGTTCTTTGTTGCATCTGGTAAGGTTTATTGCATAGCTGTTTGTGTCCTCGCCGTTAGACAGTGTTCTTCAAACTTTTTTTCCTCGGGCCCACTTTTGCAACGGGCTGAGCTTGCGGGCCCCCGCTGGCCGATCTTCGCAACCATGCCACGTTCGCTTAGCTTTTAATGCAAAAAGGGGAGCCTGATTGGTCTTCACGAACTCCACTCCACTCAGGTTTGCAGGAGAGAGGGCAATGCGCCTATCAGGTGCAGACTCAGCCAGTGCCTTTGTGCTGTCTTCATCTTTGTCAGAACGGAATATACAACCTCACATAAGTGGATCATCGTGAAGGGTAGTAGCAACAAAATGCTTGTTTTCCTCTGCACTGGATACTCCTGGGAGATGAGACTCAAGAATGCCTGACAACCTCATGACTTTTGGCATGTTTCTAATGTGCTGTCAAGGTCAGGTCTTTTAATTTGGAGTCAGCTGTAAATTAATAATTGACCTCTGGGGTCTCAACCTCAAAAGGAATTTTGTCACTGTCCACTTTCAAAGTTTGAAACTTCTCCTATTTACCAGTACTTGCATACAATACACGTGGGCTTTGCATCCTTATTTGCATTGGCACAATTGACAGAAACCATACCTGAAGAAATCATCTCTGCAGTGCTTTGTTCCCGAGTTAAATTTTTCCTTTTGTAGGCTGTTAAACAGAAGCCCTGAGCTATTACTGCTGCTGTCCTGCCAGAAATCAGATTCAGATGTGAGATCCTGACCAGTAGTTAGTACTGCCTATTTGTGTCTCTGGCCGTCTCTTTCTTGTAAGAAAACGATCCACCTTCACCATCCTCTTGCCTTGCCAGCCAGCAGCTAGAAATGGAAGAAGCTCTCCTTGATTTGGTGCCAAAAGCGCATACATAACGGGCATTTCCGTGCAGGGCGTATGACCTCATGCTGCTGCTTATGGCTGGAAGACTACATACAGCCTCATTTCCTTCTCATTTAAAAGGCGGCAGCCCGCCATTCTCAATACAACTGCTAGTAGCAGCTGTTGGATGCTTCTCCTGCGATCAGGAGCACTGTGGGAAAGCAGTGGCCGATTGCTCTGCAACCCTCCCGACATCCGCCCACAACTCACCCATGGGTCGTAACCCGCACTTTGTAAAACCCTGTTTTGGAAGAATTGGGTGACACAATAAGTTTCACTTCTTCTGGCACTTGGATTCAAATTCAAGCTTAACAGAATGGATTAAAGTTTCTTTCTATCTGTGATCTATTGAGCCAAATAATCACAGTCCAGAACCTAATGGGCAATGGCCTGCAGAATAAAAATATCGGAATTTAGCATTAAATATCAGTCAGTTGATGAGAGAAATGGAAAAATCCCTTGTGTAGCAGGGATGTTCTTTGAGATGAGAACCAAGCACATTGTTCGGATCGAGTTGATGGAACTTTCTTGGAATTTGTGTTGTGTATAATTTCCTAATGTTGTAATAGTTAGCCTTAATCATATTTTTTGAACATTTTTCAATGAATTGAATTTTAAAATTGATTCTTTCCTTCTATGCTGTGTCATCTTTGCTTGCCTGCATAAAATTGTTCAAGATTTCCGTGCTGTCAGTGTTGCATCATTGCGGAGCATCGATCATATTTTTTGAACTTTTTCCAGAATGTGACTCTTTCTTTATGCAATAAAGGAAAGTTTATAAGATGATTAATTGCAGAATGCAAAAAAATTAATTAGATCAAAGGCAAGCAATGATGGTTCCCTTAGCTGGAGAATCTAGAACAAGAGAGCACAGTTTCAGGATAATGCACCAGTCAATTAGGACTGAGATGAGGAGAAATTCCTTTTCTCAAAAAGGTGTGAATCTTTGGAATTCTGTACTCCAGTGGGTTGTAGCTGCGCAATCATTGGATGCATTTAAGCATGGGGAGAGGTGATTTTTGGTGTCTCAATTGAGGGATCTGGGGGGATGGAATTGGAAAGTGGAGTTGAAGCTCAAGATTGACCATGAGGGGGGTGTGTGTGTGTGTGAATGTAATGCGACATGAATCCCAGGTCCCGGTTGAGGCCGCACTCATGTGTGCGGAACTTGGCTATAATTTTCTGCTCGGCAATTCTGCGTTGTCGTGCGTCCTGAAGGCCTCCTTGGAGAACGCTTACCCGGAGATCAGAGGCTGAATGCCCTTGACTGCTGAAGTGTTCCCTGACTGGAAGGGAACATTCCTGCCTGGTGATTGTCGCGCGATGCCCGTTCATTCGTTGTCACAGTGTCTGCATGGTCTCGCCAATGTACCACGCTTCGGGACATCCTTTCCTGCAGCATATGAGGTAGACAATGTTGGCCGAGTCGCACAAGTATGTACCGACCTGGTGGGTGGTGTTCTCAAGTATAATGGTGCTATCCATGTCGATGATCTGGCACGTCTTGCAGAGATTGCCGTGGCAGGGTTGTGTGGTGTCGTGGTCGCTGTTCTGAAGGCTGGGTAGTTTGCTGCAGACAATGGTTTGTTTGAGGTTGCACGGTTGTTTGAAGGCAAGTAGTGGGGGTGTGTGGATGACCGTGGCAAGATGTTCATCTTCATCGATGATGTGTTGAAGGTTGCGAAGAAGATGTTGTAGTTTCTCCGCTCCAGGAAAGTACTGGACGACGAAGGGTATTCTTGTCAGTTGCGTCCCATGTTTGTCTTCTGAGGAGGTTGGTGCGGTTTTTTTGCTGTGGCACAATGGAACTGTTGATCGATGAGTCAAGTGCCATATCCCATTCGTACGAGGGCATCTTTCAACATCTGTAGATGTCTGTTACGCTCCTCCTCGTCTGAGCAGATCCTGAGTATCCGGAGGGCTTGTCCATAGGGGATGGCTTCTTTAATGTGTTTAGGGTGGAAGTAGGGTGACGTTGTCTCCCTCATAAGCTGCAGAAAAGGATGTCCCGAAGCGTGGTACATTGGCGAGACCATGCAGACGCTGCGACAATGAATGAACGGGCATCGCGTGACAATCACCAGGTAAGAATGTTCCCTTCCAGTCGGGGAACACTTCAGCAGTCAAGGGCATTCAGCCTCTGATTTTCAGGTAAGCATTCTCCAAGGCAGCCTTCAGGACGCGCGACAACGCAGAATCGCCGAGCAGAAACTTATAGCCAAGTTCCGCACACATGAGTGCGGCCTCAATCAGGACCTTGGAATCATGTCGCATTACATTCATCCCCACCATCTGCCCTGGGCTTGCGAAATCTTACCAACTGTCCTGGCTTGAAACAATTCCAACCTCTTTAACCTGTGATTATCCCTCTCTCTGGATCTGATAAGACTTAGTTACCTGCAAAGACTCGCATTCAAAGTATCGTCTTGCATCTTTGACTTTGTCTCTAGAAATGTTTCTGGAACCTACCTCTTCATTCACCTGAGGAAGGAGCAGTGTTCCGAAAGCTAGTGATCTGAAACAAACCTGTTGGACTTTAACCTGGTGTTGTAAGACTTCTTATTATACTGCAAGAACACTTGTAGCTAAAACAACAACAATTTATTAACATTAACTGTGGGTAAACGAAATGCAAAGCAACAGATGAAAAACCGCACGATCAAGCATAAGCAACCTCTCTCCAGCTTCCTCCAGCCAATCTGAGGGGTCACCTGACTCTGACATTCACTTAGGTGGGCAGTCGTGAATTACAACACAACCATGATATCACTGTACCTTTCTTTAGCGATTGAGCCATTAGCTATTGCTCTGAGGGCCTCAAACAAGTGGAGCAGGATAGTTAGGGTGGTGTGGAACACAGGGAGCAAAATTCTCCAGTCCACCTTCTGTTTTTTCCTGAGAAGTGTGCCCTTGCTGGCAGTGGGATTGTCAATTCCCGCCACCTGTCAATGGGATTTCCCATTGTAGCCACCCCACGCTGCCGGGAAACCGGATTTGGGGCCAGCTATGGGAGGCATAATGAGCTTGGGCTCCTTTTCTGGATACAAGTTAACTTTAGAGAAGAGAATTTTTTAGTCAACCCTTCAGGGAGGAGAGCCAGTCGGGGGGGGGGGGGGGGGGGGGGGGGGGGGGGGCCTGCTGCCTGCCGGAGTAGTTTGATGTCTTGGGGCCCAGGTGGCTTGGGATTGGGACAGCTCCATAAATTGAATTATACCAGCCTCGTGCATCGGGTCAGACCTGATCCGCAAAGATGGGACTGCCTCCCACTGTCCTTGGCGGGCCAGGTTCAATCAGTCAAGATGAACATCTTGACAAGATTCCTGTTCTTATTTCAGTGTCTTCTAGTATTTCTACCCAAGTCATTATTCCTAGCGGTTGAGTGGCTTATCAGGCTTATGTCAGGCTTCATATGGACAGGAAAATCTTTGAGGATTTGGAGGGGTATCCTACAGAGTGAAAGACAGTTGGGGGAGTCTTACTGGGCTGCCAACGTGGGGAAGATGTTGAGGTGGTGTGGGGACCCAGGTATACCCTGGGTGCAGATGGAGTCCGGGCATGTAGAGGGTCCAGTTTGGGGGCACTGGTGATGGCGCTTCTGCCATTTATTTTGGCAAACTATTCATCAAACTCAGTTGTTGTCTCCACTTTCAAGATATGGAGGCAACTCCATTAGCATTTCAAGCCGGGGTCAGTGTCAAGGCTGGCCACCATTTGTGTTAACCACTTCTTCAAACTGGCAAGGGTAGATGCAACGTTTGGGTTGTGGAAGGGGAAGGGACTGGAGTCACTGAGTATTTATTCCTGGAGGGGTGGTTTGCTAGAATTGGAAGATAAATTCGGGGTCTTGGACTCAGATTCATTTAGGTACCTCCAGGTACAAACGTTTGTTCGGTGGATGTTTCCGGCATTTCCGGTGTCGCTGCCATCATCCTTGCTGGAGAGGATCCTTTCCTGTTCTGGGTCAGAAGATAGTACGTCCAGCATATCTGGATGGATTTTGTGGGAGGATCTGGTCTTGGTAGAAGGAGTGAAGGCTACATGGGAGAAGGATCTGGGGTCAATATTGGAGGAGGAGGTGTAGAGCGAGGCCCTTCGCAGGGTGAACACGACATCACCGTGTGCGAGGCTGAGCCTGATCAAGCTCAGGGTAATGTTTATAGTGCACCTTACAAAAGCCAGAATGAGTTGTTTCTTTGCAGGGGTTGAGGAAGTGTTTGCAGCATTATCAGAGGAGGTATCAAGGGATTATGATGATGTATGAAAAGTTATTTTAAGTAATAATAATGATGATAATCTTTATTGTCATATGTAGGCTTACATTAACACTGCAATGAAGTTACTGTGAAAATCCCCAGTCGCCATATTCTGGTGCCTGTTCGGGTGCACTGAGGGAGAATTCAGAATGTCCAATTCACCTAACAACACACCTTTCGGGACTTGTGGGAAGAAACCGAAGCACCCGGAGAACACGCACGCATAGGGAGAACATGCAGACTCCGCACAGACAGTGACCCAAGCTGGGAATCGAACCTGGGACCCTGATGCTATGAAGCAAGGAGGCCCGCTAATCACATGCGCATTTTCTGGTCCTGTCCCAAGCTTGTGGGTTTTTGGATCTCTTTTTTCAGCACCATATTGGCTATCGTGAACATTGAGCTGGAACCCTGTCCCTTAACTGATATATCTGGGGTCTCGGATGTGCTGGAGTTGTGGACGGTTGCAGGACAGATTTCCTTGCCTTCGCCTTGTTGGTTGCTTGGAGGCGAGTCCTATTGAGTTGGAGGCTGGCGATGCCACTTAGTGCTTTGGCTTGGCTAGGGGACCTAATGGAGTTTTTGCACCTTTAGAAGGTCAAATATACCATGAAGGGGTCAACTGAAGGGTTCTACCAGGGATGGCAACCATTTATATTGTATTTCAAGGAATTGGTCACTGTTAGCTAATATATGGGGGGGGGGGGGGGTGGAGGAAACAAATGGGAAGGGGGCTGTTTAGATTAGCTTACTGTTTTTCTTTGTCAGTTTACTGTTGTTTGTGATTTTTTCTAAAATGACAGAAGCTTAATAAAAATATTTTTTGAGAAAAGGTCCCAGGTGTTTGCTCATTTGAAGAGTTTGAGCGCAGAGGTAGTGTTCTTGCAGGAGATGCATTTGAGGGTTTGGACCAGAGGAAGGACAGGTCGAGTCTCAGGTCTCTGGAGACTTCTGGGATAATTGAGATATGTAAGATGATAAAATGGATTGACAGAGGTAGACGTTTCCCCTTGTTAGACATTCTCCAACAGTGTCATAGATTAGGATAAGGGTACATGTTTGAACCTAGTTGGATAGTTGGAAGATTTTGGTTAGTCAGGTATCTTTTAGTAAATTGTTGTCGCCTGCAAATTGTTGTGCGTGCCATCAGCCCGATACTGTTAGCTCCCCTCCATTCTGGTGATTTCTCTGAAACACACATGAAGCAGTCCATTCTTCCAATTCTTTTACACACAGCATATCTTCCCTGGATTGTTTTGTAATGTCCCCTTTTCAGGTGAGAGCTCATAATTCCCAACAGTGAACCAGTTACATGTAACAGGAGATCACTATACACTTCCATCAGACCCAGTATCCCTGGATGGTTGTCTAATTTTCAGAGACTTGAAAATTCATCTTTGTTCATTAGACTGTCGAGTTGAATTTGAACCTATACCTACTCATCGAGATGGGAATGCTCCACTCAGTCCAGATTCATTCCCGTTGCATGCGAATAAGCAGAATGAATTTATCCCTAGAAACGTGGATCCTTATTCATGCTGTATTCTTCCTTGCTTTCTAACTCTGGGTCCATCTTGATCGTCTGAACTGCGTTTCAGACAGCTGTGTCACCCATCACCAAAACTGTCTATTTTGTTGTTCATAATATTGTCCATCTCACCACATCATTGTTATGTCTACATCCACACCCACCCGTACCATTCGAGTCTGAACTTATCTTAGTATTTTGGCTACCACCATTTACAATTTAGTGATTTTGTCTTGCACAATTAATTGAGACTGTATTATGATAACGAGCAAATGTAACTATGTATTAAAGCAACCATTTAGCCAGCCGCAGTGGAGGCATGTTCCAGAAAGGGATTTCCCAAATGCTTCTGACCACGGAACTCATTTGGCCTCCCTAGCATATTGCTGAACCCCAGAGAAACTGTTATTTTGAAGAGTTAAACCACAAATTGATATTTTTGTGTAGTTGGTACGAGCACACATTTATAAAGTCTTATTCCTTGCACATGTACATTATTAAAATTGAAAAAGTTCTGTTACTTAACAAATACTTCCAAGTCATGCCTTCAGGGGCAGCATACATTTTGTTTTCAATTAAGGGGCAATTTAGTGCAGCCAGTCCTACCAACCCTGCACATCTTTGGGTTGTGGGGGTGAGACCCACACAGACACGGGGAGAATGTGCAAACTCTACAAGGACAGTGAATGGGCTGGGATCGAGCCCGCGTCCTCTGCGCCATGAGGCAGCAGTGCTAACCACTGTCACCGTGCTACCCTTTCATTCTGCAATTTGATGGGAGGAGTAAGGCTGTTTCTTTTGCTCATAAATTTGTCTAATATTATACGTGCTGTTGCACACACGCTATGTGCTCTCTCACGCCGTGGTGTGTGCTCTTGATCCCCAAGTGCCCATGCCCCCTCCTCACACTGTACTTCGCACCTCTTGCTCCACTCCTTGGCCTCTCGTTCTCTGCCTCACGCCCCTAACTCTCTCATTCTCTCCCTCGTGTGCAAGCCCCTCCTCCTTTGCCCATGCATTTTTATTACTTCCAATTAGGTATCTTTGCTTGATTTAAAATGTTTTTTAATGGCTTCCTATTCCAGGGACATCACTTTAAGGCTGCTTATTTGTTTTCCAAGATGTACTTCAAAAATGGGTCGCACCTTGCGAGAGAATAAAGGCGCGTGTCCAGTAGAGAGCTGAATACATCAAACTCAATTGAAGTTGGATTCTATGAACTTTGTTGCTTTACACAAAGCAGTGAGCAGCACGCCTAGTGTAGTGGAATCCTGCTTCATGTTGTGAGACTTCCGGTGAACCAAACATCTGTACAGAAGTATTGCAACACTGATCTGAATGTTAAATTTTCACCTGTTTTTGGAAAGGTACGTAAAAGCTCGCAAGCGAAAGCCAGATTGCTGACCTGTTTGTCAGGTTGAGTTGCTCAGTCGTTTAGCAGGCAGCTGTTTCTAGAGACTAACTTAAAAAATTTTTTTTTTTTTTTTTTTTAAGAGTACCCAATTCTCTTTTTTCCATTTCAGGGGCAATTCAGCGTGGCAAATCCACCTACCCTGCACATCTTTGGGTTATGGGGTGAGACCTATACAAGGGGAGAATGTGCAAACTCCACACGGACATTGACCCAGGGCCGGGATCAAATCCAGATCCTGAGTGTGTGAGCAGTGCAACCAACTGTGCCACTGTGCTGCCCGAGACTTAACATTTTAAACAGCTGCGAAGGGCACGCTGGTAAAATCTATCTCCTTAAGTAGGTCTCCTAACCTTTGAGGTACTAGTATTGATTTCTGTGTTCCATAGGACTGCAACTGGTTGGAAGTGCATGAAAATAAATGGAGCATTCTAGTTTTGTACAGGATTTGAATGGAGAATTTCAAATATTTCAGCATGATCCTGACTCGTGTTCAGACAGCAGAATTAAATTGACAGAGCTTGCTTATTGACCCAGAATCCCCTCATTATCTATTTATATGTATATGCTAATTATTTGTACATTTTGCAGAATCTTTCTTTGTTTAAATAACATCTTCACATTTATAAAAAAGTTATGATTAAACATTCATGTACCATGATTGCCTTTTAATTGAATAGTTTCAGCTCGTGGCATGTATTTTTAAAAAATTGTCTTGTTTTAATTGTCTCTCCATAAGCCTTCTGCTAAAATAGTGCAAATGTGATTCATTACATTCTAGATTACGTTTTTTTTAAATGAAAAGGAATGGGGACAGGTACAAAGTCTTGCCTGTCTTGATCTCGTCTTTCAGTTGAATAACCAAATTTTCTTACAGTTTTTAATTCATGTGTTCCCTTTTATTGAAGTGCCGGCCTGGTATTTTAGCTTCAAAACATGACAGTCCGTAGTAAAGTTTAAAAACTCACCACTATTCTTAGAAATATATCCTATACCAAAAAGGTATTTTAAATGGTGAACAGGGATTCTCAGTCCCTGACTCCGATGCAGGTTTCGGTGGGTGCTATTCAGGTCAAACTATATTTCAAGTTACCCCCCGGTGCAACCCATACCTGGGTCCCGCATTACTAAGTAAGTAAAGTAGACTTGTGAATAACTCACTGTTTCAGGTTAAAACTTGTAAGTTATTTTATTATATATATTTTTTTCTTTTAAAAATGCAATCACTGTCAAAAGTAAAAAGATCTTGCTTCTGGATCCTTCTGGTTGGTTGAAGGGACCTTCAGGCCCAACTTGACAATCAATCTTTTTTAAAAAATGTGGTCTTCTTTAGATGTATTCGCTGGTGAGCTCGGTTGCTATGTCCTATCTTTCCCATGACCGAGCTGACTAAGCTGAATATGCTTGCTTCTCTTGTTCCTTCTCTCTGAGTTCTGGTTCTGGTAGTTCCTGCTCTGGTGTGTCGGTTTATATTCTCTTTCTAACAGTTACTACGTTTTTATGGCCTTACCGTAAAGTAACTATTATTCGACTTTGATTGTAAAAAGTATCTTTGATCTAAATATTCTAATACAACTAAGTATTCATTTTGACATGACCTTACCTCTCAGGTCTCTGATTATATTATTTCCTTTGTGATGTTCAAAGTTCCTTTGTGATATTCAAAAATGCTTTGGTTTCAGCAGAGGTGTGAATTTTGGTTTGGTTCCTGTCATTTCCATAGTTTTATTTTCCAATTATGTCCCCAGCTCATAATTTTGACTTTGATTTTGACTTTAAATTATGTTTCTTGTAGACTGATAGTCTCCAATTTTCTTTTAATTTACTTGATATCGGCAGAATTTCACTCTTAGAAATGTCAGCAAATTCAACTGAACCTTACTTTCCTTTCCAGTTGCTTACCAAGAGAGTTAATTTCAATGAAGGTGTGAAATATTGCTTTTAGCTGTGTGCTAAAAATCCACTTGGTTATAACTTGAGAGGGGTTTACATTTATCACTAACTCAACTGAAACTCTCATCCATGCTTTTCCAGATGCTTACTAAGATAGTTACTTTCAATGAAGGTGTGAACATTGTTTTTAGCTTCATACAAGAATCTTGTGTGTTTGGGAGAAAGAATCTGCATTTTATAATCCTGCTCTTTGCAGCTGCTGTTAACCCTTTGTGGGATCTTGCCGTGTATCCCCTCATGTTTCTCTCAGACCAGATATTGGCAGACTTCCATGTTTCAAATGACACATCTTTCCATATTTTCAATAACAATAGGTTTGTATGCCAAGTTTTTAACTAAGACTGCTGGCAGATTCGACGACTTAACTCCCTTAGTCCCATTGTGAAAACATGTTTCAGTATTGCTTTGTGTTACCTATTTTGTACATAGGCCTAATTGTCAACACAGTTGAAGTCCTGGCCCTTTTTATTTGGTTGGCTTGCAGATTTAATTGCTCTGAAATTTGGCTATTTATAATTTTATGACTATCCGTTATTAGATTATTGGAGGATTATAGAGCCATTCCATTTGTTCAAATTACAAGATTAAAAGCGGAAGGATGGTATGACAAATATATTGATAATTGCAGAAGCTTTAGAGCAACATTCATGATGTAATGTGTAACAGTACTCTGCAGTTCATGAACAGGTTGTGGGTTAGAGTGCCAAAAGGATCGACTCTAAATATAAAATATTTATAGGCTGTTGGTGCAAGTCTTCGTCTACTGATGAGACTCACAATAATTAATGTCACTATTGTTTGTGGCCTTCCACCCAACAGCCATTCAGGGTGGCAATTTAACACAGTCATTCATGACCAAAAGGAGTCCAGCTTTCTGTTGCATATGTTTGAAGTTTCCACCGGCCACATTTTGCTTGGACCACTACTCAACGCACAAGTTTCAAAAGCAGTAATAAAGATGCAGTTAAAATTTTACTTCAAAATTCCACAAAGTGTAATTATAGTTTCAAATCAGACTGAAGGTTATAATTGCTAAACTGACAGACAAATCTGCCTGAAAGACCAAATCTTAATGATTTAATGTTGAATTTGTTGTAGTAATATTTATCCTAAAGCCAATCTTTCCAGATAGTTGTCTACTGGTTAATGTGGAACTTCAAAAGGAAATAGACAAGATGATAGAATGGGCAGGCAGATGGCAGATTAAATTAAATGTGGAGAAGTATGAAATAATCCATTTTGATAAGAAGGACAAGGCGAGATTACATAAAATACAATATGTTTTTTTCATAAATGTTTTTATTGGCATTTTGAATTTCAAAAACTGAACTTTACAGAGAAAAACAAAATATCAATAGCATTAATCAATACAATAGTAACAAGAACACATGGGCCCTGAGCTGTCACTGTGTCTGTGATCGAGATCCCAATTCTAACCTACACATCACTAATGTAAGATATTATTTAATTTTAAAAAGGTTTCTTACTGGTACTCTTAGTGACAAAGAGTTAAGTGCAGCGTTACCCACATTTGTATGCATTGCCTGGACCCTTCACCTCATTTACAGATGGTCTTGTTTCTTTTCCCCCTGCCAAACCCCAGTCTATCGTGCACATACATGTCCCCATGTCTGTGTCCCTCTGTCCACGTCCCAAACGTGACGTCTATTCTCTTTGTGTGAGCCTGTGGTTTTTGCAGATGGGGCAACTATGGACATCTCGTGAAGTTTGCAGTGGCTCCTGAACTGGTTCCATGTCCTTAGGGTGGCCACTACCACCGGGCTTCAGACCTGTGTGTGTGGGGGTTGCCGAGAGCAGTGCAGTGCCTGGCGCTCTCAGACATCAGGGCCCCCTTTGACAGTGAGTTGTTGAGCATCACCCGCAGGTGCTGGGCCAACGCTGCTGAGAATTTTGTAAACACACCATCCCCGTAAATGTTTGTAAAGGCTTTGTTAATACGGTTCGGGTTCACTACCATCCTACAATTTCTGTCCCAACCTTGTGCTATCTTTCACGGCCGCCTGTTTTCTCAACTGGTGTGTCAGCATGCAGCTGGCCTTGTCTCCATGCTCGTAGAAGGTGCCCCATGCCTGGCAGAGCTGGTGGACTGTTGCCTTGTAGTGTGCAGGCCAAATTCCATCTGCAGCTTTTTCCTCTTCGCTAGCAATTCCACCGTTGGGGCCATGGAGTACTGCTGATACACCTCCAGTTTGGAGTCTATCAGTAACTGCTTGGCTGCCCTTTCTTTCCTACCCGAAGGGCCCTATATGCTATGATTTTACCCCTGATCACCGTATTCAGTGCCTCCCAGAACGTGGAGGCTGGTACCTCCCGTTTTGGTTGCAGGATACACCGTCGATGGCTTACGATATCTTTACGATATACGATATATGGTTTATGATACCTTATCTGCAAGGAGTGCTACATCCAGCCTCCATGAGGTCCGTTGGGCCCATCCGTACTCCAACCACATGTCTTTGTAATGTGGCGCGTGATCGGAGATTACAATTGCGAAGTATTCTGCCATTGTTATCTCTGGAAGCACCATTTTCCCTATGAAAAGAAAGCAATGCATGAGTAGGCCTTCTGCAGGTGGAAGAAGGAAAATAATTGTTTTTCTCTTGGGTGGTTGAACCTCCACGGGGTGCAGTCTACCTCTGGGGATTTGGCGAAGCCCTCCTCACTGACCAACTTCCCGAGAATTGCTGCCACAAATTCTGTGGGCCTTTTCCCTTCTGTTCCCTCCGGTAGCCCCACGATTTTCAAATTCTGGCGGCGCAACCTGCTCTCCGGATTGTCGACTTTGTCCTTCATCCCCTTCTGGGTTCTGACCAGGCTCATCACCGAGTGCTGCACTTAGGTTCCCTTGGTCTGTGGCGGCCTTTTCGAGGTCCCTTGTTGACTTCGGGGCCTTCAACCACTGCTCCATACTGACCATGCCTCTCTCATGGGGCCTTCGCCACTTCCACTGCTGTTTCGACGACACTCTGAGGCCTCTCCTCATCTCCTCCCTGTGTCCCGGAGCTCAGAGGTGATGAGGCCCGTCAGCCTGTCCATCAGCACCTGGGTCTGCGCTGTGAGCTCTGTGGGGCTGGCTCTCCCTGATTCCGTACCTCCACATGTGGCTGCCAGCGACAAGGTTGAGTTCCCCCATCCCTCATAAAAGGTACAAATTTGAGGGACCTGGGTGCATAATGTATTGAAGGGGACAGGACGGGTTGAGTGTGCGGGTAATAAAACATATTATCTCAATCTTTATTAATAGAGGCATTGAAAACAAGGAGGAGGTTATTTTGAACTTGTATAGGACACTGGTTGAGCCTCTGCTGGAGTATTACATCCAGTTCTGATCCGCACGTTTTGGGAAGGATGTGACTGCATGGGATAGAGCACAGAAAAGAATCATGTGAATAGTTCCAGAGATGATGTATGAAGTTTGATTGGGGAAGTTAGGTTTGTTTTCCTTAGAGATGAGAAGATTGAGAAGAGATGGATAGAGGTATTCAAAATCATGAGGGTAGATGGGGAAAAACGATTCTCACTCATGAAAGGATCAAGAATGTGAGGGTACAGATTTTAAAGTATGTACTTTGCAAAAGAAGCAAAAGTGACATGAGAAAAAAATGTTTTCACACGAGTGGTTAAAGTCTGGAATGCATTGCCTGAGTGTGTTGGAGGCAGATTCAAAATAAGCATTTAAAAGTGAATCACGTTATTTGAAGAGGAAGAATGTGCAGGGGAATGGCACAAAACAAATTGCTCATTCGGAGAATCAGCAGGAGACAATGGATCAGATGGCCGCTTCCTGAACTGTAACAAGTCTGTGGTTCTGTGTAAATGTGTTCGATGCAAAGTGATAAATTTCCATATTAATTTACTTTTGCCTGTTTTGTGAACTACGAAGTTTTGAAAGCATTTGTTGTTCAAGTTCTGAAGGTACTTTTTGATCTATGTGAATTATATTTCTGAAAGGGAGTTTGTCAATGGTCTTTAGTAATTCGAACAATTCTAAATTTGGACAAATGACCAGGGAACTAAGTTTATATGTGCTATGCCATTCCTACTGATAACTTCCTCTTTCCTGTGGTTATCACATTATTTAATTATGGAAGCATAGTAAAATTCTTTTAAAAAAATCCCTTTATCAGCTTATTAATGCACAGATTTTATTATTATTGAAAGCTTGAAAGATGCCACAAAGCAATTGGACATCACGGTGGCGCAGTTGCCTCACAGCCGGAGACCCGGGTGATTCTGGCCTCGGGTGACTATGTGAAGTTTGCATGTTCTCCCAAGTCTGCGTGGGTTTCGTCCAGATGCTCCGGTTTCCTCCCACAGTCCAAAGATGTGCAGGTTAGCTGGATTGGCCCATGCCAATCCGAGGTAAGGTTATGGGGATAGGGTGGGGGAGTGGGCCTAGATGAGTGCTCCTTTAGAGGGTTGGGGTAGACCCGATGGGCTGAATGGCCACCTTGTGCATTGTATGGATTCTGTGACCACAGGCTAGGAGGACTAGTCTCTGAAGAATAATCTATTTTGCTGTGGGTGATGGTGATTTAACAAGATGGTCTCTTGGCGAGGTGCTCCCAGTAGATGCCGAAAAAGCAATTCACAGCAGTACCCTTTTTTTCAGGGTGTATGCTAAAAATTCATTTTCGGGCATGCCTGGTATATATTCCTGACCCCTTAACTGGAGTAGTGCCTGCTGCACTTTTAATCTCCAGAAAATGCATCAGCTGCCTTACCCATCATCCTAGTGTAGAATATAATCATGTTAAGAACAGAACCAGGATCAGAACAATGAGCTAACCGGGAATTACACGCATTGCTCGTAGATTATACACTATTGTGCACCTCCAGACCTCAAATGTTAGTCCCTGTAATATCTCCATTTGAGGGACCTGGCAATACAGAATGTTCTGCATACAAAGCTGGTTAAAATCAAAACTGAGTCAGGAGCACCGAGAGCAGCAGTTCCGCAGAATTGGTATGCGGTCACCTGTTTCTGTGGGAAAAGGAAAGCAAAGCAACTGAGTCATTCTAAAGTACAAATGCGTAAGCAGGACTTGAGGAGAGAGCCTTGGACCTAGAGAGAATAGCATCCTGGAAAATGGGCTTAATCTGAAGGCTTCTAAATGATACATATGTCTGTACATAACTACATTCTGGGAGTTGAGCACAGATAACCAAATTATCTTGAGATGGAAAATGTGACGGAAAAATTTGCAGCTGTACTTCATAGAGGTAAAATACATGATTGAAGATTTTGCAACTGTTTCTTACGAAGATCGAAATTAAATTGATTCTAAAGCCAAGTATAATGCATTCTAATCCTCCCATCACCCTCCGAAACCGTCAACCACGAACCCCATCTTCCAGTTTTTTGGGGAAAATATGCCAATTACAGCTCATTCACAGCCAACAAAATGGCTATAAAGTTATTAATATAAAGTGCACAATCTTTCTTACTCACAAAATGGACAAAATGAATGTTGAAGCCTAGGAGAAGGACCCAGAGGAGCAAGCAACAGTGGGATCATGGACTGTGCTGTGAGTAGTTATTGGAGCTATACCCAGTCCTTCTTGAAAACATAAAATGTTTTCCCCTCTACTGCTTTCTGTGGTAATGAATTTCACAGCTCAGTACTCGCTGGGTGAAGAAATTTCTCCTAATGTTAGTCCTAAATATCCTCTGACTGTGACTTCTGGTTCTGGACTCCATCACCATTGGGAACATTCATCTGCAACTACTCTTGTCTTGTCCTGAGGTTTCAATTAGATCTTTATTTTTCTAAATTGCAGGGAACGTAATCCAAATTCTCCACATGTCAGTCCCGCCATTCCAGGAATCTGGCTGCCAACCAATTTTCTATCCATTTCCATGCACCAGCTCCATTCCCATGTGCTTTAATTTTACATGCTAATCTCACGTGGGATCTTGTTCAAAGTCCAAATAAACCACATCCACTGTTGCCCTCATCAACTGTACCAGTTACATCCGTGAGGAATTCCAGGTTATTTGTCAAGCATGATTTCCCCTTCGTAAATCCAAGCCTACTCTGTCCAATCCTACCACTGTTTTCCAAGTGCTCTGCTGTTAAATCTTTTATAATGGACTCTAGCATTTTCCCCACGTCAGGCTGACTGGTCTGTAATTCCCTATATGTTCTTTATCTCTTTTAAGTAGTGAGGTTCCATTAGCTAAGAATCAGCAGGAACTGTTAAGAGTCTACGGAATTGTGGAAGATGATTACCAATGCATCCACTAATTTTCAAACCACTACCATAAGTACTCTGGGATGTAGATTTTCAGTCCCTCGGAATTTATCACCCTTCAATCCCATCAGTTTCCCCAACACCATTTCTCTGCTAAAATTGATCTCCTTCAGTTCCTCTCTCTGACTAAACCCTGCGTTCCCCAGCATTTCTGATTATTTGTGTCCTCATTTGTGAAGACAGAACCAAAGTATATATTTAGTTGGTCAGCCATTTCTTTGTTCCCCATTATAAATTCCCCTGTTTCTGACTGTAAGGGACCTACATTTGCCTTCAATTTTTTTCTCTATACATATTATAGAAGCTTTTGTCATCACTTTTTATGTTCTTCGCAAGCTTACTCTCGTACTCTAATTCCCCCCCCCCCTTAATCAAACCCATTGTCCTCCTTTCCGGAATTCTAAACTGCTCCCAATCCTTAGGTCTGCTGTATTGTATGGCCAATCGGTATGCCTCTTCCTTGGATCTAACACTATGTTCCATTTCCCTTGCATGGTCTGGCCACCTTTCCTGTTTTATTTTTGCACCAGACTGGAATTACCAATTGTTGCAGTTCACCCATGTGCTGTTTAAATGTTAACCATGCACTATCCACAGTCATCCCTTTCAGTAACGTTCCCCAACCCATCGTAACCAACTTGCACCTCATACTATTGTCGGTTCCTTTATTTAGGTTCAGAACCATAGTCTCAGAATCAACTGCATCACTCTCCATCTTGATAATAAATTCAGTCATAGTATGGTCACATCCCCAAGGGGCCTTGCGTAACTAGATTTTAAATTATTCCTTTCTCATTAACAATACCCAGTCTAAGATCATAGATCATAGAATTTACAGTGCAGAAGGAGGCCATTCGGCCCATCGAGTCTGCACCGGCTCTTGGAAAGAACACACTACCCAAGCACACACCTCCACCCTATCCCCATAAGCCAGTTACCCCACCCAACACTACGGGCAATTTTGAACACTAAGGACAATTTAGCATGGCCAATCCACCTAACCTGCACATCTTTAGACTGTGGGAGGAAACCGGAGCACTCGGAGGAAACCCGCACACACACACGGGGAGAACGTGCAGACTCCACACAGACAGTGACCCAAGCCGGGAATCGAACCTGGGACCCTGGAGCTGTGAAGAAATTGTGCTAACCGCTATGCTATTGTGTCTGTTCTCTTTGGTCATTCAACGTAGTGGTCGAGAAAACGATCCCATTCACACTCCAGCAATTCCTCCTCTACGGTATTGTTACTATTTTGATTTGTCCAATTGAATTTTCAGCCTAATAGCTGCAGGAGATTCCTGCACTACCTGTCTTATCCTCTTACTCTGCCTCTTGGTCACCCATCCCCATCCTGCCTGTGGAGATTTATCCTTTGGTGTGACCATCTCTCTATATGTCCAAAATTCATTCCGACTCGAGGATGCTCCATCGTGTCCTCAGCTGTCCTTTCAGCTCCAAAATCTGGGCCTCCAGGAGCAGTTGGGGACTCCTCTTGTCCAGTGCCCCGGGTCAGATTGTGCACATTCCGTCTTCCCACATAGCCCAGGAGGAGCACACTATGGCTTTGAGCTCCCCTGCCAATACTTACCCCTCGAAATTAAACCTTTTGGAGGATACTTAAATAATATCAATCACTCTCGAACCCTTTACCCCATGCAATTGTTAGTACAGAATACAGCCCGTACAATTTATTTTAAAATAAATTTAGAGTACCCAATTCATTTTTACAATTCGGGGGCAATTTGGCATGGCCAATCCACCGAACCAACACATCTTTGGGTTGTGGAGGTGAGACCCACAACCCACAGACATGGGGGGAATATGCAAACTCCACACGGACAGTGACCCAGAGCCAGGATCGAACCTGGGACCTTGGTACTGTGAGTCAACAAGGCTAACCCACTGCGCCACCATGCTGCCTCCAGCCCGTACAATTTTAGACTGCAAAACATAAGACCATACAAACTATAACCAATCGGGTGCTTTCGCTGCCCGCATCACTTTTGAACCCTGAAGTCATCTCAGGAGCTCCAAACTCCAAGCTTCCACTCTGCTCTCAGCCTTGCTCTTTCTCGCATTCTTTTATCCTTCAGGCTCTGCTCTCCATTCAGCTGAGGGAAGAGCAGATAGGTTGTCTTGTGGCCTACATACTATGTTCTATTTATCTCCACAGCTCAAACCTGACTGTTAAGCAAATTATTGGAATATTTTGCTAAAGTGGTGATTTGTTTTGTGCGCGCTACTTTATTTACACAACTATGGCAGTGAGGAAGATTATTTGGAGGAGATTTAGAAAATTACACAGCTTGAAATCTAAGTCTATTTCAAGTCCTGCTTAATTGATTTCCCCCAAGTGAATACCACTAAATCTTGTGGGTAATTTATTGGCACTCCTGTTTGGCTGAGTTTGGTATCACCACAATTACAGAAAGCACACTACCCACACATAACAGTTGCAGTGTACGTGAAGTAAAAGGCCAGCAATATCCTAAGTAATTTCACTCACTAAATAGCTAAACAAAGAGATGGGGCGGGGGCGCAGTATGAGGAGAAAATAAGAAAGTGTGATGTAAGTGGTAAACGCCACGAGTAACAGCAGGTATCGAAATCGAGGAGAAATGGAAACCCTCTGGGCATCTGAAGCCCTCAGGGCATCTGTGAACCAAAGAGAAATGGAGACTGATCGGCATGTGTCTTTTAAAAAAATTATATATTCATTCAGTGCATGTGGGAGTCACTGGCTGGGCCAGCATTTATTGTCCATCCCTAATTGCCTTAAAACTGAGCAGATTGCTCGGCCATTAAGAGCCAATTAGATTCTTGATCTTGAGTAGCATGTAGGCTGGACCAGGTAAGGCTGCAGAGTTCCTTCCCTAAAGGACATCAGTGAACCAGATGGATTTTTAATAACAATCGACAATGTTTTCATGGTCATTATTCGACTTTTAATTCCAGATTTTTATTAAATTAAATTTCGCCATCTGCCATGGTGGGATTTGAACCCTGGATTATTAGTCGAGTGAGAATACTGCCACACTATCCCCTCTCCCTGTAAATTGAGGAGAAATGAGTTTTGGTCGGTGAGTATCTGTAACTGAAGGAGAAATCTTAGAATCCCTTCAGCGCAGAAGGAGGCCATTTGGCCCATCGAATCTGCACCAACCCTTCAAACGACCACCCTATCTAGGCCCAATCCAACGCCCTATCCTGTATCTCAACCCAACCTTTTGGACACTTAAGGGGCCAATCCACCTAAGCTGCACATGGTTAGACTGTGGGAGGAAACTGGCTATGGGGAGAAGGCAGGAGAATGGGGATGAGAAAATATCAGTCATGATTGAATGGCGGAGCAGACTCGATGGGCCGAGTGGCCTGATTCTACTCCTATGTCTTATGGAGCTCCTGGACGAAACTCACACAAACGTGGGGAGAATGTGCAGACTCCACACAGACACCTGGGGCCGCAATCAAACCCGGGTGCTGTGAGGCAGCAGTGCTGAGCATTGTGCCACCGTGCCGTCCGACAATTGGGAAGGTGGGTATGGTCTTGGAAGAGGGTGCGAGCATGAGGCGGTGGAGAGAGCAGAGTAGCAACAGACACCATGTACAGCTCCCGAAGCTATGGTCAGCTATGGTCATCTCCCCGCATTGATGAACAGGTGCACACTGGTGACCTGAGCGATGGAAGAAACTGCACACCTTGGTGCTTCTGTGGGACGGCATGGGGGCACAGTGGTTAGCACTGCTTCCTCACAACACCAGGAATTTGGGTTCGATTCTGGCCTTGGTTGACTGATGTATGGAGTTTGCACGTTCTCCCTTTGTCTGTGTGTTTCCTGCGGCTGCTCTGGTTTCTTCCCACAGCCCTAGGTGGATTGGCCATTATCAATGTGCGGGGTTATGGGGGCAGGACAGAGGAGTTGGCCTAGGTAGAGTGCTCTTTCGGAGGGTCAGTGCAAACTGGATGGGCTGAATGGCCTCCTTTGGCACTGTAGGGATTCTATGAAAGTGCATGTGTGCAACTGTGGCTGATCAACATTGAGTGAGTGTTCCTTTTTTGGATTTTGGTTGTATCCTTGTGAAAGTTTTGTGGATAGTGGCCCTAATGATGGTCAGTGATTACCATATGTTCCCTTTGTCTGGACAAACCATTTTGATATGATGCCCATTTCTAGTTCATGCCAATCAATTGAAGGAACAATTTGGAGTAGATCACATAGAATGGTTGATAACTTATCCAGATTCGAGAGAGTCAGTGCATGCTGGAAAATGTGTAGACAAAAATAATTAAAAGAAGGGAATGTAAAGCAGCAAGATGTAGGATGGTAAATCATAACCATGACAACAGTAAATCATAACCATGACAACAGAAAAGAAAAGGTACCAGTCAAACCAACGGGGGAAACCACAAAGATCTGGATTATAACAACTATAGATGTAACAATGAAAATTCCCATGAGAAGCATGTATAATGTTGAGAAAGTAACATTCTACACCATTGTAATGTAGCCCTGACGTGACCTGAGATTGTAGTGAAATCAATTATTCATATAAATTGTGCTAATGTAACCCAGATTGGAAAGTGACTGAGCATGGGAAAACAGCATACTATTTTAGGAATACTAATAAGAGAACAAATGCATCCTTGCACTCTGATCTGTCATGTCACTTAGTCCTCCGGAAACCATAATGGTAGGTGTAAGAAATTTTGGTGCAGTGTCTTCAGCCACTCTTTCTATTACAATAAATATGATTGCATATAATAAAGTCAGGTTGTTGGTTGTCTTGTTTGCCTGGGCAGCTTTCATCAGACCGAGAAAGATATTTCAGATTTGATTGGGTTGAGATTGCCTGCGTTGTCCTGCTCTTGGGCCTGGGTCGTCGATCAGTGTTCCAGATATTTTTGTTGTGTTCTGTACTGTAGTTATTGTTGACAAATGGCCACTTCAAACAGCATCTGTTGGGGGGGCTGGAGCCGTAACCCATGAATAAAGAAATTAATCAAACTGAACTGTTTTCTTGCTGTGGTAGGATTAATAACTTGCCGCAGCATCCTGATAGCTGCACATCATTTGGAACATTGGTTTTGAATTGTAATAATTATTTTGTATGTTTCCAAATCTTATGCAAAATAAGGGAATAGATCACGTCAACTCACAGACCTCCAAAGGTCAGTGAGGGGAACATTTCAGACTGTATATCAAATACATATTTGCAGTCACCCAAAAATTTTGTAAAAGAAAGGTTTTGTCCAAAATATTTCAAAACAGAACTGTCTATACAATCACTTCATATGCCAATTTCCATATCATAATCAAGGAATTTGCAGGAAGTTTCTATATTTTACAAAGTAAATGACTGATGGATGTGAATTGTGATTCAAACATCCATCTTTATATTAAGTGACAATCACAAATGTTATCCTTTAATTGAAATGGGTGATGGTGATGTGACAGTCATCAGTGGATAATTGCTGATGTGCACTGAAATGGATGGGTGTACTTGCTCGGATACCTTAATTTTCAAGAAGCCATTCACATTTGGTGCCTCTGGAGCTCCAAATACATAGAACATAGAACAGTACAGCACAGAACAGGCCCTTCGGCCCTCGATACAGGAGAGTAACATCAATAGCCCAGCTTCCTTTGTTTTAATATAATTTAAGCTGTTTTGCATATTTTTCGCAGGGGCAATTTAGAGCTCGAGGGGAGTGAGGCCATAGAGTGACCAATTTTAGCTGTGTAACGGGCAGTTTTTTTGAAGGGCTTGATCCTTTGAAACTCTTGTGCAGCCGCATATCCGCACATTTTGCCAGGAACATTGGGAGTGATTTGAGGAGAATTTAAAAATGGAGGCATTAATTAAATTGAAACTTAATGTAGATTAGTAAACACATGGGTGATGGGTGAGCAGGACTTGGTGTGAGTTCGGACACAAAAGCACCGTTTTGATGGCCTCAATTTGGAGAAGGTAGAAAGTGCAAGACCAGAAGTATATTGAAGTAGTCAAGTCAAGAAGCAACAAAGACATGGATGAGGGTTTCAGCAACAAATTTGCTGAGGTAGAGGTGTTATTAGGCAAGTCAAGGTGGTTGAAATAGACAGTCTTAGTGTTGGCATGGCTAGGTGGAAGCTTACCTTGGGGTTAAATATGAGGACGGTTGCCAAGGAGATGGTTGGAGTTTGTGGTGAGGATAGAAGGCAATGACTTTGATATTCCTAGCATTTTGTTGGAGGAAAGGCCTGCTCACCCAGTTCTAGTAATCAAACGGAAATAATAATAATAATCCTTATTATTGTCACAAGTAGGCTTACATTAACACTGCAATGACGTTACTGTGAAAATCGCCTCTGGCACCTGTTGGGGTACACAGAGGGAGAATTCAGAACGCTCAATTCACCTAACAAGCATGTCTTTCGGGATTTGTGGGAGGAAACCGGAGCAACCGGAGGAAACCCACGCAGACACGGAGAGAACATGCAGACTACGTACAGACAGTGACCAAGCCGGGAATTGAACCTGGGACCCAGCGCTGTGAAGCAACAATGCTAACCACTGTGCCACCATGCCAGAAAATGCTTGGTATAAGCAACAGATTGGAAAACATTTGCGGAAAGAAAAGATTAATTCATTTTTTAGGTGTGGGCCTATTCATCAGCTGTTAGCTTCACAGATCCTGCCTGCTTCAATTTAAGAGCAAAGTGAGAGCATAGATTATGGTTACAGAAAAAGGAAAGCACCTGTGAGGAATTTGGTGTTGCGGAGATGAAAGAAAACAATCTTATTTTTATAAATTTAGAGTACTCAATTCATTTTTTCCAATTAAGGGGCAATTTAGCGTGGCCAATTCACCTACCCGGCACATCTTTTTGGGTTGTGGGGGCGAAACCCACACAAACACGGGGAGAATGTGCAAACTCCACACGGACAGTGACCCAGAGCCGGGATCGAACCTGGAACCTCGGCGCCGTGAGGCAGCAGTGCTACCCACTGCGCCACTGTGCTGCCGAAAGAAAACTCTTGATGATTTATAAAATGTGGGAGTAGACTTGAGGTTAAGCTGTACATCGGGACTCTGCATCTCTAAGCTAAGCAACGGAAGTAAATGAATTTAAAGCTGGTGATGCGGGTGTGTCTGTCTGCACGTGCACACAAGGGATGGGGGGGGGTTCATGTTGAGTTGATGCACTACTCATTCATGGTAAACATCACAGTTTGAAACCTGGTCCCATAAAATTCGAAGTTAATCACAAATGAGGAAGGCCATTTCCCTCCTCAGTGACGCTTAGAGTGAGCCTGTAGCAACATCTAGTTGTTTCTTAAATCATTTTGTTCTTTTTTCTCTTCTGTACTATCTGTTTCTTCCACAAATTACTGCATGGGGTTATGGTGGCATGGTGCTTATGTTACTGGACATATCTGAGAAGTCTGGCCAAATGATGTGGAGACATGAATTCAAATGTGACCAAAGGTGTGCATGGATTGGCCATGCTAAATTGCCCCTTAACGTCCAAAAGGTTTGGTGGAGCTCATGGGTTATGGGGATTGGGTGGAGGCGTTGCCTGAAAAAGGGCCAGTACAGACTCAATGGGCCCAATGGCCTCCTGCACTGTTGGGATTCTGTGAGTAGTTGTTGAATTTAAATTCTCTTCCTTGTCTTTTGGAATAAAAAGCTAGCATCAGTAATGATAACCATGGAAGAATCGGATTGCCACAAAGTCCAACTGGTTCACTGATTTCCTTTTATGAAGGAAATCTGCTGTCTTCATGGGTGAAGAAGCAGAATGTCCTGATATCAGTCCCCAAATTACCTTTTACTTCGCAAGCTATGTTCCCGAGTGCCCCTGTAGTTTAAAGTAATAGTCTGCATTTACTTTTTCTGCACACTTAATATTTCTAACTGCCAGCCTTGGCACAGAGGGTTGTGGATTCAAACTCCACTCGAGTATGTATCTAGGCTGATGCTTACGTGGAGTGTGAAAGGAGTGTGACTCTGTCGGTGATGTCCTTGGATGTTAAACCAAGGTCATGTCTTGACTGCTTAGGAGAACATAAAACCATGGTACTCTTTGAATAAAGTGAGGTGCTGTTATTCAGGTGTCCTGGCCAACATTTATTACTCAACCCACACCACTACAACAATTTATGTGGATATTTGCCTCGTTGGTGAGAGTTTACTGCACATAAGTTGACTACAGTATTTGTCCACATGACAGCAATGGCGACACTTCAACAATGCTTTGTTTGCTGTGCAGTTTTGGTGACATCTAGAGGATGTGAAAGGCTGCATAATTGCCAGTCTTGGATTTATTGCTTATTTATTTCAAAGATCACCTTTTGGAAGCCTGCTCTCTAAACTGAAAACCCCAAACTTTTCCATTCTTTCTTTTAATTCAACTTCATAGTTATCAGAACGACTTTATGCACTTGAGTATTTTTGATGTCCAGAACCAAATGCAATATTGAAGGTTGGGTTCAACCACAAGACCACTGTAAGGTTTGATCAACACCTTCTCTTTGGCACCATTGACTGATGCTTTGATTGTTGCTTAATTTTAGTCGGATATAGAGTATCATATCTTCAAAAGCTCCTCAGCCCCAAATTGTTTTTCAACTGAAGGTGGTCTGTCAGTCAAACAGGCTACTTTGTTCTGGATGATGTTGAGTTTCTTGGCTGTTGTTGGAGCTGTTCTCATCCAGGCAAACAAAGATTAATCCACCAGACTGTTGACTGCTTTTTAGATGGTGGTCAGACTAGGGGAGTCACGGGTGAGTTATTGAGAGAATTTTCAGCTTTGGACCTGTTCTTGTAACCACAGTATTTATATGGCCAGTCCAGTTCTCTTCTGGCCATCGGTAGCCCTCATGATGATGAGAGTGGGGGATTCAGTGAAGGTAAGTAATGCCATTGAATGTCATGGGGAGATGGTTAGATTCTCTTCATGGAAATGGTTATTGCTTGACACTTGTGTGGCACGAATGTTACTTGTCACACAAGTCCAAGCCTGAATATATTGTCCAGGTCTTCCTGCATTTGGACATGAACTGCTTGAGTTGTGAATGGTGCTAAAGTTGTGCAATCATCCACAAAAATCCCCACTTCTCACCTTATGAGAGCAGTTGACGTGGAAACAGCTGCCGATGGTTGCGGCTCGGACAATAGCACCTTCGGCAGCAATGTTGTGGATCTGAGACAGACCTCCAACAGCCACGGCTATCTTCCTTTGTGCCAGATCTGACTCTTGACAGGAGAGAGCCCCCTTCCTCCTGATTCCCATTGACTTCAGTTTTATTTGGCTCCTTGATACCACACTCTGTCAAATGCTGCCTTGATGTCAAGGGCGGTCACTCTGACCTCGCCTCCGGAATACAATTATTTTGTCCATGTTTGGACCAAGGCTGTACTGGGGTAATCAGCGAGAAGTTTCCCTGTCCATGTTTGGCCTGATGCTATGTGACTTCATGGGACTCAGAATCTTATGCTGAGTATTTCCAGAGCAACCTTCTCCTGATTATACACCACTGTGCTGCCACCTCTGGTGTGTCTGTCTTGTTGGAGATGGGGCAGGGCATAACAAGGATAGTGGTGTCTGGTGTATTGTCTGTCAGGTATGACCCCGTACGTATGACTATCAGTTTGTAGCTTGACTTGTCTGTGGCACAGCTCTTCCAATTTTGGCACACACCCTCAGATAGTAAGGAGGACTTTACAGGGTCGACAGGGCTGGGTTTTTCATTCATTTCCGGTGCCCAGGTTGATGCCGAATAAATTCATTTGGTTTCATTCCTTTTTGTAGACTTTGTAGCAGACTTCACAACTGTGTGACTTGCTAAGCCATTTCAGAGGGCATTCAAGATTCAACCTGGAGACACATGTAGGTCAGACCAGGTGAGGGCAGCAGAATGAATTCCCTAACGGGCATTAATGAACCTGAAGGGTTTTCCCGCCACGATTAACGTATCTTTTATTCCTGATTTTTTTTTTGTGGATTGAATTGAAATTCTTACTGGTTGCCAGTAGAGAATTAGCCTCTATTAGTCCATTGACATTACCACTACGCTACCCTCTGCATTCTACTCATTCTAGGCTATTTAAAACAAATATTTACAAAGTACCTGTATTGTCCATCTTCCATCCTGTGTGTAGCATTTCAAATTGTCCCAGTAAATCCAGCTTGCTGTTTCAACTCCCTTCCTAATGTGTCAATAGCTCATTGTTTAATTTCTGAGCTGTCTTTCAATACCATGCTTCTCTGGTATTGACAAATCTGCATTGAGTTATTTAGGTAAAGGAGAAAGATAGTGGCTGCAGCCACGGTCGCTGCTCAGTACATTGCCCCTTATGTACTTGTTTTCTATTCTTCAAATTGTATCTTATCAATTCCTAGGCTTTACTGTGAATCCCTGTGCTGAGCCCCAATGTATATCTGTTTATAATGTTATGATACGGTTTATTTTATTATATAAACAGTTCTTGGCGATGTTAAAAATAAATGACTAAAGCTGGTTAAAGTGATTTTAATGAATAATTTAACTAGTTGGCTGGTGTATTTTCTATAAAAGCAGCCAATGCAGTTATTTTCTGCATACCGTAGATATTTATGCATGCAAGAGAGACTGCAGACATATATATGTCTGTTAAGTCATGTCTAGAATTAGTGTTGGGTTAACTGGACCTCATCTTCAAACACTATCCTACTGTACCAAGCTGTAGTTCATTTTCATTGTTGTGGTCACATACAATTGCGGACTTCAAGCTCTTGCCTTTATGCAATCCTTTCAAACACCTGTGACCAAGAGATCTGGAATTGATGGTATGGCCCTAAGGAGGATAATCTTGATCAACTTTATTAAATACATTTGTATCATTGAAACATGGCTAATCTTAGAAGAAATGTCACCTTTGGTTGTAATTCCAAAAAGGAATTTATCCACATCTTGAGGTAACAAAGTAGTCCATTATCATTTGTATCTGAAATGTTAAATTAGTTTTTTGGTAAAGTTCATCAAGCTTGTCAACAATTAGTCAGTGATCGAATGGAAGATTAAGAGTTGTGTATATTGTACATTGTGTGCATGATTGATTTGCTCTTTACCAGAACATTCTGATTTTTGACTCTGATAAAGTTTCAGCATTTTGGAGAATACGCAAGTTTCCCTACTAAATAATTATAGAAACGCATATGTCACAATCGGCAAAGTACTATGCTTGTTTCTTGATACCAGTTTGTTCCAGTAATGGACATATTTTGACCTCAATGACTCAGTGAACAAATCCGGTGCTACAGTGGTTAAGACTGCTGCCTCGCAGCTCCAGGGGCTCTGGTTCAATTTTGGCCTCGGGTGACTGTGGGGAGTTTGCACTTGCTCACCGTGTCTGCTTGGGATTCCTCCGGGTGCTCCGGTTTCCTCCCATAGTCCAAAGATATGCAGATTAGGTGGATTGGCCATGCTAAATTGTCCATAGTGCCCAAAAGGTTAGGTGAGGTTACTGGGTTACGGGGGTAGGGTGCAGGCATGGGCTTAAATAGGGTTCTCTTCCAAGGGTTGGTGCAGACTTGATGGGCCGAATGGCCTCCTGCACTTTAGGGTTTCTATGAAACACCCATATTGTGAAGTGATAACCCACAAGCAGAACAGAGAACAAATCCACTTTTGTAATTTTAACATTGTAATTGCCTATGTATTGTTTATCCCATCAATCAGTTCAGATAACTATTTCATCTGAAGTATCTGTACAGCTTTTCTCATGAATCATGTATAACACTGGCCATTTAATGGTTAGACGTGCTGGCAAGTGTTTCCACTACTTAGGTCTGTCCTCTTGGATAGTTGGTATTTGAGTGTTGCAGATTTCCAGCTGCTGAGAATGAGTATGAGCGATACATTGGAGTTGTATCTTTGAAGGCAGGGGGAGTAGAGCAAAGGACTGACTATTATCTCCTAGTCGTTCCTGATTATGATTCCCACTTCTAGTATTAATTTCTCTAACCTCCTTCTCTTCCATGCATCTGTACATCAATCTGTCATGGTTCTGCTGTCGCACATCAAACGTGAGCCTGCTCTGCATCAATCTCTGGAGCATTTGCTCAAGTGGGACAAGGCCGTCACCACTGACAGTCCATTGCAGGTGATT
This sequence comes from Scyliorhinus canicula, assembly GCF_902713615.1. Taxonomy (NCBI): domain Eukaryota; kingdom Metazoa; phylum Chordata; class Chondrichthyes; order Carcharhiniformes; family Scyliorhinidae; genus Scyliorhinus; species Scyliorhinus canicula. Next base: position 33,261,819 of record NC_052154.1, on the reverse strand, counting down.
CTATTAATATTCTGGCTCAGTTTAAAACCTAGTTTGTGGGTTTTGCCTTCTTTACACTTGACAAAGCCTCCCTCCCTAGCTGGCTGTACAATGTGCATCACTTGCCCACTCGTAGTTGATACAGCAATGGCATAGCTCTTAGTGCCGAATCTTATCTTTGTCTTTTCTGTGCTGCTCTTGGAAGTACATGTTTTTTTCTACCATTTGCTTATAGGATTTATAGGGGCTGGTATAGCACAGTGAGCTAAACAGCTGGCTTGTAATGCAGAACAATGCCAGCAGCGCGGGTTCATTTCCCGTACTGGCCTTCCCGAACAGGCGCTGCAATGTGGCGACTGGGGACTTTTCACAGTAACTTCATTGAAGCCTACTTGTGACAATAAGCGATTATATTATATTATAATCACCACCATCTAGCACCCTAAAGTATGGCAGGTTCCTTAATTTTTTGGGTAGTGTCTGTGCCAAATGTTTTATTTTCCTCTGTGATTTTGGCCTCCCTTGTCTAATTTCCCTGCCCTCCGATTTTCATTCAAATTCATTCGCCCTTTATCAGTTGTATTTTTAAAAATTGTCTTATCCAGACATCTAAGAAATCTCCATTGTTGAGTATGTTTAAAACAGATTAAATTTTTGGATGCTAAGGGAATTCAGGGTATTCCATAAAGAGGTATTATAAAGCTTGGTGATATTTTAAAATTGATAAATCATAAAGACCGGACAAGATGCATCCAAGGATACTGAGGGAAGTAAAGGTGGAAATTGCAGAGATGCTGGCCACAATCTTCCAATATTCCTTTATTACAGTTGCAATTCCCCAGAGGACTGGGGAATTGCAACTTTTGCACTTCGTTCAAAAAAGGGTTTAAGGATAAATCCAGCAACTACAGACCAGTTTCCCCATAGTTGTGGGAAAACCTTTAGAAATGATAATCTAGGTCAAAATTAACTTTCAGTTGGATACATGCGGATCGATTAAGGAAAGCGAGTGTGGATTTGTTTGAGGCAAATTATATTTAACTAACTTAATGAAGCTTTCGATGAGCTAACTGAGTTGATGTGTACGTGGATTTCCAAAAGATGTTCGATAAAATGCTTGTTAACAGAGTTACAGCCTGTTGAAAAAAACGGGCAGTGGTAGCTTGAATGCATAGTTCATTGGCTGAGTAACAGGAACTCGGGAGTCGTAGTGAATGGTTTGATTTTCACGGACTGGACGAGGGAATACAATGGTAGTTCTCCAGGGGTTGGTATTAGGACCTCTGCTGCTCTTTAGCTACGTCAATAACCTAGACTTGTGTGTGTGCACAATTTCAAAATTTGCAAGTGACACACGTGGAAATATTGTGGACTGTGAGAATTGTGACAGGCTTGGGGACATTGCAGGCAGGTGGAATAGGCAGACAGGTGGTAGATGAAACTTAATGCCGAGTAGTGATAAGTGATACATTTTAGCAGGAAGAATGTGCAGAAGCAATCAAAAACAAAGGATAATGACAGCTAGACCTGGCCAAGCGAAAAGGCAACGTCCCCAAGTCTCTCCCCTCCCTGGGGAATTCACCAGTTCAATTTGTACCCCGAGATGGTAGCTTAATTATCTCCTCTACATTGGAGAGTGGATCCTTTATATACAACAGATCATCTACATATTCCCCTCCACCCAGTCAATTACCTCAAAGCGATGGCTAGAGGCTGAATTGTCAAGGCAAACAATAGCGGAGACAATGGGCAAACCTGCCTCATACACCTGTTCAACTGGAAATATCCTGAGCTCAAGGTATTCATTGGAACACTCTCATTGGGAGCTCTGTACAGAAGACTGATTGAAGAGATAAATGTAAGCCCAAAACCAAACTTCCCAAAGATCTCAAACAGATAGTCTCCACTCTACCCCGTCAAATGCTTTTTCAGCATCCATTGAAATAATTTGGTTCATGGACTTGAGACAAGGACAAGATAAGATGTATGTTGGTTGATAGATGCCGACCCTTGACAAAACCGGCCTGTTCCTCTGAGATCAACACTGGGAGACTTGGTTCCAAGCGCATTGTCATAACTTTCGGTAGCAGCTTAATTCAGTAACAAAATAGCATGATATGATCCACACTCTGTCGGATCCTTATCCTTCTTCAAAATCAAGAAGATCGTGTCCACGCCAGTATTATTGGAAATCCAGGGAAAAGGGGGACGAGCAAAAGTCTGGCAGCAAGTTTGGTGGGGAGTTCAGCACGAGGAAAGATGGCGGGAGCCAGCTCACCGAGTGGGGTCGTACCCATCAAGGTGGATTTGCTGGCCGAGGTGATGGCAAGGGAGTTTGAGCGGCTATTTTCGAAGCACTTTTCGAAGCATCGCAAGGAGATGATGACCTCGCTCAAGGAGTGGGTGATTGAGACTCTTGCCCCGATGAAGGTAGCTCTGTCAAAGGCATTGATGGCAGTGCGGGAGTAAGGAGAGATGTTGGAGGGGGTGGAGGAGGCATTGTCGCAGCATAGTGACCTGTTCAGCTCAATGGATGAGGAGTTGCAAAGGATGGTGGAGAGTAACAGAAGGCTGAAAGCCAAGTTGGAGGACCTGGAGTCGGTCACAAAGGCAGAATCTAAGGATCGTGGGACTGCCTGAGGGGGCTGGAAGCTGATGGAGTACTTTGTGGAGATGTTTGTCAAGTTGATGGGGGAGGAGGAGGACCCCTCCCTCTACGTGCCAGGCAGGGTTCACCGGTTACTCCAGCCAAGAGCCACCAAGCGCTGTGGTGGTAAGCTTGCAAAACTATCGGGTGAAAGAGAAGGTGCTGAGATGGGCGAAGCTGAACTGAGAGGTGAGGTGGGAAGGAGATGGTATTCGTATCTCACTGCGGAGCTGGCGAGGAGGCGGGTGGTCTTCGGTCATGCGAAGGCGGCATTGACCTCGTTTACAAAAGCAACATCAGGTTTGGGGTTGTCCACCCGGTGAAGCTCAGAGATACACGTAACTCCAAGGACTTGTACTTTGAGACGGTGGGGAGGCGGAGGCATTTGTGAAAGCTGAAGGACCGAGACTGAAATAAGTTTGGACTTGGTTGTGTTAATCTTTTCTCTTTTTGGGTTTTTTCTATCCAGGTGTGTTTGGGAAGGGTTGGTTTGGGGCTGTGAGGTGATTGGTTGGGATTTGTTTCTCTTGGGCTGGAGGGATTACTGTGTTGGGAGTTTGGAAGGTTTGGGTGTGGGGGCCATCGTGTTGGTTTTCTCTATGTGGGGGAGGGGGCTCTGGCAGGGGCCACCTCACTCGCAAACGTAAGCTGGGAGTGAGGTGGGGAGAGGGGCCGCAGCCATTGGAATTTGTATGGACAGGTTTTGTCACAGGGCCTGTGAATGGTGGGGAAGTGGGGACGATGCTGGGCGAGTTGGTTTCAAGAAGAAATGGATGGGAAGTTTCTGGGAAGGGGTAAGCGGCAGCTGGCTGATGGTGACTGGGGGTAGGTCTGGATCCCATCTGTTGGACAGGGCCAGGCGTAGTGGCTATGCCGGATTGGGGGGGGGGTGTATGTGGATAGGGAGAAGCCCAGTCACTTGTTGGCGGGCCAGATCCTCTGGCAGGTGGCGGCAAAAGCTTGTTTGGGTCCGGGATGGGGCAGGGCTGGTGGTGGCACCAGAACAGGTGAACAAGGCATTTGAGGACTTCTACAAGAATTTGCATAAGTCAGAGCTTCCGGAGGATGAGTTGGGTCTGTTGGAGTGTCCCGAAGTCTGAAAGGAGGGGGGGGGGGGCGGGTTTGGAAGACGTGTGTGGTAATAGGGAAGATGCAATGGATAAGACACCAGGGCCCGGATTCCCAGTGGAGATGTTTGCTAAGGGGGCACTGCCAGAGACGATGGGTCAGGCATCCATTTCATTGTTGCTCAAAAAGGACCTGGTGGGGTGTGGGCCGTACAGACCAATATCTCTGAATGTGGATGCCAAGATTTTGGCGAAGGTGCTGACACTCAATTGGAGGAGTGCCTCCCACAGGTGATTGGGGGTTCGTAAAGGGCATACAGTAGTCATCAAATGTGTGGCATCCATTGAATATGGTTTTTTCTCCAGTACAAGGGCGGGACGTGGTGGCGGGTGGCGTTGGACGCAGAGAAGGTGTTTGATCATGTGGGGTGGTGCAGTTGTATGCGGCGTTGGAGATGTTTGGGATTGGGCCCAAGTCATGGCGTGGGTGAAATTGTTGTATAAAGATCCAGTGGCGTGTGTGCGCACAAATTAGATGAATTCAGACTACCTTTCATTGCACTGGGGGACGAGGTAGGGGTGTCAAATGCCTCCTACCCTCCCCCCGTCCCCTTCTGTTTGCATGGACAATAGAGCCCTTGGCCATAGCGCTGAGTGCTCAGATAAATGGAGGGGAATAGTGATGGGGAGGGGGGAGAATGGTGGTTTGGGTAATGGAGCTGGTGGAGCATCGGGCGTCCCTGTACGTGGATAATCTGCTGCTGTATATCTCCAATCCGGAATATTCAGTGGTGGGTATAATATGACTGATTAGGAGATTTGGGGCGTTTATAGGTTACATTTGGGAAAAAGTGTGTGTTTTGTGGTGTCTTCTCTCTAGTTGTTGGGGGTGGGGGTTGCCATTTTAGCTGGCAACAACCCACTTTCGATGTCTGGGCGTTCAGGTGGTTCGGAACTGTGGGATAGCTTTCACTTATCGTTGCCATGCTAGGTGCAGGTGATTAAGATGAACATTTTGCTGCAGTTTTTATTTCTGTGCCTCCCCGGTCCTTTTGCTGAAATTTTATTTTGTGGTGTTGGATAGTTTGGTCTCGTTTGTGCAAGGTGTCGAGGATTAGGAAAGTGGTGCTTCAGAGCGGGGCCTAACCCGTCTGAACCTGTTGTACTATTATTGGCTGGCAAACGCTGAGCCGGTGTGGGGCTGGAGTTGGGAGGAAGAGGCTTTGTGGGTGAGGATGGAGACAAGCTCTTGGAAGGGATTAGGATTGCAGGTGCTGGCAATGGTGCTGCTCCTGTTTGCATCAGGGAAGTACTCTGGGAGTCCGGTGGTCGCCACGCTGAAAATATGGAGGCAATTCCGGCAGCACTTTAGGTTGGGGGTGGGGTTGAAGTTGAAGTTGATGCCAACCTGAGGGAACCATGGGTTTGAACCAGTGAGGATGGATATTCGGTTTTGGGACTTGGGATGAGCGCGGGTCTATGGAAATGAAGGACTTGTTTCTAGAAGGATGGCTTGCGAGTTTGGAGGAGCTGGGGGAGAAGTTTGGGATCCGGGAAGAGGGGGGTGATTCTCAGATTAATGCAGATGCGGGAGCCATATTTGGAGTGTCAGCCTTGCCGGAGTTGCAGACCAGTGCAGGGGCAGATGTTTTAGCCTTCGCCTCGATTGCTCGCAGACTGGTTCTGTAGGGGTGGAGGTCAGTTTCTCCACCTTGTGCCTCGGTGTGGCTGGGGGATTTAACAAAGCTCTTGCATTTGGAAATGGTGAAATTTCCTCTGAGGGGGGATAGTGAGTGGTTCCCGAAGAGTTTGTTTATACCAGATTTCAAGGAGCTGGCGGGGTGGTTAGTTAGGGTGTTGTGGGGGGCGGGGGTTTCTGTGTGGGCTTCATTTTTTAATGTGTGCTTTTATATGTTAAAATGGTCAATTTTTTTGAATAAAAGTACTTTTAAAAAATGAAGCAGTACTGTGACCATTCCCACTGCAGCGGTTCAAAAAGGCAGCTCACCACCACCTTCTTGGGCACAATTGGGGGTGGGCACTTTCTGCTGGCCTCGCCAGCAGCATCCACATCCTGTGATAGGATCATTGAATCATAAAATTTGCAGTGCAGCAGGAGGCCATTCGGCCCATCGAGTCTGCACCGGCCCTTGGAAAGGGCACCCGAATTTAAGACCACACCACCATATCCCGGTAACCCAGCAACCCCATCTAAATGGGGGAAAATATAATTCTGGGCACCCACTTGGGACGGACGTGATGTATTAGAGAGGGTGCAGAAAAGATACGAGAAAGAAGTCCTTCACCCTGGAACCATTTGTGTGGAAGATTGCTGAAGCTGGTGCTGTTCTCCTTGGCGAATGTATAGAGAGTTGATAGAGGCAGTAAAAATTATTATTGGTCTGGACAGGGTAGATGGGGAGAATCCGATCCCATTCACTGAAGGGTTAATAACCAGAGAATACTGATTTAAGGTAGATGATAAAAGAACCAAACGTGACCTGAAACAACTTTATGTAATGCCTTTGAATCAATTTGCCCTTCAAAAGGAAATTGGATAATTATCTGAAGAGGGAAAATTTGCACAGCGAAAGGCGGGGTATGTGGGACTAGCTGAATTTCTCTTGCAGAGAGCTGTCATGGACCCAGCAGGATGAATAACCTTCCTCTCTTCTATTTGTTCATTCATTGGTGTCACATTCTCGAAGGTTGACTGCCATGGATCGCCACCGTTTGTATATCCTCTGCTGCCCCAAAGAGATGAACTGCATCCAGTCCATTACATCCGTCATCCATTTTCCCCTCTGCTTTCCTTCTGTTTCCCATCAATCTATCCTTCCACTAAAAGGGCAGCACTGCTGCCTCGTGGTGCCGAGGTCCTAGGTTCGATTCCGGCTCTGGGTCACTGTCCGTGTGCAGTTTGCACATTCTCCCTGTGTTTGCGTGGGTTTCACACCCACAACCCAAAAGGTTTGGCCATGCTAAATTGTCCCTTAATTGGAAAAATAGGAATTGGGTACTCTAAAATTAAAAAATAAAATCTTTCCTTCCGCTAATAACATGTCTACCATCTGCTCTAATGATGTAATCAAAGCGTTGTATCTTTCTTTGATGTTTTGCACTACTCATAATTTCCTCCGTTCTCTCCAGCTTTTGGTCTGTGTAGGGCAGGGGTGGGCAAACTACGGCCCGCGGGCCGCATGCGGCCCGCCAAAGGTATTTCTGCGGCCCACCAAGTCATTAAAAAAAAAAAAAAAAAAAAAATTTTTTTTAAAAAAAATTTTTTTTTTTTTTTTTTAAATTTTTTTTTAAAGGTTAATGGGTGGGGGGGCTGTTGGGTTACTTACTGGTATAGGGTGGATACGTTGACTTGAGTAGGGTGATCATTGCTTGGCACAACGTCGAGGGCCGAAAGGCCTGTTCTGTGCTGTACTGTTCTATGTTCTATATGAGGCGCCCAGAATCATAACCGGGTGAAGTAATTATTTTACTTAATATACTATGCGGCCCTTTGTGAATTGTGAATTTCTGAATGCGGCCCTTGCACGCAAAAGTTTGCCCACCCCTGGTGTAGGGTATGTGGAACAGCCTCCTGCATGTCCACATTTGAAATGCATTCAGCTCATCAATAGTCTCTTGGTTGTCCATCATTAGTACTATATTTAATCATCTCCATCAAGGAAATGGCGAAAAATGTCACAGAGATCATCTGATTGAATGGCAGAGCAGGCTTGCTGGGCTGAACTGCTTATTCTAATTTTCTACATTTTTCCACTGAGCATGCACAGATGCCGTGACTTTTGTTACCTGCACTGTCCAATTTCTGCCACCAGATGGAGCTTGGCGAATTCAAAATCAAGTGTGTACTGTCATTTTTTGCATGTATTTACATTTACAGTGCATGCTATTACTTCTATTAATTTTATTTGAAAGATTATTTCTCTAATTAATGTACAGAACTTCACAGGATCATGTTTCTCTGCTGAGAAAAGTCCTCCTGATTAGAGTACATCTTTACTATTAAGTAATTTACATCAATTTGCAAGCTATTTGTACAGTACTGCATATGCATAGTATAGAATTCCAACCCGAAGGAACCCAACTCCACTGTTAACTTTGATTCCTATGGGGGCCTATGATTCACTTAGTCATGTCATTTAAGTCATGATTTTCAGAAATGCAATAGTGGACCGAGTAACAATATAATCTTTATTAGTGTCACAAGTAGGCTTATATTAACACTGCAATGAAGTTACTGTGAAAATCCCCTAGTCGCCCCACTCCAGCACCTGTTTGGGTACACCAAGTGATAATTCAGAATGTCCAATTCGGGACTTGTGGGAGGAAACCGGAGCACCCGGAGGAAACCCACGCAGACATGGGGAAAATGTGCAGACTCCGCACAGACAGTGACCCAAGCCGGGAATTGAACCCGGGCCCCTGGTGCTGTGAAGCAACAGTGCTAACCACTGTGCTACCGTGCCACCAAGTGTACTCTTATTTCCAAAATCAAAGTTCAACTATTTGGCACAAGGCTGCTTTTGGGAATGAGGCTGAAAACTGTAACTCGGTTTTTGTAAAAATGCAAACACAGAGCACTCTCCAGCATTCTTTCCTTTTGTTCTGATTTCTTTTGTTAAATGTGAGTGCTCACGTATACGTCAGGATGCTGACTTCCAAAAGTCCAACTGTACAACAAGGGGAATACACACACAGTTAATGTGTGTGCCAAAATAACCATCAAATAACAAATGATTTAATTTACATATACGTAACATTTTCAGGTTCCTCCTCCCCAAACAAATACACTTATGTGGGTAAAGCCAGATCAATAGTGCTTTAATGAGACAGAAATTGGAATATCTGAGCACAAAAGCACCCTAATTACATTACAGACACACAGCCACTTTGTAGAGGTACTCCAAATACCATACCTTTTACAATAGGTGTTGAAAGTCTGTACACGGTATGTTGGCTGTCCAAAATATATTGAATAAATTTCTCCAGTTTGTTTTGTGTGGGATGCTGTTTTTGTTTGGGCATTTCGGGTCTGGGGTTTTGTGGCATCCTGTTGAATTATCTGTGTTCCCGGTCCAGTTTTTGAGGGTGCTAGTATTGAATATTCAAGGTATTGAGTATTTTGAGGTCTGGGTTGAAGTGAGTCTGAGACCATGTTTTGTGGGCTCAGTCCAGATTTTGTAGGTTTTGGGTCTGGGTTTTACCATAGTCAGTGTCCTTGTTTAGCGACATGAGTTGTTTTTTGTCCCTAATTGGGGTTTAGGAGATGGGTGCCCAAGTAAGGGTTTGGGGATCTGCATTTGTGGGTCCAGGTTTTGCGGGCAGGGACCATTTATTAGCTTGCATCAAAATGGCCGCCTCTCATGGTGTTCATGGCCGCAGTGGGAACAGCTAAAATAACTGCTGCAACTCTTCAGGCCACAGGCTCTATCTCTCTTCACCTTGCTGCACCTCAGTCATAGATTCTGTCTCTTGAGCAGCAACAGCAGGATGCAGAGATCCTATGATTGTCGGAGCTGGAGCTTCTAACCGAGAAGTATACAGCTGTTAAATGCCTGAAATATCAGGGCCACTTGCGACTAATTAAGTGATACCGTTCCATAGAATTATTGAAGACTACATAGTATAGAAACAGGCCATTTGGGCCGGCAGCTCCATGCTTGCATTTATGCTCCACACAAGCCACCTCTTGCCCCTTTTCATCAAACCTATCAGTCTAACTTCTATTCCTTAACCTCTTGTGTTTATTAGTTACCTCTGAAATGCATCTGTAACATTCACCTCCATGACTTGTGGTAGTGGGTTCCTGTCTCTGGGTAAATAAGTTCTCCTGAATTCCCAGATAGGTTTAAATTGTGATTCATACCTTCGGCAATGCCATTTTCCTGATATAGGTCTGTGTGGTATACACAGAGTTGGAGTAAGCAGTAGCAGCTGTATACATTATTTTTGAACGAGAATCAGTATTTGTATATCAAATCTCTTTTCCCTTTATTCTCCTTAATTTTAATTTTAAAACAAAATTTAGATACCCTAATTCATTTTTTTCAAATGAAGGGGCAATTTAGTGTGGCCAACCACCTAGCCCGCACATCTTTTGGGTTGGGGCAAAACCCACACCAACATGGGAAGAATGGGCAAACTCCACAACCGGGATGGAACCGGGACCGTGATGCCATGAGGCAGCAGTGCTAACCACTGCACCACCGTGCTGCCTGTATTCTGCTGCTTAATGTTCATAGCACTTGTTAGGCTTAAAAGTTGTATTACTTCTTTACTCTGTTTTGTATTGCTGCCTCCTCTGGTCGAAGAACTACATGTGCAGTTCAGAAAATTGGAATTTTCTGCAAGCTGAATAGTGACAACCCAACTGCCTATTAATTGCTCATCCTTTAACAACCTGCACCAGGGCAAGATCTGGTCTCTTCCTCTGTCAAGATCAACAGAGAAAACCTACTAAATATGGAACATTTCCCCTTCATGGGGAGCCAACCTCTCTAAAGCTGACATCGATGTGGAGATCCACCATCGTTAACGATCAAGGAGTGCTTCCTGCGGATGCCTAAGGACAAGAGTTCATGACACCTGTAATATTTATGCTGATAGATCGTCGTATACAAGGCATTTGACCTCTCAACACTCCGACACGGCTCAGAAACTTGAATTAGACAGACACGCCTACTCCAGACCCTGGAGACTGCCATCAATGCTGTCTGGGGCCAATTGTCTGCATCAGCTGGGAGGACGGGCATTTTTTTCAAATTTAAAGAACAAATTAGTTTTTTGCCAATGAAGGGGCAACTCAGAATGGCCAATCTAGCTAACCTGAACATATTTTGAGTTGTGGGGGTGAGAATGTGCAAACTCCAACATGGACAGTGACCCGGATCCGGGATTGAACCTGGATCCTCAATGCTGTGAGACAGCAGTGCTAACTATTGCGCCACTGTGCCGCCCCAAAAAGAGAGAATCTAACCATCACCCATGACACTCAATGGCATTCTCCTCACTGAATCCACCATGTCAACATATTGGGAGTTGCTATTGACAAGAAACTAATCTGGACTTGCCATATAAATACTGTAGCTACAAAAGCAGGCCGAAGACTGGACATTCTGTGGAGAGTAACTCACTACCTGACTCCACAAAGCCTGTCCACAAACTACAAGGCAAATATCTCTCCACTTGCCTGGGTGAGTACAGTTTCAACAACACGCTAATCGCAACACCACCGAGGACAAAGCAACCCACCACTAATGCCAATGGCACAATGCACATCTACAAAATGTACTGCTGAATTTCAGCAATATTCCTCAGATGACACCTTCCAAAGCCACGACCAATGAGATATGACGGAGAGAATGCTGAAGCAACACCAGACGTCGTTAAAATGACGGTAGCAAACTGGTGAATTGACAACATAGGATCACGTGCACGCTAAAAAATATCCCAATGTGCCACGACACAACCAAGTAATCCACAACCAATAAATCAGATCTATGCTCTACAGTTAATTCAAATTCATTTGGAGAATCATAGTGGACAAATAAATCACTAAGCCGGAGAACAAGGTTATCCTCTTCCTTGATGGGGATGCTGAGCATGTCAGTATAAACAATAAGGCTGAAACATTTTTTTGCCATCTCTAGCTAGATGTGCCGAGTGAATGATCCCCCTTGGACTTGGATCCTCGTGATCACAAAGGTGAGTCTTCAGAGAATTCTATTCATTCCATGTCACATCCAGAAACAGCAGACAGGACTTATGCAGCAAATATGATGAACCCGGATAACATCCAAGCTGTTGCTCCGGGTTTCCCTCCCACAAGTCCCGAAAAGGGTGCTTGTTAGGTAAATTGGACATTCCAAATGATCCCTCTATGTACTCCGAACAGGCACCAGAGTTGTGGCGACTGGGGATTTTCACAGTAACTTCATTGAAGTGTTGATGTAAGCCACTTTTGACACTAATAAAGATTATTGTTTATTATCGTAACACTGGCATTGTGCTCCTGAACTAGTCACCACGTTCTTGCCAAACTGTCCCAATACAGCTACAACACTGGCAATCTACGTGGCATGTGGGAAAATTACCAAGTCCAGCCCACAAAAATAGACCACTAATTCAGCCAATCAGTCTGAGTTATCAGTAAAGTGATGGAAGGTGCTGCTGACAGCTCCATCAAGCAACATTTGCTTTCAGATAACCTGCTCACTGCCATTTTGGATTAACGCGAGGTCCACTCTATTTCAGTCCATATTACAGTCGTGGTCCAAACCTGGACAAAAAACTGAATTCCAGCGGTGAAGTGAGAGTGACGGCCCTTGACATCAAGGCAACATTTGACTAAGTGCCCTAGTAAACTTTAAGTCAGTGCAGATCGGGAGAGGGAAATTCCCCCATGGTTTGGATATCATATCCAGCATAAAGTTGGATGGTTGTGGTTGTTGGAGGCCATTTATTTCAATGCTGCGACATCACAGCGGGACTTCCTCCTCGTATGTCCTTGGCCCAACTATCATTAGTTGCTTCACCAATAATCTTCCCTCAATCATCCTCGGCAATGGGTTGATTGCCCATATTCAGATGCTGCCTACAGACGGCAACTGTTCCAATATGACCTGGTCAATATTCAGACATGGGCTAATAAGTAGCAAGTAACATTGCAGCCACTTGTGTGGCACTAATTGGCCATATTCACCAGCATTAACATTGTCACATCCCCCAAAGTCAATATCCTTTTCCCACTTCAAGGAAAGTGGATGCATACAGGAACATAACCTGTAAATTTCCCTCAACCACATATCATCATGACTTTCCTTTGTTGCTGGTCAAAAGTCTGGATCTGAACAACACTGGATATAGCCTGAGCACGTGGACTGCATCAGTTCAAGAAGGCTGCTTATCACCACCCATCCCACCATTGGGTAAAGGCATTAAATGCTGGCTTTGCCCACATGCCAGAAACACAAATAACTGAAGAGTAGATGAATTTTAAGTCGAGCTGTAAAAAACAATTGTGTACTTAAATGAATTTCCTTATAAAGGAAGAAAAAAGATATTTGCATTTATATAGTGCTTTTCGTGACTGCTGACTGGCTCAAAGCACTTCACATCCAATGAAGTACTTTTGAGTGTAGTCACTGTTCTAAATGTAGAGAATGCAGCATGCCAATATGCACGAAACAAGATCCCAGACAAGGTGGATACTAACCAGATGATCTGATTGTGTTCTTTATTGAGGGCTAAATATTGGCCAGGATACCAGGGATAATTTGCTCTGCTTCAAAATGATGCCATGGGATCTTTACATTCACCTGAACAGGCTTATGGGGCCTCGGTTTAATATCTCACCGAAAAGCCAAAGCTTCTCAACAGTGCAGCACTCCCTCAGAAACTGTACTGCCTGTTAACTTGATTTTTGCACTCAAGCAATGGAGTCAGACTCTTAACCCAGAGTGCTACCAACTGAACAACAGCTAAAACTCTAGACTTGTGTTTTTGCATCAATGTATATGGGTGTATAATGTATTAAATAAACATGTTCACTGTTTGGAAATCAGTGAGAGAGTAGGATTCCTCTTCATCACAGCGAATGTATAATCTGACCGTGAAACTCTTTTTTGCCCCAACTGAATTAACAACTCTGGAACAGAAGCGCAGTTTGAAACTTAAAAGACCGCAATTTCCCCAAAATAGTGAAGTTTTACTGGATCAATTTGTGATTGGGATATTGGAGAAAATTCTCTCTCTCCATTTGGTGCTATATTTTGAAGGGAGGTCTGGTCAAAGCATAGGCGCTACATTATTATAGTATTTGTTTAACTCGCGTATCTTTAATATGGCTTCCTCCCTCTCTTCCCTACCCTTTCCCCAAAGGTGGGCGGCACGGTAGCACAGTGGATAGCACTGTTGCTTCACTGCTCCAGGATCCCAGGTTCGATTCCTGGCTTTGGGCACTGTCTTATGTGAAGTCTGCAATTTCTCCCCTGTGTCTGCGTAAGTTTCCTTCTGGCGCTCTGGTTTCCTCCCACAAGTCCCGAAAGACGTGCTGTTAGGGTGAATTGGGCATTCTGAATTTTCCCTATGTACCCCGAACAGGTGCCGAAATGTGGCGATTAGGGGCTTTTCACAGTAACTTCATTGCAGTGTTAATGTAAGCCTACTTGTGACAATAAAGATTATGTATTTTTAAAAAAAGATTATAAAGGGAGCAGTGGAATGATAAGTGAATTTCATGTGTGGTGTTCAGGCCCCAGTCAGATGAACCCTAATGTTGTTTGGCGAGCAGGGTCGATAAGTCAATGCCTAATCCTCCTATTTCTTAGACTAACAATGCAAGAACACAAGTAGGCTTTTGTGTAATTGTGCAACTTCATATCATGTGGTCATACTTGACCGACCCGTGCGATATCAAAGTCAACTAGGTGACATTCAGTTCATTTTCACAGATGCATAAGCAGTTGACAGTTTGAATTTTAACGTGGCAGCAGAGGTCCATGTGTGTGCGATCACCTTGAGTGGTAGAGTTGTAAAGCCAGAAGCAGGAATTGTTTGGGGATAGATACCACAGAAATTTGAAGCATGTCAGTATTTTCTCAGATGGGACAAAAAGATTTTTAAAAAAAACAGGTTCCAATCCCTTTTTCCACCAGCTGAACCCCTGACACAGTTGATGTGAAATTTCTGACTCCACCTCCAATCAAAAATGTATCGTACCAGAATTAGTTTTGAATTAAAAGATTTTGGCCAATACTTATTACCACGTTAGTTGAAAGTACTTGTTCTGAATCGCAATTTGTTTATTTACTTGCAGACTGTCGATGATGACGCAATGGATTCTTGAATGAGGTGACAGCCTGGGGAAAGAGGAACGATGCCCAAGAGTGGGTGTTCTAAAACACCACAATCAGAAGATTACCCACTCAACATCGATATGGTGGAAAAACAATCGGGGAAGAAGGTAAGATCACAGATTCGCCGTGAATTTATAGAGTCATGTTGTCATAGATGTTTACAGATGGAAACAGGCCCTTCGGCCCAGCTTTGTCCAATGCTGCCCAGTTTCTATCACTTGTCCTTGTCAATAAGTCAGTGAAGGCTGTCCTGCAGGTGCTGCAATCTATAGGAAGGCAACGGAATATTAGCCTTTATCACAATAAAATTTGAAGTGATTGTTTTAATCTTTTGGTTTTCCATTGCATTTGGTAGAATAAATCAGAGTATATATAAGTCTAACTGTGTGCCCAAGGTGAATGAGGGTGAAGATGTAATGAGCATGAAAGAAATTTTCAAATTTTATCTCTGTTGAGAAATAGGATTGTTGATTATGGTGATGATGGCAATATTTTGTTCACCGAGGTAAGGGAAGGAACTAATGTATTTCAAAATAGGGATCATCACATGGTATGATTCCTGACCTGATTAGGCCCTGCCACCTAGCTACCCCTCCGACCTGATGTAACTAACCACCAATGTGACAAATCAACCATACCTTCCTACCCTGCTGAAGTCTCCGGCCACTTGCACTGCTCCAAACTTGCCACCCCTGCCAGCCCCTCCTTGCCCACTTACCGCACCCATCCTACCTATTCATTCATTTACTCACTCGGTCACTAACATTCACACTGGACATTTAAATTTATTATGAGTAAAGAGGTCTGATTCTCTGAGTGGCTCGGTTTGATTTTGAGCTGAGGGAGTTTCCCTGCGTAGTGGATTGCAAGTTGTGCTTTTAAAAATGCATGCAGATGCTTTTTAAAAATGCATGCAGGTGTGGGTAGTTTTAGATTTGATCAGCTTCAGACGCTGGGGTTCTGACGTTTGGAAGATTTGGGCCAGTCTTTTCAAGGTATGCATTTGATAGATTCTAATTTTAAGGCAACAACAAACCTCAACTGAGCAGGTAGAACATGTACCAATTGACAAATAACAATTAAGAATGGCAATCAACCATTCTTTTTTTAAGAGGCAACTGAATTGCAAAAGGGTATCAAGCAAAAACTATTATGAATGAAAGAAAAAGGAGAAGTTACAAATTGCTGAAAATATTTATTTTTTTAACTTCTATTTCAATTTAAATAGCTGAGATGATGGGAGGACTGCAAAGAGCGGTCGAATAATTTAATCTAAAAGTAATAACCTGAATAACCCTTTCAGCACTAGAGGGCAGAGGTGGAAATGAACAAATTTGATAATGGAAAGGATGTGGGTTTGATGCTCAACTTTGAATTGATCGAGATGTCAAAGGTTTGGGTTGTCCCCGTCAGCCAGCGTGAGAGGCCAAGGGAGAGGGTGACAATGGGAAAGGAGCAAAGTTCATGCTGGGCAGTGGAAACAATAACTTAATTTTTCCCAAAACTCAGTTAGCCACAACTTTCATTTGGGCAGGTCTACCATGTTTGTTATTGGCATGCACATGGAAGTTGGCGTTGATTGTACAGATGATGTTGAGGTACAGCTGTGGTGAGGCACCTGCTGTCAATGCAACCTCGCTTTGTGCATCTAGGTTTTACATTGTTCCACAAGTCAAGTTGTTGAAAGTGTTGAAGGCATAGCGAGGGATAAACAACTTCTGAAACCTGATTGTGCACGGCAAACATTTGTGTTTTTTAATAAGTCAGATGATGGGAAATGAAGAGTACAGGAATTTGAAAAGAAAGTATAATTGCAATAGATTAAGTCGATGCAAAATTTACATTTTGGAAAGGATCAGCAATTAACGTCTGTAGGAATGAAATTCCACACTTAACTTTTCAGTGGCAATAATTAACATTTAAATAGAAGTGTTAAAGATACTTGATTTCCCGCAATGAGTTTAGTTTGTTTCCACTGCAAATTTCAATAGCTATGTGCCATCTTAGTGTATTTTAACAGCGAGATAGTGAGATGCCAGTCTGCAAAGTTAATGGTGGAGCGATGCAGCTTGACATCACGCTTTGGATATTTCACGTTTAACTGCATCTGTTCCTTGTTTGAACTTGCTATACCATTTGCACACAAATCATGGTGAGCACCGTTAGCTGTACTGTTATTTGACAGAAAATTCTTGCATAGCATGTTCAGATTTTAAATTGAATATGTATGTCCAATCTTTCCTAATGAGCATCAGGTAACCTTAATGGCACTAACATTGCCTCATTGTGCAAAAGTTAGCTTGAAGCAGGCATGCAAAGCATTTGGTGACAATTGCACGTGATTGTATTTTGTCGTGACTGTTACCTGAAGTGTGTCTACTAATTCATCTACTAATTCATAACTGCAGTAATACTTTGGGGCAGG
This sequence comes from Scyliorhinus canicula, assembly GCF_902713615.1. Lineage (NCBI taxonomy): Eukaryota > Metazoa > Chordata > Chondrichthyes > Carcharhiniformes > Scyliorhinidae > Scyliorhinus > Scyliorhinus canicula. The sequence goes on along the minus strand of NC_052154.1, from coordinate 33,244,827 downwards.
AGATTTCTCTGTTGAACTGGAATCAGAAAATGCTGCTGGAAAAGATGCTATTCACCAAGCCTATGTAAAGGTTCCAGAAAGGAATTCAAATTGCAAGTGGTCACAAGAATCATTGATATTACAGAAGGCATTACCTTGCAGCAGAATACAAAAGCACTTAACTTCAAACAGTAGTTTTGAAATAAAGTAGAGCATCCCAAAAATGCCACACTTAATTTGGCCATACTTCGGAGAACAGTAGAAAAGTAGGAACTACAAGGATGATCCCAGTAATCATGATGGCATTGGAAGCTAAATTGAAAGTTTGAAGTTTAAAAAGAAAGTGCCAAGCAAGTAATTTTGAAAGCTGATTTTAATTTGTTTTCATGTAGTTTAACATTATCACAAAGTATAACTTGCTGTAATGTCAATGCATATATTCTGATATATTGGCTATAGCTATGTCAAAATGCATCTTTGGGGAAAACTAATCTGCCTTTAGAAATTATATATTGCCACCATCCAGCTTTCAGGGTGTCTCACAATGGCTTGGCCAGAGACCACGATGAATTCCTTGATCTGCAGATTCATGTACATCAGAACAGACAGGTGGGACCTTGATTTAAACTTCAAAAGAAAGCACCCTTAAGCAATGCAACTTTCACATCAATGCTGCATGGAAGTTCAGCTTATAGTGTTGATGTCCGCGGAGTAAGTGATTTTGTCAAGCAATACTTGTCCTGCAGAGGCATTGTCCATTGTATGAGATAGAGCCTTTACAAAAGTTGAAAACAACCACAAAGCGTTTGTTAGTTTTAGACAGCGAGGTTTATCGGCTCTGAAGGATCAATTAATTTAAAAATCTGTTCTTGACATTTAAAGGAAGTCTCTGTGAAGCGCAGAAATTAATAACCCTGAACAGGAATCCAACAATTTAAGAACTTAGCCCCATATTCGTAAAATTAACGTTGGAGGAAAAACCAAGCTCTGAACAAGGAAGTCTCAATAAATCCTTCATGGAGAGTAGAATCCTCGTGAACACGCACATGGAGCTTCAGGTAAAGGTTTGTTATCTGCTGCAAGAAAGCTGCACTGAAAGTACAGATACTAGAATGCACTTGACGGTAGGTAATTGGGACCATCTTAAGTGACCTTGTAGTTCTCAATCTGGCACCGAAGCAGTAGCAATTGCGCTTGAAGATGTTGGTGTTTTCCCTAGTGCCTGACTTTAGAATACTAAGATTCAGTTGCTTCAGGAACTTCAAAACAAAGACACAAAATATATTTGTTTATTATCGTGCATTTATAATTGGTGCATTGCATTCAATTGTTGTGATGCAGTGATGCATTTGCTGGTTACTGAATTGCGATCCTTAAACCTGATATTAATCACCAGGTATATGTGAAGGTTTACATAGTTACTGTATGCATAAATTTATATGTCAAAAGCTGATGCAACATATAGACTTTGTGCCAAGAAGGGTAGTGATCATTTCCCCCCCTTGTTCGTTTGCGATTTAATGCTGGTTGATGTTGCAATAAGTAGCGCGGGATGTGGACAAAAGGGATGTGAAAGTGAAAACTAAAGTATTAAATTTGTTGTGTTTTGTTTTCTTCTTTCATGTGGGCTTCACTGGCAAGCCAGCCTTTGTTGCCCATCCCTACTGTCTCTGAGAACTTGATGGTAAGCAGCTTTTTCGAACTGCTGCAGTCCATGTAATGAAGCTGCGCCCACTGTGATGTTCGATATTGTGTTTCAGGATTTCAAACCAGCAGAAATGAAGGAATGTTGATGTATTTACAAGTCATGGAGGTGTGTGACTTCGAGGTACTGGTGTTCTCCTGCCCATGCTCCCCTTGTCCTAGTCGCACGTTTGCGAGATGCTTGTTAAAGAAGCTTAATGAGTTGTGGCAGTGCATCTTGTAGATCCTGTTGCGCCGGTGGCACAGGGAGCGAATATTTACATTGGGTGCTGAACAAATGGGTTGCTTTGTTCCAGATGGTGTATAACTTCTTGATTGTTGTTGATGCTGCACTCACCCAGCCAAGTGGAGAATATTTCATCAGACTGCAGATTTGTGTCTTGGAGATGGACAGCCTTTGGGGAGTGCTGTGGAATGCTGTGAATTAAACACCAGAGACTCGGGTGTATCATTTATTCTTCCAAACATGTCGGGAGAGCACTAACGTCAGAGGGACATTCGAAGCAGTACTCTGCCGCTCCAGATCCTCACCATATTTATACGTATTAAGTTAAGCACCACCACACTTTGCTTGAATTCAAAACAAGTTTGCATGTAGGCTTACATTAACCAGATGTCTTTGTTCCATGTATGGGATTCACAAAGGTAGCACTACCTGTCTTTTCCCTGATCTCCAAGGCTAACTGATGTTGTTGACTCCATGTCTGTCCTATTACTGTTATGACCTGTTCTGATTCATTGCTTCCTTCCGCTGACAAAGACCCTGGCGGAACACGAGGTTCATTTAGGCAACTCTTCTATTAATATGGGTCCTGGAGTCATGCAAGATCCGCTGGTGTATAGTTTATTATCCATGTAAGCATTTAGCTTCTGGGATGTTAGTTATAATCCCTTCTAATATATATGTTAGTTGAAATCTATTTTAATGCATCCTCCTGCAGCAGCAGTCAAGAGGTGAAATACTTGCCACAGGCCCAGCCTCTGATTTGCTGTTGTAGCCACAATATTATATGTGGTTGCCTGGCACTTGTGTAGTATGAGCGCTCCAGAAACCCAAGCCTTGATGTTGTCCGGATATTGCTGCAGGCAGGCAAGGACTAATTTGTTATGTGAGGAATTGTGAATGGACCTGACTCCCAACAAAATCATTAGTGAATACATCCACTTCAAAGTTTGATCCCAGGGAGTTTCAAGCTGTTTATTGAGAAACAACAGAGCAACAACTCAAGTACAACACATATCAGAATAAGTAGATATAACAGATGAGGCTGGTTTACCAGTCCTGGATGGATGAGATGAGGTATTTTGAACTCTATCTTACAGTTGCGATCTCCTCCAAGTTTCCTCTCAAGTAGGCTGAAGCTATCATGAATCCACCTCTGGACCTTTTTCGGGCAATGGAGAATCCCGCCCACTATCTTTGGTGAGATGGATGAAGATGAAAGGGAAGAAGATACGGAACTGACCTGTTTAATTCAAAGAAATTGGCAGTTTGCAGCAAGGAAATTAGTTATAAAGCAACTTTGTCAAAGGCCATATTCAGAATTGGAAGTGCCACGTATTCCTGAATGCATTATGGGAAGGATAACATATTTATGGTAAATGGAGGCATACTCATGTACGACAAGTGGAAAAACAGGCAGAAATTCATCGTGATGTACCACCCGCCAGTATACAGGAAAGAAGTTCAAATAATAACTCATGAAATATCATTAGGGGCGACATTTAGGAATAAGGAAAACTTAAGTGAAGATACGTAATAGTTTATTGCCCTGGGCTACACCAAAATGTAGTTAAGTTTTACCAAACCTGTCGCACATGTCAATTAAAGGGAACTCACCAGCTGTAATAAAACGGCGGCCTTTAATTCTTGTTCCAAATTTTGAGGAAACTTTTCACAAGAATTTTAGTAGACTGTGTAGGACCACTTCCTAAAACAAGGAATGGATATCAATACTCCTTAACAATTATGGATGTGTCCACCAGATTTCCTGAAGTCATACTGTTAAGCAACATTATAACGGGACTTCTAGAGGCGACCATGAGTTGAGCGATCACACGAAAGGTGGCTCTCTCTTAGAAACTTCCTATTTGCTGACCTGTCAAACGGGTACCAAAATGTTCCCTCCAACTTAACCCCGACCTACCACTCAACTGATTGAGATGCCAGCGAGCCAGCAACTAAACCACAATGCTGGCAAAAGCAGAGAAAGGAAAAGCCCAATCCCAGAACGGGAGGGCGGGATCCATGTGGCGACCCGGAACAGAGTCTGACAGACCCCAACTCCGACCCAATTATTGAAAGAGAAGCTGATTGAGTTCACCTCCATTCAATTACTAAATCATAGAGAAGTAGTGAGAGAGGACTGCATGTCGGCAATAGAGTCCTCGCTGACCCCCATAAAGGGAGCAATGGACAGAGTGGAGACTAGAGGTCCAAGAGGCAGTGCGGGACTTAAAGAAAACAGCCACCGACCAGGCCGAGCGGATTGCCTCGCTCAAAGCCACAGCCACCGACCAGGACGAGCGGATTGCCTCGCTCAAGCCAAGGTGGCTGCCCCAGAAAGCACTGAAGGGAAAGATGGACGACTGAGAAAGCAGGTCCCACTGGTCGAACCTGCAGATCATTGGACTAACAGAGGGTAAGAACCCGATGCGTTTGTCTCTAAGATGTTTTAGAAACTGGGTGGGGGGGGAAGGTTTCAGCAAGCCAACAGGTCGCTCCGACAAAAGCGTAGCAACCACCCATTGAAGAAGGAGTTCTCCTTCTCTCGTGTCCGCAAAGCTTACTCGCGCGTAGACTTCTTTTCTAGTGGGTAAGACGGTGCTTCCAGGGATGTCAGAGTGGAATATTCCATAACAATCATCTTGGAGCATGCGCCACACTACATGGATGTGAGATAGGAGACAGGCCAAGCCCCAGTGCCCCCCATAGAGACAGGACACCGTCCTACTCGCTGACAAGATGTTCTGTGATAAAATGTCACAAGCAATCGACGAGTATGTAACCGTCAACCAAATTGGGGAGGTCTAGCCCTCCACATTCTGGTGGGCACTGAAGGCAGCGATCAGAGGGGAAATAATGTACAGGGCTTTTAGACACGGGAAGGAAATGGCGGCTAGGCAGCTGCTGTTAGATTCCATATCGGAAATGGATCGACGGTACTTCATGGCTCCAACCGTGAAACTGCTGGCAGAGACGCAAACCATATGTAGAATTTGACCCCTCCACTGGGAAAGCAGTGAACCAGCTCCCCTAGACACAGGGGGCCCTTTTATGAGAACTGAGACGAGGCCAACCGTTTATTGGCACACAAGCTGAGGAAGCCGGTTGCCACAAGAGAGAGAGCACAGTTAAGAGATGGGAATGGTAGGGTGGTCAGAGCTCCAGATGAGATCACCATAGCCGTCGCAACCTTTTACCGGCGACTGTACACCTCCGAGCTCCCCAAGGGGTACTCGAAGGTGCAACAGTCCCTCGACGAGCTGGACATACCAGTTATTGGGAAGGAAAAGAGTCAGGGATTAGAAGCACGGCTGGGACTGTTACAGATCATGGAATGCATTGATTCAATGCAGGCGGGGGTGGCACTGGGACCGAACTGGTTCCCGGTCGAGTTCTACAGAGGTTCGCAGCAACACTGGCCCCTTACCTGCGGGAAATTTTCAATGGCCTGCTGTCAAGGGGAGTCCTGCTGCCCACAACTGGCACAGACCTCGATCTCACTGATCCCCAAAAAGACAAAGACCGGATGGAGTGCGGGTCATATGGACCCATTCCACTCCTGAACACTGATGCTAAAGTCCTGGCGAAAGCTCTGGCGAGGCGAGTTGCTTGCCAGAAATAATTGCGGAAGACCCAGTTTACCAAGAGCAGACAGCTCATGGCGAACATTAGACACCTGCTGAGCATGATTATGACCCCACCCGGGGAGGGGACTCCAGAAGTGATCATTTCACTGGACGCGAACAAGGTCTTTCATCGAGCAGAATGGAGGTACCTCATGGAGGTGCTTGAATCGTTTGGGTTTGGGCCAGTGTTCACCTCATGGGTGAAATTACTATACAGCGCTCCCATGACAAGCGTACGGACAAACCACACCAGCTCTAAATACTTGCGACTGCACAGTGGCACGAGACAGTGATGACGGTTGTCCTCGCTGCTCTTCGCACCGGCAATTGAGCCAGTGGACATCACTCCTCGCTGATCGAAGGGGTGGAGGGGTGGACAGGCATTCAGAGAGGAGACAGGAGCACAGAGTTTCACTGTATGCTGATTACCTGCTGCTTTACATCTCAAACCCCCATGCCAGCATGGGCAAAATAACAGAGCTCCTGATGGAACCTGGAGCCTTCTTGGGATACAAATTAAACCTGAACGCGAGCAAAATCGTCCGGGTCGACCTTTGGGGAAGAGGACCAGATCTGGGGATGCTGCTGTTCAAACTGGCCCAAACTAACTTCAGATACCTCGGGATCCAGAAGGCTCACGACTGAGCATGGCTTGAGAGGTGGAACCTGTCCAGCCTGGTGGAGGTGAAGAGGGATCTACGGAGATAGGACTCGCTCCCACTCTCCCTGGCGAGAAGAGTGCAGACAAAAAAAAGGGCTGCCAAGGTAGTTCCTCTTATTCAGATCTCTCCTGATCTACACCCCCATATCTATCTTTTTTTTTAAAGAATACATTTTATTGAGGTATTTGTGATTTCGTAACAATACAGAAGAAACAGTGTACATACAAATATAAACATAGTGCAAAAGGCCGTCTTCCTCCCTCACAGGTCCCACCTTTCCTGCCATTAATCTAAACTAACTTTAACCCCCCCCCCCCCCCCCCCCCTCCGACAGTTAATTTTTTCAAATGGCTGCTACCTCCGGACGAACCCTGACATTGACCCTCTCAGGGCGAACCTGATTTTCTCCAGACAGAGAAAGCTAGCCATGTCAGTGAGCCAGATCTCTGACTTCGAGGGCTCCGAGTCCCTCCAAGCTAATAGTATCTGTCCTCCGGGCTACCAAGGAGGCAAAAGCCAGAACGTCTAACTCTTCTCCCCTTGGATTCCCGATCTTCCGACGCACCGAAAATCGGCAACTATGGACTTGGTGCCACCCTTGTTTTTAACACCTTGGACATGACATCTGCAAATGCCTGCCAGAATCCCCAAAGCTTCGGACATGTCCAGAACATATGAACATGGTTTGCTGGTCCTCCCGCATACCTGTCTTCTATCCCAAAGAACCTGCTCATCCGGGCCACTGTCAATTGTGCCCTGTGAACAACTATAAATTGCATGAGGCTGAGCCTGGCGCAAGATGTGGACCAATTGACTCTATTCAACATGGCCGCCCAGAAACCATCCTCTATCTCTCCTCCTAACTCCTCTTCCCATTTGTGTTTCAGCTCCTTGGTCTGCGTTTCCTCTGACCCCATGAGTTCTTCATCGATGTCCAAAATTCTCCCCTCTCCCACCCATATTCTGGAAAATACCCTGTCCTGTATCCCCCTTTGTGGTAGGAGCGGGAAGGTTGAGACCTGCCTGCATAGGAAGTCCCGCGCCTGCAGGAACCTAAACTCATTCCCTCCCATCAATTCACATTTCTCCTCCAACTCCCTCGGGCTGGGAAAGCTCCCCTCTATGAACAGATCTCCCATCCTCTCGATCCTTGCTCTTTGCCATTTCTGAAACCCTCCATCCAGCCTCCCCGGGGCAAACCGATGATTATTGCAGATTGGAGACCAAACCGATGCTTCCTCTGCTCCCACATGTTTCCTACATTGCCCCCAGACTCTCAGGGCCGCCACCACCACGGGGCTGGTGGAGTACAGTGCCGACGGGAACAGCAGAACCGCCGTCACATTGCCCCCAAACACATGGCCTTGCGTGCCGCCTCCACGCACCCCCCCCCCCCCCCCCCCCCCCCCCCCCCCCCCCAACACACGCAATACCACCACCCACTTCCTAATCACGGCTATATTTGCCGCCCAATAGTAATTGCTAAAGTTCGGCAGCACCGACGACCCCCCCCCCCCCCCCCCCCCCCCCCCCGGCTGCGCTCCAGCATCCCCTCGCGGGGTCTTGCCCGCCATACAAAGCCAGAGATCACCTTGTTTAACAGCTTAAAAAAGGCCTGTGGAATAAAGATGGGAAGGCACTGAAAAACAAACCGGAATCTCGGACGGACCGTCATTTTCACCACCTGTACCCTCCCGGCCAGTGATAGTGGGAGCATGTCCCACCTTCGGAAGTCTTCCTTCATTTGGTCCACCAGTCGGGTCAAATTTAGCTTATGTAGCCGTTCCCATTCCCGTGCCACCTGGATGCCTAGATACCGAAAGCTTCCCCCTACCACCCTAAACGGCAACTCACCCAGTCGCGCCTCCTGCTACCTTGCCTGGATCACGAACATCTCACTTTTCCCCATGTTCAATCTATCACCCGAAAACCAGCCAAATTCCCCCAGAACCTTCATAATTTCTCTCATCCCCTCTAGTGGGTCAGAAACATACAGGAGCAGGTCATCTGCGTATAGTGCGATTCTGTGTTCCATCCCTCCCCGAACCAGCCCCTTCCAGTCCCTTGAGGCTCTCGGTGCAATTGCCAGCGGCTCCTTGGCCAGCACAAACGGCAATGGGGAGAGGGGGCATCCCTGACTCATTCCCCGGTGCAGCCTAATATAGCCCGATGTCAACCTGCTCATCCGTACACTCGCCACAGACGCCTGATACAGCAGCCTAACCCAGCCGATGAAGCCCCGTCCAAACCGAAACAGCCCCAGCACCTCCCACAGATGGGTCCATTCCACCTGGTTGAAGGCCTTCTGTGTGTCCATTGTGACCACTACCTCTACGTCCCTACCCTCTGGGGGCATCATGATCACATTCAACAGTCTTCTAACGTTGGCCACCAACTGCCTGCCCTTAACAAATCCCGTCTGGTCCTCCCCAATCACATCCGGAATGCAGTCTTCGATCCTAGAGGACAAGATTTTGGCCAACAGTTTGGCGTCAACATTTAATAAGGAGATCGCCCTGTAGGACCTGCATAGCTCCGGATCCTTATCCCGCTTCAGGGTCAGTGAGATTGTGGCCTGTGACATCGTCGGGGGAAGCCCCCCCTCTCTCCCTTGCCTCATTAAATGTCCTCATCAGCAGCGACCCCACTATCCCAGAGAACTTTTTATAAAACTCCACTGGGTACCCGTCCGGTCCCGGCGCTTTACCCGACTGCGTGGCCTTCAGCCCTTCTGCTATTTCTTTAATCCCAATCGGGGCCCCCAGCCCTTCCTCCACCTTCGGGAACGTCAGCCCCCTTAAGAATTGCCTCATCCCTTCCGGTCCAGCTGGGGGTTCCGACTCAGATAGTCTGCTATAAAACTCCTTGAACGCCCTGTTAACCTCTGCTGAATCTCCGACCAAATTCCCGTCTCTGTCCTTCACTTTCCCAATCTCCCTGACTGACTCCCTCTTTCTGAGCTGCTGCGCAAGCATTCTGCTGGCCTTCTCTCCACACTCGTATATCACCTCCCTCACCTTCCTTAGCTGCTCCACTGCCTTCCCTGTAGTTAGCAAGCCAAGCTCCGCCTGTTGCCTCTGTCGTTCCCTTAAATGCCCTGCCTCTGGGGTCTCCGCAGATCTCCTGTCGACCTGAAGTATTTCCCCTATTAGTCGATCCGTCTCTGCTCTATTTACCTTCTCCCTGTGGGCCCGTATCGAAATCAGCTCCCCTTTGAGCACCGCCTCCCAGACCATTGCTGCCGAGACCCCCCCCCCCCCCCCCATGTCATTAACTTCCAGATAGTTCTGGATGCATTTCCTCACCCGCCCGCTCGCCACCTCATCCGCTAACAGTCCGACATCCAATCTCCAGGCTCACCTCTAAGTCCACCCAGTGCGGGGCATGATCCGAGACCGTGATTGCCGAGTACTCAGTGTCCACTACCCCTGTCAGTAAAGCCCTGTTCAAGATGAAAAAGTCGATCCAGGAGTACACTTTATGTACGTGTAAGTAGAAAGAGAACTCCTTCCCTCTCGGCCGCCCAAACCTCCATGGGTCCACTCCCCCCACCTGCTCCATAAACCTCTTTAGCTCCATTGCCATTGCTGGCACCCTTGCCTGTCCTTGAGCTCGACCGGTCTAACCTTGGGTCCATGACTGTGTTGAAGTCACCCCCCAATGACCAGCTCGTGCGAGTCCAGGTGCAGGGCCTTCCCCAGCATCCTCTTTGTGAACTCCACATCATCCCAGTTTAGCGCGTAGACATTCACAAGTACCACCGGCAGCCCTTCCAGCTTCCCACTAACCATGATGTACTAACTTCCCACATCCGCAACTATTCTTCCCGCCTCGAATGACACTCTCTTATTAATCAGGATCGCGACCCCTCTAGTCTTAGATTCCAGCCCGGCCCAGAATGAAATACCTGCGCGACCCATCCCTTCCTTATTCGGGTCTGATCGATTACCCTAAGATGTGTCTCCTGTAACATTGCCACGTCCGCCTTCAATCCCCTCAAGTGCGCGAACACGTGTGCCCTCTTAACCGGCCCATTTAGCCCTCTAACATTCCACATGATCAGCCTGGTCGGGGGCTGATTCTCTCCCCCCCCCCCCCCCCCCCCCCCCCCCCCCGGTCGATCATCCATCACCTTTCTTAGGCAGTCCACACCCGCAGGCGGAAATGAGGGCTGAAGTGGGTTGGTGCAAACACGATGGGCCTAATGGCCTCGTTCTGCACTGTATGTTCCATGTAGCTATGCATGTATGTAACCAGCATTCCACTAGGGCAGCACTGTAGCACACGTGGCTAGCACTGTGGCTTCACAGTGAGGGTCCCAGGGTCGATTCCCACTGGGTCACTGTCTGTGCGGAGTCTGCACGTTCGCCCCGTGTCTGCGTGGGTTTCCTCCGGGTGCTCCAGTTTCCTCCCACAGTCCAAAGACGTGCAGGTTAGGTGGATTGGCCATGCCAAAATTGCCTTAGTGTCCAAAAAGCTTAGGAGGTGTTAATGGATTATGGGGATGGTGTGGAAGTGAGCGCTGAAGTGGGTCGGTGCAGACACGACGGGCCGAATGGCCTCCTGCACTGTATGTTCTATGTAGCTATGTATGTATGTAACCAGCATTCCAAGTTTCTCTCCTGGGATTTGGGATGCCCTCTCATTTAACATTAGCAGGGTTCATAACAATATCTTGTATCTAAATGAAAATCTCCAGTTATTGTGAAGAATCTGACAGCTATGCAGGCTGTTTGCAGGTTCTCTGTCACCCATGTATAGCGACGGCCAAATTGTTCTTGCACGGTAATAGCCTTCTGCACGAGTTTTTGTTCATTAATTTAAAAGATGGGGAAGAAGCTGAAGTTTTTTGCCTTCAGTGAGATACCTCCAATTTTGCCTGCAGATAGACACGAGAAAATAAACTGAAACTGGACTAAAGTTGTTCAGAAATCTGGTCAATGTGCATTTTATATGTATTTGGTTAGTTTACTTTGAGTGCCACTTGCCTAAAATTGATATAGTTTGTAATGACATGGAGAGAAATGTTGCTTTTTGCAAATAGCTTTTGAACTGCACATGTTCATTTCTAATCCAGGATAAGGATAAAATATCATGTAACAGGACCCCGAAGTTGGACCGTTGTGATGGCGGGAAAGAGGTGAAAGAGAAAGCATCAAAGAGGAAACTGCCTTTCACTATTGGAGTTAACAGCATTGATCAGAAAGACTCAGACACAGGTAAGAGGGGGAAACTGCCAAAGGCAGATGCACAAGCATTTCAGTATAATTTGCAGCTGGAACTGTAGATGCTACACAAGTGGGTTAAAAAGAGTAATTTTAATACAGGCTGTCCCCATCCACAGTCAAAGTTGGGCAGCTGTGAGCACAAATAATTTAGATTTTTTTCCATCACCTTGGGAAAGCGCCTCTATCTTGAGGCATTTATGTATTTTTCTACCTGCCTCTCCTGGTGGGGCTGCCAGCAGTAAAAATTTGTGGACCCTCCCACTGACCCAGTTGAGTGCATATCCCACCTGCCTGACTTAATTGGCCTCCTCCCATAAACATTACCGGGGGGGGGGGGGGGGGGGGGGGGGGGGGGGGGGGGGGGGGGGGGGGGTTAGGATCCATCCGCTGATGGTTCCAATCTGTTAAAGGTTGTAAGATTCTACTCTTGGTTAATCTCAGGTTATATTTGCTGATACTGGATTGCAAATGTAGTTTATCAATTTGATAACAGAGTAACTCATTTTAATACAATGTGAATGTTGTTCCAAATCATTTGCATAGCAATTTCCTGAACCTGATTCAACAGACCTAGTGACTAGAACACTAAAATTAACTTTACATGTTTTTTGTGCTTGCAGTTTTTAATTAAGTTTATCTATCACTTTGAAACAGGAAGAAGTTAATATTTGATAAACACAATACTTTTATATTGTCTCAGAAAAAAACCTATTGCAATTGTTTTTTTAAAATTTAGGACTGTGATGTTCTATGTTTATGAAGTTGTAAAAATAATGTGAATGTAGTGCTTTAATATCCCTTTTTTTTGCTTACTCTTGGCCACGGTTGTCTGATTGGTGTCTATATGCTCCAATATTGGTGAAATAACTGCACAAAGTTTGGTGTGTCTTTCCTTTCAAAATGAAATTAATAATATCCTAGCAAATATCACCTGACATAAGTAAGCATGCAAAGAGATATTGACAGGTTATGTGATTGGACTGAAAGGTGGTAGATGGGGTATAATGTGGATAAGTACAAAGTTATTTACTTTGTTAAGGATAGAAAATCAGAATATTTTCAATAAACATTAAATTTTTAAAGGTTGATGTTCAGAGAGCTTAGATGCACTGGTTGAAGGAGCACAAAATTAGAAAACACAAGCAGAATTCTGTAGATGTTGAAACTCTGAAATAAAAGCAGAAAATACAGGTCAGGTCACATAACATCTTTGGAGCGAGAAGCCAGATGTTAACGTTTAAGGACTATGATCTTTCATCAGAACAGAATGTTAGCATGCAAGTGCAACAAGCGATAAGGAAGGCAGATGGGATGTTAGACTTTATTACAAGGCGATTGGAGTACAAAAACAAATTCTTGCTGCTTTGGTGAGCCTTTAATTGGGGTACTGTGTGCAGTTTTATTCTCCGTACCCAAGGAGGATATACTTATCTTGGAGGTGGTACAGTGCAGGTTCACCGGATTTTTTCTGGGATAAAGGCTTGTCCTGTGATAGGCAAGCAAATCGGGCCTATGCTCTCTGAAGGTCAGAAGTGTGAAAGGTAATCTCATTGAAACGTAGAATATTCTGAAGGAATTGGCAGGGTAAATATTGAGAATTTAATTCCCCTGCAAGCGACATCAAGAACATTGGGGCATAGGCTCAGGATAGTCATTGGGACCAAGGTGACGAGAAATATCTTCACTCAATATGTTGTGAAACTTTGGAAGTGCCTTTCCCAGAGGGTTGAAGGCTTTCCATCATTAAATATATTTAAGACAGGGCTCGATAGATTTTTGGTGTCTCAGGCAATCTGATATGGGGAAAGGACAAGAAGGTGAAGTTGAGGTTGAAGATCAGTGATCGTATTGACTGGCGGAGCAGGCTCAAGGTGCCGATTGGTCGACTCCTGTTTCTTACATTCGTAGAGTCATCGAATAGAATTAGTACAGTTTTGATCTTCTGCAGGATACAGATATAAAAATTACCGAGACAGTCTGCATTAATGTAACCAACATTTGAGCTTTAACAAAAGTAAAGTAAGACTGAACTGAGTAAAAGTTGTGATTTAATGAAACAGCAAAATATTTAAAATAAATTACTTTTGAACAGATCATTGGAGAAAGAGAAGGTGTGAAAACTTAATTTCTGAATTATGAATTGTTCATAAATTTTCCATATATAACTGTGTAAGAGTTCTAGAAATTTGAATAACGCGGACATCAAACACCTCGTACAACAGTTGTGTGATCTGCTATTGCTCATTACTGATAAAATCCTCTGTTGCATTTTTTGGTGCCATGCTATCAATACTCTGGCCATTAGGGCTTGTCCTCAACTTCATCTATCTCTCACTAAATGGCAGTCAACATGAATTGAGAAGGGAAAGATCCTGCATATCTGATCTTATCTTGTTGAGGCAGTGACAATTCAAGTGGATTTGGAAAACCCCATAATATGGTGTTCCTAGTCTTCTAAAGACATTTGATCAAAGTTGCACAGTTTAAAGAGTGTTCAGCTCAGAAATAGGGATTCAAGATGAACTTGAATGAAAAGAAAATTAGCTGAAAGGTAGAAAATAATGACTACTCATTGGTGAAATTACATCATAGTGGGGAGATGAAATGATTGGAGTGTACCAAGACTCCATGTTAGAACCACCATTTAAAAAATAATTTTCACACAAATTATCTGGATTCAGAAACTCTGTGCAAAAGGTGCTGTTTAGAGGGACGATGGAACAGGGGAGGGAGCTCCAAAATGGCGGAATGATTTTTAATACTGGTAAACTTAAAGTGCTGCAAGTTGGGAGAAGAAAAAAGGAAGTTATAACTAAATTGTAGTGTTGTGGTCAGACCATTCACGGTCATTGAGATTCCAAGAAGATATTAAAGTTTTGCAAGCAGTTCAGCAAGGAGCCACAAGGCTGATCCCTCGTGTCAAAGAGCTGAGTTACAAGATTGATCAAATAAACTTGGCTTTTCCACTTCAAAAGGTGGTGGCTAAAAGGTTGTTTATTTAGAGCAGGTTTTTTTGAAGTGCGGGTCATGGGTGGGTGTCGGGAGGGCTGCCAAGCGATTGGTCATGGCGTTCCCGATCGCAGGAAGACGCACCGAACAGCCGCAACTGGCTTTTAAATGGAACAATGTAGTCTTCCAGCTAGAAGCAGTGGCAGGGAGCAGGTCACGCGCCTAGCATATACACTGGAATCTCGCACTCTGTACATCATGCTTTTGGTGAAAAATCAAGGAGGAGAGCGTCCTCCATTTTCTAGTTGCGAGCAAGCAAGGCAACAGGTCTGTGAAGAACTGAAGCTGGATCGTTTTGTTATAAGGAAGAGAAGACAAGAGACACAAACCAGTCAGGATCTCAACTGAATTTGCTGGAGAGAGCTATCAGGAGAGTCCACGGCAGGACAAACACAGAGCTCCAGGGCCTCTGAACAGTCAACAAGAAAGAAAGTTAATTCCGAAACAAAGCAATATAAAGATGATTGCTGGAGGTATGGCTATGTTAATTGTGCCGATGCAAAGCTCGTGTGTTATATGCAGGGATGTCCTGGTAAATGACAAATTAAAACTCTCAAAATTTCAAAGGCATTTGAAGGGGAGTTCAAGGACAAACGAGCAAAGAACTGTACAGCAGATGAAGAGGCCCTTCACCCCTCCAAGCTTAAGCCAACCATGATGCCAGTCGAAACCAAAACCTGATGCACTTCCAGGTTCCGTATTCCTCTATTTCCATCCTATTCTTACACGCTGCTGCCGTAGCGACTTCCACCACCTCACCTGACAGTATGTTCCAGGCACTCACCACTCTGTGTAAAAAAACAGAAAAACAAACTTACTGTGCACATCTCCTCTAAACTTTACCCCTCGCACTGTAAACCTATGTCTCCCAGTAATTGACTTTTCCGCCCAGGGAACAAGCATCTGAGTATTCACTCTGTCCATGCCACTCTTTTGTAAACTTCTATCAGGGCACCCCTCAACCTCCTTTGTTCCAGTGAAAATAATGAGTTTATCCAACCTCTCCTAGCTTATACCCTCCCAACCAGGCAGCATCTTTGTAAACCTCTTCTGTACCCTCTCCAAAGCATTCACATCCTTCTGGTCATGTGGCAACAAGAATTGTACGCAATATTCCAGATGTGACCTAACTAAGGCTGTGTACAGCTGCAGCATAGAACATAGAACAGTACAGCACAGAACAGGCCCTTCGGCCCTCGATGTTGCGCCGAACAATGATCACCCTACTCAAACCCACGTATCCACCCTATACCCGTAACCCAACAACCCCCCCTTAACCTTACTTTTTTTAGGACACTACGGGCAATTTAGCATGGCCAATCCACCTAACCCGCACATCTTTGGACTGTGGGAGGAAACCGGAGCACCCGGAGGAAACCCACGCACACACGGGGAGGACGTGCAGACTCCGCACAGACAGTGACCCAGCCGGGAATCGAACCTGGGACCCTGGAGCTGTGAAGCATTTATGCTAACCACCATGCTACCGTGACTTGCCAATTTTCATACGCAATGCCCCGCCTTGATTTTTTTCAAACGATGCAGTGAAAGCTTAAATCATCAGCTGAGATCCTTAGCAGAAATGTAATATTGAATGACGAAACTCAATTAGCCTCTTCCATGTTAGCTTACTGTGTAGCTAAAGAGAAAATACCCCATTATAGCGATTAATTCTCCCTGAAACTTTACACATGGCTCGTACAGTCCGAGATGGGAGGTCAGTTGAAAAACTGAAATGCATCCCACTTAGTGATAACACAGCGGTTCGCCGAATGCGATACTGTTGACAATTTAGAAGCTCCCCTTAGTGAGCACAGGAATTCTCAGTACAACGAGATGATGTACAGATATTTTGGATTGTACAAACTTGCTTGTTTGTATTAGGTAGGTTTGGCACATTCAATTGGTTGAGGTTTTGCTGTGCTGCCTGACGTTACCAACCAGCACACCTGGTGCAGTGATTTTTGAACCATTGAATAATTATGTAATTGGAAAGTGTGGGCTTGATTTGGTTAAGTGCAGAGGAATCACAAGTGATGGGGCAGCCAACATGGCTGGGAAAAAGTAGCGGAGTTATAATACGGATTAAAGTGGCAGCTAGTCAGGACATTGTTTGGAATCGTGGTTTTATTCACCGTAAGGCATCGGCATTGAAAGGAATTCCATCCGATTTTGAAGTGGTGTTGGAAGGAATTGTGGAAGTTGTGAATTTCATTAAATTCAGCCACTTGATACCAGGCTTTTTTAAGCTCTATGTTCTGATATGGGGGCCAAGAGCACACATTTGTTGTTCCACAGAGGTATGTTGGCTGTCAAGGGGTCGGGTGCTAGTCAAAGATTACAAACAAAGATATGAAATCCTTGAGAAATTGACCCCTCTGGCTGAATCGTTTGTGATGAAACTTGGATGCTTACTATGTCTTAACCTTGCAGACAACTTTTAATTCTAAACAAACAACTTCAAATTGCAAGGGAAGGATGATGATTGCTTTCGGCACTGTGAGGAAATAGATGTTTCCCAAAAGTAATTGAAAGTTTGGCAAGTGCGAGTACAAAAGCAAAACTACTACATGTTCCCCACACTGCTCGGACACATCGAAGAAAACAATGTTAGTAAGTGAACTTTCAATAGATTGACAGGCCTTATTCAGTTGCATCTGGTTGCGTTGATCAACAGTTTTTGTCGCTACTTTCCAGGGGAGAAGTTTCAGATTTTGAAAGAGAAGAGGTTGGTGAAAAATGATTTTGAGTTTCAGACACCAGAGTTAATTATTATCTGACAGCTTACTCCAAATTAAGAGACTGAACTTATGCACCTCACCTGTGACAGCACATTAAAACACGCCACAATTCCATGAGGCTGTCAGCATTCTGGAGTCTCGACTCCGAGGAGTATCCATTGCTGAGTAAAGCAAGCATTCTGTTGCTATTGTCCTTTACAATGACCTACATGTGAGGTTGGATTTTCCGTCCTCATAGACAAACACAGCACAAAGGAACCGGCTGAACTCTGCACCTGATATGTGTATTGCCCTCCCCTCCTGTGAAGCGATTGGGGTGAGATCGTGAGGACCAAGCAGGCTCACCTGTCGCATTAAAGGTAAGCAAAAATGGTGGACCACGAAGGTTGCACAGAAGTGAAGCTGTTGCAATGTATTCTGACAAGGACCGTGCTTAAAAGACCGTTCTCTGCTGAGTATCACAACCTGACACTTGATGGGCTGAATTACCTAATTCTGCTCCTATATCCTATGGTCTTCTGGACCATTCAGCTGTGTTTTAAATGTTGATGGTAATTGTTGCATAAATCTCAAGCAATTGACCATTTGTTAATTTAAATATTTAGCATGTTGGTATTAACACATTTCCTGCATTTCTACAAACTGGTGATTGAAAAGAAGGTTTTAAAAACTCAAGATAACACCCACAAGTCAGTGAATGTTCCCGAAAGGCTGTAAAAGTAAAGTAGCAGAAAGTTATGGAAGAAGTTTAGGAAGCAGAACGTTATATAGGCAAGATAACATCAAACTTCTTTTCCTGCACCAAGTTAACAAATTATATAATAAAATTTGGTTGACCATTCAAATTATTTTCTGACCAGCTTTCCACCTCATGCAAGACATAAACTTGAGCTCATCCAAACCACTCCTAATATCCAAACACCAAGTCCTATTCATCGTAACTGTGTAACTGCTCTGTATTTGCTGACCTACATCACCACCTGATCTGGCAACGCCTTAGTTTCGGGGTTCTCATCCTTGTTTTCAAACTCCTTGATGTCCTTGCCCCTCTCTATCTCTGTAACCTCCTCTAGCTCTGAAAGGCTTTGAGGTTTCTTCAGTCCTGGTCTCTTGCACATTCCTGATTTGAATTACTCCTCCAAAGGCATTCAAATCTTCAGCTGTAGAGGCCTGAAGCTCTGAAATTGTTTTCCTAAACCTCTCCAGCTCTCCTCCACTACTTTAAACGTACCTCTTCCATCATCTGTCCTAATCTCCTTGTGTGGCTTGGTACCAGATTTTGATCAGTAATGCTCTTGTGTGTTATTGTGCTAAAGGTGTTTTATAAGTTGTCTTTGTTCGCTGCAGGTCAAAAATATTAATTTTCTCTGTATAAGTATATATAATCTATGTCTAACATTGATAAAATACAGATCAATTAAACTGCCATGGCCTTGTTCATAAATAGCTGGAGGAAATGTTATGGCCCAGGATTTGCCATCAGTGGCGAACAAATACACTAGCTTTGATTGTTTGCAGCTCCTCAAACATTTCATGGGCTTTTAAACAGCCGCTTCTGGTCTTCGGGAGTCCAATACAGGGCCTTCCACAGAGGGTCTGGAACCTATTGCAAAATCCAGTTCATCCTTTTTAGTTGTGTTTCTTGTAACAGATCCAAGTTCTGGTGCCCTATATGAAGCCAGACAGGAGATGGGTTAGTGTTTCACATGGATGAAATAACAGCATTGTTAGTAGTCGTGTTACCTATTGATTTCAATAGACTGGTAAAACAACTGAGACAAATAAAGACACTCCAGAATTTTAATATAGAAGGTTGATTTCCTATGTCATTGCACACAAATTGGAGAATATGGTCAGTTTCTCATCTCCTCTTGTTTCTTCTTCTCACCACTTCTGCTCTATGTCTTTCGACTCTCTCCCCATAAGTGTCTTTGCTTCAATCTCTTTCCTGGTTTCCTTTCAGATTGGCAGGGAATATTTTAGGGAAAGGATTCAACAGCTGCAGGCACATTGCACTTGGGATGGGAATTTCAGGGAGAATGTGCTTCCTTGCCATCTCTTTCAGTTACCTGTGCTGGGAGAACTTATTCTTTACTGACTCATAGACTCAAAAGGGCAGATGTTATTTCCAAGCCATAACTGTGGTGTTTTCATGAAATTAAAATGATGTCCTTTTGGTTCACTGATTTTTATGCTTCATTCCCTCAAACCACATGACAGGAGACAGCTAATCGTGATAGATATGTGAATGCGTCTCTAATTCACTTGTCTCTCAGTCCGGAAGAAAGTCTCGAACACGTTCGTACTTTAGAATATTCTTTATTGCGATCGGGGCAGCCCTCTAGGTATTCCAAAGGTCCACCTCTGAGAGTGCCAAAGTTTTGCTCAAAACATCCTGTCTTTATATGTTTTTTAAGGGGCTGTCTCTTACATTCACTTGAGCTTGCCCCATTACAAAGCATAGCTTGTTTTTGCCGTAGTTTCGATACATGATTTTACAGACTTTAAAGTTATCTATTGGCACATGAGTATGTAGCAGTTTTAGCATAAACAGCAGGTTTAGGGGCTGGTTTAGCTCACCAGGCTAAATCGCTGGCTTTTAAAGCAGACCAAGCAGGCCAGCAGCACGGTTCGATTCCCGTACCAGCCTCCCCGGACAGGCGCCGGAATGTGGCGACTAGGGGCTTTTCACAGTAACTTCATTGAAGCCTACTCGTGACAATAAGCGATTTTCATTTTCATTTTTTCAGGTGTTAGCCATAATTGCAAGCGACTCCTACATTTCATATTCCGTCATCCGGCCATCTTCCTTGTTTCTCGAGGCTATTCGGCTTACAGGCATGAGTCGGCTCACGAATTCAATAACAACTCCTTTATTTGTAACTTTCCACTAATGTGTCCCATTAATTCTGGCTTGTTCTAGCTATTAACCTTTGCTTCACATTCTCAGATGTCTTAAATTGCAGGTGGACCGATGTACAAGTCCATATTTAGTGACCTGGCCAAGTATTGTTTCCTCCTTTCACAGTACCACTAATGGGATGTTCTCTGCTATTGCTTTACATTACCATAATATATGAACATGAGTCAGGAAACTATTCGAAGTGTGGTTTTCAATCTTTTCACTACCTTGCTGCTGCTTGTTGATCACTTTGTCCAATCAGTGTTTTGATGAAACCAATAATATGTTGTGTAAGTGGAAAGGTGTAACTGTTTTTTCTTTGTCTCTTGAAATACATTAGAGTAAGCAATACATCTCTATCTGTCAAAGTCAAATGCATCGTAAAGGCAGTAGAAATTATGGATTTGTACTGGCTGATGAATTGATCAGGAATATTGTTTTTAATGAGAATGTTTGGAGATGGAATTATAGTAACTTGTGTTTGTAAATTGTTAATCTATCATAGTGGTGCACATGACTTGTGTGTGTTTGTACCCGCTGTCCAGAGAATATTTAAAGACGTTTGTCAGCAAAGCTGCAGATATTTTTTCTGCAATGAAATCTAGCTTTCTGCTTGGTTTACAGTGCAGTTTGCTCCCTGTTGTGATTGGAGTGTCTACTCTGTTCCTCAGTGTATACTTTCTCCAACAGGTTTTTGCAGGCTGCATTGAGAAGGAAATCCTCAGGTAAGAAAGAGGCAATTCAAGTTACAAATGCTTATTTTTTTTTCAGTGAGTCGTTAAAAAATGTTGTTGACGCCTCAATATTCCTCATTACTTGTTTCAGTGTTCTAAAATTTGGTAGCTGGACTTTGTGATGGTCCTGCTACTTGAAAATACAACGTTCCGACAGATAATTTTCTTGTAGGGTTTACCATTATTAGCTGTTTCTTCAAGCACCACAAAGCCTATAATGTTGCGTGGTTTCCCTTTCAATGTAAATATTTTTAAAATGAATGTCTGTCTTGGACAACATGGATCATGATGCAACTGTTCAGGATAATAAGCTTAGATCAGAGTTCCGAATAAGTTTTTTTTCTTCTCCCTAATCCATTGTATAATTCTGGTCCAATTGATTTAAATTCAGTTGGGAAATATCGTAACTTCTCCCAATTTCTTCCTTCCACACAAACTGGGGATGATGTGGAGAATGTATGCGAGAAAATTTCTTCTCATGATGTAATATTGACCCACTGTATCTCCAGGAGTTTGATCCAAGTTGTTTTACTTTCTATCATTTCCCAAACATTTCCAAAGTGTTGTGATCTAGAATCTGCAGACTTTTTGGTCTGTCTTTAGATATGATTAACTCAAAAATTAATGATTGATTACTCTATTTGCAGCATTTGCTTACTGTATTAATAGTTTTGTGCTTGGCTACACAGAACAAATAAAATATTTTATTTTGCAATTATGTGAATGTAAATAAGAAGCATAGAATTTGTTTAATGTGACGAAACACGGGCAAATAATTTATAAAGACCATAATGGACACAAATACTCTTTTTGAAAAATGTATGGACATTAACTGGGCACCTGGAAAGCACATTACATTCATCTTCAATCCTTTGTCCTCTTTTGGTTTTTGTATAAATTGAATTATAATGAATAACTAATCACACCAGAATAAGAAAACTGAAAACAGCCGCACATGTAGTCCGAATCTCAAAACTCATAATGAACTAAAGCCTTCCAAGTTCCAGCTTTATCGCCATTTCTAAGGCAAGGATAAGGGTACTTCACATAAAATACGTTAATTGCAGCTAGGAAAAAATTACCTTTTTCATATGAAGTTCATAAAATATTTGGCAAATAGAATTGCAGATCAACAATGGGGGAAATATTTAAGCAGTAGTTGGAAGGGTGGGAATGCAGTACAGGGAAAATGTTTGGACAGCTGATATTTCCTAGATGGAGCGATGCCTTAGATCAAATTTGAAACCATGTTTATCTTAATGCTGATAAAAATAAAGGGGCAAGAGAAAACTTGGAAACACAGGACAATAAAAATATTTCATGTTGTGGCAAATTAATGGCAAGAAATTTTTAGTTTCAATAACTGAAATGGTAAGTACTTTGGCTTAATTTCTGTATAGAATCTGGGTGTTGCAATTGCAAATTTATCAAATGTGGGAATAGAGAACAGATAGGAGGGACTGTTAGTTAATGAGATGGAATAAAGTGACTTAAACTTAGATAAGCAAATCAGACATCAGAAAACATTGAGGGAACCGTGAAAAACACAGATTAAAGTTTTCCTAAACTTGTGGAAAGAAATATTTCTTCAAAGGAATGGAAACAAGCTAATGTGATTACGCTCTTCAAAACTGAGCCCAGACTAAGTGGACATTTTAAACTAGTTTTACTGGAGCGGCACGGTGACACAGTTGGTTAGCACGGCTGCCTCACAGCGCCAGGGACCTGGGTTGAATTCCAGCCTCTGGTGACTGTGTGGAGTTTGCACTTTCTCCCCATGTCTGCGTGGGTTTCCTCCGGGTGCTCCGGTTTCCTCCCACAGTCCAAAGATGTGCAGGTTAGGTGGATTGACCATGTTAAATGCCCCATCATCTACAAAGATGTAGAGGTTGGGTGGGAGTGGGCGGAAGTAGGATGCTATTTCAGGGGGTCGGTACAGACTTGATGGGCTGAATGATGTCTCCTGCACTCTAGCGATTCTATGATGATTCTATTCTATGACTCATTTTCAGTTGCTCTTAAACAAGAAGGTTCTATAATAAAGAATAAAATTTATAAATACTTAGAAAATATGCCGATCAGTCAGAACAGATTTTTAAAAGGCAGATACTCTATCAACTGTACATAAATCTTTGAAGAAATATGAGAGGATAGATACAGGAAATGTATAGAATGTGTTTTACTGGATTTTCAAAAATGTTGGTAAAGTGCCAAATGCAAAGGGGGAAAAGAATAGCATGTGAAATTGAGGGGGTGTGAGATCACAAAAAAAGAATTGACTGGAGGGCAGAAAGGGAACTGGCAGGGTGCATTGAATGTTGTGGAGGCATTGGCACCTAGGCTGTCTGAACTTGTTTTGTCAGGTTTCTAGCCATGTATGTGGAATGTAAAATGCAATTCGCAATGCAAGAAATATAAATATCTAAACATATGCGCCTATAAATGTGTAGCATTTGAACAGCATAATCCATATTCAAGCACCCACTCCAGCCATGTTAATTTTAACCGCTAAGTGCAGCAAACAAAAATGACTATTTATTTATATTATATGCACACACACATTTGGGCAGGAAGCAATGGAGGTGTAATGTCTGGATCAGGAAGAAGCAGAGCAGGGATGCTTGCTTTTGGAAATTAGGGCGAGCAGGATTAGTAATTTAAACTAGCAACATGAACTAGTCTAGAACGAAGACCACACTGCTGCCTCATGGCGCTTGGGTTCAATCCTGGCCCTGGGACACTGTCCGTGTGGAGTTTGCACATTCTCCCCGTGTCTGCGTGGGTCTCACCCCCACAACCCAAAAAGATGAGGAGGGTAGGTGGATTGGCCACGCTAAATTGACCCTTAATTGGGAAAAAAAATAATTGGGTACTCTAACTTTATTTTTAAAAAGACCATTTCACAGTAACTTGATTGCAGTGTTCATTTAAGCCTACTTGTGACAATAAAGATTATTATTATTAAACTTTTCAAACTGCCTCATTTTTGGAAAAACAGGTGTATCTGTCCCATAACAATTAGAAATCTATATTTGTGTTGGCTTTTCTGTTATCTTTTAGTCCAAAAGGCCTAATAACTCAAGTGTCCTGATAAAGTCGGGACTGATGCAGAATATTTGTGACATTGAAAGGGATGGATATTGATTTTTTTTTTTCTGTAGTGCTAATCATTGAATTATTTGGCCATGGATGGTTGATGCTGTATTATATTTGATGCTGCACCCACTCTCAAGTTGAGAGTATTTAATTACACTCCACACTCTTAACTTGAGCCTTACAGTGGTTGAAGAAGCTCCCTCAAAAATACTTGGCTTTTCTCTCTCGTTCTGCAAAAAGAATTGTCCCAGATATAGATATGTTTGTCTGACTAGAGCTTGAATGAAACATTTTGCTTGAGGCTTAGTTACTGTAGAGTTCAAACTGCGATGGACCAATTGTATCTTAAAATTACATGCTCAAAGACTTAGTTTTATTCTGTTCTTCAGAAAATAGAATATCCATTATTACTGTGAGTTTTTAAAAATCACATCACATCAGCAAAAAAAAAGTTACTGAGGCAGAATTATTTTTGTCACGTTTTGTCCAGTTAAAATGTTTGTAGTTAAGGGTGTTTGGCACTAAGTGACGAATGTGTATTTTAATGCTCAGCGACAAACTCCGCAGATGAATTGGGGAGAAACAATACCTTTTTCATAATTCTTCAGAAAATTTGGTGAGAAATATTAATAAAGTTCTTCTATCTTAAACAAGTGCTCTAAATACACTGAGGAGTTTGAGAAAGTTAGAAATATTGTATCTGATAAATTTTATTCATGGATAAAGGGTGTCTAAACCATGTTTGATTTGCATATTTCATCAGCACGAAAGCATGTAATAGTTTAAGCTTACGTCAGTTATGGAATATATTGCTTTGAACAATGTTGCTCCATTGAAATGAAATATGAACTTCTGTCAACATACACTGCATTTCAGGTCTGTGATGATCCATTTGTAACATTATGACAAATGCAAGCAAGTAATTTGTATTACACTTTTGTCATCAAAATCATATTGGAATTTGAATTGACTTATTATGCAAGTCTATAAATAGTTGTCTTGCATTTCCACAAACCAACTAGGATGCACTTCACATGATTTGCAATTGGGGCAAGGAGGACTCCATTTTCAATCTTTTGAACAAATCACTGTGCTGATCCAAGTAATTGCTCAATGAAGTTCATTTGTTTGTTCTTCTGTTTGATCCTTGCATTGTGCAAAGGTTTTTTAATCTTTTATGGTCTTGACATTGGTCCAAATTTTGTCAATGATGTCTGCTGCCGACCTCGAACAAAGCTGCTCAAAATGAATTAGCAATCTGTGTGGCATGGATTTTCCATTTCTTTAAAAAATCAGTACCCAATTCATTTTTTCCAATTAAGGGGCAATTTAGTATGGCCAATCCAGCAACCCTGCACATATTTGGGCTGTGGGGACGATACCCACGCAAACACGGGGAGAATGCAAACTCCACACTGACAGTTACCCAGAGCCAGGATCAAACACAGGTCCTCGGCACCGTGAGGTAGCAGTTCTTATTTTTTTTTTTTAAATTAATTTTTATTAAGGTTTTCACAAAATATAAACAACAAACAATATTAACAGAATAACCATTGTAAAAATCCAAGAACAGCTCCCACCCCTCTACAAAAGTAACTACTAAATCGAAAAAAAAGAGCAAACAACAGAAAGGAAAGAGATAACACCTGCCACATCCCACAAACCCATGTACACATTTCTCCCTCCCACCAAACCCAAACCCCTCTCTCTCTCTCTCTCTCGTCTCTCTCTCGCTCTCTCTCTCTCTCTCTCTCTCTCTCTTTCCCCCCCCCCCCCCCACCCCGGGTTGCTGCTGCTGCCGGCCTATTTCTCTACCGTCCGCCAGGAAGTCCAGGAAAGGCTGCCACCGCCTAAAGAACCCCTGCACTGATCCCCTCAGGGAAAATTTCACCTTCTCCAATTTGATGAACCCTGCCATATCATTGATCCAGGCCTCCACGCTTGGGGGGCCTCGCATCCTTCCATTGAAGCAAGATCCTCCGCCGGGCTACTAGGGACGCAAAGGCCAGGACACCGGCCTCTTTCGCCTCCTGCACTCCCGGCTCCACTGCAACCCCAAAAATTGCGAGTCCCCAGCCTGGCTTGACCCTGAATCCCACCACCCTCGACACCGTCCTTGCTACTCCCTTCCAAAATTCCCCCAGCGCTGGGCATGCCCAAAACATATGGGCGTGGTTCGCTGGGCTCCCCGAGCACCTAGCACACCTGTCTTCGCCCCCGAAAAACCTACTCATCCTCGTCCCAGTCATGTGGGCCCTATGCAGCACCTTGAACTGTATGATGCTAAGCGTCGCACAGGAAGAGGAGGAATTCACCCTTTCCAGGTCATCCGCCCACGTCCCCCCCTCAATCTCCTCACCCAGCTCCTCTTCCCATTTACCCTTGTTGCACGTTTTACTTGAGTGTATTAACACGCCTCCGTTTAAAGGCCGTGTGCTTAACACTGCTACAGCTGTGTGTGTATTTTCAGCTCTGAGTCGCCAGGTGCCGTATATAGACACCTCACAAGTATTTCAAGGTCAGGTTCAAAGTAATAAAACTGTACACCGATCAGTAAGTTCAAACGATCAATATTTATTATACAAATATAATAAATACGCATGCACACGCTAAAGACTAACACCTATTCCTACTATTAAACGACTAAATACTTATCTAAGTAGGAACCAGCAAGGTCAGGGGACAAGGCCTTTGTTCCTTTCTGGGCTGCACCTTCTGTTCGTTACTAGTCGATTAATGTATAGGCAATGCCGGGTTCACGTAGCGAGCGTCGTTTTGGCACTTACTGAACGATGGCTGGTGCTCAACGGCTGGTGATGGAAGACAGGATCTGGAGGCTGGAGTCGAAACAGCAAGCCGGAGCAACAACAGACAGCGAGGCCGGAGCAAAACAGACAGAACCATGTGCGGGGTCTATCTTTATAGGGCCCCCAATGTCCGTGCCTTTTCGGGGCGGGCCTTTACCTGCCATGTATCGATTGGGTTATTTCCCAATCGATGTCTTACAAATCCCCCAATCTGAGGGTCTCTTCTCGATGGGTGGTGCGGTCTCTAGGGTCTTTTGTGATGGATACTTCTGGTGCCGTTTCGTCTGGGCCTCCACTCAAAGTATCCATTCAAACCCAAATGTTGCTATTGTGTGGGTCCAGATCTGGATTGCCTCATTACTATGCAAAGCGTTTTGCTATTTACACCTTTGGTTGAGATCTTCCACCTGGCCATAAACTAGTTTTGTTACGTGCAGAATGCTAATTAGCCTTTGCAGACTGCTTGTCCTGGCTAAACTGTTTTCTCCCTACAGTCTTAGCAGTTCTCCATTTTGTTAGCCCAGTGTCCATCTTAGGTGGCTACACCCTTCAGCTCCTCCACCAAGGCCTCGTCTACCTCTTGCATTACGCGGTATATGTCCGAAATCCTCCCTCCTCCAACCCACACCCCCGAGAGCACCCTGTCCCGTACCCCACGTGGGGGCAGCAAGGGGAACCCCATCACCTGCGGCCTGCAAACGCCCTAACCTGCATGTACCTAAACATGTTCCCCGGGGGGAGCCCAAACTTCCCCTCTAGCTCCCCCAGGCTCGCGAACCTCCCATCCACAAACGGGTCCCTCAACCTCCTGATACCTACCCTGTGCCAGCCCAGAAATCTGGCATCGATGCTCCCTGGAACAAAATTCTCCCCTATAGGGGACTCCATCGAGCTCTCCCCTATGCCGTCTCCATTGCCACCAAATTTTGAGGGTAGCCATCACCACCGGGCTCGTGGTATACCTCGTAGGAGGGAGCGGCAACGGCGCCGTTACCAGCGCCTCCAGGCTCGTGTCCACACCGGACGCCATCTCCATCCTCTTCCATGCTGCCCCTTCCCCGTCCATTACCCACTTACGCACCACCGCTGTGTTGGCAGCCCAATAGTACCCACAGAGGTTGGGCAGCGCCAGCCCCCCCCATATCCCTGCCCCGCTCCAAGAACACCCTTCTCACCCTCGGAGTCCCATGCGCCGACAGCAAATCCCGTAATACTCCTGTTAACTCTCCTAAAAAAGGCCTTCGGGATAAGGATTGGAAGGCACTGGAACAGGAACAAAAACCTTGTGAGCACCGTCATCTTGACGGACTGTACCCTACCCGCCAGTGACAGTGGTAACATGTCTCACCTTTTGAACTCCTCCTCCATTTGCTCCACCAACCTTGTGAGGTTGAGCGTGTGAAGGGCCCCCCAGCTCCCAGCCACCTGGACTCCTAGGTACCTGAAGCTCCTCCCTGCCTGCTTCAGTGGGAGCCTACCTTTTTCCCCCGCTGATCCCCCGGGTGCACCACGAACAACTCGCTCTTGCGCAGGTTGAGCTTATACCCAGAGAAGCCCCCAAATTTGCTGAGAATCCTCATCACCTCCAGCATCCTCCCCACCGGGTCCACCACATACAGCAACAGGCCGTCCGCATAAAGCGACACTCGATGCTCCTCCCCACCCCGCACCAGGCCCCTCCAGTTCCTTGACTCCCTCAACGCGATGGCCAGGTGCTTAATTGCCAACGCAAAGAGCAAGGGGGACAGGGGACACCCCTGCCTCGTCCCCCGGTACAGCCGAAAGTACTCCGACCTCCTCCTATTCGTGGCTACACTCTCCATCGGGGCCTCATAAAGCAACCTCACCCAACGGACAAACCCCTCCCCAAACCCAAACTTTTCCAACACCTCCCACAGATACCCGCACTCAACCCCATCAAAGGCCTTCTCCGCATCTAATGCCACCACTATCTCCGCCTCCCCTTCCACAGCCGGCATCATAATGACATTCAGAAGCCTTCGTATGATGGTATTCAACTGCCTTCCCTTTACAAACCCCGCCTGGTCCTCGTGAATGACAACCGGCACACAATCCTCTATTCTTGTGGCTAAGGTCTTTGCCAGCACCTCGGCGTCTACATTTAGCAGCGAGATCAGCCTATATGACCCACACTGCAGAGGGAGGGTCCTTATCCCGCTTAAGGATCAAGGAAATCAGCGCCCGTGACATAGTTGGGGGCAAAGCCCCCCCCTCCCTTGCCTCGTTAAAGGTCCGGACCAACAGGGGGCCCAACAGGTCCGCATACATTTTATAAAATTCGGCCGGAAACCCATCCGGCCCCGGCTCCTTCCCTGACTGCATGCTCCCTATCCCTTTAACCCCCCCCCAACCACCGGGGGTTCAGACCGGTACAGTTCCCCATAAAAGTCCCTAAAGACCCCATTAACGTCTACCCCCCTCCGCACCACCTTCCTAACTCTATCCGTCACTCCCCCAATCTCCCTGGCCGCGTCTCGCTTTCGGAGCTGGTGTGCCAGCATCCTGCTCGCCTTCTCCCCATATTCATACACCGCCCCCTGTGCGTTCCTCCACTGAGCTTCCGCCTTTCTGGTGGTCAGTAGATCGAACCTGGCCTGAAGGCTACGCCGCTCCCCCAGCAATCCCTCCTACGGAGCCTCTGCATATCTCCTATCCACCCTCACCATCTCTCCTACCAATCTCTCCCTCTGCTCCCCCCTCTCCCTATGGGTTCGGATGGAAATCAACTCCCCTCTAATCACCGCCTTCAATGCCTCCCAGACCGTCCCCACTCGGACCTCCCCGTTATCGTTGGCCTCAAGGTACCTCTTAATACACCCCCGAACCCTCCCGGCCACCACCTCATCTGCCAGCAGCCCCACCTCCAAGCGCCAGAGCGGACGCTGGTCCCTCTCCTCCCCCAGCCCGAGGTCCACCCAGTGCGGGGCATGATCCGAAATGGTAATGGCAGAGTATTCAGCATCCTCCACCCTCGAAACCAGCCCCCTGCTCTGGACAAAAAAATCAATCCTAGAATAGACCCTATGCACATGGGAGAAAAACGAGTACTCCCTGGCCCATGGCCTCGCAAACCTCCAGGGATCCACCCCTCCCATCTGATCCATAAACCCCCTCAACACTCAACACCTTGGTCGCCGCCGGCCTCCTACCCATCCAGGACCTGGATCGGTCCAATGGGGGATCCAGCACCGTGTTGAAGCCCCCCCCCCCCCCCCCCCCCCCCCCAGATCAGGCCCCCCACCTCCAGGTCCGGAATGCAGCCCAACATGCGCCGCATAAACCCCGCATCATCCCAGTTTGGGGCGTAAACATTCACCAACACCACCCGCTCCCCCTGCAGCTTACCACTCACCATCACATACCTCCCGCCACTGTCAGCCACCACATTTAACGCCTCAAACGTCACCACCTTCCTCACCAGGATCGCCACCCCCTGACTCTTCTCATCCAGCCCTGAGTGAAATACTTGGCCCACCCACCCCTTCCTCAGCCGAACCTGGTCCGCCACTTTCAGGTGTGTCTCTTGGAGCATGGCCACATCCGCCTTCAGCTCCTTCAAGTGTGCGAACACCCGGGCCCGCTTGACTGGCCCGTTCAGCCCCCTCACATTCCGGTTTATCAGCCGGATCAGAGGGCTCCCTGCCCCCCTCCGCTGCCAACTAGCCATAACCCATCCACTGACCAGTGTCCCCCGCTCGGCCTGTTCCCCACGGCGGCAACACCCCCTCCCAGCATACTCCAGCTCCTTCCTGGCCATTTCAGCAGCAACCCAGTACCCCCCCCCCCCCCCCCCCCCCCCCCCCCGGGCTAGGACCCCTCCTAGCCGTGCCCCTCCTAGCCGTGCCCTTCCCTCCGCAGCACTCCCGTGAGCCAGCTAACCTCTGCTGACCCCGGCGACTCCTGCCACACCTCCGACCCCTCCCCACGTGGGACTACTCCTCCTCCTTCGTGCCCATCAACTGCGCCCCCCCCCCCCCCCCCCCCCCCCCCGGCTCTTGCACGGGAAAATAACAACCAGCAAAGGCCCGCGCTTCTCAGCCCCGCCCCCACCCCCATCATCCCGCAGCGTGGGAAACCAGAGAAAAGCCCGCGCTTTCGCCCTGCCCAACCCCGCCTCCTCTAGGGCAACTCCCATTGCCAGTCCCCACCACCCGCTCCCCGCACTCCCAGTTTACCTCCCTGCCCGAACCCGTCCACCAGACCCATACAAAAAGACATCGCCCCACCCACCCTGAAGCCAACACACATCCTGCATTAAACAGAGAACCCGCTCCTTCAGAGAAAAAATTAAACAGTTATATTTTCATCAAAACCCCCATCCTTGACCCTCAGTTTGAGTCCAGTTTCTCGGCCTGCACAAAGGCCCACGCCTCCTCCGGGGACTCAAAATAATGGTGACGGTCCGTGTAGGTGACCCACAGACGCGCCGGCTGCAACATGCCAAACTTCTCACACCGTCTGTGGAGCACCGCCTTCGTCCGGTTGAACCCAGCCCTCCGCTTAGCCACCTCCGCACTCCAGTCCTGGAAGATCCGCACCTCCGTGTTCTCCCACTTGCTGCTCCGCTCCCTCTTGGCCCACCGGAGCACGCACTCACGGTCAACGAACCGGTGAAACCGCACCAACACCGCCCGCGGCGGCTCATTCGACTTGGGCCTCCTAGCCAGTATTCTGTGGGCCCCCTCCAACTCCAGGGGCCCCTGGAAGGACCCAGTTCCCATCAACGAGTTCAGCATAACGACCACATAGGCCGCCAGGTCCGACCCCTCCAGGCCCTCCGTGAGGCCCAGGATCCCTAAGTTCTTCCGCCTCGACCGTTTGTCCAGCTCCTCGAACCGCTCCTGCCACTTTTTATGGAGCGCCTCGTGCATCTCCACCTTCCCCGCGACGGCCGCGGCCTCATCCTCCCTTTCGGAGGCCTGTAGCTGCAGCTCCCGGATTGCGGCCCCCTGGGCTGTCTGTGTCTCCATCAGCTCTCTGGTGGTAGCCTTCAGCGACTCCAGCAGCTCCACCGTAAGCTCCTGGAAGCATCGCAGAAGTGTCGCCTGCTGCTCCTGCGCCCACTGCCTCAACTCCTCGAGGCCTCCGCCGGCTGCCATTTTGTTTCTCTTCGCTCGCTTTTCCAGGGGCGCAGCCACCGCTTTTCTGCTCACCCCACTCCTGGTCCGGACCATAGAACCCTGGGGATCTACTGCAGACCCCATCCCACGTCGGGAATCGTCGAAAAAGCTCCGTTGGGGGCCCTGAAAAGAGCCCCAAGTCCGTTTTTAGCGGGAGCTGCCGAATGTGCGGCTTAGCTCCGCATAGCCGCAACCGGCAGTCGAGGTAGCAGTTCTAACCACTGCGCCTTCCTGCTGCCCTGGATTTTCCATTTCTTGGTATTACTTTCATTTCAATGGCAGCTCAAGATGTAATCAGCCAGACTAATCACATTGAAGACAGCAAACCAGAACTAAAAACACTGATCATCCTTCCGTTTTCAGTAATTTGGCAGGCAGAGAAATGAAGATCGAAATGAAGTACAATTTTATTATGTTCAAATCGAAATATTTTTAACATAATAGACAAACTTGGCATTCCGCAATTATTAAATTATTTTTTTTAAGAGACAGGGAGATTGCTCAGCAATAATTGTAAGCTCCGTTACCCCATGCAAAAAGCAGTTGCACTTCATTCAACAAAATATAAACTTATTAAGGATTTTCAGAGCTAGACTCATGGCATAAATGTGAAGGTTTATGTAATTTCAAGTGATTTCAGAAGGTTTTCATCTTGCACGTATCTCAGCACATCCTGCGGAGGAGCTAATGATCACTGATACGTTCTGGATTCCTCCAAGAACAAAATACCGTGCGCGGATGCTGGAAATCTGAAGTAAAAACAGAAAATACTAGAAAAACTCAGCAGGCCTGGCAGCATTGGGGGGGGGCACGTAGCACAGTGGTTAGCACTGTTACTTTACAGCGGCAGGAACTTGGGCTCGATTCCTAGCTTTGGACACTGCAAAGTCTGCATGTTCTTCCTGTATCTGCGTGGGTTTCCTTCCACAAGTCCCAAATGACACGTGCTGTTAGGTGGATTGAACATTCTGAATTCTCCCTCTGTGTACCCGAACAGGTGCCATAGTATGGCGACTAGGGTATTTTCACAGTAACTTCATTGCAGTGTTAATGTAAGCCTACTTGTGACACTGATAAAAGATTATCATTATCATCTGTGGAGAGAGAAATGGAGTTAATGTTTCAAGTCTTTGGACAGAGTCATGTGGACTCAACATTAGCTCTGTTTTTCTTTCCGCAGATGCTGCCAGACATGCTGAATTTTTACAGCATTCGCTCTTTTTATTCTGAATTTGTGTTTCGCTGAGCATGTGCAGATACCAGAAGTTGATCTCAGTTTCATATTGGAATGACGGCAAATACCCTGTTTCAGGATGCAACGCGATGGTAAAATATTTTCCCCTAGCTCTTGGAGTTAATCATCTCAAATTCCCAACTTGAATTACATATTCTCTTTATGATTTGAGACACTTGGAGACTGGAATAATTATCTAAAGTTTGCCTTTGGGATAACTTGGTCATTATGGAGGAAACCTTGTTGCTGTTCCACTTTGCTAATTGTCTTGGTATCTGTGTCTCTGTGGTACTTGGTGGATGTCCCCATGTGAATTTGTCTCACCGATGGAGGCAGTTAATTATGAACCGACAGAAGGTTTCAGTGGTGGAAGTTGATTTATCATGGAACTTATTTACCTATAATTGGCAGTAACCCAATTTACTTTTAGAATGCCCAGTTACCCAATCTTCCTTAAAATCCCGTTTGCATTCATGAAATGAAATCATTTTGTAATCCTCGTTGAAATATTTGTGTCCGTATGATTCAGTTAACTTACGCATCCAGGGAAGCCTTTACTTAAACCATTGGGACTTTAAAACCATCTCCAACTGCATAATTACTGATAACTACTCAAATATGTTGGTATTTGAATAGGTGCGACAAAGTGTCAACCTCGGCACAGTAGTCTTCTCAATTTGAATTAGAAGGCTCATCAGTTTAAGCTCCACTTCAGGACTTGAGCACATAATTCCAGTGTGGCACTGACCTGAGTGCTGCATTGTCGAATGGGTGCTGTCTTTTAAATAAAAAGTTAAACCGAGGCCCATCTGCCCTAAACTGGGCTTGGAACAGGATTTTTCAAACCCAGGGTCTTGACCTGTGGATGGGTCACGGGCGGATGTCGGGAGGGTCACAGAGCGATCGGTCCTGAAACTCCCAGTCACCGGAGAAGCACCCAACGGCCCCAACCAGCTTTTAGATTGAGAATGCGGCCAGCAGCCACAGCACTTCGCCTTGCTCCATCCGAGTGGCACCCAGATTATTCAATGGCTGATCAGTTTTCCTAACGTCACATCCGAAGTCTAATTGTTCTGCTGACCAATAGGAGGAGGTGGGGACGGTATGCCCGGTGATGGGACTGTTGGAGCTCGGGGCCGGTGAAGGACACGGAGAGCAGCCGAGTGAAGTTTGTGTGAGGCGTGAGAATAGTGGATCACGACGGCATGTGGTGCAGCGGTTAACACTAGGACTGCGGCGCTGGGGACCTGGCTTTGAATCCTGGCCCTGGGTCACTGTCCGTGTGGAGTTTGCACATTTCCCCCATGCCTGCGTGGGTTTCGCCCCCACAACCCAAAGATGTGTTGGTTAAGTGGATTGGACATGATAATTTGCCCCTTAATTGGGGAAAAAAATTTTTACTATAAATTTGCTTTTAAAAAAAGAATAGCGGTCACAATGCTGTAATCAGCATCAGTTCAGTGGCTTCCACGAGTATTTCAATGCCTAAACCATCACGGGGAGGAAGACGCTTGTGATAGCTACATAAACGGGGATTGCAGCAATTATTTGTTCTTCAAACTGAAATCCAAGAAGCGACCAGCATCAATCACAGAAAAGAAATGACGTGTGGTTCTCCACTGGAGCAGGGCAAGTGGAATTTAAGCACCAGCATGTGAAATCTGTGTGAATGTTTGTAACATCTGCAATCATGTCACTATAATGGTATTATAAATTATCAGTCTTCACAAATAAAACACATGGGACATTATGTGCTGTTTTTGTTTTTAAAAAAAAAAGCGAATGCTATCCACATGCATGCCCCCTCAGGCAGATCTGGCAGTGGACAAGCCCAGTGCGCAGAATGTCACCTTCTGACATCAGCGCGCTGTCCCATTACCGCCGCCTCCTGATGTCACCGCGCAGTGCCAAGGCCTAATTTCTTCTTGAAAACAGCAGAGTCTTGGCACCAGAAGTGGTGAGAGAGAACAGGTCACGCGCCCAGCACATACACTGATGTCACGCGATCCATTCTTTGGCTGCAAAATCCTGAAGGAGAGATTCCTCCATTTTGTAGTTGCAAGCAAACAACAGGAGTGTGTGAAGAACTGAAGATGGATCGGTTTGTAATAAGGAAGAGAGGGCTAGTGGAACAAACAGTCCAGGATCTCACAACTGAATCTGTTGGAGAGAACGTCTCAGGAGACTCCATGGCAGGACAAAGCATGCTGGCGTGAGCTCCAGGGCCTCTGAACAACCCATTAAGAAGAAGCTGAAAGTGTAAACAAAGCAATATAAAGATGATTTCTTCAGGTATAGCTTTATTAATTGTGCCAATGCAAATCATGATGCAATGCCCATATGCGTTATGTGCAGGGAAGTACTGACAAATGAAAGATTAAACCGTCAAACTTCAAAAGCATGACGAGTTCAAGGACAAACCTCCATGTTTTTCAAAGGATGCAGCGAGAACTTAACTCATCAGCTGAAGCATTTGGCAGAAATGAAACACTGAATAACAAAGCAACTGAAACCGTGAGGACCAAGCAGATTCACCTGTTGTATGAAAGGGAAGGAAAAAACTAAGTCGTGAAGTTCGGTCGGCATGGGTCAAGAAGATTGGCAGGCTGTCGTGGGTCCCGAAGGATGACCGGTTGGTAAAAATGGGTCCCGGGCAAAAAAAGTTTGAAAAACACTGGCTTAGAAGATTCATGACACTATCAGATGGAATGTAAAAGATCCTGTGACACTATTTAAAGAAGAACAATGAGGTTTCACTTGTTTTCTGGAAGAGATTTAAATGGCAACCGATGCCCCTGAATCAGTTTAATTTATCTTGCATGCTATTGGTGGTAGATTTTTCTTGAAATTGACATCTGCAGTTTTCTAAAATTGAAACAGCGGTACCTAAGGTATTTCATGGGCTGCGCATTACTTTGGGGCTCTTGAGGTTTTGGAAAGCATATTATAAGTTGAAGTTTGTTCTGAACAAGGATTCTTGCTTCGTCATGCCTCATCAGTAATAAACATTTGACTGTTTACACATTACTTAAAATTGATTTGTGAATTTTGCTGAAACTAGAAATGGTTTAAAAAAAAAATTCATTCCCAGAATGTTTTGGGATTTAATGTGTTAGTGTACAATTTAACTAAATGTGTTGTCCGACTTCTACCAAAAGTGCATGTTGTGTGATTCTCTGTTAGCCTAAATTTTGTCACTATATGGGCACTCGTTAACAATAGGAAATAGGACAACATGATCAAGTTGTTACAATTGGGCCATTTTTAGATGGTAAATAGGTTAGTTTCTGATGTTTTGAAGGAGCATTTGGTGGCAGGGGAGGGGGCTTGTTCACACCAATCCCTTTCTTTAATTAGCCATCAAGACAAGCTTGAGAGACCAGGCACCGAAAAAGATTTTGAGCTTTCCGTAGTAACTTGTAGAAAATGTCAGTGTCAAAAGAATGGAAGCAAGTTGCATCTTCCACCCGGAGGGGAAGGGGGGTCATATTGTTTATTTCTAATGCCTGTGTCTTTGCCGAATGCTTGTGTAAAATACATTGTTTAATAGAATAACAATATTTAGTTGCTATGTTTGCTTGTCTGGTTTGAATGTCTTTACAATATCGGGACATAATTACGGATGAGGAAAACAATTCTTCCCATCTTGGAACATCCATCCAGAAAGATCCTTGGGTCTGCCTGTTGCTACATTAATTTTTTTTCTTGAATAATGACAAGGTTTTCACTTTTACTATCCAATCTGGAAGTCTACAAATTTAACCCACCTTTGTAGGCAGATGAGCTTTCTATTCTTAAATTTGCACTTTTATTGTTTGAGACGATTGCTGCTTGTCCTAATCTTCCACTTGAAATTCAAATAATCTTTGATCGTTTCCATGCTACTCACTATCTTGCAGACTCTAAATCACTTCCTTTTGAAGGCTGAAAAGTATAGAATCCTCCAGTTAATCTTCATAACTCTGACTTTAAGCACATGGTTCAGCATTGTGGATTTTCTCTGCACTGTCTCCAATGCTTCCCATGTGTTTCAGTGATGAGGTGGACATCATACTGTAAGTATGGTCTGACCAGAGCACACTGCAGTTTAATCATGATTTATTCTGACTTTTATTCAACAGTTTGGCGTTCTACTTAAGTAAACATTTTATTTATTTTGTTGATTTCTGCCTTGTCTTAGTTGAACATAAACATAGATTGTAAATCTCTTCAACTTCATTACTAGCTATTTCAGCACCATTTATCGAATACATTTGTTCCCATTTTTCCTTCCTATGCCCTAGTGTGTACTATTGTTCTGTTCACTAGAGTTTTGTATGATTTAAATTAGAAACCGAACTGATCTAGCATAAAACACCAACTTATCACCTTTAAAGTAATAAAATGTCTCCAGGCATTTCACAGAAGCATCATAAAAGAAAATGACACTGCGCTACATAAGGAGCAAAGAACAGATGACCAAAAACTTGTGAAGATAGTTTTCAGGAATGTCTTAAAAGACGAAAGCAATATGGAGAGGCAAAGAGGTTTTGGTTGAAAATTTCAGCGATTTAGGCTTAGCTGAAGGCATGGCCACCAGTGATGGAGTAAAATTAGGGATGCTCAAGAGGCTGAATTGGAGAAATATAGGTGTCTCGGAGGATTATAGGGCTGGGCAGGTTTATAGAGATCGGCAAGGGCCAAGCTCTGGAGGAACTTTGAAACAAGGATGAGAATTTTTGCAATCAATGCATTGTTAAATCAGGAGCACCCTACTCCAGTATTTCCCATTCTCATTAAAATTAAGCTTTTCCAACAAGTGCAAGTAGACCGTCTATCTATTTCTTTGCAAAATGCATTCTGAGTTCCCACACCTTAACTAATTGCCAATACTAAGTAAAAATTTGCCAAATTCCATTTGGGAATCTAGGCACAATATATACTCAGAACTACCAACATCCATTTGGGATTTTAGAGATTATTTATTGGGATGTGGACATCACTGGCAAGGCCAGTAATTATTGCCCATCCCTAATTTCCCTTCATAAAGTGATAGTTGGGTGGGGGGGGGAGGGGGGGGGGGGGGGTGGCAGTCCCTTACTGCTGCAGTCCCTTACTGCTGCAGTCCCTTACTGCTGCAGTCCCTTACTGCTGCAGTCCCTTACTGCTGCAGTCCCTTACTGCTGCAGTCCCTTACTGCTGCAGTCCCTTACTGCTGCAGTCCCTTACTGCTGCAGTCCCTTACTGCTGCAGTCCATGTAGATACACCGACACTTGAGTTATGGAGGGATTTCTGCAATTTTGACACTGAAGGAGCACAGTTCAGAGCGGTGTATTTCCTTGCAGCTTCTTCCCATGTTCTTCTAAGTGGTAGAAATGCAATTGGCAGGTGCTACTGAAGGAGCCGTAGCAAGTTGCTGCAGTGCGTCACTGTTGCTAATGTGCGCCAGTATTGGAGGGATTGATTGTTTAAGGTGACTAATGGGGTGCCAATCAAGCGAGCCGTTTTGACCCGAGTGTTGAATTCCATCACAGCCCACAGGCCTTGTAGAAGGTGAATTATTGCATTCACAGCTTCTGACATGCTCTTGCAACCACATTTGGTACAGTTATGTTTATAGTCAATGATAACGTCCCTGTACCTCCAGCCTCCCCCTGCCTTGGCCACCCCAGGATGTTGGTGCTAGAGGATTCATAGAATATTACAGCGCAGTACAGGCCCTTCGGCCCTCGATGTTGCGCCAACCTGTGAAACCACTCTAAAGCCCATCAACACTATTCCCTTATCTTCCATATGTTTATCCAATGACCATTTAAATGCCCTTAATGTTGGCGAGTCCACGACTGTTGCAGGCAGGTTATTCAACGCCCTTACTACTCTCTGAGTAAAGAAACTACCTCTGACATCTGTCCTATATCTATCTCCCCTCAATTTAAAGCTATGCCCCCTCGTGCTAGCCATCACCATCCGAGGAAAAAGGCTCTCACTGTCCACCTATCTAATCCTCTGATCATCTTGTATGCCTCAATTAAGTCACCTCTTAACCTTTCCAACGAAAACAGCCTCAAGTCCTTAAGCCTTTCCTCATAAGATCTTCCCTACATACCAGGCAACATCCTGGTAAATCTCCTCTGCACCCTTTCCAATGCTTCCACATCCTTCCTATAATGCAGCGACCAGAACTGCACGCAATACTCCAAATGCGGCTGCACCGGAGTTTTGTACAGCTGCAACATGACCTCATGGCTCCGAAACTCAATCCCTCTGCCAATAAAAGCTAACACACCGTACGCCTTATTAACAACCCTCTCAACCTGGGTGGCAACTTTCAGGGATCTATGTACATGGACACTGAGATCTCTTTGCTCATCCGCACAACCAAGAATCTTCCCATTAGCCCAGTACTCTGTCTTCCTGTTATTCCTTCCAAAATGAATCACCTCACACTTTTCTGCATTAAACTCCATTTGCCACCTCTCAGCCCAGCTCTGCAGCTTATCTATGTCCCTCTGTAACCTGCAACATCCTTCCGCACTGTCCACAACTCCACCGACTTTAGTGTCACCTGCAAATTTACTCACCCATCCTTCTACGCCTTCCTCCACGTCATTTATAAAAATGACAAACAGCAGTGGCCCCAAAACCGATCCTTGTAGTACACGACTAGTAACTGAACTCCAGGCTAAACATTTCCCATCAACCACCACCCTTTGTCTTCTTACAGCGAGCCAATTTCTGATCCAAACTGCTAAATCACCCTGAATCCCATGCCTCCGTATTTTCTGCAATAGCCTACCGTGGGGAACCTTATCAAACGCTTTACTGAAATCCATATACACCACATCAACTGCTTTACCCTCGTCCACCTGTTTGGTCACCTTCTCAAAGAACTCAATAAGGTTTGTGAGGCATGACCTCCCCTTCACAAAACCGTGTTGACTATCCCTAATCAAATTATTCCTTTCTAGATGATTATAAATCCTATCTCTTATAAACTTTTCCAAGACTTTGCCCACAACAGAAGTAAGGCTCACTGGTCTATAGTTACCGGGGTTGTCTCTACTCCCCTTCTTGAACAAGTGGACAACATTTGCTATCCTCCAGTCTTCTGGCACTGTTCCTGTAGACAATGACGACATAAAGATAAAAGCCAAAGGCTCAGCAATCTCCTCCCTAACTTCCCAGAGAATCCTAGGATAAATCCCATCCGGCCCAGGGGACTTATCTATTTTCACACTTTCCAGAATTGCTAACAACGCCTCCTTATGAACCTCAAGCCCTACTAGTCTAGTAGCATGTATCTCAGTATTCTCCTCGACAAGATTGTCTTTTTCCTGTGAATACTGACGAAAAACATTCATTTAGCACCTCTCCTATCTCCTTGGGCTCCACGCACAGCTTCCCACTACTGTCCTTGACTGGCCCTACTCTTACCCGAGTCATTCTTTTATTCCTGACATACCTATAGAAAGCTTTAGGGTTAACTTGATCCTACCTGCCAAAGACTTCTCATGTCCCCTCCTGGCTCTTAGCTCTCTTTAGGTCCTTCCTAACTAACTTGTAACTCTCGAGTGCCCTAACTGAACCTTCACGTCTCATTTTTACATAAGCCTTCTTCCTCTTGGCAAGTGATTCAACTACTTTAGTAAACCACGGTTCCCTCGCTCGACCACTTCCTCCCTGCCTGACAGGTACATACTTATCAAGAACACGCAGTAGCTGTTCCTTGAACGAGCTCCACATTTCAATTGTGCCCATCCCCTGCAGTTTCCTTCCCCATCCTATGCATCCTAAGTCTTGCCTCATCGCATCATAATTGCCTTTCCCCCAGCTATAACTCTTGGCCCCTGCTGTTATATACCTATCCCTTTCCATCGCTAAAGTAAACGTAACTGAATTGTGGTCACTATCACCAAAGTGCCCACCTACCTCCAAATCTAGCACCTGTCCTGGTTCATTACCCAGTACCAAATCCAATGTGGCCTCGCCTCTCGTTGGCCTATCTATATACTGTGTCAGGAAATCCTCCTGCACACATTGGACACAAACGGACCCATCTAAAGTACTCGATCTACAGCGTTTCCGGTCAATATTTGGAAAGTGAAAGTCCCCCATAACAACTACCTTGTTACTTTCGCTCCTATCCAGA
Organism: Scyliorhinus canicula; assembly: GCF_902713615.1. NCBI lineage: Eukaryota > Metazoa > Chordata > Chondrichthyes > Carcharhiniformes > Scyliorhinidae > Scyliorhinus > Scyliorhinus canicula. The sequence goes on along the minus strand of NC_052154.1, from coordinate 33,203,609 downwards.
ATCATCTTTGCAATCTGTTTCTCTACATCTCTGGAACTTTTCGGAGGCCTATAGAAAACTCCCAACAGGGTGACCTCTCCTTTCCTGTTTCTAACATCAGCCCATACTACCTCAGTAGACGAATCCTCATCAAATGTCCTTTCTGCCACTGTAATACTGTCCTTGACTAACAATGCCACACCTTCCCTGAGCTTGCTGAAATATCTAAACCCCGGAACCTGCAACAACCATTCCTGTCCCTGCTCTGGCCATGTTTCCAAAATGGCCACAACATCGAAGTCCCAGGTGTTGCTCGATATGCTCTCCTTAATTTGCTCTGTTTTAATTATGTTTGCTCAAGAGTCGCCATGTATCTTTTCGATATTTGCACCTGCCTGTTTTCTTAGCATTGTCCAATTTTCCCGTTACTCTTTGCAAGTGTCCATTTTGAAATCGGGACGTGGCCACCCCAGGTGGCTACACAGGTACCAACCCATGCTGCAAGTTCACCCACCTTATTCCGGATGCTACTGGCGTTGAAGTAGATACACTTTAAACCACCTTCCTGCCTGCCGGTACACTCCTGCAACCTTGAAACCTTACTCATGACTTCTCACTACTCTCAACCTTCTGTATACTGGAGCTACAATTCAGGTTCCCAACCCCCTGCTGAATTTGTTTAAACCCTCCCGAAGAGCATTAGCACATTCCCCCCCCCCCCCCCCCCCCCCCCCCCGGATATTGGTACCCCCCTGGTCCAGGTGTAGACCATCCCGTTTGTAGAGGTCCCACCTACCCCAGAATGAGCCCCAATTATCCAGGTATCTGAAACCCTCCCTCCTGCACCATCCCTGTAGCCACGTGTTCAACTGCTCTCTCTCCCTATTCCGCGTCTCGCTAGCACGTGGCACGGGTAACAACCCAGAGATAATAACTGTTTGTTTTAGCTCTAAGCTTCCACCCTAGCTCCCTGAATTCCTGCCTTACATCCCTATCCCTTTTCCTACCTGTGTCGTTGGTTCCTATGTGGACCACAACTTGGGGCTGCTCCCCCTCCCCCTTGAGGATCCCGATTCATCCATGGTAATGCCTTTGAATGTCAAGAGGAGATGTATTGATTTCTCTTTTTGGAGTAAATGTGTGAATATTACTTGTTATTTTCAGCCCAAGCCTGAATGTTGTCCGAGTCTTCACGATAGAGTGCTTTGTTCTTTGCGGAGTTGGGAATGGTACTGAACATTGCAATCATCAGAAAACACCCCAATTCTGATCTTAAGGGAAGTTATTTATGAAGGAACTAAAATGTTTTGCCAGGGGGAATTTTTATGGTGACATTCTGGAGTTGAGATGGTTGGCCTCCACCAGTCGCCACCACCATCTTTTATGCTAAGTATGAATCCAATTGATTTCCTTGATTCTGATTGACTTCTATTTTAGGAGCTCTGAAGGCACACTCCTAGAATCATAAGAATTTACAGTGTAGAAGGAGGCCATTCGGCCTGTCGAGTCTGCACCGGCCCTTGGAAAGAGCACCTCACTTAAGCCCACACCTCCACCCTATCCCCATAATCCCACCTAACATTTTTGGACACTTAAGGGCAATTTATCATGGCCAATCCACCAAACTGTGGGAGGATACCGGAGCACCCGGAAGAAACCCACGTACACACGGGGAGAACGTGCAGACTCCGCACAGGTAGTGACCCAAGCCGGGAATCGACCCTGGAGCTGTGAAGCAACTGTGCTAACCACTATGCTACCATGCTGCCATTCGGTTAACTTCTGCTTCGATGTCGAAGGTAGTCAGTCACCCCTCACTTCTGGAATTTAGCCTTTTGGATGAGGCGGCAAATGGCCGGTGTGGAACCCAAACAGAGTATCAGTGAGCAATTTATTGTTCCAGGAGTGCCAGTTGATCATATTTTTGATGACACCTTGTATCACTTGGGACTGAAGGGATGGTCATTGGCTGGATTGGATTTGTTCTGCTTTTTGGTGGACAGGATATATATCCATATGGGGACTGGTTTAGCTCAGTTGACTTGACAGCTGGTTCGTGATGCAGAGCAATGCCAGCAGAGCGGGTTCAATTCCCATACTGGCTGAAGTTATTGATGAAGGCGCTTCTCAACCGTGCCCTCTTGCCTGAGGTGTGGTGATCCTCAGGTTAAATCACCACCAGTCAGCTCTCCCGTTCTCTATATATGTATATGTATACACAAGGGCAATATCCACATTCATAGAATTATAGAATCCCTACAGCGCAGAAAAAGGCCTTTTAACCATCAAGTCAGCACCGGCTATCCGAAAGAACACCTACCCATATCCACTCCCCGTACCCCATCCTGCACATCCTTACACAGGAGCAATTTGGCATGGCCAATCCTCCTAACTTGCACGTCTTTGGACTGTGGGAGGAAACCTGAGCTCATGGAGGGAACCCATGAAAACACAGGAAGAATGTACAAACTCCACACAGACATTCACCTAATTGCTTCTGCTATCCCTGGTGCTGTGAGGTAGCAATGCAAACCCCTGTGCCACCGTGCTGCACATTGTTAGGTAGATGTCAGTACTGTACTGGAACAGTTTGATTAGCGACAGGCTAAGTTCGGGAGCATAAGTGATCAACAGTCGGGATGTTCTTGAGGCCTTCACCTTTGCTGTGTCCAGTTTAAGGGCCATTTCTTTATCACATGAATTGCATCGAATTGGCTGAAGACTGGCATTTGTTTTCTGGGAACTGAGGACAAGATCAAGTTGGATCATATACTCAGCAGTTCTGGCTGAAGGTAGCTTCTTCCCCAGAAAAGTCCAGGAAGTTAACCTGGCAAAGTCTTTCTGAGTCCATGCAAACTGCTATTTATTGTATTTGTGTTATTGTACAGAGAATGTTCAAATTTATATCCTATAAATTACATGTAAAATAATGAAAATTGAATTAAATTAGTTTAATGACCTTGCAGTATCTGACTACTTTTGAAGCAGCATCCGATTAATCTTTTATTTGACATGTCTCTGTCCGATCTTGTGTTACTTCTTTCCATAAACACTTTGTAGAGACCATTTTCCATATTATTTCACTTTTGATTTCCATTTGGCTGCAGTTTAGCGAAATTATTTTGCAACCTTACAATACAAACTGTATTACTCATAGCATTAATGGTTCTACTTTCTTTGAGACACAGCTTTATTTGCTTTTAAATAGAGGCATTGAATACAAAAGGAATAAATTTCGGCTAAACCATAAAAATCTGGTTAGGCCTCATCCATAGCATTGGGTTAAATTCTGAGCACCACACACCAGAAGGAGGTCAGTGTCTTGGAGAGGGGATATCCGTGATGAGTGACTTGTGGTTATGTGGAGAGACTAAAGAAGATGGGATTTTTCTTATTAAAGCGGAGGACTAATAATGTTCAAAATTACTAAGGTTTTGGAAGAATACATAAGGAGTCCGTAACCGGAGGAGGCAGTTTTAACATAATTAGCAAAAAGAGCAGAAGTGAAGAGGAGAATGTTAATGCAGCAGGTTACGATCTAGAATGTGCATTAGAACATAGAACAGTACAGCACAGAACAGGCCCTTCGGCCCTCGATGTTGTGCCGAGCAATGATCACCCTACTCAAACCCACGTATCCACCCTATACCCGTAACCCAACAACCCCCCCTTAACCTTACTTTTTAGGACACTACGGGCAATTTAGCATGGCCAATCCACCTAACCCGCACATCTTTGGACTATGGGAGGAAACCGGAGCACCCGGAGGAAACCCACGCACACACGGGGAGGACGTGCAGACTCCGCACAGACAGTGACCCAGCCGGGAATCGAACCTGGGACCCTGGAGCTGTGAAGCATTTATGCTAACCACCATGGTTTGGGGCAGCACGGCCTAAAAGGACGGTGGAAGTAGATTCAGTTAATAACACTTAAAGGTGAATTGATTTTGGTTTGATTTGATTTATTATTTGATTTGATTTATTATAGTCCCGTATTAGTATACAGTGAAAATGTTTGTTTCTTGCATACTATACAGACTATGCATACCATACATAAAGAAGGAAGGAGAGACTGCAGAATATAATGTTACAGTCATAGCTGGGGTGTTGACAAAAGATAAACTTAAAGACGAGGTAGGCCCATTCAAAAGTCTGATGGCAGTGGGGAAGAAGCTGTTCTTGAGTCGGTTGGTACGTGACCTCAAACTTTTGTATCTTTTTCCGGATGGAAGAAGATGAAAGAGAGTATGTCCGGGATGCATGGGGTACTTAATTATGCTGGTTGCCTTTCTGAGGCAGCGGGAATTGTAAACAGAGTCAATAGATGGGAGGCCGGTTTGCGTGATGGACTGGGCTACATTCATGACCTTTTGTAGTTTCCTACGATCTTGGGCAGAGCAGGAACCATACCAAGTTTTTTTTGTTTTAAATTTTTTTTATTGAGATTTTCACAAAATATCAAAAACAGAAAATATCAACAAGAAAACAGTATTAACAACAAAAAAGAAAAAAAACACTAACTCCCAAAGCCAAACTTCTCCCCCCCCCCCCCCCCCCCCCCCCCCGTAACTGCAAAAAGAAGAAATAGATTAGCACCCAGCATATTCAATAAACACATGTACACATTTCTCCCCTCCACCGAAACAACCCCTCCCCCGGGTTGCTGCTACTGCTGCCGGGCTATTTTCCTACCGTTTTGCCAGGAAGTCAAGGAAAGGCTGCCACCGCCTAAAAAAAACCCTGTACAGATCCCCTCAGGGCAAATTTTACCCTCTCCAATTTGATGAACCCCGCCACATCATTGACCCAGGCCTCCACGCTTGGGGGCCTCGCATCCGGAACCATACCAAGTTGTGATACAACCCGAAAGAATGCTTTCTTTGGTGCATCTGTAAATGTTGGTGAGAGTCGTAGCTGACACGCCAAGTTTCCTTGGTCTTCTGAGAAAGTAGAGTCGTTGGTGGGCTTTCTTAACTGGAGTGTCAACATGGGGGGACCAGGACAGGTTGTTGGTAATCTGGACACCTAAAAACCTGAAGCTTGCGATCCGTTTCTACTTTGTTCCCATTGATGTAGACAGGGGCATGTTCTCTTCTACGCTTTCTGAAGTCGATGACATTCTCCTTCGTTTTGTTGACATTGAGGGAGAGATTATTGTCTTCGCACCAGTTCACCAGATTCTCTGTCTCATTCCTGTACTCTGTCTCGTCATTGTTTGAAATCCGACCCACTACGGTGGTGTCATCAGCAAATTTGAAAATTGTGATGGAGGGTAATTTGGCCACACAGTCATAGGAGTATAAAGAGGATGCATACTTAAAAATGAATAATTTGCAGAGCTATGGGGAAAGAGCAGAGGTTTGAGACTCATTGGGTTGCCCCTGAAAGGGCAGGGACAAATTTGATGATCCAAATAACCATCTCTGTGCCTTACCCTAGAATTCTTAAACCTGTTTCATGTAAATGGTTTGCTGCTAAAATTCAAGAACTTCAGATACCCATAGCACTGACCTATGCAGAGAATGATAAAGTTATTTCTTGATCTACACTGTACATTTTATTTATATAGCAGATAGAATTATGATTTCTGTAGTTTTTTTTCACATCAATTGGTGACCAAAACTCGACTCACATAGTGAAGGTATACTACATATATTCCAATTCGTATCCGTTGCGATTTGACTTTATTATCATCGCAGTTTCTGATGCTTTTGTAGCTCTATTTAATGTTGTGCTTTCTCTTCTTAAAAGTACTTTTGTATAGATGAATTCTAAATATTTTGTCAATTAAGTTCTCTTCTCCACGACCCCCTCTTTGATCAAGGCCAAAGCTTTGGAATCCAAGGTCAATTCCTCTCCTGTTGAGCGCTTCTCTGGTTGGCAAAACTAATTGAGGATTATTGTTGTACAAGATCGGAGTCATGCTGCTTCCCAGTTGGAAGTTTATCTTTAGTAGTCTTTTAAATATGGTTCCATCCAACAATGGGACAGTTACCAATAGTTTTGGTTCTGCATAACCTTGGAAGAAAAAATCATCTAGCCTCAAAATATTAAATACATATGCAGTATTAGTTTATTCATTCCACCGTTACTGAGCAAATGGAATGACAGTCTAATCCCAGGTAAATGTACTGTTTATGCAAACTCTGGCCAGTAAAATTCAAGGATTTAAAATTCTAAATCTGTCTGCAGATTTAATTTTATCATCTCATTCATCCTTTTTTTTTCTTGGCCCATTATTGCACACTTGAGCTAAATCACATTCTTTACTTTCTTATTGAATATAGTCTTTAATGATCAGGAGAACAAATTGTGTTGAAAAAGAGCAATAAAATTTAAAATACATTATGTCTTACAGTATGCTTGTGGACGACTTTTTCCACCATGTCCATAAGTCCGTTAAGCCTGCTCGCCATAATCCCTGCAGGGCAGTACGGTAGCACAGTGGTTAGCACTGTTGCTTCACAGCACCAGGGCCCCAGGGCGATTCCTGGCTTGGGTCACTCTGGAGTTTGTGCACGTTCTCCCTGTGTCTGCATGGGTTTCCTCCGAGTGCTCTAGTTTCCTCCCACAAGTCTCGAAAGACGTGCTGGTAGTTAATTTAGACATTCTGAATTCTCCCACCGTGCACCCGAACAGGCACTGGAATGTGGTGACTAGGAGCTTTTCACAGTAACTTCATTGCAGCATTAATGTAAGCCTAGTTGTGACAAAGATTATTATTAGTATTATTATGTAATGCTACATTGTTAAGTCTTGATTCAGGATTTTAGATAATTGAAAACGTATGACCTCCAGTGATGGAACATTTATTGGGTACAGGGTCATTGGCCACAATGATAAGTAATTCTGTTTTTATGAAAGCAGGAATTCGAGACTATTACCTGTTACATCATGATAACATTTTTCATTCCACAATTTTATCAATTTTTCTATGGAAGTGGAAAGTCAGTGGATTTCCTTATTATATTCCCCATAATCAATTTTATAAAGATTGAACAAATCAAAATGTTCTTATGACATGAAATTCTGGAATTTTTACTGATGTTTTAGGAATGACATTAAGATTCTGTCCATTTTGGTGGTAACCAAGGATCCCTATGATCAGTTAGATCAGCAGGAAAAGTGATATTTAAATCAGCCAGAGTTCACATTTCTGATGACTGTCATGTTAAAATATTTGAATGTATGGATAATGGACCATTCCCAGCTGTAATATTGCATATTATTAAATAACCTGTACTGACACTTGATGTCCAAGTTCATGGATAAAGGGCAGTCATTTGGGTCGTATGTGAGTGACTGCCACCAGAAAGCAGATAAGGGAGAAAAATTGAAGGTGAAAAGGAACCGTGGGGTTTTCTCGCGCCATATTATCTATAGTATTAGATATCTCACTCCCAGAAAAAAAATTGTTTTCTTTTTCAACTTCGCTTCCAGAAAAGCAAGGTCCAGAGCGGAAACGAGTGAAGAAGGAGGCCGGAGCCAGAAAGTTTGGATTGTTTGGGGCAGGAATAAGAGCGGGCTGTCCACTTTCAGAACGACAACAAGTTGCTTTGCTGATGCAAATGACGGCAGAAGAATCAGCAAACAGTCCAGGTCAGGTCTCCTTAACGTGGCTGTTTGGAGAGGGTGTTGAGGGTGGAGGACGGAAAAGAACCTTTTTTCTCATGTCTTACATTTGTATTATCTATCTTTAGTTTCTACATTGCCACACTTGAAATTGTGGTCATGCTTGCATCTAAAAGCCACTTGTTGCAATTCCAGTTAATATAACTGGATGGGAAGATTCCAGAATGGAATCCTGGCATAAAACACTAACTTTTGTTTTATTTAATAAAACATCAGAACAGTGTCACAGGACCGTTAATTAGTTATAACAACAAGGACAAAGGTATTTATTAAAGATGAAAAGATTGGATTATGATACAAGACTCCTTTACTTCCTCCTTCTTTTTGCAAATACACACAGATTTTACAATTAATGATTGCAAAGTCTCTCTTAGTAACACAGCATCCCTTTAAACATGATGTGGAATGCCAGCATTGGACTGGGGTGAGCACAGTAAGAAGTCTTACAACATCAAGTTAAAGTCCAACAGGTTTGTTTCGAATCACTAGCTTTTGGAGCACATCTGAGGAAAGAACTGTGCTCCGAAAGCTAAAGATTCGAAACAAACCTGTTGGACTTTAACCTGGTCCCTTTAAACAGACAAGATGGCTGTGGTTAAATATGCTCTCCACTCTGAACCTCAAGTGAATGATGCTAGATGATTGTCAGATGAGAATTTCCAAACTGCACACGGGAAACTTGTTTCAGAATAATGCTTTTCATTAGTGGTTTGCATTCCGAAATCCAGTGGCGGTTTTCCAAATGACTCTTAAACAAAGCTTCCATTCCACTTTGAACAATGAATCCAGTGTCCAGGTTTTACCACTTTCATTTCGGATTTATTTGTCTTGACTGTTGTGTATGCTGTTCACAATTTCTTTAACTATCGATTCCCAGACTCCATTAAAATTTTGATTTACCAATGAAGTCAGCTTTCTCACTTTAGACCTGGTTACTACAACTGTCTCTTTAACTCAGAACATTTTGTTTACTTTTCCCGTTGAATTCTCCTGATCAATACCGTGGTCTCAGTTCTCTTAAGCCCTCAGACTTTATTCATGTCCCAATTTCCTGGTTATCTGGTTCTTTGGGAAGCCTGCCTCCTTGCAACTCCCTTGTCCTGTCCAGTCTTTCTTCTGACAGAGTTGATATGTTCACTCCCCAGTGTCCTGTCTCCAACTGCAATCAAATTCTAAACTAAGAACAAAACCCTTTCTACCTTAAAAGGCCTCCAGTTGCCAAGCAACCATTACTACTTCAATTTAATCTTCACGCCGTAACTCCCTCAGAACATAATAGGACCACAGTTGGAATTGAAACCAACCCCCACACATGCAGGCACGTTTGCCCAGCATGAAGCTAACTAGGTTTTACCCTTCAAGGTACAGAAACATTGAATTAAACCCACTTAAAATTATACCTTATTTCTAATATTTACCAATACAAATATTGTGTAGATAAAGTGGTGCATCAGGCATCCACTTTACACAACAATAAGGTAGTGCAGGTGCTGAAAATCAAAGAAAAGGAAATAATACAGGAACTACTCCGGTTACAGAATCCGTGAAGTGCAGAATATAAGTGTCGCGTATACCATTCATTATTATCCTCAAGCAAGCACAGTTGATGCAAATACCAATAGCTCCCTCCAAATCGCTCTGCTGAGGTCTAAAGAACCTTCTGAGTGAGGCAGTGATTCCCTTGTACTACCAGCGTGGTATATTGCAATGCAGTGGTCACTGTGCAGTCTCCACTGTATTGGTTCAGACTAAATACATGCGGGACGATTTCTTAGCTAATCATCTCCAGTCTACTCACAAGCGTAATCCTAAACTCCCTGTAGTTTAGATTTCAACCCCACTTTGTCCTTGGATTTGGCCTTTTATACTGTTTCAATGAGCTTAAAGTCAGCTCAAGGGATGGCAGATGCAGGCATGCAGGTTTTGAAAGGTGGATGTTTTGATAAACGTATTCTTGATTTAATTGAGCTGCATGCAATCTCATTACTGGGTCATAAATCAACCATTTAAACTGACGATCAGTTTGAGCATCAGACAAAGACTCCGACCACTGAATTAACAAAAAGTTTGTTGAATATAAGCGAACTAAAACAACAATGGACTTATCAATTAGCTAAAGACTTACCCTATGAAGTCAAGACTTATTAACTAACTCGTCAAAGAAAACAAAAGTATACTTATCAATCAAAGAGTACAGACTTCCCACCTTCAAATGGATGGCGAATCTAGAATACAGTAAGAAGTCTTACAACACCAGGTTAAAGTCCAACAGGTTTGTTTCAAACACTAGCTTTTGGAGCACTGCTCCTTCCTCAGGTGAAATGTTGCCAAGCAACCATTACTACTTTGATTTAATCTTCACGCCGTAACTCCCTCCGAACATAATAGGACCACAGTTGGAATTGAAGAGATTTCACGTGAGGAAGGAGCGGTGCTTTAACCTGGTGTTGTAAGACTTCTTACTGGGCTCTCACCTCAGTCCAACGCCGGCATCTCCACATCATAATCTAGAATAAGAAGAAAATAACCAGTTTTCACACCAATCTAGGGTCCACATGTATGGTAATTCTGTCTCTGTCCCTTGGCCCAATGCTTTACAACTGATCCCCATGCTGATGAGAACTCCATCTGCCCCTACCGCCAGCACTACCATCTGTTGATAATCCATACAATTGGGGTGTACACAAACAAAGTGGTTCCCAAAACTCTCTGTACCTAATTCTAGCATCACCTACCTTAGCCCACAGTTGTTGCTAATAGCCAATTGCTCAATAAAGTAAGTGTTCATTTCATTGCATCTAGCCATTTGCATAAATTATCGTCAACATAAGACAGCGGATTAGTTCAAGATGTATTTTTTGTCTTAATACTGCACAAATTCATTAGGTCAGCACTGAACCAATCAATGCGAATATGTTCTGATCGGGACCAGTACTGCATGTGTAAATTTTTCTCTGACCTGCTGTTATAGCATTTTTGAGTTGCAGGTTTTAGCCCTAACATAGGAATATTAGTAGGAAATGCCAAAATAAATACAGTCTGACCCTAACTAACTATTTTATTATTTTATTTATTTATTTTTTTTAAATTTAGATTACCCAATTATTTTTTCCAATTAAGGGGCAATTTAGCATGGCCAATCCATCTACTCTGCACATTTTTGGGTTGTGGGGGCGAAACCCACGCAGACACGGGGAGAATGTGCAAACTCCACACGGACAGTGACCCAGAGCCGGGATCGAACCTGGGACCTCAGCGCCGTGAGGCAGCTGTGCTAACCACTAGGCCACCGTGCTGCCCTAACTATTTTATTATTAATTCCTTATTGCTCAATTGAAGATGTGGAGATGCCGGCGTTGGACTGGGGTGAGCACAGTAAGAAGTCTTACAACACCAGGTTAAAGTCCAACATGTTTGTTTCAAACACTAGCTTTCGGAGCACTGCTCCTTCCTCGGGTGAATGAGGAGGTATAACTCTTTATTCACCTGAGGAAGGAGCAGTGCTTCGAAAGCTAGCGTTTGAAACAAACATGTTGGGACTTTAACCTGGTGTTGTAAAACTTCTTACTGTGCTCAGTTGAAGAGTAATGGAAGTCTCCTAATATCATCACCTGATCCTAGTTAGTGACTATTCACAGTCCTATATGAAGTTAGCTTGGTGGAAATGGTTATCAACATAACTTTTCTGATCACATGTTGGCACAAAGTAGCAACTGAGTTGGTTTGTTGCAGAGTGCACATTTGTAAATGTGGGATGGTTTAGCTCACTGGGCTAAATAGCTGGCTTGTAATGCAGAACAAGGCAGCAGCACGGGTTCAATTCCGGCCTCCCCGAATAGGCGCTGGACTGTGACGACTAAGAGCTTTTCACAGTAACTTCATTGAAGCCTACTTGTGACAATAAGACTATTAATAATAAAGAAACGCCTTTAAAATAAAATGGCAAGCACACTAGATCTTACTAAAATAAAATCTAGGCTAAGTTATAAACTGCACAGTTTAAGTTACAAATTTACATAAGAACTGGGAGCAGGGGTAGATCATCTGGTTCCTCAAGCCTGTTCTGCCATCCTATAAGATCATGGTTGACCTTTTTGTGAACTCTGCTCCACTTAGCCACCTGCTCACCATAACCCTGAATTCATTTACTATTCAAAAATCTATCTACCTTTGTTCTCAAACCATTCAACGAGGTAGCCTCAACTGCTTCACAGGTTAAGGTAATCCACTGGTTTACAACCCTTTAGGTGAAGAAGTTCCTCCTCCACTCAGTCCTAAATCTGCTCCGCCTTATCTTGAGGCTATGCCCCCTAGTTCTTGTTTCACCCACCAGTGGAAACAACCTTCCTTCTTCTATCTTAACTATTCCCTTCATAATTTTGTATGTTTCAATAAGATCCCCCCTCATTCTTCTAAATTCCAATGAGGATAGTCCCAGTCTGCTCAGTCTCCTCATTGAGGATAGACAAGTCCCCCGGGTCTGACAGGATATATCCAAGGATTCTATGGGAAGCAAGCAATGAAATTGCAGAGCCGTTGGCAATGATCTTTTCGTCCTTGCTGTCAACAGGGGTGGTACCAGAGGATTGGAGAGTGGCGAATGTCGTGCCCCTGTTCAAAAAAGGGAATAGGGATAACCCTGGGAATTACAGGCCAGTTAGTCTTTCTTCAGTGGTAGGCAAAGTAATGGAAAGGGTACTAAGGGATAGGATTTCTGAGCATCTGGAAAGGCATTGCTTGATTAGGGATAGTCAGCACGGATTTGAGAGGGGTAGGTCTTGCCTTACAAGTCTTATTGACTTCTTTCAGGAGGTGACCAAGCATGTGGATGAAGGTAAAGCAGTGGATGTAGTGTACATGGATTTTAGTAAGGCATTTGATAATGTTCCCCTGGTAGGCTTATGCAGAAAGTAAGGAGGCATGGGATAGTGGGAAATTTGGCCAGTTGGATAACAAACTGGCTAACCGATAGAAGACAGAGAGTGGCGGTGGATGGCAAATATTCAGCCTGGAGCCCAGTTATCAGTGGCGTACCGCAGGGATCAGTTCTGGGTCCTCTGATGTTTGTGATTTTCATTAACGGCTTGGATGAGGGAGTTGAAGGGTGGGTCAGTAAATTTGCAGATGATACGAAGATTGGTGGAGTTGTGGATAGTTAGGAGGGCTGTTGTCGGCTTCAAAGAGACATAGATAGAATGCAGAGCTGGGCTGAGAAGTGGCAGATGGAGTTTAACCCTGACAAGTGTGAGGTTGTCCATTTTGGAAGGACAAATATGAATGCGGAATACAGGGTTAATGGTAGGGTTCTTGGCAATGTGGAGGAACAGAGAGATCTTGGGGTCTATGTTCATAGATCTTTGAAAGTTGCCACTCAAGTGGATAGAGCTGTGAAGAAGGCCTATGGTGTGCTAGCGTTCATTAGCAGAGGGATTGAATTTAAGAGCCGTGAGGTGGTGATGCAGCTGTACAAAACCTTGGTCAGGCCACATTTGGAGTACTGTGTGCAGTTCTGGTCGCCTCATTTTAGGAAGGATGTGGAAGCTTTGGAAAAGGTGCAAAGGAGATTTACCAGGATGTTGCCTGGAATGGAGAGTCGGTCATACGAGGAAAGGTTGAGGGTGCTAGGCCTTTTCTCATTAGAACGGAGAAGGATGAGGGGCAACTTGATAGAGGTTTATAAGATGATTAGGGGAATAGATAGAGTAGACAGTCAGAGACTTTTTCCCCGGGTGGAACACACCATTACAAGGGGACATAAATTTAAGATAAATGGTGGAAGATATAGAGGGGATGTCAGAGGTAGGTTCTTTACCCAGAGAGTAGTGGGGGCATGGAATGCACTGCCTGTGGAAGTAGTTGAGTCTGAAAAGTTAGGGACCTTCAAGCGGCTATTGGATAGGTACATGGATTAGGGTAGAATAATGGAGTGTAGGTTAACTTCTTAAGGGCAGCACGGTAGCATTGTGGATAGCACAATTGCTTCACAGCTCCAGAGTCCCAAGTTTGATTTCGACTTGGGTCGCTGTGTGTGTGGAGTCTGCACATCCTCCCCGTGACTGCGTGGGTTTCCTCCGGGTACTCCGGTTTCCTCCCACAGTCCAAAGATGTGCAGGTTGGGTGGATTGGCCATGAAAAATTGTCCAAACTTCTATGATTAACCTAGGACAAAAGTTCGGCGCAACATCGTGGGCCGAGGGGCCTGTTCTGTGCTGTATTTCTCTATCTATAAGCCAATCCTCTCAACTCCGGTATCAACCTCGTGAATCTCCTCTGCACCCCCCCCCCCCCCCCCCTCCAGTGCCAAGTAAGGAGACCAAAACTGTACACCATATTCCAGGTGTGGAATCGGCAGCATGCAGAGGTTAACTGGAGCAGCTTGGCCCTGGCTATGGCAAGCTGGCCTTTTATACCTCGGGTCTTCTCAAAGCCCACAACCTTTCTTAGCTTTTCAGTGCAGTGTTCAATGAATCAAACGGGTTGCATGCTGGTACCTGTGACAGTCTGAATCTTGCAAAGAGGAAGTGCCTGTGCTGAAGACCCTCATGGATTTGGGTATCCTAATACAGTAGTCCCCCGTTATACCGCGCTCCGCAATACCGCGGTTCGCGATATACCGCGGGGGGGCTTATGGACCCCAACTGTCAGTTGTGTCAATTTCAGCGGCCGGCTGATTATTTCAGTGAGAGCAGCTTCCCTCTCTGGATCAAAGTGAGCTGGCCGCTGAAATTGACACTGCCGGCTGCGCTCTCCCTCCAATCAGAAACATTAAAACTTAAAAGTTGGATTGGAGGGAGAGAGCAGCCGGCAGTGTCAATTTCAGCGGCCGGCTCACTTTGACCCGGAGAGGGAAGCTGCTCTCTCACTGAAACAATCAGCCGGCCGCTGAAATTGACACTGCCATGGGGGGGGCGGGTGTTGTGGGGGGGAGAAGAGGGCGGGCGGGTGTTGTGGGGGGGAGAAGAGGGCGGGCGGGTGTTGGGGGGGGGAGAAGAGGGGGGGGCGGGTGTGGGGGAGACCCCCCTGGGGGTGTGGGGGAGACCCCCCTGGGGGTGTGGGGGAGAGAGGGTGGACCTGCGGGTGTTGGGGGAGAGAGGAGGGCCCTGCGGGTGTTGGGGGAGAGAGGGGGGCCCTGCGGGTGTTGGGGGGGGGGGAGAGGTGGGGGGAGCGGGTGTGTGGGGGAGACCCCCTGTGGGTGTGGGGGAGACCCCCCTGGGGGTGTGGGGGAGAGAGGGTGGACCTGCGGGTGTTGGGGGAGAGAGGAGGGCCCTGCGGGTGTTGGGGGAAGAGAGGGGGGCCCTGCGGGTGTTGGGGGACGGGGGAGGAGAGGGGGGGGGAGGGGGCGAGCCGGAGGGTGTGGGGAGGGGGCGAGCCGGAGGGTGTGGGGGGACAGGGGGCGAGCTGGACGCTGTGGGGGAGAGCAGGAGGGTGTGGGGGAGAGGGAGCGAGCCGGAAGGTGTGGGGGGAGAGGGGGCGAGCTGGACGCTGTGGGGGAGAGCAGGAGGGTGTGGGGAGAGGGGGAGAGGGAGCGAGCCGGAGGGTGTGGGGGGAGAGGGTGCGAGCCGGAGGGTGGTGGGGGGAGAGGGGGCGATGCCGGATGGTGTTTGGGGGGGAGAGGGGCGGAGCCGGAGGGTGTTGGGGGGGAGGGGAGAGGGGGCGAGCCGGGGAGTGTGGGTGGAAGAGGGGGCGAAGGCCGGAGGGCTGTGGGGGGAGAGGGGGCGAAGCCGGATGGTTTGTGGGGGAGAGGGGGGCGAGCCGGTGAGGGTGTTGGGGGGGGGGTGGAGAGGGGGAGGGGGCGAGCCGGAGGGTGTTGGGGGGGGAGAGAGGGGCGAGTCGGAGGTGTGGGGGAGAGGGGGCGAGCCGGAGGGTGTTGGGGGGAGAGCGGGCGAGCCCGGAGGGTTGTGGGGGGAGCGGGGGCGAGCCGGAGGGTGTGGGGGAGAGGGGGCGAGCCGGAGGGTGTTGGGGGGGGGGGGGGGAGAGAAGGGGCGAGCCGGAGGGTGTTGGGGGGGGAGAGGGGGCGAGCCGGAGGGTGTTGGGGGGGGAGGAGGGGGCGAGTCGGAGGGTGTGTGGGGGGAGAGTGTCTAGTGGAGGATGTGGGGGGAGGGGCAAGCCGTAGGAATAAAAAGAAATTGACACTGCCGGCTGCTCTCTCCCTCCAATCAGAAACATTAAAACTTAAAAGTTGGATTGGAGGGAGAGAGCAGCCCGGCAGTGTCCATTTCAGCGGCCCGGCTGATTTCAGTGAGAGCAGCTTCCCTCTCCGGATCAAAGTGAGCCGGCCGCTGAAATTTTAATTGGATCCACGATGGGGGTTTTAAATTTATTTAAAAATCTATGCTAGCGCTTCCCATTGTGAGTCTACGGGGTCTGACCTCTCCCCCCCCGCCCCCCCGTAGACTCACAATGGGAAAGCGCTAGCATAGATTTTTAAATAAATTTTAAAACCCCCATCTGGATATCCGCAGGCTCGGATACAACGCGGGTGGCTGTCTTGGACCCCACACCCCGCGTTATAAAGGGGGACTACTGTTCAGGGGCGTCATCCCATTCCTGATATGGGAGGTTCTACCATTCTCACTCTATTGAATATCTTCCTCAAATCTCTCTCTGTCTGGATTGATCTTAGCCGTTACCTACCTCTCCTCCCTGCCTATATTCAGTGTCCACTGTCTCCCTTTCTTCATTGCAAGGTGAGAGAAACTACTTTGAGAATTCCAGAGACTCAGAAGCTGACCAGAGTTTTGCAGATTTCCATCTGGTTAATCTCAGATTTGGAATCAGATATGCAATTTAAGAATTAAATGACTTTTGGGTTCATGTACGAGGCAGCAGGGTAGAGCTGGCTCAGTTGCCACACATGTACCTACTGTCTCCCTTTTTTTTCATTGAAAGTTTTTTTTGTTGACCTCTTTCTGTAAAACAAACACAATTAGTGTTGTTGATTGCTCTCTTTCTGAACATTTCATGCCCTTCTGCCCTGCCTGCTGTATCTGATTATTCTCTATCTTTGCCTCACTCACTCTGTTCTTCTTAGTGTCTTCTTATTTCCATTGAAAAATGTTATTTTCCATTTGTTGATTCATTCATCACATGCAGATTCTTGTCTCGCTAATCTGCATGGCATCTAAAACCTGACTTTTATTCCTCCAGCTGTGGTAGGTTAAAGCTTTGTATTTATGGCATGAGGAAAATTATGCCCCATCCCGAAGACTAACCTAATTTTTAACGTCCTGGTAAAAATTGATTTTCAAGAGATGTGGACATCGCTGGCAATGCCAGCATTGTTATTGCCCTGAGCGGAGTGATTTGCTGAGGCCATTTCCGAGAACAGTTAAGAGTCTCGATTTGAGTCACATGCAGGCCAGCCCAAGTAGATATGGCATAACTCCTTCTCTAAAGGACATTGGAGAACCAGGTGGGTTTTTGCAATCCATGGTAGTGAAATGAAATCATGACCTACGTCCACTGATTGCAAAATGGTAGTTGTACATGGTAAGCATCTGCATAGAACATAGAACAGCACAGAACAGGCCCTTCGGCCCTCGATGTTGTGCCGAGCAAATGATCACCCTATACCCGTAACCCAACAACCCCCCCTCTTAACCTTACTTTTTAGGACACTACGGGCAATTTAGCATGGCCAATCCACCTAACCCGCACATCTTTGGACTGTGGGAGGAAACCGGAGCACCCGGAGGAAACCCACGCACACACGGGGAGGACGTGCAGACTTCCGCACAGACAGTGACCCAGCCCGGGAACCGAACCTGGGACCCTGGAGCTGTGAAGCATTATGCTAACCACCATGCTACCTCTGCTGCCCGTATGGTATGCCATGATGCTCAGTGTTTTCCCAGCAGGGGGAATAGAATGACGAATACTTCAGTTTCAGTAGGGTGAAATATCCTTTGGTTTGTAAGTGATTTTCCATTGATAATTTTCAAGATTATTTCCATGTCTCCAAATTTCCGAAGTGAACAATCTAAGTTTTTGCTACACTTGCTGCAGTTCAGAATTTTAGCATATTCAATTTTCTCCCTCCACTTCCTGCTCCAAAATAGCACTTGAAACATTTGAGGAGATCATGAACCATCTTAACCTGGAGGTTGGAAATGATCACAAGAGCTTTGTGGGCAACGCCGTTTTCCATGAGCAATTGCTGTCCAGGTTATTACTTTGGGTTGACATGAGTTATGTTCCCAGATCATTTCATTAAATAAAAACAGATAATTGAACATCACAATTGCAGCAAAATGTTTGGAGTAACACACAACTGTTAACACATCAAAGATCTTGGAAAGCAAAATGTAATGGACTCCGCAGGCTGGCTCCATGGTATCTGTTTGCAATGTGGGGCATCCCATTACTTCAGTCTCCTTTATTCCTTTGACACACGTTGTTTATTCCTTTAGCTCAGTTGCATCACGCTTTCAATTCTCTCATCAAATACTTGGTTACTTCAGCTGTCATCTTCCATTGAAATGTGGATTCAACTCTTTCATTTCTCTTCCACCCTCGTACTCGCACTCATACCTGCCATCACCTTCAGTGTTCATCTTATCTATGAAACTACCCCGTTTCTTTGATCCCATTCCCACTAAACGTTTACCATCCAACCAATGCCACTCTACACCAATGCTAGTTAATGTTGTAAATGCTTTCCTCTCTTCAAGCACTTGCCAACTAGATTGCAAAACCATCACTGCTTCGGCTCGCCCTGATCCGTACAAACAATTCTGACACAATAGAAGCCTGTAATATTGTGTTTGATGGTCGACTTCGTTGTTCCGCACCTCTCGCATCAGGATTAAATGTAGCTAAGCATAGCATCCAGGGAAGCACAATACATTTTAGAACCTAAGAGATTGCAGATACTTTCACAGGACTGAAATGGACAACCACATTTTTTATCATTGTTATCTGAAGGATTAAAAATGTTTTCAAACGCTCAATATAACTAGTCTATAGCTAACCAAAAAGTTACGTTTTGCACAGATCGTACACCAAAGCATCCTTCACAGTCGATTCTTGGACAAAAGGGAACACCAAGTTCTGCCTCCAAAACCAAAGACAAAGTAAATAAAAGAAATGAGCGTGGAGAGACCCGACTTCACAGAGCTGCCATCCGGGGAGATTGCACGGCGGATAAAAGAACTCATTAGTGAAGGTGCAGATGTAAATGTCAAAGACTTTGCAGGTATGTGACTATCAAATGATTAATTACTTTTTTGGAAAAATTACTGTAAATAAAATGATGCACACCAAATTAGCAATGCAGGAATTTAGCTATCTGCTTATCACTCCTATATTTGTAAACGGTAGGGGAGAGAAAATCGCAGAAAGGGATGAAAAATGCATTCTATTGAATCAACTATGATTATTATCCCAGCCTCAATTGGAGTATTGCATCCAATTCTGGGACTGAACTTTAGGTGCAGGTGAAGACTTTAGGGAGGATTCAGGGTGAGACGCTTCAATTATGTGGATATACTTGGGGTGGGAAAGACAATAGAATTGTTAACCTTGGAAAGGGTTGGGAGGAGATTTGATGGAGGTGTTTGGAATCATGAGGGTTCTGGATGGAATGGATGTAAAGCGACTCTACCCATTCACAGAGTGGGGACTGGAGGACATGCATTTTACTGTGGTTGGGACGGTGATGTCAGAAGCAACTTTCATGCAGGGAGGTGTTTACAACCTGGATTGTCTGGGGAGTGTGGTGGAAGCGGATTTTGTCATGATTTTAAAGGGGACATTGGATAAAACCTGAGGGGGATTTAAAAACTGCAGGCCTACAGGGAAAGGCTGGGGCATGAGATGAGCCGAATACAGAAAGCTGGTACAAAACTGATGGGCAAAATGGGCTTCCTTGCTGTGCTGTAACCATTCTGATTCTGCAATGCCAAACAGTCTTGGCGATTGGAACAGCATCTCATTGCCCAGTGGGAGGAAGCATAGTGGTTAGCACAGTTGCTTCACAGCTCCAGTGTCCCAGGTTTGATTTCCCGGCTTGGGTCACTGTGCGATGTCTGGACGTTTTCCCTGTGTCTGCGTGCGCTTCCTCCGGGATCTCCGGCTTCCTCCCACTGTCCAAAGATGTGCAGGTTAGGTGGATTAGCCATGTTAAATTGCCCTTGGTGTCCAAAAAAGGTTAGGTGGGATTACAGAGTTATGGGATAGGGTGGAGGTGTGGACTAATTAGGTGCCCTTTCCAAGGGCACGGTGCAGACTCGATGGGATGAATGGTCACTTTCTGCACTGTTGATTCTATGATTCTTGTTCTGATTAGGTATGTTACAGCTTTCTGGACTAAACATTGAATTCCATAACTTTGGACTGTGAACTCTGCTCTGCCTCCACCTTCAGCCATTTTATTTCTATCAATTTATTTTTATTCTTCCATTGATCTGTTATTTCCCTCACCATTGCCCATGTTCCCCACCCCTTCGGGCCATCTCTTCTCTGTTCCTAGTTCCACATGGGACAATGCTCACCTTTTGTTCTGCCATTCACGCATTCTAACCTCTTTCGTACCTCTATCAACATTCTCTTAGCCTTAGCACCCCCAGTTACATTCCTTTTGTCTTTTCCGCCATGACAACAAAATTGTCAATGTCCATCTATGATGGCACCCTAACAGCCACACCACTCAAATTTTCTCTCTCTCTTCTCCCCCCCCCCCCCCCCCCCCCCCCCCCCCCCCCCCCCCCCCCCCCCCCCCCCCCCCCCCCCCCCCCCCCCCCCCCCCCCCCCCCCCCCACCCCCCCCCCCCCCTCACAACAGTATAAATCTGACCCTATTTCCAGTTATAGAACAGTACAGCACAGAACAGGCCTTCGGCCCTCGATGTTGTGCCGAGCAATGATCACCCTACTCAAGCCAACGTATCCACCCTATACCCGTAACCCAACAAACCCCCCCCCCCCCCCCCCCCCCCCCCCCCCATCCCCCCATTAACCTTATTTTTTTTAGGACACTAAGGGCAATTTAGCATGGCCAATCCACCTAACCCGCACATCTTTGGACTGTGGGAGGAAACCGGAGCACCCGGAGGAAACCCACGCACACACGGGGAGGACGTGCAGACTCCGCACAGACAGTGACCCAGCCGGGAATCGAACCTGGGACCCAGGAGCTGTGAAGCATTTATGCTAACCACCATGCTACCGTGCTGCCCCGTTCTCTCCAGCTTTGACAAAGAGTCATCCAGACTCTAAACATTAGCTCCCTTCTCTCTCTACCGATGCTGTCAGACCTGCTGAGATTGTCCAGAATTTTCTGTGTTTGTTTCAGATTCCAGCATCTGCAGTAATTTGCTTTTATTTTAGTCTTGGCTATTGATTTATTTCTGCAGCTGAAATAACCGTTGGAGATAATTGCTTCTGTGGCCAATGATTTGTTGGTTCAGAATTAATATAAGTGGAACATTTTAGTGGATGTGCAATAGAATAATCTATGGAGCAAATATTGAATCCCTTTATTTTTTTAAATGCCATCCTTTAGATTTTAACTGATAAGCAGGCGACACACTGCAAATTTGTATGTATGGTACTACATCATGACCGCACCTGGTAAAAATGCTTTTTATCAGATGAGCTCTTGACAAATATTACTGTCAGGAATTAATTTTACAATTTAGCAATGTTTATCAATTTTGTTGGTTACAGGGAATCATCTGTGACAATATGTACAGTTTGGGACAGAACTACAATTGGGGGGCAGCGCAGTGGGTTAGCAGTGCGGCCTTGTGGCGTCAAGGTCCCAGGTTCGATTCCGGCTCTGGGTCACTGTCCGTGTGGAGTTTGCACATTCTTCCCGTGTTTGCCTGGGTTTCGCCCCCACAACCCAAAAATGTGCAAGCGAGGTGGATTGGCCACGCTAAATTGCCCCTTAATTTGAAAAAATGAATTGGGTACTCCAAATTTAAAAAAAAAACTACATTTGGAATATAAAAACAAAATACTGAAATTACTTAGCGGGATAGGCAGCATCTGTGATGAAAGAACAGTGTGTTTCATAGAATCCTACAGTGCAGAAGGAGTCCATTTGGCCCATCGAGTATGCACCGGACCTTGGAAAGAGCAGCCAATTTAAGCGCAAACCTCATAACCCAGTAACTCCACCTAAGTTTTTGGACGTTAAGGGGCAATTTAGCATGGCCATTCCACCTAACCTGCACATCTTTGGACTGTGGGAGGAAACCCACGCAGACTGGGAGAAAGTGCAAATTCCACACAAGTAGTCACCCGAGGCCGGAATTGAACCCGGGTTCCCTGGAGCTGTGAGGCAGCAGTGCTAACCACTGTGCCACCCTTGATATCTGTGGACTTTCTAAAAGAAGTTGGAGATATAAAAGTTTTAAGCAAGTGGGGTGTCGGTGGGAAAAAGAAAAGGAAAGTATGTGACACGGTGCAAGTAAAGAAGCACAAAATGTGTCCAGAGATGTGAATGGCAGAATAATGAACAGCTACTATCCAAATGCAAAGATAGTGAAAAACAGTGAGACTAAAGCCTAAACCACAAAGAAATGGGAAACAACATGGGAACTGAGCTTTCCATTTGACATTGTTGAACGGTGCCGGAATGTGGTGACTCGGGGCTTTTCACAGTAACTTCATTTGAAGCCTACTTGTGACAATAAGCGATTTTCATTTTTCATTTTCATTTCAGCATTGAATTCAGGCGGCTCTAAAATGCCTAATAGAAGGTCAGGTGCGGTTCCTTGAACTTGTGTTGAGCTTTTCTTGCGCAGAACTACATTTAGATTCTCAAAGAGCACAGTGATACTCATCGCGGTGTTCCACAACTCAGAGCACAGTGATACTCATCGCGGTGTTCCACAACTCAAACTGCGCTTTTAATTTTGATCTTTGTGTTTCCAGCATCCTCATTTGGGGCAAGTATTCTACTGCTCTGCTTCCAAACTTTGTTTTACTGGTTAAAGTTCGAGAAGCTGGAAATCAAATCTATTCATAGTTGCATGTTGTTGAGATTGGAGAGAACTGTTTAACAAAACAAAAATATATTGTTAAAAATACATGAATGCTACAACTGCCATTATAATAAAATGTGTTGAGTTGGTGAATAAAGTAATAATTGTCATTGGGATATTGAAGAGTTGGTTTTGATTATACTGTATTTTCAGGATGGACTGCACTGCATGAAGCATGTAATAGAGGTTACTATGATGTTGCTAAGCAACTCCTAGCAGCAGGTGCTGAAGTCAATACAAAAGGCTTGGATGATGACACACCGCTCCATGATGCAGCTAATAATGGTCACCGCAAGGTCTGTTCAAGTTGATGGTTTTTGTGTTTAAAGCTTTGCTCTTTGAATTTGAGAAATGCATCAGTTGTTCACAAAGAACACCTGATTGTTGTAATTCCAGCTCTAGAAAGGATGGTGTTTCCCAGCAGAATTATTTCCGTTTTTCACTGGAAATTTTCTATACTATATTCATTTCCATCATTTATTCCTACAATAAAAGGTGCCCACCAAGTGACTTTGTTTTTTAAGGTTCAATTATGGCATATTGTGACCTTCCAATAGCACCCCAAATACTCTCCCTGTTCACTATTTCACATCAGGTATTAACCTAAATGTCATCTCCCAAGTCACATTAATGGAACACAAAGCAATATATCAGCCGTGTCTCATGGTAGCGCTCTCACCTCTGATTCAGAAAGTTGTGGATTCGAGGTACATTGCAGAAATATGAGCACAAAGTCCAGACTGACATACAGGGATGGTGCTGGTGCAGTTTGGCCCTATCAAAGGTACCATCTTTCAGATGAGCTGTTAAATCCACTTAGGTGAATGTAAAAGAACATGGAAATTCCCCCAGTGTTCTTGGCTAATATCTATCCCTCAACTAATATCACTCAAACAGATTATTGAGTTATTATCTTAATACTGTTTCCACATTGCAACAACAACTACATTTTAGAGAATTTAATTGACTATAAAGCACTTTGGGGTTTGAGTTTGTGAAAGTCTGTATGTCGATGTCCTCTTTTAGCATTAAAAAATGCATAGATATTTCCTTTCAGAACATTTAGAAATTATGCTCAAAAATTATCTTGCCGAATTAGACAAAGGAGATGAAATGCATGTTACTTGCATAGTCACTGAATGAATATATTTAAGACCATAAAGGGTGGCATGTGGCACAGTGGTTAGCACTACTGCCTATGGCACTGAGGACCCAGGTTCGAATCCTGGCCCTGGGTCACTGTCCGAGTGGAGTTTGCACATTCTCCCCGTGTCTGCTTGGGTTTCACCCCTACAACCCAAAGATGTGCAGGTTAGATGGATTGGCCACGCTAAATTGCCCCTTGGAAAAATAAATAGATGGGTCCTCTAAATTAAAAAATATATATGTTTAAGGCATAGGACTGGAATTAGACCATTCGGCAGATTGAGTCTGCTCCATCGTTCAATCATGGCTGATATGTTTCTCATCCTCATTCTCCTGCCTTCTCCCCATAACCCTGACCCCTTTTTAATTGAGAAGGAAATCGATAGATTTCTGGACTCTAAAAAGTGTTGGGATATGGGGAAAGCGTGAGAGCATGGTGTTGAGATAGAGAATCAGACACTATTGCATTGAATGGTTGAGCAGGTTCAAAGGGCCTCATGAATTCAGCTCAGTTTACTATGGTATTGTCTGTTCTAATAACGAGCAAGAAGGCCATGCCATCCAAGGATGGGCAATAAATGTTGGCCTGGCCAGTGGCACCCACATCTCATCAATTAATTATAAAAAGACAAAGGAGAGCAGTTGATTGGCACCACAGCAACTTGCCAAGGCTTCTTCAATTGTATATTCCAAACTTGTGCCCTCAATTGCCTTGAAAAGTTTTGGCAGAGGCATATGGAATCACCCACCACTTGCAAGCTCCTCTCAAAGTTGTACACCATCCTAACTTGAAAACATATCACTGTTCTTCATCGCTGGGCCAAATTTCTGGAACTCCTGATGAAACATCATTATGGGTGTTCCAACACAGCATAGACTATAGCAGCACCAGAAGGCAACTCACTTTGAGGGCAATTAGGAATGGGCAACAAGGAGTGAATTTGCAGCAATACCTATATCCCATGAATAAGTAAAATAAAAACTGTTTCACACTTGATGTCAGAATATTACTGGTTGGTATTTGCTGCAAGTTGTTGCTAACCGACCCTCTTCAACTAACTTGTTTAACTTTCAGAACCACTGTCACCTATCTGTATGGTTTTTAAAAATAATGTTTCATATCCAACGTATACAGTTTTCATTGCAAGAATGTTCTCTTTGTGTGTGATTAGTTTCAAGAGGTTCTTGATTATGATATCCAGACGGATAGATTTTGTTGTAAAAGATATATGGACTCCGTGTATCGGCGAGTTACATTACCGTTTACTTGATAGCATGTACTTAATTTAACCTTCGGCTCTGAAAAATAAATCGTATTTCTTTGTTTGCAGCAAGTATTCAACTGCATGTGACCCAAATTTCAAACTAGCTATGGAATTTTTTTTCGAAGAACCTAAGATCTGGGTTACTAGATTTGATGCCTTTGAAGCCACATTTTTATAGTTAAAAATAGGTTTGCTACTTTTCAATGCAAGCTGTATTGATGTGTATTTGAACTATAAATCTCTGATGTGTGATTTTGAGGAGTTATGGGGATGTTTGTCAGCTAGTTTAAAATTGGCAAAAAAACTGGAGATAGGATGGTTCAGACCAGATAATGTTTGTAATGCCACTAGATTATTCTCAACTCAGTATATTATCCTGAATGAATTGTTGGCATTTGATCCCAAGTTTTCGTCCTACTTGAGCCACAACACTGATGTGCAAAGCATAAACGGCAGTGGATAAATGTTTTTAACTTGTATGCTAAAAAGGTGGCAGCAATTGGTTGATGCATCTGTTTGTGTCTTAAGTCAAGCTTGATTGACATTTTCAATCAGAATGTTGGTTTCATATATTCTCCAAGAGAAACTGCATACCTTTATTGCACTAGAATTTCTGAACGCAACCTTTTCTAATGCACATTGTTTAATTCAACATAAAGCAAAGTGCACAATAATGACTTTATTGAACCATGCGTATGTTTAAAATTTGGAGTACATAATTATCATTAGACAGAATGGGATATGGGCTTCTATTTTCACTTGAGCAATTACAACCCATCAATTCCCAACAGAAAATATATACATTCTTGGAGTCAAGTATTTGTTCGATTATTAACTTATTTTTCACAGGTAGTGAAGTTGCTGTTGAGATATGGTGGAAATCCTCACCAGAGTAACAGAAAAGGAGAGACGCCACTCAAAGTAGCCAATTCCCCCACCATGGTGAACCTGTTACTGGGAAAGGGTTCCTGCAGCTCCACTGATGAGAGCTCAACAGGTGAAACTAGCATGATGAATACAACTATTTTATTTGTCATTTGATTGTAATTCATAGTACCTGTGGTTCTGTAATCAACCTCAAACTGCTCTGTTATCAAAAGTTCAAATTGCAAATTAACATCTTCGTACTGGGATTTGCAATTTACCTAGTATTGTTAATTTCATTAGAGACTAAATTGGCATATTCCAGTTTTATATAGATTTGGACCTTTTTTAATAAAAAGGCCTTGGAGAAAATGTATCCATATTTGATGTAGCACAGATTCAGAATTTTTTTCAGTTGCACAAAAGTACAATTAACTATTGATTATAACAGTTTTGTGCACCCATTGATAGACAACCTATATTTGTCCTCAAAGTTAAAAATTATTGAAATTATTTGTCTCAAATATCTTTGCTCTGAAAATAAGCATGCATGTGGCATGTTATGGATGTGCAAAGGACGAGGAAACATCAACATAAGACCAATGTACAAAACAATTTTATGTTTATGCATCGCTCTTGTGTAAAGCTTTTTAAAGTGATGCTGTAAAATTATTTGCTTACGTGTTTATATTTATTAATATGTGTCTTTTATTGCCACATAGAAACTTCAGAAGATGAAGATGTTCCCTCAGTTGCGCCTTCTAGTTCAATTGATGGTAACAACACAGACTCTGAGTTTGAGAAGGGCCTAAGGCCCAAAATCAAGCGACAAGAGTTATCTAAAACAGCAACACCAGTCAAGGATGAGTATGAATTTGATGAGGATGATGAAGAAGATAGAATACCACCTGTTGACGACAAGCATTTGCTGAAAAAGGATTATAGAAAGGACGTAAAAACGAACAATTGCATTTCTATTCCTAAATTAGAGACAAAATCTTATTCTAAAAATTCTCTTCTAACGCCAAAGAAAACTCCACGACGTATTTTATCCGACACCAACAGTTCAGATGAGGAGGATAGAGTAATACGCTTCTCTCCTCCTCTTAGCAGGCCTTCAGTGCACTCCAGTCTGCCCAATGCAAGTTCTAAACAAAAAGAATCACTCGTAAAAAAGCAGCAAAGGAAAAAACAAAAGTGAAAAAAAAATGGAAACAGGAAGTGAAAAACCAGGAAGTCAGATCGGGTAAGGATGGCAACCAATTCAATTCATCTGCAACAGAAAGTGATGACTCAGAAAGTGAGGAGGAGGATAAAGGTTGTATACAGAGTGGAGTTGGTATAAAGGACTCTTATATGAGCCTGAAAGAATCAGCAATGTTCTCTTCATTATCTGCATCCTGTTCTTCCTCTCAAGGGAGCTTTGTGTCATCAAAGCAGATTCCCAGTCTTGCAGAACAACACTCTAAACCGTGGCGAATTGATAGTTGGAAATCAAACATGTCGCCAGTCTGGTCTGATGTAAGCTCTTTGTCAGAGTCTGTGAGAACACGATTCACAAGTGAATCCGACTATGCTTCAGAAGATTCAAGTTTAGAGTCTATTAAACAAGTGAAAGAGACAAAAGACCATAAAAAGAAAAATCTCATCGATGGAGATGTTACGGAAAAGAAAATGACAGAAGATATCTTAAAGATTTTGAACACTGATGGAATAGTTCGAAAGTTTGATAAGCAGGGCAAAGTTGTTAAAAAGCATAAAGTGAAACACAAGCACAAAACTAAAGACAAGGAGAAAGGGAGATCACAGAATATTCTGGCAGGCTCAAAAGCTGAGAATTTAGATATGGAGGAGTCTAAGCAAAAAGCAGACAAATCATTAAGTCCAGAAAATGAAAACCTTTCAATTGACAGAATAAAAGGAGTTAGACATGACAGAGAACAATTGAAAAAGGAAGAAAAGCTTTTAAAAGTCAAATCTGACGAAAAAGACTGGTTACTTAAAGATGATATGGGGAAGGCATTTAAAGAAGAAAAGTTAATAAAGAAACTCAAAGACTCCTCCAAAGATAACTACAAATCTGTAAAAGAGGAAAAAGACAAAATGTCTAAAGTTGATAAGGAGAAATCCATTAAAGAGAAAGAAAAAGCTTCTAAAGAAGAAAAACTTAAAATCCATAAAGATGATAAGAAAAAAAAGGCAAAGGACAAATGTTCAAAAGGTGACAAACATTCAAAACCAGATAAAGATAGAAGTCTTAAAAATGACAAGGAAAAACTGAAGAAAGAAAAGACACTCAAAGAGGAGTCGGATTATGAGGATCTGAAAACCAGGAGTCAATTTGTAGACAATGACGATAGGTTTAGTGCGTCTGATCATGAAGATCAATGGTTTTCAGATTTGTCCTCTGATTCCTCTTTTTATGATTTAAAAGAGGAAGATAATTGGAGTATTCCAATTAAAGACTTTAAGGAACACAAAGATGGTGCAGTGGGGAAACTGATTGTTGAAACTATGAAAGAAGAATGTCAGGAAAAGAAAAAAATATCTAAATTAAAAGAGAAGCAAGAAATAAATGAAAAACGCCTTGATAAAGACAACGTGAGAAAAAAAGATCGAGATCATGTAGATAAAAATGCAGAGAAAAGAAAGGACCAATCTGCTAAACATAAGTCAGGACAGGCCTGTCCTCTGGAAAAAGATAAAAAAAGAAAAGATTCTACTGAAAGTATTAAGGATCGAAAAGATAAAGATGCCTTTGAAAGTGTTAATGAATGCAAAGACACCATTTCTGAATACAACAAAGACAGGAAAAACTTTAAAGGAAAACCAGAAGATGCTTCCAAAGGTGATTCAAGAGAGTTTGGGAGTGAATGTTTCTTCAAAGAGAAGCCTGAAAGTGATTCAATCGGAAGATCATTGGAAACCAGGGAGAGGCATTTTTCGGGGAAAGAGAAGGACAAAAAGGATGGAACCGAAAAGAAGGACAAAATAAAACTTGAAAAACTCAAAGAAAAGTCGAAGGAGAAAGTTGCATTAGAAATTGAGAAAAGCATGATTGATAAATTCTTAAAAGACAAAGATACTGATGAGGAAAAGTTGCACAGGGAGTCTGGTAGTTGCAAAGACAAAAGAGAACAAAAGGAAAAGAACAGAGATCTCTTCAGCCGAGAGAAGGAGAAGAAAATGTCGTCAGAACTAAATAAAGAGAAGAGAGAGAAAAATGTAATGGAAAAACATACAGTAAAGGATAAAGATATTTCAGAAAGAAAGGAGAAAGAAAAATCAGATAAACAAAAAGGAACTGACATTGAACTAGGAAAAGAAAAGAGTTGGCACAGCATAGCAAATGACATCTTCACCGATGAAAGTAGTGATGAGGTAGACGATTGTGAACTTGGAAGTAATGAGATATGCAGAAGTGACTCACTGCTTGAAAAAGAAACAATAAAGCCAGAAAAGGAGATGGTTTCTCCTGACAAACACCGAAAATACTCAGTTGACAAACAACATTCAACAGGGAAGCAGAAAGATAAAGAATTGAAAGATAAGAAAAAAGATAAAATATTAACAGACTGTGGGAAAGACAAGAGAGAAAAAGGTTTGTCAGAACGACAAAAAGAAAAAAAAGACAAAGAACTAGTTGATAAATTAAAGGAAAGAAAGGACAGAGTGTCAACAGATTCAAGCCTGGAAAAAAAAGTCAAATCAAAGCTTCCAGAAAAGCGATACTCCAGTGATGAAAAGTTGAAAGTTAAGGCCAAGGAGAAAACTGAGAAAGATGTTTTATTAAAAGAAAGAAAGCTCTCAAAAGGAAATAATATAGAAGAGGAAAAGAAATACCCAGAAAAGCAGCAAGATACAACTTTCAATGAATTGAAAGAGGATTCCAATGACAAGAACAGTGAAATTTCATCAGACAGCTTTACAGAAAGAGCACATGATTCCACAATGTGTGGTTTAAATGATGTTTTGAATGTTGGTCAAGATATTGGAGATGAAAAATTAAAGGATTCTCTTTCTATTTTGTGCTCACATGAAAAAATTAAAGAAAAGGAGAGAAACAGACATTCATCGTCTTCATCATTGTCCAAAAAAAATCAAGAGAAAGATAAAATAAAGAGAGAGAAACGGGATAAATCAGAGGAATTCAAAGAAGCTACTGGCAAAAGAGAAGGTCCACCATTTGACCGAGAAACCTTGATATTGGATTGTGATTTTATAAGTCATTTTATGAAAGTTGAGAAAGAAGATGTGCTGGACAGAGGTGGGGATGCTTTCTTAAGTGAGAAGAAAGATAAGAGCGAGCCTGAAAAGGAATTGTCTAAAAAAACAGAAAAAGTTCCAAATACTTTCATCGGCATCAAGGAGAGGGATAAAGACAAAAAGAAGAAAGACAAGAATAAAGACAAATCAAAAGATGACAAAGAAAAGCATAAAGAAAAACATGGAGAATTGACAGTGGTCTTCAAACATTCAAAGGAAGAACACAGAAAGGACTCTCTCTCAATAGTTAGAGAGTCAGGGGGGAATAAAGAAAAAACAAAAGATGATAGTTTCAAATATAGTGAAATTAAGCAAAAGGAAAAAATCAAAGATGGAGCAGAAAAGGACAAAAATGAACCCTTTAAGATGAGAATGAATGAAAATGATAAATTGACCCAGCCAAAAGAAGTTTCCCGTAAGGACAGCAGGCCTAAGGAAAAGCTTTTAGTTGATGGAGACCTGATGATGACCAGCTTTGAGCGTATGCTGAGCCAAAAAGATCTAGAAATTGAAGAACGTCATAAAAGGCATAAAGAAAGAATGAAACTGAAAGAGAAGCTGAGACACCGCTCAGGAGATCCCAAGTTGAGGGAAAAATTCAGAAGTTCAGAAGAAATACGTAGGAAGAACTGTGATCTCTCATCAAAGAAAGCAGGTTTAATTGACTCTCAACAAAGAGAAAAAAAATCTAGAGATCCAGGAATAAGTCAAATCACGTCACCAGATACAAAGGTTCAGCCATCTTCTGGGCTCGAACCGAAAGATTGTATTTCCTGTACTCCTGGGCTGAAGGAGAATTTGTCTGCTTCCCCAAGATCTGAGCAAGATAGGCCCACAGGCGTAACAAAACTGACTCCAATGGTTTCTTGTCCAAGTTATGAGGACTTGTCGCCAGTGCCCCATATACCTAACTGTGTGAATGAAGATTTTACTGATCTGTTTGAAGGAATAGAGTCCCAGAGCTTAGTGACCATGTCCACAATATCCATGAATGCTTGCTCTCCTTCCTTTTTTGATAGATATATAAATGTCTCCACTAGCATTCAAGAGAATCCAACTAGCACTGTTCCTGGCCTCTATCGATCAGTGTCGATGGATTCCAGGAGACCACTAGATGAAGAATTTAACATTAATTCTGAGAAATTCTACAGGCAACAGAGTGTGCCAGCATCAGCAGATTTTGATGCTTCTGTTCCTCAGCCAATAGAGGAGAACCCTGAGGGGTTCTCTGGCTTGTCACCATCATATGTTTCACCCGAGTACGAGATTTCCTCACCACAGTTGGAACAGTCTCATTCTAGAATGGCCAAGTCATTTGCTGAAAATCTTAACCCTTCACCTGAAAGTGTACTTGATCATTTGCAGACAAAATCTTTGCCATTGAACAAATTTGATCCACTGGAGCAGTCTCTAGATAGTTTAGTTACTGATTTTAGTTTGCCATTAGATTCTTCGGAACAGCAGCCAAATATTCCTTTGACTTCACCTAATTCAGCTTTAAATACCAGTCTTCTGCATACATCTGGAGACCCATTTGCTGCTCATGATTCAGTCCAAAATAAACTAAGCTTTCCATCTTCTCCACACAGACCAGGTGAACAACAAAGTTTGAGCCCCATGGATAATTCTTTGGAGAATTCAGTGAATTGGTCAATGTGTTCCGAGTTGCAGCTGAAGCCACCTCCAATATCTCTTTGTGAACCTTCCAAGCCCCTTTGTCCATCAGAAACCATGCATACTGCAGTGATGCCATTTGTTTCCTCTATTTCCTCCCCTTTTCCTGACTCTGGCTCCCCTGTCCAGTGCCCAATGTCAACCCTTGACTTGGTGCAAGAGAGAGACAGAGGTGATATGGCAAGAGTGGACCAAAGGGAAGAGTCAGCAGCTTTAGACGATGCTATCCATTATATCTCTCCAGTTAGAACACATTCACCATTTGATTCCAGCGAGCCACTTCCTGATAAATGCTCTAATAATGTGCCCCCAGAAACGCAAAACCTAGCTGCGGAAAACCAGCAGGAACCAATAAAATCAGAAAAATGTGCTCCGCTACAGCAGAATATTATTTCTGAAGACCAGGAAGAACCTTTATGGAATGATCCTTTTCCAAATTCTATAGATGATCTTGATCTGGGGCCATTTTCACTTCCAGTGCTGCCATTACAAGACAAAGAAGACCCAGTCATTGAAATGCCAACACCCGAAACAGGAGAAATTGCGAAGATACATGACACTAATGATTCTGCAGCCATGAATGCTCACACTGAAGTTATAGATAATCCTTGTGCATCATCAGGAGAAGAACATGAAGCTATGAGTGAGATTCTAAAGATGGAGCCGACACAAATAGAGGATAAAATTGAGGATTGCGTCAGTAACGTAACAGCAAAACAATCCCCAGTAAAAGCTGAAGATAATGGAGAAACTAATATTCAGCTGCTTTCAGTGCAACCTACTGAATCAGATACAGAATTTGAAGATAAAAGTGTGGATGTTGCCCCCAGTTGTTTGGCAAATGGCACCATTTCCAACGACCCTGAAGCTACAGAGGCAACAGTCAAACCAGTAATTGAGGTAGCAAAGCCAACCAAAGCAGAAGAGATTCCTCAACGAATCACAAGGAACCGAGCACAAATGTTGGCTAATCAAAGCAAGCAAAACAATGCTTCACCTTTGGAGAAGGATACTGTTCCAGCTCAATTAGGAAAAGCAAAAGGGCGAGTCGTGGACGAGGATGATGCACAGGCACAGCATCCACGCAAGAGAAAAATCTCGCGTACAAATCATCAACCGATGATTCTCAATCCCTCAGCCCAGCAAACTCGAGAAATAATCCAACAAACGTTGGCTGCTATTGTTGATGCAATTAAATTAGATGAGATTGAACCATATCATAGTGACCGTTCAAACCCCTACTTTGAGTACCTTCAAATTCGTAAAAAGATTGAAGAAAAGCGTAAAATTCTGTGCTGTATTATACCGCAAGCACCTCAATGCTATGCTGAATATGTCACATATACCGGTTCCTATTTGCTGGATGGAAAGCCACTCAGCAAACTCCATATCCCAGTGGTAAGTGGAAACCTCAATCTGTTCTTAAAGTATTTTCTCTCCAATTATTTTCCTTCCTACTCATGCTGGGGTACTGTTCCATGGGCGGCTAGTAGCTTGCCTGAATAATTAATGTCTGTGTTAGCCAACTTATGAATATCAATGAGCCATTCTAGGTTGGAGGGCATCACAGTTCTCAATTATCACAGTCTTATCCAATGACATTTTGTGTGGAAGTTATAAATCTAGTTCTTAACAACATCTATCAATAACAGTGATTTGTTTTATTGAATATATTATCTAAAACTTAAGTTAATTTTGGTTATTACCTTGTCTGGTATCATTTTTCCATATATAACATCTTATTACAAACTACATATTACAAACTACGCAGGAAACCTAGGCATTGGCTTTTAAATATTCTAGCAGTGAACTAACTTATGTTAACAAAGGACTTTTATGTCAAGTGAGTAACAAACATGAGTGACTATCATCAACCTAGGGGGCCTCACGGTAGCATGGTGGTTAGCATCAATGCTTCACAGCTCCAGGGTCCCAGGTTCGATTCCCGGCTGGGTCACTGTCTGTGTGGAGTCTGCACGTCCTCCCCGTGTGTGCGTGGGTTTCCTCCGGGTGCTCCGGTTTCCTCCCACAGTCCAAAGATGTGCGGGTTAGGTGGATTGGCCATGCTAAATTGCCCGTAGTGTAAGGTTAATGGGGGGATTGTTGGTTTACGGGTATACGGGTTACGTGGGTTTAAGTAGGGTGATCATTGCTCGGCACAACATCGAGGGCCGAAGGGCCTGTTCTGTGCTGTACTATTCTATTCTATTCATAACCTTTTCCATTTTTATTATGTTTTGTATTGGGGAGGCGGTGGCATAGCGGCATTGTCACTAGACTAGTAATTCAGAGACCTTGGGTAATCCTCTGGGAGTGCAGGTTTAAATCTCACCATAGCAGATAATGGAATTTAAACTGAATAATGCATCTGGAATCTAATGATCATGAAACCATTGCCAATTGTTGTAAAACCCAACAGGTTCATTAATATTGTTTCGGGAAGGAAATCTACCTTCTTTGCCTCGTCTGGCATACACATGACTTCAGGCCCCCAGCAATGTGGTTGATTCTTGAATGCCCTCAATGTGGTCTTGAATGCCTAGCATGCCACACAGTTGTCTTTAACAGCTTCAAAGAAAACAAGACTGAAACCTGACTGACCACCCAGCATGGACCTTGGCACTGGAAACGACAACGGTAAACCCAGCCTTGTTGATCCTGCAAAGTTCTCCTCACTAACATGTAGGGGCTTATGCCAATATTAGGAGAGCTGCCTCTCAGACTAGTGAAGCAACAGCCAGACGCTCATGGATTATACCGTATCCATCACCAATCCTGCGTATGTCTTGCCCCACCAGCGGCACACTGTTGTACAGTTGGGAGGGAATTGCCCTGGGAGTCCTGAACATTGGTTGTGGACACCATCACCAAGTCTCATGGCACCAGGACAAACTTGCTGATTACCATATACCATCCCCCTTTGGCTCGTGAATTACTACACATGATGTTCACCACTTGGAGAAAGTACTTTGGGCACAGAATGTACTCTGGTTGGAGGACTTCAAGAGTGGTAGTACCCCCATAGACCGAGCTAGCCAGGTCCTAAAGGACATTGCTATTAGATTTGGACTGTGGTAGGTGGTGAGAGCCAACAACAGTGAAAAACATACTAAACCTCATTCTCACTAACCTCCCTGCTGCACATGTATCTGTCCATGATAACATTGATAGGTGTGACCACACAGTCCATGTAGAAACAAAGTCCCAACTTCACAGTGAGTGTACCCTCCATTGTGTTGTGTGGTACTACCACCGTGCTAAATGAGATAGACTTTGAACATACCTAGCAACTCAATACTGCGCATTTGTAAGGTGCTGTGGGTCACCAGCAGCAGCAGAATTATACCGAAGCACAGTCGGGAACCAAATGGCCTGACATATCCCCCACTCTACCATTGTCACTGAGCCAGGAATCAACCCTGGTTGCCAGGGCATGCCAGAGCAACACCAGGCGTACCAAAAAGTGAGTGAAGCTACAACTCTGGACTACTTGCGTACCCAACAGTATAAGCACCATGTAACAGGGTTGTAGAATTTTATAGCACAGAAAGAGGCCCATCATGTCCACGCTGAACATCAAGCACCTATCCGAATCCCATTTTCCAGCACTTGGTTTGTAGCCTTGCATGCCATGGCATTTCAAGTGCTTACTGAACGCTTCTTAAATGTTGCAAGGGTTCCCGTCACCACCACCGTTTCAGTCAGTGAGTTCCAGATGGGTGAAACGGCTTTTCCTAAAATCTATCGTATATCTCTTGCCCCTTACCTTAAATCTATGACCCCTGGTTATGGATCCGTCTATTAAAGGGAAATGTTTCTTCCTATCTACCCTATCTAATCCCTCATCATCTGCTATATCTCAATCACATCCAACTGTGAATGATGGTGGAGAATTAATTAATTCACTGGAGGAGGAGGCTCCACCAAGATCCCTATCCTCAATGATGGAGGAACCCAGCACAAATGGTAAGATTGAAGCACATGCAACCATCTTCAGCCAGACGTAATGAGTGGACAATCCATCTCTACCTCTGGATGTCCCCAGCAACACAGTTGCCACTGTACTGCCAATTTGATTCACTCCAAGTGATAGCAAAAAATGGCTCAAGGCACTGCATGTTACAAAGGCTGTGGGCTCTGACAATATTCTGACAATAGTTCTGAAGACTTGTGCTCGAGAACTTGCCGCATCCCTAGCCAAACTGTTCCAGTACAGATACAACACTGGCATCTACCCAGCAATGTGGAAAATTGCTCGGGTACAACCACATGAAACTGGACAAATTAAACCCAGCCAATTACTAACCCATCAGTCTACTCTGGATCATCATTAAAGTGATGGGAAGAATCTTAACAGTACAATCAAGTGGCACTTACTCAAGAATAACCTGCTCACCGATGCTCAGTTTAGGTTCACCAGGGTCACCCAGCTCCTGACCTAATTTACAGCCTCCGTTCAAACATAGACAAAAGAGCTGAACTCCAGAGGTGAGTGCGACTGCCCTTGGCATCAAGGCAGCATTTAACCGAGTATGGCATCAAGGAGCC
The DNA here is from genome assembly GCF_902713615.1 of Scyliorhinus canicula. Classification (NCBI taxonomy): domain Eukaryota; kingdom Metazoa; phylum Chordata; class Chondrichthyes; order Carcharhiniformes; family Scyliorhinidae; genus Scyliorhinus; species Scyliorhinus canicula. The sequence continues at coordinate 33,167,244 of NC_052154.1, read as the reverse complement.
CTATCAAAATTGAGTCAATGGAAATCATGGGGGAAATCCTCCACTGGTTGGAGTTGTACATAGCGCAAAGGAAGATTGGAGGTCAATCTTCTCAGTTCCAAGACATCACTGTAGGAATTCCTCAGGGTAGTGTCCGATGCCCAAGCATTTTTAGCTGCTTATTCAATGATTTTCCTTCCATTGTAAGGTCAGAAGTGGGGATGTTTGCAGATGACTGGACAATGTTCCCTGTTCTCAACAACTCAGATGTTGAAACATCCCATATCAAAATATAGCAAAACCTGGACCATATTCAGGCTTGGGCTGACCAGTGGCAAGTTACATTTACGTCATACAAATGTCAGTCAATCAGTGCTACCAACTAGTTTTTAATACGGAAAATCCACTGCCAACTAGTATTTCATATGGAAAAGCTGCTTGAATACAGCAATACGATTTCTCGTGTTGAAATACAGATCCACTGCATCCCACAAACTGCACTGAAGGAGAGTAATTCAAACGCGGGCAGTTTTTATTTTGTAGGCGGGGGAAAAGAAGAAAATATTAAGAGGGAGCTCCTTGTAAAAGACTGGCTGGCTTTTGGGGGCGGGGTGGTAGATGCAAAGAGGAGCTGATTGACATGCAAACGCATTCCTCCCAGAGCATTTCACTATTCGGTGCTCGCTGAAGCGGCTGGTTTCCTTGGCAAACGCTGCTGCTGAAAGACGGAGGGCCCTGCGCACTATACAGAGCAAGCGTGTGTTCCTTTCTGCAGTCTCACATTGAGGTGCTAGTACAACCTTTTATCGGGATAAAAAAAAACCACATTGAGAGTTGACTGCACAATTACAAGTGTAGATCATCTACATCATCGAAGGCTGGTACAACATTGGAAATTGTATGGTATGATGTGGTGCAATTTTAAAATGTTTGGAAGTTGTTAGGGAGGTAGCCGTTGGTTCTATCGTGCTCTCTGGGAATCAGCAATCCATCCGTAATCATTTTAAAACATTTAAATGGGTAACTTAAACTCTCCTGCATTGTTCTGTCTACAGTATTACAGAATACATTTTCTCGTGCCTTTCATTATCTACCATTTCCTGCTGTTTCTGTTTTGATTTAGTCAAGTGGGAAGGAAGCTAACCCCAGCAGGGCTGTTTGTAAAGGAGTTACCAGTAGGCCTCAGTTCAAGCCTGTTAGTCTCTTGTACTGACGGCATAGTCAAGTTGGAAGAAAAACCCATGGAAATGTTGAGTAGCGATCAAGACTTAGTTATGTGGTACTAAATCTAGGAAACAGACTTTCAAGAAGGACTATACTTTAAGATGGTCTTGTATTGTACAATCGAGAAAGGATGAATACACTGCACGATGTAACATCTTATCGGACTTCAGCATCGCTCACGGAGGAAGAAATTACGTACAGGCACATGTGCGATCCAAGTAACATGCTATGGCGCAAGTTTTGAAAAGCACCCGCAACATCAAACCTTTCATGCAGCAGAAAGCCTACACAGTCATAAAAGCAGAAAGTTTGACACATTTCCTGATTGAGCACAATGTGGCGTTTTTTCCTGCTGATCATTTGACTGATCTTTTGAAAGTGATGTTTCCGGATCATTTAATTGCTTCTAAGTTTTCTTCACGCAACAGCAATTGCCAAGACTCAAGGCCAAGAGACAAAAGGTAACATCCTTGAAGATCAGGAAAACAGTGTTCTCCATATGAACCGATGGGAGTTCTGACCGTGGTGCGGAGGAACAACTCTATCCTGTCATTGTTCGGTTCTTTGATGCAGATTGAACAGGGTGATCAGTGTGGTACTTGAAATAGAGACAGCAATAGAGAGATCAAGTGGCAAAAACATTTTCCAACTTCTGGACAATGTTCATATGGAAAACAATATTCCTTGGAGAAACATGGTATGCTTTTCTGCAGACAATGCGGTGATGATGGGAGTACACAATGGTGTTGCTTCCTTTGTGAAGAAAGAAAAGCCAGATATTTTTTAGTTCTTGAATGGCCATGCCACCTCCTTCATCTGGCTACAGAGAAAGGGGCAAGTCAATTGCCATTCTCTCCAGTGGACTTTCTTGTACCAGTTTATCACTACTTCGAGAAGCCTAGCAAGCGCCACAAAGAGTTCATGGAAATGCAAATATTGTTCAATCTAGAAAATAACAGAATACTGAAACATGTCTGCACAAGATGGTTGTCCTTGGAAAGATCATTAGACAGATTTCTGGAACAATGGTCTGTGTTGCAAGAGTTTCTCCCAAGAAGCAATCTGAGAGAGGCTTGAGAGACACTAAGCGACTGAAGGTTGACACGTCTGGAAAGACTTCTACCAAGCCTCCAGCAGCAGAGACAATCACCAAGGAGACTGCTCAACCTCCACACACACAAGGTAGTGTTACATGCAGCACATCTACAACAAAAATATTGTTTGCAGGAACAAAAACAGCATTCATGTTGTGAAAGCAAAGAGTGGTTGCCTGCTTTCAGCTGCTGTCAAGAAACAGGCCTCTGCAAGAGGGAGACTCAAAATGACCAGTGCAGGATCTTTTCATAAATACTTGTGCATGGTAGCAAGCCTGCCAATAATAAGAAAGATGGAAAAAGCAGCAGTTCAAGTGCTGGAAGCAAGAAGAAGCCTCCCACAACTCGCAACCTTGTTGCTAATACAATAGTACAGTCATCTCAAGGCAAAGCTGCTGGGATTTATGCAAAGCTTTGTGATAGAAACAAGCTGTATTGTGTCTTTCTTTAATATATACTTCCTGTAGGGCAGCACGGTGGCGCAGTGGTTAGCATTGCTGCCTCACGGCGCTGAGGTCCCAGGTTCGATCCCGGCTCTGGGTCACTGTCCGTGTGGAGTTTGCACATTCTCCCCGTGTTTGTGGGTTTCGCCCCCATAACACAAAGGTATGTAGTATTGGAGGGCATTTTGTGATACTGGACTATGATATAAATTTTAGGTGGCCCTGTAACTACATTTGTGCTCCTATATTACTTTTGAATGGTTCTGATGAAACAAAAAGTACTCATTGGCTTAGATGCCTGTTTAGAAGAGGCAATTTGTAGAAATAGAGAGTGTATACACAATGCTGTTAATATCAGAAAAGACTCAAAATGGCTGTTGGCTATTTTGTGATATTAAAGACACAAAATGGCTGAACAGGCCACATTCCCTGTAAACTGTCTCATGAAACCCAACCATGGGTATGTATCGGGAGTATCCCAAGAGCCGCTGATAATAGCTTCACAGAACAAGACATGCAATGTATCCTTGATAAAGCTCAAGGTCTACAGCTGTAGACAGGACACGTCGTCATGTTAGTTATGAATGACTTTTGTATGAAGTTAGGGGCGGGTAAGACAACACCCACTTTAACCATATATGAGATAACTGGATGCTAGGAAAATTGACGCATGTAATAAGTGTGACGCGAATATAGTTGATTGATTGTATGTAAATGAGAATACAACTAATTCCACCCCTTGAATCTGTACATTAACCCATGTGAGCCTTAGCTCAAGTGAGATAAGGTGCTGTCAAAGGCTGCAGAATCTCAGACCCTGTCTCCCAGAATTCTGACATAATAAACTGCTTTTTAAAAAACTTATACTCAGGCCTTTGTGTGAATATTTCCACCCCTAACAGTGGTGTAGGTGGATTGATAATGCTAAAATTGCCCCTGAATTCGAAAAATGAATTGGATACTCTAAATTAAAAAAAATATATATACTTCCTGTGTTCACAGAGCTCCAAGAAGAAGCTCTGAAGATACAGATTCTACATCAGAAGTTGCATGACTTTCTTGAGGACTTGTCACTTCGCTTTGTGAAACCTGCTGCAATTGCCAGTGTTACATTGCCTGCTAGCTGCAAGGACAACAGCAATCAGAAGTCCGATGAAGACCTCATCATTGGGAAACAAACCAGGCAGTTTCTCAAGGCGGGTCACCTCGCCTCGCAAGATAGAAATAACTTACGAAAGGACTATGGTGCAATGTGTAACTCTGTCTCCGCCAAATTTCCCCTTCAGGACGAAATGCTGCTACATGCAAGAGTGGAAAATCCAAGGGGGAGGATGGATGCAAACTTTACATCTGTTTATTGCCTTGCAAAGCAATTCCATGTTCTGCATGATTTAGAAATGGGAATTGCTCAATTCAAGGTTCACACGTTGGCAGGTATTGCATTAGACAAACGATCAGACAAAGTTTAGATGGCTGTCTCCCAGCTGAGGGAAAATCAACCGGTGAGCTGACGTATCATCATCTTCCAAAACTCCTGAAAGTCTTGTCAATCGCGTTTGGTAATGCCAAAGATGAACAAATCTTCAGTCTGGTCAGGAAAAACTTCAGTGAGTTGAAGGCCTGTTTAGGAACCAAGTTACTTTTGACTTCCTAACCCAGAAAATCTACTCTCAAGCCAAAATTCCATTCAGTGCAAAACTGCTTGTTAAGCGCTACATATACATCCTAAGAACGCCTGAGGTAAACACTGAAATTAAGATGCAGTGCAGTTTGAAGGACTATTTCACATGAAAACAGGTGATTGAAAGACAGTTTGACAAATGCGAAAGAGCAACATTAATCAGGTTGAATTGAGCTGTTGCAAGGACAATTTTGAACTTCATGTAAAACGGTGAATGTTTTCAGTTTTATTCTTGGATTTACTGAATGTTTGAAACTTAATTTGAAAATACCCACTTGTAATGTATGTAAAAGTATGCGATTTGCATTTTCCATTTATGTTTTCGATTTGTGCAATAAAGCCATACCAGCTGGGTGGGCATTTTTTCTTTGAAATAAAAATACTGATTTTACTGCCAAAATACTGATTTTCGATAGCTGGAAAACTGATTTCTGTTGAAAAAGGTTGGCAGCTCTGGTCAATGACCATCTCCACCAAGAGAGGATCTAACCATCGCCCCATGGCATTCAATGGCATTGCCATTGCTGAATCCCCCACTTTCAACGTGCTGGGGTCACCATTGACTAGAAGCTGAACTGGATTAAGCATATCAATACTGTGGCTACCAGAGCATGTCAAAGGTTAGGAATCCTGTATCCCATCTCCTGACTCCCCAAAGGCTGCAACCATTATCTAGGTGAGTGAAGAGGTAGGTTGCACAAACACACCATGTATTTGTGAAACCTACCTCTTCACTCACCCGATGAAGGAGCTACTCTCCGAAAGTTCGTAATTCCAAATAAACAAAATGGACTTTAACCTAGTGTTGTAAGACTTCTTACTGTGCCCAACCCAGACCAACGGCGACATCTCCACATCATGGCCAACGTCTACTATGCGTAGGTGAGGAGTGTATATGGAATACTCTCCCCTTGTCTGGATGAGTGCAATTTCAACAACACAAGAAGCTCAACACCACCCAGGACAAAGCAGCCTGCTTGATTGGCACCCTTTCCACAAACATTCAATCCTTCCACCGCCTGCGAACAGTCACAGCAGTGTGTACCATCTAAAGATGCACTGCAGGAATTCACCAATGTTTCTTCGGCAGCATCTTCCAAACCCACGACCACTGCCACCTGGAAGGACATGGGCAGCAGATATCTGGGTTCACCGCCACCTGGAGGTTCCCCCCCACATGTCACTCACCATCTTGACTTGGAAATGTTCAGGCTTGGGCTGAAAAGTGGCAAGTAACATTCACATTGCACGAGTGTCAGGCAATGACCATCTCCAACAAGGTCAGAAGTGGGGATGTGCACTTATGACTACAATTGGACCTCCAGAATTGCTGGGTCAAAGTCCTGGAAGTCCCCCCCCACTCCCCAAAGAATATTGTGGTTGTACCTCAGGGACTGCAGCGGTTCAAAAAAGCAACTCACCACCACTGTGTTATGGGTAATTAGCGATGGACAATAAATGTTGGCCTAGCGAGCAATGCCCACATGCTGTAAACAAGTTTTAAAAAAAACGATGGTAGGTGTCATTGCGGGTAAAACAATATTTGAGGGCATTTGGTAATATTTGTTGACAGCCTTTGAAAAAATATCAGTTAAAATAACTCAATTTTAAATAATCGAACCGTTTCAATTTCATAGATTGCACCACCTCCATCTTTATGTGAGCCACTGAAGGAACTTTTCAGGCATCAGGAAGCAGTGCGTGGGAAACTGCGCCTTCAACATAGCATTGAGCGGGTAAATTACATTCCTCTAAACCAATCAATTTTCTTTCCTGCATGTTACTTGATAGAATTGTTAAAATTCATTTAAGGATAATTCCAATCTGCATTGATTGTGTGCTAAGGTTTAAGTTTTTTTTTGTATGTGAATGGCAGACTACTGCTGCTGCCATTGGGAGATTCCATGTAGTGCACCTCGATTTTTAGGTAAACTGATCAAAATTTGTACATGGAAAGGACTTGGGGAAAAATGAAATTTCCAGAGCATTAAATCCTGTTTTCCATACAGATTCAAATTACATAATGCCACAGGTTTCTAGTCATTCTTTTACATAGACTCTCAATTTTCCTCCTGCGTTATTATTCCAGTAAAGACAACAAATTTCTGTCCGTGATCCTATTAATAGAAGCTGTCAACTTCAGAGTTATCTTCATTACTTAGTTCTCATGAAGTCCACCTTGCCTGCTATTTCAGACATTAATCTTAAATTGGTAGTCCCAGATTTTTTATCAAACTGCTCATATATTTGAGATATCTGTACTGTCCTGTTTTATTTCTGTCAGATAATGCTAAATCAACCTCAGCTTGTTAATTATCAGTATTGTCTCATGGTAAAACAAGACTGGGAAGAGCCAGGATGAGGAGGCGATGGAGGATTTGGAATTTTTGCTGATTGGTTCATAGTGGTCAATTAATTGCCACCATTCTGTAAACCATATTGTTTGCTCCTAAACTGCCCATATAGCCATGCTTGCTTTTTGAGTATTTTATTAATTCATGGAATGTGAATGTTACTGGCAAGGCCACCATTTATTGCCCACCCTTAATTACCGCTGAGAAGGTTGTGGTGAGCCTTTTGAACCACTGTATTTCATGTGGTATATATGCCCAGTGTTGTACAAAAGTGAAATTTCAGGTTTTTGAGCCAGTGACCGTGAAGAAACGGGTGATGCAGTTCCAAGTCAGGGTAGTGTGTGGTTTGGAGGAGAAATTGCATGCACCAGCTGTTGTCCTCCTTGGGGGTAAAGATCAGGGGTTTGGAAGTGCTGTCAAAGGATCTTTAGTGAGTTACTTAAGTGTATCTTCTATATGGTACACTGCTGCTCTTTTGCACCTATGGGGGAGAGAATGAATATTTACGGTGTTGGCTGGATCACACATGAAGCTTTGTCCTGATTGGTGTTGAGCTTCTTGGCTGTTATTAGAACTGCATTCATTCAGATAAGTAGTGTATTCTATCACAATTCTGACGTGTAGTTCGTGGACAGGCTTTGGGAGTCAGGAAGTGAGTCACTTACCAAAGGATTCCCAGCATCTGGCCTCTTGCAGCCACAGCATTTATATGGCTGGTCCAGTTAAGTTTCTGGTCAATGGTAGTAACCCTCAGGATATTGATGAATTCAGCAATGGTATTGCTTTTGAATGTCAAAAAGAGGTAGATTCTCTCTTGTTGGAGATGGTCATTGTCTGGAACTTGCAACTTATCAGCTCAAGCTGAGTGTTGCCCAGTGTTTCTGCACATGGGTATAGACTGCATTAGTATGAGGTTTGTGAATGCTAAGAAACGCTGCAGTCATCAGCAAGCATTCACGCTTCTGCCTCATAATGGAGCCAAGATTATGGTGAAACAGTTGAAGATGATTGGACGGAGGCCACTTCCCTGAGGAATGCCTGCATCGATGACCCCTGGTTGGCCTCCAACAATCTCAACTATCGCCTGGAGCTGTGTGATCAAGGCAAAGCCTAAACTGAGATGCAATGAATATGTTGATGCTGAGTGGTCGTTCATTCTTTAGTATTGAAGCAGCATGCTCAGTTCTGTAGTTCATCGTATAAGATTTGCTTAAGGAGATGATTATCAGGCATCCTTATATATGTCCAGCCCATCAGAGCAATTTTTGTCATAATGCTGTGAAGATGTTGACCATGCCAGTTCTCCCACGGATCTCTGTGCCTGGGTTAATATTAATAATAGTCTTTATTAGTGTCACAAGTAGGCTTACATTAACACTGGAATGAAGTTGCTGTGAAAATACCCTAGTTGCCACACTCCCGCGCCTGTTCAGGTACACAGAGAGAGAAATCAGAATGTCCAATTCACCTAATAAGCACGGCTTTTGGGACTTGTGGGAGGAAACTAGGGCACCTGGAGGAAACCCATGCAGAGATAGGGAGAATGTGCAGTCTCTGCAGAGACAGTGACCCATGCCAGGAATCGAACCCAGGATGCTGGCACTGTGAAGCAACAGTGCTAACCACTGTGCTACCGTGTCGCCCTTTTGGTCTTGGCCACTTGATTTTGAGGAGCTTGTGAAGGCAGAAAAGAAAGAAGAGGTTGATTTTATTTGCATGTTGTAGGTACACACTCCAGGTCTCACTCGCGTAGAGAAGAGTGGAGAGGACAACTACTTGGTAGACCGTGAGCTTGGTTTTTAGGCTCACCCCTCTATGTTCCCATACTGAATGATGAAATTTTCTGAGGGACACACTGGCCTTGACAGTTCTGGCATTGGTCTTGTCATCAATATAAACACGGCGTGAGAGAATGTTGCTCCGGTAGCTGAACTTGTCCACAGCAGTCAACTTCTGGTCCTTTTACTCACACTGTAGGCTCTTGGTAGAGCTTTCCTGGGGCAGGTTGGAACATCGGTTTTCTTTGTGCTGATGGTGAGACCAAAGTTATCACAGGATGTGGAGAACAGGTCCAAAATATGCCGCTTGTCTACCTCACTTCCAGCGTTTAGTCATTAGCAACTAGAAAATCTCTGTCTATCAATAAGGACCTTGGTCTTGGCCTGGAGGCATCGCAGGTTGAAAAGCTTGCTGCCTATTAAGCAGTTGATGTCTATGCCTGGGTCCTCATCCTGGAAGGCGTCTGTGAGCATGGCTGAGAACATGATGCTGAAGAGGACCAGCACCAATGTCAGCCCTCTTTCACCATTGGTGATGGGGAAGGAGGCAAAGTCTCATTGTCATCAATGATGCGTTTCTGCATGCCATCGTGGAACTGTCAAACCATCTGAATTTGTCTGGACACCTACTCATAATCTATCAGAGCCCTTCATGGCCAACAGTTTTGAAGACTTTGGATCGATCAACGAAAGTGGTGTGTTGGTCAGCATTTTGTTCTTGTAATTTCGCATGCAGTTGGCGAGCAGCAAACATCTTGTCAGTGGTCCCCTACCTTTTCTGAAACCACATTAGCTCTCCAGAAGTGAACCCTGCGCAAGATATAATATGAGCCGGTTTAGAAGGTTTCTGGCAAGAATCTTTCCAGCAATAGATGAGAGAGATATTCCCCTGAGATTGTCACTGGACTGGTGGATTCGTTTGAGTTTGTAGAAGCGAACAATGGAGGCGTTTTTAAATCCTCTTGAAGGGCCCCTTGCTCCCATGTAATGTGGAAGAGCTGGGCGAGCTTTCTGAGTAGCTGTGATCCACTGTATTTATAGATCTCTGCTAGAATTCATTCACACCTTTGCAGGTTGCTACTTGGTAATTGTTCTACAGCTTTCCCTGTTTCCAGCAGTGTGGGTGGAGTGCCTAGAGCAGGGTTGGTATTAACCTGGGGCAGCCTAGTTACAGTTTTGTCATTGATGTGGGATGGTTTGTTGAAGACATGATTGAAATGCTCAGCCCATCTCTCCAAGATCTGAGATTTCTCTGTGTAGCCTGGTTCCAAAGTAGCTGAGCGGATCTGGTTAACTGAGGACCATAGACCATCCTGACAGATTTGTAATACTTCATGTAATTTTTATCAGCATAGGTTTCCTCTGCCTTTTGACTCAGCCACTTGTCCTGTATCTCAGAGTTTGCATTGGACTGTGTTGCAAATGTTGTTATACAGTTTTTATGGCTGTGGACTTGTCATTTAGATATACTCTGTGTAACTTGTATTTTTCTTCAAGAATCTCAGCATCATTTTCATGAAACGAGCCCTGGTGCTTGCACTTGGCACCGAGTATCTCGTAAGCTGTGGTGTACACAGTATCCCGCAGGGAAGACCAGATTTCCTCTATTGTCTGAGGGGGTCTGAAGATAATTTAGCCTCTGCTTTAGAACATCAGCAAGCTGCTGTTGGATATAATCAATCTTCAGGCTTGAGATGGCTGGTAGCTTGGGAATCTTCCCTTGAGTGTGTCTCTCTGGCTGAATTTTCAGACACGCTTTAGAGATGAAAAGTCTGGTCAGCCCAGCAGTCACCTTTCTCTGCAAGGTGCGTTTTGCTGAGTACGCCAAGGTCAGTCTTCTATTGGGTTAGCTCTCTGCCCACTTGATGGTTCTCCGTTCTGGTACCAGTTTGGGCGTCTTCCGGGACGGTGTGAACATTCCATGCACCAAAGGTGAGATGTGTCATATTTTCTTGCTTTCCCTTTTTGACATTGCTACCGCTAGAGTGAGTAGCCTACCAGATGCAGTAAATTAACAAGGTTGCAAAGTCACAGGTTAAGACAAGAGGAGAAATCAAAGAATGAAGATGAAGTTCAAGCGCAATTATCAGAAACGATTTTTGATCAGATTGTTGAAAAAGAACAAGAACAGGTGGAGCATGAGGTGGATACTGGCGAGGTTTTGAGGAAGCAGGCAATGTTTGGGGCACTTTTATTTAAAAAAAAATAAATAAAAATAATTCCAATTAAGGGCAATTTAACGTGGCCAATCCATCTATCCTGCACATCTTTGGATTGTGGGGGTGAGACCCACGCAGACACTAGGAGAATGTGCAAACTCCACAAGGACAGTGACTCGGGGCTGGGATTGAACTTGGGTCCTCTGCCCTTTGAGGCAGCAGTACTAACCAACGTGCTGCCCCGGGGCACTTTTTCTTGCCCCTTCCTCCGACTACTGGGGTGATCAGTGTGGTCCTGAAAAGGGCTGCTCAAGTGGCTGCTGGGTTTTAACATTGCCTCAGTTCAGTGAAAGATGACACTATGTCCTGAACCACCTGTTTGCAGGTCTGCAGCTACAGCTCCCAGAGAATTGCACCTGCTATTTTGTCGCTCACCCATCACCACCGGACTTGAGATTTGAATGACAGATGTATGAAGGAATTTTTTATTGTACTTCATATTTTATTGTAGTTATGTTGTAGATAAAAAGATGTTGTTGCGAGTGAATTTGATTTAAGTGAGGGAGAGTTGCGCACTGTCAGCCACACTCTACACCCATGTCCACCTATACCCAGTTGCAGGATGGAGTCCAGGTGACTGGAAGTAGAACAGGGTTCAATGGGTGACCAGGACATCTTCAGTGTCTTGTCCTGCTCCTCGTGTTCCATAAGATGTTGTTCATTCTGCCTTCCAGCCAGTTGAACCTATTGGTAGTTTCCTCCACCCTGTCCACCAGGAACAGACTTTCCATGCTCGACAAACCCTGACTCACCAAGGCCCGTCAGCTACTCGCACCTGGTTTAGCCCGCCAGTTAAGACGGTTTTCCAGGGTGTGGCCGTTGTTGCATGCAAACAGCTAATTGGAGCCTCAGGTGAGATCGAGTGTCAGGTGGGGTCCAGTGCAGACGATCTGCTCTTAGAAGAGCACAATGTGATCCTCTAATAGAGGTACTGGCCCCATACACCCACCCACCCTTTTCCATACACATGCTATTTTAATAACACTATCACAACACTTTCCATCACTTTGAATGAAAGCAGACCGATGGGAGGGTGGAGCTAGTGTAAATTTGCTAGATTGAATTCTCCTTGGTTTTTGCGAACAGGACATTGGTTAGGACTCCGGTATGAGAATCCCAACAAGTTGTAAGACTAGGGGAAGACTACTTAACCACAGGAGTGATAACATTCACCAATAGGTTTATATTAAAATATTTTTAAAATTTAAACACATTCAATCATAGTAGCACAATAATAGCTTTCCAATTAAGTTTAAAACAGTTCTTCAATAAAGGGAAAAAACCTAACTCCCTATCTATACCTGCCACTCTATATTCCAATGAAGCAACCTAATACAGCTCAAATATCACTTATAAATAAATAAATTTAACCATCCAGGTTGCTTGCTTCTCTGTGCAGACATTTGGAGAGACCCCCGTTCAGGATCAACCTGAAAACCCTTCTTGTCAGACTCCAATCCGTTGACATTTAGTATTTTTTCATATAATGCCGTCAGCCATTTCTTGATTTCGTCTAGTGAATCAAATTGGCTGAAGACTGGTATCTGTTTTAGGGACCTAAGGAGGAGGCCAAGATGGATCATCCATTTGGGCACTTTTGGCTGAATATGGTTGCATATTCTTCAGCCTTGTTTTTTTTTTGCACTGATGAACTAAACTCCCCATCGTTGAGGATGGTGATCTTTGTGGTATCTTCTCCATTAGTTATTTGTTTAATTGTTCATCACTATTGATGACTGCCATGTGGCAGGATTGATGTGATCTTTTAGTTCTGAAAGTCCTTGGCTCCATCACAAGCTGTTCCAGCTATTTAACATGCATATATCCTGTGTAGCTTCCAGGTTGGTTTTCCATTTTTTTTAGGTACGCCTGGGGCTGCTCCTGCACTCCTCAGAGTTGGAGCTAATCCCCCAGTTTGATGGTAGTGGTCTGCAATCGAAACTGACACTTCAGTCATTACTGAGGGAGTACTGCACTGTTGGAGGTGTCATCTTATGAATGAAATATTAAACTGCCTTTGAGAATCCCATGACACTACTTTAAGAACAGGGAAATTTGCCCTGGCCAATATACAGTCAACATCACCAAGCAAATCAATTGATATTCATAATCTTTGCTATTTATGGGGCGTTGCTGTCACGTTTGGCTGCAGAAGGTCGGAGCGAAAATGTTGCAGGTTTGTTCTCTCCTCTATTGCTCCTGCCTTCCTCTCTCTGCCTTTTTTTGGGGAAAATTCCTTTTCTGTATTTGCTTTACACAGGCTGCCTGAGTGATATATGCATTTTATTTCATTTTTAGCAGATTGGCTGGTTTAGCACAGTGGGCTAAACAGCTGGCTTGTAATGCAGAACAAGGCTACAATACGGGTTCAATTCCCGTACCGGCCTCCCCGAACAGGTGCCAGAATGTGGCGACTGGGGGCTTTTCACAGTAACTTCATTGAAGCCTGACAAAAAGCGATTATTATTTTTTTTTTATTCAAGTGGAAGATTTTAATGGTAGGAAATAGAACAGTATTTCATTTCAGGCATAGAGTGCTGGCATCAAAGTTCTTCAGGTAGCTGAGATGGTTAGATTGCCATGTTAAGAGCCTTACCCTCTGCCACATCAGCATACCTTACTCTAAAGTTAAGTGTCTTCCTACAGAGTTTGAAGTTGGAACCTCTCTGTAGGTGAGAACTATACACATTTGCTAAATTTGACCACTGAACTGTCTGTCAAAGGAAACTTCATGTCATCTTCCATTTAACAATTTAAATCACTTGCTCTAGGATGGTCAAGAGAAGAAAAAAATCAATACAGTTCACCTCCAGAAAAAAAATCATTGTAGCTAGAAGATTTAGTTTAATTAAGAACAAGGTGTTATTTTATAGATTGTTCTTTTAAGATATTTTCTGTTTTAAGCATTGAGTATATATAATTCTTTTCAATTATTAGGAGAAGCTGGTAGTTTCATGTGAACAGGAAATTCTACGAGTGCACTGTCGGGCAGCAAGGACAATAGCAAACCAAGCAGTACCATTCAGTGCCTGCACAATGTTGCTTGACTCTGAGGTTTACAACATGCCATTGGAAAATCAGGTCAGTGCAAAAATATTTAGTATGCGTCTCCAAAACATCTAGTTTCCATTTTGAGATGTGTTTTGTATATTGAAATGCTATTGTGGTTTTTAAAACGATATGTCCTAGAACATAGAACAGTACAGCACAGAACAGGCCCTCCGGCCCTCGATGTTGTGCCGAGCAATGATCACCCTACTCAAACCCACGTAGCCACCCAATACCCGTAACCCAACAACCCCCCCCACCTTAACCTTACTTTTTAGGACACTACGGGCAATTTAGCATGGCCAATCCACCTAACCCGCACATCTTTGGACTGTGGGAGGAAACCGGAGCACCCGGAGAAAACCCATGCGCACACGGGAAGGACGTGCAAACTCCGCACAGACAGTGACCCAGCCGGGAACCGAACCTGGGACCCTGGAGCTGTGAAGCATTTACGCTAACCACAATGCTACCGTGCTGCCCATATGATCCCATATGTCCTGTTGTGTGATTGTAGAGTTTTAAATGATGAAATGATGCTTTGACTTTTTCGTATCCTTTTTACGACACCTGCAACGCTGTCTGTGGTTGATTTCATTAAAATTAATAGAAATCTGAAATTGATGAAGGATATTTCTAAATATTACCTATATATCAGAAAAGAACGGTCTCTATCCCACAGAAGGAAATGGGCGAGACACTAAAAACCTTTAAGAACTTTGTTCCTTCCACAGGAATTTTATCAGGTAATCTATTCAATTACCTTGAATAAAAGGCTACTCAGTTTTTTATTTTTGTCCACTTACAGCAGAAAAGATTGGTAGTTTGCTCCATTGTGATTCATGTATTTTATCAATGCTTGCTTAAATGGCTCAAACAATGCTTTTGCAATATTGTTCATTTTGTTTTCTATTTTTAAAAAATGCCAGAAGTACAGGCCATCACAGTTATGAGAAGCAATTTGCGTTTTAAAAAGTCAAAAGTAGTCATTAAAATAAATGGTCCAACTACAAAGTCATTTATTTGTGCATGCGTGGAACTGTGGCACTAACCTTGCCAGTAACCTTGCCAGTAATACAATGTATAATGGGTTCCCTGATGATATTGGCAGTGACTGATTAAAACAACTTAAATAGAAGTATTAATCTATGTAATTAAAAAGTCTTCTATCTGGTTTGTGTTAGTAACGCATAGAGGTTTTGTTGAACTGCTAAATTCAAATGTGAAAAATGTACATTACTTTGTATATCACACCTTATGCATAACAAAGCAAATTAATGTTACCAAAAACAAAACCGTACTGATTGCTTGAGATGTTCCTGAGTAGGCAGGAAAGATGCCAGTGAACAATAAATAGAAGAACAAGCAATTAAATTTCCAAAATATTTAATTTGTCCTTCTGCTTTGTTAGGATACCATATGAAGTGACAAATGGCACTAAAAATAAGCAATCTGACATAAAAACCTTAAATAATCTCAAACATTAAAAACTTATGAAATGAAACTTTATTCAGGTAACCATAACATTTTCTATGTCCTGCAGAATGACCTCGGGACCCTGAGGTTTCAGATTTGTTTCCTCTTTATAATTCTCTTTTAGCAACTGGGCCTTCACTGCCAATGTTTTTCAAATTTCTGAATGGCATCAATACCACAAGATATTCCAGTTTTTGTTGCTTAATGTTTTGTTTCCCAGAGACCCGTTTCTGCTCCTATCACAGAGGGACCGTCTTGTTTGCTTCACTTATCTTGATTGTCTGTCAACTGGAAGCCCTGCTGCACTGCAGGCCTCCCTCAAGTTCGCACAGTCTGGTTTTTGCCGAAGAAACCCTGCTCTTTTGTCTTCTGATTTTACTCCTGCATCCATGAACAATTCCATAAAGATCCCTTTGTAAATGCTAATAATTCTTCAAAATGTCTGTTCATGTCAGTGATGATCTATGTACCTGGACCTCCACTGTTTCTAGATTTTCACCATTTAGTGATCCTGTTCTATCCATTTTTGTCTAAAGCGGATGATGTCATAAACCTATATTGCCACAGTTTCCCCTGTAAGCTTGATCTTTTAACATCAATTGCAGCACACTATTTGCAATGCTGCCTCCCTTCATGTATTCCTCATTGAGATATGGGACTTTATGTACGTATTAATAAATACGGTGAATAATTGTGGCCCCAAAACAGATCCTACTGGGGTTCTACATGTTACATCCATAGAATCCCTACAATAGAAGAAGGCCATTTGGCTTATCAAGTCTGCACTGACCCTCTGAAAGAGAATCCTACCTAGTCCTACTTCCCTACTTTATCCCCCTATCCCCACCTAACCTGTACATCTTGTACACTGAGGGGCAATTCAGTATGGTCAATCCATCTAACTTGCACATCTTTGGACTTTGGAGGAAATCCGAGTTCCCAGAGGAAACCCACAGAGGCTCGCAAGGCTAGAATTGAATCCGGGTCCCTGGTGCTGTGAGGCAGCAGTGCTAATCACTGTGCCACTTGCCAGTGAGAGTACCTACCTATTCTCCCTACTGTCTTCTACTCCTCAGCCAATTTCTTAACTAGGTAACTAATTTGCCTTCAATTCCATGGTCTTCAACCTTGGCTAACAGTCTTTTATGTGGGGCTTTATCAGGTGCCTTCTGGCAGTCCATTTAGATAATATCCTTCTCTGACGCTCAATATGATCATGGCCTCAAATCCACTTGACTGCCTGCCCCTCCCTAAACCCTTTAACTCCATTGTGAATTAAAAACGACGTAACTTAGCCTTGAAGATATTCATTGGCACAGCCTTCCCTACTCAGAGGAAGAGAATTCCGAACTCTTAACAGTCTTCCGAGGAAAACACTCCTCTTCAATCTTGTAAGGGTCCTTCCTGTTTATTTCCTCTTTATTCCCTTATTTCCCTTTTCTTTTGTTTTTGACGTTACATTTTTGATTCACGGATGATTAATGGACATCTGCCTTTAAGGCAAGGGGCCTGTGTCTTTAATTCAAGCAGGAGAAAGCAGAAGTCTGTGCTGGTAATTTACTTGGCTGGTGGCCAATGAATTGGACCAAAAAGGCTGTGCTCTGCTCAGTAACAGATGGTGATTGGAACCGATCCCACGAGAATGTTTTCAGAGTGAGATTTTAGGTTTGGTTTTGGTTTGACTCCTGGCTGCCCCAAGGAAGGTTCTGCTGTCCCCCTATCCGTTTTTCTCCAGAAAGGTTGTGTTTCTGAACTAGCAGAGAACCTGGATGAATCTATTTAAAGGAGAACCATTGCAGGCTGTGCAGGCAAAGTCCATGCTCTGCTACTTCTCTCCAGAAAAGTTGAGGTGAGCTGACCATCTCTCTCCAGAGGTCCTTCCGCATATTCTAAACTACAGAAGCCTGAACAGAAATCAGAAACTGGAAGCAAGGTTTGATGAAACATAAACTCTGCCTCTCCAGTAAAGTTGAGTACGGTATTTTAAAACTGCAGGAAAGACCAGTGCAGGCTACAAAGACTGTAATCTACAAGCTTACTGCGAGGAATGCTTACAAGAACCACCATCTGAAGCAAAGACTCTTTTCTCTTTCACTTTTTTTTACCCCTAGAGGGTGGACGACAAGTTAAATTGGGAGTTAGGTTAGGCAATAGTTAACCAACTGTATCTGCTACATATTTCATTATAGTTCTTGTTATAAATAAAGTAATTGTGTTTAAACTTACAAACCTGGTGACTAACTATTGAACAGCCAAGGGCCAAAGTCTTTGGGTATTTTTATAAGAAGTCAAGTCACTTGTGGGGCTGGAATTGACTGTGCACTTGCCCAGGGTGTTGTAACAATTTCTATCTTAAATAGGATACCCCTTATTTTTAAACTGTGCCCTCTCGTCCTAGATTCCGACATGAGGAAACATCCTCTCAACATCTCTCGTTTCAAGCCCCTCAGAATCTTTTATGTTTCAGTAGATCACCTTTCATTCTTATCTCCAATGTGTATAGGCTCAACCTTCCCTCATGAGACAATCCCTTATCCCACGAATCAGCCTATTGAGCCTTCTCTGAACTGCTTCTAATGTAAGTGTATTCCCTTGAGTCAGATCGCCAAAATTAAACACCAATACTCTAGGTATGGTCTGCCTAATCCCTTGTACAGTTGTAGCAAGACTTCCCACCTTTTCTCCTCCGTTCCCCTTGCAATCCCGGCGAACATTTGCCCTCCTTATTACTTGCTGTACCTGCATGCTGAATTTATGATTCATAAGAACATAAGAACTAGGAGCAGGAGTAGGCCATCTGGCCCCTCGAGCCTGCTCCGCCATGGCTGATCTTTTGTGGACTCAGCTCCACTTTCTGGCCCGAACACCATAACCCTTAATCCCATTATTCTTCAAAAAACTATCTATCTTTACCTTAAAAACATGTAATGAAGGAGCCTCAACTGCTTCACTGGGAAAGGAATTCCATAGATTCACAACCCTTTGGGTGAAGAAGTTCCTCCTAAACTCAGTCCTAAATCTACTTCCCCTTATTTTGAGGCTATGTCCCCTAGTTCTGCTTTCACACGCCAGTGGAAACAACCTGCCCGCATCTATCCTATCTATTCCCTTCATAATTTTAAATGTTTCTATAAGATCCCCCTCATCCTTCTAAATTCCAATGAGTACAGTCCCAGTCTACTCAACCTCTCCTCATAATCCAACCCCTTCAGCTCTGGGGGTAACCTAGTGAATCTCCTCTGCACACCCTCCAGTGCCAGTATGTCCTTTCTCAAGTAAGGAGACCAAAACTGAACACAATACTCCAGGTGTGGCCTCACTAACACCTTATACAATTGCAACATAACCTCCCTAGTCTTAAACTCCATCCCTCTAGCAATGAAGGACAAAATTCCATTTGCCGCCTTAATCACCTGTTGCACCTGTAAACCAACTTTCTGTGACTCATGCACTAGCACACCCAGGTGTCTCTGCACAGCGGCACGCTTTAATATTTTATAGTTTAAATAATAATCCCGTTTGCTGTTATTCCTACCAAAATGGATAACCTCACATTTGTCAACATTGTATTCCATCTGCCAGACCCTAGCCCATTCACTTAACCTATCCAAATCCCTCTGCAGATTTCCAGTATCCTCTGCACTTTTCGCTTTACCACTCATCTTAGTGTCATCTGCAAACTTGGACACATTGCCCTTGGTCCCCAACTCCAAATCATCTATGTAAATTGTGAACAATTGTAGGCCCAACACTGATCCCTGAGGGACACCACTAGCTACTGATTGCCAACCAGAGAAACACCCATTAATCCTCACTCTTTGCTTTCTATTAATTAACCAATTCATGGGCATTCAGGTCCCTCTACTGTCACATTCTGCAGTATTTCTCCATTTAAATAATCTGCTTTTCTATTATTCCTGTGAACCTCATATGTTCACACATTATTGTGGCATCTGCAACTTTTTTGTCCACTGAGAGCCTTTATATCCTCCACAATGTGCTTTCCTACTTATCTTCATATTGTCAGCAAATTATGCTACAATACAGTCACTTCATTCCGGTCATTAGATCGTAAAGGTATAAGGATACACTGAAGACCTTTCCAGAATCTCGTGAATTTTAGACGGTTTTTAAAATTCACTTGTGGGATTTGGGTGTTGTTGACTCGGCCCTCATTTATTTCCCATCCCTAATTGCCCTTCAGAAGGTAGTGGTGAGCTGCTGCCTTGAACTGCTACAATCCCTGTGGTGCAGGTACACAGTTAAGGAGGAAATTCCAGGATTTTGACCCAGTGACAGTGAAGGAACAGCAATATATTTCCAAGTCAGGATGGTGAGTGACTTGGAGGAGCATCCAGGTGGTGGTGTTCCCATATATCTGCTGTTCTTGTCCATCTGGATGTTCACAGTCATGGGTTTGGAAGGTGTAACCTAAGGAACCTTGGTGAGTTCCTGCAGTGCATCTTGTATATGGTACACACAGCTGCCACTTTGTGTCAGTGGTTCAGGGAGTGCGTTTTTGTGGAAGGGGTGCCAATCAAGCGAGCTGCTTTGTCCTGGATGCTGTCATGTTTCTTGAATGTTGTTGGAGGCAAGTGGAGAGTTTGCCATCATACCCCTGACTGCCTTGCAGATGGTGGACAGGCTTTAGGGTGTTGGGAGGTGAGTTATTCACTGCAGGATTCCTAGCCTCTGACCTGCTCTTCCAACCAATGCATCCAATATCTCAGCAGCCATTTCTTTTAAGATCCTAGAATGCAGACCATATGGTCCAGGGTATTTAAGTCCCATTAGTATTCCCACAATTTTTCTTTGAGAGTGATACTGATTATTTCATATCCTTCCCTATCTTTAGCCTCTTGATTTTCACCAACTATAAGACATGGGAGCATAATTCAGCCATGGCTGATATTTTGCTAATCCCTACTTGCCTGCCTTCTCCCCATAACCCGATCCCGTTATTCTTCGGAAACTTTGGTGATCTCTACAATGGAGATGGATGCAAAATATTTGTTCAAAGCCCCTGCTCTACCTCATTTCCCATTATTAATTCCCTACTCTGTTATAGATTTGTAGAAACGCTGTCTGTTTTTATATTTCTTGCTAGTTTTCTCTGCTAGTCCAATTTCTCCCTCGTTATTCTATGGGCATTGTCAATCTTCCGTGCCATTATTTTCTTGTTATTTTTCTTGAATTAATTTTTGTGAATCCCCATGCCTGGCGTACTGACTGCTTTGCCAGGATGTATATATTGACAATGTAATCAAATTATTCAACATGTCAATCACCCTTTTCTTGCTTTCATTGATAATATCACCATTATCAATTTTCTGGAGGCCCACACTAATGTAATTGTGTGAAGGTATTTTTGTGTTGATTTTGATTATGTTTGCAGGTTTCTTTACACACTTTGTTGCTGTTACTATCCGACCACACTTTGTTCTTTGCTCCTTCCCCATTTGCTTGGATATGACAGCTGTGGCTCAATGACTGGCAGTCTCACCACGAGTTGAAAAGTTGTGGGTTCAAGTGCTGCTCCAGGACTTGAGCTTAACGATCTCAGGCGACACTACAGTGCAGGAATGAGGGAGTGTTGCACTGTAGGACACTTCTGTCTTTCAGGTGTGATGTTAAACTGTAGTCCTTTCAGCGTTCTCGGGTAGACTTAAAAGATCACGTGGCACTATTTTAAAGAGGAGCAGTGAAGTTACACCAGTGTCCTGGTCAATATTTATCCTTCAATCAACATTGCAAAGCTGAATATGCTGGTCATTATCACATTGCTGTTTGGGAGAATTTGCTATGTATATTTTGGCTGCAGTACTTACGAATTAAAAAAGTATCAACACATCACTGTCTATAAAACACTTTGGATATTTGGAAATGAATAAATGAAAGTTTTTTTTGTGTGCTCTTTCTTTCATTTTGGTAATTTCTTACTTATTTAGCCATCGTGGCTATTTTTTTTTCTGCAAGTAGTGTTCTTTCCCCCATCGTGATATAAACTGGTTCTGTGTTACACTTTTCTCACACTTCTCACTTATCATTTGTCGTTTTACTCATTAACAGATTTTCCCTGTTCACTGGAGTCTGTCTCATTGCATTAAGGCAGCCTTGCATAAATCTAGAATTGTGGTTGGTTCAAGTTTTGTGCTTTCAAACACAATGTTGAACTCATCGTATTATGATTGCAATTAGTTAAATGTTCATGGACTATTCAGCTGTTAACTAAATCTGATTCGTTACTCATTTAAAAGTTATATGCTGCCTTGTTGGCTCAATGAGGGAAAGGATAATGGTGAAAGATAAACGGTAATAGGACAAGCGGAGAAAAGGGTTTTGAGGAAGTGCATGAGCAATAATAAATCATTACCAGCATCTCCTATCTGGAAAGGAATTAGAACAATGGGTATGATCTGAAATTGTTGAACTTGGTGTTACAATTGGAAGGCTATAAAGTACCTAATGGAAAGATGTGCTGCTGTTTGATCTTGTAACAGAATAATGTAGAAGTTGAGGTCAGAGTGGGGTAGAGAATTTAAATTTCCAAACTTTTTTCAGTTACTTAGTTCACATATTTATTAATGACTGCACAGTGTTCAGTGCCATTTGAAACGCTTGATATTGAAGAGTCCACGTCTCACACTTAACAAGATCTGGGCAACATTCAGGCTTGGGCAGATAAGTGGAAAGTAACTTTTGTGCCACAAGTCTCAGGCAATGACCATCTCCAACAAGAGATAATCTTCCTTGATGTACAATGGCATTACACTGCCTGCAGGTTTCCCTTTAAGCCACATGCATCCTGATTTAGAACTATTCCTTCACTGTCACTGTAACCAAGTCAAAAGTTTGATCTCTAATAGTACATGGACTGTCATGTTTAGAAGGTGACTCACATTCACCTTGTGGAGGGTAACTCAGGATGGTCTTCTCAGTGATGCTGAGACATTTTGAAAGCATAAAGAATGTGTATAATTTACAGCATAGAAATGGCTCCTTCAGCACAATAGGTCTAGGTCAGTGTTTATGCTTCATACATACCTTTTACTTTGTCTTCCCTTATCAACGTACCCTTCGGTTCCTTTCTTCCCTATGTCTGGTATGGCATTCCCTTAAATGCAATGCATTTGCACTACCACTTTGAGTTGCAATCCATTTTAGTGCTCAAGGTTTTTCCTATTTTATTTTTCTTTCTTTCGTCCTATCTGTATAAACTGCACACACTCGCGTGCACTCACGCATACTCACAAGGTCACACAGTTACCATTGCCTAATGGACAGAATATCAAATACCTTTTGTTACAGTAACTTATTACATTAACAATATCTTGCCATATATTTGCCTTTTATTAGTAGCTGTTACATTGCTTTTGTATATCCATGCTATTTATTGAATAAACCACAAGATTTGTAAACTATTGCTTATTTATTGGTCATTCAAGATTTCACCTTAATATTAAATTGCAACTGGTGACTTTGCTTTAGCCATAAATTTGGGTATCCAGGTTGAATGTTCTGCACTTAGCAACAGTGTTGACAACCAATATGTTGATCAGAGCCCCCCAGTCCATAAGCTTCTGTCGCCAGAAGTTACCCCAGACTACATTTCTGATCTTGGTGATTTTAACTGGAGCAATTGACAAGTTTGTTCAACTGAATATTGACTACTGAATTTCTCATTGTTTATTTGGTCAGTTTTACATTTTCAACTGTTGATATGTTGACACTGGTCATTTTGTTTTGTTTAATAGGGGGATGAAAATAAGACATCAGTGAGGGATCGGTTTAATGCTCGGCAATTTATTTCATGGCTACAGGATGTAGATGATAAATATGATAGAATGAAGGTAACTTTTATTCTGTCTGATATAATTTTAGAAATAACTGAAATGGTATCTCCAATACTAGAATATTGAAGTCTCGACTTGGCTATCTGATTTCAAATACTGATTTCCACGGATAATTTTACTTTTGTCATCTCAGTTATTGACCAAATAACTGGTTCTAATCTAAAAGTGTTCTTTTAAAGGGAATGATAGAGGCATTAAAGCTGCCTACCCAATTGGGGGGCAAAATTTCACGCAAATTAATGCAAAAGTAAAACACTATCTGGGTTTTTTAAGTAAGAAGTCTTCCAACACCAGGTTAAAGTCCAACATGTTTGTTTCAAACACTAGCTTTCGGAGCACTGCTCCTTCCTCGGGTGAATCCTGAGTTCACAAAGGGTTGTGAATCTATGGAATTCCTTGCCCAGTGAAGCAGTTGAGGCTCCTTCATTAAATGTTTTTAAGGTAAAGATAGATAGTTTTAAAGAAAAAAGGGATTAAGGGTTATGGTGTTCGGGCCGGAAAGTGGAGCTGAGTCCCCAAAAGATCAGCCATGATCTCATTGAATGGCGGAGCAGGCTCGAGGGGCCAGATGGCCTACTCCTGCTCCTAGTTCTTATACCTCCTTGCAGCTGGCAGAGGCAGGTAGAGTAATTTAGGAATCTGAATAGACCTACCCCCTCTCCATCCCATTTCGAGCCAAAAATATAAAACCCAACAAGTCTAAAATATGTTGGAAGAAAGCTGAAAGCATTATATTTTTCCTTGGAGAGTTAATATTCTCCTTCTAAAGAAATTATTGGAAACAAAAACTCTTGAGCCATTGAATAATGGATCCAAATTACAAACAGACTTATTGCTGCCTATTATAACCAAAATTCTATTTTAAAATGAGAGAAATAGGGTGAAAGTGAATTTCATGTTGTAGAAGATGATTTGTTTACCAATTTCTTTAAATAATATTCTTTACCTTTTCTTGGCAGACTTGTTTATTAATGCGACAACAGCATGAGGCAGCTGCACTGAATGCAGTCCAACGAATGGAATGGCAGCTAAAAGTGCAGGAGCTTGACCCAGCCGGACACAAGTCCCTATGTGTCAGCGAGGTCCCTTCCTTCTATGTGCCAATGGTTGATGTGAATGATGACTTTATGCTTCTGCCAGCATGACAGTGTTTAACATGTGGTTGAGAACCATTTGTTGCACAAAGTGGGATACTTCCCAAAGGAACATTAGTTCAAGTTTTTTTTTCTTTAAAATCCTTAAGTGCTGCTTGCTAATGATTCCCTGTTTCATGAGGAGGAAGCATCATTTAAACTATATTGCACTTTTCACAGATTTTAGATATCACTTCTGCAGGAAAGAAGGATGTCAAGACAGGTCAGTGGTTCAGATGTAAAGAAACTTAAGCAATTACAGCCTGCACACTAAACGGGAAAGTAGCAAGCCAAAAGTTGGATACTCATGTTGAAGTGCAGAACAGTAGGACACAGCATGATGTGCTTGCTGGCATACCAGTGATCTTGATCACATACTTTTTCGCAGGACAAATGCAATGACCGTTTGGTAATATACGTTGAAGATTATAGTAATTTCAGCCTTACTATTCAGAGATGTGGGGAAAAGGAGTAGCAGTTTTGCATATCTCTGTTTAATACAGACAGGTTGGGTAGCTGATTAAATTTGCACCAAAATGTGGTTATATTTAAACTTCATTTATCCAAGTTGAGGTAAGAAGTCAGAAAGAAAGGCGTTTTCCGTGCATTCTGAATTAAGTTATAGATTTAAAAACATAGAGCTTGCAGTCATAATCATTTTATTTCAAAAAGGAAAGTGTTGCCTCCTCAGCCATCTAATAACTTCCAATTAATTCCTTTGCGTGCACTCAAGTCCAAAATTGGCCGTGTGACACAAGCTCTGCTGTTGACTGCAATTCCGTTACTCCTGTGAAGAAACATAACTCTAGGTAAGAAGCCCTGTTGAAGAAGCAATTTTATGGCAAGGCCACTGAGTATGCTTTATTTCTTCTCCACACCTACCATCCCATTTTAATTCTTGGGCATTCATTGCTTCTCTTAACTAGCAGAGAGCATCACTTGACACTACAGAGCCAATACTAAACAGTTTAAAAAATATATCCCTTAAATGCTGTACAGTTTTTATATACATTAACCAGTGTACTATGATGGCAATGGCTGCCTTTTAGATAATTTATTTTGCCACACATTACTGCACAGTTGTAAATAACTTCCCATAATGTAATATCACCTTTCAGAGCTAAGTGTAAAAAAGAAAAATTCCTCGGTATGTACAGTTTTTTTTAGTTGGCACTTTCATTTCAGTTTGGAAAATGGGCCAAAAATTTTGAAATGCTCATTGTTTTACTGCTAAACATTTGGAAAGTCACATCTTTGCAATGGAATAGCTTTGTGTTGTGTCTGCAACAAAGTTCATTTAGTTACTCAAAGATTTTACACTAAGTTGCTAGTGTGGAGTCGCCCCTTCAACTTTATTATGAAACTGTGTAGTTTCTTTGCTAGATGTTTACATGTTTACATAAAGGTAAAACTACTGCACAGTAACTTTCAAAAAGCACTGATTCTAATTCAACAGTTAAAATTAGATTGAAGACAAATGCCACATTAGTCACCCAGTGTAAAATGCGAATCAGTATTTTGCCTTTGTGAGGTATATGCATACCCAGTAACGTTACACTATTTGTATTTTTATTTAATACAATTTAAGCAACAGAGTTTGAGTAATCAGGAAGATGTCCATACTTGCTAGAATATTATGTCCAGAACTAAGGAACATTATGCTTTTATTAAATACGTTTTATTAATCTACAGCAATATCACAATGAAGGTGCACTATTTCAAATATTTAGTTCCTGTGTACAAAACCCTTCATGAAGAAAGATAACCATTCTTGAAAGATATAGTGCGTCTCTTTGTTTGCTTGCATTTTCTGGATTTCAAATATTTGACACATCTTAGAACATCTTTAAAAAAAAACAAATTTCCTCACATTATTGAATTTCAGGGGAGACGAGATCTGGGCAAGTGACTTGTCACTCAGATCTCACAAACCTGCATTTTTAACAGCCTGTAAGCTAATGTGAAATTATAGTTCCCAGGCCCAACATTTTGACTGCACATACAAGTACAAACTGGTTTTTAAAAAAGCAAATTCAAGACTGCGGTGCAAAGGCACTTTGCAATGCAGAAAGTGGTCAATACCAGGAATGGTCTTGAATTGCATAGTGGAGGCAAAAATCTCTGAATATTCCTCTTGAGGAGAATAATACAAATGGCTTCCTTCATCTGTACTTGTCTGTGATCTATTAAATGTATCGATCTGCAGGATTTGACAAAGGATATTGTGTTGTATCAAATCACTTTCCCTATTTATAGATTTGTAATGGACTTTATAATAATTTTTCTAACCCCACTGAGTCCAAACATGAATGCTTGTTAGCTGCATTGTGAGCCACCGTATGTTGGTTTTGTTTTACAATGAAGCCGAACAATTTAAGATTAAAGTTAAAAGGGGGAAATCATGTATCCAATATGGAGTTTGAAAAATAGCCCAATGTTGTTCACCTCAAGTACTCAACAACTGTGTAATGTAGAACAACAACCAGCTGTTGTCTGTTCTCTCCCCCAATAAATTTGCCGCTGCTGCAACTGTTATCCAGTAGCGGCTGGCTTTTTTACTAGTGGCATTTTAAGAATCGTAATCTTAGTTTTTAATTAGGTGAGCTAACATTATAATCAGTGAGTTCATGTTGACTTTTTAAATTGCTGCAGATGTGTACTTAACACACCAGTTATTCTCAAATATTTAAATCAAAACATCATACATTTTTTTAAATCAATGAAAATTATGAAGATTTCTAGACCTGTTAATTATATTAACTTATTCAGAACAAAATAGTGAAAGATAGATAATTGCAACACTGTTATCTATTGTATTTCATTAGTATTTGTAAATCACCGCAGTTTATCTTCCTATCCAATTGCGTAGCAGATGCAGACCTTAAGATGCCCACATCATGGCAATGTGCAGAACTAGTGAATGTTTTCTTGACAAAGATCTTTACATAATGGAAATACTGAGATGTGGTTTATGCTGTGCAAGCTGACTTTTTGGTAGTACCTAAATCCAACCTTTTTAGGTTTACTAAGGGCATTATCTTATTTCTTAATTAAAATAGAACTATTATGTATTTTGAACTACCTGATTACTATGATGGCTCATTGGTAATATTAAATTGTTTTTTTCTGAGCGTACATACATATGCAGAATGTCCTTCAGTTAGTGCCTGGAAATAACTGAAATTTTATCTGTATAATTATTGAGTAGAAAAATGAATACAAAAGCTCAGCAAAAGAAATATTTCTGATTGTTTACACTAACCTCTGAGTGTCCGATTCCTATTCTGTACTGTATTTTGATTAGTTGTACTTTTTTCTTTTTGGAGAGTAAATGTATTGTAAATCAGGCATATGTTATACTCTGTAATGTTAGCAGTTGAACTGCGTGCATTGTGTACCACTTTTAGCAACTGGATTTCTTGAGCGTAGGGCTCAAACAGTACAGCATACACATCCATATTTAAATACTGACAGACTGGCAATTTACTAAAATATCTCTAACAATGAGATACAGTGCACTGAGTTAAGTGTTTGCTAAACTTCAGTTAATTTTTGAACTGTGACATTTCCTTAATTTCTGAGGCTTTCTCCTCCCCTCGCGCACCCAGAAAATCCACCTGTTTGAATGTAAAATCTCCTTTTTGTAGACCAGCCAACAGGTTATTCTAGAACATATAACATTATCTAGAACGGGTGGTTTAATATTGCCATATTCAGTTTGGTACTGCCCCTTTTCCAAATTCTTTTCCCTTTTTAGGAGTTAAGTCGGTCAATGTTTTCATCCTAAGTCTATCTGGGGCAGTTTATTGTGCCTCAAATATAACTATTTTCTTTGCGCCATGTCCGTTACATGCTGCTAATTCTTTAAGATTCCATTCTCTCTGGCTTAGTGTTGAAAAAAGTTACATGAACCTTTTGAGTTGATTCCAGCAATAGCTATTTGCACAACCAGCGTAAGCTGCAACATAACATATGATGGTCCACCATTTCTGTGCTGCTTTAATGTCCCTTCCTTCATCTATACAAACTGACTTTTTTTATACCTGTTTCCCCCTCCCTGTCTCTATCTAACTGAAGTGTACTGTATTCATTTTCTGTATTATTTAACAATTCTGGCATTGTCATTGGTCTATGACTTATCTAGCATCAGATATTGCATGTAATGTCACATTGCTTGTATGGAATGTATAACGTCACTATCACAATATATCGTTGGGCACGGAATGAGAATGATACTAGATAACAATGAGTGATGACAATTGGAACATTCCATGCTAATTAAAAAATTGTTTGAGCCCTACTTTATCTTTAAAAATAATATCGTTCATAAAGCATGGGAAATTGTTCCTAGCAGAGATGTGCAAAAAGCGTGTATTTCATGACAT
Organism: Scyliorhinus canicula; assembly: GCF_902713615.1. Classification (NCBI taxonomy): domain Eukaryota; kingdom Metazoa; phylum Chordata; class Chondrichthyes; order Carcharhiniformes; family Scyliorhinidae; genus Scyliorhinus; species Scyliorhinus canicula. Next base: position 33,138,577 of record NC_052154.1, on the reverse strand, counting down.
GGTCACTTCGTTTTGAATTATGGGGTTCTGTCAGGGACTGCCCTTCGTCTTTTCCCAATGCAAAATGCGATATTTGTAAGCATCCTTCCAATTTTTTTTTTTAATAATGCTACAATTCAAAATATAATTTTATGATATTACCAGGACATGCCTAATTGTATTTTCTTTATTTACCACCTTAATTTTGCCTAAAATTATTAGCTTGCCCCCTTCATGATGCATTCTGTAACCTTCAGTGAAAATCAATGTCTTATCTGGCATTTTGAATTAATGCTGAGTTGCAATTTAAAGAAAAGACATGTATTTACATGCTTTTCTGTTTTATTGCGGAATTTTTCATTCTCATAAATTTTCATTGATTGCTGAATTTTTCATCATTCACAAGATATAACAGGAAGAACTGGGGTGAAAATAATTTGTGTTAGTCTTTTTTCATCTCTCCATGGTGCACTTTGACCACTTCTGAGGTTAAATGAATCACAATAGAATAAGTTGTTTTTGAATCTTCCATAACACAACTCCATGGTAATATTGCAAAACTGCCAATATTTTATCTATGAACAGCTGACTTATATTTTGTACATTTGTGGATTACAGTCATGTCTGTATCTTTTAAAACTAGTTTTGCAACCGGCTAATATCTGTAAGATGTTAACATCAGTTGCTGAAGATGGCTAAACAGCTATAAAATATTTTCTTAAAAAAAAATATTGAATATTCTGATTCTTTGTTTAGTTTCTCAAAGATGGGACTTCACCTCATGCTTAAAGAACACTACTGGTGTACTGGGAATTTTTTTTAAGCCCAGCACTCACCCAGTTATCACTCGCCACAATTACCCAGGCTAAAATTTTAAGGTGACCAAGAATGATAGCCCAAAAGATTTTGCACACCTCTAGTTAATAGGACAATTAACTTTTTTCTTTATTTTGACACCTGTGGTATATGGATTGAAGTCTCCGATGTGTAAATGTTCTTGCATCTGGATGAGACATTGTACATAGCTGTAAATAACACACAGGTTCACAATCTCCTTTGTAATAGTCAACTGTGTAGAATGTGTTTTTTCAAAAAAAAAAGAGTGGCAAACATGCCATTGGTTATGTAACGATGTAATTTTTTTGTACAATGTAGGTTAATTGTGTACATATCGTTTGGCAGTACGCCGCTGCAGTACTGTCACTGGCTGTATGAGTTCCTGCAAAACAAATGTTATTTTCTACAGTTGCATGTACAGAGAGAAGAGAGATGCTGTTGTCCCTCAAAAATTATGTTCGTAAATAAATGAAAATAAATCATTTGGTGTTGGTTTTGTAACTAGTGAAGTGCATCGCCTGTTTGGTTTAACCAGTGCCATTTTTGAAGAAATAATTCAAAATAATTGAACCTAATCTTTAGTTTCCAATCTATAAGTTTTTACATCCATTATAAATCTGAAAATATTGCTTGGTGGGCTCCACTATTAAGTTACTTTTTTTAACTTGCTGGTACACGGCACATAGCATTTTTTTTAAAGCAGCCTCACATGTGATCTATGCTTAAAGTTGGAAGTTAAAATTCATGGATTTAGATTCATTTTATTGATATTGTTGTAATTTTCCTGATAAAATGTAATGTTGAAAAATGATCACTACTTGAGGTATCCTTAAAAAATGATTTCTCTTGGCAGTATTAACATTATAAGTAATGCGCGTTGGCATAGGTAGAGAAAATCTGAACATCATATGTGGTTTAAAAGGTATCATTGGGTAGCACTTGTTGCTTTTTGCTGATGATACAAATGTCAGTTTTGCTAAGAGATGGATTCTTTGTAAAAGCATTGTCAGGAGTGAATTTTTTCTGCACTACAGAAAACTGGTTGAAGGTTTTTCAAAGGAAGGTGCAGATTTTTCTCCTTTAAAATTATACATTGTTAGGACATGGATCGTAGATTTCACATCCTGTAATCAAATTTGTAGTAAGCGTAACTGGTGTGGAGAAAGAGTAATTTAACTTTTCTCTCTTTGTGAAGTGAGCACTGCAACATTTATTGCCTATTTTTTATTGTGAAGTTGAGATTTGTTTCTGGAAGCATTGTAGTCTTCACACCGCGGGTTCTTCTGCAATGAATATTTCACAGTAGGAAATTCCCAAATTTGACCAGTTGGCAATGAAGAAATGAGAACAGGAGACAGTGACAGCATTTAAGGTTACCGAGGTGGGTGACTTGTTTGTAATTATAAACGACAGGATATTTTTAAAGAGTAAATTACACATTAACTCGGCTGTTAATATATAATTATTTCCAGTACTTTCTCACCTGCACAATGTTGCACATTTCTGAGATTTTTCCTTTGGCATTGTGACATTCCTGTTATTATATTTGCATTGTTTTCCTAAAATTGTAGCTCAAGATTTGTGCTTCAGAGGCCTAATGCCATAAAAGTAGAATAATGCATAATACACAATCGCCTTCAAACCCCTTATATTTTCCAGGCTGGGTCTGGGCAGAATTTTCTATTTCATTCAGCCATGATCTTTTTGAATGTTGGAGCTGGCTCAAGGTTCTGAATTGCCTACTCCTGTTCCTAGTTCTTATGTGGTGAAGATACATCCATAGTAGTTAGTAAGGGATTTCCATGATATAATAGTGATAGGATAAGACAATATGAAATAGGAACAGGAGTAGACCATTCAGCCCCTCGAGTCTGCTCCACCATTAAATGGGATCATGGTTGATCCAACATTCCTCGCAGCCACTTTCCTGCCCTTTCCCCATAACTATATTTGCTTCCTTCCTCCAAGTCATTGATATATTATAAACCATTGCAGTCCTAGCCTAGCCCTGTGGAACTCCACTTGCTACAGTGACCAAACTGGAAAAGAACTCCTGATTGCCACTTGCTGTTTCCTGCCCATTATCCAAGTCCCTATCCATGCCAATATATTACCTCCAATACCATGGGCTGTCAGCTTATGACTTCACCTTTTGTGTGGTACTTTGTTGAACGCTTTCTGGAAGTCCAAATACAACACATCAACTGGTTCCCCTCTATGCATTCTGGTTGAGACCTCCTAAAAAATTTAATAAATTCACCAGATACTATTTCCCTTTCATGAAGCTATCTTGACTCTGCTTGATTAGATAGATTATGATTTTCCAAATGTGCTATGACTTTCTTAATGGATTCTAACATTTTTCCAACAATAAATGTTAAGCTAATCGGCCTGTAATTTACTCGCTTTTTTGTTACCTCCCTTTTTGAATAGGGGTATCACATTGGCAGTTTTTCACTCCTCTGGTATTTCTCCAGAATCAAAAGGATTTTTGGAAAATTACAACCAATACCTCTGTAGCTACGTTTTTTAGGATCCGAGAATGCAAACTATCAGGACCCAGGGGACGTATCTACTTTTAGCCCCATTTGTTGGTGATGTTCCAAGTGGAGATGTATGCGGCTTGGAGGGGAACTTGCAGTTAATGGTGGTCCCAAGCACCTGGTGCCCTTGTTCTTCTGGATGATAGAGGTCTCCAGTTTGAACGCTGCTGGGAAAGGAGACTTGGGTAGTTGTATCTGGTGCATGCTGCAGTCTTTCCGGTTTGGTGATGGAAGGAGTGAATGCAGAAAGTGATGGTGGATGGGGCGCTAATCGAGCATGCTGCTTTATTCTGAATGAGGTCAAGCTTCTTGAGTGTTCATCAAGTTGCATTGAATCAAGCAAACGGAGTAATCCAGCATATTCCTGATGTGTGCCTTCTTGATGGTGGACAGGCTTTAGGGACTTGGTAATTCCTATCCTTGAACTGCTTTCATATTCATTTATATGGTTGGTCACATTTCTGATCACTGGCAACATGCAGTCGATGGTAGGGGATTTCGAGATGGTCATTGTGTGGTGCAAATGTTAATTAGCATTTATCAGCTTAAGCCTGAATATTATCGAGGTCTGGCTGCATGCAGACATGTGGACTGCTTCAGTATCTGATGAGTCATGAATAATATTGAACGTTACAATCATTGAAAAACATCCCCATTTCTGACTTTATTATGCATGTACACAGCCATGATGAATTGACCCCTGCATATCCACAGTGTAATGACATCAATTGATATACAAAAAACTACCTGTATGCTAAAATAAATTACATAATATCACTACAACACTGGCACTAGATGGCATTGTGCCATTATGTGATGCCGGGTTTTTTAAAAATGTTTCCAATTAAGGGGAAATTTAGCATGGCCAATTCACCTACCCAGCACATCTTTGGGTTGTGGGGGTGAGACCCACGCAGGTATGGGGAGAATGTGCAAATCCCACGTGGACAGTGCTAGCCACTGCCACCGTACAACGTCATTTGAAAAACTATTTCCCGCAAGTGTTTTTTTTTTACATGTGTTTAATGACCTGTGTTAAACTCTTGGTCAGGGGTGAGACCTGGAACGCATGAAAGGCCTCATAGATGTAAAAGATCTGAACCATAGTTGCTTTAAGTTAAATATAATTGCAACTTGGTCTTGCCATCATTCACGCCATCATATAAACAAAATGGAAAGTGTTTGGTTATCTCTTTCCCATCTCCCATCCAAAGGATTCAATTTTCAGGCTAACCAGGCACATTTACAATCCTGGAGGTATAGAGTAAGTTGCTTTGAGCTCCATTATCCTTCGGCAAAAGAGTGGGGTGAGCAGTTCAACTACTCTTTAAATATTAATTTGTGGGATATTGACGTCGCTAGCTAGATCAGCATTTATTGTCCATTCCTAGTTGCCCTTGAGAAGCTGGTGGTGACCTGCCTTGAACCACTGCAGTCTCTGAGATGTAGATACACCAACAGTGCTGTTAAGGAGGGGGGGGGGGGGGGGGTGTTCCAGGATTTTGACCCCGTGACAGTGAAGGAACGACAATATAATTCTAAGTCAGGAGGGTGAGTGACTTGGAGGGGAGCCTCCAAGTGGTGGAGTTCCCGGGTATCTGTTGCTCTTGTCCTTCCAGATGGTAGTGGCTGTGGGTTTGGAAGGTGCTGCCTAAAGAACCTTGGGGGAGTTCCTCCAACACATGGCTTCCATTGTTCGTCAGTGGTGGAAGGGGTAGCAATCAAACAGGCTCCTTGTCCTGCATGGGGTCAAGCTACTTGTGTTATTGTAGTTACACTAATCCAGGTAATTGGAGAGTATTCCATTACACTCCTGACTTGTGCTCTGTAGATGATGGATAGGCTTTGGGAAGTCTGGAGGTGGGTTACTCACTGTGGGATTGCTGGGACATGATCCACTGCGATCTACTCGGCTAGCTATGCCTCATGAGATGTCACTATCTGAATCCTGTCCATTGTGGATCAGTATTTGGCAAATATAATAATCTTTATTGAGAACAAACACTGCAATGAAGTTACTGTGAAAAGCCCCCAGTCGCCACATTACGGCGCCTGTTTGGGTATACAGAGGGAGAATTCAGAATATCCAATTCATCTAACAGCACGTCTTTCGGGACTTGTGGGAGGAAACCAGAGCACCCGGAGGAAATCCACACGGACACTGGGGGAACAGAACATGCAGATTCCACACAGACACTGACCCAAGCCGGGAATCGAACCTGGGACCCTGGAGCTGTGAAGCAACTGTGCTACCCCATTAAATCTGCATATTAGAGAGTAGATAGTCTCACACTAATATGCAGCTTGCCTGATCTACCCGAGGGGTTCGGATCTAACCCCTTCAAGTCGGAGACCATAGGTGAGCACAGTTCAGTACTGATCCCCACAAATGGGGACCAAACGGATTGGCACTTTGTGGGGGATTGGGGGGGGGGGGGGTCTTCCAGGTGATCGGAGAGCCCAGGTGGTTGCCCCATGCGCAGGGTAACACCCTGGCTCTGCTGGGCACCTTGGCACTGGTGCCGTGGCAGTGTCACTCATGGCAGTCTGGCACTACTATGGTGCCTGGTTAGGTGAAGAGGGTGGGGCAGGGGAGAACAAACAACAGTGAATTGCTCCATAATCTTCTAATAAAAGGGGAATTTTGTACGCTCCAGTGCATTTCACTCATGCTTTATTATAGTGCTAACCTATTTCATAAGACTGCCGTGAGTGGAATCATTTTGCATAAAATTAACTGCATCTTGATGTTTTTGGTAAGCATGAATAGTGTGCCTGGTGGATGTCACAATTTTATTTTGCTGCTTCGCTTTTACTAATCTGTTGTTAAGAAACAGCAAAAATTTGTGTGCTATCTATTAAATTTAGTAAACGCCATCAACTTTCTCCCAAGAGGAAATCCACTTCTAAAAGTATCCTACTTATCTGCAGTATCCGTTTCTTCTACGGTGTATCAGCTTCTCTGTTCCATGTGAAATGTGACGGTGGTTGCTGTTTTATAATGACTGCATTTTATTTCAAACGAGTCTGTGAGCAACTACAGATTATGCCCACTATATGTCGCCATGAACTAATTTGGCAGGGGAATGGGAACGGGATTTGTAGTCCAGCAACCGATGTTCAGGACATCAAAGCGTGTTGTGAGGCAGTGGGGAAGGTAACGCTGACAAAGGAGAGTACTTGTAGGCACAGAGATGGGTTGAAGTGTATATACGTCAATGCAAGAAGCATCAGGAATAAGGTGGATGAGCTTAAGGCATGGATCGGTACTTGGGACTACGATGTGGTGGCCATCACGGAAACTTGGATAGAAGAGGGGCAGAAATGGTTGTTGGAGGTTCCTGGTTATAGATGTTTCAATAAGATTAGGGAGGTTGGTAAAAGAGGTGGGGGTGGCATTATTAATTAAAGTTAGTATAACAGCTGCAGAAAGGCAGTTCGAGGAGGATCTGCCTACTGAGGTAGTATGGGTTGAAGTCAGAAATAAGAAAGGAGCAGTCACCTTGTTGGGAGTTTTCTATAGGCCCCCAATAGCAGCAGAGATGTGGAGGAACAGATTGGGAAACAGCTTTTGGAAAGGTGCAGAAGTCACAGGGGTGACTTCAACTTCCCAAATATTGAGTGGAAACTCTTTAGATCAAATTGTTTAGATGGGGTGGGGTTTGTGCAGTGTGTCCAGGAAGCTTGTCTAACACAGTATATAGATTGTCCGACCAGAGGGGAGGCCATATTGGATTTGGTACTTGGTAATGAACCAGGACAAGTGATAGATTTGTTAGTGGGGGAGTATTTTGGAGATAGTGACCACAATTCTGTGACTTTCACTTTAGTAATGGAGAGGGATAGGTGCGTGCAAGAGGGCAAAGTTTACAATTGGGGTAAGGGTAAATACAATGCTGTCAGACAAGAACTGAAGTGCACAAGTTTGGAACATAGGCTGTCAGGGAAGGACACAAGTGAAATGTGGAACTTGTTCAAGGAACAGGTACTGCGTGTCTTTGATATGTATGTTCCTATCAGGCAGGGAAGAGATGGTCGAGTGATGGAACCGTGGTTGACAAGAGAGGTTGAATGTCTTGTTAAGAGGAAGAAGGATACTTATGTAAGGCTGAGGAAACACGGTTCAGACAGGGCATTGGAGGGATACAAGATAGCCAGGAGGGAACGGAAGAAAGGGATTAGGAGAGCTAAGAGATGGCATGAAAAATCTTTGGCGGGTACGATCAAGGAAAATCCCATGGCCTTTTACACATATGTGAAAAATATGAGAATGACTAGAGCGAGGGTAGGTCCGATCAAGGACAGTAGCGGGAGATTGTGTATTGAGTCTGAAGAGATAGGAGAGGTCTTGAACGAGTACTTTTCTTCAGTATTTACGAATGAGAGGGGCCATACTGTTGGAGAGGACAGTGTGAAACGGACTGGTAAGCTCGAGGAGATACTTGTTAGGAAGGAAGATGTGTTGGGCATTTTGAAAAACTTGAGGATAGACAAGACTCTGGGCCTGACGGGATATATCCAAGGATTCTATGGGAAGCAAGAGATGAAATTGCAGAGCCTTTGGCAATGATCTTTTCATCCTCACTGTCAACAGGGGATTGGAGAGTGGCGAATGTTGTGCCTCTGTTCAAAAAAGGGAATAGGGATAACCCTGGGAATTACAGGCTAGTTTGTCTTACTTCGGTGGTAGGCAAAGTAATGGAAAGGGTACTGAGGGATAGGATTTCTGAGCATCTGGAAAGACACTGCTTGATTACGGATAGTCAGCACAGATTTGTGAGGGGTAGGTCTTGCCTCAAGTCTGATTGAATTCTTTGAGGAGGTGACCAAGCACGTGGATGAAGGTAAAGCAGTGGGTGTAGTGTACATGGATTTTAGTAAGGCATTTGATAAGGTTCCCTATGGTAGGCTTATGCAGAAAGTAAGGAGGCATGGGATTGTGGGAATTAGGCCAGTTGGATAACAAACTGGCTAACCGATAGAAGTCAGAGAGTGGTGGTGGATGGCAAATATTCAGCTTGGAGCCAGTTACCAGTGGCGTACCGCAGGGATCAGTTCTGGGTCCTCTGCTGTTTGTGATTTTCATTAATGACTTGGATGAGGGAGTTGAAGGGTGTAAGTTTGCAGACTATACGAAGATTGGTGGAGTTGTGGATAGTGAGGAGGGCTGTTGTCAGCTGCAAAGAGACATAGATAGGATGCAGAGCTGGGCTGAGAGGTGGCAGATGGAGTTTAACCCTGAAAAGTGTGAGGTTGTCCATTTTGGAAGGACAAATATGAATGCGGAATACAGTGTTAACGGTAGGGTTCTTGGCAATGTGGAGGAGCAGAGAGATCTTGGGGTCTATGTTCATAGATCTTTGAAAGTTGCCACTGAAGTGGATAGAGCTGTGCAGAAGGCCTGCTAGCATTCATTAGCAGAGGGATTGAATTCAAGAGCCGTGAGATGATGATGCAGCTGTACAAAACCTTGGTAAGGCCACATTTGGAGTACTGTGTGCAGTTCTGGTCGCCTTATTTTAGGAAGGATGTGGAAGCTTATAAAGGTGCAAAGGAAATTTACCAGGATGTTGCCTGGAAATGAGAGTAGGTCTTACGAGGAAAGGTTGAGGGTGCTCTGCCTTTTCTCATTAGAATGGAGAAGGATGTGGGACGACTTTGTAGAGGTTTATAAAATGATCAGGGGAATAGATAGAGTAGACAGACATTTTCCACGGGTGGAACAAACCATTACAAGGGGACATAAATTTCAGGTGAATCATGGAAGATATAGGGGGGACGTCAAAGCTTTGAGAAAGAGTCAAAGGACTCTAAACATTAGCTCTTTTCTCTCCCTACAGATGCTGCCAGACCTGCTGAGATTTTCCAGCATTTTCTCTTTCGATGGGGAATTAAATCTTCCCTTTAAACAAAACGTTTTTAGCTGTAACCTGTTTTTATACTTTAAAAAGAAAAATCCTGTTTAAAAATGTTTCCTGGAGTTTCCCTTTTGGCAAGTTCATGTATTCTCTGTTCCGTTAGTCATTGTCATGAACTTGGACCCACGACGGTGCTGCTAAATTTCAGTTGCGTTACTGGTCCTTTGCCTGATCTCCCTGCCCTTTATTCTGCTGTCAGATGCCCTACCCATGTCCTTACTGAGTAATAATTCCCTGGCCTGCCACTATGTCTGCCATCCTTATCAGTTCCTGCTCGCAACAACAAGTTCCTTGAATGTGTTCAGGAAAATATTCTACAGCTGTATGTTTCCAGGGCAATTAGAAACGACATGTATAATAATAATAATAATAATATAATAATCGCTTATTGTCACAAGTAGTCTTCAATGAAGTTACTATGAAAAGCCCCTAGTCGCCACATTCCATTCCACACCCTAACCACTCTGAGTAAAGAACGTACCTCGGACATCCCTCCTATATCTCCCACCCTGAACCTTATAGTTATGCCCCCTTGTAACAGCTACATCTACCCAAGGAAATAGTCTCTGAACGTTCACTCTATCTATCCCCCTCCTCATCTTATAAACCTCTATTAAGTTGCCTCTCATCCTCCTCTGTTCCAAAGAGAAAAGCCCTAGCTCCCTCAACCTTTCCTCATAAAACCTATCCTGTAAACCCCTGGTACGGCACCTGCTCAGGGAGGCCGGTATGGGAATTGAACCCGTGCTGCTGGCATTGTTCTGCATTACAAGACAGCTGTTTAGCCCACTGTGCTAAACCACAGTGGCTCGGGACTGGGCAGGTCTTCGGAAGTTGAATTTTTCAAGTTTGGTGGAGAGGGTGATGGCAGATTTGTTGAGGCGGATAATCTTCCTCTTGTTGGCGGGCCAGGTGCAGGCGGTGAAGGTGAACATTTTACCGTGGTTTTTGTTTGTACTTCAGTGCTTGACAGTCTTTTTGCCTCAGGTGTTTTTCAGGGGGGTGAACAGGCTGGTTTCTTTGGGCGAGGAAGGTGGCCAGGATAAGGAAGATGGTACTGCAGATGGGGGGGCCTCCCAAATTTGATACATTATTACTGGCCGGTGAATGCAGAGAAGGTGCGAGGTTGGAATAGGGAGGCTTGGGTAAGGATGGGGCGGATTCATGCCGGGGGTCAGGGTTGCGGACGCTGGCAACAGCGCCACTCTTGTTGGCTCCACAGGGAAGTATTCTGGAAGGCTGGTGGTGGTGGCCACGCTGAAGATTTGGAGGCACTTCCGGCAGCACTTTAGGTTGGGAGTGGGGTTGAGGGTGATGCCGATCAGGGAGAATCACAGCTTTGAGCCAGAGAGGATGGGTACGAGATTCCTGGGATGAGAGAAGAGTGGGCTCAGGGAGATGAAGGATCTATTTATGGGAGGATAGTTTTTGAGCTTGGAGGATATGAATGAGAAGTGTGGATTGGCGTGGGAGGAGAGTTTCCGTACATGCATGTGCGAGACTTCACGAGTCTTTCTGACCTTCCCAATAGCGCCTTCTCTTCATTGTTGAAGGAGGAGCTGTCGGTGGAGGGGTTGGAGAGGGGGGTCGTCCCGGCGATTAATGGGAGGATTTTGGAGGCGGATAAGGTGTCCATGAAGGGTATTAAGGCTAAATGGGAACAGGAGTTGGGGGCGGCATTGGAAAAGGGATTGTGGTACGAGGTGCTGTGGAGGGTGGATGCCTTGACCTTGTGTGTGAGGCTGCTGCTGATACAGCTGAGGGTAGTGTACAGAACATACCTGACGAAGTTAAGGGTGAATCAGCTGTTTGAGGCGGTAGAGCACACCTGTGAGTGGTGTGGGAGGGGTCCTGCTCAAAGTTGGACAGGTTGTGGAGGTGTTTTCAGCACCATCACAGCGGTTTTGTATGTACATGTGGAGCCCGGTCCCCTGGAGGTCATATTCGGGATATCGGGCCAGCCGGAGTTGCAGATGAAATGAAAACCGCTTATTGTCACAAATAGGCTTCAAATGAAGTTACTGTGAAAAGCCCCGGGTTGTCATATTCGGTTGCCTGTTTGAGGGGGCTGGTACGGGAATTGAACCGTGCTGCTGGCCTGCCTTGATCTGCTTTAAAAGCCAGCTAGTTAGCCCTGTGCTAAACCAGCCCATAAGGATGGGGGGGGGGGGGGGGGGTGCAGATGTTTTGGCCTTCGCCTTGCTGATTTCTCGCAGGTGGGTCCTGTAGGCATGGAGGTCAGCTTCTCCACCCTGTGGTTCAGTGTGGCGGGGGGGGGGGGGGGGATTATTGGAGTTCTTAGTCCTGGAGAAGATTAAATTTGCCCGGTGCGGGGGGGGGGGGAGTGATGGGTTCTCCAAGAGTTTGGATTGTTCATTCTGCTTTTTGGGGGTTGGTTACTGTCAGCTGTTAAGGAGGGGATTGAAATGTTGCGTTTTTTGTCAAATGTTGAAAATTGGAATATAAATACTTTTTTCAAAAATAAAGGAATACTCCAGGAAATAGGCCAATGAGCCATGCGTCAGTCGTAAATAAATTATTGGAAAAGATTCTTAGGGACAGGATTTACTCACATTTGGAAGAAAAAGGACTTATTAGTGATAAGCAGCATGATTTTGTAAAGGGAGGTTGTGTTTCACTAACCTTTTAAAATAAATTTAGAGTACCCAATTATTTTTTCCAATTAAGGGGTAATTTAACATGGCCAATCCACCTAACCTGCACATCTTTTTTTTTTGGGCTGTGGGGGTGAAACCCACGCAGACACGGGGAGAATGTGCAAACTCCACACAGACAGTGAACCCGGGCCGGGATTCAAACCCGGGTCCTCAGCACCGTAGGCAGCAATGCTAACCACAGTGCTGCCCTTGTTTCACTAACTTGATCAAGTTTCTTTTATGGAAGTGAAGAAGGAAGGGCAGTGGATGTTGTCTACATGGACTATAGTAAAGCCTTGGGCAAAGTCCCTCATGGCAGACTGGTACAAAAGGTGAAGTCACACGGGATCGGAGAGCTGACGAGATGGATACAGAACTAGCTCATCGTAGAAGACAGTAGTGGTGGAAGGGTGCTTTTTAAAAAAAATAATAATAATTTGGAGGAAGAACTCATTGAATTCATTTTTTCCATTTAAGGGGCAATTTAGCGTGGCCAATCCACCTACCCTGCACATCTTTGGGTTGTGGGGGCGAAACCCACGCAAACACAGGGAGAATGTGCAAACTGCACACGGACAGTAACCCAGAGCCGGGATTTAAACTGGGACCTCGGCGCCGGACTTTTTTGTTTTTAGTTCTGATCCTGATTATTGTCTGATAGTCTTCGCCGACCACTGGCTAATGAGTTTGATTGTCTGCCTAAGAAATTCTGTGTTTCTTGTCATGGGTTCTGGAATGGCTGCTGAGCTCGATCCAGAGCCATATCTTCAACTGTACACTTGGTAGATGTTTCCCGAGCTGGGGTCGGTCCTTGGGCTTTAGATCACTTTTTCAGGCTCCTTGCCATTGAGTGTCGGTGAAGAATTGTGCCCCTTCACTGGTCCCTCCGAGTAGGTCACTTCTGAGCAAGGGTTTCCCAGGGGTTGACGGTGATGTTGCATTTCTTGAGCTAAGCCTTCGGGGTGTCTGAAGTGCTTCCTTTGACCTCCTCTTGTTCGGAAGCCTTGCTTGAGCTGGGCAAAAAAGATTTGCTTTGGCAGTTAGGACACTGATATCCTAAGCACTTCACCGGCCCAGTGGTTTTGGATGACCACGGCCTCGATCAGCCTCTATGCTGGTGCTCTTAGCTCCTTCAAGGACACACATGTTAGTAGGTCTGTCTTCTCAGCTGGTGCGGAGAATCCATCTTACCAGTATTGATATCTCTCCAAAGCTTTGAAGTGCCGTCTGTATATCGTTCAAGTTTCCAAGCCACATCGAAGAGTTGGAAGGACGACCGCCTTGTACAACAGGATCGTGGTGTCAGCAAAGGTTTCAAGATTGTCAAAGATTAATCCTTAGGTGTCCAAAATAGACACTCGCAGGTTGGATATGATGTTTGATTTCAGCATCGATATCAGTTTTGAAGACGTGGTGGCTCCCCAGGTATGGGAAATGTTCCATATTTGGTAGGGTTTCTCTGTTGATCTTGATGGAGGAAGAAACCAAATTTTTCCCTGGGCGTATTGGTAAAGTACATGAGTCATGTTGAGACTGAGATCAATTCTTTGGTATGCTTCTGTGAAGGTGTCAAGCATGGTTTGGAGATTCTCTTCTCAGAGAGTGGAGATGGCGATGTCATTCGCATAATGAAGTTCCATGACCGATATCTGTTGTTTTCTTAACTGGTTGAGGTTGAAAAGTTTTCCCTCCATCCTGTGGACGATGCCCACTCCACTGGAAGCTTGGTCTTGACACAGTGAAGAAATGTGGTGATGAGGCTGAAAAAGGTGGCACATCCCAGCTTGACTCCAGTCTTGACCTCGAAGATGTCTGTCTTATTTCTGTTGGTGAGGACTATCGTGGATATCTTGTCATGGAGGAGTCATAGACTTATAGATCATAGAATAGAATAGACCATAGAGTCAGGGGATGTTGATGAATTTCTCTACAGAGCTGGCCTTTGACAGGGTCTTCGATAGCACTTCCCGATTGACCGAGTCAAAAGACTTGGTCAGATCGATGAAGGCTATTGTAAGTGGTTGATGTTGCTTCTGGCATTTCTTCTGGAATTGCCGAGCAGTGAAAATCATGCCCTCTGTTCCACAATTTGGCCAGAAGCCACACTGGCATTCTGGTAGGATTTCTTCAGAGACTTGGGAAGAAGGCAGTTAGTGAGGATTCAGGTGATGATATTTTGGCATTGGCGAGTAGGGAGATTCTTCCATAGTTCCCACAGTCCGCTTTTTCTCGGAAGTTGGTAGCACTGACAACATCCCTGAGGTCGGCAGGAATTTCTTGTCTGTCTCAGATTTTCAGCTCTAGCTTTTTTGTCGTCTCCAAATTTGAAAATCTCTGCTGGGATTCCGTCCACTCCTGCGGTTTTTTGATTCATGTGTTTAATGGCGGCTTCGACTTCGTCCACACTTGGTGGGAGTCCAAGATCATCTTTGATGGGGAGTTGGGGGATTTCCTCAAACAAGTCCTCACCTATGGTTTTATCACGGTTTAGGGTTTCTTTGAAGTGTTCTCTCCATCTCAAGAGGCAGTCCTCTTCCGTTCTTACTCCACACCTGTTTGAGGCCAAGGGTGTTGGGTCCATATATTGTCTTGGTGGCACTCAATAAGCCACGGGTGTCCTGCTTGGCAGCGAGGAGTTGCAACTCCTTGGCTTTCCCAGTCCACCATTGCTTCTTGATTTCCTTAGTTCTTTGTACCTCGGTCTTGGCTAATTGATGAGCACTCCTGTTTGCCTTGCTGGTTATATAATTTTGCCAGGTGCGGAGAGCTTTCCTCGTATTATCGATGTGGTCTTGGATGGTGTAGTCGTTCTCGTTAAATCATTCTTGGTGTTTCCTGGTCATGTAGTCCTCCTCTCCATGAGAATGGACACTTTGGAGCTTTTTGGAAAAGACATGGTTGGAAGTTCATTAATATGCTTAGCTCTTGAAGCTTCTCAACGTTGATCTTTTTTCTGAGCTGTTTCTTCATCAGGGGCTGGTTTAGCTCACTGGGCTAAATCGTTGGCTTTTAAAGCAGGCCAGCAGCATGGTTCGATTCCCGTACCAGCCTCCCCGGACAGGCGCCGGAATGTGGCGACTAGGGGCTTTTCACAGTAACTTCATTGAAGCCTACTCGTGACAAGTTATTTTCATTTCATTTCATCTTCCACTGATTATGGAGGAGTTTGGTGGAGATAGAGGAGCGGATGAGCCGGTGGTCTGGCCAGCAGCCAGTACTGGCTATCATCGCTTTGGTAATGAGGACATCCTTTTGCCTTCTGGATCGGACGATGGCAAATTCGATCATGTGCCAGTGCTTTGATTGTGAATGTGTATAGGAAGTCTTGAACTTGTCTTTTTGGCAGAACCATGACAATCCACACATTTGGCCAACAGGTGAACCCTGTTTGAGTTGCAATTCCCAACTTCTTTACCAATGGTTGCTTTCCAAATTTGAGTCCTTTCCAACCCTGGCATTGAAGTGTCCAAGGAGGATGATCTTATCTTCCTTAGGAATGTTGAAGTGGTCAGCACAGCTGCCTATGGCGCTGAGGACCCGGATTCGAATCCTGGCCCTGGGTCATTGTCTGTGGAGTTTGCACATTCTCCCCGTGTCTGCGTGGGTCTCGCCCTCACAACCCAAAGATGTGCAGAGTAGGTGGATTGGCCATGCTAAATTGCCCCTTAATTGGAAAGGAATGATTGAGTACTCTAAATTTAAAAAAAAAAAGAAGAATATTGAAGAGTATGATGCCCAGGGTTGTGTAGAAGCTTCTGACTCATTGACATCAAGGGTTGGGGGTGTAGGCCCTCAAGACCGTTGCCTGCTGATTCGTGTCAAATTGTAGATGGAGGGTCATGAGGTACTCATTGATTCTGCTATGGAGTTCCAAGAGTCAGTTGATGAGTTTGTTCTTGATGGCAAACCAATTCCATGGGTCCTGGGCTGGATCGTTTTCTTCCCAAGAAGAAGGTGTAACCATCGCCATCTTCCCTTTGCCTGCTCTTCTGGTTTCTAGCAGGGCAATGTTGTCAATGTTGAAGTGCCTGAGTTCACGGGCAACAAGTGCAGTTTGTTTCAATCTATTGTTTTGCTCATTCTCCATGAGGGTTCATACATTCCAGGTTCCGAAATTCAGTTCAGCTTTGATGGTGGATGAGCCTGCAGTTTGAGGATGGAACAGACCATTTTGAGGGCACCTTTTCTAGCCTTTTCCCCATGTGGGTGAGCAGAGTGGATCCTGAAGAAGGCTGCTCAGTTGTGAAGAAAGCTGCCGAAACACACACCTGATCCTATTTCAGCAGCGAGATGACTGAATCAAACGCCACCGCCTACATGCCAGTCCGAAGCTAGGGATTTCCAAATCTTATGGCCCTGTCCCCATCACCTCTCGTCGATCGCTGCAGAGGGCTTGTCTGTGTGTGTGTGTGTGTGTGGTGGGGGGGGGGGGGGGGGGGGGGTTCTGGTTTCCTCTAGGTAGACGCCTGGTGCGGGACATCTTTTAAAGTGCGTATGTCGTTGCACATCAGCAGACACAATGTCCTTTACAGAGATTTGATCCATTTCCAGTGGCAAGGAAACCTCGATGACTGGGGATCTCCTTATTGCTGCAGCCTTCATCCACTATCGTAGCCGTTGATACCATGCGAGTATCTTCCGCCTGATCCGACGTTGACTGGTTTCGGATTGCGCTTTGTCTGGTTCCTCCCCACCAACTTTACCATCATAGGTAACCCTGCCAGAAGCTTAAGACTCTTGACGGCTTTGCTCTCGGGATCAACAGATTACTCTAGCCTCTCCACCATGGCAAGGTGGAAATCTGAGGAAAGGTCTGTTGTGCAAACGTGCCCTCTGGGATTTCACTATTTTAATCAATTAGCCGTATCCATTTGGTTTGCAACCTCCAAAGCCACATGTTGCCCCTTTACTGGATGCCTTTTGCTTATGGCCCTTGTGGAGTTGGTCCTCCATTTAAAATGCAGAGAAAGTCCATTGAGCCTGAAGATACCAGATGGATTTTTTTCCAAATCTATCTTGTTCTGATTTAATGTTGGGGGAGTGATGTCCCCTTGTTCTATGTAAGATAGGAGTCTGTACAGAAGGTAATGCTTAAAGTACAGGATACTCCAATGCTTGATACACTTGTTCCTGCCCAGTAAAAAGGATGGGACCTCTGCAAGTGTTTTGATAGGTCTTACAGATCATTTCAAGGGAGTGGTCCCCGAGAGCGAGAGAAGGAGCTTCCAGAAGACAGACCACCGGGAGTAACCACCAGGAAAGGAGCAACAAAAAAAAAGGCTCCAAGCAGCAGAAGTGCTGCTGTTGGCACACTTCAAGTCGTGAGGGCTCAGGGGAAGTCCTGGAGGTCTGAGCAGGCAGCAAAATGTTGGTAACACTATGCTACAGGCCTTTAGGCCAAAGGTAACTCTTTGGAGGAGTGGCTTTGTGCTCAGCAGAGCTGACGTTGCGCCTGTGGGTTGGTGCTCGAGTGCAAACTCAGAAGACCAAGGGACTGTAACCGCGGGAGACGAGATTGAAATCCTGGACAGCAAGCAGTCAATGAGGCAGTCCAGGTTGGAGTGATGGTGAATAGTGAGCAGCTCTTCCCTTTAGTTGAAGGATTAATGAGTTGAGGGGACACCAGTTTAAGGTAAGGAGTGAAGGTTTAGGAGGGAATTTGAGGAAAAACATTTTTACCCAGAGGATTGTGACGGTCTGGACTGCATCGCCTGGGAGGGTGATAGAGGTAGGTTGCCTCACATCTTTTAAAAGTACCTGGTTGAGCACTTGGCACACCGTAACTTTCAAGGTTATGGGCCAAGTGCTGGTAAATGGGATTAGTTAGGCAGGTCAGATGTTTTTCATCTCCATTGGTCGAAGGGCCTATTCTGCACTATTATTCTGAGATTCTGACATTTGAGAATTTAGAGGTTAGATTTTCAAAGGTGAAAACTGGAATCCCTCATGAAAGAGACAGACTATCAATGAGATTGGTTGACTCTGTGTTTACTGACATCTGAGTGGGTTGCTGAAAAATCTGGGATCTGTCTTGATCACGTTTGCCATTTATACTGCAGTGTGGAGTATTCAACCACAGTTTCCATGTTAATTCACATGTACCTCATGTTAATTCTGAATGTTGGGAGTATAGGATTGTAAATTGTTTTATCTTTCTAACCTTGTATAGTGAAGTTTATTTTGTTTGTTCACAATCTATGGAATCTTGGGCCTTTATTGTCTTTGCAAATACCTTTGATCTCGAACGGGGCCTACTTTAAACAATAGGTTACTGGTCCCTGACCAAATCATAGCAAAAACTTGAGGGTCTGGGCCAAAATCGTAACAGTGGGACTTGGTGTCATCCTGCCTCTGAAAACTGGCAGACATTGCAGCAGCTTCTTCAGTAACAAGTGTGTGAGGGTAGCATTCAAATTTATGCTTGCATTTTAAAATTGTACATACATTGTGTGGTAACTTGACCACAGAAGACTAGTCGAAAACAGTTGTTAATAAAGTTAATCTTATTTAATATATAGGCAGAATGAACTCAAACATGGGAGCAGCTAGCTGAACATCAATATAACAGTAACAGAACAGAATTAGAACTAACGGCAGTAAAATATGAACAGACACAGGTAACAACGAGAACTAATGAAATCACAGCACTTACTGATATCAGCAACGGATTTAAATAAGAATAATAACACTCTATAATACTTCTTCCCCCCCTTAAATTTGAATCCACCTTAAAGACAAAAATACAATTAAAGTAATACCTCAATTATACATCAGTCTTCAGGAGCTTTGAGACTACGCTTTGATCTACACAATAACACTGGTGACTCCATCAACTCCTCCACTTTTCCTTTCTTGGTGTAGGGCACTGTCCTCGGTTTGAAAAAGGAAGTAGCCTGAGGATCTACGAACAATTTAATTGTAGTGCCCTGCAATGTATCCAGTTGGTCTTTGAAAACGTCAGGATGTTTCTGAATGATGTCCTCTGTTACCTTTTGTGTGCTTTATCTCACCCCAGTTCAGCTGAATTCTCCTGAGCAAGTTAAGCCCAAGTAGACCAGGTCCATGTGTATTTATTACCAGGAACCGTGCTCTTTCTTCTTTGCTTTATACGCAATGTGTACCTATAACACTCCAAGCAATGGTGTAATATCGCCGTTGTACGTCCGAAGGTTGATTCCTGCCTGAGGGGCGGTACGGTGGCACAGTAGTTAGTACTGCTGCCTCACAGCTCCAGGGACTCGGGTTCAATTCTGGTCTCCGGTAACTGTGTGGAGTTTGCACATTCTCCCCGTGTCTGCGTAGGTTTCCTCCTGGTGCTCCGGTTTCCTCCCACAGTCCAAAGATGTGCAGGCTAGGTGGATTGGCTATGCTTAATTGTCCCTTAGTGTCCAAAACATTAGGTGGGGTTTGGTTTACGGAGATAGGGTGGAGGCATGGGTTTCGGTAGGATGCTCTTTCCAAGGGCTGGTGCAGACCTGATGGGCCAAATGGCCTCCTTCGGCACTGTAAATTCTATGATTCTGAGAGTAAGGGCTTGTGCCTGCTTAGAACCCCATATCCTCCTGAAGGTCTCCTCACTGATTACCGATGAAGAGGCTCCTACGTCCACCTCCCCATGATTTTTGTCCATCGACCTCCACTGTGGCATAAATGGGCTCTGCACGCCCCTCGCTCGTATTAAAAATGTCGTAATAGTGCTCCTCTGCCTGGCCTGAGCTTTCCAGGAGATACACCGTCGACTGAGGCTTCCTTGCATTTGAAGTACCCTGCTCAGCTTTCGACTTTTTCTTCGTAATCCGGCACTTCCTCACTAAATGCCCCTTGTTGCACTGTTGACAATCAGTGTCTCTAAATGTATAATGATACACATAGTGTGGCGCTCCACACCTAAAACACTCCACTGTCTTCACCTTTTTACTTGCAGCTTTTTCTACTTGATGCAGTGCACTTGCCTGCATGCTGTGATTGGCTTTCTGAATATCTTTTGCATTATTGGCAGCCATTTCCATGCCCTGAGAAATTTCTAGAGCCTTCTTAAAAGTAAATGTGCTTCTCCGAGCAAACACCGCTGAATATTGTCCTCATTAATGCCATAAACTAGTCTGTCCCCAAATAATTTCTTCCAAAGCTTTCCCAAACTCGCAATGTTAGAGAGCTGGCATAATTCGGCAATAAATTTAGCTACAGACTGTCCCGCCTTCTGAAAATGACTATGGAATTTGAAATATTGTACAATTATTGAGATCTTAGGATCGTAACTAAAACCGCAAATGAAATATCCCCTGGTTTCCATGGTGTAGCTAAATTTCTCACTAGCTTGTAAGTCTTTGTTCCGTGCACACGAGAATTGTGTGCTTTCTAGCGTCGTCTGCGATCTCATTTGCCAAGAAAAAGTGTTCCAAACTTTCCACATGTTCAATCCAGTTAGAATCATAGAACTTACAGTGCAGAAGGAGGTCATTTGGCCAATCGAGTCTGCACCGGCCCTTGGCAAGAGCACCCATGCCCATACCTCCACCCTATCCCTGTAACCCCACCTTTTGTGGGACACTATGGGCTATTTAGCATAACCAATCCACCTAACTTGCACATCTTTGGACTGTGGGAGGAAACCCACGCAGACACGGGAGAACAGGCAGACTCCACACAGACCCTGACCCAAGCCGGGAGTCGAACCTGGGACCCTGGAGCTGTGAAGCAACTATGCTAACCACTGTGCTACCGTGCTGCTCTAGCAGTTCTCTTCCACAAACTCACTGATGGATCCAGCATAGTCATGGTTCATCTAACTTGTCTTCCATTGGTTAGCTTAGCAAAACTTTTTGTTGAATATGCTGAAACTCTTTTTTTTTATTCTCGTCAACAAAAAGATGTGGTAACTTGACCACAAACAGGTAGTCGAAACGTATTGTTAATTATGTTAATAAATAAAGTTAATCTTTAATATATAAAAATAAAGTTTAAAATATAGTATGGACTCAAAAACATCTAATAAAAGCAGAACAGAATTAGAACTAATGGCAGTTTAATACGAATATACGCAGGTAACAACAACTAATGATATCACACTTATTGATGACATCAGCAATGGATATAAATAAGAAGATGCATAATAATAAAATTACAACACTCATTCACCCATAGTTTTTCTGGTTCATAGCTGAGCTTCAGCATCTGGCCTTGGGTTGTGAAACCATCTGTTGAGCAGCAAAGGCTTTAGTTCTGACATGGTCTATAATCCAATTGAATAACTGATGAATTTGTAAACAGTGGAACGTAATGGTTGAGTAGCTTCTGAATCCCAACAGAGTACTACTGGAATGGCAGATTTATATATCGGCGGGAGATTTTTAAAATGTATTCATTTTGGAAATGTGGGTACCACTGGCTAAGCCAACATTTATTGCCTACCCTAGTTATAAGACCATAAGACAGAAGCAGAATTAGGCCATTTGGCCCATCGAGTCTGCTCCGACATTCAATCATGGCTGATATGTTTCTCATCCCCATCCTCCTGCTTTCTTCCCAAAACCCCTGATCCCTTCATTAGTCAAGAAACTATGTCTCTGTCCTAAAGACACTCAGTTACTTGGCCTCCACAGCCTTTTGCGGTAAAGAGTTCCACAGATTCACCACCCTATAGCTGAAAAAATTCCTCCTCATCTCAATTTTAAACGATCGTCCCTTCACTCTGAGGCTGTGGCTTAGGGTTCCAGTTTTTCCTACTAGTGGGAACATCCTCTTCCCGTCCACTCTATCCAGGCCTCTCAGTATCCTGTAAGTTTCAATAAGATCCCCCGCTCATCCTTCTAAACTCCATTGAGTACGGAGCCAGAGTCCTCAACCACTCCTAATATGGCAAGCTCTTCATTCCAGGGATCATTCTTGTGAACCTCCTCTGGATCCTTTCCAAGGCCAGCACATCCTTCCTTAGATACAGGGCCCAGAACTGCTCACAATACTATGTTGTGGTCCGACCAGGGCATTATACAGCCTCTGAAGTACATCCCTGCTCTTGTATTCTAGCCCTCTCGACATGAATGCTAACATTGCATTTGCCTTCCTAACTGCCGACTGAACCTGCATGTTCACCTTAAGAGAATCTTGAACAAGGACTCCTGAGTCGCTTTGTGCTTCTGATTTCCTAAGCCTTTTCCCATTTAGAAACTAGTCTATGCCTCCTTTCTTCCTACCAAAGTACATCATCTCCCACTTCTTTGCCCACTCTCCTAGTCTGTCCAAGTCCTTCTGCAGCCCTCCTGCTTCCTCAATACAACCTGTCCCTTTACATATCTTTGTATCATCTGCAAACTTAGCAACAGTACCCTCAGTTCCTTCTTCCAGATCGTTAATCTATATTGTGAAAAGTTGTAGTCCCAACACCAACCCCTGAGGCACACCACTAGTCACCGGCTGCCATCCTGAAAAAGATCCCTTTATCCCCATTCTCTGCCTTCTGCCAGTCAGCCAATCCTCTATCCATGCAGTACTTATCTTTACCACTATGGATTCTTAACTTATTTAACAGCCTCCTACACAGCACCTTGTCAAATGCCTTCTGGAAATCTAAATAGATGAGGTCCACTGGTTCTCCTTTGTCTAACTCCCTTGTTACCTCCTCAAACAGATTTGTCAGTAATGACCTCCCCTTGACAAAGCCGTGCTGACTCAGTTCTATTTTATCATGCACTTCCAAGTACTCTGCACTCTCATCTTTGATAATGGACTCGCAAATCTTACCAATGACTTAAGTCAGGCTACCGGCCTGTAATTTCCCATTTCTGCCCCTCTTATTTCACCTGAGGAAGAAGCAGTGCTCCAAAAGCTAATGTTTGAAACAAACATGTTGGACTTTAACCTGGTGTTGTAAGACTTCTTACTGTGCTCACCCCAGTCCAACGCCGGCATCTCCACATCATGGCTACCATCGACACCGCAAACTGCCGGCTCAAAGTGGAGAGAATCTCCAGGAAAATCGCGCATATAGACACAGACATTAAGTTTCTACAAAGATGCAAGAAAGCAGACAAGATCCCGAAAGGGCTACAGATCACAAACCCACTCAAGTCAACCTACAACACAGATTATGCTGAGAGACTCTGCCATCGCACTTCTCTCACACTCCTCAACCACCTCGTACGCCAGCTCTACAGCAGACGACGCAACCTGGAAACCAAGATTATGGCCATATTCTCAACTTGCGCTCAGGACACAGCAGACCGCTGCGGAACACAGCCAAACATGAGACAACGATACTATGCCACCTATATGCACACCAAGAACAGGAAGCTTGAGAAACTCGGCATCACCACCAGCAGCACCAAGCCTCCCCCGGTATCACAGTAGAAAACAATACAGGGAAATCTATTGTCAACGTGCCGGATTACACCCTTCAACCAGACAAAATCGAAGTCTGCAGCAGAGGGCTCAATTTCTGCACCACCGCCAAAATGGACCCCGTTAGTCTCGTGGCGGACACGGAAGAATTAATCAGGCGAATGAGGCTCCGGGAATTCTTCCACAGACCCCAAGAGGCCAACAGCGAACCCAAGGAGACTACCAATAAACCGGAACAGCAGACCGAGAGATTTGCAGTGTGGCGTTGGACTGGGGTGAGCACAGTAAGAAGTCTTACAACACCAGGTTAACCGAGTCGAATTGGACCCCTCTGGAAGGCCGCTGCCCTAGACTCGACATGTATGCTCAAGCAGTCAGGAGTCGCATCAATGCCAGATTCATCAGTCTCATTCACAAGACAGGCCCGAACATCACCCAAGCACAACGCAATGCCATCTGCGTGCTCAAGACCAACCGCAACATCGTCATCAAACCAGCAGACAAAGGAGGGGCCACCGTCATACTGAACAGAACGGACTACTGGAAAGAAGTATACCGACAATTCAACAACCAGGAACACTATAGACAGTTACCCGCAGATCCGACCAAGGAACACATCCGCCAACTCAACAGACTGATCAAGAACTTGGATCCAGACCTACAGAGCACCCTACGTGCTCTCATCCCACGTACTCCCCGCATTGGCGATCTCTACTGCCTCCCGAAAATACACAAGGCCAACACGCCAGGCTGTCCTATCGTTTCAGGCAATGGGACCCTGTGTGAGAACCTCTCTGGCTACATTGAGGGCATCTTGAAACCCATCGTACAAGGTACGCCCAGCTTATGTCGCGACACGACGGACTTCCTACAGAAATTCAGCACCCATGGACCAGTTGAACCAGGAACATTCCTCGTCACAATGGTCGTCTCGGCACTCCACACCAGCATCCCCCATGACGACGGCATTGCTGCAACAGCCTCAGTACTCAACACCGACAACTGCCAATCTCCAGAAGCAATTCTGCAACTCATCCGCTTCATTCTGGATCACAACGTCTTCACCTTCGATGACAAGTTCTTCATCCAGATGCACGGAACAGCCATGGGGACCAAATGCGCACCTCAATACGCCAACATCTTCATGCACAGGTTTGAACAATACCTCCTCGCCGCACAGGGCCTTCAACTGACGTTAAACATCAGATACATCGATGACGTTTTTTTCCTTTAGACCCACGGCGAAGAATCACTGAAACGACTACACGATGACATCAATAAGTTCCATCCCACCATCATGGACTACTCTCCAAAATCAGTTGCATTCTTGGACACACTCGTCTCCATCAAGGACGGTCACCTCAGCACTTCACTTTACCGCAAGCCCACAGATAACCTCACGATGCTCCACTTCTCCAGCTTCCACCCTAAACACTTTAAAGAAGCCATCCCCTATGGACAAGCCCTCTGGAAACACAGGATCTGCTCAGACGAGGAGGAGCGTAACAGACATCTACAGACGCTGAAATATGCCCTCATACGAACGGGATATGGCGCTCGAGTCATCGATCGACAGTTCCAACGTGCCACAGCAAAAACCGCACCAGCCTCCTCAGAAGACAAACACAGGACACAACCGACAGAGTACACTTCGTCGTACAGTACTTTCCCGGAGCGGAGAAACTACGACATCATCTTCGCAGCCTCCAACACATCATCGATGAAGATGAACATCTTGCCAAGGTCATCCCCACACCCCCACTACTTGCCTTCAAACAACTGCGCAACCTCAAACAAACTATTGTTTGCAGCAAACTACCCAGCCTTCAGAACAGCGACCATGACACCACACAACCCTGCCATGGCAATCTCTGCAAGACGTGCCAGATCATCGACATGGATACCACCATTACACGCGGGAACACCACCCACCAGGTACGCGGTACATACTTGTGCGACTCTGCCAACATTGTCTACCTCATACGCTGCAGGAAAGGATGACCCGAAGCGTGGTACATTGGCGAGACCATGCAGACGCTGCGACAACAAATGAACGGACATCGCACGATGTTTGCACTGAGTGCTGAGCTTGTGGCATTTGAGTGCTACAGTGAGAGTTTGGTGACTGAGGGAGTTAGGTGAGGAGGGAGTAAGGTACTCCTTTCATTTAATTTCCTATATTTATCAAAGAGCGTGAAGGGAACCAGGAGTTTAGAGTACAGCTGACTGGGAGCAGAGCCGGAGGGCGGAGGTCCAGTTGGTCCACAGGGCAGCTAATTCTGTAAAGTAAGAGGGGATGGAGGCTAGGGCAGTTGCATGCTCCTCCTGTAGGATGTGGGTGGTGAGGGATACCACTGGTGTCCCCGCTGACTATACCTGCGGGAAGTGCACCCAACTCCAGCTCCTCAGAGACCGTGTTAAGGTACTGGAGCTGGAGCTGGATGAACTTCGGATCATCCGGGAGGCAGAGGGGGTCATAGAGAAGAGTTACAGGGAGGTAGCCACACCAAAGGTACTGGACAAGAGTAGCTGGGTTACAGTCAGGGGAAAGAAAACTAACAGGCAGACAGTGCAGGGATCCCTCGTGGCCATTCCCCTTCAAAACAAGTATACCGTTTTGGATGCTGTTGGGGGGGATGACCTACCGGGGGAAGGCCCCAGCGGCCAGGTCTCTGGCACTGAGTCTGGCTCTGGGGCTCAGAAGGGAAGGGGGGAGCATAGAAAAGCAATAGTAATAGGAGATTCAATGGTTAGGGGAATAGATAGGAGATTCTGTGGTCACGAGCGAGACTCCCGAAAGGTATGTTGCCTCCCGGGTGCCAGGGCCAGGGATGTCTCTGATCGTGTCTTCAGGATCCTGAAGGGGGAGGGGGAGCAGCCAGAAGTCGTGGTGCACATTGGTACCAACGATGTAGGTAGGAAAAAGGGTGTGGAGGTAATAAACAAGTTTAGGGAGTTAGGCTGGAAGTTAAGGGCCAGGACAGACAGAGTTGTCATCTCTGGTTTGTTGCCGGTGCCACGTGATAGCGAGGCTAGGAATAGGGAGAGAGTGCAGTTGAACACGTGGCTGCAGGAATGGTGTAGGAGGGAGGGCTTCAGGTATTTGGATAATTGGAGCGCATTCTGGGGAAGGTGGGACCTGTACAAGCAGGACGGGTTGCATCTGAACCAGAGGGGCACCAATATCCTGGGGGGGAGGTTTTCTAGTACTCTTCGGGAGGGTTTAAACTAATTTGGCAGGGGAATGGGAACCGGATCTGTAGTCCAGCAACTAAGGTAGACGATAGTCAGGACGCCAAAGCACGTAGTGATGCAGTGGGGAAGGTAACAATGACAAAGGAGAGTACTTGCAGGCAAGGAGATGGGTTGAAGTGTGTATACTTTAATGCAAGAAGCATCAGGAATAAGGTGGGTGAACTTAAGGCATGGATCGGTACTTGGGACTACGATGTGGTGGCCATCACGGAAACTTGGATAGAAGAGGGCCAGAAATGGTTGTTGGAGGTCCCTGGTTATAGATGTGTCAACAAGATTAGGGAGGGTGGTAAAAGAGGTGGGGGGGTGGCATTGTTAATTAGAGATAGTATAACAGCTGCAGAAAGGCAGTTCGAGGGGGATCTGCCTACTGAGGTAATATGGGTTGAAGTTAGAAATAGGAAAGGAGCAGTCACCTTGTTGGGAGTGTTCTATAGGCCCCCCCAATAGCAGCAGAGATGTGGAGGAACAGATTGGGAAACAGATTCTGGAAAGGTGCAGAAGTCACAGGGTAGTAGTCATGGGCGACTTCAACTTCCCAAACATTGAGTGGAAACTCTTTAGATCAAATAGTTTGGATGGGGTAGTGTTTGTGCAGTGTGTCCAGGAAGCTTTTCTAACACAGTATGTAGATTGTCCGACCAGAGGGGAGGCCATATTGGATTTAGTACTTGGTAATGAACCAGGGCAGGTGATAGATTTGTTAGTGGGGGAGCATTTTGGAGGTAGTGACCACAATTCTGTGACTTTCACTTTAGTAATGGAGAGGGATAGGTGCGAGCAACAGGGCAAGGTTTATAATTGGGGGAAGGGTAAATACAATGCTGTCAGACAAGAATTGAAGTGCAGAAGTTGGGAACATAGGCTGTCAGGGAAGGACACAAGTGAAATGTGGAACTTGTTCAAGGATCAGGTACTGCGTGTCTTTGATATGTATGTCCCTGTCAGGCAGGGAAGAGATGGTCGAGTGAGGGAACCATGGTTGACAAGAGAGGTTGAATGTCTTGTTAAGAGGAAGAAGGAGACTTATGTAAGGCTGAAGAAACAAGGTTCAGACAGTGCGCTGGAGGGATACAAGATAGCCAGGAGGGAACTGAAGAAAGGGATTAGGAGAGCTAAGAGAGGGCATGAAAAATCTTTGGCGGGTAGGATCAAGGAAAACCCCAAGGCCTTTTACACATACGTGAGAAATATGAGAATGACTAGAGTGAGAGTAGGTCCGATTAAGGACAGTAGCGGGAGATTGTGTATTGAGTCTGAAGAGATAGGAGAGGTCTTGAACAAGTATTTTTCTTCAGTATTTACAAATGAGAGGGGCCATATTGTTGGAGAGGACAGCGTGAAGCAGACTGATAAGCTTGAGGAGATACTTGTCAGGAAGGAAGATGTGTTGCGCGTTTTGAAAAACTTGAGGATAGACAAGTCCCCCGGGCCTGACGGGATATATCCAAGGATTCTATGGGAAGCAAGAAATGAAATTGCAGAGCCGTTGGCAATGATCTTTTCGTCCTCGCTGTCAACAGGGGTGGTACCAGAGGATTGGAGAGTGGCGAATGTCGTGCCCCTGTTCAAAAAAGGGAATAGGGATAACCCTGGGAATTACAGGCCAGTTAGTCTTACTTCGGTGGTAGGCAAAGTAATGGAAAGGGTACTGAGGGATAGGATTTCTGAGCATCTGGAAAGGCATTGCTTGATTAGGGATAGTCAGCACGGATTTGTGAGGGGTAGGTCTTGCCTTACAAGTCTTATTGAATTCTTTGAGGAGGTGACCAAGCATGTGGATGAAGGTAAAGCAGTGGATGTAGTGTACATGGATTTTAGTAAGGCATTTGATAAGGTTCCCCATGGTAGGCTTATGCAGAAAGTAAGGAGGCATGGGATAGTGGGAAATTTGGCCAGTTGGATAACAAACTGGCTAACCGATAGAAGACAGAGAGTTGTGGTGGATGGCAAATATTCAGCCTGGAGCCCAGTTATCAGTGGCGTACCGCAGGGATCAGTTCTGGGTCCTCTGCTGTTTGTGATTTTCATTAACGACTTGGATGAGGGAGTTGAAG
This sequence comes from Scyliorhinus canicula, assembly GCF_902713615.1. Taxonomy (NCBI): domain Eukaryota; kingdom Metazoa; phylum Chordata; class Chondrichthyes; order Carcharhiniformes; family Scyliorhinidae; genus Scyliorhinus; species Scyliorhinus canicula. The sequence goes on along the minus strand of NC_052154.1, from coordinate 33,109,994 downwards.
GGTGGGTCAGTAAATTTGCAGATGATACGAAGATTGGTGGAGTTGTGGATAGTGAGGAGGGCTGTTGTCGGCTTCAAAGAGACATAGATAGAATGCAGAGCTGGGCTGAGAAGTGGCAGATGGAGTTTAACCCTGACAAGTGTGAGGTTGTCCATTTTGGAAGGACAAATCTGAATGCGGAATACAGGGTTAATGGTAGGGTTTTTGGCAATGTGGAGGAGCAGAGAGATCTTGGGGTCTATGTTCATTGTTCTTTGAAAGTTGCCACTCAAGTGGATAGAGCTGTGAAGAAGGCCTATGGTGTGCTAGCGTTCATTAGCAGAGGGATTGAATTTAAGAGCCGTGAGGTGATGATGCAGCTGTACAAAACCTTGGTCAGGCCACATTTGGAGTACTGTGTGCAGTTCTGGTCACCTCATTTTAGGAAGGATGTGGAAGCTTTGGAAAAGGTGCAAAGGAGATTTACCAGGATGTTGCCTGGAATGGAGAGTAGGTCATACGAGGAAAGATTGAGGGTGCTAGGCCTTTTCTCATTAGAACGGAGAAGGATGAGGGGTGACTTGATAGAGGTTTATAAGATGATCAGGGGAATAGATATAGTAGACAGTCAGAGACTTTTTCCCCGGGTGGAACACACCATTACAAGGGGACATAAATTTAAGATAAATGGTGGAAGATATAGAGGGGATGTCAGAGGTAGGTTCTTTACCCAGAGAGTAGTGGGGGCATGGAATGCACTGCCTGTGGTAGTAGTTGAGTCGGAAAATTTATGGACCTTCAAGCGGCTATTGGATAGGTACTTGGATTAGGGTAGAATAAGGGAGTGTAGGTTAACTTCTTAAGGGCAGCACGGTAGCATTGTGGATAGCACAATTGCTTCACAGCTCCAGGGTCCCAAGTTCGATTTCGACTTGGGTCACTGTCTGTGTGGAGTCTGCACATCCTCCCCGTGACTGCGTGGGTTTCCTCCGGGTACTCCGGTTTCCTCCCACAGTCCAAAGATGTGCAGGTTGGGTGGATTGGCCATGACAAATTGTCCAAAATTCTATGATTAACCTAGGACAAAAGTTCGGCGCAACATCGTGGGCCGAAGGGCCTGTTCTGTGCTGTATTTCTCTATCTCTAATCACCAGGCAGGAATGTTCCCTTCCAGTCAGGGAACACTTCAGCAGTCAAGGGCATTCAGCCTCTGATCTCCGGGTAAGCGTTCTCCAAGGAGGCCTTCAGGACGCGCGACAACGCAGAATCGTGAGCAGAAACTTGTAGCCAAGTTCCGCACACATGAGTGCGGCCTCAACCGTGACCTGGGATTCATGTCGCATTACATTCATCCCCCACCATCTGGCCTGGGCTTGCGAAATCCTACCAACTGTCCTGGCTTGTCACACCTCTTTAACCTAGGGTTACCCCTATCTCTGGATCTGTAAAGATTCAATTACCTGCTAATGTTCGCATTCTAAGCATTGTCTGGCATCTTTGAATTTGTCTATATATATATGTTTCTGGAACATACCTCTTCTTTCACCTGAGGAAGGAGCAGTGCTCCGAAAGCTAGTGTTTGAAACAAACATGTTGGACTTTAACCTGGTGTTGTAAGACTTCTTACTGTCTTCGCCTCTTAAACAGGGGTGTTCCAGTAGTCATTTTCCAATCTTCTGGAACCCTGCCTGCCTCCAATGATTCCTGAAAGATCACTACCAATGCCTTCACAATCTCCTCCGTGATCTCCTTTATAACCCTGGATGTAATCCAGGTGATTTATCTTTCAGTTACCCCAGAACCATCTTCTGAAGTTCTGGTATCCCACTGGTGTCTTTCACCGTGAAGACTATTCAGTTCCTCTGCCATTTCTTTGTTTCCAATTACAACTTCTCCAACCTAATTTTTCCAGTGGTCCAATATCTATTCTTGCCTTTCTCATCTCTTGTATATTGAAAAAAATTCTTGCTTTTATATTACTAGCTTGTTTACACACTATATATTTCCAAGTCAGGATGGCGAATGACTTGGAGGGGGACCTCCAGGTGGTGGTTATCCCAGCTATCTGCTGTTCCTGTCCTTCTAGACAGTAGTGATGGTGGGATTGGATGGTGCTGCCTAAGGAGCCTAGGTGAATTCCTGCAGTGCACCTTGTAGGTGGTACACACGACTGCTACTGTACATTGGTGATGGACGGAGTGAATGTTTATGAAAGGGGTGCCAATTAAATGGGCTGCTTTGTCCTGGTTGGTGTTGAGCTTCTAATGTTGTTGGAGCTGCATTCATCCAGGCAAGTGGAGAGTATTCCATCACACTCCTGACTTGTGCCTTTGTAGATGGTGGACAGGACTTTAAGAATCGGGTGGTGAGGGTTCCAAGCCTCTGACATGCTCTTGTAGCCACAGTATTAATATGGCTCGACCAGTTCAGTTTCTGGTCAATTGTAACCCTCAAGGTTTTGATGGTGGCAGATTCAATGATTGAAATGCCATTGAATGTCATGGGGGCGATGGCTAGATTAAATTTTGTTGGAGATGGCCATTGACTGGCACTTGTGTCACATGAATATTACTTTCCACTTGTCAGCCCAAGTCTGGATATTGTTCAGGTCTTGTTATATTTGGGCATGTACTACTTCAGTATCTGTGGAGTCGCGGATCATTGTGCAGTCATCCCGGAACATTCCCATTTCTGACCTGATGATGGAAGGAAGGTCATTGATGAAGCAGCTGAAGATGGTTGGGCCTAGAACACTACCGCGAGGAACTCCGTCTTGGAACTGAGATATTTGACCTCCAACCAGCACAATCCAATCTCCCTTTGTGCTAGGTATGACTCCAACCAGTGGAAGGTTTTCTCTGATTCCCATTGACTCGTTTTGCTAGGGGTCTTTGATGCCATTTATGAATGTTTGTATAACAATTAGTTTTATATAGCGCTACATTGTAGTTACAGCGCAGAAATAGGCCCAAAGCCCAACTGGTCTATCCTGTTATTTATACTCCACACAAGCCTCCTCCCACTCTACTTCATTTAACTATATCCATATGTTTGTTTCTCCTTCATAATTTGCCTTATTTAGGAAGAAAAAAAATCTACCTAATGCCTTTCACTACGAATTAAGTATTTTTGAAAAGTAGTCTTTGTTGTAGTAGGAAATATAGCTGCCAATTTGCAGACACGAAGCTCCCACAAACCACTGTGTGGATCGGTCTTTCAGTGTCACTGGGTCAAAATCCTGGAAATCAGTTCGTAATAGCACTTTGATAGCATCGCACTCCTCAAGGACACAATTGCCTATGTGCCAGATAGGGATAGACACCTGCCTTATTAGCCTGGACCAGGAAAAGACCTTTGACACAGTGTTGCACAACTACATGATGGATGTGCTTTCCAAAATGGGGCTTGGGGAGGGAATCTTCAGTTGAATCCAACTGCTCTTGTCATGTGAGAGTATGTTTAAGAAATGGGTGTTTAAAAAATGTACCTTTAAGAAATGGGTTTTATCAGTGATGTCAGAGGGTGGGTGGAGCCGGGCTGTCTGTCAGCTTTTTACTTTTGTTTTAGGCTGTTTGCTGCAGGGTGTGTTTTAGTTTTGTTTTCAGTGCTGGAGCTGAAGCCAGACCAAGCAGGTGTACTGCTGTTCTCTCTGCCATCAAAAGACTATCTCTTGATCATTTGGTGAATTCAGAATTATACATTTTCTCAGTAGTGAATATAAACCTAATGTGCTTCTGTTAAAAGGTGTTTCTTTTGTCTTCTGGATGTTGTTTGGGAAGTTATTAAGGATTACTTATGTTGTATTCTTTGGGGTTGTATTTGAATTGATGGTTGCTAAGATGTTCACTGTTTTAAAAAGGGGAACTTGAGTTCATAGAATAAACATTGTTTTGCTTTCAAAAATATTTTTCTATTTCTGCTGTACCACACCTGTAGAGTGGGCTATGTGCTTCCCATACCACAATCTATTAAAAGATGTGGGTCAGGTGAACTCCATGATGCACTTTGGGGGTTCTCTAAACCCTGGCCCATAACACTCTTCACAAACCACAGTAGTGCAGTTTCAATCAATGGGTGGATATCGGAAAGCTTTCCGATAAATCTGGAGTCAGGCAGGGTTTCCTGTCCTTTGCCCTGTCTGCGTGTTGCATAGACCTTGTTGCTGAGTCCATTTGGAAGGATTCAGGCCAGGCATCAGAGGGGTGATGATCCTGACAGCAGTGATATGGAGGTCAAAACTTTCCTATACATGAAAGACTTGGCCTTCTGCCCAGATCTGCTATTGGTGCACAAATTGATGTGCATCTACGACCAGACCCAACTGGCCTCGGAAACTAAGCTAAATCGTAGCAAACAGTGAGTCCATGGTCTTTGGGAACTAGGCCAACCGATTCTTTGCCCCGTTCACTTTTCGGTCAAGACTATGAGAATGCTGAGCATATGGTTCAGAGAGGCTGGGGCATGTACCAAAAACCAGAAGGTACACTGCCAAGGTGGGGCAGAAATTTGGCATGTGGGAGCAACGCTCTCTCCATTAGTGGTAAGAAGCTGGTTATCAGGTGTGAGGGGCTCTGTGTTGCTGTATATAGCACAGGTGTGGCCCATACCCTGATCACCCAAGCCATCTACTTTATCTGGAGGCCAAAGATGGATTGTGCCTGCAGAGACACCATATACAAAGCTCTGGATGGAGTGGGGAAAAATACCCAATGTCTCCCTCATCCTGATGGGACAACTTTGTGTGCAGCTTTATCAAGCAATGCAAAGAGCCTCAGTATGCAAACATCAAGTGTCACTATGTGGTGAAGTTCTAACTGTCCTTGGTGTTGTGAATGATGGGTTTGGCCAATTACCATGAACACACCAAATAGGTGGACTGTGCCACCTGTCCCTCATGGAAAGGTTTTCTGCAAAAACAACACCTTTGAGCCCCAAGTCCATCAAGCAGCGGTCTGCACGTAACATCCAAGACCCCGTGGGGGGAAAAAGGTGATGATGAATCCTGTCAGATGGTTCCCTGAGCAGACTGTCAAAGTTATTTAGCAGAATGTCTCTTTACCAGAACTTTCAAACAAGGACCAAGATGTAGCTTGGCTGATGGTGAGAAGGGCACACCCTGTCCACAAGACATGGGAGCAGGATTCAGCCATTCATCCCCCATTCTCCTATCTTATCTCCATAACCCTTGATCTCCTTATTAATCAAGAAATTTGCTTATTAATCAAGAAGACCAGATTTGTGCTCGAGGTGCTGTTACCTACAGAGTTACAGACCAAGAGCTGGAAGGTGGAATTAGACAGAATAGTTATGTCAGATTGTTCATGCACACCCTGTACCACTATGGGCTGTCCTCGAGGTTGCGGCGGTGAGCAAGGAACCATTGCACACCTATCGTTGGAATGTGCCTTTACAAATGATGTACGGAAAAACTGCAGCAGTTTTTATGGAGGTTTATCGCATACAGCTCCAAGATGCTGCCCTCTATGGGCTGTTCCCAGGGACAGTGCACCAAAACAAATATCAACTGCTGCTCGAGGCTCAATAACTTGATTAAAGATGTTCTTTCGCCTCCCAGTGCAAACAGCTGTCCTCAACCAAGTGTTGCAGATGGGTGCATTCCAAAGGCCAGGACACATGCTGAGGGACGCACTAAAGATCAGGAAAGCTTCTGCGAACACAATGGGGAAAGAACCCTGTCTAATTAATGCCTTTCAGCAGGCATAGTACACCAAGGGCGCTGGTAACCACATTGAACGCCTCGGACTGTATGCTTGGCATTGAATATATATAAGTTGGATTTGGATTTGTTTATTGTCACATGTACCGAGGTACAGTTTTTAAAAATGAACATTTTATTGAGGGATTTTTTGGTATTATAACAACAACACAATAAACAATTACATGAAACTATAAATGTAGTGCAAAAGCCGTCTCCCTCCCTTACAGGTCCCACCTTTATTAACCCCTGACTCTAAGCTAAACTAACCCCCTCACCTTCTGCTGACGATTAATTTTCCACAAAGAAGTTGACAACCGGTTGCCACCTCTGGGCGAACTCAAACAGTGACCCTCTCAAGGCGAACTTGATTTTCTCCGGAGAAAGTCATGTCCGATAGCCAGGTCTCCGACTTTAGGGGCTTTGAGTCCCTCCAAGCTAATCGTCTCCGAACTACCAGGGAAGCAAAGGCTAGAACGTCTGCCTCTTTCTCTTCCTGGATTCCTGGGTCTTCCGACACTGCGAAAATCGCTACCTCTAGACTCAGCGCCACCCTTGTCTTTAACACCGTGGACATGACATCTGCAAACCCCTGCCAAAATCCCTTAAGCTTCGGACATGCCCAGAACATCTGGACATGGTTCGCTGGTCCTCCTGCACATTTTGCACACCTGTATTCCACCCCAAAGAATCTGCTCATCCGGGCCACTGTCATGTGAGCCCGGTGAACGATGTTAATCTGTATCAGACTGAGGCTGACACATGATGTGGACGCGTTGGCTCTACTCAACACGTCCGCCCATAAACCATCCTCTATCTCTCGTCCCAGCTCCTCCTCCCACTTGCGCTGTGGTCTACGACTCCTCTGACCCCCTTAAGTTCCTTCTAAATGTCTGAGACGCTCCATTCTCCTACCCACCCTCTGGAAACTACCATGTCCTGAATCCCCCTTAGCGGTAGGAGCAGGAAGGTTGACACCTGTTTACGTAGGAAGTCCTGCACCTGCAGATACCTGAATTTGTTTCCCCTCGCCAACCCAAACTTCTTCTCCAGCGCCCTCATACTCTGAAAGCACCCCTCTATAAACATATCCCCCATCCTCTCAATCCCTGCTCTCCGCCATATCCTGAACTCCCCCATCCATAATTCCCGGGGCAAACCGGTGATTCTTACAGATTGGGGACCAGATCCATTACTGAGGTATAGTTAAAAGCATTGTTCTGTGTTCAAATCCAACAGATCATTCGTACGTGAAAAAAAATACGAAGGTCAAACATAAAATGCAAAATGTACATACATAAACACAGGCATTGGGTGAAGCATACAGGAGTGTGTACAACTCACTAGAGAAAATGGTGGCACAATAGCACAGTGGTTAGCACTGTTGCTTCATAGCACCAGGGTCACAGGTTCGAATCCCTGCTAGGTCACTGTCTGTGCGGAGTCTGCACGTTCTTCCTGTGTCTGCGTGGGTTTTCTCCAGGTGCTCCGGTTTCCTCCCACAGTCCAAAGATGTGCAGGTTAGGTGGATTGGCCATGATAAATTGACCTTCATGACCAAAAAAGGTTAGGAGGGGTTATTGGGTTACGGGGATATGGTGGAAATGAGGGCTTAAGTGGGTTGGTATAGAATCGATGGGCTGAATGGCCTCCTTCAGCACTATGTTCTATGTTCAGGGACCCGGGTTCGATTCACGGCTTGGGTCACTGTCTATGCACAGTCTGCACATTCTCCCTGTTTCTACATAGGTTTCCTTCGGGGGCTCTGGTTTTCTCCAAGTCCCGAAAGACGTGCTGGGAGGTGAATTGGTCTTTCTAAATTCTCCCTTGGTGCACCTGAACAGATGCTGTACATAGTGTGGCGACTAGGGGATTTTCACAGTAACAATTGCAGTAAGCCTACTTGTGACACTAATAAAGATTATTCTTATTATGCATGAAGAGAGCAGATCAGTGCATAAGTCTGGTAACAGCGGGGATGAAGCAGTTTTTGAACCTGTTGGTGCGTGTTCTCAGACGTTTGTATCTCCTGCCCTGTGGAAGTAGTTGGAAGCCGGGTGGGAATATAAGCCCGGTAATAAAAGGATTTGTATTGAGGCACCTCAGAGTTCAATCTACCCTTATGGAGAAAAGTTGAATATTATTGCACTTTCCGTAATGACCCTATTGGAATGTTTTGGAATGTTGTTTTAGCTGAGAGGGAGGGGGAGCTGAGAGGGAGAGGGAGGGGGAGCTGAGAGGGAGAGGGAGGGGGAGCTGAGAGGGAGAGGGAGGGGGAGCTGAGAGGGAGAGGGAGGGGGAGCTGAGAGGGAGAGGGAGAGGGAGGGGGAGCTGAGAGGGAGAGGGAGAGGGAGGGGGAGCTGAGAGGGAGAGGGAGGGGGAGCTGAGAGGGAGAGGGAGGGGGAGCTGAGAGGGAGAGGACAGAGGGAGGGGGCTGCGGCGGGAGAGGGAGGGGGAGTCGGAGCGGGAGAGGGAGGGGGCTCTGATGAGGGATAAGGGGGGGGAGATGAGATGGATGAGGGAGGGGGAGCTGGAGGGAGGAGGGAGTGGGAGCTGAGAGGGAGAGGGAGGGGGAGCTGAGAGGGAGAGGGAGGGGGAGCTGAGAGGAGAAGGGGGGGGAGAGCTGGAGGGGAGGGAGTGGGGAGCTGAGAGGGAGTAGGGAGGGGGGGGCTGAGAGGGAGAGGGAGGGGGGGCTGAGAGGGAGAGGGGGCGCTGAGAGGGAGAGGGAGGGGGAGCTGGAGAGGGAGAAGGGAGGGGGAGCTGAGAGGGAGAGGGAGGGGGACTGAGAGGAGAGGGGAGGTGGCTGAGAGGGAGAGGGAGAGGGAGGGGGAGGAGAGAGGGAGGGGGAGGATATTATTTTATGCGGCAGCTACATTGAAAAAAACTAACAATATAGTTCAGCCGCCTTTGAAAAGACAGGTGATTAGCAAGCAGCGATGACTCACCGAGTCTCCCTTTCCACAGAAACATTTAGCTGGAGGGAGGGGGCAGCGGGTGTGTGGAAAGCGATGGACTTCGACATCGTCATCCCGCAGCTCGGAGGCTTCGGTCGGTACCACAAGCGGCTGGCGGTGGCCGCCTGCCTGCCCAACCTGCTGCTGGCTTTCAGCTCCTTCAGCGACGTCTTCCTCAGCCTGACGCCGGGCCACCACTGCCGGCCCGACCCGCAGCTCCTGCCCCTCGCCCTCAGAAACCTGTCGGGTGACCCGCTGCTCAACTACAGCCTGCCGCTGCAAAGCGGCGGCGACGGCGAGCAGGAGGGGAAGGCGCTTCCTCCCGCCGCCTATAGCCGCTGCCGCCTCCACCGATATCCGTTAGCGGGCGGCGCGAGGCAGCCGCTGCCCAACGGCACTGTCGCGTGCACCCGGGGCTGGCAGTTCGAAGCGCGCGGCGGCGGCGGCGGCCTCCACAACAACATCGTCAGCCAGGTGAGCCTGCCGCCGCCTCAAAACATTCAAACCGCCCGTGCCCAACCCTCCGGCCAGTGCCTGTGCTTTCGAACCACTTTAAAATATTGCCCGATTCTATAGAATTGAGCTGCTTCTCGGAAGAGGTGCACGAGTTTTTGTTCCTATTCTACCCTGCATTATCGTTCCAGCGTGTGTGTTAAAAAAAATAAAATAAGTTTGAGGTAACTGATGGGTGGACGCGCGCGAAGGGAAGGTGGATTCACGGAGGTTTTTTATTTCCTCCGTCGCCCGGGATTCTTGTAGCTGGGTGCTCGCTGGTCCAGTCGAGAACCAATGCCGACTCGGCGGACCGAATGGCTTTCTTCCCCGTGCGCTCTAACAAGATTCACGGTGCGTGTTGTTGGTCCGATTGCGGCAACTCCTTTGATCAAAGTCGTGCGAATGGCCTCCAACTTTTTTTGAAACTCAAAATAACCCCCCCCCCTCCTAGTTTTGGCTGGATGAACAGCCTCTCCGTAGACTACTTTCTGGACACAATATAATTTAACTTCATTTTCTAATAATGTTGACATATTCTAATTATGTCGACATATGTTTTTTTCCCGATAACGTTGCAAGTTATTGGCATGAAAACAATCACTTTGCGAAACTCCTGATCAGCCCGGGTGTTGGCTTTTTAATGCACTACGTTTCATTCGGAGTTTGAACTAATTTGAATACGTCAATCGAAAGTTTAACTTAATGCAATAATGCTTGTTTATCCTAGTGCAAAGATTTATACTCAATTTGCGCTCAATACTTCACTCTTAAAGCTGGGATGCTTAGGCTTCGGTAGTACATAGCATGTAAACACGGTCATTCGGGTCAATCATTTGTATTTGCATTTATTCACTTGCTGATCGACATGTCCAACGTTTGAGTTTTGTGAGTTTGCAAATCCTATACTTGTATGTAAATCATGAAACCGGATATGAGGATCCTAGTTGTTACCTTCAGCTTGATTTATATGCAAAATAATTGCAACTTTGAATTACACTGCGTTAACTGCTTGCGGGGCGGCTCAGTGGTTAGCCCTGCTGCTTCACAGCGCAAGCCACCTGGGTTCAATTCCGGCCTGCCCTGACTGTGTGGAGTTTACACGTTCTGCCTGGGTTTCCTCCTGGTGCTAGTTTCCTCCCACAGTCCAAAGCTGTTAAATTGCCCCATAAGTGTCACAAAGATGCAGGTTAGGAGGGGTTACAGGGGGAGAGGTGAGGAAGTGGGCCGAGATAGGGTGCTCTTTCAGAGGGACAGTGCAGACTCAATGGGCGAAATGGCCTCCTGCACGGTAGGAATTCTATGGTTTAATATGTATGCGGACATTTAGCCCACCGTATCATAGAACATAGAACAGTACAGCACAGAACAGGCCCTTCGGCCCTCAATGTTGTGCCGAGCCATGATCACCCTACTCAAACCCACGTATCCACCCTATACCCGTAACCCAACAACACCCCCCTTAACCTTACTTAACCTAAGTATCCTTCAGCAACACAAAAATCCAGGTTAGGGGCAGCAGGGTAGCATGGTGGTTAGCATAAATGCTTCACAGCTCCAGGGTCCCAGGTTCGATTCCCAGCTGGGTCACTGTCTGTGTGGAGTCTGCACGTCCTCCCCCTGTGTGTGTGGGTTTCCTCCGGGTGCTCCGGTTTCCTCCCACAGTCCAAAGATGTGCGGGTTAGGTGGATTGGCCATGCTAAATTGCCCGTAGTGTCCTAATAAAAGTAAGGTTAAGGGGGGGGGGGGGTTGTTGGGTTACGGGTATAGGGTGGATACGTGGGTTTGAGTGGGGTGATCATGGCTCGGCACAACATTGAGGGCCGAAGGGCCTGTTCTGTGCTGTACTGTTCTATGTTCTATGTTCTAAAACCACTTCCCAGCTCTTGGTCTGTGACCTTGGTTATGGCATTTAAGTACATGTTTTTAAATGATGATGGAATTTTCTGTCTTTCGGTGAATCTGTACTTTCAATGAATTTCAGATCCTGAATGCCCTCCAGGTGAAAAAAAATCCTCTTTAATTCTAGCCTAATCCTTCTGCCAGTTAGTTTAAATCTCTGTCCCCTGGCTACTGATCTCTTTGCTAAATGAAATAGGCACTTTTCCATCCACGCAATCGAGGCATATCATAATTTTATACATCTCATTTGACTGGGTGTGGTTGCTCTATCAGGCACCAGTAGCGGGCATGCGTACAAACTGGCTGAGATTGGGGTATTTCAAACTACACCGAGGAACTTTTTTTTGTCCATCTGACCAGTCCATTGATATCATCTTGCAGCCCATCCCTCTTCCTTACCATCAACCACGCCCAATTTTTGTAGCATAATGCAAATTTTTTGTGTAATGCTCCTACTTTCAAATCTAAATCATTGATTTATATTGATATTTATTGTCACATGTACTGAAGTATGGTGAAAATTATTTATCTGTGGCCTAGAGCAGGTACACAGTATGTACATAGTAGACAAAATAATAATCAACAGAATACATTGACAAATGGTACTTCAACAAATAGTGATTGGAGAGCAGCAGAGGGCATCATGCATAGTGTTCTTGCAGAGAACAGATCAGTCCGAGGGAGAGTTGTGAAAAGCAAACAACCTAATGCTGAGTTCTGCAGAACCTCAGTGGAAACTATCTAAAAACACCAGTCAACCTTTACCCTTGCTTCCTGTCACTGAACTACTTTTGATCCAACTTGTTACTTGCCCTTGAGTCCAATGAATGTCCAATTTTCTGATCAGTTTGTCCTTTTGGGATCTTGTCAAAAGACTTGCTAAAATTCATGCTGACTACGTCAAAGCAGCTATAGCGCCTCTATAGAGATACCTAGGAAGATCAGTCAAGTTAGTCTGAGGTGGCCTACCCTGAACAAAACCATGAAGAATTCCCCTAAATAATTGATGGCTTTCTAAGTCAGTGGTTCTCAAATATTTTGGGCGAAGGGCCTCTTTTCAAATGGATTAGTAATCATCATTGGAACACCTAAAGGACAGAAGGAATATATTAGAAGAAACAAGAGTGGATATAAAGTGGATGATGCCACGCTGAAACAAATAGATACATTTGTTTACTTAGGACAAATAACAGAAGACAATAAATGCAATGCCAAAATCAGAAGGGAGATAGAGATAGAAGTTATTTTGGAAGCTGAAGGATGTGTTGGCAAGAAACCCAAGTTTGTAACACGTAAAAAAATTCTGCATACTACATTCGATCCACTTGCCTGTATGCCTCCGAAATCTAGACAATAAATAAAGATCTGTGGATGAAAATAGAGGCCTTTAAAATGTGCATGATAAGATGCATTGTTTAAAATACAGATAATACAAATGAAGAGGTGGTTGAAAACACACAAGTAAAAAGAATGCTAAAAATTGACATCCAGAAACAAAAATGTCAGTGTTTTGATCAGAGCTGAAAAGCTACAGAGATCTCTGCTAGAGAGTAAAATAGAGGGCAGCAGAAAGAGGGATTGACCTAGACAGAGTTGAATGATGGACTTTAGAGAGTGGTTGCAAATAGGTTCCAGTGAATCTGTGAGGATGGTGCAAGACAGACAAATATGAACTACCTACCATGACAGCCGATCTGGTACGAGCAACTACAAACAGAGAGAGAGCATTGTTGCCTACAGCGCTTAGGACACGGGTTTGAATCCCGGCCCTGGGTCACTGTCCGTGTGGAGTTTGCACATTCTCCCTGTGTCTGCGTGGGTTTCGCCCCCACAGCCGAAAAGATGTGCAGGATAGGTCGATTGGCCATGCTAAATTGCCCTTTAATTAGAAAAAATAATTGGGTTATCTAAATTTATATTTAAAAAAAAGAGAGAGAATAATCATGAACCCAGCTCCATCATAATTATATAAATATGGAAAGTGTTGGGTGTGAAGAGTGTTTCAATGGCACTTTTAAGAAAACTGATATTTACTCCAATGAACCTCGGCACAAGCTGAACTAACAACTCATCTTTTGATTGGGCAATTTACAGGCTTCTGGACTCAAAATTGAGTTCCAACAATTCAGACCCATAATCACATCCTGTTTCTAGATACACTCTTAATTTCTGTGTGCAAATCCGTGCTTAACAACACAAACCAAACCACTACTTTCCAGCCCCCAACTCGACCAATCATCCACATCCCCCCCCCCCCCCCCCCCCAGTTTCATTGTTGTAGCCAGGATCGGAATTCCCACCTGAAAGTGTACAAAAAGCTAAGGACGCAATAATCTCCATAGTCAGCAGGGTTGCTGCTGATCGGAAGATCTAGCCAAATGACTCCCATCCTCTTGCCCCCCACCCTATCACAGACCTTCCCTTTTGTTTTTATTTAACACGCTCCTCCATTTAACCTCTTTAAAAGCTATTGCATTTCTAATTTTTCACAGTCTGATGAAAAATAACAACTTGAAGCATTAACTGTCTGTTTCTCTCCATAGATGCTGCCAGTCCCACTGAGTATTTCCAGCATTTTCTGTTTTTATTTACTTAACTATAAGTTAGATGGGTGTGCCTGGTTCTCACTGTCGATTATGATCAAGCCTTGCAGAAATCAGGAGCATAGAAAAAATATCCTGGGAGCAGGGGAAGAGCAGAAGCAATGGTAAGCAAGCCACAGAAAGCAGTTGCGTGAAGTCATCAAAAACAGGGAGAGAAAAAGAGCAGAGCAGGAACATAAGGATATGCTTCTGACCGCTGATCACATGCTTACTCTTGACTACAACGATAGGAAGTTAACCCTGTATCGGAACACCCTGGAAGGTGACCCTTGTGCTGCTGTTTTCTCTGTACTCTTTTCTATAATCTCATCTGAAAACTGTTGTGACCAGGAATGTAGAACTGCCAATCCTGCCTGCCTTTTAAGCCATGTTTCAGTAGCTATGATATAGTTCCAGGTGTAAATGTAAAATTAATAGTCCCAGATGACCATAGGCTGCTTTTCCCTTGATAGGGTGAGCTGACTGGTGGTAATTGAACCTGAGGATCACAACATCTCCAGTGAGGGGAAAATTTCAGAAGGCAAGGCCTTCATGAATAACCTCAGCCCATACAGGGATTGAACCTGTGATTTGGTCTTGTCTCATGAACCAGCTGTCCAGCCAACTGAGCTAAACTGGCTATGCGTGTGCTCTGCTCATCTGCCTTATTCACTAGATTCCTTGCATTGAAGTATGTGCCATTAATCACTGAATTACTTCTTTGTTGTTTATTTTTTCAGCTTTGATTCTGCTGTCTTCTATAGTTGCTTATAATTTTCTGCTTTCCATTGTCAGCTTTACATCTCTCCCTTCTGAATCTACACTCAAATTCCCATCCCTTCTGAATCTACACTCCGATTCCTATCCCCCACCAGATTACTTTGACTCCTCCAAAGGTTATAGCAAACTTTTCCTTGCTACAGTATTGGTACTGGCACTGTTGGAGTGCAACCTGTCCAGGCCCAACCTGCCCAATTTCTCTTGCCATCAACAGCAACCCACACTTGCATAGAACCTTTAATATAAAGAAGCACCCCAAGACATTACACATAGATAAAAAAAGAACTGTCTGATTAGAAGGGGAAAATTAGATTTAAGAGAGGTGGAGAGAAAGACTGTCTAAGGGGGGTGAACAGTTCATTGGAAAAGGGCATTGTCAACCTCTGCTGCCAATGCTGGAGGAGTGAATGCACTCGTGGCCTGAGTGATATAGACAGAATATTTGCTAGCGGGTATATAGCATCAGAGGATGTAGCAGAAATAGCCTGGGTTGTGGCATTGTAGCGAGGGTGAAGATTTCATTTGGTGTTCAATAGGAAGATACTGTAATTTACTGAGATTAGGAATCATGGACGCTAGCAAAGCTTGATGTGGACAGGAAACATGCAAGCAGATTCTCAATAATTTGGAGGATGAGAGACCAGCAAATTGGAATATTGAGGTTGTTAATCCTGGAGATGATAAACTTGTTAAATAAATTAATGTGTTTTGGCATTGGATGGGGCTTGGGATTTAAAGCTTAGTTCTGAGTCAAATAGGATACCAAACTCGTAACTTTTAGCTCAAGTATTGGGAAAGAAATCTATGATGAGGGCTGGCCAGAACAATGCTTTTGTTGTCTCAGTTTTAATTTGGACAAGATTGTGACTTGTCCCTAATTTAATGTTGAAGAAGCAGCATATAGGCAGTCAAGGGTTAACAGAAATGGAGTAGTACAGTTCACCTGCATGCCTGTGAAAACTGAACACGTCTGCAGATGATATTACTGAGGGATAACCTCTGGGTAAAGAAGCGGAAGTACATTGTATATGTTCCTTTAGGTACAGTAAGAAGTCTGACAACACCAGGTTAATGTCCAACAGGTTTATTTGGAATCACGAGCTTTCGGAGGGTAGCTTCTTCATCAGGTGAGTCCTTTAGGTAGGACTGATACCATGCAAAGGCAGTTCCTCAGACCTGACGATAGGGGAGATGCTTTGGAACAAAATGTCTTGGTTAATCATAGCAAATACTGGTAAGAGTGAAGAAAAAATGTTGTTTGTGGCTTTTGCAAGAACCTGTCTTGGATGTTGTGAGATATGCAGAAGAAAGTGATCGAACAGTGTATCTGGAAAAATGGGAATGAATTTTCAATTGGGATTGTAATTAATCAGCATGAGTCATTTTTTCAGCATTTTAATAAACACGTTTGACTTGCAATGACTCATCTGCTTTGCATGTGCTGACTGTGTACATCACCTGATTTCTTTCCTCATACAGTTACTAACTGAAGCTATGTTTGTATTGTGTACATACGTTACTATAAACGTCAGCACGGTCCATCTCAATTTTTGGCTATTGTACCATGCATTCAAAGGTTAGCCTTTTCAAGTTTAGAGGTTACCATACAAAAGAACTTGTGTTGTAGGGTGTAACATGTTGGCATGGAGAGAGGATTATTTAGCCAACGGGAAACAGAGAATCGGGAAAAGTGGGTCTTTTTCGGGTTGGCAAGATGTAATGAGTTTAGTGTCACAGGGATCAGTGCTGGGACCTTGACTAGAACAAAGAACAATACAGCACAGGAACAGGCCCTTCAGTCCTCCAAGCCTGTACCGGTCATGATATCAACCTTGGCCAAAACCCTCAGCACTTCTTTGTGCTGTATTCCTCTATACCCATCCTAGCCATGTATTTGTCAAGATGCTTTTTGAATGCCCTACATCTAAATCAATGACTTGAATAAAGGGACCATATTTCTGTTAGCTAAATTTGCTAAGGGCGCAAAGGCAGGAAAATAAATTGTCAAGAGGAGACAAACCTATTCAAATCCCTTTGAAGACATTGAATCGGCAAAAAATTAGCAGATGGAGTAGAAAAACGTGTGTTTGTCCAGTTTAGCAGGAAGAATAGAAAATCAGTATATCATTTTCAGTGGCAAAATATTGCAGAACTCTACAAAGGGGTCTGGGTGTCCTGGTGCATCGCAAAAAGTTAGTACACAAGTACGGCAAGTAATTAGGAAGGCTAATGGAATGTTGGCGTTCATTGCAAGGGAAATTAGGTATAAATGTAGGAAAGTGTTGCTGCAGCTGTACAAGGCCTTAGTTTTTAAGAAGTATTTTTATTGGTTTTGCATTTATAATATATTGCAAGGAACATCATACATTACAACGAGTTATTTACAGAGTGGGCAAATGAGGCCGAAGGAGGAATATAAACAGATATGTATACAACGGTAACGTGTGTATGGATGCGGGTCCCTTCACTTTGGGCCCCCGGTGATCGGTTACCACAACTGTGCCATATTAACTTGTTGCCCCCCAGTATGAAAACATACCAGGTGACCCCCGCCCCCCCCGTTTTTGTCACAGCCTGAGGAACAGGCTGGTGAGATGCTTCCACTTGTGGTAAAGCCTTCCCCGAATCGAGAATTTTATCCTTTCCAATTTAAGAAATTCTGCTAAATTGGTCAGCCAGTCCGTGGCCTCTAGTGGCACTGCTGATCTCCAACCGAGCAAGAGTCACCAGCGGGTGACCGGGGAGGCAAAGGCTAGGGTATCTGCTCCTCTCCCTATAAAGAGTTCTGACTGTTCTGACCACGAGCGAGCATGTCTCCACCCTTGCCCCCACCACCTTGGACATGGCCTCGAAACCCTAATTGGCTAGCTGAAAGAAGACAGAGGGTGGTGGTTGATGGCAAATGTTCATCCTGGAGTTCAGTTACTAGTGGTGTACCGTAAGGATCTGTTTTGGGGCCACTGCTGTTTGTCATTTTTATAAATGACCTGGAAGAGGGTGTAGAAGGATGGGTTAGTAAATTTGCATATGACACGAAGGTCGGTGGAGTTGTGGATAGTGCCAACGAGAGGCGAGGCCACATTGGATTTGGTACTGGGTAATGAACCAGGACAGGTGCTAGATTTGGAGGTAGGTGGGCACTTTGGTGATAGTGACCACAATTCAGTTACGTTTACTTTAGCGATGGAAAGGGATAGGTATATAACAGCAGGGGCCAAGAGTTATAGCTGGGGGAAAGGCAATTATGATGCGATGAGGCAAGACTTAGGATGCATAGGATGGGGAAGGAAACTGCAGGGGATGGGCACAATTGAAATGTGGAGCTCGTTCAAGGAACAGCTACTGCGTGTTCTTGATAAGTATGTACCTGTCAGGCAGGGAGGAAGTGGTCGAGCGAGGGAACCGTGGTTTACTAAAGTAGTTGAATCACTTGCCAAGAGGAAGAAGGCTTATGTAAAAATGAGACGTGAAGGTTCAGTTAGGGCACTCGAGAGTTACAAGTTAGTTAGGAAGGACCTAAAGAGAGCTAAGAGCCAGGAGGGGACATGAGAAGTCTTTGGCAGGTAGGATCAAGTTAACCCTAAAGCTTTCTATAGGTATGTCAGGAATAAAAGAATGACTCGGGTAAGAGTAGGGCCAGTCAAGGACAGTAGTGGGAAGCTGTGCGTGGAGCCCAAGGAGATAGGAGAGGTGCTAAATGAATGTTTTTCGTCAGTATTCACAGGAAAAAGACAATCTTGTCGAGGAGAATACTGAGATACATGCTACTAGACTAGTAGGGCTTGAGGTTTATAAGGAGGTGTTGTTAGCAATTCTGGAAAGTGTGAAAATAGATAAGTCCCCTGGGCCGGATGGGATTTATCCTAGGATTCTCTGGGAAGTTAGGGAGGAGATTGCTGAGCCTTTGGCTTTTATCTTTATGTCGTCATTGTCTACAGGAACAGTGCCAGAAGACTGGAGGATAGCAAATGTTGTCCACTTGTTCAAGAAGGGGAGTAGAGACAACCCCGGTAACTATAGACCAGTGAGCCTTACTTCTGTTGTGGGCAAAGTCTTGGAAAAGTTTATAAGAGATAGGATTTATAATCATCTAGAAAGGAATAATTTGATTAGGGATAGTCAACACGGTTTTGTGAAGGGGAGGTCATGCCTCACAAACCTTATTGAGTTCTTTGAGAAGGTGACCAAACAGGTGGACGAGGGTAAAGCAGTTGATGTGGTGTATATGGATTTCAGTAAAGCGTTTGATAAGGTTCCCCACGGTAGGCTATTGCAGAAAATACGGAGGCATGGGATTCAGGGTGATTTAGCAGTTTGGATCAGAAATTGGCTCGCTGTAAGAAGACAAAGGGTGGTGGTTGATGGGAAATGTTTAGCCTGGAGTTCAGTTACTAGTCGTGTACTACAAGGATCGGTTTTGGGGCCACTGCTGTTTGTCATTTTTATAAATGACGTGGAGGAAGGCGTAGAAGGATGGGTGAGTAAATTTGCAGGTGACACTAAAGTCGGTGGAGTTGTGGACAGTGCGGAAGGATGTTGCAGGTTACAGAGGGACATAGATAAGCTGCAGAGCTGGGCTGAGAGGTGGCAGATGGAGTTTAATGCGGAAAAGTGTGAGGTGGTTCACTTTGGAAGGAGTAACAGGAATGCAGAGTACTGGGCTAATGGCAAGATTCTTGGTAGTGTAGATGAACAGAGAGATCTCGGCATCCAGGTACATAAACCCCTGAAAGTTGCCACCCAGGTTAATAGGGCTGTTAAGAAGGCATATGGTGTGCTAGCCTTTATCAGCAGGGGGATTGAGTTTCGGAGCCACAAGGTCATGCTACAGCTGTACATAACTCTGGTGCGGCCGCACCTGGAGTACTGCGTGCAGTTCTGGTCACCACATTATAGGAAGGATGTGGAAGCTATGGAAAGGGTTCAGAGGAGATTTACTAGGATGTTGCCTGGTATGGAGGGAAGGTCTTACGAGGAAAGGCTCAGGGACTTGAGGTTGTTTTCGTTAGAGAGGAGAAGGCTGAGAGGTGACTTAATAGAGACATATAAGATAGTCAGAGGGTTAGATAGGGTGGACAGTGAGAGTCTTTTTCCTGGGATGGTGATGACCAGCACGAGGGGACATAGCTTTAAATTGAGGGGTGATAGATATAGGACAGATGTCAGAGGCAGTTTCTTTACTCAGAGAGTAGTAGGGGTGTGGAACGCCCTGCCTGCAACAGTAGTAGACTCGCCAACTTTAAGGGCATTTATGTGGTCACTGGATAGACATATGGATGAAAATGGAATAGTGTAGGTCAGATAGGCTTCAGATGGTTTCACAGGTCGGCGCAACATTGAGGGCCAAAGGGCCCGTACTGCGCTGTAATGTTCTATGAAAGACGCCGTTCAGTACCGATGAGTCTGGGACATGACCAGAATATGTGGGTGAACATAGAAAAATACAGCACAGAACAGGCCCTTCGGCCCACAATGTTGTGCCGAACTTTTGTCCTCGATTAAGAACAAATTAATCTACACCCCATCATTCTACCGTAATCCATGTACTTATCCAATAGCCGCTTGAAGGTCCCTAATGTTTCCGACTCGGCTACTTCCACAGGCAGTGCATTCCATGCCCCCACTACTCTCTGGGTAAAGAACCTACCTCTAACATCCCCCTATATCTTCCACCTTTCACCTTAAATTTATATCCCCTTGTAATGGTTTGTTCTACCCGGGGAAAAAGTCTCTGACTGTCTACTCTATTCCCCTGATCATCTTGTAAACCTCTATCAAGTCGCCCCTCATCCTTCTCCGTTCTAATGAGAAAAGGCCTAGCACCCTCAACCTTTCCTCGTAAGACCTACTCTCATTTCCAGGCAACATCCTGGTAAATCTCCTTTGCACCTTTTCCAAAGCTTCCACATCCTTCCTAAAATGAGGCAACCAGAACTGCACACAGTACTCCAAATGTGGCCGTACCAAGGTTTTGTACAGCTGCATCATCACCTCACGGCTCTTAAATTCAATCCCTCTGCTAATGAACGCTAGCACACCATAGGCCTTCTTCACAGCTCTATCCACTTGAGTGGCAACTTTCAAAGATCGATGAACATAGACCCCAAGATCTCTCTGCTCCTCCACATTGCCATGGAACCTATCGTTAACCCTGTATTCCGCATTCGTATTTGTCCTTCCAAAATGGACAACTTCACACTTGTCAGGGATAAACTCCATCTGCCACTTCTGTGGTTGACCAGAACGCCCTGACACTGTTCCCAATTGTCCTCCACCTCCGGGAAGAACCCGCCCCTGTGTTCTGGTCAAGTGCTCCCTGTGCACAAGCTTTGGCTGCATTAGGCTCAGCCATGCGCATGAGCAGATGGAGTTCGCCAGTGTCCCACTTCTCCCATGTCTCATCTAGCAGTGACCTTCCCTCTTCCAGTAGTCGTCTGTACATGTCGGCGCAGCTTCCGTCCCCTAGTTTGCCCAGTCAGAAGCCTGTCCAGTAGGGAGTGTCCTGGCACTTGGTGTGTTGCTGTCTTCTTGCAGAGGAAGTTCTTTACCTGCTTATCTTGGCTCGTTCCCTTTCGGGAGCTGGAGCTTGTCTGTCAGTTCCCCTAGTGTCGCAACTGTGCCATCTATGTATAATTCTCCATACCGTCAGTACTCCGTCCTGTCTCCACCTTTTAAAGGAGGTGGCGATCATCATGGTATAAATCTGTAGTTCTTGCAGGTGGAGGCCATGGTAGACGTTGTGACCAGACTGAAGTGGTGCCTGAGTTGGTCCATGTTCACAGTGGCTACCACCATTGGGCTTCTTGAGTACCTGGCTGGGGGAATGGGAATAGAGCCGTCTATTCCACTCCCGGCTCTTTGACCATCCCTCAACTCTTTCTGCGGTGGCTGCCCAGTGGTAGAATAGGAGCTTTGGAAGCGCCAGCCCCCAAGAGGTCAGCGAGAGCACACCCTTCACTTCGGATGAACTTGTATCTGAGATCACCATTGCAGATGTCAGAGCAGCCTTCTCGAAGGTCAATCCATGGAAAGCCACTGGCCCGGATGGGGTATCCGGGCAAGCACTCTGGTCGTGTGCGGATCAGCTGGCGGGGAATTCACAGACATCTTCAACCTCTCTTTACAACAATCTGAGGTCCCTATCTGCTTCAAGAAGACAACCATCATCCCTGTACCAAAGAAAAGCCAACCAGCGTGCTTTAATGACTATCGTCCAGTGGCTCTGATATCCATCATTATGAAGTGCTTCGAAAAGTTAGTCATGGCACGAATCAACTCCAACCTCCCGAATTGCCTTGATCCACTACAGTTCGCCTACCGCTGCAACAGGTCCACAGCAGACGCTGTCTCCCTGGCCCTGCGTTCAACACTGGAACACCTAGATTCCAAAGAGACCTATGCCAGACTCCTATTTATTGACTACAGCTTAACCTTCAACACTATTATTCCGACGAAACTCATCTCCAAACTCCGTGCCCAGTGATGGTGGTCCGGTTTCACAGGTTCCTGGACAAGGAGCGGGTGCTACAGTGGGCCAAACGCACGCGGAGCTGCCATTGGAATAACAGTGTCTTGCGTATCTACCAGGACCTGAGCGTGGAGGTGGCCAATGGAAGGGCAGGCTACAGACAAGTCAAAGAGATTCTGTTTAAGAGGCAGCTGGGGTTTGTTCTGCTGTATCCGAAACGCCTGTGGGTCGCAAACGAGGGACGGCACCATAACTTTGAGGAGACTGAGGATGCAATGGACTTCACCAGGAGAGGAGGGCTGGTGCTGAACTGAGGACTTTTTGGACTTGGGTTAATAAGACACAGCGATGTTTACACATTTTCCTGGTGCTATGTGTTTTTCTTTTTCTCTTCCTGGGTTTTCTCTCCTGTACTTGAGTTGTTGGAATAAAAGAGGGAGGTTAAGGTATGTGGTACTGGGGGTGTTTTGTGTTCGGATCGGGGGGGTTGGAAGGGCCTATTACTTATTCTGTTTTATTTGATTTGCACTAGCGTTGGGGTTCTCTTTGTTTCTCGTTTTGTTTGTTTCTTTTCAGAGCAATTGCTCGAGGATGGCTGGTTTGGGGAAGTGGTGTTGATGGGCAGGGAGGGGTGGGTCAGAGGGAACAATAGGTGGGAGACTTGTTGGCGCCCTCAACCAGGCCGATCACCTGGAACGTTAGAGGGTTAAACGGGCCGGTAAAGAGGGTGCGTGTGTTCGCGCATCTGAGGGCGCTGAAAGCGGACGTGATGATGCTTCAGGAGACTCATCTGAAAGTAGCTGACCAGGTAAGATTGAGAAAGGGCTGGATTAGCCAGGTCTTCCATTCGGGGCTGGACACTAAAACCAGGGGCTCCTGATTTTGGTCAACAAACGGGTGCAATTTGAGGCGGGCAGCACTATCTCGGATGGGGGAGGCAGATTTGTCATGTGGAGTGGCAAGCTTGAGGGGATGAGGGTAGTCTTGGTCAATGTAGATGCCCCAAATTGGGATGATGTGGAGTTTATCAAGAGACTGCTGGGGAAGATACCTGACCTGGACTCGCACAGGCTGATTATGGGAGGGGATTTTAACACAGTCCTTGACCCCAGCCTAGACCGGTTGTGCTCAAGAACGGGTAAGATGCAGGCAATAGCGAAAGAACTGAGGGGGTTCATGGAGCAAATGTGGGGGGGTGCTGATCCATGGAGGGCTAGTCGGCCAACGGGTAGGGAGTTTTCGTTCTACTCATGTCCATAAGGTGTATTCCGAATTGATTTTTTTCATCAAGAGCAGGGATTTGTTAGCGGAGGTGACGGACGTTGAATATTCGGCGATCGCTATTTCGGACCATGCCCCACACTGGGTTGATCTGCAGGTCTGCAAGGAAAGTTTTCAGGGACTCCATGGAGGTTGGTTTGTTGGAGGACGAGGCGGTGTGTGAGAGGGTGAGGAAATGTATGCAAAACTACCTGCAGGTCAATGACACGGGAAGTCTCAGCGATGGTGCTCTGGGAAGCGCTGAAGGCGGCGGTGAGAGGGGAGCTGATTTCGATCAGAGCACATAGGGACAGGACGGACAGAGCAGAAATGGACCGACTGGTAAGGGAGATCATACAGATAGACAGGAAATACGCGGGGACCCCGAGGGCAGAGCTCTTAAGGGAACGATGAAGGCTACAGACTGAGTTTGAGATGTTGTCCACAGGTAAGACTGGAGCAGCTTAGGAAGGCGAGGGGTGCAATTTACGAGCACGGGAAGAAAGCCAGTAGAATGCTGGCACAGCAACTCAAGAAGAGGGAAGCAGCCAGGGAAATAGGGAAGGTAATCAAATGGGGGGGGGGGGGGGGGGGGGGAGGGGGGGGGAATAGTAGGGGATCCAGCGGGTCTGAACAAGGTGTTCAGGGACTTCTATAACGAGCTTTACTCCTCGGGACCACCGCTTGGCCGGAGGGGATGAGATGCTTTCTTGATGAACTGACCTTCCCAAAAGTGGGCAGGGGATTGGTAAACGGGTTGGGGGCCCCGATCCGGACTAAAGAAATATTGGTGGGCTTGAGGGCCATAGAACATAGAACAGTACAGCACAGAACAGACCCTTCGGCCCTCAATGTTGTGCCGAACAATGATCACCTTACTCAAACCCACGTATCCACCCCATACCCGTAACCCAACAACTCCCCCCCCCCCCCCCCAACCTTTTAGGACACTAATGGGCAATTTAGCATGGCCAATCCACCTAACCCGCACATCTTTGGACTGTGGGAGGAAACCGGAGCACCCGGAGGAAACCCACGCACACACGGGGAGGACGTGCAGACTCCGCACAGACAGTGACCCAGCCGTGAATCGAACCTGGGACCCTGGAGCTGTGAAGCATTTATGCTAACCACCATGCTACCGTGTTGCCCATGCAATCGCGTAAAGCCCCGGGGCAGGATGGATATCCAGTGGAGTTTTACAAAAAGTTCTCCGAGATAGTGGGGCCGGTGCTGGCTAGGGTTTTTAATGAGGCAAGAGACAGAGGGGCGTTACCCCCGATGATGTCACATGCCACCATCGCCCTGATATTGAAACGGGACAAAGAACCGGAGGCATGTGGGTCCTATAGGCCGATCTCTCCGCTCAATGTAGATGCTAAAATTCTGGCCAAGCTCTTGGCGGCTCGGATTGAGGACAGTGTGCCAGACATCATTATGGAAGATCAAACCGTGTTTGTCAAGGGCAGGCAGCTGGTGGCCTATCTAAGAAGACTTTTGAATGTGATTATGATGGCCCCGGAGAGTAAGGAGGTAGCGGCAGTTGTGGCAATGGATGCCGAGAAGGCTTTCGACCGCGTTGAGTGGGACTATCTATGGGAGCTGCTGGTTGTTTCATTGTACGCCGACAACCTACTCTTGTACATCATGGATCCAGTGGCTGTGATGGATGAAATCATGGGAATCCTGAAGGAATTTGGCCGGTTCTTGGGGTACAAACTGAACATGGCAAAGAGTGAGTTGTTTGTACTCCAGGCGAGGGGCCAGGAGGGTAGGTTGAGGGGGCTGCCCTTCAGGTTAGTGGGGGACAGTTTTAGATACTTGGGGATACAGGTGGCGCGAGACTGGGGCCGTCTGTACAAGTTGAACTTGTCTCGGTTGGTGGAGCAATTGAGGGCTGAGTTCAGGAGGTGGGATGCGCTCCCACTGACACTAGCGGGGAGAGTGCAGACGGTTAAAATGACGATCCTCCCGAGATTACGGTTCGTTTTCCAGTGTCTCCCCATTTTCATTCCGCGATCTTTTTTCAAGGTTAAAGAAATGATTATGGGATTTGAGTGGGCAGGAAAGTCCGCGCGGGTGAAGGGGGTGATGCGCGAGAGGAACCGAGCGGAAGCTCTGCCAAACTTTAGTAATTACTACTGGGTAGCCAACATAGCTATGATAAAGAAGTGGATCGTGGGTGTGGGATCGGTTTGGAGGCGAATGGAGGCTGCTTCATGTAGGGGGACCAGTTTGGCCGCCCTGGTTACCTGCCGCTCCCGCCAGCATGGTACTCACTCCACCAGCCCCATAGTGGTGGCGACTTAGCGGATCTGGGGCCAATGGAGAAGGCACATGGGGGGAATGGGAGCATCGGTTTGGTCCCCAATTTGCGACAATCACCGGTTTGCCCCGGGGAATATGGACGGTGGGTTCCGAGCATGGCGGAAGTCGGGGATTGAGAGGATGGGGGATTTGTTCTTGGAAGGGAGATTCCCGACGAGAAATTTGGGCTGGCGAGCGGGAATTAGTTCAGGTACCTGCAGGTGTGGGACTTTATACACAGACAATAACATCCTCCCCACGCCTGCCACTTAGGGGGATCTAGGACAGGGTAGTGTCCAGTGGATGGGTGGGGGAGGGGAGGGTCTCGGATATATATAAAGAATTTATGGGAGCGGAGGAGTCACAAACCGAGGAGCTGAAGCTTAAGTAGGAATAGGAGCTCAGAGGTGAGATCGAAGAGGGCTTGTGGGCGGAGGCATTGAGCAAGGTAAACGCGACCGCAACATGCGCCAGGCTCCGCCTGATTCAATTTAAGGTCGTCCACTGGGCCCAAGCCCGGAAGAGTAAATATTTCGGATTGGAGGACAGGTGCGCCAGATGTTCCGGAGGCCAGCGAACCATGTCCACATGTTTTTGGCATGCCCAAAACTCAGGGGATACTGGCAGGGGTTCGCGGATGTTATGTCCCGGGTACTGAAAACTGGGGTGGTGATGAGTCCAAAGGTGGCTATTTTGGGGGTTTTGGAGGACCCAGGAATCCCGAGGAAGAGAGAGGCTGACGTTTGACCTTTGCTTCCCTGAAAGCTCGGCGACAAATTCTGGCGGCCTGGCGATCAGATATGGCGAGCTTTCTCGGTCTGGAGTAGATTAAGTTCGCTTTGAGAAGGTCACTGTATGGGTTCGCCCGGAGGTGGCAACCATTTATCGACTTCTTCCTGTAAATTTAATCATCGGCGGGGGGGAGTTAGGGTAACGTACGTTAGGGGGGTAATTAGGCTGGTCCTTGTAGGAGGGGAGCTGGGTTTCTTGCACTATAACAATTGCTTTTTGCATACTGTTTTATATAATTGTTGTTTATTGTGCCAAAATGTCTTAATAAAATTGATTATCAAAAAAAATTGTTTAAATGTCCTTAACCAGACTGATCACTCCAGGTGAAGTCTCTGCTCGAGCACCACTTCCTGAGCTCCCCATTGGCCCCATGACTGAAGGCTACATAGTCTCTCTCCCTTCCCCCCCCCCCCCCCCCCCCCCCCGATGACCTTTTATGCAACCCATCCATCTTGTGGCATGTGCAAACACACACCTCTTTCCCCCCCCCCCCCCCCCCCCCCCCCTTCCTATTGCAGAGTGTATGCAATCCCTCTCATTCATACATGTGGTTCCCCATTCACCCCCTTGATTATCAGTGTTTTAGTTTCCCTTGTCCAGCTCTAGCTTCCCTCCCCTCGATTTCCCCCCCTGGCTTCCATCGTTTTTCTCCCCACCCAGTTGCAATACTGGCCTCTGCCTGAATGTTGAGCCCTGCCTGAGTAGAGCTATGCTGTGGAGATGCTGGCTTTGGACTGGGGTGTGCACAGTAAGAAGTCTTACAACATCAGGTTAAAGTCCACCAGGTTTGTTTCAAATCACTAGCTTCCGGAGCACTGCTCCTTCCTCAGGTGAATGAAGAGGTAGATTCCAGAAACATATATATAGACAAAGCCAAAGATTCAAGACAGTGCTTTGAATGCGAGCATTTGCAGGTAATTAAATCTTTACCGATCCAGAGAGAGGGATAATCCCAGGTTACAGAGGTGTGAATTGTCTCAAATCAGGACAGATGGTAGGATTTTGCAAGCCCGGGGGGGGGGGGGGGGGGGGGGGGTGGGGGCTGGATGTAATGCGACATGAATCCAAGGTCCGGTTGAGGCCGTACTCATGTGTGCGGAACTTGGCTATAAGTTTCTGTTCGGCGAATCGCCAAATGATATCTCAAATATCATTGGGCAGCATGGTGGTTAGCATAAATGCTTCACAGCTCCAGGGTCCCAGGTTCAGTTCCCGGCTGGGTCACTGTCTGTGCGGAGTCTGCACGTCCTCCCCGTGTGTGCGTGGGTTTCCTCCGGGTGCTCCGGTTTCCTCCCACAGTCCAAAGATGTGCGGGTTAGGTGGATTGGCCATGCTAAATTGCCCGTAGTGTCCTAAAAAGTAAGGTTAAGGGGGGTGGGGTTACGGGTATAGGGTGGATATGTGGGTTTGAGTAGGGTGACCATTGCTCGGCACAACATCGAGGGCCGAAGGGCCTGTTCTGTGCTGTACTGTTCTATGTTCTATATCAGGATATTTGTTGAGATAGCTGTTCCCACCCAATTACTCTATTGCAAATGTTGAAAAAAAGAGGAAAGACATCACAGCCATTGCTATATATGTAAAGAAGGGAGATAAGTTGATATTTGAGGCATTGGCTTCAGAAACAAAATGCCGACCACCGTCCCAATACTGGTTTTTTTTTCATTATTACTTAATAAATTTGCAGAGGTTTGCTGGAGAGAACTATATTTACTTTGTGTGAGAGTGACTAAAATACCATTGAAATGATTTAATTATAAAATAAGATATTGGGCAAAGACAAAACTTTAAGCACAATGTACTGTATAAATATTGGTTTACTTGGGTTTTTTCTTAAAAATAAAAGGGTTGAGAAAAAAAACACATTTGTGCTATTGGGATTAAACCGTTTTCTTGTCATTCTTTGAAGTGGAACCTGGTCTGTAAGAACTTCTGGAAAATTCCACTTGAACGAGTGAGCTACAAGATTGGTTGGACTGTTGGATATTTGACCTTGGGATCAGTTACTGATAGGTAAGTTTAAAAAAAAAATGTGATTCACACTGTTGGCCGTTTGGGCTTTCTGTGATATGTTTTTGTATTTGGTATGGCAGCCTGCTAAAATTGTTGTTGGTTTAAGAATGTTGTGTTATATTTGTATCCTCTATAAAACCAGGTACAAAAGTTTTACATTCCTGATTCCAGCAAGCCTATTATGTTGAATAAACAATATAAATGTAACAGCTTGCACAATCGATTTTTAAAATCTTTTTAAAAATTTTAAAGTACCTAATTATTTTGTATTCCGATGAAAGGGCAATTTAGCGTGGCCAATCCGCCTACCCTGCACATCTTTGGGTTGTGGTGGTGAAACCCACACAGACATGAGGAGAACGTGCAAACACCACATGAACAGTGACCTGGGGCCGGGATTGAACCCGGATCCTCAGCGCCGTAGGCAACAGTGCTAACCACTGTGCTACCATTGCAGCTTGCACAACCTTGAATAGTGCAGTGTTTAGCTTTGGAATGAATGAAAAAGGCTTGGAATACCAAGTTCATCTATCTGTTTTTACAAAGGATCACCTGGACTCAGCGTTAGCTCTTTTCTCTCCTTATAGATGCTGCCAGACCTGCTGCGATTTTCCAGCATTTTCTCATTTGATTTCAGATTCCAGAATCCGCAGTTATTTGTTTTATACATGTTTTTGCTGTTCTGTTCACCTGTCCAATCTAATAAATTCAGAGTTTGAAAATTGCTTCAATGCATCACTCCTATGTCAGTGAAGAACTGCTTGAAAATCCTTCTCAGTAAAGACAAGTAGTTTTGGATTTTTGGACAATTTTGGGCCTCACTGTTGGGTATCCCCCAAGTTTGGTATCATTGGCAAATTTTGAAATTTAGCTCTGTATTCCAACATCCAAGCATTTAATATATACAAAAAAAATGCAGTGCGTCTAGCACTAACCCTTGAAACACACCCTCTACCATGACTTACTGCTTTCAGATCTTTAGCCAATTTTTAAAATCTGATTGCACATTGATCTTCCTATAGTGATCTCTGTATATGTATATACATGAAGGGTTAATGTGTAGTGGAAGATCACGAGAGGGCAACACTTACAGGAAGCATAAGTGAAATGAAATGAAAATCACCTTTTGTCACGAGTAGGCTTCAATGAAGTTACTGTGAAAAGCCCCTAGTCGCCACATTCTGGCGCCTGTCTGGGGAGGCTGGTACGGGAATCGAACCGTGCTGCTGGCCTGCTTTGTCTGCTTTAAAAGCCAGCGATTTAGCCCAGTGAGCTAAACCAGCCCCATAATCTCAATGCAAGCTCAATCTGTTTTTCGCTCTCTTCGGGTGTGTTATGGCTAGAGAACAGAAGTGTATAGTTGGATCAGAGTGCAAAATATAATATTCATAGTTAATCTAATTCTATCTTTAACTACCATTAACACTGGGCGACTTCAAGTATTCATCATCATCAAAGTTTAAAAAAAATAAATTTAGAATACCCAATTATTTGTTTTCCAATTAAGGGGCAATTTAGCATGGCCAGTCCACCTAACTTGCACATCTTTGGGTTGTGGGGGTGAAACCCACGCAGACATGGGGAGCATGTGAAAGCTCCACACCGATAGTGACCCAGGACCGGGATTCAGGACCGGGATTCAAACCCGGGTCCTCAGCGCCGTAGTCCAAGTGCTAACCACTGCGCCACATGCCGCCCCTATCATCATCAAAGTTAAATACATCTTGCCATAAACAAATGGGTAACGTATATTACTCCATGGTACCAGGAAACTAGCTTTAAGAAAGATTACTAGTAAGATTAGGCAAGAAAAAGAGAAAAATCCAGTACCGACTATTCAACTGTGGAAGACTTCGCAGCAATTGGATCCTCGACAACCAATTAACTCGATGGACCACGTTCAGGCTCCATGCCAGCTGAAAACTACCGGTAACTTAAATTCAAACTTGAAACTCTTTAAGCAGCAGTTCCAAATTTATTTGGAAGCACATGATTTAAATACTGCCTCTGAAGCCAGAAGAATAGCACTGCTACTGTCAATGGCAGGTCAGCAAGTTATAGAGATATATAATTCTTTTATATTTTCCGAAGGGGAGGACAAAAGCAAACTTTTATATTGGCAAAGTTTGATGACCACTGCAAGATGCAGACTAATGAAATCCTGGGGCATTTCAGATTTCATAAAAGGTTGCAAAAAAAATAATAAACGGCAAAACGATCATAAGCTTTGTCACCGAATTAAAACTGGGAGCACAAACATGTAATTTTTCTGATTTGCATGATTCATTAATAAAGGATCAAATTGTTTACAGACTTAATGATGAATGCTTGTGAAGTATTATTGAGACAAAACGAGCTAACGCTCAAAATCGCGATCAAAAAATGTTTTCGCATGAGCAAAGCAAAAATCAATATTTGGAGTTTTATCACCGGGAAAAGGGCACGAAAGTCCACCATGAGGTCGAGAGTGTAAAAATGGTGTCGCAGGCAGCAAAGAAGCATGTTCTGGACTGTAGCTATTTTGCGGGCGTACACTCCAGCTCGGGACATGCGTAGTTCGTACAAAAATGCGGGGCTCAAGAGAAGACTTCCATACATGCGCGAACATGCATCATGCGTCAGAGAGACGATATGCCGTGCTACCGATGTGGCAATGTCCACTTAAAGGGGAAATTCCCTGCACAAGGAAAAAGATGTTTAAACTGCTCCAAGCTTAGTCACTTTGCTTCCCAATGGTAGTCAACAGCGATATATACATTATATTATATCTGCCTCGAGCACAAACGACAACATATCAATGTTCGCGGCATTGATAAGATGGTGAATCACAAATCTAAGAAAGATTTTTCAGATGAAGAGGATTATTTTCACTTTCTTCGTAGAAATCATAGACACAGTAGAGAATCTTCAAGCAACGACCAAAGCACCTCAACAAATAAATTACATTGACTCCAACAGTGAATGGACATTGACAGTGCAAGTAAATAATTCCCAATCCAATCCAAACTTGACACTGGCGCTTCGGCAAACTTAATGACGAGCAAAAATCTCTTACTCCAAGTAATATCACACTTCCTATTCCATAAACCTCAATTTTATTATCTGGCTGTTTTTGTGGTATCTTGTCAAAGGTTTTCTAAAAATCCATTTGGACAATATCCGTCACATCCCTTCTTCACTTTTGTTGCTTCATCAAAAAATTCAATTACGTCAAGTCAAGCATGATCTGCCTTTTACAAATCCATTCTGGCTCTCCTTAATTAACTCAAACCACTCCCAAGTACCTGTTTGTTTTTGTCCCCAATTTAAGGATTCCAAAATTTTGCCCACCACAGTTGTTAGGCTAACTGAATTGTTGTTTCTAGGGTTGTTCTTGCACCCATTCCTGAATACGGATGTTATATTTGCCAATCTCCAATCCTCTAGCACCTCCCCCATATCTAAGGGAGTTTGAAAACCTGCCACTATCTCCATCCTCGCTTCTTTTCACAAACTGGGATGCCAACCATCTGGACCAGGTGGCTTATTTACCTTGGGCATAGCCAACATTTACCTTGGGCATAGCCAACCTTTTCAGTACCTCTTTCCTCAATTTTCACACTATCCATTGCCTCCACTATCTCTACTTCTACCGAAACACTCAAATTCCTCTACCTCAGTTAACACAGATACAAAAAACTTCCCCATTTGAGTTAAACATTTACATAAGTGACCATTTAAATTAAAGTGGGGAAATTGATTTCCTAAGTTGCTCACGCCACTATCCAAAACAGAAGAAGTGAATGGAATACTGTTGTTAATTTTCAATTTGCTTTTCTGTAATTGTAATGCCAAGTAAATTTGAGACCAAACTACAGGTATTGAACATTTACTTTTCTTCACCTGTAGACTGGGACGTCGAAATACATTCATTCTCTCGCTGGTTGTATCAATTATTCAGCATATTGGAGTTTCAGTCTCTGTGAATTTCGTCATGTTTGTTGTGCTCCATATGTTTAGTGGGGTAGCGTTGGCTGGACTCTTCTTGTCTTTGTACATTGCAAGTAAGTACAGTATATATCAGCTTAGAATCTGACACGGGTGTTTTCAGATATATGTCTGTCTCTCAAAATTGCGGGTTTTACTCCTTTCTTAGTTTCTAGTAGCTTTTTTTGGAAGTACATAATCTGTATTAGTGTCACAGCTAGGCTTACAGTAACATTGCAATGAAAGTACTGTATCAGAGTATCAATTCGTCTAACAAGTAAGTATTTTGTGGGAGGAAACCGGAGCACCCGGACAAAACCCACGGGGAGAACGTGCAGACTCCGCACAGACAGTGACCCAAGCCGGGAATCGAACCCGGGTCCCTGCCGCTGCGAAGCAACAGTACTAACCACTGTGCTGCAGTGCTGTCCATTGGGTGACCTTTTATATAATTTCTAAGTACTGATTTTTAAACTATAACTGTAATGAGGGGTGGACGCCCACCAGCGGGGTCCGTTATTTCTCCATGATGGGAGCTGACATCTTTAGATGATCCCAGCTGGGATTAGATGTTCTTAAATAAACTACTTGAACTTGCCTTTCCGGGGCTCCTCATTGAAATCCAGACATTTTCAACATAGAGAATAATAGTTCCCATCAACAATGAATATCTCCTGAGAAGAAAATAAATTGGGCAAATAATATGCATTACTTTTGTTACTGACAGGAGGTGTTTAAACTAAATAGGAATTTCTCCTTTCACCCCTGTCTGTAAACAGAAATGTATTTTTGAATTGTTTTCCTCTTTATAAGTGGTGGCATATTTCCCAACCCTTTGGTTTTGGTATGATCATATTTCTGTTAATGACCTCACAGCAAACGCATGATAAAATGAACGCATTGGGTTAGTTTATTTGCACACTCAATATGCAAAAAGGAGGCTCACAACATCACCCCCTCACATTAGGAATAGAGAGTACTACAAAGAAGAGGCGAGGCCAAGAGAGTAAGGGAATGGGTGAAGGAACCAATTACAGAAAGGGTGAGGATGGAGGAGTCCTGTACAGCAACGACTCTTCAGAGCCTCCCCACAACAACACTCATCCCCGCCAGCAAAACACTCAACAAGCCCAGTGGTGGTAGCAACCCTGAGAACCTGGAACCAAATGAAGCAGTGCTTCAGTCTGACAGGGGACATGGTTTACGCGTCCTCGGTCCACCATGGCCCCCATCTGCGGCAACCACAGGTTTCCACCGGCCATGCTCGACACCACCTTTAAAAGGTGGAGGCAGGACAGGGGGACACTGACAGTTCGGGACTTATACACGGGGGACAGACTAGTGATCTTAAACGAACTGACGGAGAGGCTGGAACTCGAATGGAATGAACTCCGGCATCTGCAGGTCAAAAACTTTCTCCGGAAGGAGAAGATACATAGAAACATACAATTTACAGTGCAGAAGGAGGCTATTAAACCCATCGAGTTTACACCGGCCCTTGGAAAGAGCACCCTAGAACATAGAACATATGGTGCAGAAGGAGGCCATTCGGCCCATCGAGTCTGCACCGACCCATTTAAGCCCTTACTTCCATCCTATCCCCGTAACCCAATAACCCCTCCTAACCTTTTTTGGTCAATAAGGGCAATTTAACATGGCCAGTCCACCTAACCTGCACATCTTTGGACTGTGGGAGGAAACCGGAGCACCCGGTTTCCTCCGCATGCTCCAGTTTCCTCCCACAAGTCCCGAAAGACGTGCTTGTCAGGTCAATTGGGTATTCTGAATTCTCCCTCTATGTACCCGAACAGGTGCCGTAGTGTGGCGACTAGGGGATTTTCACATTAACTTGATTGCAGTGTTATTGTAAGCCAACTTGTGACACTAATAAAGATTATTCAACCATTTTAATGGTCTTCAGTTTGTAAAATTTTTTAAATATGAGGAAATATATACAGGTCTTATTCCCTCACTTTGCAACTGTAGCCGTTAAGTGTTCATCCATCACCTTACTCATCTCTAGATCTCTAATCTTTTGCAGCCATACAGCACCCTGCCCTTCCGAAAATAAACTGCATTAACTTCACTCTTGTTCACATCCACTTTTTCCGGCCTTCAATTAGTGAGCATACTTTTCGATCAGTTCCATTCTTGGCTTTGCTAAATTCCCCAGGCTTTCTACTTCTCTCTCTCTCTCTTTTTCTCTCTCTCTTTATTTTTCTTTTAAATTGTGGAAAGTATAGACATGCAGATAGAACAACCACTGTTTCATAGTCGCATTGGAATATGAAATAATTAGAATTTTTTGATTTTCAGTGTTAACTTTTTTCTACCTAGGGTTGGAGATGTGTGACCCTCCGCACCGATTGATGATCACGATGTTTGCTGGATCCTTCACAGTGGGTGGAGAGCTGTTGCTGCCAGGATTAGTTGAGTTATGTAGGGACTGGAGAATTTTGCAGGGTGTTGTCACTGCCCCCTTCATATTGCTGCTCCTTTATTGGTGGTGAGTACTTTTAACAGTAAGTTCATAACTGACTGAACTGAAAAACAGTATAAACCTACCAAATGCAAACTCTCTTCTATTGCAGATTTTAAAATTGTAGAAATGTTGAAAAGTTTTCCTTTATACTATTCCTGCATATTACAGGCATTAAGTCTTTTAAAAATCATGCTTGGGATGTGGGCATCACTGGCTGGATCAGCATTTATTTGCCATTCCCAATTTCCTGTGAGAAGGTGGTGGTGAGTTGCTTTCTTGAACCGGTAGAAGCCACGTGCTGTAGGTACACCCCACAGTGCTCTTTGCCGCAGAAGGCTGTGGAGGCCAAATCACTAAGACAGAGATAGATAGGTTTTTGATCAATAAAGGGATCAGGGCTTATGAGGAGAAGGCAGGAGAATGGACCTGAGAAAAATATCAGCCACAATTGAATGGTGAAGCAGACTCGATGGGCCGTGTGGCCTAATTCTGCTCCGATGTCTTGTGTAAGAACTTTCCTACCTAACAAAATGTTCTGCAATTCTCAAATCCTGTTGGAAACCTGTTGTAGTGAATCTTCACACTTGCTAGATGCAGTGTAGGACCTCACTAAAGCTTAGACCGCACCTTCCAAACCACGATTGCTACCATCTAGAAAGACAAAGGCAGCTGATACATAGGAACACCAACACCTAGAGGTTCCCTCCAACCTCACACACCATCCTGATTTGGGAGACATATTTAATTTCATGGTATTTACATTTATTGGGTTGATCATCTGAAATGCCGTCTCTGGCTGGAGGGGTGATATGTCGTCAGGTTTAAATATACTTCTCACAAATAAGCAACTTCAATCTCTCCAATTGGGGCTCTTGATATTTTGCCAGTCTAATCAATGGCATGAGGGTGCTTGCGGGCCACACCATTCTCAACCTTCTTAAATCCCCATCCAATTTCATTCTCAAAGTGGTAAGGTGTATTATCTGCTCAGCGTATGGTCACTACAGAAGTAGGTATTTTTAGATTCTTTTGTAATCTTCCTTTAAGGGAGAATTGTTTTCGTTTTCAATAGGATCAGTAAAAATTTAGTAACATTTTATTAGTCTTAATTTCCTACTTGTGGAACTAAATCATTTTTCCACAATTTACAGCGCTCCAGCTTTATTCCCAGAGTCTCCACGCTGGCTTCTTGCAACTAGACAGATTGTGAAATGTAAGCAAATACTGCGAGATATAGCAGCTGGTAATGGTGTCAACATGGATGATGAATTATACACCCCGTGCAATGTATTTAATGGTATGTGACCCACCCTGAATTTGTAATAGATAACTGATTGAGCTCCACCATGTGTAACACAATATGGAACAAGTCCACCAAGCTTGTTTGTTACTTAAAAGTGCATTTAACTTTCCCACTTAAACGTATGTAGAATGTTCTACATAAATAAACTGGTCAAGCCACCCATACCCCTACTCCAACCATCATCTTGTACCTCCACAATTCAGACGTACACTAATGCCTTCCACATAAGTTCTTTAGTTGCACTTCTTCTGCGAGCATGCAAACAGTTATGTCCTGTTTAATATTTGATCAATTTATTCTTGTAACCTGCAATTCTCTTTTCAACCATGTTTGTCTGAAACAAACCTACTAGAAATGCAGCAAATTAGCATCTGGAGAAACACAAAGGCAGGTTAATTTTTCAAATGTCCTACTTACATGGAACTAAAAGCACTTCATACATTTTTCTAAGGCTGAGTGACTGCACTTTAAGTAGTGCCTTGTAAAGCATTTTGGAAAGTTTAAGCAGCATCATAATTTGAAGTATAAATACAATTTTCTTTTTAAATCTGTTACCAGTCTATTATCTGTTGTCTGCCAAAGAACAAGATATCAAGTCATTGACCAAAATATGTATATGTTGAGGTGGATCTGAAAAGGGGGCGGGGGGCAGTTTAGGAAGGAAGTTCTAGAATATAGAATGGGAGGGAAAAGCGTGGTTGCCAGTAGAGGTTAATTTGTTTATTCTTGCGATATCGGCATCACTGTGAAGGCTGATATGTGTTGGGATTAGTTCTCTTGATTGGTGAGGGGCTTACTGGACATTTAGAGGACAGTTAGTCAACTGCACTGGACCAGAGTTCCATGTAGCAAAACTGCGTAAGAGTAATTGTTTCCGTCCGTAATGAACCAGTTTGAGTGTTTATGACAATCCAACTTCTTCAAGGTGACTTACTGGTCCTAATTTATTATTTCCAGATTGTCAAACTCTCCTCCCTTTCAGTTATCAGCATGCCGTTTAACATTTTGGACACCAGTGTTACGTTTTTCTTCCATATTTTTCTCTTTACAGTTTTTTGAATCTCTCCTAATAACTTTGGGTGTAACTTTTAAGAATCAAAAATGGGCCAGGCAAACCGCATCTGTGGAGACAAGTTAATATTTTAGGAATCCAAAACCATACTATTAATACTCTTTTTAAGTTGGATGCCCATAATTAATTGGGCACACAATTCAAAATATGTTATGAGCATCTTAGAATATTGCCTGTTATGCCACGCATATCTTCCTTCAGTGCATTAAAGCTTGTTATTGAGAGATTTGCCTCCCTTTTTCTCCCCCCACCCCCCCACCCCACCCTCAACCGTAGAGATGGATTCCATGTTTGGAGAGTATACACAGTCTCGTCTGTATACTTTGTGTGATATGGTGACCACTGGTGTCATTTGGAAGAACATCCTAATACTGGGGTTCACCACGTAAGTAAAACTGTTTAGTAATGAACTTGTTCTGCTACCCAAGATCCACTTGTTTTATTTCAGGAAACATTCGAAACATTGCTCCGCTATATTAGATGCACATTGATCAGTTAGCATCACTAATGTAATAGTGACCTATATTTATGTAGCACTTTTATTGTTATTAGCAAGGGACCAGTGTTTGTAGCAGGGTCCAAAGGTGAGGATAGATTTGGTCTCCCTAATACTTAACTAAAGGAAATTGTAAGAAAGGCAAGGAAGAATTTGGGAACCATGGATGACCGGGGAAATTGAGAATATTGTCAAAAAGAAAAAGATGCATATGTGAGGTACTGACAACTAAAACCAGATAAAGCACTTGAGGAATACAAGGAAAGTAGAAAAGAGCACAAACAAGGAGTTAGGAGGACAAAAAGGGGTCACGAAATGTCCTTGGCAGACAGAATTAAGGAGAATCCCAAGGCGGTTTATACGTATAACAGGAACAAGAGGGTAGCTAGACAAAGAGTTGGCCCACTCGAGGGCAAAAAGGAGGAAAATTATGTATAGAACCAGAGGAAGTAGGTGAGGTCCTTAATGAGTACTTTGTATCGGTATTCACAAAGGAGAGGGACATGCTGATTGGTGGTGTCTCAGAGGGATGTGTAAACACTTTATAAATGAAATGAAAATCGCGTATTGTCACAAGTAGGCTTCAAAGCCCCATGTCGCCACATTCCGGCGCCTGTTTGGGGAGGCTGGTACGGGAATTGAACCGTGATGCTGGCCTGCCTTGGTCTGCTTTAAAAGCCAGCGATTTAGCCCAGTGTGCTAAACCAGCCCAGGTTGTTATTGCAAGGGAGGAGAGTTAGGTGTGTTTAAAAAGCATTAAGGTAGTCAAATCCCCAGGGCCAGATGGCATCTATCCCAGATTACTGAGGGAGGCAAGAGATGAAATCGCTGGGCCTCTGACAGAAATCTTTGTGTTCTCATTGACCACAGGTGAGATCCCAGAGGATTGGAGGATAGCCAATGTTGTACCGTTATTTAAGAAGGGTTGCAAGGATAATCCGGGTAATTATAGACCAGCGAGCTTGACGTCCGTGATCGTGAAATTGTTGGAAAAGATTCTCAGAGATAGGAGGCTGGATTTTCTGCCCCGCCGCGCCACATTTCTGCCCCGGCCCGCTGGCGGGATTCTCTGTTATGCCGGCCAGTCAATGGGGTTTCCCATTGTGGGGCAGCCTCACGCCGTCAGGAAAAGTCCCGGGCACTGGCAAAATGGAGAATCAAGCCTGCGGAAAATCCCACCCAAGATCTATGCACATTTGGAAGTGAATGGTCTTATAAGCGACAGACAACATGGCTTTGTGTGAGGGAGGTCATGTCTCACTAATTTGATTGAATTTTTGAAGATGTGACAAAAATGATTGACGAGGGAAAGGCTGTGCATGTTGTCTATATGGACTTTAGTAAAGCATTTGATAAGGTCCCTCATGGCAAGCTGGTGCAAAAGATTAGATCACATCGGATCAGGGGTGAACTAGCTGGGTGGATCCAGAACTAGCTTGGAGGGTAGCAGTGGAAGGATGTTTTTCCGAAGGGAGGTCTGTAACTAGCCGTGTTCCGCGGGGATGAGTTCTGGGAACTCTGCTATTTGTAATACATATATAAATAACTTGGAAGAAAACGTAATGGGTCTGATTAGAAAGTTTGCGGATGATACTAAGATTGCAGGAGTTGCGGATAGTGATGAACATTGTCAGAGAATACAACAGGATATAGATAGGCTGCAAAATTGGACAGAGAAATGGCAGATGGAATTTAACCCGGACAAATGAGAGGTGATGCATTTTGGTAGATCCAATTCAGGTGGGAGCTATAAAATAAATGGCAGAGCCATCAGGAGCATAGAGACACCGAGAGATCTGGGCGTGCGGGTCCACAGATCCTTAAAAGGGGCAGCACAGGTGGAAATGGTGGTAAAGAAAGCATTTGGCATGCTTGCCTTCATTGGACGAGGTATTAAGTATAAAAGCTCGAAAATTATGTTACAATTATATAGAACGTTGGTTAGGCAACATTTGGAATACTGTGTCCTATTCTGGTCACCGCACTACCAGATGGACGTGGAGGCTTTGGAGAGAGTACAGAACAGGTTTACCAGGATGTTGCTTGGTATGGAGGGAATTAGCTATGAGGAGATTGAATAAACTGGAATTGTTCTCCATCGAGAGAGACGGAAGTTGAGGAGCAACCTGATAGAAGTTTGTAAAATTATGAGGGCATAGATAGGGTGAACAGTTG
Organism: Scyliorhinus canicula; assembly: GCF_902713615.1. Taxonomy (NCBI): domain Eukaryota; kingdom Metazoa; phylum Chordata; class Chondrichthyes; order Carcharhiniformes; family Scyliorhinidae; genus Scyliorhinus; species Scyliorhinus canicula. The sequence continues at coordinate 33,070,255 of NC_052154.1, read as the reverse complement.
GAGGCTTTTTCCCAGGGCAGAAATGACAATTACAAGGGGGCACAAGTTCAAGGTCAGGGGGGAAAGGTCCAGTGGAGATGTGCGGGGGGAAGTTTTTTTTACACAGAGGATGGTGGTGGCCTGGAATGCACTGCCAAGTGAGGTGGATGAGGCAGATACGTTAGCGAACTTTAAGACTTATCTGGATAGACACATGGACAGACGGAGTATAGAAGGATACAGGGGGTTGGTCCAGATAGGACACCTGATCGGCGCAGGCTTGGAAGGCCGAAGGGCCAGTTCCTGTGCAGTATTGTTCTTTGTACTTTATAACCATACCGCTTGTCCGCCATCTAATCTTGGATGTGCTGGTGAAAAGAGGTGATAGAATGCTGGAGCTGTCTGTCAAGGCTTTTGTGTAGACTCAGCCCATACTTTTGGACAGTGTCACCATGGGGAAGTGAATGAATGAGGAGGAAACCAAGGATAAATCATTCCAGAACTCTGGCAGGAACAATGCAGAGGCTGGAAGAGAATCCATTACTGGAGATGTATAGACTATGATCAAATAGGGCAGTTGAGCAAAACAGCCCTGCCAAACTGGACAGCAGTAGACAAGAATTCGAGAAGGATGGTGTGGTTGACCATACCAAAAGCTGCAGAAAGATTGAAGAGTGAAATGCACCATGGTTATAGTGAAAGAGAATTTGTGAAAAGAGTTTGAATGTTTCTAACCTAATTTCTATTGAACACCAGATATATATATATTTTTTTAAAAATATATTTTATTACAAACATGTATCAAAACAGGTTACAGGAGCAAACACCTTGGGGAAACATGTTTCCCTACAATCAACTATACATTCTGTACAGATTTTTCCCCTTTTTCACACCCCTTCCCCCACGACGAACAACCCCTCAAACACGGTCACAAACATCCCCCCTACCTTTCCTCAAAACCCCCTGAAGAGCCCCTTAACTCATATTTTATCTTCTCTAATTGCAGGAAGCCGTACAGGTCACCCAACCAGGCCGCTACCCCCGGTGGCGATGCCGACCACCACTCCAGCAAAATTTGCCGCCGTGCGGTCAGAGAGGCGAAGGCCAAGACTCCCTCCTCTCCATGAGCTCCGGCTTCTCTAAGACCCCAAATACCGCCACCAAAGGGTCTGGGTCCATCTCCTCCTCCACTATCCTGGCTAAGACTGCGAACACTCCCACCCAGAATCTTCCCAATTTTTTCCACACCTCTCACACTCATCTGTTACCCCTTGAAAGTACCCACTCATTCTCGTCCGAGTCATACGCACCCTGTGCACTACCTTAAACTGCATCAGGCTCATCCTTGCACGTTGATGGACCGTCAATTACCACGAGACGAGAATGGTGAAACAATCGAGGCTTTATTGCACAAGATGTTGTGCCTCCTGCAGCTGGAACCAGAATACCTACTCAGCCATTGGCAACACTGCCGTCACCGTAGCCCTCAAACTAGATCCCTTACAAGATTCCTCCTCCATCCTAACCCACTCTACCCCTTCTTCACACCACAGCCACACCGTATCCACATTTGCCACCCAATAATAATGAAGCAAGTTCAGCAACGCCAACCCCTCCTGCTGCCTCTGTAGCAGAGTCCTCCCCACCCTCTGCACCCTCCCTGCCCATACAAAGTCAGAAACGATTGTGTCCACTTTCCGAAAAAGGCCTTTGGTATAAAGATCGGGAGAGCTTGAAAGATAAACAGGCACCTTGGCAGAATATTCATTTTCACCACTTGGACCCTCCTTGCCAGCGTTAAGTGCAGTGTATCCCACCTCTTAAGATCCTCCGTAGCTTCCTCCATCAGCTTCATTAAGTTCCACTTATGGAGCCCTGTCCCTCGCTACCGTAAATGGCATCCCCCCCAAATTAGCCCGCTGTGCCAGCTCATTCACCGGGAATACCCCGCTTTTCCCTACATTCAGTTTGTACCCTGAGAACCCTCCAAACATCCCCAGCAGGCCCATAATCCATCCTATACTCTCCAACGGATCCGAAACATACAGCAAACATCGGCATAGAGCGACACCCGATGCTCCCTCTGTCCCCTCATAATCCCCCGCCACTCTGCCGACCCCCTGAGTGCCATCGCCAATGGCTCTATGGCCAGTGCAAACAGTAGTGGTGACAGCGGGCACTCCTGCCTCGTAACCCTGTGTAAGTTAAAGCTTTGTGAGCTCACATCATTCGTCTTCACCCTCCCCCTTGGTGCCACATACAGCAACCGCACCCATGCCACAAATCTCGGCCCAAACCTTCCCAAAACCTCAAAAGTATCGCCACTCCACCCGATCAAATGCCTTCTCCGCGTCCATGGACACCATCGCCTCCGGTACCAGAGCCCTTGACGGATTCATCACCACATTCAACAGCCCTCTTATGTTACTTGTGAGCTGCCTGCCCTTCATGAAGCTTGTTTGATCTTCTGCCACCACCCCGGCGACACACTCCTCCATCCTCTCCTCCAACAACTTAGCTAATACTTTCACATCCGTGTTCAATAGTGATATGGGTATATAAGACCCACATTCCACCGGGTCCTTCCCCTTTTTCGGAATTAGTGTGATTACTGCCTGTGTCATTGTCTCCGGAAACTCCGCCCTTCTCCAGTGCTTCATTAAATGCCCCCAACAGATATGGTGCCAGGTCCGTCGCAAATTCCTAATAGAATTCCGCCGGGTACCCATAGGGCCCAGGGGCCTTCCCCAACTTCATACCCCTGATACTATCCAGCACCTCCCTCAGCCCCATAGGTCCTCCAATGCCTGCCTCTTTGCTTCCTCCACTTGGGGAAATTCCAGCTTGTCCAGAAACCGCCCCATGTCCCCCTCCTCTCCTCCCGTGTCCCCCTCATAAAGTCCCTGGTAGTACTCTCTAAATGCCTCAATTATCTTCCCTGGCTCTGACACCACATCCCCAGCACGAGTCCATATCTTCAATATTTCCCTGGACGCAGCCTGCCTCCACAGCTGGTGTGCCAGCATGCGGCTCACCTACTCCCCATACTCATATTGCACCCCCCTTGCCCTACGCAGTTGCCCAGCGCCCTCCCTGTTGTCAGCCTGTCATACTGCCCCTGCAAGTTTTTCTTCCTCGCCAATCCCTCCACGGTGGGCACCCTCGAATATTCCTTGTCCACCTCCACGATCTTGCTCACGAGACGGTCATGTTCCTACCTCGTTTCCCTATCCGCACAGGCCTTAAACAAAATTATTTGCCCCGGACTACAGCCTTCAGTGCTTCCCAGAAAATGGGCGCCGTTACTTCCCCATTCTGATTCAACTCCACATGCTCTTTAATCCTGCCCACACCTTATCACAGAAACCTCCATCCGCCAACAACCCGGAGTCAAACCCCCACCTAAGCCTCTGCTCTCGTCCCAATCTAAGCCGAATCACCAGCCAGTGGGGAACATGGTCCGAGATAACTATTCCCACATACTCTGCCCCCTCCACCCCAACCAAAATCTCCCAACTCACTGCAATGTAATCAATCCTCGAATACACCTGATAGACGTGTGAAAAGAAGGAATATTCCCCGCCCCCTGGGTTCTGAAAGCGCCATGGATCCACCATACCCATCATCGCCATAAACCCCCACCCCAGCTCCCTCGCCATTTGGACCCGACCCATCAACCTGGCTCAATCGATCCACCCTCGGCTCCAGGACACAGTTAAAATCTCCTCCCATGATCAACTGGTGTGTGGCCAAATCTGGGATCGCTACCAGCAACCCTCTCATAAAACCCACATCATCCCAATCTGGGGCGTACACATTTACCAACACCATCGGTGCCCCTTCCAATACACCATTCAATCCTATATCTCCCATCCAGATCCCTCGCCTCCTTCGCACTCTCAAATCCCATTTTTCTGCTCATTAAAATCGCCACTCCCCTCGGTTTCGAATCAAACCCTGAGTGAAAAATCTGCCTGACCCACCCATTCCTTAACCTAACCTAGTCCTTCACATGGAGGTGCGTCTCCTGCAGAAAGACCACCCCCGCTTTCACGGTCCTGAGGTGCGCGAACACCCGCAACCTTTTAACCGGCCCATTCAGTCCCCGGACGTTTTGCGTGACCAGCCTTACCGGCGGCTATTGTCTCCAATCCCCTCTACCATCCGTCATCTTTTCCACTTAACTCTCGCCCCTTTAATTCCACCCTGTACCTAGCCCCTTTCTCCGCCCATGACCATGCCATCTCTCACCCCTGCCATGTCGCAATAACCTCCCCCCCCCCCCCCCCTCCCCCCCCCCCCCCTTCCAGTCGTAGGTACGCTTCTCCCAAGCCCACCGTAAAATCTTCTCTTTCTCTTCAAATTTGTGGAGCCTCACGATCACCGCCCGCGGCAGCTCCCCAGCTCTTGGCTTCTGCCTCAGGGACCTATACACGGTCCACTTCAGGCGCCTTATCTGGCACTCCTTCTGCCACCAGCCCCGCCAACATCTTCGAGACGTACCTCATGGCACTCACATCTTCCATTCCTTCAGGCAGGCCCACTATTCACAGGTTCTGCCTGTTATGATATGCAAACATGCAGCTAATGAACACATAGAATAGGACACGATCAATGAGCAGTCAGGACACTCGGGGGTGGTATCTCACTATAAAAGGGATGAGGAACTCACACCCCGCCTCTTTCCACAGACCAACATCTACAGAGTGAGACAGGGTGTATCCTCAGCATCACACCCCAGCATGTGACTTAGAGCAAGGCTGGTTCAGTTAGACTGTTACTACATTTAGATTAGCAGAAAGTCGAACTCATTGAGAACTGTGCTAATAGTTCAATAAAATACATTGAATTCACTTCAAAGTCTGGAGCATCTTTTACTCAAAACTGCATCAAGTGGCAACTTGTGTTATTCCAAATTACATAACACAACATGATACCAGGAGTCAGTGCAATCTAGTTAGTTCAATTCCGCAAGATCCGTGATGACCAGCGAATGTATACCGACACAATAGAAAATATTCAGGCTCTTTAGCAGCTCAGGACCTCCGGCAACCGGTGCCAACTGGTGGACATTCAAGCAGAAATTTCAGCATTACGTCGAAGCATCAGACCTCAATGGTGCGTCTGATGCACGGAAGATAGCTCTTTTCCTCACCACAGCGAATTATCACGCCTTGGAAATATTCAACTCTTTTCACTTTGCCAAAGACCAGGACAGGACAAAGTTTCAGACTATCCTGGACAAGTTTGACAGCCAATGTGAGGTGGGAACTAACAAAATCTTAGAGCGCGACATATTCAAGCAGCGATTGAAAGGTATAGACGAATCCTTCACCTCGTATTTAACTAACCTTCGACTACTAGCACAATCCTGTAACTTCGGTGATATCACTGACTCCATGATCAGAGACCAAAGTGTTTTTGGAGTCCACTCTGATCCTCTGAGAGAGCAGTTACTGAAGATCAAGCATTTGGCCCTACCAGTTCCGATTGAAACATGCACAGTGCATGAGCACGCTAAAAATCGCTATTCCCAGTACAAAATGACAGAAAATGATAGACTAGCCTCCCACGATGCGGAGAGTGTGCAGGCCATCTCCTGGATGCAGCGCCCCAACATTGACGAAAGCGGCCATTTTGCGTGCTCTTCCCAGGGTCCGACGCATGCGCGATGCGAACGGGATAACTAAGCGGCCAAAACCCGCATTGCGCAGGTACATACGTCTGAGAACCGCACTGCGCATGTGCAATGCCGCACGGAGCGTCGGGACGTGTTCGAACTGTGGCACCACCCATTTAAAGAAACACTTTAAACTGCGGAAAGCCAGGCCACTATGCAGCCCTGTGCAGATCTGCACCACCAGTCAGGAGCCAGTGCTCCCAGTTCCAACGACTGCGCATCCAGAGTGTGCAACAACGCCTACAGGATTCTGATCCCGGCAGTGCAACAGATTCGGGTGATGAATGCCTGGAAATGCCTACTGTCTGGGCATTATTACAAAGTGTGAATACACCGCACCAGACACATTGCAAGTCCAATCCATCCTAGCTGTGGATTCCGAGGACGAATGGCGAGCAGTGATAAAGGTCAACCACTGCCCCATCCAGTTCAAGCTGGACACAGGTGCCTCTGCCAACCTCCTCTCACAGGCAGACTTCAGACGCATTAAGAGGCCCCCCCCAAGGTCCTTCCAGCTGCCTGCGAGCTCTTGGATTACAATGGGAATGCCATCACGACACTGGGATCCTGCCATCTGCACATATCCAACCGACACACACAAACACAGTTACTGTGTGTTAGCACTCTCCCGGCGACAGATGAGAAGGTAGTTCTCATCCGTGATGAGACAGCCAAAGACCCCCTCTTGCAGCACGTTATCCACAACCTCACCAATGGCTGGCAGAAAGGTCAGTACCCACAATTTTACAATGTGAAGGATGACCTGATAGTGATTAATTGTATCCTCCTCAAGCTGGACAGGAGTGTCATTCAGCTTAGTCTCCAGAGCTTGGTGCTGCGCCAGATTCATGAGGGACACCTGGACGTTGAAAAGTGCAGACGCAGAGCCCAGCAAGCTGTCAGCAAGCTGTCAGCAATCAGCCAGGACATCACGAACATGGTCCTGAACTGTACTACCTGTCAGCGGTTCCAGCCAGCGCAGAGCAAGGAGACGCTCTAACAGCATGACATAGTGACCTCTCCATGGTCCAAGTTTGGCATCGACCTCTTTCATGCGAATGGTCGCGACTATGTATTGATCATCAACTATTTCTCGAATTACCCTGAGGTGCTGAAGCTTCCGGACCTCACCTCTCGGACCATCATCAAAGCCTGTAAGGAGACGTTCTCAAGGCACGGCACCCCAATCACCATCATTTAGCAGCCGGGAATGGTCCACGTTTGCCAGGTCATACAATTTCCAGCATGTCACCTCTAGTCCGCGCGTTCGCCCAATCCGCAGTCCAATGGAATAGTCAAGAAAGGGGTGCACATTGTGAAACCGCTCATCTGCAAGGCCGCGGACTCTGCTTCCGACATACACCTTGCACTGCTCTCATACAGGTCGACTCCATTGTCCACTGGCATGTCGCCGGCTCAACTCCTGATGAACAGGGACCTGCGGACGACGCTTCCAGCCATACACCTGCCCAACCTGGATCACCTCCCGGTGCTGCAGAAGATGCAGCAGCTCAGAGGATGTCAAAAGCAGAGCTATGATGCCCATGCCACCGATCTGGCCGTGCTATCCCTGGCAGACACTGTCAGGATCAAGATACCGGATGGTGGGTAGTCTGCGTAAATACATTCACATACGCCAACAAAACATTAAAAAAAGGGGAGATGTCATGATATGCAAACATGCAGCTAATGAACACATAGAATAGGACAAGACCAATGAGCAGTCAGGACACTCAGGGGTGGTATCTCACTATAAAAGGGAGGAGGCACTGACACCCCGCCACTTTCCACAGACCAACATCTACAGAGTGAGACCGGGTGTATCCTCATCATCACGCCCCAGCACGTGGCTTAGAGCAGGGCTGGTTCAGTTAGACTGAGTTACTACATTTAGATTAGCAGAGAGTCGAACTCATTGAGAACTGTGCTAATAGTTCAATAAAATACATTGAACTCACTTCAAAGTCTGGAGCATCTTTTACTCAAAACTGCATCAAGTGGCAGCTTGTGTTATTCCAAATTACATAACACAACACTGCCTTCTCGAGCCATTCTCCTGCTCCTCCACCTTTGCCTTCAATGTTTTACAGAGGTCTCCAAGGAGCCCCACCTCCGCCTCCAGAGTCACCACACGATCGCTGTGGTCTGAGATCACTTTTTCAATCTCCCACATCTATGACCCCTGTGCCTCCAAACACTTCTCCACACATTCCACAAACTCTTCAGGAGTGTCACCGCTTCTTCAATGGTTTTTGTGAAATCTTTTCGCATCTGTTCCCTCTGCTGCTGGAATTCAGCTTTAATAAAGGCCATCAAGTCAAGCTGAAGCCTTTCAACCTGCATTGGCCTCTTCCCCCGCCTCCATGTCTTTTGTTTTTGCTGCAGCAAAAGTCTGCCCCAATTTTCCAGCCAAATCTCTCGCTGTTTTCTGCCGGGTCTGGTAACCAAGAGACATACCATTCCTGGGGAAAGTACTCCTCCAACACTCACCGACATCTTTCCATCAAAATTCCATCCCGTATTGGTTAAAAAGAGCTCTTTTCTGTGACCCTGGGCAGGGGCTGCTTTGTATGTGACCACTTACACCATGGACTACACCAGAAGTCAGTGAACACCAGACTATATATGTGGAGTGCAACTTTACTCGAGTTGGAAGGTTGGCTGTTATTCGGAACCATGGCTTAGATGCAGTTGGGCTACAGTTCCTTAGTTGAGAATTAAATGTATAGAGTAGTGAGTATTAGCTTGTGCCTAACTGTGACTGCATTCAGTGTTTTGGGAAGTCCTAAGATAGGAACGGTGCTATATGGATGTTATTTATTTGTTCTTGCATATATTTCTTATAAGCGGTATTTAGAAAAATATTTTTAATACTTGCCAAAGGGTTTATAAAGCCACTAGAGAAAATGTTACCAACTGCTGGTATACTGGATGAGGCCCAAAGTTTTACTGGAAACATTGTATTTGGCAAATTGAATAATTATAATAAAATTTCCTTTTGTAATTGAAATTAAATTTAAACAGCTTAAACCAATAAAATTAAGGAACGCCACATCAGTGCTACTTTCTTCTCATTTTCCTGATTTCTTATTACATTTTATTCTTCCTGTTTATCTAATTCCTTCAAGTGCTCTAATTGATTGGTTCAGCTTAAATAGCCACATTCTGTAGATGGAGATGGTGGGATTAAAGAGAATTCTCCTAATTTTCCTCCTTTTGTACTTCCACCACTGATTCTCTTTTGAACTTCCTGGGGCATGCCATGATGGATGACGCCAACGATTAGTCGAAAAGAGGTGCAAACATACAAAACATTGAAAGACGGGAAATGCAGTTGGAAAAGGCCATAAAAATTGGAAAATTTAATTTTGAGTTTTATATGTAGGACTGCAAACAAAAAGTGTTATTACTAAACTGTGAAAATAGTTGAGCCTAAGTTAGTGTCTTGCATGTAGTTTTGGATAACCTAAAGAATATTGGGATAAATCATAAACATTCTCCCAGTAATATTACGGTTCCATTCTATTCTTATACATTTGTCTCATACCCACTATTCTAAATTGTTCATCACTCTGCAGTTTCTTGCTCAGCTCCAGAACATTTTAAAGGAGTGGCCACAACATAGATCCATGCAACATGCCACCAGCTACATCACAAAAATCAAATACGCTCCATCTAGCCCTTTCTCTGCTTTCTATCCTCCAAATAATCTTTGAAACATACTGCTGTTTTACTGTCTAAAACAATGAATCCTGAGATAATGTTCTTCTGAAACCCCTGGCATAATCACCTTAGTCTACACTCAGTAATTTTCTTTATATAATTTGATTAATATATGGACCTTATCGAGTTGTGTTGTGTTCCGGAGAATCATCCCTTTCTCATTATTAACCTAATGCTGTCCCATCATGTGCTTTCTAGCAATTCTACTCGTGATACAAGGCTCTCTTAATTACCCAAAAGTGGAACATTCATCACTCATTAGTCTTCTGGAGAAATTTCTTCCCAAAGAATGGTCCTTCTGCTAACTGATTCCTTGAGTATTCTGCGTTTAAATAACAGAATTGACATTTCATCAAGTCATCTAATGACTTGTATTATACACATGCTCTTTCCTTCTCATCTATATGTACAATGACAAAGTATTTAATTATCATCTCATAGCAGATGTTAAGGTAGCTTTCTTGGCTTGACCCTTTTCTGGCTTACCACTTGCTTTGGGTGATGTAAGTAGCATGAGACTTGGCTGTCTCTTCTCCTGACTGGAATTTTGTTTTACATACAATTCTTCCTTTATGCCAGTTTTTCAGCATTCTTTGCTTTCTAGTTTAGCACTATTCTTGCCCTCTGCCTTAACACGAGGGTAAACTTCTTTTGTAGAAGTCATTTGTTATTGCTCCTGTAATGTGTGACCAATATTAACATAACATTCTTTTATATGTCTTAAATACTATTGCTGCCTAATATTAATTCGGCCAAATCAAATAAAGTTTTCTCTCTCCTTGTAAATGAAGTGGCACGGTGGCGCAATGGTTAGCACTGTAGCCTCACAGCACTGAGGACCCGGGTTCGATCCCGGGTCAATGTCAGTGTGAAGTTTGCACATTTTCCCCGTGTCTGCGTGGGTCTCACCCCCACAACCCAAAGATGTGCCAGGTAGGTACATTGGCCATGATAAATTGCCCCTTAATTGGAATCTTTTTAAAAGTATTTTTTTTAAATAAATGAAATGGACTATTCAGGCAAAGCATCTTTACCCAGAGAGTGATTAGATTGTGCAATTTGCTAACATGAATAGTTGAGGTGAATATCATAAATGGATTCAAAGGGACCTTAGAAAAACAGATTGAGGAAGGAACAGAAGTGAGGACATTCTGATTCAGTTAGATAAAGAGGGCGAGAAATTCTCTATAAATTCTATGTTGTTTTTAGTTCTTTAGGAAAATCTTCTTTCTTCCTAATGAATCTGACTTTTATGATGTGTTCTACAGACGTTGACAGCTCTCTGGTAATTTTCACAAGTCATCATTCCTCATGTATGCCTGGAATGATAGTGACTGTTGGACAATGGAGGGCACTCCCCAGGTTCATAATGGAGACTGGAAGAAATTCTGCTGAACAATAAAAGATAGCTTCCCATATTCTTGTTCAAGAAATAAAAAACCCTATGGTGCAGATAATTTTGCTCTATTAGTACCTATATAGTATCTATTATCGCTATATAATAAAGGTGACTGGTTTGTGCAAAATAAAGATGCCTATTTATTACCATCATAACACCATCTATTGTATCAACCATTCCTCCTGAATTTCTATTCTGGTTAGTGTGTTAGCCATTACAATGAGTCCACTGAGAGGGTATAACACTCTTCATTTCATCCCAGGTTCATTGGCAGTGGAATCCAGCATTGCTTTTCTCAAAGCCTAATTGCTTACAGCCCCAGTTTCCACTTGAACTATTTTGTCACTGCTGGTGCTGAAGGTGTGGCTCTCCTTTTCCTATATTTTACCGTGAACAAGTTTGGCCGACGTGGCATTCTACTGCTCTCAACAATCATCACAGGAATGTCATCGCTGTTGTTGCTTGCCCTTGTACAGTGTAAGTATAGGTGATCACTACAGATTTTTTAGCACAAAATAGAAAAATGTTTATATTTCTAATTCTAGCTGCACAACTGTTTCTCACCATTAATTGTTTGTGGCGAGAAATTTTATAGTAACTACAAAAGATTACTCTATTGGCTCATCTAGATAAAATCATCTGAAACCGAAATCATTCAGAATAGTAAAAGTGAAATATTTTGACTTGTAAAAAGAAAATAGGAGCAAAGTGATAAATCTTGCGTCACAGTTGGAAGAAATTAAAATCACATTTACTAAATTGCAAACAGACGTAAAAATGTTGCTGCTTAGATTGCAAAACTACACCCTTGCTGTGCAATTTTGTAAGAACCTTCTTAATAAGAGCATTGCTGGAATAACGGCATGAGATTATCATATTTGACATGTGGTGACTGGTAACCAAACTGAGGAACTGAAACAAACCACAATTTTCTAGAATAGGCAGTGGAACAACCACTCAAACGTAATCGTGATTTAAGCTTTGCACTATATGGTACAGATAGGAAGTTCTGGGTTTCATGACTCTACTGCTTTTGTGAATATCACCTGAGTTTTGATTGAGCGGCATGGCAGCACAATGGTTAGCACTGTTTCCTCACAGCTCCAGGGTCCCAGGTTTGAATCCCGGCTTGGGTCACTGTCTGTGTGGAGTCTGCACGTTCTCCCTGTTTCTGCATGGGTTTCCTCCGGGTACTCCGGTTTCCTCCCGCAAGTCCCAAAAGACGTGCCGTTAGGCAATTTGGACATTCTGTATTCTCCCTCTCTGTACCCAAACGTGTCGGAATGTGGCTACTGCGGGCTTTTCACAGTAACTTCATTGCAATGTTAATGTAAGCCTACTTGTGACAGTAAAGATTATTATTATGGGGCAGCACAGTGGCGCAGTGGGTTAGCCCTGTTGCCTCACGGCGCCGAGGTCCCAGGTTCAATCCTGGCTCTGGGTCACTGTCTGTGTGGAATTTGTATATTCTCCCTGTGTTTGCGTAGGTTTCGCCCCCACAACCCGAAAGATGTGGAGGCTAGGTGGATTGGCCATGCCAAATTGCCCCTTAATTGGAAAAAATGAATTGGGTACTCTAAATTTATATTTTATAAAAATTATTATTATGAAGCCACAGTTCAACTGTTTAGGTGTATTAGCCAGATTTCTTGTTCCTAATCATCCCCATGACTGTCCCATGAAAAATGTTTATGGTAGATGATGGTTAGGGGCATAATTACTATGGCCATTCACAAGGGAGGGTGAAATATGGAAAATATTTGGTAAAATTAAAGTCTATGGGAGTCTGAGGACAGGAAGTCTCTCCACTGGTTGGTGTCACACTGAACATAAAGAAAAATGGTTCTCCTTGTTGCAGGCTAATCAGCTGAGCTCCAGGGCATCACTACAGGAGTTATCAGGACACTGCCTTGGGTTCAAATATCTTCAGCTGCTTCATCAATGATCTTTCCTCCAATATACTGCCATAAGTGGAGATGTTCACTGATGATTGCCTCATTTCCAATTTCTCAGATATAAAGCAATATGTGACTTGTGAAAACATGAAAGCATTGTTAACTGTGACGAGGAAAGTGTAGAACTTCAAAAGGATATGGATAAATTGGTGGAATGGGCAGATAGGTTACAGATGAAGTTCAAATCGGAGAAGTGTGAGGTAATAGATTTTGCTGGGAAGAATATAGAGAGACGATATAAAATGAGGGGTACAATTCTAAAGGGTGTGTAGGAGCAAAGGAACCTGGGTGTATATGTGCATCGATCATTGAAGGTAGAAGGACTGACAGAAGGAGTAGTAATAAAGCAAAATGCACCCTAAGCTTTATTAATAGTGGGCAAGAACAAGGAGGTTATGCTGAATTTGTATAAGACACTAATTTCACTGAAGCAGCTACCATTCTTCTAAACTTTGTCTGCGCACGGCGGTGCTTTCATTCCCATGGTTAACAAAAATGGCTCCAGGGATGAGAAACTTCATGTAACAAGAGTAATGCAATAATCTGAAGGCTTTTAATCTTCTTCATTGGGCAAATCCATCTGGAAAAAGTAGCCGTAAAATGATAGTTTCAATGTAAATATTTTTAAAATAAATTTAGAGGGCCCAATTCTTTTTTCTCCCATTAAGGGTCAATTTAGCGTAGCCGATTGATGTACCCTGTGCATTTTTTTGGGTTGTGGGGGTGAGACCCATGCAGACATGGGGAGAATGAGCAAACCCCACAGAGTGACCCACGACCAGGATTGAACCCGGGTCCTCTGCGCCGGGAGGCAGTAGTGCTAACCCACTGCACCACCGTGCTGCCCTATTTCATAAAGTATGAGAGCGATTTAATTAAGTTGAAAATAGGGTCTTCAATTTTAAACATGTACAATTATGGATGCATCAGTGAGTTAGTTGAAAATGGATTAAAATGAAGACTTCCAGTGGCAGCTGTGGAGTGAGTGGTCACATATTTGGCAGCCCCTGCTCGAGGTGGCCTTTTTGGACTTTTTCCTGCTTTCTGGGCAAATGCTTTGGTGAAAAAAGGTGTTGAGGTGACTGAAGAAAGTTGAACTCCACTGGTGGGGCTGGTGGATGGATCCACGGACCAGAAGTGGGTCGAGAAGAAGGGAGCAGTTGGCACAAGAGAATCTTTGTGCGCTGCAGGTCAAGATGGCGGAGGGTAAAGGGTCAGTCCGACCTGCCCAGTGGTCAACAGAGCAGCTGGTGGACTTCTTAAACAAGAAGTTCAGCCAGCAGAGAAGGGAAGTCCAGGAAGACCTAGATTTGGCGGCCGAGATTTGAATGATGGGCGAACCAGAAGCCGTTAAAGGAGAAGATGGAAGACTTGGAGAATCACTCCCGGAGACAAAATCTAAGAATCGTTGGGATGCCTGAAGGTATCAAGGGAGCGGACATTGGCTCGTATGCAGCCAAGATGCTGGAAAAGCTAATGGGGGAGGGGGCCTTTGACCGGCCCCTGGAGGTCGACCGGGCAAGCCGCAGACGAACGAGCCACTGAGGGCGATGGTGGTGCATCTCCACTGATTACTGGATAAGAAGATATTGAGGTGGTCAAGGCAGACGAGGAGGTGCACCTGGGAAAACAATGAGCTTTGGGTGTACCAGGACCTGGACGTGGACCTGGCAAAGAGGAGACCCGGGATCAATCTGGGAAAGGCTACCCTCTTCAAAAAGGCGTGATGTTCTGGATGCAGTACCCGGCCTGCCACTGGGTAACTTTTAACAGCCGAGAACATTATTTTGGGACACCAGAGGAGGCGATGGAATTTCTAAGAGACAATGGACTGGCAGGTGAAACTATCATTGAACTGTGGAAGAGGTGTGCTTTTTTGTTTTCATTTCGTTTGTTGGAAAACTTCTCTCCTTAAGATGTTTTGTTGGGTTTGGTGGCGGGATGTTTGGCGAGCATTGAGGGTGAATGCACTTTTTTTCATGTTCCATTGTTGTTTGTGTTATGGAGGTATGGGAGCGGGGGAGGGGAATCAGTGGGGACCTTGAGCGCGGGCTGACAGGCTAGCTGGGTGGGCTAGTTCACGGCAGCTCAGTGGGGGTGGGCTGGTGGTTCCAGAGGAGGGACTGTTGAAGGAGAGTCAGAAGTTCCAGATGGAGTTCAGGTTGGTGACAACAGGGAAGGCAGTAGGGCAGTTGCGGAGGGTAGAGGGGCAGTGCATGAGTATGGGGAGAAGGCAAGTAGGATGCTGGCCCACCAACTCGGGAAGCACGAGGCGGCGAGAGAGACTGGAAGAGTGAAGGACGGGAGAGAAAGAGTGGTACTGGACTTGGTGAGGCTGAAGGGGTAACCCTACCCTAGTAGAGGGCTAGGGTTGTTTAGTATAGGCGAGGGGGGGGGGGCCTGCTAACATAGATGTGGTTGCTGTGGTGCAGCAGGAAAAGCAGTGGTGATGGTGGGCATCCAAGGGTGGGCCTCGAGGGTCTGGCCCAAGAAGGGATATGGTTGATCGGCAGGGGCGGGGGGCAGGGTGCCCCTGACCAGGTTGGTCACATGGAACGTGAGAGGGGTGAATGGCCTAGTCAAACGCTCGTGTGTGTTGGTGCACTTGAGCAGCTTGAAGATGGACATGGCCGTTTTGCAAGAAACACCCTTGAAGATCGGGGATCAGACGAGGTTAAGGAAAGGGTGGGTAGGGCAAGTCTTTCTTTCAGGATTAGACATGAAGGCGCGGGGGGTGGAGGTGTTGGTCAATAAGCAGGTGGCGTTTGAGGTGGGGAACATTGTGGCTGATTCAGGAGGACAGTTCGTGATGGTGAATGGGAAGCTGGAGGGGATGCTGGTGGTTTTTGGTAGATTATACCCCAAACTGGATGATGTGGACTGTGAGGTGGGTGCTGGGAAAATCCAGGACATGGACTCGCTCTGGTTGATTTATGGAGGAGGGGGAGGGGTGAGCGACTCCACTGTGGAAACTGGACATAGGGTTATTAGCAGATGAGGAGGTGTGTGAGCGGGTGAGGGCTGCCATTTGAGGGTACGTGGAGCTGAATGATAGGGGTGAAATCCTGGCCGCCGCGCTATGGGAGATGCTCAAGGCAGTGGTTAGGGGGGGAATTCATATTGATCCGAGCGCACAGGGAAAAGATGGAGCGAGCAGAGATGACAAGGTTGGCGGACGAGATTTTGCGGGTGGACAGGAGGCATTCGGAGGCTCCAGAGGAGGGACTGTTGAATGAGAGGCAGAAGTTCCAGATGGAGTTCAGGTTGGTGTCCACAGGAAAGGCAGTAGGGCAGTTGCGGAGGGTAGAGGGGCAGTGTACAAGTATGGGGAGAAGGCGAGTAGGATGCTGGCCCACCAACTCGGGAAGCACGAGGCGGCAAGAGAGATTGGAAGAGTAAAGGACGGGAGAGGAAGAGTGGTACTGGACCTGGTGAGGCTGAAGGGGTATTCGAGGGGTTTTACAGGAGGCTTTATGAATTGGAGCCCTCGGCCGAGAGAAGGGAATGTGGCGCAGTTCCTGGGTGGATTGGAGTTCCCCAAGGTGGTGAAGGGGCTGGGGGCCCCCATTGGACTGGTAGAGGTGTTGGAGGGCATGGGGTGATGCAGGCAGGGAAGGCACCGGGCCTCAATGTATTACCTGTAGAATTTTATAAGAAGTTTGGGGGGGCCTGGGGCCCTTGCTGGTGAGGGCATATAATGAGGCGAGGGGAACACCCGCCTACATTATTGCAGGCGTCTATATCCCCAATACTAAAGAAGGATAAAGATCTGGAGCAGTGTGGGTCCTATCGCCCACATTGTGGGCAGCACAGTAGGTAGCACTGCTGCTTCAGAGCTCCAGGGTCCCAGGATCAGTTCCCTTGGGTCACTGTTTGTGCAGAGTCTGCACGTTCTCCCCGTGTCTGCATGGGTTTCCTCCAGGTGCTCCGGTTGCTCCCACAAGTCCCAAAAGACATGCTTATTAGGTGAATTAGACATTCTGAATTCTCCCTCTGTGTACCCGACCAGGCGCCGGAATGTGGCGACTAGGGGCTTTTCACAGTAACTTCATTGCAATGTTAATGTCGGCCTACTTGTGACAATAAGATTATTATTACCCAATATCGCTATTAAATGTGGGCGCCAAGTTGCTGGCAAAATCCTGGCCTCGCAAATTGAGAACTGTGTGCCGGGAAGATCAGACAAGGTTTGTAAAGGGGAGACTACTAAATGTGGTAATGATGCCCCCGGAGGGATAATACGTAGAGGTGGCAATGGACGCAGAAAAGGCTTTTGATTGGGTGGAATGGCCAGACTTGTGGGAAGTGTTAGGGCGGTTCGTGTTTAGGCAGGGGTGTGTGAACTGGGTCCGATTGTTGTATAGTTCACCGGTAGCGAGCGTGCGACGAATCGGATGAGTTTGGGGTACCTCAGGCTACACCGTGAAACATGTCAGGGGTGCCCATTCTCCCTGTTGCTTCTTGCCTTGGCAATAGAATTATTGGCAATGGCTCTTAAAGTGTCAAGGAGCTGGAAAGAGATGTGCAGGGGGGATGCGGGTTGAGCACAGGGTCTCCGTTAACGTGGCCAACCTGCTGCTTTATATCTCGGACCCACTGGGAGGTATCGGGGGAATTCTGAATATTCTGGAGGAGTTTGGACGGTTTTCCGGATGTAAGCTAAACATGGGGAAGACGGAGTTGTTCCTGATCAAAGCCAGGGGACGGGAGAGGAGGTTGGGATAGTTGCCGTTCAAGCTGGTGGGCTGGGATTCAGCTGTTTGGGTATCCAGATGGCGGGGCGATGACAGCAGCTGCACAAGTTGAACTTGGTGCGGTTGGTGGAAAAGGTGAGGGGGGATTTTAAGAGGTTCAATGTGCTGCCACTGTCGCTGTTGGGTGTGGGTGCTGACAGTGAAAATGACGATGCTGCCAAGGCTCTTATTTGTCTTTCAGAACCTCCCGATCATCGTCCCAAAATAATTCTTTAAGAAAGTCAATACTTCGATCTCCTGGTTTGTGTGGGCGGGGAAAACCCCACGGGTTAAGAAGGTGCTTTTAGAAGGGGGGCAAGGGGGAGGGCGGGTTGACCTTGTAAAACATCATAATTATTATTGGGCAGCAAACATTGCTATGATGAAGAAGTAGGTAGTGGGGAGGGGTTGGCGTGAGGGCGGATTCAGACAGCCTCTTGCAGGGGTACAAGTTTAGCGGCACTGGTAAAGGCACCTCTGCCATTCTCACCGGCCAAGCACTCCACGAGCCCAGTGGTGGTGGTGGCCCTGCTGGTGTGGGGAATGCGGCAGCAGCACCTGAGGTTGGAAGGTACCTCGGTGTAGGCACCGATTTGCGACAGTCATGGGTTTGCACTGGGGGGGAGGGGAGGGGGGTTGTATGTGATGTTTCAGGGGTCGCGACAGGTGGGGATTGAACGTTTTGGGGAAGTATTTGTGGGGGCAGCTTTGTGAGTTCAGAGGACTTAGAGGAGGAATATAAGCTGCCCAGTGGGAATGTGTTCAGATGCTTTACAGGTCTGGGACTTTGAGAAAGCAGGTGCCGCCCTTTCCCGGTCTGCTGCCCTTGGAATTACAGGATAAGGTGCTCCCGAGGGAAGGAATAGATGAGGGTAAGGTGTCCGAGATCTACAAGGAGCTATTGGACTGGGACGGAGCCCCGATAGGGGAAGTCAAACGGAAATGGGAGGA
Organism: Scyliorhinus canicula; assembly: GCF_902713615.1. Taxonomy (NCBI): domain Eukaryota; kingdom Metazoa; phylum Chordata; class Chondrichthyes; order Carcharhiniformes; family Scyliorhinidae; genus Scyliorhinus; species Scyliorhinus canicula. Next base: position 33,051,835 of record NC_052154.1, on the reverse strand, counting down.
GGAACTGGAGGGAGGAAATTGAGGCTGGGTTGAGGGAGGAGGCTCTGAGGAGGGTGAATGTGTTCTCGTTGTGTGCAAGACTCTGCCTTATCCAGTTTAAAGTAGTTCATGGGGCACACATGACGGTGGCTAGGATGAGTAGGTTCTTTGAGTGGGGTAGAGGACAGGTGTGGACGATGCGCGGGGAGGCCTGCGAACCACTTTCACATGTTTGGGTTTGTCCAAAACTGAAGGGGTTCGGGTTCGCGGACATAATGCCCAAGGTGTTGAGGGTGAAGGTGGTCCCGAGTCCTGAAGTGGCGATAATTGGAATGTCGGAAGACACGGGAGTCCAGGGGGTGAGAGAGTCCAATGTTCTGGCCTTTGCCTCCCTGGTAGCCTGGAGATGGATTTTGCTGGAGTGGAGGGACTCCGAGCCACTGAAACTGGGGTGTGGGTGAGTGACCTGGCGGAGTTCCGAAGGTTGGAGAAAATCAAGTTCATCTTAAGAGGGTCGGTTGATGGGTTTTCCCTGAGGTGGAAGCTTCTGCAAGGAGAATTGAAGGTTAAGTAAGTAATGGCAAACATTTAAAGAAATACATCATAATTCTCAATTCATATTAAGTTCCTCAAGGAATGAAAACTCCACTGGAGAAATGGTACATCCATGGTTAGCTGGCAAAGTTAGGGTGGTATCCAATTAATTGAGGCTTAAAATGTTCCCAAAAGGAATATTAAACCTGAGGATTGGGAGAGTTTTAAAAATCGAGAAAGAATGTCCAAGTAAATAATTAAAGAGAAAATACAATGAGAGTAAACCATCAAGAAATATTCAAACATTGGGACAGCACGGTGGTGCACGGCGGCACAGTGGTTGGCACTGCTGTCTCACGGCGCCGAGGTCCCATGTTCTATCCCAGCTCTGGGTCACTGTCCGTGTGGTGTTTGCACATTCGCCCCGTGTTTGCGTGGGTTTCGCCCCAACAACCTAAAGATGTGCAGGGTAGGTGGATTAGCCATGCTAAATTGCCCCTTAATTGGAAAAAATGAATTGGGTACTCTAAATTTATATTAAAAAAATATTCAAACATTGTAAGATCATTGACAAGTATGTAGGAAAAAAAATGAATAACAGAACTGGCGTGATTCTCCGGAAATACTTCATTTGTGGCGGGGTTTTCAAGGTGTTTTGAGTTCCCACCGCTATTCAGTGGTACTGTCATTTTGTTTGGGCCCTGGGGAATTTCTCAATTGTTTTGCCCAGACGTAGAATTTTTTTAAGCACTGGGGAGCTGAACTCTGAGATCGAGCCGCCATTTTGAAAGGGAGCCCAGATCTCTAAGTGAGCTTTTGGATTTCCCCAACCCATGGGCAATGTCACCTCCCGCACACATGGGCACTATCCCACACCCGCCTTGAAGACATTCCACTGTGGGGTCCCTGGGTCCCACCCCTCTTCAAGCCCCCTTCCAGGACCCCCACCCAGCACCCCCCAGAGGCTGCTACTTACCTGGCATGCACACCACCACTCTTCAAATCCATCTTCATTTCATGGGCATGGCCTCCTTTGGCTCCTGACCCTTGGCAGTGCCACCCTGGCACTGGAATCCAGGCAGAGCTACAGCTGGCTTGGTACTGCCATCTGAGCAGTGCCAAAATACCCACTTACCCTGACCCGGGAGACCCCCCACGTGGACCAGTGCTGAACGGCACCCGGCTGCAGCCTCCGTGGGGTGGCTGCAGAATCGAGGGAGGTTGGTGGATACAGTACAAGTAGGTCTTAAGATGTGGTACAGGTAGGTCCACGAGCACAATTTGGTCCCGCCCCTTTTGGGCGGAGTTCTGAATCCGACGTCACACGAGATTTGGGTGAATCCCGTGAGGCACAGAGACAGTTGGGAAGCCCACTGGAGGACTCTCCTGGGATCCTCCGGTTGTGTTGTGCTCTCGCCCGAGTGCAACAAGGCAAGAAAATTGCACCTAACAATCCCTTGAAGTACAGATGGGGAAATTGAGAATAAGGAAATAACAGGGATATTAAAAATAATTATTCTGTATCTTTTTTGATCAATAAGAAAACACAACATACTGGTGCAACAAGTGTGGGGAAAGGGATAATAAGAGTGAGGAAAGTAATGACTATAAATAAAGGAAAAGTAGTTGAGAAATTAATGGGGCTACAAGTTGACAGTCCTAGGACCTGATTATCTACACACCAAGTTCTAAAGTAATCAACTGCAGAAGTAGTGAATGTATTGATTTTGACCTCCCAGAGTCCCCTAGATTCTGGAAAGGATTGAAAGGTAGCAAATAAAATCTGTTCAAGAAAGGAGGGGAGAGAGAAAATGGAAAAGAAGAAATCAGCCTGACATCAGTAGTAAGGAAAACAAGATAATCCATTATTAAGCACATGGCCAAAAGGCATTAGTTAGAGTCAACCCAGTTTTACGATGGGAAATAATGTTTGCGCAATCTATTAATTTTTGAGCATGTAACTAACAGATTCTAAGTATATTTGGATTCTATGAAGCTAAATATACGAATAATGGGTTGGTATAATTAGATTTCATGGGATTGGGAGTAATATATTAGCTTGGATTGAGGATTGGTTCATCGACAGAAAACAGGGGAAAAGGAAATTTATGGGTCATTTTCAAAATGGCAGGATATAACTATTGGAGTGCTCTGAAGGTCGGTGCGTGAGCCTCGGGTATTTGCAATCTATATCAATAACATAGAGGAGGGAACTGAGTGTAATGTATCCGGGTTTGCTGATGATCCAAAGCTAGATGGGAAAGTAAGCTGTAATGAGGATCTACCAAGGCTACAAAATAAAATAAACCGGTTAAGTGATTGGACATAAAGGTTGCAGATGAAGTATGATGTGCGGAAGTGTGAAATTATCCACTTCAATAGGAAAATGAAAAAGAATGTTTTTTTAAAAGATGAAAACTTTTCAGATGTTGGGAAGAAGTTGTGTCGGACTCGAAACATTAATTCTATTTCTCTCTCCGCGGGTAGTGCCTGATCTCGAGGTTTTTGCAGCACCTGCTGGAAATTTGCATTTTCTGCCATTTTCCTTTTATTATAATGAATGTTGGGATTCAGAGGGTTTTGTATGTATGCCTTGCACATGAATTACAGGAAGCTAACATGGCAGGTGCAGCAAAGAATTAGGAAGCCAAATGTATGTTAACTGTTGTTTCTTGGGGATTGGATGACAGGAATAAAGTAGTCTTGCTCTGGTGAGGTCACACCTGGAGTATCATGTACACTTTGTCTTATTTTTACCTAAAGAAAGGCTCGCGTCTAAAGAAGATTCACTTGATTGATTCCTAGGGAAAAGGAGCTGTTCTTGGAGGAGAAATTGAGTAAAATAGGACTATATTCCCTGGAGTTCCGAAGAATGGGAGGTGATCTCATTGAACCATATAAAGTTCTAGGCATCTATCCTGAGAGGCTGTTTCCCCAGACTGATAAAGCTGGTAGCAGTTTCAGGATAAAGGCTAACCATTTAGATCATAGAATTTACAGTACAGGAGGCCATTTGGCTCATTGAGTCTGCACCGGCTCTAGGAAAGAGCACCTACTTAAGTTCTCACCTCTACCAGTAACCCCACCTAACCTAAAGGCAATATAGCATAGCAATCCCCCTACCTGCACATCTTTGGACTGTGGGAGGAAACCGGAGCACCCGGACAAATCCCACGGAGACAGGGGAGAACGTGCAGACTCCACACAGACAGTGACCCAAGCCGGGAATCTAACCTGGGACCCTGGAGCTGTGAAGCAACTGTGCTAACCACTGTGCTACCGTGACGCCCAACTGACATGAGGAGAAATACTCTTCCTTGACAGGATTGTGAATCTTTTAAATGCTCTACCCAAGATAACCAGAGATACTAAGTCATTGAGTGTATTTAAGACTTATATTGATAGATTTTTGGGCACTAAAGGGAGTTGAAAGTTGAGGTATATGCAGATTGGGCTAAAAAATTAAATTATGCAAAATTTTAACCACAATCTTATTGAATGGAGGCAGATTAAGTTAGAAGGACTGTATGGCCCACGACTGCTGCTTTTTAAAAAATAGAATTATGCCCTATGTGACTATTTACAGTGCCTCTGTCTGTTACAAATCCAGTTGTGTCAAATCTTGTGCCAGTGAAAACACTTAGGGCAGTATCATCTCTGTTATCTGCAAAATCCAATGTTGGGCGCAAAAAGTGATGTTGAGCCCGCTGACTGCAGTGGTGTTTTTTTCTGCGTATCATGGACACTTAGTTGGATAAATTGACAGGCAACGTTTCCATACCGTATCTCTGGCCTCAGATTTGCCTGCCCCACCATCACCTCAGTGCTTCAATGATCCGGGTGCCATATGTAAAGGCCACGCCTGCACCTTTAAATGATATGCTAAGGTATTACAGTGAGGTTTCTGACATTCTGATGGGAAATGTGGCCCGCCAATGACAAGAGGAAGGGACGATTGCATCCTGTATTTACATTGAAGTGGTACGCAACTATGGCCTGCTCTCAATGTTTTTTTGCTCTCGCTGCAAAATCTGTCTGTCACAAACTGGAGCCAAAAATCCCAGCCTAAGATTATCCCAAGCTTTTTCTGCTTTGGTATTGCACTATAAACGGCTTATTTTTGTTTTTCTTCAGACATGCATCAAAGTCTTCGCCTGGCTCTTTCCATTCTGGGTCTGTTCTCCGCCTATGCCGTTGTTACACTGAGCATATTTTTTGCCAGTGAGGTTATTCCAACTGTAGTTAGGTAAGTACCGCAGTTGTGGTTTTTAATGTTCATTTCTATTTAATTGTTTACATGCCAATTTTTCCTGACTTTTTACAGGCTTGTCACTAAAATTTTAGACATTGAATTTGAATTAAAGTGGCAAATATGAAACTTCTGCCATATAGTAAAACATTCCAAAACTACAAATGTGCTAGAAGTAACAATGAAAAGGTAGAGTTAAAGTATCCTTTAAGGAGTTATTTCAAAATTAATTCGCATATGAAACCCGCACATTATTTTTTTTTGAAAAATATTTTATTTGAGGTATTTCCAAATATATACAGAACAGAAACGAGTAAGCAACAGTAAACCATACACAATTGCCACTATTCCACCATACTGCCCCTCCACTCCTTTTTATACTCCCTGGCCCCAAAACCAAAACAAAGCACAAAGGGAGCCCCCCCCCCCCCCCCCCCCCCCATTGACGTGTTAATCTCTCTTGAAGAAGTCAATGAACAGCTTCCACCTTGTGGAGAACCCCCCTCCGTCCCTCTTATGGTGAACTTGACTTTTTTCTAAGTGGAGGAACTCTGCCAAGTCGATCACACTTTCGGCGGTTCCGAGTCTCGTCAGCACAACAAGATCCACCTCCAGGCTATCGGGGAGGCAAAGGCTACCATGTCAGCCTCTCTCCCCACTTGCATTCCCAGATCCTCTGACACCCCAAATATTGGCACCCATAGGCTCGGCACCACCTCCACCCCCAATACCTTCAACATTACATTCACAAACTCTTTTCAGACCCCGCCAACTTTGGACATGCCCAAAACATATGGACATGGTTCGCCGGACTCACTGCACACCGCCCACATCTATCATCCACCCATGGAAAAATCAAACTCATCCTGGACCCCGTTATATGAGCCTATGCACCACCTTAAACTGTATGAGACTCATACTTAAACACAACAAAGAATAGTTTATTCTCCACAGCACAACCCAGCTTGCACGCCCCTCCGAATACCTCCTCCCAATTGCGCCGCACCTCCTCCACCATGGTGCCCTCCCGCTCCATCAGCTCCCCATATACATCTGATACCTTGCCCTTGCCTATCTCACTCTTGGACAGAAGCTTGTTCTGTAAGTGGCAGCTGCGGGAATGAACCCAAGTCCTTCCTCAAGAAGTCTCTCACCTACAGGTACCTTAAACCATTCCCCTTCAATAACAAGTATACCCCTCAAGCTTCACCAATTCTGCAAATGTACCCCCACAGATAGGTACCAAAAATGCATTATCCCAACCTCCCCAACTCTCGAAACCTCGCATCCAGCTCTGCTGGAATAAACCTGTGGTTGCCACAAATCGGCGAGCATGGGACATGCCATCCATCCTACTGTGCCCCCCACACCCCGCCTAAACCTTTCCAGAAATCCTTCTTGGTCCGGGAAACCTTACCCACCCACACAAACCTCAGTATCATCTTATTCCCCCAGGGGTCAAAAATTGGGAGATTCTGAAACAAGGACAAAAACGTCGGGAGCACTGCCACTATCTTCTTTACCGTCTGGACCCTTCCAGCCAACAATAAATGCAACACATCCCACCTCTTCCTTCATTCTCTCCACCGGTTTTGCCAGATTCAAATTGTGGAGCTGGGCTCACCTCTGTGCCATGTGTATCCCAAGATAATCACCCCTACCAACAGAAACGGCAACCTCCTTTAAACTCGCCTCTCTCTCTCTCTTTCCCCCCCCCCCCCCCCCCCTCACTTTCTCTGTCCTTATGGTCCGCTTTTGACTCTTCCACTTTGCGACTATGTGCCCCAATCTCTGCTCCACTCTCATTGGCTGCCCAAATCGTGTCAGCCACCTTAGCTAGGTCTTCTGAGGACTTCCGCCTTTTCTGCCTGGAACTTGACCGTCAAAAACTCCACCATCTGTTCCGTGGACCACTGAGCTCTCTGCCATCTTTCCTTTTATTGCACTCCTTGAAATCTCCTGGTCTGACTGTTGCCACTTTACAGTTGCACTCCTTTTTTGATAGGGCTGAGACATGCCCACCCAAAGGAGAATCCTTAGCTCTGTCTGTTCCTGTACTTTGTGCTCCTGTGACCCGGCAACAAGGACTAAACAATTCCGCCTGAAGCAAGAGCCACCAAATGTGTGACCACTCGCTCCATGGCTGCCACCAGAAGACAGCCGTACGTTATTTTCAGCAGTGTTGAGATGCAATCTGCAGTTGGTGCATTACTACATTTTATAATGCTATGTACTGTTGCACTTGCAAACCCCCCTGCCACCACCCAAAATACCTCCCTCTACTATCTTCTCTGGGGATAGAAACAGTCAAGATTTGATGTGTGTTTTCTGTATGTGAAAGCCTTGTTTGTACGTTTGGAGTGAGTGTTCTCTCTCATATGAACAGATGTATTTGTTATTTTGGAAAAGGATATATTTTTGACTTATCCAGTAATTGTACAATAATTCTTCACTTTAGAGTCTTGGTTGTGTTCCTGAAAATCATGATTTTAAGTGAAACAACCTTTTGAGTGAATCATGGCTTCCCATGGGAATCAATGTTAAAGCCAGGGATAGACTCCTTCGGACACTTGCCCAGAAACCAAGGCACAAGTTGAAATACTGTACCATGCCTGTGTAGCAGTGTGCAATCCTAGCTTGAATAACTTTTTTTTTAATTTTAGCGTACCCAATTCATTTTTTCCAATTAAGGGGCAATTTAGCATGGCCAGTCCACCTACCCTGCACATCTTTAGGTTGTGGGGGTGAAACCCAGGCAAACACTGGGAGAATGTGCAAACTCCACACAGACAGTGACCCAGAACCGGGATCGAACCTGGGATCTCGGTGCTGTGACGCAGTAGTGCTAACCACTGTGCCACCGTGCTGCCCCTAGCTGAATAACTTAAAATTAAACGAATCAATGAATGTAACAGAAATACTATATAAATTCAAATTAGATAACACTAAATCACCCAAACAAGCCCAGGTTGGAACAGCTTCTGTGTCTCACCTACACCATTGCAAAATCCCATAAAATAAAACTAAATTTGACATTCAGTCAAATCATTGGCCTCTACTTTGAGCACTAATGTACAGAAAAGATTAATTTTCCAAAGCTGAGATTCAGCCCGAACGGAATGAGAAGATGGGATTCAGCCTGAAGGAAATAAGACTCTATACTTGTAATATTTAACTCTTAATGCCAAATAGATTGATTAACTATCATTTATTATTGATTTTGTTTCTTAACACTTATCACATTGTTATTCTTGTACTTGAACATTCTCAGGTGACTTTATTGGGCAAAACAAGAAAGTTTCATTTATTTAAAACAAAATCAGGAGGCCAAGATTGAGATGCTGTTTTCATTAAGCTAATGGTGGAACAGTGAAACTGGGGCAGTAACGTCTGGATATTCACATTTAACTGAATGAAAATGAAAATGGCTTATTGGCACGAGTAGGCTTCAACGAAGTTACTGTGAAAAGCCCCTAGTCACCACATTCCGGCGCCTGGGCAGCACGGTAGCATGGTGGTTAGCATAAATGCTTCACAGCCCCAGGGTCCCAGGTTCGATTCCCGGCTGGGTCACTGTCTGTGCGGAGTCTGCACGTACTCCCCGTGTGTGCGTGGGTTTTCTCCGGGTGCTCCGATTTCCTCCCACAGTCCAAAGATGTGCGGGTTAGGTGGATTGGCCATGCTAAATTGCCCGTAGTGTTCTAAAAAGTAAGGTTGGGGGGGGGGGGGGGGCGGGTTGTTGGGTTACGGGAATAGGGTGGATACGTGGGTTGGAGTAGGGTGACCATTGCTCGGCACAACATTGAGGGCCGAAGGGCCTGTTCTGTGCTGTACTGTTCTATGTTCTATGTTCTGGGACGCTGATACGGGAATTGAACCGTGCAGCTGGCCTGACTTGGTCTGCTTTCAAAGCCAGCTCTTTAACCCTGTGCTAAACCAGCCCCTTAGGGTGCAAAATGCACCCTAAGCTTTATTAATAGTGGGCAAGAGCAAGGAGGTTATGCTGAATTTGTATAAGACACTAGTTACACTGCAGTAGCTACCATTCTTCTAAACTTCATCTGCGCACTCTCCAGTGCTTTCATTCCCATGGTTAACAAAAATGGTTCCAGGGATGCGAAACCTCATGTAACAAGAGTAGTGCAATAATCTGAAGGCTTTTAATCTTCTGCATTAGGCAAATCCATTTGGAAAAAGTAGCCGTAGAATGATAGTTTCAAAGTAAGTATTTTAAAAAATAAATGAAACAAAATGAACTGCTTACCTGCTCCTCACCTGAAATTGCTGTACATTTACCCATGAATTATGGTGAGTACTATTTGCTTTACCGTTATTCTGACAAAAATTCCGGCCCTTTATGAATTAGGTGAATTATGATTAGGTGTTCCAGAAGTACTTATAATATCTGTTTTATCTATATTCATAAATTCATAATTTTTAACTTTATAAAATGTTTTCACAGAGGTGCAGGCTTAGGCCTTATTATGGCAACAGGCTGCGTTGGAAAAGCAACATCACCAATGATGGATCTCCACAATAATCATGGTTTTTTTCTTCTTCATGTTGTGTTTGCCTCTTTTGCTGTCCTCTCAGTATTGTGCATCATGTTGCTTCCAGAAAGCAAACGGAAGTCACTCCCAGAATCTTTGAAAGATGGTGAAAAGCAGAGACGTCCTCCACTGTTTTTATCACAAAACAAGGATAGAGCTCCTCTGCTGCATTCAAAACATCAAAGACATTATAATCCAGAAAACTATTCCAAGCTTGTAACAGCAACCAAAAAAATGTGGGCCCAAAACGTCCCTTTTCAATCACAGGATCCTGTAAATGAAAGTGGGACTGAGGAGACCAAGGAATCAACATCCTAGCCATTTCTTCACAGTGTATATAGAAATGTAGAAGTACTCTACCATGCATTTTTTGCACCACACTGTGAATATTACAGACTTTGTATTTTCTAACACCTAATTTGAGCTGTTTGGCTACATGAAAGCTGTTTAATGTATTAGCTGAGCTCTAAAAAGTTCAGTAATTCATTATAAGTTCATGTGTCTGAAGATCTGTGCTTCCATAATGGAGATTGATTATGAATTGGGACTGGGATTAAAAATGCAAAATGTTGAATGTACTTTCAGATTATGTATATCTTTAGTTATTTGTGTATCAATAGGCCTGTATTGCATGTTAACACTTAAAAATGATGTGCATAATGTGGTCCGTTGATTATTCCACTTTTTTCCAGCCAAATGTATCAAAATCTGGTGAAGCATCTCTTAGATCAACTTAGCATGGGATCCCAAGTTGCTATTTTTGCAGTATCCATTTAATTCACTGCCATATAAATATCTTGGCCTGGGCTGAAATTATGTTTGAAATTCTTTTGGTTCATGGAGGTTGAACTCCTTGTTCTTCTTTCTATATTAGAATCCATTGATCAAATCCTTGTATGAGATGGATGTTACTGAGCATAAGAAAAGTATTTAAATTGCTTAGCTGTTTTACTGAAATAAAAATGAAAAATTGTTTCTATTTCTTCAAAGACGGTGTGGCCAATTTTATTAATTAGGTTAACTGCAAACAAACATTGTGCCTTGGTGTTTGGTCATTTGTTATATACCTATATTTGAATTCTTCAGTATTGTCATACAAATGAATCAGAAGTTCATTGGGTTCAATTCCAAATATCAAAATTATTAATACAAGATTCTGGCATTTGTTAGTTCCCTCAATCATTGTATATTTGTGGTTACAATATTTGTTAGGCTATCATATCTCCATGTGTATTCCTACCTGGATGATTCATAAGAGCTTGTGCCTGATGTTTGCCAACATAGTACAATTCAAGTACAGTACAGTTCAAGGCTAGGGTTCATAAATGATTTTTTTTTCTGTTGGCCAATCAAAAGTTTATTTTCTGTAAAAATTCTTACTTGAATAATCGAGCAAAAGTTTTTAGATTAGTTTTGACGATCTGATCGCTTGGATTGTGGATCATAAATCTAGAGGACTGTAAAATACATGGTAATCATTTTGTATGCCCTAATTCTACAGCTTGTTTGAAAGCTTGAAGTTAAAGAGAAAATGGTTCTCTGATTGCCTGATGATGAGCCGAGGTAGTAAGTAATTTTTTTTGTTTTTGTTTTTATTTGTACATGGGATGTGAGGATCACTGGCAAGGCCAGCATTTATGGCCTTTGTGAAAGTGATGGTGAGCTGCCATCTGAAACCAGAGACATCCAGTTACAGAGCGTGGCTGATTTTTGTTACCAAAACAGATAATTTGCAGGAGCCCTTCTAGGAGACACATCCGGAGTGAGACTCATCCAGAGTGGGGATTGCAACTTGGTAATTTGGTGCAGTGAGGTAATTCGGTGCAGAGTGTGAGGAGGTACTTTTTCAGAGGTGCTTTTTAACCCTGGTAAGTGACTGGTAAGTAGTTTTTCTTTTCATTCTTTTCATTGTCTAATTTATTTATTTTTTATTTTGAAATTGTAGTTGTATAAGTTTACCTAAGGTTTAAGACATGGCAGGAGATCCCAGACCCGTGTCATGCTCCTCGTGTGCGATGTGGGAGCTCAGGGACACGTTCACTGTCCCTGGCTCTTTCACGTGCAAGAAGTGTGTTCAGTTGCAGCTCTTGTTAGACCGTTTGACGGCTCTGGAGCTGCGGATGGACTCACTTTGGAGCATCCACGATGCTGAGGAGGTCATGGATAGCACGTTTAGCGAGTTGGTCACACCGCAGGTGAAAATTAATGAGGGAGATAGAAAATGGGTGACCAAAAGAAAGAGCAAGAGTAGGAAGGCAGTGCAGGATTCCCCTGCGGTCATCTCCCTGCAAAACAGATATACCGCTTTGGATACTGTTGAGGGAGATGGCTCACCAGGGGAAGGCAGAAGAGGCCAGGTTTATGGCACCGTGGCTGGCTCTGCTGCACAGCAGGGCAGGAAGAAAAATGGCAGGGCTATAGTGATAGGGGACTCGATCGTAAGGGGAATAGATAGGCGGTTCTGTGGACGCAATCGAGACTCCAGGATGGTATGTTGCCTCCCTGGTGCAAGGGTCAAGGATGTCTCGGAGCGGCTGCAGGACATTCTGGGGGGGGGGGGGAGGGTGAACAGCCAGCTGTCGTGGTGCACATAGGCACCAACGATATAGGTAAAAAACGGGATGAGGTCCTAAAAGCGGAATTCAGGGAGTTAGGAGTTAAACTAAAAAGTAGGACCTCAAAGGTAGTAATCTCAGGATTGCTACCAGTGCCACGAACTAGTCAGAGTAGGAATGTCAGGATAGATAGGATGAATGCGTGGCTCGAGAGATGGTGCAAGAGGGAGGGATTCAAATTCCTGGGGCATTGGGACCGGTTCTGGGGGAGGTGGGACCAGTACAAACCGGACGGTCTGCACCTGGGCAGGACTGGAACCGATGTCCTAGGGGGGGTGTTTTCTAGAGCTGTTGGGGAGGGTTTAAACTAATGTGGCAGGGGGATGGGAACCGATGCAGGAAGTTGGAAGGTAGTAAAACAGGGACAGAAGCAAAAGGAAGTAAGGGGAAAAGTGCAAGGCAGAGAAGACATAGTCAACAATCTAAAAGGGCGACAGTACAAGGTACAGTGACAGGGGAGCTCAGTGAATAGGCCCAGTAATAACAAAAGGAATAAAACTGGAGATGTTAAGATTCAAAACAGAGGTTAAAAAACCAACATAAGTGTACTTTACCTGAATGCTCGTAGTATTTGGAATAAAGTAAATGAGTTGATGGCACAAATCATCGTAAATGACTATGATTTAGTGGCCATTACTGAAACATGGTTAAAGGATGGTCGCGACTGGGAGTTAAATATCCGAGGGTATCAAACTATTCGGAAGGACAGAGTGGATGGTAAGGGAGGTGGTGTTGCTCCGTTATTTAAGGATGACATCCGGGCAATAGTAAGGGATGACATTGGTGCTATGGAGGATAAGGTTGAATCCATTTGGGTGGAAATCAGGAATAGTAAGACGAAAAAGTCACTGATAGGAGTAGTCTATCGGCCACCAAATAGTAACGTTATGGTGGGGCAGGCAATAAACAAAGAAATAATTGATGCATGTAGAAATGGTACAGCAGTTATCATGGGGGATTTTAATCTACATGTCGATTGGTTTAACCAGGTCGGTCAAGGCAACCTTGAGGAGGAGTTTATAGAATGTATCCGCGATAGTTTCCTAGAACAGTATGTAATGGAACCTACGAGGGAACAAGCGGTCCTAGATCTTGTCCTGTGTAATGAGACAGGATTGATTCATGATCTCATAGTTAGGGATCCTCTCGGAAGGAGCGATCACAATATGGTGGAATTTAAAATACAGATGGAGGGTCAGAAAGTAAAATCAAATACTAGTGTTTTGTGTTTAAACAAAGGAGATTACAAGGGGATGAGAGAAGAACTAGCTAAGGTAGACTGGGAACTACTAGCTAAGGTAGACTTTATGGTGGAACAGTGGAGAACCTTCCAAGCGATTTTTCACAGTGCTCAGCAAAGGTTTATACCAACAAAAAGGAAGGACGGTAGAAAGAGGAAAAATCGACCGTGGATATCTAAGGAAATAAGGGAGAGTGTCAAATTGAAGGAAAAAGCATATAAAGTGGCAAAGATTGCTGGGAGATTAGAGGACTGGGAAATCTTTAGGGGGCAACAGAAAGCTACTAAAAAAGCTATAAAGAAGAGTAAGATAGAGTATGAGAGTAAACTTGCTCAGAATATAAAAACAGACAGTAAAAGTTTTTACAAATATATAAGACAAAAAAAGAGTGGCTAAGGTAAATATTGGTCCTTTAGAGGATGAGAAGGGAGTTTTAATAATGGGAAATGAGGAAATGGCTGAGGAACTGAACAGGTTTTTTGGGTCGGTCTTCACAGTGGAAGACACAAATAACATGCCAGCGACTGATAGAAATGAGGCTATGACAGGTGAGGACCTTGACAGGATTGTTATCACTAAGGAGGTAGTGATGGGCAAGCTAATGGGGCTAAAGATAGACAAGTCTCCTGGCCCTGATGGAATGCATCCCAGAGTGCTAAAAGAGATGGCTAGGGAAATTGCAGATGCACTAGTGATAATTTACCGAAATTCACTAGACTCTGGGGTGGTCCCGGTGGATTGGAAATTAGCAAACGTGACACCACTGTTTAAAAAAGGATGTAGGCAGAAAGCAGGAAATTTAAGGCCAGTGAGCTTAACTTCGGTAGTAGGGAAGATGCTGGAATCTATCATCAAGGAAGAAATAGCGAGGCATCTGGATAGAAATTGTCCCATTGGGCAGATGCAGCATTGGTTCATAAAGGGCAGGTCATGCATAACTAATTTAGTGGAATTGTTTGAGGACATTACCAGTGCAGTAGATAACGGGGAGCCGATGGATGTGGTATATCTGGATTTCCAGAAAGCCTTTGACAAGGTGCCACACAAAAGGTTGCTGCATAAGATAAAGATGCATGGCATTAAGGGTAAAGTAGTAGCATGGATAGAGGATTGGTTAATTAATAGAAAGCAAAGAGTGGGGATTAATGGGTGTTTCTCTGGTTGGCAATCAGTAGCTAGTGGTGTCCCTCAGGGATCTGTGTTGGGCCCACAATTGTTCACAATTTACATAGATGATTTGGAGTTGGGGACCAAGGGCAATGTGTCCAAGTTTGCAGATGACACTAAGATGAATGGTAAAGCGAAAAGTGCAGAGGCTACTGGAAGTCTGCAGAGGAATTTGGATAGGTTAAGTGAATGGACTAGGGTCTGGCAGATGGAATACAATGTTGACAAATGTGAGGTTATCCATTTTGGTAGGAATAACAGCAAACGGGATTATTATTTAAACTATAAAATATTAAAGCATGCCGCTGTGCAGAGAGACTTGGGTGTGCTAGTGCATGAGTCACAGAAGGTTGGTTTACAGGTGCAACAGGTGATTAAGAAGGCAAATGGAATTTTGTCCTTCATTGCTAGAGGGATGGAGTTTAAGACTAGGGAGGTTATGTTGCAATTGTATAAGGTGTTAGTGAGGCCACACCTGGAGTATTGTGTTCAGTTTTGGTCTCCTTACTTGAGAAAGGATGTACTGGCACTGGAGGATGTGCAGAGGAGATTCACTAGGTTAATCCCAGAGCTGAAGGGGTTGGATTATGAGGAGAGGTTGAGTAGACTGGGACTGTACTCGTTGGAATTTAGAAGGATGAGGGGGGATCTTATAGAAACATTTAAAATTATGAAGGGAATAGATAGGATAGATGCGGGCAGGTTGTTTCCACTGGCGGGTGAAAGCAGAACTAGGGGACATAGCCTCAAAATAAGGGGAAGTAGATTTAGGACTGAGTTTAGAAGGAACTTCTTCACCCAAAGGGTTGTGAATCTATGGAATTCCTTGCCCAGTGAAGCAGTTGAGACTCCTTCATTACATGTTTTTAAGGTAAAGATAGATAGTTTTTTGAAGAATAAAGGGATTAAGGGTTATGGTGTTCGGACCGGAAAGTGGAGCTGAGTCCACAAAAGATCAGCCATGATCTCATTGAATGGCGGAGCAGGCTCGAGGGGCCAGATGGCCTACTCCTGCTCCTAGTTCTTATGTTCTTATGTTCTTGTATGCAATTCTTGATCCAGGAGGTAGTGCCTGCCAACTCTAGAAGCAGACTGAGGTGACCACCAGGGAAGGCGAGCGCTGAGGTGGGCTTGTTACAAGAACTCCCTCAGTTCACTGGGACTTTTTCCACAGTTTTAAACGTTAGGACCTTCATGTCCACTCACCTAGTATGCATTATGTATAGAAAAATTAGTCATATAACAATGGAAATGATGAATGGATAAAAACACCCATTCACAAATCTGCTTTGAAAAGATTTCAAATAAAAATCAAAAATATTTGAAAAGAAAAACTGTGATTCTTGCAACCCTATAAAGTGTCAATTGGATAACTGTGGCATCAATAGCAGAAGCTTTTCCTCACTTCACACCTTTTAATCTTGTCCAAATAAACATAGACCGACAAAACAGAACACAGAAAGAACTTCAAAAGATGTTAATCAATCAAAGCAAACCCTCCGTTTCCATCTGTCAAAACAGAGCACCTGCTGCTGAGGTAACCCATTTCTTAGTCTTGGAGCTCAGCCAAGCATTTTTGATGAGGCCATCTGGAAATGGTATAAACAGAGACATGGCCAGACACCTGTTTCTCAAAATGGAGATTCTGACTGGTAAATACTTCAATTAGCTTCTGCAATGCATGCTATACAGAATAGAAAATGTTTGCTTATGCAGGTTCTAAGATATTTTGTCCCATATTTTGCGATATCCTTAAGATTCCGGGGTATCTGGCATCTGTTCCTATGTTTCCTATGCTTCGCTGTTATTAGTTTTGACTCTAACATAGTTTAACTAGATTAGCCAACCATGTTGTGAAATAAAGCCATTTATAAATGGCTTAGATGAAGAAATAGAGAGCCATATATTATGTTCACTGATACAACATTAAGTGATATTAGGAAGCACGTCACAGGTGAAAAACTTGCTACGCTTGCCACCGCTCACCCTACAAAAAAGGTGTTAGGCGAGGTCAATTGAAACCTTCAAAGCAGGTAAATTATTTAGAGTCCAGTAAAGGTATTAACAGTTACAAAATCAAGGGGCACGATTCAACTAACAAAATTCCAAGTGTCATTTTGGGTGAGTTTGGTTGGGTGTTTTGGGTGAGATCCGGACTGGTATTCACCCCTACTTAGTCATTCTTTGGGCCTTGGGGAGTTTTTCAGCAGTGGGGAGCTGAACCTGTCGGCAAGATTGGCTCCTCCGAGATTGGAGCATCATTTTGAAAGGGTGCCCCAAACCCAAAGTTAGCTTGAGGGTCCCCCACACAATCCTCCATGGGCAATGCAACCTCGGCAGACATGGGCAATTCCCTTAAGTGAAGCCACCCTGCTACGGGGTTGCTGAGGATCTCGCGGTTCATGGGCCACCAGTATTCCATCTCCAGCAGCAAGCCAGATGCAGAGATAGGCATTGTTATTGTCAGTGCATACATATGCCATCAAAATTTGTAAATCAAATCTCCATGGATATGCTGATGGACTCTCTACACCACTGTTTTCCAAACTTTTTTTCCGTGCATCCATTTTTGCCAACCGGCCAACCTTCGTGACCCACGCTGGCCGACATTCGAGACCCACCATTTTATCTTACCTTTAATGTGATAGGTGAGTCCGCTTGGTCCTCACGATCTCACTCTATCAGGTTCACAAGAGGAGAGGGCAATGCACATATCGGGTGCAGGATTCAGCCGGTTCCTTTGTGCCATCTTCATCTTTGTGAGGTTGGAAAATCCAATCTCGCACGTGTAGGTCATTGTGAAGGACAAAAGCAACAAAATGCTTGTTTTACTCCGCTCCGGATACTTCTCGGCGACGCTGCTCCAGAATGCTGACAGTTTCATTGACGTGTGCCATGTTTTTAATGTGCTGTCAACGCTGAGGTGCAGAAGTTCAGTCAGCTTCATTTGGAGTCAGGCTTGCCAGTCCATTTACAGTTTCCTTACTAATGCTGTTTTCTTCGATGTGTCGTAGCAGTGTGGGGAACATGTAGTAATTTTGGCTTTGCACTCACAATTGGCAAATGTTCAATGACTTTTGGAAAGCTGCGATTTCTTCACAATGCCGAAAGCAATCATCATCCTTCCCTTGCAATTTGAGGTTCAGTTCATTTAGAATTGAAAAGATGTCTGCAAGGTAAGACATAGTTAGCATCCAAGCTTCAGCAGCAAACGAATCAGCCAGAGAGGACAATTTCTCTAGGAGGAAAGTGTGGATTTTGTACCTGAGTTTGTAAACTTTGAGTACCTCCCCTGTTGACTGATCATTACAGTAACTCTTCAAGCGGATGAAGTCTACCATTATTGGGATTGGCTGGTCACTGTTTCAATTCAATGCTTTAATGTACTTTAAAAGGTCAGCAAAATAGATTTCTGGTGGCAGCCAGGAGGAGTAGGTTGCACATTTGATAGCTCCCGCCTGTGACGGTTTTTTGGACCTTTTTTCCCGGATTTTATGGGATAAATCGGTAAAGAGTGTGACAGTGAGAAGAAATCCCCCTCCAGTGTATGGTGAATTGGACCAGAAGTGGCCGTGTGAGATGACAAGGTCCTATAAGGAAGACACGAACCGAGCTGGCAACTCGGAAAAGCATGGCGGAGAGCAAGGGCTGCGGGGAGACAGCACAGTGCAGCTGGTGAAGCTTCTCGAACATTGCTTTGCCAAGCTGATGAAGGACATGCTGGACCCAATTAAGGCTTTGATTGATCAAGTTATGCAGAATCAAGAAACCCACGGGAGAGCGATCCAGGTGGTGGAGAAAAAGGTGTCCAAGCATGAAGAATACATAACCGTGCTGGAGACCAAGGTGGAGATGATAAATGACCGCCAGAAAAGAATGCTGGAAGACCTGCAGAACAGGTCCAGGAGGCAGAATCTTAGAATTGTCAGCCTCCCTGAATGCAGTGAGGGATCGGATGCGAGGGCTTATGTGATGGACATGTTGGAGAAGTTGATGGGGGCTGAGGCGTGCCCTCGGCCTCTGGAAGTGGATAGAGCGCACAGAGCCCTCGCGAGGAAGCCCTGAGTGAACGAGCCACTGAGGGCGATGGTGATACGCCTTCACCAATTCCTGGACAAGGAACACGTTCTGCGGTGGGCCAAGAAGGAACGGAGCAGTAAGTGGGAGAATTGTGAGCTGCGCATTTATCAGGACCTGAGCGCGGATTTGGCAACACGGCAAGCTGGGTTTAATCGGGCAAAACAGCCCTCTTTAAGAAGGCGGTGAAGTTTGGGATGTTGTACACAACCCGTTTGTGGGTCACACATGAGCAATGGGACTTCTACTTCGAAACACCAGACAAAATATGGACTTTAATAAAAAAGGCTGGAGGCGAACGAAAAGACACTGAAGCCTTGGAGAGTACTTTGGCAATTTGTTGTGCTGGACTGTATAAATATAAGTAGTCTTATGTGTAATAAGGGGCTATTTTGATGGCTAACGTTAACTTTGACTTGCAGGGGGGTGGTCTTTGGGGCTGGTTCTGCTTTTGAGTGTTCTTTTTTTCTAAAGTGGCTGTTTCTTCACTGTTTTTTCTGACGTTAGTTTATTGGGGAATGTGATGCTTTTAATATATTTGTCCAAGTGGGGGAGAGGGAAGAGAACAATGGGGAGACATACTGCTTGGTGCCATGGGCGGGCGCTGTCCAGTCAGCATGGGTCAGCTGACCGACAGAAGCACAGTGGGGGGTGAGCAGGTGTTAAGCTGGAGCTTGACTTTGGGGGTTGGGTTTCTAATGCTGTTGCCAGGGTGGGAGGGGGGGCTGCTTTGCTGACCGTGGAGGAATGGTTACTAGGGGACAAATGGGAGATCAAGAACGGCAAATGCCCGAAGGGGGGGAGGTCTCGAGGAGGTGGAGGGTGCGTGCTAGAGGCTGGCCTTAAAAGGGTGATGGCTAGTTGGCTGGGGGGGGGGTGGGAAGCCCCCCGACCAGGCTGATTACATGGAACATCAGAATGTTGAATGGGCCAGTCAAGAGGGCTTGCGTGTTTGCGCAGTTGAGGGGGCTGAAGGTGGACATGGCATTGCTACAAGAGGCACACGTATAGGTTATAGACCAGACGAGACTGAGAAAGGGGTAGGTTGGCCAAGTATTCCATTCAGGGCTGGATTCTAAGATCAGGGGGTAGCAATCTTGATCAATAAATGAGTGGCATTCGAGGCAGGGAGAGGGGTAGGTACATAATGGTGAGTAGGTAAAGGGGTAGGTACATAATGGTGAGTAGGAAGCTGGAGGGGGTGCGGATGGTACTCGTGAACATATATGCTCTGAATTGGGACGATGTTGGACCAGTCAAAATCCAGGACAGGGAGGAAGCTGGCTGCGGCAAAGGAATTGAAGGGGTTTATGGAACAGATGGGGGGAGTAGACCCATGGAGATTTGCATAGCCACGGGCGAAGGAGTTTCTTTTTTCTCACATGTCCACAATGTGTACTCGCATCAACTTTTTTGTTCTGAGCAGGACGCTAATGCCAGGGGTGGTGGATACTGAGTACTGGGCAATCGCAGTGTCGGATAATGCCCCAAATTGCACGGATCTACGAGTTGGTGTGGAGACTGGATGTGGGGTTGCTGCCGGACGAAGCAATCTGTGGGCGGGTTAACAAGTCCATCCAGAACCACCTGGAATCAAATGATACAGCGGAGGTCTCTGCAGCGACGGTTTGGGAAGCTTTGAAGGCAGTGGTCAGAGGGGAATTAATCTCGATACGGGCCCACAGAGAAAAGGAGGAACGGGCTGAGAGGGATAGGTTATTGGAGGAGATATTCCAGGTGGACAGGAGATACTCTAAGACCCCAGACGCGGGGCTACTGAGGGAGCGGCGGAGTTACAGGCAGAGTTTGGACTGCTAATACAAGGAAAGTGGTGGAACAGTTGAGGAAGGCAAGAGGGGGCGATCTATGAGTACGGGGAAAAGGCAAGCAGAATGTTAGCACACTAGCTCAGGATAAGGGAGGTGGCCAGGTAGATATGGAAAGTAAAGAGTAGAGGCAGGAATACTCTCCTGGATCCAGTGGGGGTGAATGAGGTGTTTAGACTTTTTACAGTAAATTATATGAATCAGAACCCCCGGCTGGGGTAGAGGGGATGAGGCAGTTTTTGGAACATTGAAGTTTGAGGGTAGATGAGGATCTGGTGGAAGGGTTGTGAGCCCCAATTGAGATTGAGGAAATAATCAAGGGGCTGGAGGGCAAGCAGTTGGGCAAGGCCCGGGGCCTGACAGCTATTCGGTGGAATTCTATAAGACGTTTACAGAGATATTGAGCCCACTGCTAGTGAGGACATTTAATGAAGCAAGAGAGGGGAGTCCTCCCCCCAACAATGTTGCAGGCCTCGATTTAATTGATCCTGAAATGGGAGAAGGATCTGGAGCAATGCGGGTCATACGGGCCAATTTCTCTACTGAATGTGGACGCCAAACTGCTGGCTAAGATACTGGTCACAAGGATAGAGGACTGTGTCCTGGGGGTGATAGGGGAAGACCAGACGGGATTTATAAAGGGCAGGCAACTCGAGGCCAATGTTCGAAGGCTTTTAAATGTTATTATGATTACCTCAGGAGAGAAGGTGGAGGTGATGGTAGCGATGGATGCGGAGAAGGCTTTGATTGGGTGAAGTGGAATTACCTGTGGGAGGCACTGGGAAGGTTTGGGTTGGTGAGGGCTTTATTGACTGGGTGTGGTTGCTCTATCAGGCACCAGTAACGAGTGTGCGTACGAACCGGCTGAGGTCGGGGTACTTTAAACTACATCAAGAGATGAGGCAAGGGTGCCCTCTCCCCGCTACTGTTTGCTCTATCCATAGAGTCATTGGCCATGGCGTTAAGCACCTCTAGGAACTGGAAAGGGCTGGTTCGGGGGGCGGGGGGGGGGGGGGGGGGGGGGGGGGGGGTTGGTGGAGCACCGGTCTCGCTTTACGCAGTTGACCTGCTGTTATATATTTCAGACCTGTTGGAGGGGTGAGAGAAGTATGCGAACCCAGAGGGAATTTGGCAATTTTCCGGGATATAATTGAACATGGAGAAAAGCGAGATGTTCGCGATCCAGGCAAGAGGACAGGAGAAGAGACTGGGAGAGCTGCCGCTTAGCATGGTAGAAAGGAGCTTTCGGTATCTGGGAATCCAGGTGGCCCGGGAATGGGAGACACTGCACAAGTTAAACCTATCCCGGCTGGTAGAAAAAATGAAAGGGGACTTTAAGAGATGGGACATGCTCCTGCTATCACTGGCGGGGAGGGTACAGACCGTGAAAATGACGGTCCTCCCCGGATTTCTGTTTGTCTTTCAGTGCCTCCCCATTTTCATCCCGAGGACCCTTTTTAACCGGGTGAATAAAGTTATTTCGGGCTTTGTGCGGGAGGGTAAAACCCTGCGAGTGAACGAAGTGTTGCTGGAGCGCAGTTGGGGGGGAAGGTTGGTTTGGCGCTGTCGAACTTCTGCAACTACTACTGGGTGGCTAATATAGCCATGATTAGGAAGTGGGTAGTGGGTGGGGTCATTCAAAGACACAAGCTTGGGAGCACTGATAACGGCACCCTCTTCTGTTCTCCTCGCCAGGGCCAATACTCCACAAGTCTGGTGGTGGTTGCGGCTCTGAGAACTTGGGGCAATGGAGGAAATATAAGAGATGGAGGGAGCATCGGTTTGGACCCTGATTTAGAATAATCATCGGTTTGTACCGAGTAGGCTGGATGGTGGGTTCCGGAGATGGCAAAGGGCAGGATGATGCACGATCAACTTGCACAAAGACGAGAGTTGGATACAACTGAGGCTTTATTGCTCTAAGATGTGTGCCTCCCACAGCAGCTGGCGAAATGGCTGCAGCAGGATGCCACGCACATTTATACTCCTCCTACTGGCTGAGCCAGCAGGCAGGGACTACCAATGTACCTGTAGTACAGGTCCTACCTTACATCACCTAATCCAGATGCAACAGTGGTTTACCACATTCACCCCTTGTTAAAATTGAGTCCGGCCGTGGATGGTGAGAACTATGTACCAACAATAAATTTACATTTACAATATTTGAGAGAAACAAAAAATGTCTCGAAAGTCCAGTGGACCAGTTAGAGGTTTAACTGGTCCGGGGCCTTGCTGTGCCGCTGGGAGCGACACAGTGGTGGTGGTGGCGATGCCGATGCTGGGTCTGGTCTTCAGTGACTCCGGGAGCGTGCGAAATCCTCTTCATCTTCGGGCGTGAGCAGTGGGAGGACGGTTGGTCCTGGAGGGTTGCTGCTGGAGCGCTGTGGGAGGGGAGGGGTGGCGTCGGTCCGGAGGGGTGCATGTGTGTAGAGCCTGCTGGTGCCAAGTCCCTGAGGGAGACCGTATCCTGGCGGTGTCTGGGTACGTCACGGAGGCATCTGGGGGTTTGCATGGAGCAACTGCACCCTCTCCATCAACGGGTCCGCCTTGTGAAGTCGGACGTGCCTACTGAGAAGGACGGGTCCTGGAGCTGCGAGCCAAGTCGGGAGCGACACCCCGGATGTGGACTTCCTGGGGAAGGCAAAAAAACCGTTCATGGGGGTGTGTTGTCGTGGCAGTGCACAGTAGTGACCAAAATGGAGTGTAGTGCAGCAGAAGGACCTCCTGCCAGCGGGGGCCGGAGGGTTCCTGGACGTAGGCCAATTGGAAGGCCCTCCCTACCATCCCATTCTCCCTCTCTACCTGTCCGTTTCCCCGGGGATTAATAATTGTCGTCCTGCTGGAGGCGATACCCCTGCTGAGCAGGAACTGACGTAGCTTATCACTCATGAATGAGGATCCCTGTCACTGTGGGATGTAGGCTGGGAAACCAACAGAGCGAAGATTTTGTAGAGGGCTTTGATGGACGGTGGCGACGTCATGTCGGGGCATGGGATGGTGAAGGGAACCTGGAGTACTCATCGACCACACTGAGAAAATACATTTACGGTCGGTGGAGAGGAGGGGCCCTTTGAAATCCACGCTGAGGCATTCAAGGTGGCGGGAGGCCCTTCACCAGGCGCGTGCGGTCCGCTGGTCGAAGTGGCGGTTTGCACTCCGCACAGACATGGCAGTTCCTGGTGATTGTCCGTACTTCCTCGACGAGGCTCACACAGTGAGGGTGGTTGGGACCTGCCGAATTTCAGGGTTAGGCTCTGGAGGTTACACTGGAGTCCAGGCCAAGTGTAGGGCAGCGCAGAGATTAATAGGGAGGACGTAGAGGCAGAAGCCGTTGAATTCTACGCCCTGACCGTGAGTGTGACCGTACAGTACCTCTGGATTGCCACGGAATGGGATCCGGAGGCCAGGGAGTTTCTTTGGTTGGCAGGGTGTACCACGAGGGAGCAGCGCCTGACCGTATCCGGGTGAATGAAGCTTTCGGTGCTCCCGGAATCCAGCAGGCAAAAGGTCACGTGACCATTGATCCTCACGCTGGTTGATGCGGTGGCCAGGTTGTGCGGACGAGCCTGGTCGATGGTTACTGAGGCGAGTCGTGGTTGGTCGTCGCTGGTGTCGGATGATGGGGTGCCCGGGGGACACGGGTCCTGGATCGCTGGTGGTGCCCATATGTCATGGGGAGACAAGATGGCAGTGCCTGAAGGTCTTGGGAGACAACAATGGGCAGGCACCCATAGGGCCGCAGGTGGCGGGGGTTGAAAAGATGGCGCGCCCATGGGGCCGCACGTGTCACATGGAGGGGGAACAATGGCGGTGCCCACTGGCCGCGCTTGGTCTGAAGGGGAAGAAGATGGGCGGCGCTCACAGGGCCACGCGTGTTCTGAGGGAGAGATGGCGGAGGACAAGATGGCAGGCCGCCCACTGGCCCGCGGCTTGGTCTGAGGGGGAGAAGAATAGCGGCGCCCACTGGCTGTGCGTGGTCTGAGGGGGGATGAGATGGGGTGCCACATTGTAAACGGGGTTGGGGCGGATAGCGCGATCTGGCGCGGGCCGGGCACACCGCGGCAAAAGTGCCCCTTCTTACCGCAATGCCTTACAAAGGGCAGCGGGGGCCGGTGCAGCTTTGCTCGGGCTGTTTCGGCTGGCCGCAAAAGTAACATCGCCGACCCCCGGGGTTTGCTGGCCCTGCGCGTGGGCAGGCGTAGTGGCTGGGTGAGGCCCCCACTGGGACGGCCGTCTGTGGGGTCCACGATGCGTAGGAGGGGTGGGCCACACAGATGGGGGTGTAGGCCTGACCATTGCGTGAGGTGATCGTCATAGAGCGTGCTAGCTTCTTTGTCTCTGCGAGATCGAGCGTGGTCCCCTTCAAAAAGTCTCTGGCGTATGAGGTCCGACTCAATCCCTGAAACAAAAAGCGTCCCGCATAAGGAGGTTAGAATGTTCAATGGCCGTAATGGCCTGACAGTCACAGACCCGGACTAGTGGGATTAGGGCCCGCCAGAAGTCTTCTATGGACTCACCAGGGAGTTGAGAGCGAGTGGCGAGCACGTGCCTGGCGAAGAGCGTGTTCGTCTTTTGGGCGTAATTCTCTTCAAGTAGCATCATGGCTTCGGCGTTGTGGATAGCACAATTGCTTCACAGCTCCAGGGTTCCAGGTTCGATTCCCGGCTTGGATCACTGTCTGTGCGGAGTCTGCACATTTTCCCCGTGTGTGCGTGGGTTTCCTCCGGGTGCTGTGGTTTCCTCCCACAGTCCAAAGATGTGCGGGTTAGGTGGATTGGCCATGCTAAATTGCCCTTAGTGTCCAAAATTGCCCTTAGTGTTGGGTGGGGTTGCTGGGTTATGGGGATATGTGTGGACCTTGGGTTGGGTGCTCTTTCCAAGAGCCGGTGCAGACTCGATGGGCTGAATGGCGGCCTCCTGCACTGTAAATTCTATGATTCTAACCTCGAGCGCAGTATCTGAACAGGGCTTGGCGCCGAGTTAATGTACGCCTCCAAACAAGCTCGCCAGTGCTGAAAGTCCTTTTTGGCATTGCTTGATTGCGGATCCACCTGCAGGCGATCCGGTTTGATACGGAGGTCCATCTTCTGAAAATCTTAGAGCAATAAATTGACGCACGATCAATTGCACAAAGACTAGATTTGGATACAACTGAGGCTTTAATTGCTCTAAGATTTGTGGCCTCCCACAGCAGCTGGCCGAAATGGCTGCAGCATGGATGACATGCACATTATACTCCGCCTACTGGCGCGGAGCCAGCAGGCAGGGACTACCAATGTACCTGTAGTACAGGTCCTACCATACATCACCTAATATAGGCACAACAGTGGTTTACCACACAGGAATTAGAAGGATGGGTATCTATTTATAGACGGGAGCTTCCCCAGCTTGAAAGCCTTGGTGGATACATTTGAATTGCCAGCAGGGAATAGGTTTAGGTATTTGCATGTGCGAGACTTCCTGAGAAAGCAGGTTCTGGCCTTTCCGCTTGCTGCTGGCCATGTGGGATACAGAGTAGAGTATTCTCCAGTACCTGGGTTGGAGAGGGGAATGTATTGGATATTTGCCAGGCACTTTCGGAGGCGGAGGAAACGCCGGTGGAGAGCTTAAGGGCAAGTGGGGAGGACGAGCTAGGAGGAGAGATAGAGGTGGGTCTGTAGGCGGATGCCCTAAGCAGGGTTAATACATCCTTATTATGTACCCAGGCTTAGCCTGTTACAATTCAAGGTAGTCCGCTGGGCGTACATGACAGTGGCCCGGATGAGCAAGTTTTGGGGTAGAGGACAGGTGTGTGAGGTGCACGGGAGCCCAGCAAATCATGTCCACATGTTTTGGGCATGCCCGAAGCTTAGAGGGTTTTGTCAGGGGTTGTGCTAAGGCAATGTCCACGGTACTCAAAACACGGTTGGGGCCGAGTCCGAAGGTAGTGATCTTGGAGTGTCAGAAGTGCCGTTAGTTCAGGGGGGTGAAAGAGGCTGACATCTTGGCCTTCGCCTCCCTGGTAGCCCGGACACGGATCTTGTTAATGTGGAGAGACTCGATGCCCCCAACTGTAGAGACCTGGGTTAGTGACATGGCTGAGTTTCTCAGTCTCGAGAAAATAAAGTTTGCTTTAAGAGGGTCAATGGTTGGGTTCACCCAATCGACAAACAGTTTGCCACCTCTGGATGAACCCAAACATGACCCTCTGAAGGCAAACTTAATTTTCTCCATACAGAGAAAGCTAGCCATGTCCAATAGCCAGGTCCTGACTTTGGGGGACTTCCCTCCATGCCATGTCTGGTCCTCTGGGCTACCAGGGAAGCAAAGGCCAGAACATCTGCTCTTTCTCCTCCTGGATTCCCGGCCTTCTGACACCACCCAAAAATCGCCACCTCTGGCTCACGGCACCCTTGTTTTTACCTGGACGTGAAATCCACAACCCCCTGCCAAAATCCCCTAAGCTTTGGACACGCCCAGAACATGTGGACATGGTTCGCTGGTCCTCCTGTGCATTTTGTGCAACTGTCCTCCACCCCAAAGAATATGCTCATCCAGGCCACTGTCATGTGAGCAAGATGCACAACCTTAAATTGAATCAGCCTGAGCCTGGCACATGTTGCGGATGCGTTTACTCTACTCAACGCGTCTGCCCATAGACCATCCTCTATCTCACCTCCCAGCTCCTCCTCCCACTTGCGCATCAGCTCCTCGGTCTGCGTCTCTTCCGACCCCATAAACTCTTTATAGATGTCCGAGATGCTCCCCCCCCCCACCCACCCTCTGGAAATTTCCCTGTCCTGAATCCCCCTCAGCGGTAGGAACCGGAAGGTTGACACCTGTTTACAAAGGAAGTCTCGCACCTGCAGATACCTGAATTTGTTTCCCCTCGCCAACCCAAACTTTTCCTCCAATGCCCTCATACTCAGAATGCTCCCCACTATGAACACATCCCCCATCCTCTCAATCCCCGCTCTCCGCCATAACCAGAACCCCCCATCCATATTCCCCACAGCAAATTGGTGATTATCACAAATTGGGGCCCAGACCGAAGCTCCCACATGTCACCTCCACTGGCCCCAAACTTTCAGGGCCGCCATCACCACGGGGCTGATGGAGTACCGCGGGAGCGCCAGAGGCGTAGTTACCAACGCCCACAGACTGGTGCCCTTACAGGAAGCCGCCTCCATACGCACCCATGCCGACCGCGCACCCCCCCCCCCCCCCCCCCCCCCCACCACCACCCACTTCCTGATCATGGCTATATTAGCCCCCCAGTAATTGTTGCTAAAATTTGGCAGCACTTGCCCACCCTCTCCCCAACTCCGCTCAAGCATTACCTTCCTTAGCCGCAGGGACTTGCCCTCCCAGACGAAACCCGTGATCACTCTGTTGACCCGCTTAAAAAAGGACCGCGAAATAAAGATGGGAAGGCACTGAAATACAAATAGGAATTTCGGGAGGACCGTTGTTTTCACCATTTGCACCCTACCGGCCAGAGACAACGGAAGCGCGTCCCATCTCCGAAAATCATCCTTCATTTGGTCCACTAGCCAGGCCAGATTCAATTTGTGCAGCTGGTCTCATTCCCACACCACTTGGATGCCCAGGCACCTAAAACTACCCCCTACTGACCTAAACGGCAGCTCTCCCAGTCGCCCCTCCTGTCCCCTCGCCTGAACCACAAACATCTCACTCTTTTCCATATTTAGCTTATACCCCGAAAACCGTCTGAATTCCCCTAAAATCTTCATGGTTTCTTCCATCCCCACTACTGGGTCCAAAAAGTACAGAAGCAGATCATTCACATAGAGGAAACCCTGTGCAACCCCCCCCCCCCCCCCCCCCCCACACCCCCTGGGCCAGTCTCCTCCAGCTCTCAGAGCAATTGCCAACGGCTCTATAGCCGGCGCAAACAACAGTGGGGAGAGGGGGCATCCCTGTCTCGTCCCCTGGTGCAGTCTAAAATAGTCCGATGCTGTCCTATTTGTCCGTACACTCACCACAGGAGCCTGATACAGTAACCTGACCCAGTCAATAAAGCCCTGCCCGAATCCGAACCGTCCCAGTACCTCCCACAGATAATCCCATTCTACCCGATCAAAAGGCTTTTCTGCACCATTGCGATCACTACCTCCACCTCCCTACCTTCTGGGGGCATCATGATCACATTTAGCAGCCTTCTTACATTGACCACCAACTGCCTTCCCTTAACAAACCCCATCTGGTCCTCCCCATAATGTCCGGAACACAATCCTCGATCCTGGAGGACAACATTTTGGCCAGCAACTTAGCATCCACATTCAACCGGGAGATCGGCCTGTAGGACCCACACAGCTCCAGGTTCTTGTCCCGCTTAAGAATCAGCAAAATTGTTGCCTGTGGCATCGTCGGGGGCAGCACCCCTCTTTCCCTTGCCTCATTGAACATCCTCAATAACACCGGCCCCAATATCACCGAGAACTTTTTATAAAACTCCACTGGGTACCCATCCGGACCCGGGACCTTACCCGCCTGCATAGGCTTCAAGCCCTCCACTATCTCTTCCAGCCCAATTAGGGCCCCCAGACCTTTAACCCACTCCCCGTCCACCGTTGGGAAATTCAGCCCCTCCAAGAAGCGCCTCATAGGGGTTCCGACCTGTACAGCCTGCTGTAGAAATCCCTAAACGCCTTATTCACCCCTACTGAATCACCAACCAGGTTCCCATCACCGTCCTTTACATTCCCTATCTCCCTAGCTACCTCCCTCTTCCTAAGCTGCTGTGCAAGCATTCTGCTGGCCTTCTCTCCATGTTGTTATTATTATTACAAAAACTTTAAAATACCTTAACAAAAATATATATATTTTTTTTAAATAATTTTTATTCAAATTTTTCAACAACAAATTTTCTCCCAACAATAAAGTAAACAAGGTGTCGAAATAAACAGAAAGAGAAATCCCCCCAATACAAAGCAATAGATTAATAACTTAATAACAATACAAAAAAGAAGAAAATAGCAAACACACCGTCGCAAAAACAAACCCCCTTAACGGATTGACCACCCTCTAACCCTCCGCCAGAAGATCGAGAAAGGGCTGCCGCCGGAAGAACCCTTGTACCGACCCCCGCAGGGCAAACTTAACCTTCTCCAGCCTGATGAACCCGGCCATGTCATTAATCCAGGCCTCCGGGCTCGGGGGCTTCGCGTCCCTCCACTGTATGAGAATCCTACGCCGGGCTACTAGAGACGCAAAGGCCAGTGTACCGGCCTCTCTCGCCTCCTGCATTCCCGGCTCCGATGCTACCCCAACGATCATGAGCCCCCAGCCTGGCTCCACCCTGGAACCGACCACCTTGGACAAAGTCCCCGCCACCCCCTTCCAAAACCCCTCCAACGCCGGACATGCCAAGAACGTGTTGGTGTGGTTCGCCGGACCTCCCACACCTGTCCTCTACCCCAAAGAACCGGCTCATCCTGGCCCCAGTCATGTGTGCCCTATGCAGTACCTTCAGCTGAATTAAGCTGAGCCATGCGTAAGAAGAGGACGAGTTCACCCTCCCCAGGGCGTCTGCCCACGTCCCAGCGTCGATCTCCTCCCCAGCTCCTCCTCCCACTTCACCTTCAGCTCGTCCACCGAGGCCTCCTCCCCCTCCTGCATCACCTGATAAATTGCCGAGATCCTACCCTCACCGACCCACGTCCCCGTGAGCACCCGATCCTGCACCCCCCTAGGCGGTAGTAGTGGGAACTCCGCCACCTGCCGCTTAACAAATGCCCTAATCTGCATGTACCTGAAAGTATCCCCGGGGGGAGACCCCACTTCCCCTCCAGCTCCTCTAAAGTCGCAAACTTCCCGTCGAGGAAAAGGTCCCTCATCCGCCTGATACCTGCCCTGTGCCAACTCAAAAACCCACCACCTATTCTCCCGGGTGCAAACCGGTGATTGCCCCGTATCGGGACCCACACTGAGGCCTTCACTTCCCCCCTATGCCGCCTCCACTGCCCCCAAATTTTGAGGGAAGTCACCACTACCGGACTCTTAGAGTACCTTGCCGGGGGGAGTGGGAGCGGGGCCGTCACCAATGCCTCCAAACTCGTACCCACACAGGACGCCACTTCCAACCTCTTCCATGTGGCACCCTCCCCCTCCATCACCCACCTACGAATCATTGCCACATTCGCAGCCCAGTAATACCCACACAAGTTGGGCAAAGCCAAGCCGCCTACCTCCCTTCCTCGCTCCAGGAATACCCTCCTCACTCTCAGGGTCTTCCGCGCCCACACGAACCCCAGAATGCTCTTATTCACCCTCTTTAAAAAAGCCTTCGGAATCAATATGGGGAGGCACTGGAAAAGAAACAAAAACCTCGGGAGCACCGTCGTCTTAACTGACTGGACCCTACCCGCCAAAGAGAGTGGCAGCGCGTCCCACCTCCTGAACTCCTCCTCCATCTGTTCTATCAGCCTTGAAAAGTTTAGCCTATGCAGGGCCCCCCAGCTCCTAGCTATCTGGACCCCAAGATATCTAAAGCTCCTCTCCACCCTTTTCAACGGGAGTTCTCCTATCTCCCTCTTCTGGTCCCCCAGGTGCAGCACAAACAGCTCACTCTTCCCCACGTTGAGCTTATAGCCCGAAAAATCACCAAACTCCCCAAGTATCTTCAACACCTCTGGCATTCCCCCCCCCCCCCCCCCCCCCCCCCCACCGGATCTGCAATGTACAACAGTGAATCATCTGCGTACAATGACAACCGGTGCTCCCCCCCCCCCCCCCCCGCACAATCTCCCTCCAGTTCTTCGAATCCCTCAACGCCATGGCCAAGGGCTCAATTGCTAACGCGAAGAGCAGGGGAGACAAGGGGCACCCCTGCCTCGTCCCCCGGGAAAGCCGGAAGTCCTCCGACCTCCTCCCATTTGTCACCACACTCGCTACCGGGGAGCTATACAGCAACCTCACCCAGCTAATGAATCCCTCACCAAACCCAAACCTCCTCAGCACTTCCCACAGGTAGCTCCACTCCACCCTGTCAAAGGCCCTCTCCGCATCCATCGATGCTACTATTTCCGCCTCCCCAGCCGCCGACGCCATCATCATAACATTAAGAAGCCGCCGTACATTGACATTCAGCTGCCTCCCCTTCACAAACCCCGTTTGGTCCTCATGGATAACCATCGAGACCACATCTTCCACCTCCTGGACAGTATCTTAGCCAACAACTTTGCGTCCACGTTGAGGGGCGAAATCGGCCTGCAAGACCCACACTGGAGGGGGTCCTTATCCCGCTTCAGGATCAGTGAG
Organism: Scyliorhinus canicula; assembly: GCF_902713615.1. Classification (NCBI taxonomy): domain Eukaryota; kingdom Metazoa; phylum Chordata; class Chondrichthyes; order Carcharhiniformes; family Scyliorhinidae; genus Scyliorhinus; species Scyliorhinus canicula. Next base: position 33,020,335 of record NC_052154.1, on the reverse strand, counting down.
ATTATTGCTCTAGACATCGTCGGGGGCAGAGCCCCCCCTCCCTCGAATCTTTCAGGGTCCTCATAAGCAGCGGGCCCAGCAGATCTGAAAACTTCTCATAGAACTCCACCGGGAACCCGTCAGGTCCCGGTGCTTTCCCTGTCTGCATGCTCCCCAGCACCTCCATCAGCTCCTCCATCTCGATTGGGGCCCCCAGACCCTCCACCCGCTCGTCCCCTACTCTTGGGAACTCCAACTTATCCAAAAAGCGGTCCATCCCGCCCACCTCCCTAGGGGGCACAGCCCGGTACAGCCCCTCGTAAAAGGATCTGAACACCCCATTAATGTCCCTGCCATGCCGCACCAAGTTCCCTCCTGCATCTGTGACTCCCCCTATCTCTCTCGCTGCCTCCCGCTTCCAGAGCTAGTGGGCCAGCATCCGACTTGCCTTCTCCCCATACTCATATACTGCCCTCTGCACCCTCCTCCACTGCGCCTCTGCCTTCCGGGTGGTCAGTATATCGAACTCCGCTTGGAGGCTGCAACGCTTCCTCAGAAGCCCCTCCTCCGGGACATCCGCATACCTCCTGTCCACCCTTAACATTTCTTCCACCAACCTCTCCCTCTGAACCCTCTCCCCCCTCTCCCTGTGTGCCCGAATGGATATCAGCTCCCCTCTAACCACCACCTTCAGCGCTTCCCAAACCACCCCAACTTGCACCTCCCCGTTATCGTTGGCTTCCAAATACCCCTCTATACCCCTATGGACCCGCCCACATACTTCCTCCTCTGCCAGAAGCCCCACATCTAACCTCCATAGCGGGCGCTGATCCTTCCCCTCCCCCAGCTCCAGGTCCACCGAATGCAGAGCATGGTCAGATATGGCTATCGCCAAATGCTCCGCCCCCACCACTCTCGGGATAAGCGCCCTGCTGAGAACAAAAAAGTCAATCCTGGAATAAGCCTTGTGGACATGGGAGAAAAAGGAGAACTCCCTGCCTCCCGGCCTCAAAAACCTCCAAAGGTCCACCCCTCCCATCTGATCCATGAACCCCCTCAGCACCGAGGCCGCCGCCGGCCTCTTACCTGTCCTAGACTTCAAACGATCCAGAGCCGGATCCAACACCTTATTAAAGTCCCCTCCCAAGATCAAGCCCCCAGTCTCCAGGTCCGGGATCCGGCTCAACATTCGCCGCATGAAGCCCGCATCGTCCCAGTTGGGGGCGTACACATTGACCAGAACCACCCGCTCCCCTTGAAGTCTACCACTCACCATTACGTATCTACCTGCACTGTCCGCCACCACACTCGACGCCACAAACGACAAGCCCTTGCCAACTAAAATCGCCACCCCTCGATACTTCGCATCTAGCCCCGAATGAAACACCTGCCCCGCCCAGCTTCTTCTCAGCCTCACCTGATCCACCACCTTAAGGTGCGTCTCCTGGAGCATAGCCACGTCCGCTCCCAGCCCCTTCAAATGCGCCAAGACCCGGGACCGCTTCACCGGTCCTTTCAGCCCCCTCACATTCCATGTGACCAGCCGAATCTGGGGGGTCTTCCCCCTCCCTCTGGGCCGGTCAGCCATAGCTCTCCCTCGGCTCACCACGTGCCCGCAGAACCCCCAGGCCAGTTCCCCACGGTGGCAGACTCCCCCCTCAACCCCTCCCTTCATCAGCAGTTCCCCTACGGCCCCTGCAGCAGCAACCTGGTACTCCCCCCCCCCCCCCCCCCCCAAGCTAGGGCCCCCCTAGCTGCGTAACCCCTTCCATTGCAGTTCCGTAAGTCAGCCGGCTCCTACTGACCCTGGCTGCTTCAGCCATCCCAACGACCCCCCCCCCCCCCCCCCCCCCCCCCCCCCCCGATGCAACACAACCACCATTCCCCCCTCCCTGTGCCGGCCGGCCCCGCCCACTACTCCTCCAGCGCGGGAAGAAAACCCGTGCTTCCATCCCAAACCCTGCCCCACGACCCAACACGTGGGAAAGATACGGGCACGTGACCCAGCGGGACCGCGAGCAGTTCCCCAACCCTCCACCAGTGAAAAAGCGAAAAAGCACCACAGTAAATAAATAACAGCCCCAAAAAGCGAGAAAGCCGAACAGCAAAAAGGCAACATCGAACACAGCCAATAAAACGAAAGGATACCAAGGAGGATAGAGCCTCCGGACTATGTACATCATTCCCCAGCCCCCCCAGTCCTCAGTTCGAGTCCAACTTCTCTGCCTGGACAAAGGCCCAGACCTCCTCCGGAGAATCAAAGTAGAGCTGGCGGTCCTTGTAAGTGACCCAGAGGCGAGCCGGCTGTAGCAGGCCAAACTGCACCCCGTTCCTGTGAAGCACTCCCTTCGCCCGATTGAAACCAGCCCTTCTCTTCGCCACCTCCGCGCTCCAGTCCTGATAGATGCTGATCTCTGCGTTCTCCCACCTGCTGCTCCTTTCCTTCTTCGCCAATCTCAGCACGCACTCACGGTCAACGAAGTGGTGAAAACGGACCAGCACCGCCCTAGGCGGCTCGTTCAGCCTGGGCTTCCTCAACAGCACTCGATGGGCCCCCTCCAGCTCCAAGGGCCCTTGGAAAGACCCCGCACCCATTAACGTGTTCAGGATCACAACCAAGTAGGCCCCCAAATTCGAACCCTCCAGCCCCTCCGGGAGATCCAGAATCCGCAGGTTCTTCCAACGGGATAGGTTCTCTATCTCCTCCATCCTTGGCAGCCATTTCTTGTGAAGCGCCTCGTGCGACCTCGCCTTCACTGCCAGGCCCAGGAGTTCGTCCTCGCTCTCCGAGGCGTTTTGCCCTAACTCTCGGATCTCCGCACCCTGAGCCGTCTGAGTCGCCATGAGCTTGTCAAGCGAGGCCTTAAACAGTTCCAGGGTCTCAGCCTTCAGCTCTCTGAAGCAGCGATGGAGCAGCTCCTGCTGCTCCTGCGCCCACTGCTGCCATGCTGCCGGTTCCCTGCCTGCCGCCATCTTGCTTTTCCTGTCTCGCACCTTTCTCTGCTCCAAAGCCGATTTTTTGACCGCTCCGCTCCTGGTCCAGTCCATCCACCGGCAGATAGGCACAGTGGATGTGTTCCCACCCGGGGAAAGATCCAAGCAGCACCGCTGCGGGCCCTTAAAAGAGCCTAAAAGACCAAAAATAGCAGGAGCTACCGAACGTACGGCTTAGCTCTGCATCACCGCAACCGGCAACACAAATATTTGTAAACAAAGGTCAGCAAAAAACATATAGCCACCCTTCAGTGAACAGAGGGCGACGATGTGATGATTTCCCATGGCTTTCATTATATCTCTTGCCAAACGTTCAGTTCTGTCCATGATTAAACCATGAGGAGTATATACTCTCTCCAGATCATTTGAGTAATGTTGAGGGATGCAAAACAGATCAAGGTCATAGCCTTGTTCATCATCAGTGATCACTACTCAGTTAGCCACCACCATACCGCGATCACACTTTGACCCCGGGTTCAACACTCCCGGGCCGCATGCGCAGTATGGCAGCATTTATTTTAGCTGGTTGCGGCCGCAATTTTTAACGCCATTCACAGCTGGCATTGTTAAAAGATGGCTGTTGCGCATGAATTCCCACGATCGGGAACGATGCAATGGCTGGCTCCACAACCCATCCGCAGGTCTCGACCCCCACTTTGAAAATGTCACCACCCTCTGTGTAAAAGAAAAACTTGCCTCGCTCATCTCCTCTAAACGTTGCCCTTCGCAACTTAAACCTATGTCCCCAAGTAATTGACTTTTCCACCCTGGGAAAAAGCTTCTGACTGTCTACTCTATCCATGCCACTCATAATTTTGCAAACTGCTATCGGGTCGCCCCTCAACATCCATCATTCCAATGAAAACAATCCGAGTTTATCCAACATCTCCTCATAGCTCATACCCTCTAGACCAGCAATATCCTTGTAAATCTCTTCTGTACTCTCTCCAAAACCTCCACATCCTTCTGGTAGAATTGTAGCAATAATCCAAGCATGGTTCTGTTCAGCTGCACCATGACTTGCCAATTTTGATACTCAATGGCCCGACCGATTAAGGCAAACATGCCATATGCCTTCTTGACTACCTTATCCACCTGTGTTGCCACTTGCAGTGATCTGTGAACCTTAACGCCTAGATCTCTCTGCCTGTCAATACTCCTAAGCGCTCTGCGATTATACTTCCCATCTGTATTAGACCTTCTAAAATGCTTTACCTCATATTTGTCCAGATTAAACTCCATTGCCCATTTCTCTGCCCAAATCTCCAACCGATCTATATCCTGCTGAATCTTCTGACAACCCTCATCACTGTCCACAACACCTTTGTGTTACCTAATGAGTCATCAATGAATAGTTCAAGTGGTACTATTTTCAATTTCAAAGAAGTCTTGTAACTGCAGAACAAGTTCAGAAGTATACCGGAAATAATTCACTTCCGTCAAAAGTTATGGACATGGTACATTGTGGCAAGACCCCATAAGCAAACCCAAAGTTGAAGCCATATGTTACCCGATGACCCGAAATATCCGTGCTTGCTGGCTGTCTCCTCTGGAGAATGAAGGTCATCATTCTGCCATTGTTTTTATTGGAGTTTTTCATTTATGACTGGTGAATCTTTGTTTCATATTGTTCCATCTTACAATTGTGTACCTCCTTACCGAGGTTATAAATAATTTACATCTCTTGGCTAGACAAGTGGTCAAAATTTACATTAGTGTTATCAAGACGTAGAGAACTTTGGGGAAAAAAACCACATGGAATAAACAAATGAGATGAAAATAAATACAGCAAAAATCGGTGATCTATTTACATTGCATTAACTGGCGTTTTTGCATAAATATAGACGAATGACTTCATTTCCTGAGCTTCTTTTAGGTCAATGCATTTCTTGAAACTATGTGCAGTTTATATTTTATTTGGCATATCTGTGTGGGACCTGTGCCCCTCGGTGCATGTGGTGCATGTATTATGGCAGCCATTCACCACTGTATTGCATTGTACGATGTTGTTGCCCTTGTGGGCTCCACCTATGGACCATTGTATTGTATTTTCTTTTTAAATTTAGAGTACCCAATTATTTTTTCCAATTAAGGGGCAATTTAGCATGGTCAATCCACCTAACCTGCACATTTTTGGGTTGTGGGGGTGAAACCCACGCAAACACGGGGAGAATGTGCAAACTCCACACGGACAGTGACCCAGAGCCGGGATCGAACCTGGGACCTCAGCGCCGTGAGGCGGTTGTGCTAACCACTAGGCCACCGTGCTGCCCTGCCATTGTATTGTATTACACTGCATTGTATCATGTTGGTGCCCTTGTGGGCTCCGCCCCTGGCTTCGCTCCCTCGGGGGACTTATATAGAGCTGCTGCCCTGCAGGCGGCTCTCAGTGCAGAGCAGTCGCAGGCAGGCACAGTTCCAGCTGATTAAAGCCACAGTTCACTTCAACTCTCCGTCTCGGGTGGATTGATGCACACACAGTGCGTAGGGCAGATTTTTCCTTTTCCTCGCTGTCGTGTGGGTGCTCCCTCTTCGTCCCCGCCCCGGTGCCTGACCCCTTCTCTGGTTGTTCCTCCCTTCCCACACAACCCCTGCCCCCCTAGTTGCTGGCCACGAACAGGCCTTCAAAGAGACTGGAGAATTGTTTCCACGTATGGTGGAATCCTTCATCTGATCCCCTAATTTTAGGAACTACTATAGGTCGGAGAGCCAGTCTGAAGCTCTGGCTGGTGCTGCCGACCTCCATTGAAATAGAAGTCTCCATCTGGCAATCAGGGAGGAGAGGGCCAGGACATTGGCCGCTCTCCTCCTAAAAGAGCTCTGGATGCCCCGAAGACTGCCACTGAAGGGCATGGCTCCATCTTTAAACCCATCACTCTGGCCATGGCCTCAAAGAAGGCAGTCCAGACACGCTGGATTGGGGCAGGACCAGAACATGTGGGTATGGTTGGCCGGACTCTCCCTGGCACCGCTTGCACCTAACCTCCAGGAAGACCCCACTCATGTGTGTCCGGGTTCGGTGTGCCCTGTGCACTCCCCTTTAGCTGTGTTCGGCTCAGCCCTGCGCCTGAGGAGCTGTTGACCCTGTGCAGAGCTTTGATCCAGTGGCTTCCCCCTATCTTCATGTCCAGCTCCTACCATTTTTGTTGTGTCTCATCCAGTGGGGCCCACACCTCTTCTAGCAATCATCTGTAAATTTAGCCACATTTACCACACCTTAGCTAGTCCTGGATGCTAGTAGCTTGTCCAGTACGGTGTGTCCGTTATCTGGGTGAATGACGTGGTCTCAATGTGGAGGAAGTCTCGCAACTACGATTACTGAAACTCATTCCCTTTCAGGAGCATGAACTTCTCTAACTCCTCCAGGATCGCTACTCTACCATCCGCATACATGCCCCTCACTGTCAGTACCCCTCAGTCCTCTCTCCGAGTTTTGAAGGTGGCGTCTATTTTTGCTGGAATAATTTTTTTTTTTAATAAACAATTTTATTGAGGTATTTTTGGCATTAAAAAATAGCAATATTATACCGTAGCGTACAAAAAGCAAATAAGACATAATGCAAGCATCGGCTCCCCTCTCGCAAGAACCTGCCTAAGCAACCCCCTACTCTAGGCTCCCCTAACCCCTCCCCTGCTGACGATTAATTCTCCCTGAAGAAGTCAACAAATGGCTGCCAACTTCGGGCAAACCCTGACAGCAATCCTCTCAAGGCGAACTTAATTTTCTCCAGCCCGGGAAAGCTCGCCATGTCCGAAAGTTATACTTCAGACTTCGGGGGCTTTGAGTCCGTCCATGCCAACAGTATTCGCCGCCGGGCTACCAGGGAAGCAAAGGCCAAGACGTCGGCCTCTTTCTCCTCCTGGATTCCCGGGGCCTCCAAAACCCCAAAGATTGCCACCTCAGGACTCATTGCTACCCTAGTTTTCAATACCCGGGACATGACGTCCGCGAATCCCTGCCAGTATCCCCTTAGTTTAGGACGCGCCCAGATTATGTGTACATGGTTCGCTGGTCCTCCGGAACATCTAGCACATTTGTCCTCCAGCCCAAAGAATTTGCTCATCCGGGCCACTGTCATGTGGGACCAATGTATGACCTTGAACTGGATCAGACTGAGCCTGGCGCATATTTCGGTCGTGTTTACTCTACTCAAAGCGTCTTCCCATATGCCGTCCTCTACCTCCCCCCCACCCCCCGAGCTCCTCCGCCCACTTAAGCTTCAGTTCTTCAGTCTGTGTCTCCTCTGCTCCCATTTGTTCTTTATAAATGCCGGAGACTCTCTCCTCTCCCCTGGAAACTACCCTGTCCTGGATCCCCCTTGGAGGGAGGCGTGGAAGGATGGGACCAATCTGCGTACGGAATCCCGCACCTGCAAGTACCTGAAATCATTCCCTCTCACCAGCCCGAACTTCTCCTCCAACACCCTCATGCTTGGGAAGCTCCCTTCCAGGAACAGACCGCCCATCCTCGCAACCCCGCCCTCCGCCATAATTGGAACCCACCGTCCATATTCCCCGGGGCAAATCGGTGGTTACCGCAGATTGGGGACCAAACCGATGCTCTCACTTCCCCTATATTCCTCCTCCACTGGCCCCAGATCCATAGAGCCGCTACCACTATAGGGCTTGTGGAGTATCGCGCCGGTGGGAGTGGCAGAGGCGCCATAACCAAGGCTGCCAAACTGGTGCCCCTGGACGAAGCAGCCTCCATCTGCTCCCAAACCGACCCTGAACCCACCATACATTTCCTTACCATGGCTTTGTTAGCTGCCCAGTAGTAGTTGTTAAAGTTTGGCAACGCCAGCCCCCCATCCCCTCAGTTCCTCTCGAGCATCGCCTTTCTCACCCGTGGGGACTTTCCCGCCCAAACAAATCCCAGGATAATTTTATCTAGTCTCTTAAAGAAGGACCGCGGAATGAAAATGGGGAGACACTGAAATATGAACAAGAATCTCGGGAGAATCGACAACTTCACCGTCTGCACTCTCCCCGCCAATGACAGGAGGAGCGCATCCCAACTCCGGAACTCGTCCTTCAATTGCTCCACCAACCAGAACAAGTTTAGCTTATGCAACTTACCCCAGTCTCGCGCTACTTGTATCCCTAAATATCTGAAGCTTTCCCCTTCCAGCCTGAACGGCAGCCCCCTCAGCCTACTCTCCTGACCTCTCGCCTGCGCTACCCACATCTCGCTCTTTGCCATGTTCAATTTATATCCTGAGAACCGACCAAATTCCCTCAGGGTTTCCATGATTCCGTCCATCCCCGCCATTGGGTCTGACATGTATAACAGCCGGTCATCCACGTATAACGAGACTTTATTTTCCGTTCCTCCCTGGACCAGCCGTTTCCAGTCCCTTGAAGCTCTCAGAGCAATTGCCAGCGGCTCTATAGCCAGCGCAAACAGCAGTGGGGAGAAGGGGCATCCCTGTTTAGTCCCGCGATGTCATCCTGTTCGTCTTCACACTAGCCTCTGCGGCCTGATGTAGCAACCTAACCCAGTCAATGAATCCAACCCCGAACCCAAACGTCCCAGCACCTCCCATAAATAGTCCCACTCAACCCGGTCGAAAGCCTTTTTGGCATCCATTGCTACCACTGCCTCTGCCTTCCTGCTCTCTGAGGGCATCATAATCACATTGAGCAGCCTCCTTAGATTGGCCACCAGTTGCCTGCCATTTACAAACCCGGTTTGGTCCTCCGCAATCACGTCCGGTACGCAGTCCTCAATTCTAGACGCCAAGATCTTGGCTAGTAACATAGCGTCTGCGTTAATCAAAGAAATCGGCCTATAGGACCTGATGGAACCAGCAATTCAGCGAACACGTGTAGTTGGATCTGAACAGAGGCTTTAATACACTTACAATAGAGCCAACCTATTCGCCGTTGAACTTCAGGTGAAATGGCAGGCTGGCTCTAAGGCACTGATCTTTATACATCGGACCCAGGGGGAAGAGTGCTGGGCGGAGCCAAGGCAGGAGCCCAGTACAAACTCTCGCGTACTCCCAGAGCGACTCCCCCCTGGTGGTCGGATAGTGCAACTGCACTTACAATGGGTAGATAACGAACATATATACATGGAGTGATATTGGCAACTATATGTAGTGTGAATCACATTCACCACAGGACCCACATGCCTCCGAGTCTTTATCCAGTTTCAGTATAAGTAAGATAGTGGCCTGCGACATCGACGGGTGTAAGACCCTTCTGTCTCTTGCCTCATTGAACACCCTGACCAGCACCGGCCCCACTATCCCGGAGAACTTTTTATAAAACTCCACCGGGTATCCGTCCGGCCCCGGGGCTTTACCCGACTGCATGACCTTCAGGCCCCCCAGTACTTCTTCGGTCCTAATCGGGGCCCCACCGGCCCTCGTCCCAAAGCAGGAATGGTAAGTCTGTCCCACCCAGCCCTTCCTTACTCGTTGTCGGTCCTGCTCTCTCAGGTGCGTCTCCTGGAGGAAGACTATGTAGGCTCTCATATTTCTTAGGTGGGTGAATACTCTGGATCTTTTCACTGGATGTTCCAGGTGACTATCCTGGTGGGGGGGCTTTTGTCCCCTCGCTCCTGTGGAATTAACCACACTTACCTGGTGGACACGCCCCTGCACTCCGGGGTTTCTCTTTGTTAGGGAGGCGTCCAAGGTGTCCACTATCACTGCCCTCCCCGGGACTTCCTGTAGCGGCGATGAGTGAGTGAGCCGCACATTCGGTGGCTCTCAGTCCAGCAGAATTTGAGAACCTGGTTCCCCAGTTTTGCGGGACTGTGGAGAGCTGAAAGGACGGCCACGGAGCGGGCAGAGCTGCATGGAACCACGGGAGGGCAGAAAGCAGCGAAAACGGGAGAGGAAGGGACAAAGGCAAGGTGCAGGGGAAGCTGACCCGGGAGCCAAGATGGCGGACCTACGGACCTCGGACCCGGCGATCCAGCAAGCGCTGGAAAACATGCTGCAGGTTATTAAAAACAGTTTTGAGTCATTGAAGCGGGATAACTTGGACCCACTTCAGAAGGCAGTGGATCAGCTGAACCAGAGACTGGATGCCCAGGACGAAAAAGTTAAGGAGCTGGGAGAGGCGGTGGAGGAGCAGGCGGATGCGCAGACGATTGCTGCGCTAGAAGTCGATGGATTGAAGGAGAGACAGAGAAGACTGCTGGACAGAGTAGAGGAGCTGGAAAATCTGAGGATCATCCCGGAGGGGGCTGAGGGAGCTGATGCCACAGCATTAGTGGCTGATCTGTTGATGCAGCTGATGGGGGCTGAAGCCTTTCCGCGACCGTCGGAGCTGGAGGAGGACGTATAGAGTACAGGTGAGACAGATGCGTCCGGGGGGTTGTCCCCCCCCCCCCCCCCCCCCGGTCTGATGGTGATCAGGTTCCACAAGTTTGTGGAGAAGGAGCAGGTGCTGCAGCGGGCAAAGAGCGCTAAGAGCAGCACGTGGAATAACAGTGTTCTTCGCATTTACCAGGACCTAAGCCAGGAGGTTGCCAGGCGGTGAGCAGACTAAATAGGCCAGTTAAAAGGCCACGTGTGTTCGCGCATTTGCGGACTCTAAAGGCGGACGTAATTATGTTGCAGGAGACACATTTGAAAGAGTCTGACCAGACTAGGCTAAGGAAGGGCTGGATCAGCCAGGTCTTCCACTCGGACTTGGATTCTAAGTTCAGGGGGGTAGCAATTATGATCAATAAGCGGGTTCAATTTGAGGTGGAGGGCGTAATCGCAGATGGCGGAGGCAGATTCCTTATGGTAAGGGGCAAGCTGGAGGGGAGATGAGTGGTGCTGGTGAACATATATGCTCCGAACTGGGACAACGTTGACTTTATCAAAAGAGTGCTGGGGAAGATCCTGGACCTAGACTCACGTAGGTTGATAATGGGGGGGGGGACTTTAATACGGTCCTTGACCCGGGGCTGGACCGGTCATGTCCCAGAACGGTAGACTCTCAGCAATGGCAAGGGAGCTGAAAGGGTTCATGGAGCAAATGGGGGCAGTGGACCCATGGAGAGCCAGACAGCCGACAGGAAGCGGCTACTCGTTTTACTCACATGTTCATAAAGTATATTCTAGGATTGATTTTTTTATCTTGAGCAGGGACTGTGTAGGGGAGGTAAAGAATATGGAATACTCGGCAATCACTATCTCGGACCATGCCCCGCATTGGATGAACCTGTAGGTCGGGGGGGGGGCAAATTACTAACGCCCACAATGGAGGTTAGACGTAGGATTGTTGTCGGAGGAGGGGATATGTGAGAGACTTCGTAAGTGTATGCAAAATTACTTGCAGGTGAACGATACGGGGGAGGTTTCAGCAGCGACCCTGTGGGAGGTGCTGAAGGCAGTAGTGAGGGGGGAGCTGATCTCAATTCGGGCTCACAGGGTCAGGGCGGACAGAGCAGAAATGGACAGATTGGTTAGGGAGATTTACCAGATAGACGAGGGACCCTGCCGCCGCCGATGTCGCGAAGAACGAGTTTCGGAGATGGGATGTACTCATGCTGTCACTGGCGGGGAGGGTGCAGACTGTAAAGATGACAATCCTCCCTAGATTCCTGTTCATCTTCCAGTGCCTCCCGATCTTTATCCCACGGTCCTTCTTCGAAAGGACTGGCAAAATCATCATGAGCTTTGTCTGGACGGGAAAATCCCCGCGGGTGAAGAAGGCATTGCTTGAAAGGAGCCACAGCGAGGGAGGACTGGCATTGTCGAGTCTGATCAACCAGTAGTGGGCGGCTAACATAGCCATGATAAGGAAATGGATGGTGGGTACTGCGTCTATCTGGGAGTGAGTGGAGGCGACTTCATGCAGGGGCACCAGTTTGGCAGCCCTGGTCACGGCTCCCCTACCACTCTCACCGGCCAGGTACTCCACCAGCCCGGTAGTGGGGGCGGCCCTGCGGATATGGGGCCAGTGGAGGAGGCATGTAGGGGAGGTAGGTGCGTCTGCCTGGGCTCCAATATGTGATAACCATCAATTTGCCCCCGGGAACAGGGATGGAGGGTTCCGAACATGGCGGTGGGCGGGGGTGAGGAGTGTGGGCGATATGTTCCTGGAGGGGAGCTTTGCGAGTCTGAGGGGTTTGGAGGAGAAATTTGGGCTGGTAAGGGGAAATAACTTTATTTACTTACAGATGCGGGACTTTGGACGCAGACAGGTCCCATTCTTCCCACGCCTCCCGCCAATAGGGATCCAAGACAGAATAGCCTCTAGAGGAGGAGGAGAGGGTAGAGTCTCAGATATTTACAAGGTGCTCATGAAGGGGTAAGAGTCCCAGATAGAGGAATTGAAACTCAAATGGGAGGAGGAGCTTGGCGGGGAGATGGAGGACAGGGTGTGGGTGGAAGCCCTGAGTAGGGTAAGCTCAACCGTAACATGTGCCAGGTTCGGCCTGATTCAGTTTAAGGTCGTTCACCGGGCCCACTTGACAGTGGCTTGGATGAGCAAATTCTTTGAGGTAGAGGACAAGTGCGCTAGATGCGCGGGAGGACCAGCGAACCACGTTCACATGTTTTGGGCATGCCCTAAGCTTAGGGGGTACTGGGACGGATTTACGGGGGTCATGTCCCGGGTGCTGAAAACAAGGGTGGCGATGGGTCCAGGGGCTGCAATTTTTGGGGTTTCAGAAGACCTGGGAGTCCAGGGGGAGAAAGAGGCCCATGTTCTCTTTAGAATAGGAGGGATAAATAGATGGGTAGTGTCTATGGGAGAGGAGCGGGTATGTGCATTATGGTTTGATTGAAGTATTGGCTTTCCGTTGATGTTTGCATATTTCTGTTATCTGTAACTGTTTACAATGCCAAAAAATACCTCAATAAAATAGTTTGTTAAAAAAAAAATCACTGCTCTCCCCATTCGCTCGGGTCCCTCTGCTCCGGGGTGTCCCTTTGTCCAGGGGGCACCCAACACAGCCGCCAATAGTGCGCCCGCTACATAGGTGGGCCCCTGTACTCCAGGGTCTCCCTTCGACCAGAGACCATACTGGGTGATTGCCTGCAGTGCTTCTTTGTTCCGTGACACTGGTTGCGGCACTATGAAGCCATATTATCTGTTTCGCTCCATTTCTGTCTCTTAGAGTATTAAATATAAGACAGGTATTGGATTGGATTGGATTTGTTTATTGTCACGTGTACCGAGGTACAGTGAAAAGTATTTTTCTGCGAGCAGCTCAACAGATCATTCAGTACATGGGAAGAAAAGGGAATTAAACAAATTTCAAGAAAATACAAGAAAGTACATAATAGGGCAACACAAGATATACATATTGATAAATCCAATAAGAAAATCAGGATTAATTTCTTCACCCAGAGAGTAAGATTTTCCCACCAGATGGCGTAGTTGAGCTAAACACTCATCTATTGTCGATGCACTTCAGGGCAGCTGGACAAGTGCTTCACAGTGTTTCAGTTAAGTTCTCATAAGCTTGAGGAACAGCACCCCCTCTTTTGATCAGGCATTTTTTTTTACAGCTGCCTGAACTCAAAATTGGCTTTGACAATTTCAGACTGTAAACTTTGCCCACTTTAGTTCCCATTTTTTGCACATTTCAATTATGTTCTAATTTTCTTGTTTTTGCTTTTGTGGCCAGCTGTTCATTGTTCTAAACACATTTTGTTTCTTCACGTGGCTCATTACTACTCCCTTTGATCTTGCACCACTAACTCTTTTGTCATTTGCTTTCTCCTGTCTCCACCCTATCACAGACCTTCCCTTGTGTTCTTTTTTCATCCTCCCCTCTTTCTCTTGATTAAAAACCCACAACATAGAACTCAGAACTCCTACAGTGCAGAAGGAGGCCATTAGCGCATCGAGACTGCACCAACCCTCTAAAAGAGCACTCCACCCAAGGCCACTTGTCTGCCCTACCACGTAACCCCATCTAACCTTTGGACACTAAGGGGCAATTTTCGCACAGCCAATCCACCTAACCTGCACATCTCTGGACCTTGGGAGGAAACCGGAGCACCCGGAGGAAACTCATGCAGACACGGGGAGAATGTGCAGACTCCACACAGACAGTGACCCACCATCAGAATCGAAACCTGGTCCCTGGTGCTGTGCTCACCACCATGCCACCCACATTTCTAACTTCTCCCATTCTGAAGGAAGATCATCAACCCAAAACGTTAACTCTGTCTCTTTCCTTCAAGTACTGCCAGACGAGCGGAGTATTTCCAGCATTTTATATTTTTATTTCAGATTTCCAGAATCTGCAGTAATTAACCTTTTTATTAATGGCATTTTTTCCTTTATTCTGTAGTGGGACGTGGGCATCACTAGGAAAGAACAGCAATTGTTGCCCATCCCTAATTGCCCTGGAACTGAGTGACTTTCTGGGCCATTTCAGAGGACAGTTAAGAGTCAATCACAACAAGAGAAAGGGGGCACCGGAGGTGGACGGGGCAAAGGGCAAACCAGCTTGGGCGAACGAGTCAACACGCGAAGCAGCGGGAAGAATGTATCGCCGCATCCAAAAGGGCTGGACGGGCGGGCAACCTCTCCCCTGGGGTTAGAGGGGGGCGTGAATTGGAAGGAAGCCATTGCAGAGGTGGTGAGGGAGCAGCTGCAGGCAATCAAGGCAGAGTTAAAAGCAGACACAGAGGCCGCAGCACAGGCAGCAATGACCAGGGCCATGTCAGGGGTGCAGCAGGCTCTGACCAGAATGGAGGAGAAAGTGGATGCCCAAGGGAGGATACTGGAAGCCCAAGGGAAGATACTGGAAGCCCACGGGGCAACCATTAAAGAGCTGGAGAAGGCAGCGACTGACGTGAGCGACCGGGTCATGTCCCTGGAGAGGGGAATGGTGAAACTGAGTGCAACACAGGGGAGCCTGAAGGGCAGGGTAGACGACCAGGAGATCAACTCGAGAAGGCAAAACATTAAGATAGTGGGCCTGCCAGAGGGGATAGAGGGTAGAAATCCCACAACATTCGTGGCTGCGATGCTGGGCTCCTTAGTGGGGCGGGAAACTTTTCCCACCCCACCGGAAATGGACAGAGCTCATCGGTCACTGCGCCCGAAGCCCAAGGAAGGGGAAAAACCGAGAGCAGTTATAGCCAGACTGCACCGGTACCGGGATAGGGAGACAATCCTGCGCTGGGCCAAGGAGAATAGAGCCTGCAATTGGGACGGGCACGCCATCAGAATCTACGAGGATTTTGGAGCGGACATAGCTAAGAGACGGGCGGAGTTCAACAGAGCGAAAGCAGCTCTCTATAAGAACAAAGTACGTTTTGGTATGCTGTACCCAGCAAAACTCTGGGTCACATACCAACACAAGGAATATTTCTTTACAGCCCCTGCCGAGGCGAATAGATTCGTTGAGGAGCACGGGCTGGAAAAACGCCATGGGAAGTAGGGACGAGGGGCTCATGGCAAGGAGATACGTCATGCCGACGGGGGGGTGGGGAGGGGCGAGGCAAAGCCAGCCCCCTCCCCCCTGGCAGGAGCACCCAGGAAAAACAACCCAATGCCCAAGGGCCCGCTCCAGGTGGGAGGCCAGGCCCCGGCACGAGGGAACGGGAGTACTGGAGAGGGGAGAGGGGAAGGGGGACAGCAACCTCCGAGCGGGGAGCCACCGTGCTAGCAGGAAAGCTAGCGAAGGGGGCGCGCAACAGAGCAGGGCCGCAGCGCACCCCCAACAGGGGGGAAGGCGCCAGGCAGGGGAGGGGGGGGATCACCCATCAAAGGTGGGAGAGCAAATGGGGACAGGAATGGGGGAGAGAGGGGCAATGGAGGGGTACACAGGGGTATCCCCGAAAGGGATAGAGCGGGGGGGGGGGGGCACTCGGGGGGCGAGAGACCAGGGAGGGGAAATGCAGGGACGAAGGGACAAAAGAGGCCAGAAAGGGAATAGGGCCACAAAGTGCCACAGACAAGGGCTCGAAACAGGGAACTGCTGCAAACACCCACCCAGTACGGTCTGTGGGTGAAGGGGCCCCCCGGAGTGCAGGGGGCTACCCGCGTGGCGGACACACAGTGGACGGCCATGGCGGGTGTCCCCGGGACAAGGGGGAACCCCGGAGCGCAGGGACCCGACCGCATGGGGAGAGCAGTGATAGTGGACATCCTGGACGGCCCCCTAACAAAGGGAAACCCCAGAGGGCAGGGGCGCGTCCACCGGACAAATATGGTTAACCCCACAGGAGCAAGGGGGCAGAAGCCCCCCACCAGAATAGTCACCTGGAACGTAAGGGGACTTAATGGCCCAGTGAAGAGATCTAGAGTCCTCACCCACCTTAGAAACATGAGGGCCGACATAGTCTTCCTCCAAGAGACGCACTTGAGGGAGCAGGACCAACTGCGGGTAAGAAAGGGCTGGGTGGGACAAACCTATCATTCCTGTTATGGGGCAAGGGCCAGGGGGGTGGCGATCCTGATTGGCAAGAGGACAATGTTTAGGGCGACAAAGACGGTTACGGACCCAGGGGGACGGTATGTCATGGTCAGCGGGGCCCTGGATGGGGCGCCGGTAGTCCTAGTTAACGTGTATGCGCCCAACTGGGACGACACGAGCTTCATCCAAAAGACCATGGCAGAAATCCCGGACATAGCGACGCACCGACTAATCATGGGGGGGGACTTCAACTGTGTACAGGACCCAACGACGGACAGATCAAACCCCAGAACGGGGAAAACCTCAAACATGGCAAGGGAACTCAGTCACTATATGGAGCAGATGGGAGCAGTAGACCCCTGGAGATTCGCCCACCCGGGGGAGAAAGAATTCTCTTTCTTCTCCCCAGTACACAACGTGTACACCAGAATTGACTTCTTTGTGGTGGGGAAAACGGTGCTTCCAGAGATAGACAAGGTGGAATACTCCGCAATTGTGATATCAGACCACGCCCCACACTACATGGATGTGCGGCTAGAGACGGGAAGGGCCCAGCGCCCCAAATGGAGGTTGGACGGTGCCTTACTAGCTGACAAGGCCTTCAGCGAAAGGATAGCGCGGGCCATAGCGGAGTACACTGAGATCAACCAAAACGGGGAGGTCTCACCCTCCACGTTCTGGGAAGCGCTTAAGGCCGTACTAAGAGGGGAAATCATAGCCTACAAAGCGCAAAGAGATAGGGAGGAAAGGGTGGCTAGGCAGAAGCTGGTCGACTCCATACTGGAGGTAGACCATAAATACTCCGAGGCCCCGACCGTAGAACTCCTGGCGGAGAGGAAAGAATTACAAAGGAACTTTGACCTGCTCTCCACCAGGAAAGCAGTACACCAACTCCGCCAGGCACGCGGGGCCCTATACGAACACGGAGACAAAGCCAGCCGCCTGTTGGCCCACCAGCTGAGAAAGCAGGCAGCCAGCAGAGAAATTGCGCAAATCAGAGATACCAGAGGCACGTTGGAAACAGAACCAGAGAGGATTAACAAAACCTTCAAGGCCTTCTACCAAGAGCTGTACACCTCAGAGCCCCCAACGGGGAAGGCTGGGATGAACCGGTTTCTTGACGGACTGGACATACCAGTTGTGGGAGAGGGCAGAAAACGGGATCTGGAAGCACCACTAGCACTGGGAGAGATCATGGACAGCATTAGCTCCATGCAGGCGGGGAAGGCGCCGGGACCGGACGGATTCCCGGCGGACTTCTACAAAAAATTTGCGACAGCGCTGGCCCCGCACCTGCGGGAGATGTTCACAGACTCGCTAGCTAGGGGCACATTGCCACCCACGTTAGCACAGGCCTCAATCTCGCTGATACCTAAGAAAGACAAAGACCCAACGGAATGTGGGTCATACAGACCCATATCTCTGCTGAATGCAGACGCCAAAATACTGGCCAAAATCCTAGCCAAGAGGCTAGAAGACTGTGTACCTGAGGTGGTCACAGAGGACCAGACGGGCTTTGTCAAAGGTAGACAGCTTACCGCGAACATCAGGCGCCTGCTGAACGTGATAATGACCCCCTCCGGGGAGAGAACACAAGAGGTGATCGTCTCCCTGGACGCAGAAAAGGCCTTCGACAGAGTCGAGTGGAAATACCTCATAGAGGTACTGGAGCGGTTCGGGCTTGGAACAGGGTTCACCGCTTGGGTAAAGCTCCTGTACAACGCACCCATGGCGAGTGTACAGACCAACAATACCAACTCCCAATACTTCCAGCTGCACAGGGGCACCAGACAAGGATGCCCACTGTCCCCGCTGCTGTTCGCACTAGCAATTGAACCGCTAGCAATCGCGCTCAGGGCAGCAAAAAAATTGGAGGGGGATCCGAAGGGGAGGTAGAGAGCACAGAGTCTCACTCTATGCGGATGATCTGCTCCTCTATATCTCGGACCCACAAAGCAGCATGGACGGAATCATCGCGCTCCTGAAAGAGTTTGGAGCCTTCTCGGGCTACAAACTCAACATGAGCAAAAGTGAGATCTTCCCAGTACACCCGCAAGGGGGGGGGGGGGGCAGCACTAAAGGGGCTGCCGTTCAATCAAGCCCGACATAAATTCCGCTACCTGGGGATCCAAATAGCCCATGACTGGAAAGGGATCCACAAATGGAACCTCACCAGCCTGACGGAGGAAGTTAAAAAGGACCTGCAAAGATGGAACACACTCCCGCTCTCCCTCGCGGGGAGAGTTCAGACGATCAAAATGAACGTACTGCCCAGGTTCCTCTTCCTGTTTAGATCCATTCCGATCTACATCCCCAAGGCCTTTTTCAAAGCGCTGGACAAACTCATCATGGCGTTCGTATGGGGGGGTAAAAATGCTAGGATCCCAAAGAAGGTCTTACAAAAAACAAAAACCAGGGGAGGGCTAGCCCTCCCGAATCTACAATTCTACCACTGGGCAGCAACAGCCGAGCGAGTAAGGGGATGGATCCAGGAGCCAGAGGCTGAGTGGGTGCGTGCGGAGGAGGCCTCCTGCATGGGAACCTCCCTCCGGGCCCTCGCCACGGCAGCACTCCCATCCCCACCCAAAAAACACTCCAGCAGCCCAGTGGTGACAGCCACCCTCCAATCCTGGAACCAACTGCGGCAGCAACTTGGCCTGACCAAAATGTCGAACAGGGCTCCCATCTGCAACAACCATAGGTTCACACCAGCACTGACTGACGCCACCTTCAAAAGGTGGAGGCAGGACGGGGGGACACTGACAGTCAGGGACCTATACACGGACGACAGGATCGCAACACTGGACGAACTGACAGAGAAGTTTCAGCTAGCTGGGGGGAACGAGCTACGGTACCTGCAGCTCAAAAACTTCCTACGAAAGGAGACAAGGACGTACCCACAACCGCCACGACAGACACTACTGGAAGACCTACTGGACGCAAGTATCCTAGAGAAAGGGAACTGTAGTGACATGTATGACCGACTGGTAGATAGGGACGACACCGTACTGGACGCAACAAGAAGGAAATGGGAGGACGACCTGGGGATGGAGATAGGGTGGGGACTCTGGAGCGAAGCACTGCATAGGGTCAACTCCACCTCCACGTGCGCAAGGCTCAGCCTGACGCAACTAAAAGTGGTACATAGAGCCCACTTAACAAGAACCCGTATGAGTAGGTTCTTCCCGGAGGTGGAAGACAGATGTGAACGGTGCCAAAGAGGCCCGGCCAACCACGCCCACATGTTCTGGTCTTGCCCCAGACTCGTGGAGTACTGGACAGCCTTCTTCGAGGTTATGTCCAAAGTGGTGGGAGTGAGGGTGGAGCCATGCCCGATAGTGGCGGTCTTCGGGGTTTCAGAACAGCCAGATCTATTCCTGGGGAGGAGGGCGGACGCCCTTGCCTTTGCCTCCCTGATCGCCCGCCGTAGAATCCTGTTTGGCTGGCGGTCAGCAGCACCGCCCAGAGCTGCGGACTGGCTGTCCGACCTCTCGGAATCTCTCCAAATGGAGAAAATCAAATTTGCCATCCGAGGGTCGGACGACGGCTTCCACAGAACGTGGGAGCCATTCATGCAACTGTTCCGGGACCTATTTGTGGCCAATGTACAAGAGGAAGAATAGTCGGGGGAAGGTAGCGGGAGGGGCTACAGGTTCGGTACGGGGGTTCGATGGCTAGCTAAGGCCCAAAACCAAACTAAATAAACATGTTGGGGGGGGGGGGGGGGGGGGGGGGCGCAGTTACTACTACGAAGATGCTTACCTGTAAATATGTATGTTAATTTTTGCGTGTTTGTTTGTTGTTTTTTTTTTTTTTTTTTTTTTTTTTTTTTGTTCTTTTTCTCTCCTAACAATTTGTAATTTGTTCAATATAAAATATGAAAACTGAATAAAAACATTTATAAAAAAAAAAAGAGTCAATCACATTACTGTGGCCTTGGTCACTGTCATAAGACCCACTCCTGTATATAATGAAGTGCAGACAGGCAGTGATTGACACACAGGATGACCAGTGAGCACACAGTGCAGCCAATCACCAGACAGGACACTACCACTATAAAGCCAGAGAGCACTAGGTTTCCCGCTCTCTCTGGACCCAGCCAAGGAGGTAACCCTTCACGGAAGTTGCCACCAAAGTCCATCTGAGGGTCACCTTCCCTCACACAATGCAAGACGTGCCCAATCCCCCCCCCCCCAACCCAGCCCTCCGCACTGCCCTCCCCCCACCCCCCAGCCAGTGACCCCTTATATAAGAAGACCCCCTAAATAAGGACCCCCCGAGACTCCCTAACTAAAGACTCTCCACGCATGACCTCTAAATGAAGAGGCCACCCACAGATGACCCTTAAATAAAGAGACCCCCAGAATATGGAGACACCCCCAGAAGAGAGATCCCTGTCAGGAAACACCCCCAGAAGAGAGACCCCTTCAGGAACCCCCTAGAAGAGAGACCCCTGTCAGGATGCCCCCTAGATGAGAGACCCCTTCAAGACCCCCCCCTCCCCCAGAAGAGAGACCCCTTCAGGACCTGCCCCGGAAGAGAGACCCCTTCAGGACGCCCCCCCTGGAACAGAGACCCCAATCAAGAAGCTCCCTAGAAGACAGACACCTGTCAGGAAGCCCCCCAGAAATGAGATCTGGTGGTGAGTGTGGTGTGAATGGTCGCACACAAGGCAGCACCTGCTTGATGGCTTAGAAAAGAGCTCTTTTTACCTGCAATCGGGTGCAACCTTGACAGAAAAATGTAACAAGATCGGAGGAGATGTTCCCCCCCCCCCCACCAGGAGTGGTGTCTGCTGGTTATTAAACCTGGCAGAAGGTGAAGGACTTAGCCAAGGAGTTGGAAGGGACCTGTGGGCGGCAGCCAGTGAAACGATGGCTGAGTGGGAAGAGCTTGTGGCAGTAGCAAAGCCCCAGAAGGAACAGTTGATGGCCTTGATCAAGGAAGAGTTCTGCCAGCAGAGGAAGGAGATGCAGGAGGATCCTCGAAGACCATCGAAGGGACTGTGGCACCCGTGAAGGCTCAGTAGAGAGGGTGGAGAAATGCTTGAGTCGCAGATCCGAGAGATTGAGAGGGTGTTGTTGGACCACAGCGATTGGGCTTTGGCATTGGAGGCAGAGGTAGGGTTCTTAGGAGACCTTTGCAAGACGTTGAGCAAAGGTGAAGGTGCAGGAAAATAGGTTGAGAAAGTAGAATCTGCATATGTGGGCCTGTCTGAAGGAGTGGAAGGTACGAGTGCCACGAGGTACATTTCGAGGCTGGTGGCAGATGGGGTTCTGGACAAGGTCCCATGAGGTGGGAATAGTGTGCAGGTTTCTGAGGCAAAAGCCTAGAGCAGGGGACCGCCGCGGGCAATGATCATGAAGCTCCACAAGTTCGTGAAGAAAGAGAAGATTCTCCAGTGGGTTAGGGAGATGCGGAACTGCGAATGGGAGGGCAACAAGGTCTGAATATACCAGGATATTGGGGCTGAGCTGGCAAAACAGCATGCGGGATTCAACAGGGCCAAGGTGCTGCTGTATCGACAGCGGATCAGGTTTGGGGTGCTCTACCCGGCTAAACTATGGGTGACCTATGCAGTCCGAGAATACTATTTTGAGACCCCAAAACCAATGACTTTATCAAGTCACGGTAGCATTGTGGATAGCACAATCGCTTCACAGCTCCAGGGTCCCAGGTTCGATTCCCGGCTGGGTCACTGTCTGTGCGGAGTCTGCACATCCTCCCCGTGTATGCGTGGGTTTCCTCCTGGTGCTCCGGTTTCCTCCCACAGTCCAAAGATGTGCAGGTTAGGTGGATTGGCCATGATAAATTGCCCTTAGTGTCCAAAATTGCCCTTAGTGTTGGGTGGGGTTACTGGGTTATGGGGTTAGGGTGGAGGTGTTAACCTTGAGTAGGGTACTCTTTCCAGGAGCCGGTGCAGACTCGATGGGCCGCATGGCCTCCTTCTGCACTGTAAATTCTATGTAATCAAGGAGCATACACTGAGGGTGAACTGAACGGTTTTGGGAGGTGGAGGTGTTGGCACTTTGAAGTAATTGAGTTCACGGGTACAGTGGGGGTTGGAGGTGGGGTTTCTTTTCCTCTGCAAAAGTTTGTGGAGAATTTAGAGAATGCGGAGGATTTTTTCTTCTTTTTACTGATGGGTCAACAAAAGGGTAGCAGCGTGAAACGTTTGTTAGGAGACGGCTGTCCCCACTCCCCACTGGCTGCCTGGGGCGGTGTTTTTTCTTTTTGTCTTTCTTCAGGGAGGTGACCTGTGGTTCAAGGTGAGTCTTTGTTCGGGTGGGGGAGGGGGAGGTCAGTGGGGAGCCTTCTTCACTGAACAGAGAGGTGAGGGTGGGGGGGAGGAGTCTTTGGGCAGGAGTTGCCACGCTGCCAGGTAATGCTGGTGAATGGAAGTGAGGGGGGGCGGGAGAAGGCCAAGATAGGTGGCCGTAGGGGGGGCAGAGGGGAGGGTGTTTTGGTGGGTGTGGCGCTAACAATTGCACACAAAGACTCGAGTGATGTACAAGAGAGGCTTTATTACAGTGAGATGCTATTCCTCCGGCGGCAGCTGTAAAATGGCATCTCAGTGAAACTGACAAATATTTATACAGCTCTTTGTGGGCGGAGCTAGCCGGCAGGGGCTTACCGGAGAAACCTGTAATACAGGTACGGCCATACTGCAAGCACACATATATACAGTGGTTGGATCACCACATTTACCCCCTGTAAAAAATGAGTCCAGCGGGGGTGACGTGGAACTATAATACATAAAGTGATCTATTTACAAAAGGGTAAAACACAAGAAAAGCAAGAGCCCATCAGGCAATCCGGTCACAGGTTGAGTCGGATCGGCGGTCGAACGTTCCGTTGCGAGTGACGTAGCTGTGGTGGCGACGTCTGCACAGGCGGCGTTGGTGACGACGGTGCAGGTGCTGGCAGTGTTGGTGCTAGCCAGTGGCGGGATGATTCCGGGAGCGAGCCGAAATCTTCCATGTCCTCCAGTGTGGGCAGGGGAACGAGGGATGGACCTGGTGGGGATGAATACAGGGGGCGCCGGGGAAAAGGAGGGTAGCACGGGGGGGGGGGGGGGGGGAAGGGGAGTGGGCATGGGATCGGCACCCGAGGGAGCCAGGTCCCTGAGCGAGACTGTGTCCTGGCGGCCGTCGGGGAACTCCACGTAGGAATGCTGGGGGTTCGCGTGGAGCAGGCGTACCTTGTCCACCAGGGGTTCCGCCTTGTGGAGTCTGACATGCCTACGAAGAAGGACTGGGCCCGGAGTCGTGAGCCAAGTCGGGAGCGACACCCCGGATGTGGACTTCCTAGGGAAGGCAAAAACACGTTCATGGGGTGTGTGGTTAGTCGCGGTGCACAGTAGTGACCGAATGGAATGGAGCGCGTCAGGGAGGACCTGCTGCCAGCGAGCGGCTGGGACGTTCCTGGACCGTAGGGCCAACTGGACGGCCCTCCATACCGTCCCATTCTCCCTCTCTACCTGCCCATTTCCCCGGGGGTTGTAGCTGGTCGTCCTGCTGGAGGCGATACCCCTGCTGAGCAGGAACTGACGCAGCTCATCGCTCATGAATGAGGATCCCCTGTCACTGGGGATGTAATCGGGGAAACCGAACAGAACGAATATGGAATCGAGGGCCTTGATGACGGTGGCAGACGTCATATCCGGGCATGGGATGGCGAAGGGGAACCTAGAGAATTCATCGACCACACTAAGGATGTGGGTGTTGCGGTCGGTGGAGGGGAGGGGCCCTTTGAAATCTACGCTGAGGTGTTCAAAGGGGCGGGACGCTTTCACCAGGCACGCGCGGTCTGGCCGGTAGAAGTGCAGTTTGCACTCCGCACAGACCTGGCAGTCTCTGGTGACTGTCCGTACGTCCTCGACGGAGTAGGGCAGATTGCGGGCTTTGACCAGATGGTACAACCGAGTGACCCCCGGATGGCAAAGGCTCTCGTGCAAGGCACGGAGCTGGTTCACTTGTGCGTTGGCACATGTACCTCGGGAGAGGGCGTCTGGCGGCTCGTTGAGCTTGCTGGGGTGATACAAGATCTCGTAATTATAGGTGGAGAGCTCGATCCTCCACCGCAATATTTTATCATTTTTGATCTTGCCCCACTGCGTGTTGTTGAATATGAAGGCTACCGACCGTTGGTCAGTGAGGAGAGTGAATCTCCTGCCGGCCAGGTAATGCCTCCAGTGCCGCACCGCATCAACGATTGCCTGGGCCTTCTTTTCATCAAACGAATGTCGAATTTTGGAGGCATGGAGGGTGCGGGGAAAGAATGCCATGGGTCTGCCTGCTTGGTTCAGCGTGGCGGCAAGGGCGACATCTGAAACGTCGCTCTCTACTTGGATGGGCAGTGTCTCGTTAACTGCGTGCATCCTGGCCTTGGCTATGTCTGAGCGAATACGGGCGAAGGCCAGTTGTGCCTCGGCCGTGTGGGGAAATTGTGTGGACTGGATTAGTGGGCGGGCCTTGTCCGCGTATTGTGGGACCCACTGGGCTGTTTTTGTAAATTCACCACTCTGTCTTAGAATTCCCCCTATACCAAAAAGGGCCGATAATCCAAATGGTGAACAGGGATTCTCACTCCCTGACTCCGATGCAGGCTTCGGTGGGTGCTATTCAGGTCAAACTATATTTCCAAGTTATTCCCCGGTATAACCCATACCTTCACCAAAGCATTTTACCTACTTACCCCTTAATAGCATCGATGTCCTGGGTCCTGCGTTATTAAGGAAGTGAAGTAAGCTAATAACCACTTTTTCAGGTTAAGTTATTTTATTATTATACTTTTTTTTAAAGTTGCAAACACTTTCTTTACAGAAAGGAAAAATGATTAGTGATTCTGGATGCTGCTGGTTTGTTGTAGGAACCTTCAGACTCTCTCTCTCTCTCTTGTAGTTCTCCTCCCCTTCTCTCCTGTTGCTGTTTCTCTGTTTTCTCTGTTCTCTGTGTTCTGTCCTCTGTCCTCCCCATTGCTGCTGGTTTGTTGTAGGGACCTTCAGACTCTCTCTCTCTCTTTTAGTTCTCCTCCCCTTCTCTCCTGTTGCTGTTTCTCTCTCTCTCTCTCTTTTAATTCTCCTCCCCTTCTCTCCTGTCGCTGTTTCTCTCTCTCTCTCTTTTAATTCTCCTCCTCATTCTTGCTGGCGTTGATCTTCGAGCCTTCCACCTCCTTGAGGGGAGCGGAGCTCCCCCGGGCCATGCCCCGGCCACCAGCTGTTGCTGCTTCACGTTCTGCTGCTCTCTGCTCCTGCCTCGCGCGTGGGGGGAGGGGGAGGACCGAGGGGAGCCCGCGCTTAGTGCTTTTTGGCGGGAGAGATCAGGACCTCTGATAGGGGATGGGCTACGGGGCTTAAAGGGGCATGGTGGGACACAACCAGGCCAATGGGTCCCCCTCTATTCAGTACATCACAATGTTTCAACACAGCACAAAGAAATCTATGCAAACTCTCTTTTTCTTTTTCCCTTTCTCCTGCTGCAGGTTGTAATAACAATTCTGACAGACTGAAATTGACTGCATTTTTGACAGAAGAGCTGGCCACAGTGTCTGCTCTTTTCAGCTGCCACCAACCTCTTGTGGGATCTTTCCCTGCACTCTCCCAGACCAGATATTGGCAGACTTCTATGTTTCAAATGACACATTCTGTATTTTCCAGAACACCCCGTCTTGACATTTGAAACATTACTATAATTTGGTTTATTTTCCTTATCATTGATGTACATCATACAATTAAGGCCTGTTAAGCCTCCTCCTTCTGTCATTGCACCCCTGAGTGAGAAATTGTGATACAATTTCTTTTGCTCCAGATACCATGCTTCTCTAATTCAACTGTATGTGTACCCAGAATCTGAACAATCTTGTCTTTACATTTTACAGCTTCACAGATTATTTTCCCTGCAGTCTCAGTGGGTAGCTTCACCCAAATTTCCTCTGTATTATCAATTGGTTTCAATATCTTTATTTTCTAAAGCTCCTTCTTCAAGATATTTAGCATTCTAAACATCATTATTTCTGCATATGACTTTGTGTGATGACTTTGTGTGATCACCAGGCACTAGGACCCTGCGGAGCCATGCAGTTTCAATTTCAACGCAGCAATTTCAAAGTCTGCAAAGCAGTTGACTGCTGCCTGCTGTTTATAACTTCCAATTTATGTGAAAATCAGCTTTACAAAATACAACATTTTTTTAAAAATACAAACATTAAAGGAAATTCACAATTCCTTATTAGACATACACACACACATTCATCCACTCAGATCTTGGATCTCTACTCTGTAGGATTTCACAAATCCTTATTAAACACACACATACACATTTATCCACTGAGATCTTGGACCTCTATTCTGTAGGGTTTTAGTTATTCTTAACAAAATTTTGAGACCCCTCCATGCGGTTAAGTTTCACTTCTGCAGGAGTTTTTTTTTGCCTCTGTTAAGCTTTTCTACTCTTGTTTCATTGTTTCAACTCTCTTGACCATGTTTCAGAGCAAGAGGATTATTCTCATTGCCATTTTTCGGAATTCAAGTTCTGTTCCTGGTTGTCCCTTTCAGTTGCAATCTGAAATTAAGGATA
This sequence comes from Scyliorhinus canicula, assembly GCF_902713615.1. Classification (NCBI taxonomy): domain Eukaryota; kingdom Metazoa; phylum Chordata; class Chondrichthyes; order Carcharhiniformes; family Scyliorhinidae; genus Scyliorhinus; species Scyliorhinus canicula. The sequence continues at coordinate 32,993,452 of NC_052154.1, read as the reverse complement.
AGTACCCTTTCTGGGCCCTATCCAAGGCTGACTAAGGCACTATCTTCCTGTTTTAGTTAAGGGTCGATTGGTTATTGGTCTCTGAATTCTAGGCGTCCCCATTTTCCAGAAAATTTTCCGCACAGTCTGCCTTACTCTAAGGATGATTTATTTTTTGGCCTCCTTTTACCAGTAATGGATGCAAGATTTTTAGTGCTGTCACCAAGATGTCTTGCAGACTTTCACTCAGGGTCAGCATCTTCTAGTCTGCTGATTCACACCCAACCTGAGTTTCAGTCCCCTCGATCCACAGAATATCCTTTCCAGACTAAACTTGGCAGGTAAAGTCTGACTCACACATAGACCAGAAACTTCTAATATTCTAGCCTTTGTGCCGGTTAGAAACTTCTAATATTCCAACCGTTTCTTGGGAACTAGAAACTTCTAATATTCTAGCCCCTACTCTAGCCCCCATTCTGCTCAGCTAGAAACTTCTAATATTCCAGCCTCGCTTTACCTAGAAACTTCGAATATTCTAGGCCTCCATGCTGGATGCCATGGAGAAAGCAAAAAAAACAGGCTGGGCGTAATTATGGGCTTCTGCCCCACGTTGGGCGCCATGTTTTTGTAAATTCACCACTCTGTCTTAGAATTCCCCCTATACCGAAAAGGGCCAATATTCTAAATGGTGAACAGGGATTCTCACTCTCTGGCTTCTGTGGGTGCTATTCAGGTCAAACTATCTTTTCAAGTTATCCCCCGGTATAACCCATACCTTCACCAAAGAATTTTACCTACTTACCCCTTAATAGCATTGATGTGCTGGGTCCTGCGTTATTAAGGAAGTGAAGTAAGCTAATAACCACTTTTTCAGGTTAAATTATTTTATTATTATTATACTTTTTTTTTAATAAGTTGCAAACACTTTCTTTACAGAAAGGTAAACAGATTAGTGATTTTGGATGCTGTCTGGTTGGTTGGGGACCTTCAGACCCACCTTAACATTTTAACTTTAAATCCTAGCCTTCTTTAAATCTATTACAGTTTACACTCAGCTGCTTGCCTTGCCTTTCCCATGACCGAGTTCTCTCTCTCTCTCTCTCTCCTCCTCTTCTCTCCTGATGCTGGTTCTCTGTTTTCTGTCCTCCTTCCTCTGTGCTCCGTTCTGACCTCTCCAGCTGCTGCTCCCTCGCGTTCTGCTCTCCTGATGGCTGCTGCCTCGCACGTGGGGGGAGGAGCGAGGGGAGCCCGCGCTTAGTGATTTTTGGCGGGAGAGATCGGGACCTCCGATAGGGGATGGACTACGGGGCTTAAAGGGGCAGTACATTACAATGTTTCAACAGCACAAAGAAATCTATGCAAACTCTCTTTTTCTTTTTCCCTTTCTCCTGCTGCAGGTTGTAATAACAATTCTGACAGACTGAAATTGACTGCATTTTTGACAGAAGAGCTGGCCACAGTTTCTGCTCTTTTTAGCTGCCACCAACCTCTTGTGGGATCTTTCCCTGCACTCTCCCAGACCAGATATTGGCAGACCTCTATGTTTCAAATGACACATTCTGTATTTTCCAGAACAGGGCGTAGTAAGAAAAGAACCCCAGGCATCATTTGAGAGCCTTGGGGCAGTGGGGGAAGGGAAGCTCCATGAGGCGCATGCGGTCGGGATCGGGCCCCAGTAGTCCATTTTGGACAACGTAGCCGAGGATGGCCAAACGGCCTGTGCGGAACACGTACTTCTCCTTGTTATACGTGAGGTTAAGGAAATATGCGGTGTGGAGAAATTTAGCAAGGTTGGTGTCATGGTCCTGCTGGTCATGGCCGCAGATAGTGACATTGTCTAAATACGGAAACGTGGCCCACAGTCCGTACTGGTCAACCATTTGGGCCATTTCTCGTTGAAATACCGAGACCCCGTTAGTGACGCCGAAGGGATCCCTAAGAAATTGATACAGGCGACCGTCCGCCTCGTAGGCACTGTAGGGATGGTCAGATTTACGAATGGGGAGCTGGTGGTAAGCGGATTTCAGGTCAATTGTAGAGAAGACCCGGTACTGTGCAATCTGATTGACCATATCAGAAATGCGAGGGAGGGGGTACGCGTCGAGCTGCGTGTACCGATTGATGGTCTGACTGTAGTCCACGACCATCTTGTGTTTCTCCCCAGTTTTAACCACCACCACCTGGGCTCTCCAGGGACTGTTGCTGGCCTCAATAATACCCTCCCGAAGCAGCCGCTGGACTTCGGACCCGATGGAGGCCTTGTCCTGGGTGCTGTACCATCTGCTCCTGGTAGCGACGGGCTTACAATCTGCGGTCAGATTGGCAAAGAGGGAGGGAGGCTCAACCTTGAGGGTTGCGAGGCCGCAAACGGTGAGGGGAGGTAGGGGTCCGCTGAATTTGAGGGTGAGGCTCTGGAGGTTGCATTGAAAATCCAGGCCTAGTAAGAGTGATGCGCAGAGGTTGGGGAGAATGTACAGACGGAAACGGTCGAATTCCATGCCCTGTACAGTGAGTTTAACCAGGCAGAAGCCCTGGATCGGGACAGAGTGGGAACCGGAGGCTAGGGAGTTCTGCCGGTTGGCGGGATGGACCACAAGGGAGTAATGCCTTACCGTGTCCTGGTGAAGCTCTCGGTGCTCCCGGAGTCGATGAGGCAGGAGGTCACGTGGCCGTTGACGAGCACCGTCGTGGAAGAGGGTGCCAGGTTGCGAGGACGGGACTGGTCGAGCGTCACGGAGGCGAGTAGCAGGCGATCGGCCGACGAGTCTGACGAGTCCAACGAGTAGCGGCAGCGACCCGGGTCCCGTGGTCCCGTCCCGAAGGAGGACAAAATGGCGGCGTCTGGAGTACCTGTGAGGAAGAAGATGGCGGCGGGCAAGATGGAGGCGCCCATGGAACGCACATGGCGGCGGAGGGTGAAGATGGCGGCACCCACGATGCGCACATGGCGCGGTTGGCGAAAGATGCCGGCGCCCACTGATCGCACGTGGGCAGCGGACGGCAGGGCCCATTGTGCGATTGTGATCGGCTGAGGCGAGGGTGGGGTTATGGGCATGATAGCGGCAACCATCCGGGACTGGCACACCGCTGCAAGGTGGCCTTTCTTGCCACAAGCTTTGCAGGTCACGGTGCGGGCTGGGCAGCACTGGCGGGGATGCTTCTGCTGACCGCAGAAGTAGCAGCGGGGACCCCCAGGGTGCATGGTGCAGCGAGCAGCGCAGGCATAGTGCGCGGGGGCAGCTGCTGGGGGAGCCGGTGGCGGGGTCCATGAGGGGTAGGACGGGTGGGCCGGGGGGGGCGGTTGCGGGGTCCACGAGGGGTATGATGGGTGGCCGAGTGGCCAGCAGGGTAGGATCGCACGTTACGGGAGGCGGTCATCATTGATAGCGCCAGAGTCTTTGTAGCCGCGAGATCAAGAGCGGCCCCTTCCAGCAGTCGTTGCCGGATGGGGTCCGATGCAATGCCTGTAACAAAGGCATCTCGCATGAGTAAATCGGAATGTTCTGTGGCCGTGAGGGCCTGGCAGTCGCAGTCTCGTACTAGAGGTACAAGGGCCCTCCAAAAGTCCTCTATCGACTCACCTGGCTGTTGGACGTGAGTAGAGAGTAGATGTCTCGCAAACAGGGTGTTCGTTGACTGTGCGTAGTTCTCTTTGAGCAGTTCCACGGCACGGGTGTAGTTAGGCGCGTCTCGAATTAACGGAAACACGCTGGAGCTGAGTCTTGAGTAAAGAAGCTGTCGTTTCTGAGCCTCCGAAGGTGGAGGGTCCGCTGAAGAGATGTAGGCCTCGAAAACTGCAAGCCAGTGAACAAAGTCTTTCCTGGCGTGGGGCGACTGCGGATCCAGCTGCAGGCGGTCAGGTTTGATCCTGATGTCCATGGTGTAAGGAAAATCTCACTGTAATAAATTGTACACAAAGACTCGAGTGATGTACAAGAGAGGCTTTATTACAGTGAGATGCTATTCCTCCGGCGGCAGCTGTAAAATGGCATCTCAGTGAAACTTACGAATATTTATACTGCTCCCTGTGGGCGGAGCTAGCTGGCAGGGGCTTACCGGAGAAACCTGTAATACAGGTACGGCCATACATCCCCCTACTGCAAGCACACATAGTGGTTGGATCACCACAGTGGGAAGGGAGGGTGATGCGACGAAGCGAGGTTGGAGAAGAAATAAAGCCAGGTCGGAGAGGGGGGGCATCTTGGATGGACCAGGTACAGGGTAAAACTAATGGTGTTAGAGCTGATAGGACAGTAGAGGGCAATAAAGGCATACCTTTGCGCACCTAAGGATTTAAAAAGTGGAGGTAGTCTTTCTGCAGGAAATGCACCTCCGCATGAAGGACCAGGTTAGGCTGAAAGAGGAGTGAGTGGGTCTGGTTTTACACTCTGGGTTTTATTCAAAGTCACAGGGGGTGGCAATTTTGATGAGTAAGAAAACGGTGTTTGTGAACGTGAAGGAAGTGACGGACCCGGGTAGGAGCTACGTGATATTGAGTGGAGTATCAGAGGGGACACCGATGGTGCTGGTAAATGTGTATGCATCTAATTGGGACGATGTAGGTTTTATGAAGGGGTTGCTGGCAGCAATCCCTGACTTGACCACGTACCAGTTCATTATGGAGGAGATTTTAATTATGTCCTAGAGCTGAGGGTAGATAGGTCGAGTCCCAGGTCACTAGGTAGAATATGAATGGCAAAGGAGCTGGGCGGGTTTATGAAAAAGATGGGTATGGTGGACCTGTGGCACATCAAGAACCGAGGAGGAAGGGAGTATTCCTTTTTCTCACATGCCTGTAGGGTGTATTCAAGAATCGACTTGCCACCACATCTCTTGGGGTTGTTTAATGAGGCATTGGAGAAGGGGGAACTGCCAAATACCAAAAAATGGGGAAAGGACCTGTTGGAATGTTGGTCGTATTAAGTCCTCTCAATCTCTCTTAATGATTCTGTTACCACGGTTATATGGTCCAGTTAAGATATTCTAATCACTTTATTAGTATGAAAACAATGTAAAGAGAGCAGTTTGCAAGCCACAAAATGATCCAAATGGGAAAGCCAACTCACCAGGAAGAAAAATCAGCCCAATCTCCCTTTCATAAAATCATGTTGACTCTCTAATCATACCTAATAATGGATTCATGACTCATTTTGTGCTGTTTGGTCTGAACAGAGGAACATGGAAACAGGAGCATGAGAAAGCCCGCTTCACTATTCGGCTGGATCATGGCTGGTCTTCTACTTCAACACCACATTCCAGACTATCCCCATATCCCTTGATGTCTTTAATATCTAGAAATCTAGAGAATTGCAAATATTCACACCCTCTGGGTGAAGACATTTCTTCTCACCCCTGTCCTAAATGGCCTCTCCCTTATTCTGAGACTGTGTGCCCTGGTTCTAGACCCACCCCTAGCCATGGTGAAACATCGTTCTTCCATCTACCCTGTTAAGCCCTGTACAAATTTTGTACACTTCAATGAGTTCATCTCTTATTCTTCTAATCTCTAGAGAATACAGGCCCCGTCTCCTCAATCCCACCTCATTCGAGAGCTCTGCTATCCCAGGAATCAGTCTGGTGAAGCTTTACGGCACTCCTTCTCTGGCAAGTACATCCTTCATTAGGTTGGGAGACAAAACTGCACAAATCTCCACGTGCTGTTGCATCATGGTTCTGTACAATTGCAGCAGGACATCTTTCCTCCTGTACTCAGATCCTCTTGCAATAAAGGCCAACATACTCTTTGCCTTCCCAAATGCTTGCTGCACCTACATGCTAGCTTTCAGTAACTCATGAACAAGGACATCCAGATCCCTTTGGATATCAACACTTTCCAACCTCGCACCATTTCAGAAATACTCTGCATTCGTGCTTTTCCTACAAAAGTGGATAACTTCCCATTTTTCCACATTATATTACACCTGCATTGTTAATGGCCACTCACTTAGTCCATCTAAATCCCCTTTAAGCCTCTTTCCATCCTCCTCATAACTCACATTCCCACCTCGCTTTGTGTCATCAGCAAATATTGGAGATACTGGGCAGGATTCTCCGTTGGCCATCGCCGAAATTGGGAAGGTGGTTGGGTAGAGAATCGGTCACGAGACCAAAATTGTGGCCGGCGCTAGGCACCCGCCAGAATTCCATGCTCCGGTGCCTCATCAGCGGGGTCAATGCGTTCTACTCCACACGTACAGTGAACACTGTCTGCATATCATTAGAGTGCCTGACCAGGTATTCTCTGGGGCTTCTACGATGCTCCGCCTCAGCAGTGAGGAGGTACCGACGGTAGTTTCACTTGTGGTTTCAAAAATTAGGAAACAGATGCCATGGCTACTGAGGGAGAGAGAGGGGCTAGAGGATGTGTCCAACTGTGGTGTGCTGGCAGTTGTGCCGCTGGCCGGAGGACCTTCTGCCAGGACTGGGGGGAGTAGTGGGGGGGGGGGGGCAGCCAGGAGGTGGGCTGTGGGGTCAGGGGGGGACCAGCCTGGGACACCATTTCTGCAACCTGCAATAAGGCTCCACACAAAGGGTCAGTCTGCGCATGCCGCTGACTGCCTACTGTGAACTTAGTGTCATGGGCCGTGTGGGTGTCCTTCCCTGGCCACCCCCCTAGGTATCCTCTGGCCCCAGCTGACCCATCAACGGGATAGGCGCACTCCAGCACAATCAGTGCCATCTTGTTGGCTGGATGAGTGTGTGTGTAGGGGTATTGGATTGCTAATATACAGCTGCAGCTTGTCAGCCTCTCGAGTGCCAATCCTCACTCCGGCATAGCCAACACCATTTCTCATTGGAATCGCTCATGTCCATGTGGTGCCGGTGCTAGCCCATTAACAGTTGATGAATTGCTCTGGGAACGGCACCCATTTTGCTGTCGTAGAAGTCCACTGATTCTGTTCCGATGTCAGCACTCTGAAAAGGAGAATCTGGCCCATTATATTTGGTCCCACATCCAAATCATAGATGTGTATTGTGAATAGCTTGTGGAACCCCACTAGTCACAGTCAGCCAGCCCGAGACGGACCCATTTATTCGGACTCCATGTTTTCTGCCATTGACCAATTCTCAGTCCATGCCAGTATATTCCCCCCCCCAATCCCATGTGCTCTAATTTTGTTTACTGATCCTTTGTGTGGGTACTTATCGAAAGCCTTCTGAAAATGCAAATACACCCCATCCACTGGTCCCCAACTTATCTATTCTGCTAGTTACGTCCTCAAGAAATAGATTTGTCAACATGGTTTCCCTTTCATAAATCTATGTTGACCCTGCCCAATACTATGAATGTTCAGTTATCATATCCTTTATTATAGATTTAAGCATTTTCCCCACTACTGACTTAAGGCTGACAGGTCTGAAGTTTCCTGTTTTCTCTTTCCCTCCTTTCTTAAATACAGGGGTTACATTTGCTCATTTTCAATCTGCAGGAACAGTTCCAGAAACTGAAGCATTTTGGAAGATGACCAGCAATATATTCACCATCTCTGCAGCCACCTCTTTCAACATTGTGGGATGTAGATCATCAGGCCCATAGAATTTACTTTTACTAATACTAATTTATTTAAATTCCTCATTCTCGCTAGTCCCTTGGTCCATAGTATTCTATAGGTTCTAAATAAACTTAAACTTTACCATACAAGGGGCTGGATTCTCCCCTACCCGGCGTGACGGAGGGTCCCTGAGTAGGGGAGTGGCGCAAACCACTCAGGGGTCGGGCCTCCCCAAAGGTGGGGAATTCTCCCCAGCTTTGGGGGCTAGCCCCGCGCCGGAGCGGTCGGCACCAGAAGACTGGCGCAAAAAACCGGCGCCCCCGGCAGCGGGGCTGGCCGAAAGGCTTTCGCTGGTCGGCGCATGCGCCGGCAGTGACGTCAGCGACCAGCTGCCCAGCTGCCGCTGACGTCACCACCGGCGCATGCGCGATGTGGGTTTCTCTTCCGCTCCGCCATGGCGGAGGCCGTGGCGGCCGCGGAAGGAGAAAGAGTGCACCCAGGGCACTGGCCCGGAGTCTGATCGGGGGGGCCCCGATCGCGGGCCAGGCCACCGTGGGGGCACCCCCCGGGATTCGATCGCCCCCCCCCCCCCCCCCAGGCCCCCGGGGCCCGCTCGCGCCGCTGATCCCGCCGTTACAGAGGTGGTTCAAACCTCGGCGGCGGGAGAGGCCTCCCAGCGGCGGGACTACGGTCCATCCAGGCCGGAGAATCACCACAGGGGCCTCGCCAATCGGAGTGGCAAGATTCCCGCCACCGCCACTTCCCGGGTGGCGGAGAATCTCTATCACGGCGGGGGCAGGATTTCCGGCGGCCCCAGGCAATTCTCCGACCCTGCTGGGGGTCGGAGAATTTCGCCCAAGGTCAGAAAGATAAAGTAACTTACAATATAGAACATAGATCAGCACAGTACAGGCCCTTCAGCCCACGATGTTGTGCCAACCATTTATCCTAATCTAAGATCAACCTAACCTACACCCCTTCAATTTACTGCTGTCCATGTGCCTGTCTAAGAGTCGCTTAAATGTCCCTAATGACTCTGACTCCACCACCTCTGCTGGCAGTGCATTCCACACACCCACCATTCTCTGTGTAAAGAACCTACCTCTGACATCTCCCTGAAACCTTCCTCCAATCATCTTAAAATTATGTCCTCTCGTGACAGCCATTTCCACCCTGGGGAAAAGTCTCTGGCTATCCACTCTATCCATGCCTCTCATCACCTTGTACACCTCTATCAAGACACCTTCCCATGTCTCACCAATAAAGCTTTACTATTACTAATACATCTCACTGCTGTAATAAACCTTACTGACACTGATAAACCCTAACGATACTTAATGCACCTTAATAGTGGTAATAAGCCATACTTAAAATAGAAAACTCACCAGCTACTCACTTTTTCCTTTGTTGTTATTAATAATTAATATTTTTGATGCTTGTTAAACTTCCAGTTGTTTAGATTAATTGCCTGAACAGCCACACTCACCAGCCAATCAACATACAGGCTTCCTGTGGTGCCACTGTTCACTTTGTTTTCAAACTCAGGGCACTTCTAGACTTATCCACCTCACTCCCCAAAGGTAATTGCTGCAGGTTTCACTCCTCAGGCTTTATTCACTCCCTCACTTGTGTTTCTCCTTCAGGTTCTCTCCTCTCCCTGCCTCTCTCCCAGAGAGATGTGAATGTTCAGTTGATGTGCATATTCAAGACTGAGATGGATAGACTTTTAGTCATTAAGGGAATCGGGGAAAATGGGAATAGAGCAAGAAAGTGGAGTTGGGAGTTGAAGAAGGTCAGCCATGATTGGATAGTGAAACAGACTCTGGGTACCATGAGACACATTCAAACTTCTATTTCGGGCGTCCTTATTTTCCTAACTAGTCATCAACTTGAGCTGTTTGCCCCCAGAAAGTCTAGCCAAATAGGCTGAGAATATATATTTGAACAATCCATGCTAGCTTTTACTTTTGTATTATCTGTCAATGTTCTCTTTCTCTTGAGTAAAGAGTTGCTTTGCCCAGGCAGCAGCCACCAAGATCTTTGATTGTCATGAATTTCATAGAATTTACAGTGCAGAAGGAGGCCGTTTGGCCCATCGGGTCAGCACCGGCCCTTGGAAAGAGCACTCTACTTAAGCCCACACTTCCAACCTATCCCCGTATCCCAGTAACCCCAGCTAACCTTTTTGGACACTAAGGGCAATTTAGTATTGCCAATCCACCTAACAGCACGTCTTTCAGGACTTATGGGAGGAAACTGGAGCACCCGGAGGAAACCCACGCAGACACAGGGAGAACGTGCAGACTCCGCACAGCCAGTGACCCAAGTCGGGAATTGAACCTGGGACCCTGGAGCTGTGAAGCAACTGTGTTAACTACTATGCTACTGTGCTGCCCCCCATGAATGCCGCCCATATCATCATGATGGGTGTAAACATGCGAAACCTACGAGGTGAAGTGTCTGGATGAGGAGCCTTACAGTGTTTTGAGAATGGCTCAGAGCTTGCATCCTCTGGATTGCTGTTCCTTTAAGACGGAATCAACCGCACCTAATCTGAACAAATTAAACAAGTGGCTTTTACTTTGTTTTAATTTTAAAAAGATTTGTGAGCATTCAAAGCATTGTAAATTGTATTGATTAATGCATTGTAAATTGTATTGACGACATCATGCTGAATATGCCATTGAGCTCTTTTGGGCGTCTTCCCTAAACAACAGGGGAAAATGAAGCAAATACAGTTCTTCATAACAGCAGTATCTCTGGTAAAACTGTATGTTCAGTCACATAAATTTATGTGTTAGATTGTTATATAAATTGTGTTTATATATTTTGGAAGAATTTGGCACTGTATGAATAAATCCTTCACAGTTTTTTGACATCTTTAGACTAGTACTTCAAAAGATCAGTTATATAAATGTACTGCGTTTAGTATCACATTACTGTTTAGTTGTACAATACTTATATTATAAAACTGATGTCAGGGAATTTGAAGATGCCAGACTTTTACCCCAAATTGGCAACATATTCCTGACTATTTTTGAAAAATCAGCTCAAACCAATTGAAAAATGAAATGAAATGAAAATCGCTTATTGTCGCAAGTAGGCTTCAAATGAAGTTACTGTGAAAAGCCTTATTTTAATCTCCTTTTTGCCAGAAACTGGTGAAAATAAAAAAAATGACTTATTTGCCAAACTAATCTGATTAATGCAATAAAACTTTTAATTATAAAAATAGTTTTATAGTTTCCAAAATTTGAAAAAGTGTTTTGGATAAAGGTCAGATTTCATCATCAGGTGAAGCTTGCGTAGCCTGAGCTTGTTGAAGACAAACATCTAATTCTGAATTCGTTATAATTGAGTGTAAGGGTCGTTCCTGTTGATTCCCTTAGTTCGTCTTTCTTTTATTTTGCTTTTATCATTTTTTATCCATGGATCGTTAATGGTGACATACCTCTAAGTCGAGCGGAGTAAGGAATTCAAAGTGTCAAAATAATACACTATGTTATAACATTTTGCATTTTGGGCAGAAGAACCCAGACTTTATGGTACCTGAGAGATTGGAGAGGTTCATTTCAATTGGTTGGCTGGTGGCCAATGGATTGTCCAGGGACTGTATTCTGCCCGGCAGCAGACAGTGATTGGTTCCTGTCAGGTGGGATTTTTCAGAGCGAACCTAGGAGAAGCCACTGAACTCTCAAGGTGGAAGCAGCTCTCTCTCTCTCTCTCTCTCTCTGTTCTGCTATAGATATAGAGAAATACAGCACAGAACAGGCCCTTTGGCCCACGATGTTGCGCCGAACTTTTGTCCTAGGTTAATCATAGAATTTTGGACAATTTTTCATGGCCAATCCACCCAATCTGCACATCTTTGGACTGTGGGAGGAAACCGGAGTACCCGGAGGAAACCCACGCAGTCACGGGGAGGATGTGCAGACTCCACACAGACAGTGACCCAAGTCGAAATCGAACTTGGGACCCTGGAGCTGTGAAGCAATTGTGCTATCCACAATGCTATTTACTGTCTGAAGTCAGAAACCTCTAAACCCTAAAAGGAGAACACGTGAAATTGGACCCGGGCCCCCAGGAGGCCATATTCGGGGTGTTGGACTAGCCAGGGTTGGAAGCGGATGCGGAGGCAGAATTTGTAGCCTTCGCCTCGTTGATCGCCAGAAGGCGGATCCTGATGGATTGGAGAGCAACCTCTCCACCCTGTGCCCTGGAGTAGCGGGGGGACCTGTTGGAATTCTTGACTCTTGAGAATGTTAAGTTTTAACTGAGGGGAAGGATGGAGGGGTTCTACAATTCATGGGCATTATTCATTATGCACGTTCAAGAACTGGATAACATTGAACATTAATGGGGGGGTGGGTGGGAGGGAGGACTGGGGCGGAGGGGGGGCGATGGGTGTTAATGGTGACTATGGGTGATTCCTGATTCCTTTTTGTCATTTGTCTATGTGAACATGTGGGCTAATGGTTTGGTGGGAGGATGGGATCGTTGTTATTGATATGGGGATTGACATATTTGTTACTGATTATTGTTTATTGTTGGTGGGTGTAAATTTGGGAGAAAATGTGAAAAAGGAGGAGAATAAAAAATATTTTTTTTAAACCCTAAAAGAAGAAGCTGTCTCTCTCTCTCTCTCTCTCTTGAAGGCTGGCTGTCTGCTATTTCTGTGAGTCTACAGTGAGAACCATTACAAGCTGAAAGAAAGATAATATCCATCTGAAGGCCTAGACTAAAGAAGCTAACTGGAAGACATCCATCTGAAACAAAGACTTTTATCCTTTTGCTTTCATCATTATTTTACACCCCTCTTTCCCCTCTGTGTTTGTCTGTCTGTGTGTTTGTATAGAGGATGGGTCAAGTAAAAACAGGTGGAGGAGATAGAGATTTAACAGTAGTTAACCAGTTCTATTTGTTGCATATTTAATTATAGTTATTGTTAATAAGAAAAAGTTAATTGTGTTTAAATTTACAAACCTGGTGATTGATGTGTTGGGTGCGCTGGATCCGTGGAACACATACAGGCCACCAACACTTAAAATAGCACAACACTATTTTATTAAACTACAAACTGTTGAACATACTCTAACTGTGGGTTAACATGATGTTAGATTAAACTAAAAACCTGTGCCTATCCTAACCAGTCTATTCACTCAGCACATGGTGAGGATCTGTGCTGTAAGCTGTAAGCTCTGTACTTCTGAAAAGCTGCATCCCAAATGAGCGGGAAAACTGATGCCCTCTGTCTTTATAGTGAGTGTGCTCTAACTGATGATTGGCTGCGGTGTTATGCATGTTGATTGGTCCTAGTGTATGTCCATCAGTGTGTGTGTCTGCACCATGATATACTGGTGTATATTATGGCAGTGATAACTTTAGTTATTGGGCAGCCAATTAAAAATAAAAGTTAATTCAACTGTTGCGACTCAGATCAAAATGGGGCTGAAATTGACCGTGCACTTGTAGAAGTGGATTTCATTTGGAACTTCGCTGATAGGGTTAATATAACAGTTCTGAAAAGCTCTGTGAAAGAGATGTCAACAGGTCAAGGGATGAAATAAAGGGAGTGTGTCTGACCGTATCTGTAAAAGCAAAGATGTCAGAAGGTTATGGGATGGAATATAGGGAGTGTGGCATTGGTACTAATTAATGTTCTGACCCGTATCTGTAAAAGCAGAGAGGTCAAAAAGGCAAAGAATGGAATGAATGGGAACCGTTACTTTATTGCAGAGATAAACATAATTAAGCTCGTTTGACCAGTTGGAACAATTAAACATTGAAATGTAAGGGGGACTGTCTTTGGAGTGAGTTGAGCCATATGGCCATGGGATACAAAAACCTTTGTATTAATATTGATAGTGACTTGTGCTAATGATTATGTCAAAAATAACCTCCCGACCTCGAAGAATAATTCCATATATGTACATGTTCTGGATCCTTGCAAAATCATAGGTGTATCTAGGAATTTAAAGGGACCACCTCTAAGCTGTGATTGTATAAAGAGACAGTCCATATTTTGGACTTTGGCACTTCTCGAAGGTGGTTACCCGACTGCTTAGAGATTTGTCCCGGCCGTAAATAAACGAATATTCGTTACTGACGTGTTCGAGTGTTTTACTTCTGGACTGACGATCAGATACGTGAAAGCGCAATTCACACACTCACGCAGGGTGTTGTATCATGAGTCTGTGCTTAAAGGTAGAACAGAGCAAGCCAGCAGAGTCCAGATCATACATAAAAGCTAGAGGGGCCGCTACTGCCTTCCATTGTTATGTGAAGGGATAAAAGGGCGGAAGTGGTGGTGTTCGCTTACCTGCAGAGACAGAAATTGATGAAACCTTGGTGATGTTCAGATCCCACTACTCCAATCTGAACATCACCAAGGTTTCATCAATTTCTGTCTCCTGAATGAATGTGGAGGAGTAAAGTTGCAGGGTATGAAAGAAAGACACGAGATGTGCAGGTTAACATGGAGTTATACAATAAAAAAGTTGCATGGCAGATAGTGAAATCTGGAATTAAGAGTCCAATGATGACAATGAAACAATTGTTAATTGCCGTAAAAATCTATCTAGTTCACTAATGACCTTAAGGAAAGGAAATCTGCCATCCTCAGCTTGTCTGGCCTAAATGTGACTCTAAACCCACAGCAATATGGTTGACTCTTAAATGCTCTCTGAAATGGCTTAGTAAGCCACGTGGTTCAAGGTTATTAAGGGATGGGCAACAAATGCAAGCATGGCCAACATGCCCACAGCCCATGATTGAATTTTTAAAAACTATTATTGGTGTTTAGAGGACCAAAACAAAAGTGCAGCTGTGATTAACTCCATGAGCATACTTGCAGAACCATCCATGATGTCCATGATGCAGTTTCTGGTGACTGATGTCTGAGCTTCCATTGCAGCTCCTTCAGAAGGTGCACAGTGTCTGGGTGCAGTAGCAGAGATCTATAAAGTAAGGTCAATTTTCTGCATGATGTGGAGATGCTGGCGTTGGACTAGGGTGAGCACAGCAATAAGTCTTACAACACCAGGTTAAAGTCCAACAGGTTTGTTTCGAATCACTAGCTTTCGGAGCTAGTGATTCGAACCTGAGGAAGGAGCAGTGCTCCGAAAGCTAGTGATTCGAAACAACACCTGTTGAACTTTAACCTGGTGTTGTAAGACTTCTTAATTTTCTGCATGGAAGCTCATCCCATTGTTTGGTGCCACAATGGCTGCAATTGCCGGCATTCAAAGGAGTTTACAGAATGTCACAACCATCCAACAATCTGTTCTCCAGAGCATTACAAGGGTTGCTGAGGCAACGTCCTGGGAGAGTGGCCGTACTTCCGTAGAGGACAAATTTGCCTTCCTGTCTTAGCATTCCAACAATTGTTCTCGCACCACTGCCATTCTGCAAGGTAATCTGATTGGTGTCCTGCAAAAATCTGTTTGGGGTACCCCAATTATTTACTGTATTTATAAACGACTGATATTATGGGATAGAAAGTCACATATTTAAGTTTGCAGATGACACAGGGACAGGTGACAGTGTAGATACAAGTATAAAATTGCAAGTGATATTAATAGGTTAAGTGAATGGACAAAGCCTTTTCTAAATGATAAAAAGCTAGAAACAACAGAAATTTAAAGGGTCATTAAAATCTTATGAACAGGTACAGAAAAAAATCAAAAGAGATGGTGGGATGCTGGCCTAGGGGACCAGCATGCAATTGGGTTGAAGGCATGCTATCACTTTACAAAGCACTGGTGTATTGTGAACTGTTCTGCTCGCCACATCTTAAGAAGAATATATTTCTCTTGGAGGACGTACAATGCAGATTTAGCAGAATGATACCTGGATTCCAAGGGTTAAATTACGAGGAGAGATTACATAAAAAAGACTGTTTCCCCAGGAATTTAAATGGTTAAAGGGATGATTTGATCAAGGTCAATGGAAACAGGACTTCCGGTAACAGCCATAGAGTGGTCGCACGTTTGGCAGCTCTCGCTCGAGGTGGCTTTCCCCTCGCTTGTTGGGTGGATCTTTCGGTGATAAAAGGTGAAGGAGTGACTGAAGAAAGTTAAACTCCACTGGTGGATGGATCCATGGACCAGAAGTGGGTCGAGAAAAGGGAGCAGTTAGAGCAAGGGGATCTTAGTGCACCACAGGTCAAGATGACGGAGGATAAAGGGTCAGCCCTGCCTGCCCAGTGGTCAACTTCTTAAACAAGACATTCAGCCGGCAGAGAAAGGAAGCCCAAGAAGACCTAGCCAAGGCCGTGGAACCATAAAAAGTGGGAATTGACCTTGTGGAACAGAGACTGGCGTCCCACGGCCAGGCTGTTCAGGTGGGGCGGACGGTGAGGGAGCACGAGGACCAGCTTGTCTCTTGGCGGCTGAAATAGGAATGATGTGGGAGACCCAGAAGCAGTTAAGGAGAAGGTGGAGGATCTGGAGAATCGCTCCCGGAGACATTGTGGTGATGTCTGAAGGCATCGAGAGAATGGACGCTGGCACGTATGTAGCCAAGATGCTGGAGACATTGATGTGGGAGTGGGCATTGACCAGCCCTGAAGCTCGACAGGGCTGTGATGCCGAAGCCGCAGGTGAACGAGCCGCCGAGGGCGATGATGGTGCGTCTCCACCGATTCCTAGATAAAGAGAAGGTATTGAGATGGGCAAGGTAGATGGGAAGGGAACGAGCTTTGGGTGTACCAGGACCTGGACGTGCACCTGGCGAAGAGGAGAGCCCTTTGAAAAGGGGGTGATGTTCAGGATGCACCTGGGTGACTTTTATCAGCCGAGGACATTATTTTGGGACACCAGAGGAGGCGATGGAGTTTCTAAGAGACAATGGATGGACAGGAGAAGGAGGACATTAAACTGTGGAGGGGTTTGAGCAGATGTTTGCTTTTTCTGTCTTTTTTTTGTTTGTTGGTTGTTGAAGAACTTCTCTCCTTGGAGATGTTTTGTTGGGTTTGATGGCAGGATGTTTGGGGAGCATTGAGAGTTGGGGGCACCTGTTTTCATGTTCCATTGTTGTTTGTGTTATGGAGGCAGGTGAGCGGCGGGGGAGGCGGATCAGTGGGGGGTAGGAAGCTCAGGCACCTTGAGCGGGGGCTGCCAGGCTAGCTGGGTGGGCTAGTTAATGGGGGCGCAGTGGGGGGTGGCCAGGGTATTCGTGTAGTAGAGGGGGCTGGGGTTGTTGTTTTGTTCCGGGGAGGGGGATGTTGTTGACAAAGGTGTGGCAGCTGTGGCAACAGGGGTGGTGACGGTGGGCATTCGTGGGTGGGCCTGGAGGGTCGCGTGACATGTGCCAGGGGCTGGTCCAAGAAGGGATATTGTTGATTGGCAGGTGCCTGTGGCGGGGTGCCCCCGACCAGGTTGGTCACATGGAACCTGAGAGGGCTGAATGAACCAGTCAAACGGTCACATGTGTTTGTGCATTTGAGGAGCTTGAAGGCTTGGGGGACTTTAACACGATCATTGAACCAGGTTTGGACCAAGGTCAGGGAGGGTATCAGCAGAGGTGAGGGAGCTAAAGGGGTTCATGGAGCGCATGGGGGGGGGGGGGGGGTGGGGTGGACCCATGGAGGTTTGGGAGGCTGAGGGCAAAGGAGCTCTCATACTTCTCCCATTTGCACAGGGTGTACTCTCGGGTTGATTTTTCTGTGGTGGTCAAGATGCTGCTGGTGGGGTACTCGACGATCATGGTTTCAGACCACACGCCACATTGGGTGGACTTCTTGTAGACCCGAGGGGGGCCAATATTCCAAATGAGGCCTAACTAAGGTCCTGTACTGCTGCAACATGACTTGCCAATTTTTATATTCAGTGCCCCGACCATTGAAGGCCAGTATGCCGTATGCTTTCTTGACCACATCCTACCGCCTGATATTGCTAAGTTTCTGGCCTCGCTAATCGAGGACTGTGTGCAGGGGGTGATAGGGGAAGATCAGACAGGGTTTGTAAAGGGGAGGCATCTGTTGGCGACTGTTAGGAGATCACTAAACCTGAAAGTGATGCCCCCGAAGGGGCAGGAGGTGGAGGTGGCTGTGACAGGGGATACAGAAAAGGCTTTTGATCGGGTGGAGTGGAAGTATCTGTGGAAAGTGTTAGGACGGTTTGGGTTGGGGCAGGGGTTTGTGGACTGAGTCCAATTGTTGTATAGGGTGCTGGTAGCGTGCATGCGGACACATTGGATGAGCTTGGGGTACTTCGCACTACACCATGGGACAAGGCAGTGGTGCCCACTCTCCCTATTGCTTTTTTGCCTCAGCAATGATGACAATGGTGCCGAGAGCTTTGAAAAGCTGGAGAGGCATTGTGTGGGAGTTGGGGTTGAGCACAGGGTTTACATTTCGGAGGTGGTGGGGACGAGCTTCAGATATTTCGGTATCCAGGTGGCGCAGGGAGGGGAGCCTACCCTTTAGAAACCCTGTCTGATCTTCCCCTATCAGCCCCTGCACACAGTCCTCGATTCACGAGGCCAAGACCTTTGCCAGAAACCTAGCATGCACAAGTTGAATCTGGAGCGGTTGGGGGAACAGATGAGGGCGGCACGGTAGCACAGTGGTTATCACTGTTGCCTCATAGCTCCGGGGTCCCAGGTTCGATTCCCAGCTTGGATCACTGTCTGTGCGGAGTCCGCGCGTTCTTCCCGTGTCTGCGTGGGTTTCTTTCGGGTGCTCTGGTTTCCTCTGGCAAGTCCCAAAAGACGTGCTTGTTAGGTGATTTGGACATTCTGAATTTTCCCTCTGTATACCCGAACAGGCGCTGTAGTGCGGTGACTCAGGGATTTTCACAGTGACTTCATTGCAGTGTTAATGTAAGTCTACTTGTGACAATAATAAAGATTATTATTATTTAAGAGGTGGGTGTGCTGCCACTGTCGCTGGTGGGGTGGGTGCCGACAGTGACAATGATGATGCTGCTGAGGTTCTTGTTTGTCTTTCAGAACCTCCCGACCTTTGTCCCAAAATAATTCTTTAAGAAAGTCAATACTTTGATCTGGGGGTTTGTGTCTGGGGAGGGCAAGCCCACGAGTTAAGAAGGTGCTGTTGGAACGGGGGCAAGATGGGGGTGGGGTGGGTTTTCCTTGACAAATATAATGAATTATTACTGGGCAGTGAATATCGCCATGGTAAGGAAGTGGGTAGTGGGGTGGCGTCGGAGTGGATGGAGTCAGCCTCTTGCAGGGGTACAAGTCTGGGGGCATTGTTGACGTTGTCTCTGCCTTTCTCACCGGCTAAGTACTCCACAAGCCCAATGGTGGTGGCAGCCCTGTGGGGGACAGTGGCGGCAGCATCTGAGGTTGCAAGTTGCCTCGGTGTGGGCACCAATTTGTGATAATCACAGATTTGCACCGGGGAGGGGGTTGGACACAAGGCTTCGGGCAGAGATCGAGTGGTTTGGAGACCTGTTTGTGGGCAGCAACTTTGCCAGTATAGAAGTCTTGGAGTAGCAAAACGAGCTGCCCAGTGGGAATGGGTTCAGATACATACAGATTTGAGATTCTGTGAGGGAGCAGGTGACGTCCTTTCCCAGTTTGCCGCCCTTGGGATGACAGGGTAAGGTTCTATCGAGGGGAGGGCGTCCAACATCTGTAAGGAGCTAATGAACTGGGACAAACCCCGAGAGGGGAAGTCAAAGGGAAATGGGAGGAACTTGGATGGGGGGAGGGGGGGAAATGGAGGCTGGGTTGTGGGATGAGGCTCTGAAGAGAGTGAATAAGTCCTTGTCATGTGCGAGGCTCAGCCTTATCCAGTTTAAGGTAGTTCACAGGGCGCACATGATGGTGGCTAGGATGAATAGGTTCTTCGAGGGGTTAGTGGACAGGTATGGATGGTGCGCAGGGAGGCCCACGAACCGTGTTCACATGTTTTGGCCATGTCCAAAACTGAAGGGGTTCTGGCAGGGGTTCGCGGACATAATGTCCAAGGGGTTGGGGGTGAAGGTGGTCCTGAGTCCTGATGTGGCGATGTTTGGAATGTCGGAAGACCAGGGAGTCCAGGGGGCAAGAGGCCGATGTTCTGGCCTTTGCCTCTCTGATAGCCTGGAGGGACTCTCAGCCACCGAAACTGGGGGTGTGGGTGAGTGACCTGGCGGAGATCCTGAGGTTGGAAAAAAATCAAGTTTGACTTAAGAGGGTCGGTTGATGGGTTTTCCCAGAGGTGGAAGCCGTTCATCGACTTCTGCAAGGGGGGGGGGGGGGGTGTAGATAAAGGGGTTAAAATGGAGGAGGCAGGACAGGAGGAAGGGAATGGCAAGGGTTTGGGGTGTTGTTTAGATAGTTATTTATTTAATATAATGTTCCTGTTGTTCTTGCTCTTGTGTTTGTTTGTATTTGCTGTTTATACATATGCCTTAAATAAAAATATACTTTTAAAAAATGTTAATGGACACATTTGGTTAGGTGGAGACAAACTATTTCCATTGGTTGCTGAGTCTAGGACTCAACCATATTAGATGCAGACCTGTTGGGAATGGATGAGGAAATATTTCTGCACACGTAGGGTGATAGAAGTTTGGAACTTTTTTCTGAAAATGGCGATTGCTTGTTGATCAATTGTAAATTTTATATCTGAGATTAATATATTGTTAAATGAAAATATAACGGTGCAAAAATGGGTATGTGGAGTTAGGTTGCAGATCATGATCTCATTGAACAGTGGTGAAACCGGGCATTTTGATGCTTGAACATGCTCCTGTTCTTGTCTTCCTTTGCATAAGAAAGGGAAGTGTATCAGTGAATGTGGGGCAATCTGTTTGTGAAGTGTGGTTGTTAATAACCAGTAATGTGCACAAGTTGTGAGGTGATAGTGTGAAGACTGCAGCAGTGCTAAATGTGTGAGTCCGAATTGAAACTGTGCATGTTCAGTATGAGTTCTGATTGATAGATATATTGTTAGGTGAGAGGTGAGTGATGGGGCTGTTGTGAATTGAGCAGATTTGCAAGGCTAGTGGTGAAGTTGGCATTTTAAGATGCATTCACTGACCTTGCCGTTTAATGTGAGGTGATTAAATATTTTGTGAAAATAATCAAAACAACTAAATACCTAACCACTGAACTATTTTCGAAAAAGTCGATGAACAGCTGCCATCTCCGGGCAAACCCCTCCACAGACCCTCTCAAGGTGAACGTTATCTTCTTCAGCCTGAGGAACTCTGCCAGGTCACTCACCTAAACCAGCCCCAAGTCCTGCCATTCCAATAAGATCCGTCTCTGGGCCACCAGGGAGGCAAAGGCCAAGACATCGGCCTCTCTCGCCCCCGGACTCCTGGGTTTTCTGACACTCCAAAGATCGCCACTTCTGGGCTCAGGACCACCTTCACCCTCAAGATCTCCGACATAAGGTCGGCGAACCCCTGCCAGAATCCACCAAACTTCAGACAACCCCAAAACATGTGGACATGATTCGCAGGCCCATCCGCGCCCACCCACACCTATTCTCCACGCCCTCAAAAACCCTGCTCATCCTGGCCACAGTCACGTGTGCCCTGTGGACCACCTTGAACTGAATAAGACAACGCCTAGCACACAAAGAGGATGCATTCACCATCCTCAAAGCCTCCTCCCAAACCCCAACCTCCACCTCCCTCCCCAACTCTGCCTCCCACTTACGCTTCACTATTCCTATCGGCTATCGGAGCTCCTCCCTAATCCACCAACTCCTTACAAATTTCCAACACTTTACCCTCACCTACTGCTGCTTTTGACACCGTCTTGTCTAACCCCTGGGGCGACAGCTGGGGAAAGGATCGTACCTGCTTCCTGACAAAATCTCTCACCTGTAAATGCCGGAATCCATTCCCAGCGGGCAACTAAAATTCCTCCATCAGCCCCTCCAAGCTTGACACGCTGAATCCCTGCCATTTGCCACCCCAAAACCCTCTGTCCAGCGAGCAAACTGAATATCGGTGCCCAAACTGAGGCCCACTCTGCAGCCATTGTTCCCAAATCCTCAGGGCGTCACCACGACCGGGCCTGTGGAGTATCTGGCCAGCGAGAACGGTAAAGACGCCGCCAACAGTACCCCTAAACCCGTGCCTTTACAAGGGGCTGCCTCCATCCGCTGCCATACCAACCCCTCCCCCGCTACCCATTTCCAAACCATTTCTATATTCAGCGCCCAGAAGTAATTCAACATTTGGAAGAGCTAACCTCCCCCCCCCTCCCCCCTCCCCCGGCCCGGCGGGCTTCAATCCAACAGCACCTTCTTCACCCACGGGACTTTGCCCGCCCAAACAAACCCTGCAAAAAGTGAATTCACCCTTCTAAAAAAAAGCTTCAAGAATGAAGATCGAGAGATCCTGGAACACAAGTAAGAGCCTTGGGAGATCCATCATCTTCACCGATTGTACCCCTCCAGCCAGCGACAGCAGGAGCACATCCCACCTCCTAAAATCCCCTTCATCTGTTCCACCAACTGATCCAAATTCAGCTTGTGGAGTTGCTCCCATCTCCACGCCACCTGAATGCCCGAATACTAAAAGTTCCCCTGCAATACTCTAAACGCACATAGATTTTATCCTAACAGTATGACTGAAAGTGATACGCACATGAAGCAAGGGCACATGAAATAAGCTGCTTTCTGACTGCACACTACATTGACTGTGGGAGTTGAGCACTCCCTCTGCTTCTAAACAAAGTGCACTGAGTAGTGTGTAATTAAAGTAAGCATAAATATTTATTTTATTTTTGCCATTTGAAATTGATTACAGTTCAATTAATATATGAATAATTAAGCATTTTCAACAACTCATTATTCAGTGTGTATTAAATGTATATAATCTTGTCCATGGTGAAGGACATGACAATTTCAATCATGCAGCTCACTGAGAGCTGTACATGTGGCCCATTCACTAGCATAGGTTGCCTTTCACTGATTTATACTGTACACTGATTATTAACATTAATAAACCCACTTCAAAACTGAAAGCCTTCTGCTACAGTGACATAGAGCACTGGTGATATTTTCATTTTACTTTTTACATAAATATTAGCCATTGTCTCTTTTGCTAATCAAAATGAGATGTAGCCATGTTAAGTAATGGAACATTTTTCTTTTTTTAAATAAATTTAGTGTACCCAATCATTTTTCCAATTAAGGGGCAATTTAGTGTGGCCAATCCACCTAGCCTGCACGTTTTTGGGTTGTGGGGGCGAAACCCACGCAAACACGGGGAGAATGTGCAAACTCCACATGGACAGTGACCCAGAGCCGGGATCGAACCTGGGACCTCAGCGCCGTGAGGCCGCAGTGCTAACCCACTGCGCCACCGTAATGGAACATTTTTCTGCGTTGCAACCAGTATCAAGGATTGCTAATTAATGATGAAGTGTTGTATGATTGGAGAAAAGAAAAACAGTTAACAAACTGCATCCTCAATTACAAGCTGAAGAGTCATCCAATAAATTGAATCCTGTCTCAAAAATCTAGATCAGTATGTGATTTTATTTCCCATCAATCACTTTATGAGTTGAAAAGAACTCTTCTGATAATTTAAGAGCAGAAGAAGCTATCCATAGGTAGAAAGATGAGTAGATTCACTTGCATGTGGAATGCAACACACATCGGATTAGAATGACAGGGCACTTTTACCACACTAATACGCATGCTGACTGCCAGAAGGAACCGTATTGTTGAAGGAAGTATTTTCAGATTTAAACACAATTTTCAGATTTTTGCTCTCATTGTGTGATCTGAAATACATGCATGCATTCACATCAGACAAACATCAAGAAAACAGATGATCTTTGTTAATTGTTTCTACTTCTCATCCAGCCCTTTGACTGTCAATCAATTAATAGCATGCTGTGGACATACCATTTGATTGGTCGATTTTTGCTTAGGTTTAGTGGGAAGAGCTATGTGGAGAATGAATATTCTTCTAAGAGAGAGTTTAAGAAATCGGGTTTGTCCACCAGGCGATTCAGTGTGTGTTTTACCAGGCAGCCTGACTTTTGAAGCTATTTTCAAAGAACAAGACAACAGATCTGAAACAGAATAAGCAAAGAGGACTTCAAGGTGTTACGACAAGTGCTTTCTTAAATTTGTCAACAGGCAGAGAAACAAAAGCAGATACAAATGAAAGCAACACTGCAACAGAAGTTTGTAGTTGATGTGCCAGAACAAGTACAGTCACTTTCTGCAAACAGCTGATGAACACCAAAAAGGTCCCCAGCTTTCAAGCACGGGTAATTTCTTTGATATCTTTGGTACATCTAATTTCATTTAAGATACAGTAACTATTTTAGCTCTGAGAACTTAATAACTTTGCCAGTTCTGTGAACAAAGTTCCAGAGTTCGTTTCCAATGGGAAAGTGATTACTGAAAACGCCTTTACAATCTTGTTTGCAAGTTACCCACACTTACTTTCACATTGTCTTCATTATTGAACCTTTTGAATGATGAACGTCACAAGTTTAATTCCTATCGGAACATTGCCGCAGGACATTACATCCCACTGGTTGCCAAAGAGTTCCAACAGTTCATACAATGCATCCACTTTAAATTGTGAACCAATCAGTATTCCGGAAGAGATTTTCTTAACACTTGGGATTGTAAGTTTGGTGGAAAATATTCTGGTTATCGTGGCAATTATTAAAAACCGAAATTTGCATTCTCCAATGCATTATTTCATTTGTTGTCTGGCTGTGGCAGATATGTTGGTCAGTTTGAGTAATGTAATAGAAACAATTGTTCTTATTCTAATGGCGAGAGGAGCTTTGACTGTACGGAACCATGCTCTTAAGCAAATAGATAATCTCATAGACGTGATGATCTGTAGCTCAATGGTATCCTCACTCTCCTTCCTGGGTGCCATCGCTGCTGACAGGTATGTCACCATATTCTATGCCTTACGATATCACACCATTATGACAACTCGACGTTCCATGATCATTATTGCTGGAATCTGGGTCATTAGCAGCATCTCAAGCATCTTGTTCATCTTCTACTCAGAGAATAGTGCAGTTGTCATCTGCCTCATTTCCTTCTTCTTTGTGATGCTGGTTATCATGGGCGCCTTGTATCTCCACATGTTTGCTCTCGCTCGAATCCATGCCAAGAAGATCACAGCCCAAAAGAAGAACCGAGCTGGTCATCAGGCCACCAACATGAAAGGAGCTATTACGTTGACAATACTGCTGGGCCTCTTCCTGATTTGCTGGAGTCCTTTCTTTCTTCATCTTCTCCTCATTATCATTTGCCCTAAAAATCCCTACTGTCTGTGTTTCACTTCTCATTTTCACATGTTCCTGATACTCATCATTTGCAATTCAGTCATCGACCCAATTATCTATGCCTTCAGAAGCCTGGAACTCCGGAAAACTTTAAAGGAACTTATTTTCTGTTCTTGGTAGTAAATGCAATTTTGGGGAAAAAATGATTTATTTCAAAAAAGTAATTTGTGATTGAGTTATTTCCTCCTGATTCCCCATTTCTAACACTAAAGTCTCTTGGATTACTTATTTTGTTCAAAGTGTTATCTTCCCTTGTTGTCAAATTCAAGAATACCTTCCAACATCAGAAAATCCCCAAATGTTTTGGAATGGGTGCAGATTAGGAATGATATTTATTTATTTTCTGTCAGGTAAATGAGATGTTGCTTCTGTGTCCAGCCATTCAGACACTCCCCCCCCCCCCACCCCCCCTCCCCGTGCGCGCCCCCCCCCCCCCCCCCCCCCCCCCCCCCCCCCCACCCAATCTCCAACCTTTTTGGGCTTTGGGAGCTATAATAGGAATCACATCTCTGGGTGATAATCATTAAAACTCCTATTCACCATGCGCCCCATGAATTAAATATGTTAAAAAAACACACCTGCAAAGAAATTGATCGCAGTAGGAATTGTGCTTTTTCTCCTATGGAATGAATAAACTGTGATTTAAGTGTCTTTGGGAACCACAGAAGCAGCAAAGCAAAATTAAATGGGTTTAAATTTCTTCTATTTATTTCAAAGGAGAGCTATGAAATGAGGATAATTGCTTTGATTATTAGCATTCCACTAGTTCTATCTTTAATCACAAGAAATTTTGAAAATATTTTGATATGACAAAATAAAAGAAACCCTCGTATTTGTAAAGCTGGAAGAGTCATTTAAGTATTAAATGAACAGCAACATAGAAGCATGTGTTTGTTGCAGCAGCTCAGGCTAACTCAATTTTTTTATTCCTCCATGAGATGTGAGTGTTTCCGGTTAGGACAGCAGTTATTGCCAATCCCAATTGCCCTTGAGAAGGTGAGGGTGAGCCACCTTTTTCAACTTCTGCAGTTCTTGTGGTGCAGGTACACCCATGATGCTGTCAGGGAGGGAGTTCCCGGATTTTGACCCGGCAACATTGAAGGAACTACACTTTTTTCCCAAGTCAGAACAGTGTGCGGCTGAGAGAAGAACCTGCAGATTGTGATGTTGCCACATGTCTGCCATCCTTGTCCTTCTAGAAGATAGAAGTTGCAGGTTTGAACGGTGCTGTTGGTGAGTTACTGGAGAGCATCTTGTTCATGGTGCACACCTCTGCCACGATGCAACATAGGGAGGGAGTGATGATGTGCCAGTCAAGTACTTTGGCTTGGATAGTATTGAGCTTCTTCGGTGTTATTACAACCACCCTCATTCAGGCAAGTGGAGTGTATTCCATCAGACTTGTGCCTTGAAGTTTGTGGATAGGCTTTGTGGAGTCAGGTGGTGAATTACTTGTTGCATAATTCTCAGCCCCCCCTCACCCGCTCTTCAGTCACAGTATTTATATGGCTGGGCCAGTTATATTTCTGGTCAATGGTAACTGGGGGAATTCAGTGACGATAATGTCATTGAATGTCAAAGGGAAATGGTTAGATTATGGCTTGCCTGAAATGTGACACAAATGTTATTTGCCATTTATCAGTTCAAATATAAATGTTGTCCAGGTATTGCTGCATGTGGGCACAGACTCTTCGTTATGAACTGGGGAAAATGAAATTGAGATAAAACAAGTTATTGGTACAAGTTATAGCTAAATGGGGAACCGGTCAAGATGTTGAACTGAGCAGATTTCACTTTTGCTGAAACCGAAGACAGTTTTCCCAAACATGGCCAAATAACCTGTGTGTGGTAATTAACTGCTGGATTTCACTTAAAGACTTATATAATATTGAATGTTGTTTGGGGAAAAAGGGGCATCTCACAGTTCAGGAAATGTAGGTCATTGGGAACCAAGGGGTAATTTCATGAAACACTGTGTGTGTATAGCCATCAGTGTAATAAGTGTATTATAGTCCTTGTGTGTTTTTTTTCTTTTAAGATAATAAATATTCTTTATTAATTGATGACAATGACTGGACTATTCATCCCTGGCTTGCATATATTTTCTCACAGTATACCAAACTAAAAATATATACCACAAAGACCCAGGGTTCCACGTTACCCTTCTGAGTTTTCAGATACCCTCGCATTTTACATCAGAGAGGTTCTCAACACTCTTTCAGAATATGGGGAATCCTGAATGAGACTGAGCACTGTGCCATCATCCATGAAGATCCTCACAATGATTTAATGATATAAATTGAATTCAGAAAAGAATTATCCCTTGCATTCTCAGTCAGTATACTTTACAACCATACTCAAATGTTGGGCAAGTCTTAATTTTCTATAGTGATCAGCTATACAATCCAACCCAACCAGAAACAATCTAAGGGATATCTTGGCTATGCATAGCAGATATTAAAAGCTAACTACTTCGGAGCTGGAATCCACCCCTTTTCATTTAGGAGGCAAACTCAACCATATTAAATGGTCTAGAATTTTTTTTATTGTCACTGGGATATATTTGCGTCAATACAATTCTCAGTATAAATTAGGGAATTCCAGAATTTTGACCCAGTAACAATGTCGGAGCAGCATTATAAGTAGGGTAGTGTGTAACTTGGCAAGAAAGTTGGATACTCCAATTAACCAAAGTTACAGCGCAATACTTGCAGTGTGAACTAATACTCGGAAATAGAGACCAGTATTCCTTTTACTTAATATCCTCAACAGTATGTGAAAACATAAATTAAAGTATAAAATAATACAGCCTACAAGTGCGGGTTCTGAATAATACCATAATTGCTTCTGGTTGGTAAAGGGACGATTTGTAATAGGGAACATCAGAAATTCTGGTTAGTAGAGAATTCCATTTGGGAGAGTGCCGGATAATACAAAGGTTACTGTATTTGATGATAAAAGAGCTGATAGGAAATGATAACGGAATATGAATTGTTACATAGACAACTGAGCAAATGAAAAGAGATAGGAAGTACCGTGATGAACAATAGTCAAAGGAATACTGGTAATTAAAACTGCTAATGTTTCTTTAATCGTAAAGCTTTAAATTATGGTAAGCAGTGTTTTGAGTCCAATTTGTATTTGGTATATTTACTAAATTTGTGTAAGATTTGTTATGCATCTCCAATAGCAGATATTGGGCTGGGTCTTGCTGGACTGGGTTTTTTCCATGCCTTCTTAGACTTGTTTACTCACCCTTCATCTCCAAATCTTTTTGCATTGTAATTTAATGGTGCAGCAAGTGCAAAGGGGCATCTGCAACCTCAGTGAAAGGCAGGACCGACAGAGTATCCATATAAACAATTAGATTTAAGGATTGAGAAAGAACAGGAGCAATTGAAAAGGCGAATTAATTAGATTCAAATTAGGCACTGAGAGGGAAAGGAGGATAGAATTAAGAGAGAAAGAACAGAAAAAAACATGAGGATAAAATTCAACGTTTGACCTTTTGAAAATCTCTAAGAACAATTTACCACCTGAAGGAAGAAAACTCCACAGATTAAATTGTTCAATATCTGGGTGTGAGAGATTGATTGGGATTGCATCAAAAATGATTACATTGTGAAAAAGGTTAATTACTATATGTAACTTTCTGAGCGGAGGTTAAAGGGCAATTAATGTGCAAATCTAGCAAGTTTTTATTATAATGTTATAATGTAATTTGATCAGTTTTTTTTGCACAGATTATATGCTGTAAAGAAGTATTTAGGAATATCTACTGATATACCATGTTGCTGTAAAAATAGATTTAAATATTATATTGTGCCTTGGAACACTCAGTGAGGGAAAGAGCATTTTGCCTCACGCAGTTATTACCTGGATGTTTTCGGGAAATTTGAGGTCTCTTTAAATTTTAGGAGGTATTTAAAGTGAATGAATGTAACAGAGTATAAATTCAGTTTGAGCAGCAAGGCAAAACAAGTGATAGCAAATGAGCTGCAAACTGTAGACTTTGCTCAATGTTCTTCCACTGATGTCAATATAGCCTATTCTGCGCTGCTAAGCAAAGTTAATTTACATTCAAATGTTTTTCCAAAAATGTAATTTTGCAGTTCTGGAAAATTCAGTGCATGTGCTTAAGATATAAACAATCTGCCTGACTTCTATAATGACTCACTTTATTCGTTAGCTGTAGTATATTGGTGATTGATGTGTTTTGCAACTGTAACAGAGCATTTATCTAATAACATGTATTGCATAAGATGCTGTGATTTTCACTGAACGGTGGATTTTATATTCCCCAACCAATGTTTACCCTAATCATGCATAAACAATCTTGTTGCAAGTGTGACTTTGTTTTTCATGTGATACTTTTATGCCTCTATACTGACCTACATGTACTATGTTGAAATAAAATCTCAAATTTCAAACCTAAGGATGTTCACTAGTTAATTCTTTCCCATTCAACAGACCTTTGTGTCTGTATGCCACTTCAAAGGCTGCACCTCTTCTATAAATTGAAGAATATAGTTCACGATATGTACAGTAAGAGCTCATTCACATTCCTATTAATTGTACAGCGGTTGTTGAGCAAGAGAACCTTCAATGAGAAGTAGATATCAATGAACATTTTTAAAGTTCTGACTCCATCAACAACCAGCATTAACACTGGTTGGAAGCTCGGAGATGTACTGAAAACATCAACTCTTTTTAGATGTCCTTGTCATCCCATTCATTGGTTTTCATCCTTCAGAAAGTGAGATGAATCCCTCTACTGCATCCACCCGCTGTTCGGCGGGGATGAGGGCCCAGAGGTCCACCCGCTGCTTGGCGGGGGTGAGGGCCCAGAGGTTCACCCGCTGCTTGGCGGGGGTGAGGGCCCAGAGGTTCACCCGCTGCTTGGCGGGGGTGAGGGCCCAGAGGTCCACCCGCTGCTTGGTGGGGGTGAGGGCCCAGAGGTCCACCCACTGCTTGGCGGGGGTGAGGGCCTAGAGGTCCGGGGCACCACCTCCGGTCTTCTCCGCTCCTTTCTGTTATGGGCTGTCTTTTCCTCGGGGACACATGAAGGACATGGTGAGACACATGGTGGAGAGTTACAC
This sequence comes from Scyliorhinus canicula, assembly GCF_902713615.1. Taxonomy (NCBI): domain Eukaryota; kingdom Metazoa; phylum Chordata; class Chondrichthyes; order Carcharhiniformes; family Scyliorhinidae; genus Scyliorhinus; species Scyliorhinus canicula. The sequence goes on along the minus strand of NC_052154.1, from coordinate 32,963,640 downwards.
GGGGTTGTCTGTAGCTGGTGGCATGTAAAATCCATACAATCCCTACAGTGCAGAAGGGGGCCATTCCACCCATCGAGTCTGCACCGGCCCTTGGAAAGAGCACCCTACTTAAGCCCACAATTCCACCCTGTACCTTTAATCCATTAACCCCACCTAACCTTTTGGACAGTAAGGGACAATTTAGCGTGGCCAATCCACCTAACCTGTACATCTTTGAACTGTGGGAGGAAACCGGAGCACCCGGAGGAAACCCACGCAGACGCAGTTCAAACTCCACACAGGCAAGGCCATATTACCCAAGGCCAGAATTGAACCTGGGTCCCTGGAGTTGTGAGGTAGCAGTGTGTGTGCAAGGTACCTGGCCAAAGAGGACAATACAGGTGTTGGAGTTTGGTGCAGGGTGGGAAGTGAGGGAGATACAGGCAGCTGGGATTTGATTGGTCTTTATGGGAGTGGGGGTGTGGTGTGAGGAGTTAGGGACAGGAGTGATGCCAGGGGCACAGAGGTGGTGGCTCACCTGAGCTGCCCCAAGGAGGTCGTTCATCTCCCTGTGGCACTATCCACCTGATGAGCCTTACCATGCTGAGCGCCTCGGCCACCTCTGCCCAGATCCAGTTAACGACCGCTGGCGGTAGCCTCTTGTCCCTCCAGGGATGTCTCGCCTTTCCTGCAGCTCATCCAACATTCTCTCAAACTGCCCGTCCACAAAGCGCGGTGCTGCTCTACAGCGGAGGCATCTTCTTCACTGGAATGAGAGTGTGTGCGTGTGTGCGTGTGTGTTGGGGGGGGGGGGGGGGGTGGAATGCTTATCAGCAGCTCCAAATATCAAGCTCTCTGATGCTAATTCTGGCCCCAGCTAATTCGACACAGTCGGGAATGAGAATTGCTTTAGATTCATGTGGGCAGAGTGCTGGCCCATAAGCCTTTGTACCAGAAATAGCACCACCCATGGGAACGCAAACTGCACGCAACTCAGTCCCAGCACCAACACATAGCTTCCCAAATGGAAAATCTCGACCTAAGACTGATAAGATTTTCATGATGAATTTTTCTGCATTTACTGAAAAGTAAAATTGCTTTATCAGTTTCCTTGGCTTTCCTGCAGCGGTTAGATTCTTCCCTGAGTGATTTGCAACAGTTAACCAAAGTTAGATTATTGGCATTGCCAGAAAAATTGAGTTAAAATCAAGGATAAGAAAGCAGACATTGTTGATGTAACGGCACAGCATTTCGAATGAGAACAAAAAACGCCTGAAACAGATTTGGCACAGCTTCAGTTGCAGATGAAACATCTTGAGATGGAAAGAGATAGAAAAAAGCAAAAGCTTTTAATGAAAATGACAGTATAAAGGATAAAAGTGATGTGGTTGGTTTAGCACAGGACTAAATCGCTGGCTTTTAAAGCCGACCAAGGCAGGCCAGCAGCGCGGTTCAATTCCCATACCAACCTCCCTGAACAGGCATTGGAATGTGGCGACTAGGGGCTTTTCACAGTAACTTCATTTGAAGTTTACTTGTGACAATAAGCGATTTTCATTTCATTTTTCATTTTTTCATGAAGAAAGAAACCAAAATGCTTTTCTTGCCATAAGACAGAGCATATAAAAGCAAAGTGTCAGAAGCAGAATTGTAAACCAATGGCTATAACAAGTACACTTAAGGAAAAGGTCTGCAGAAAAGGTTGTACCAGAAAAGTCAATGTCACTTGGTGCAAGTGACAGGAATTTCCACAGAGAATGATGCACCGGTAAGTGAAGGTTGTGAGAAACTTTTTGTTTCTAATATTTTTACAGTGGGGATAGGTAGGAATGTAAAGGATTATAAGGAGTTGATGGCTGAAGAAGTCATTCCATTTTAGTCCAAGCAAGTGCCTAGAAAGCTTGTTATCCTGAGAGATACTGGTTTGACTCAATGCGGATCATTAGCATAGTGTTACAAACAGGAGAGAGACAGCAACTTGTATTTATTTCCTCTCGCTGCCTGTCTGTAAATAGAAGTTGTTTTAAATCACTTTTAATCTATGTAGTGACATATTATCCCAAATTTTCAGTTTGTGTGATCCAGTTTACTAATAACCCACAGCAAACTTGTTATGATTAACTCAGGTTAGTTGATTTCACATTCAAAACCCCGTGGAGGAGTATTTACACCTCCCATCCCACTTGTTTAAAAGTGATTTAAAACTACTTCTATTTACAGACAGGCAGCGTCAGTATGGGGGTGACCTGACCTGTACCTCCCCCATGAATCCCTAACTAGGGAGACCCCCCCCCCCCCCCCCAGTGATCCCCTTAGTAGGGAGATCCCCCAGGGATTCGCTTAATAAGGAGACCCCTCCAAGGGACCCCCATAAAAGGGAGACCCCTCGCCAGGACCCCCTTAATAGGGAGACCCCCTCAGGGACCCCCTTAATAGGGAGACCCCTCCAGGACCTCCGAACTGATGGAACCCCCTACAGGGACCCCCTAACTAGAGTGATCTCTGCAGAGATCCGCAACTAAAAGAATCTCCCACAGAGATTAAAGGGCTTCCTGACAGGGACCCCCTGACTAAAGGAACCTACTTCACAGAGCACACCCCCCTCCCTCCACCCCAGAAATGAGACCCCTGTCTGGAAGCAAGAGAGCAGTGAAGGGACAGTTTAAAAAGTACATTTGTGACACATAATTGGAAGCTCCATATGTTAATTCCTGGAAGGATAACAACTGTGACCAGGGTTTCAACCCCGCAAATCCATCAGCTGCAAGCCATTATTCCTTTCTAGTAGTGGGCTGTGATTGACAGCCACAACATACCAGCTGCATCCTTGATTCATTCATTTCCCTTCATGGATGAGTGATTCTAAGTGCTGAAACCCCCACTGGTTACAAACAGCAACTACATCAAAGAACGGTAAGTGCATTCCAATCACTAAGTGCATTCGAAGCACTCCTTAAGGAGTTATCACCTTGGCCCACTGTGAGGTCCATCATGTCAGGCTCACGTTTGGTAAGACCTATGATAATCCCCGCCCATGTGATTGAGCAGAATGCTTCTGCAACAGGCTGCAGAGGTCATCACTCACTCTGCACCATCCATCAATTAATCCTCCAGGATCAGTAAACCACTTTCACCTGTCATATTCTTTTCTTATCTATTTTAGCTAATACGTCATATCCAAACCATTGCTTCTTAATTAACTTAACACACTACCTCAAAATCACCACATAAAATTCTGAACCACCTATGCTGGGTGATCTGTGACTCCTAAAGCCTAAACCTTACAAACCAGTGTCAGGAGCAGAATTCGCAGTGAGTGAGAGATCATTGGTTTGAAATTTGTGAAGCAACAATCTTAAATTGTGTTCAAACTTGTGTAGAATAGTTCTTAAGTGAAGTCAGGAGTCAGAATGGATTTGGCTCGGGGAAAGACTGATAGAGGGTTTGACTGAGAAAGCTCTTGACTGAGATATCTTGGGAGCTGTAGAAGGTTGTGTATGTATTCTTAATAGGCTTTCCAAAGAGGTTCAGAAAGGCAGGATTAAGCTATAGAAAGTATGCAATCAATTGTCCTATATTGCATATATGTGTGCATTACAGATGAATAAAGAATACAAAGAGTTAAGGGAATGGGTAAATAAGTCGCAAAAGTTGGAAACTGTTGATTAGCAGGAGAACATTGCTGTTCTGCACAATTAGTCACACTGTGAACAGAAAGCACATGATAGTGTATGTTAGACAAGGATATAACTAGACCTAATACTGGAACAAAATATTGATTTACAGACAGAAAATACCAGACTAAATGAAGACATGCAAGGGAGCTCTGAGGGAGTTAACTTGACAACAAAGATTTGCCTCCCTGTTGCAGACCACTCCCCGTGTTTAGCTAAACCTTCACCTTCAGGCACAAATCAGTAATCAGTGGGCACTTGTAGTTGCTCTCTCCGAAACCAGGACAGGTGGCCTCAACCTTTGATGGAATAATATAGTTGAAAGTACTTCCCCCTTTGCTCTGCCTCTCCTGTTGGATGTGGGAATGTCAGTAGGTGTAGTCACATGACTACATGTGTCAACGACAGTTTGTCAAAGAAAGTAGTGCGTATCTTCCTCAACCGGAAACCATGGCTTAATCGGGAGATTGATTCCATATTGAAGGCCAGGTCTGAGGTGTTCAAGTCAGGCGAACCTGACCTATACAAGAAATCCAGGTGCGACCTGGATCATCAAAGTCATCAGGGGTGCCAAGAGACAATATAGACAGAGCTAGAGTCATAGACTAGCGTCACGGACTCTCGTCAGTTGTGGCAAGGCTTAAACAACATAACGGGCTACAAAGCGAACCTGAGCAGAATCTCCGGCAGCAGTGCACCCCTCCCTGATAAACTCAATGCATTCTATGCTCGGTTTGAGCAGGAAACCAACAATTCGCTGTCAACTGCCCCAGCAGCCCTGGACGTACCCATGCCCACCGTCACAACTTCCAAAGTCAGATCGGCATTCCTGACTGAACCCTCGGAAGGCGATGGGTCCTGACGGGGTCCCTCGTCGTGCACTCAGATCCTGTGCGGACCAGCTGGCAGATGTGTTCATGGACATCTTCAACCTCTCCCTACTCCGTTCCGAGGTCCCCACCTGCTTTAAGAAGACTCCCATCATACTGGTACCAAAGAAGAACCAGGCAATGTCCCTCAACGACTGTCATCCAGTTGCCCTGACAGCGACCATAATGAAGTGCTTTGAGAGGTCATGAGGCACATCAACGCCATACTCCCAGAATGCCTAGATCCACTGCAATTTGCATACCACCACAACTGGTCTACAGCAGACGCCATCTCCCCGATCCTTCACTCATCCCTGTAGCATATCGATAACAAAGACTTCTACATCAGACTCCTATTCATTGACTACAGCTCCGCCTTCAACACCATAATCACAGCCAAGATCATATCAAAGCTCCAAAACCTAGGACTTGGCTCCTTACTCTGCAACTGGATCCTCAACTTTCTGACCCATAGAGCACAAAAGTAAGGATAAACAACTTCACCTCCATGATAATCCTCAATACCGGGGCCCCGCAAGGCAAGTACTTAGCCCCCCTACTGTATTCCCTATACACACACGACTGCATGCCAAAATTTGACTCCAACTCCACCGACAAGTTTGCTGATGACATGACTGTAATGGGTCGGATCTCGAACAATGGTAAGTCAGAATACAGAAGGGAGATAGAGAACCTAGTGGTGTGGTGTAACGACAACAATCTCTCCCTCAATGTCAGCAAAACGTTTTCTTTAAATCTTTATTGCCACAAGTAGGCTTACATTAACACTGCAATGAAGTTACTGTGAAAAGCCCCTCGCCGCCACATTTTGCCACCTGTTCGGGTACACAGAGGAAGAATTCAGAATGTCCAATTCACCGAACAGCATGTCTTTCAGACTTGTGGGAGGAAACCGGAGCACCCGGAGGAATCCCATGCAGTTACGGGGAGAACGTGCAGACTCCACACAGACAGTGACCCAAGCTGGGAATCGAATCTGGGACCCTGGCATTGTGAAGCCATAGTGCTAACCACTATGCTACCGCGCTGTCCTGATGGTAATGCAAGCAACCCAGAAACGTTGAGAATTAAAGCGCAGAATGTTGACAGTTCATAGAAACATAGAACTTTATGCAGAAGGATGCCAGTCAGCCCATTGAGTCTGCACCAGCCCTTTGAAAGAGCACTCTACCCAAGCCCATACCTTCACCCTATTCCCATAACCCCACCTAATCTTTTTTGGGGGGGCACTAAGGGCAGTTTGAAGTAAGGTCTTCGCCCTCTGAAGATCAGGCTTCAGTCACTCAGATCATTTGTCATCTTGCAAAGTGCTTGAGAATGGGAGATGTGGGGCGGGATTCTCCCACCCCCCGCCCCGTCGGGGCAGGGAGAATCCCGCTCGAGGTCGCTACCTCCAGCATGACTGCAATCACTTCTATCTCTAATGTAAAGGCAGCATTTCAAATCACCAAACCTGAGCATAATTGTTTCTGAAATTATCAAAAAAAAAGTTTATTTTGGGAACAATGGAGTGCACCGGGGTAAGCAATGCAAGGTTATGCCCACTGCTCTCCTATGTTCTTGTGTCAGTAAATGTTTGCTTTGCACAATGTCCATTTGCAGAATGGAGCAGCAGCAACTACTTTGTTTCCTTAATCCTCATGCTGTTTGTCATCCATCAGATGGATCATCATCCAGAGCAGTGGAGAATCCGGATGGTCCACCATTAACCTCGGAGGAAGTGGTGCCCTCAGATATTGCTGTGTCACATCTTTGCGCCACACCTCGTACCACCTCACACACTGGCACTTTGGTGGGCTTGAGCGTGTCAGTACAAAGAGTTGCACACACTGGGGAAATGATCACGGGCTGGATTCTCCAAAAATGGGGCTATGTCCCCACGCTAGAGTACAAACGCTGGTGTTTCACTCTGGACTTCCGTTAAGAAAGTCCTGAGCGATTCTCTTACCTGCAGGGGGCTGGCAGGGCCCTGGAGTGCTTCTCGCAGCTCTGGCTGCAGATACGGGGTCCTGCACTTCCGGTTGGGAGTCCGCACATGCGCACGGCGGCGACCTCCAGCGGCCGGCCTGTGACATGGCTGTCTCGGATGGCGGAGCGGCACAAAAAATGTAGGCCACCCCAAGATTGCGAGCGCCAATGGGTCCGTGATGCCTGATCGCTCCCCTGGCTGTCTATGAGACCCCCCGTGTGATCGATCCCTCCGCCCCCCCACCAGGGCTACCGCGGATTGAGTCCGCAGCCACCACCCAACGTTCCCGATGGTCAATAGGTGGCTAGCACCATGCCGTTGTGAAATTGGCCAGTTTTGCGGGGAGAATCGTGGGGGGAGGGCCTTTGTCAATGGCCCCCTATCCGTGCCGTGTAGTTCGTGCGCGAGAGACCTCCGAGCGATTCCGGAGCAGCGTCGGACCTAATTTCTGGGTTGGCGACTATTCTCCGCCCCCGTGCTGAATGTGATTTCGGTGTGGAGGCTCAGAGAATCCAGCTCCACATTCCCCTGAGCCGCTGCTGGAGACTGAGCTCCCAGGCCTCTGACATCCGAAGTGTTAGAGACAAGGAAGCTGCAGAGCCCCAGGCAGATGCTCATTGTCAGTCCATCAGACAGCAAATCCAGTATGATGCATGGGGAGATCTGGTCAAGCTTCCAGATGGTTTGCGTGCCATACTCACAGAATGGATTAGTCCATGTGGAGCATGGAAACTGTGGTCACATTCAGCTCTGAATGCACAGCATCCTCCATCGAGAGATTGGTGTTTCTCACAATGTGCCAGCTGCAAGAGCTCAATCAAGGGTTTCTGGGTTCATGGGCTGTGGGCTATTATTTAACTGCAGCTTTTCAATGATGTGGAATAGGGATTTTGGAAACCTACTGGAAGCTCCTTTAAATGAGAGCTTCCCTGGTCCTAATAATAATAATAATAATAATAATAATAATCTTTATTGTCACAAGTAGGTTTACATTAACACTGCAATGAAGTTACTGTAAAAATCCCCTGGTCGCCATATCCCGATGCCTGTTCGGGGACACGGAGAAAGAATTCAGAATGTCCAAATTATCCAACAGCGCGTCTTTCGGGCCTTGTGGGAGGAAACCGGAGCACCCAGAGGAAACCCACGTAGACACTGGGAGAAAGTGCAAACTCTGCACAGACAGTGACCCAAGCCGGGAATTGAACCTGGGACCCTGGCGCTGTGAAGCCACTGTACTAACCGCTGTGCTACCGTGCCACCCTCCCAGGTCTTCCTGGCTCCCAAAGGCTGCTGTTCCTCAACATGGTCCTGTGGCTATGAAGGTTCTTCCTCAGAGTCTGTGTTGGATTCATCCTCAAACATTTGTGACTTAACATCTTCCTCCTCCATCTAATCTCTCTGTGAGAGAGCCAGATTTGGCAGGGCACAGCACATAACAACAATGAGTGACATGTGATTGGTGCATATTGAAGAGATTCCCAGACTGGTTTAGGTAACAGAACTTCATTTTGAGCAGGCCAATCACTTTCTCAATTATGTTCGTGGAGTCATGGCTTCTATTGTACCTCTCTTCAGTGGGCGTTAGTGAATGTCATCAGCCATATTTTCAGATGGTATACGTTATCCCGCACCAGCCAGCCATCCAAGTGTGAGAGGGTTGGGGGGGTGAAAAACCAATTGGAACCTGGGAGTGTTGGAGCAGAGAAGAGTCATGACATCTCCCAGAATACCTTGCACAAACTTGGGGAATCTGTTGATGATGATCATACACTAGCTGGACATTGAGCAAACGGAAGCCCTCACAATTTCTGGGCAGCACGGTAGCATTGTGGATAGCGCAATTGCTTCACAGCTCCAGGGTCCCAGGTTCGATTCCAGCTTGGGTTGCTGTCTGCACATCCTCCCCGTGTGTGCGTGGGTTTCCTCCGGGTGCTCCGGTTTCCTCCCACAGTCCAAAGATGTGCAGGTTAGGTGGATTGGCCATGATAAATTGCCCTGAGTGTCCAAAATGGCCCTTAGTGTTGGGTGGGGTTACGGGGTAATGGGATAGGGTGGAGGTGTTGACCTTGGGTAGGGTGCTCTTTCCAAGAGCCGGTACAGACTCGATGGGCCAAATGGCCTCCTTCTGCGCTGTAAATTCTATGTAAATTCACAAAGGCTCCCAGCTCGCCAGCAGTTCTTGATCACCACATGAGTATAATCAATTGCAACATCAATCTTTGGGAAGGCTGTGTTGTGTTATGCTGCTTCGGATAACACAGGCTGCTACTTGATGCAGTCTTAACTAAAGGATGCTCCAGACTCTGAAATGTGTTCAACGTGTTTATTGAACTATAAACATAGTTCTCAAATGAGTTCAACTCTCTGCTAATCTAACTGTAGTAACTCAGTCTAACCGAACCAGCTTGGTCTAAGCCACGTGCTGGGATGTGATGCTGCTGATCAACCCTGTCTAACTCTCTAGATGTCTGTCTGTGGAAAGAGGCAGGGCGTGAGTGCCTCATCCCTTTTATAGTATTGATGTCATGCCCCCTTGTGGTGATGCCACCTCTGAGTTTCCTGACTGTCCATTGGTTGTGTCATATTCTGAGTGTTTATTGGTTGCATGTTTGCATATCATGACAGGCTGCAGAGTTGAAAATCCTCTAACACGCTCTGCCTGGATACCCTCATCTGTTCTGAAATATGGGAAGGCATTCATCCTTCTGAAGGGTGCATCTGTGACTAGCTTTATGGAGCTGTGAGCTGTGGATTGTGACACACTGCAGAAATCCGACAGGATCATGGTAGGAATATGGAGCATAAACATTGAGAGTGACAGTCACTTTCAGTGCCACAGGCATTGGGTTACCACCCACACAGTTGGATGCGATCTCCAGACCAATCAATTCACAGATGGAAGTCACTATCTCTCTTGAGAGGTGCGGATCCTTCTTTTGCACTGTACATTGTTCGGGTCCAGATAGTTGAATCTAACGTACAGCAGGGCATCTATCCCTTCTCCCTTGCAAGCCTCGCTGGGCTTCAATCCCTTCAGGGTGTGCTGCTCTGGCGGACATGCTGATGGTGCCTTACTGACCTCCCCACCCACCTTCTCCTCTTCTCCTCATCTCAGGCAAAGCCTCCACCTGACTCAACAATTCCCATTTTTAAGCTGCTGGATTGCTGAGGGTGCAGACTTAATGTTGCTTTGGGCAGTAACCTTTTATTAGAAACAATTATTATAATTAAATAGGTAAATATACAACTGGCTCTCTACTATCTGATTCACAACACCCCCTTTCCAACCACCCCCCCCCCCCCCCCCCCCTCCCCCACTCTCCACACAGGTAAACAACAGAGGGAAAAAACAATTGAGAGGTAAAGAAAATATTAATTTAAAAAAGGCTTTGATTCAGATGGATGTCTTACAGTTAGTCTCTTTCTCACAGCTAGGCCTTCAGTTGGGTGCTTTCTTTTCCTTCAGTTTATAATGATCTTCACCGCAGACTCACAGAGATAGTCGGCAACCAGCAATAGAGAGAGGGAGGAAACATAACCCCTCTTCCTTCGAAGGTCTCAAGGCCTCTACCCAGGTCTCACAAAAAGCAGCACACAGGAATCAAGCATTTAAAAAAAATTTTTAGAGTACCCAATTCATTTTTTCCAATGAAAGGGCAATTTAGCGTGGCCAATCCAGCTAGCCTGCACGTGTTTAGGTTGTGGGGGTGAAACCTATGCAAACACGAGGAGAATGTGCAAACTCCACACGGACAGTGAACCAGAGCTGGGACCTCGGCGCTGTGAGGCAGCCGTGCTAACCACTGCGCCACCGTGGTGCCCAAGGAATCAAACATTGACTGTAGTCAGGCTCATTTATTCTCGTTATTCTCCCAGGCTCGTTCCCAGCTCTGGTTCACAGTCCGTGTGGAGTTTGCACATTCTCCTCGTGTTTGCATGGGTTTCACCCCCACAACCTAAACACGTGCAGGGTAGCTGGATTGGCCACGCTAAATTGCCCTTTCATTGCAGTAGTTGCACAGTTCTGTATGTAATGTTCTTCAGAGTTAAAAATTCACTGTTGTGGTTTAATACTGCCTCGTTGCTTGCCTCGCAATATAACTTTGGCTCTTAACCTATAAAATTGACTAAATTCCACCCCAAATCCCCTTTGAAAACCAGCTGAAAAGGGCTTAAAACCAAGTTCTCTGGCGGAAGCCACCTCATGTGCGACTGGTCTCTACATGTACCAGCCTCCCCGAACAGGCGCCGGAATGTGGCGACTAGGGGCTTTTCACAGTAACTTCACTGAAGCCTACTCGTGACAATAAGCGATTTTCATTTCACATGTCACCACCGGAGGTCCGTAGTTGAACAACCCTAGAAAGGATCAAAACTGGTTAACCTCCTGAGGAGGAGGTGCCTCTGTGATAGCGTTTATCTTCGAAGGAGATTTGTGAAGGCTCGTGGCATCGATCACATGTTCCAAATACTCAATAGAAGACTGGAAGAACTCACACTTGTCCTTGTGGACTCTCAGTCCATAGTCTTCCAATCTTTGAAGGGTGGCATCCAAATGCGGGAGATGTTCCTCCTCGTATTTTCCAGAGACTAGGATATCGTCCAGATAGCACTGGACTCCGTTTAGTCCACTCATGATCTGATCGGTTGCTATTTGAAACAATGCCAGAGCTGATGTGATACCAAATGGCAATCTTCAGTATCAAAACAAACCTTTATGTGTCACAATTGACGGAAATTCCTCTGACTTCCGGTCTATATCCATCTGAAGTATACCTGGCTCTGGTCGACTTTGCTAAATGTTGGCCTCCTGCAAATAGGTCTTTGGTGTGCAGCAATAGATAATATTCCACACACAACATTGGATGAAGGGTGATTTTGAAGTCTCCGCAAATCCATACAGATCCATCTTTTTTATGATTAGTGTAGCCCTTTCGCTCATACTGACAGGTTCCAAGACTTGCGTCTTCACCAATCGTTCAAAGTCAGCCTCCATTTTCGGCCTGATAGGGTAGGATACAGATCTTGCCTTAAAACATTTTGCTTGGCTTCCTTCTTTAATCTTAAATTTAACTATAAAGTATTTCATACTTCACAGTTCTCCATCAAACACAACAGTATGCCTCTTTAGAGTTCTTGTAAGGCCTGATTCATCATTGGTCACCTGGTTGAATTGGACCCAGTTCAGTCAAATTCGGCCCATCAATGCTGGAAAATTGCCCTTTACTACATGGAAAGACAAATCTGCTGTTTGTCCATTCAGTTGAAAAGCTACGTCAATGCGGCCTTGCAATGCAACCACATCACCAGTGTATGTCTTCAATACTATTCTTGAGGGTATTAAGGGAATGTGTCTGAGTTTTTTCTTACCTCTGACAGCAGTGAGACTGCCATTCTTACTGGCTATCCATCCAGTAGTGGAGTGGCCCAGTATTTATTTGTAGCACCAGCAATGGCTAGCATATTCAGTGACAATTTGGCTCCGGACTCCAACTCGTCTTGTTTCTCTCGACCCTTTTTGCACGATATGAACACATCGTCTTTTGTTCTGTTTACATGCTATTTTGGTTCGTGCCTGCTTCTTATTATTTTTGCTCGTAGCTTCCTTTTTCTTCCAGTAGGCATGCTCTGGATGACCTTTCTTTCCACAGCTTCTGTATATTAAATCCTCGCACCAGCATTCCGTAGCTGAATGGCCTGGCTTTGCATATCAGTGACATGTACGAGTTTTAAATCTCTTAGGTGTTGATTCAGCTGACATTTTGTGTATCCGAGTATTCAAACTCAGTTGCTGCGCTTCGTTCGTAGCCAGCTCCATCGAAACAGCAATTTCCATGACCTTTTTCAGAATAAGCTTACTCTCGGTTAGCAACCATTTCTATGTTACCTCACTTTGCAGACCACAGACCAATCAGTCCCGAATTGTATCATTCAGCACATCACCAAACTCTCAGTACTCTGCAAGTCTTTTTAATACAGCCACGAATTGAACAATTGCTCCCCCCTCTTCTTGATGCCTTTTGTGGAATCTGAAATGCTCTGCAGTTATCAAAGGCTTTAGCGAATGGTGTGCTTGCAGAGTCTCTACAATTTGCTCATATATTTTAGTGCCTGGCTTCTCCAGCTGCATTAAACGTCTGAGGAGACTGAATGATCCCCCGCCACCCCCCCCCCCCCCCCCCCTCCCCCCCCCCCCCCCTCCCCCCCCCCCCCCCCCATCAATGTGGGAACTCTAATATATTTGGCAATTTTGTTTGCCTGCGAAAAATAGTCGAAATAGACGCCAGCGCGGCATGGTGGCACAGTGGTTAGCACTGCTGCCTACGGCACTGAGGATCCGGGTTCGATCCCGGCCAAGGATCACTGCCTGTGTGGAGTTTGCACATTCTACCCATGTCTGCCTGGGCCTCACCCCCACAATCCAAAGATATGCAGGTTAGGTGGATTGGCCACACTAAATTGCCCCTTGAGTAGAAAATAAAATAATTGGATCCTCCAAATTGGTAAAAAATTAATAAATAAAAATGAGCTCCGTTGCTCCAAATTGTCATCGAAGGATTCCACGGCGCTGAAACTCCTGCCATTTTCTTCCTAATGGAGGTTCCCCATATTCACACTTCGCAATGTGTTTTCAGTAACTACCTTACTTTTCCCATTTAAACAAGGCAACAACCCGAGCTTCAGTCTCTTTTTTTAAACACCCTAGCTTTATAATTGCTCTGTGGAGGGTCGCTACTCACATCTACATTGCCCATTTGTTCCAGAGAACACACAAGAGCTCTTCTAAGTTTTCTTTTCCAACCAACTTTCGTTAATTCCCCCCCCCCCCCCCCCCCCCGCCCCCCACCACCAAAACAGGTGGCTATCAAGCATCATTCAACGTCCTTGTCGATGTAATGATATGTAGATAGACAAGTTAGTGAAGGGTTAATTATTACATCTCAGTGTAATTCAAACACTAGAGGGCACCACCGGTTCTCAATATAAATATCAGACCTCGGGAATGCTGGGAATGTTAGCAAACGAGAAAGCCTGAGAACAGCACGAGGAGTAGTTTCGGTTAGAGAGAGTTAACACGAGGATATCATCAGCGACTTCTAGATTATTGATTACTGCTCGACAGATTCAATATTACTTTATTACTAGTTATAGCTCAGTAGTGTGTGCAAACCTTATTTAATTAATCGTTATCCAATAAATTAGTTTTTTTCATACTAATGATTTTTCCAAAAAATATTTTTATTCTCCTTTTTCACATTTTCTCCCAAATTTACACCCACCAACAATAAACAATAATCAGCAACAAATATGTCAATCCCCATAACAATAACAATGATCCCATCCTCCCACCAACCCCCAAACATCAGCCCGCATGTTTACATAAACAAATGACAAAAAGGAATCAAGGATTACCCATAGTCATCCTTAATACACACAGCCCCCCTCCCCCCCCAACCCTCCCACCCACCACCCCCCGCAACTAATGTTCGATGTTATCCAGTTCTTGAAAGTGCATAATGAATAATGCCCATGAATTGTAGAACCCCTCCGTCCTTCCCCTCAGTTCAAACTTAACCTTCTCAATGGGTCAAGTATTCCAACAGGTCCCCCCGCCACGCCAGGGCACAGGGTGGAGAGGGTGCTCTCCATCCCAGCAGGATCCACCTTCGGGTGATCAACGAGGCGAAGTCTGCGATATCTGCCTCTGCACCCGTTTCCAACCCTGGCTGATCCGACACCCCGAATATGGCCTCCCGGGGACCCGGGTTCAGCTTCACGTGCACCACCTTGGAAATGACCCTAAAAACCTCCTTCCAGTAATCCTCTAGCTTTGGACAGGACCAAAACATATGAACGTGATTAGCCCCCCCGCCCCCCCGCAACGCTCGCTCACATCTTCTACTCCTTCAAAGAATTGGCTCATCCTCGCCCTCGTGAGGTGCGCTCTGTATACCACCTTCAGCTGTATCAGCTCCAACCTCGCGCACGAGGTGGAGGCATTTACTCTCTGGAGAACCTCACACCAGAGCTCCTTCTCCATATCCTCTCCCAACTCTTCCTCCCACTTTGCTTTGATCCCTTCCAGTGATGCCTTATCCTCTTCCAAAATAGCTCCGTACACCGCTGACACTACCCCCTTCTCCAGTCCTCTTGTCAGCACCTCCTTCAGCAATGTGGAGGCCGGTTCCTCCGGGAAGCTCTGTATCTCCTTCCTGGCAAAGTCCCGAACCTGCATATACCTAAACATTTCTCCCTGCTCCAGCCCATACTTCACTTCCAGCTCCTTCAATCCTGCAAACAGACCCCTAAGAAACAAATCTTTTAACGTCTTAATCCCCTTCCCCTCCCATTTCCGAAAATTTCCATCCCACCTCCCTGGCTCAAATCTGTGGTTCCCCCGAATTGGCATTTCCCTTGACCCTGCCCCCAACCCGAAGTGTTGGCGAAACTACCTCCAGATTTTCAATGAAGCTATTATTACCGGACTCCCTGAGTATTTCCCCGGAGCTATCGGGAGCAGCGCTGTTGCTAGTGCTTTCAGTCTCGACCCCCTGCATAAACTATCCTCCATTTTGACCCACTGGGAATCAACCCCTCTGACCCAGCTCCGCACCTTCTCCACATTCGCCGCTCAGTAGTAGTACATCAGGGTCGGGAGACCCAAACCCCCTGCCTGCCTTCTCCTCTGTAGCAGCACCTTTCTCACTCTGGCCACCTTCCCTCCCCATATTAATGAGATAATCCTTCCCTCAATCACCCTGAAAAAAGCCTTTGGCAGGAAAATCGAGAGGCATTGAAAAATAAACAGAAATCGCGGCAACACATTCATTTTAACCGCCTGTAGCCGACCCGCCAGTGACAGAGGGAGACCATCCCACCTTGCCAGATGGGCTTTCACTCTCCCCACCAAACTAGTGATATTGTGTTTCATTCTAATGATTGGTGGTTTCTTTGTCATTAACTCAACGGACCATTCTGGATCAAAGTACCACCAAAGGTAATATAATATGGTACCAGGGTATCTACTGTACCTAATTAGTTAATTTAGTAAGGATCTGATAAGTAAAACTCAGACGCAATTTGAATTTCAAAGCACCAACCTTTCACTGCAGAACATCGACAAATCCAAGAATGACGGACAAAGCTCACGCTCTACCACAACTCCGGATCACCGGTAAACTTGATGTTCACTAGAGAGTGTTCAGGCAGCAGTTTCAATTGTATTTAAATGCTTCAGATTTAAATAATTCGAGTGATGCACATAAATAGCTCAGCTTCTAAGAGTAGCTGACCCACAAGCCATCAAAATCTATAACTCTTTTCAATTTGCGGCAGATCAAGATAAAACCAAATTCGAACCAATCAGAGCAAATTTTGATCAGCATTGCAAAATTCAATACATTTGAAACTTTTGAGCATTTTATTTTCAAAAGAAGAATGCAAAAGAAGGGTGAATCAATTATTTCTTTGTAACTGATCTCAGACTGCTAGCTCAAACTTGTAACTTCTCCGTGTTAATGATTCAATGATCAGGGATCAAATAGTTTTCGGTATAATTGATGAAAAGCTCAGGGAACAATTGCTGAGACAGAAAAATCTCACGCTTGAAAATGCGATTGAAATGTGCCGTTTACAGCAATTATCCAGAAGTCAGTACAATTAATTTTTTGAGCTGGTAGTACTTAATAAGAATTTTCCTCAAGGTGGATACAGGTGAAGGGAGTGCTGGATGTTAATTCCAAAAATTGTACGTTGAAGAAAGAATGAGTCTGAAGCCAGCCTGTACTTTAGGAGAGTTTTATCTCCAAACCTGCTGAGTAAAGATGCAGAAATCCAATCCTCACAACACCCAGCGTGAACATCTTTTTATAATCTTGTAATGAAGACGTAATACCTCCCCAATTGTGGGCAGTTGCTCTTACATAATAATACATATACATAGAACATACAGTGCAGAAGGACGCCATTCTGCCCATCAATTCTGCACTGACCCACTTAAGCCCTCACTTCCACCCTATCCCCATAACCCAATAACCCCATATAACCTTTTTGGACACTAAGGGCAATTTAGCATGGCCAATCCACCTAACCTGCACGTTTTTGGACTGTGGGAGGAAACCGGAGTACCCGGAGGAAACCCAGGCAGACACTGGGAGATCGTGCAGACTCCGCACAGACAGTGACCCAGCGGGGAATCGAATCTGGGACCCTGGAGCTGTGAAGCCACAGTGCTATCCACGTGTGCTACCGTGCTGCCTCTTAATTACCGGCTGAAAGAATATAGTGTATTGCTGCACAATTCCAATATTAACACCGGAGAATCTTTTAAACCCGTGCATAACCTATTGCCTTAATTGTATGTATTTCTGTACTAATGGTCTAGAATACGCTAATAGCTGAGAATAAAGAATATCATTCAGTGAGGTGATCTGCAGGTGGGAAGTGTGAATCTAATCGATCATAGTCAGATAATTCTAGTAGCTTTAGCATGTCTTCTACATTATGTAATAATTGAATCCGCGATAAGTAGAACGCATGGACGATAGTAGAAATTACAAACAAGGTTTATTTCAATACAATTCCAATAGCCCTCTGCTCCCCTAAGAGTCTCCTCCCCAGACCTGCACCCAGGCCAGGGTTTTTATACAGATGGGGCTCTCCTTGTAGAGGGGAAGCCCTGACTCTTAAAGGGGAAGTCCCTTTCCCCCCCTTAAAGGAAAGTTCATATTCTCAGGAGGTCATGGGAAATCGTATTGTCCTGATCCCGGCACCTCCATTGGGGTTACAACAGTAATCAAGAAAATGGGGAAACAAGCTTATACTTTAGAAATAACTAGATTAGCGAAAAATTAGTTGTGAAAATCATTAAGGAAATCTCCTTCTCAAAAGGGAGAACTGTAGGAAGTGGTGTATTTAAGAATGTTATAGAATTAGCAGGCATATTATTGTGAACCTTGTTCAGAAAGTCGGATACTTTTTTCTCTCTCTGTCTTCAGAAAGAACGTTCTTAGTAGCCAGGGACTGAGACAAAACAATGATGTACACGCTCCTGAACTGATAGCAGAGAGACTTCTGACACCTTCTTTACCCTCTTATCTATAGAAGAACACAGGAAAGAGAAGATGGAACACACTAAGGGTCCAGCTCAGTGATCATTTATTCCGCTGGCACCAAAAATCTCAGTACACTCATGAAAAGCTCATGCACAAGAAATAAACTCCTTCCACTGGATGACCATCATTTGGCATTATAAATCACAGAAAAACTACTGAGAACGCCTCAAATCAACAGCGTTGTGGTCTTAGAGTCATCGAGGTCTACAGCACAGAAAAGGCCGTTTGGCCCATCATGTCTGCGTCAGCCAAAAACAACCCCCAACTATTCTCAGCACTTAGCCCAGAGCCTTGTATGCCTTGGCATACTTACTGGTATGTCTTGGTATAAATTATTTGTAAAACAATGGGAGCCAGAATGCCTTGTGTTCATCAGGACTACCAGATGATGATCCCAAACCTTTTCTTTTTCTCTCCTATCCCAACTCTTTGCAAAACGTGTCTAGGCTTTAAACTGGATTTGAAATGCAGCAGATATGTAACATTGAGAGGTGGCGCACTTTTGACTCTCCTTTTGCTGGTTTCTCTCGACTATGTGAGCCAGATTGCCATCCAAACTACGAATGGTATTTCCAGCTTCTCAATGCTACTCAGACTCATGGTGATTCTATGCCCTCTGGACCATATTCTTAAGTCTCTAGCAGCTGGATGCCCACTCCAGTTCCCTTCACCTGGTCTCCAGGCCCTGACATAGGGCTCGGGTGATCTCTCCGGTTCCTACCCTGCATGCCTGCTCACACTCCAGCAGCACCCCCCCCCCCCCCCCCCCACCCCATCCTGAGGCACCTTCACCTCCATCCCATGCTCGGGCTTACTACTTCTGGGTCGGGTGCTTTTTGGCGCCGCCTTTTTGGCCCCGATCTTTTGGCGCCGTATTTTTGGCGCTAGTTGTTATGGCGCTCATTTTCTTGGCCCACCACGGTTTGGCGCCAAAATCAAAATTAAAGCATGTAATAAACCTCCATTAGTAACCTCGGAAAGCCCGTGTATGTGCCCCACAATAGGCAGCCCCCCCCCCTCTCTCGCACAGGCGCCCCCCTCTCTCTCACAGGCTCCCCCCCCCCCTCCGTAGTCCTTAGAAGTCTGAATAGTCTATAGAATCTAGTTATTTAACTTCAACGCCGAAATTATCAACGCCGAAATTACAATTAGCACGGCGGCATATGAGTGTCACGCCCAGTGACACCAGGTGATATTGAAGGCGGGCGGCTGGAAAGGTGATCAGAAGAATCTTAAAGGAAGCGAGATAAGCAGAGAGGTTCGGGGCGAGGGGGGGGGGGTGGTCCCAAAGATTGGTGCCAAGGCAGCTGGGGGCGCGGCCGATGGTGAATCAATTTATATCGGGATGCTGAAGAGAGCAGGAATAGATCTGCAGAGACATCTGGGATTTTACACGGGGCACGGTGACCCCTGAAGGGTTAAACGGTTCCGCTTTCCATTTTGAAAGTTTCATGAGCTACCTTCGCATTAAACGTTCGCAACTCTGACCCCAAAGGGGATCCTCCATTAATTAAAACTTTCTTTAAAAAAATAATAGCGCCTGCTGCGAATCATTTCTTCACTGTGCGATGCAATGTTTAACTCTGCTCCTGGAAGCCGTTTGACTTTCTAACCTCCTGCTGATGGCGAGATTCAGTAAATAGACACACAGCCTTAAAGGCACATTCACCTCCACACCCACACTTGGATTGCGGGGCAACCTTTTAGCTCACGTTTCAAAAGATGAAAAAAGCAGGAAGGTAGATATGCATTTATGTAGCCTTTCAGGGCCTCGGGGGCAACCTAAAGCCCTTTAAAAAGATAATGAAGTACGTCGGAAATGTTGGCGGCGCCAAAAAGGCCAGCGCCAAAAAAGGCCAGCGCCAAAACAGGTGAGTGCCAAAAGGTCGGCGTCGAAAGGTCGGCGCCAAAAGGGCGGCGCCAAATAGTGCCATTCCCCTTTCACAGTCTCCTTCCACTCCAGAGGCTCCTCCCACCCCCAGAGGCTCCTTCTACCAACCAACGCTTCAGCCCCTACTTGTGGCCTTCTGCTCCACCCCTGTGAGCCCACCAAAGATGTGGCTCCCACTCCTGAAGGTACTCACTGGGGATGAAGAATTCCCCCTACCCGGTGGCCTTCTCCACCATTGCCACCTGCTGGTGTTAAGTTCTAACAACCATAGGCTGAAGCAAAATGAGAACATTTTGGTAATGTATGGTTCTTCAAGATTCACAAAACAGGATTTGGTGGACACTGAACCTCAGGTAAAATATATTGGCCTTGGAATGTGTACAGAGTTATTCATCAGCATAATATCAGGTCTTAAAGAATTGAATTATCATGGTTGGTTCTATTAACCTGTTCCCTTGAACTTAGAAGGTTAGAGGATGATCAAACCAAGGTGTTTAAAATAATAAAGATATTTGAGAGTAGATAGAAAGAAACTGTGTCAGTTGGGGGGATGTGGGAGGAGGGGGGCATCAAAACAAATCCACACAGCCTCATTATTGCAGTTTGGCCAATCATGAAGCAGTTTTCTTGTGAAGAGGTGAAAATCTGGAGTGGTGTCATCAAAAGGTTATGAATGATTTGGGCAATTTTCAACTCTGCGATAGATTTATGATGGGCGTGAATCAAAGACGAGTGAATAGAGTTGAGGTACAGAGCAGTCTTGATTTAATTTTTTTAAATTTAAAGTACACAATTCATTTTTTTTCCAATTAAGGGGCAATTTAGCATGGCTAATTCACCTAACCTGCACCATCTTTTTGGGTTGTGGGATGAGACCCACGCAGTCACGGGGCGAATGTGCAAACTCCACACAGACAGTGACCCAGGGCCAGGATCGAACCTAGGTCCTCGGTGCCGTGAGGCAGTAGTGCTAACCACTACGCCACTGTGCCACCCCAACTTTGATGTGATGGGTTGGTAGAACAGGTTGGTGTGTCCCTGGCTGTATATTCCTTTGCTCCATCTGCTATTAGACTCTACAAAAATCCACACTATCAATAGTGATAGAAGAAGGAGCTGTTCCTGCTATTAAGTCATGACCTGCATCAATGCAGTTATTACAAATCTTACTCCCTGTTCTGTGACAATGTCAGTAACCATTGCAGTCATGAATATACCCAAGGTTTTCCATGGTAATAAGACACACTAATGAGTCCCAGATTATGAAATCTGTATTAGTTTAGTTATGTTTTAGAAAAGATAGGGGTGTTTTGCTCTTCCGTTTTTGGGGGCAGGATCACCGGAGGGAGCAGAAATCCCATGGGAGTATTTAAACGTGGCTTATGCCAGCAGAATTCCCATTCTGATTGTCCTCAGAAGGTATGTGGTGATCCACACTGTATATATATGTGTGTGCCTGTATTAGGGGATGTACAGCAGTACCTGCTATTACAGGTTTGTCGGTAAGCCCCTGCCGGCTAGCTCCGCCCACAGGGAGCAGTATAAATATTCATGAGTTCTCCTGAGCTGCCATTCTACCAGCTGCAGTCGAAGGATAACATCTCACGGTAATAAAGCCTCTCTTATACCGATTCGAGTCTTTGTGTGCAATTGTTGGCGCATCAATTTATTACCGTGAGATTTTCCGCATCATGGACATCAGAATTAAACCCGACCGCTTGCAGCAGGATCCGCAATCGCCAAACGCCAGAAAAGACTTTAACCACTGGCTGGCTGTCTTCGAGGCCTACATCACCTCAGCGGACCCTACACCATTGGAAGCTCAGAAAATTCAACTCCTCTACTCAAGGTTGAGCTCCAGCAATTTCCCGCTGATACAGGACGTGCCGAATGACGCACGCCCCATGGAACTTCTCAAAGAAAATTACGTCCAGTCGATGAACGCTCTGTTTGCGAGGCATGTACTCACCACTCGCGTCCAGCAACCGGGTGAGTCGATTCAGGACTTCTGGCGGGCCCTTATCCCTCTAGTACGGGACTGCGAGTGCCAGGCCGTCACGGCCACGGAACATTCCAATCTCCTCAGGCGAGATGCTTTTGTGATGGGTATTGCATTGGACCCCATCCGGCAACGACTGCTGGAAGGGGCCGCGCTCGATCTAGCGGCGACAAAGACTTTAGCGCTCTCAATGATGGTTGATTCCCGTAACGTACAATCCTACCCCGCCCACCGCGCGGCCTACCTATCCTACTCCTTGCGGACCCTGCAAACGACCCCCCCACCCGACTGGGGCCGCTCCCGCGCAGTATGCCTGCGCTGCTCGCCACACCGCGCACCCTGGGGGTCCCCGCTGCTACTTCTGCGGCCAGCAGAAGCAACCCGCCAGCGCTGCCCGGCCCGCGCCGCGACCTGTAAATCCTGTGGCAAGAAAGGCCACTTTGCAGCGGTGTGTCAGGCCCATGCAGTTGCCGCTATCGCGCCCGAACTCTCCCCCTTTCCTCAGCCGATCGTGCAATGGGCCCCGCCATCCGCTGCTCCTGGGGCCACATGCAATCAGTGGGCACCGCCGTCTTCTCCCCCCAGGTCCATGTGCGGTCAGTGGGCACCGCCATCTTTCGCCGTCCCCGCAATGTGCGCACCATGGGCGCCGCCATCTTCCTCCCCCGGGTCCACGTACGATCAGTGGGCGCCGCCATCTTGCCCCACCCCCACAACGTACGCTCCATGGTCTCCGCCATCTTGCCCCACCCCCACAACGTGCGCTGCATGGGCGCCGCCATCTTCTTCCCCGCAGGTACTTCGGACGCTGCCATTTTGTCCTCCCCTCAGGACTGGACCACGGGACCCGGGTCGCTACCGCTACTCGTCGGACTCTTCGGACGATCGGCCGCTACTCGCCTCCATGACGCTCGACCAATCCTGTCCTCGCAACCTGGCTACCGCTTCAACGACGGTGCTCATCAATGGCCACGCAACCTACTGCCTACTTGACTCCGGGAGCACCGATAGCTTCATCCACCCGGACACGGTAAGGCGCTGCTCCCTCGCGGTCCATCCCGCCAACCAGCGGATCTCCCTGGCCTCCGGATCCCACTCTGTCCCAATCCGGGGTTTCTGTCTGGTCAAACTCACTGTACAGGGTGTGGAATTCAGCCGTTTCCGCCTGTACATTCTCCCCAACCTCTGTGCAACACTTTTACTAGGCCTGGATTTCCAATGTAACCTCCAGAGCCTCACCCTCAAATTCGGCGGACCCCTACCTCCACTCACCGTTTGCGGCCTCACGACCCTCAAGGTTGACCCTCCCTCCCTCTTTGCCAATCTGACTGCAGATTGCAAGCCCGTCGCCACCAGGAGCAGACGGTACAGCACCCGGGACAAGACCTTCATCAGGTCCGAAGTCCAGCGGCTGCTTCGGGAGGGTATTATCGAGGCCAGCAACAGTCCCTGGAGAGCCCAAGTGGTGGTGGTTAAAACTGGGGAGAAACACAGGATGGTCGTGGACTACAGCCAGACCATCAACCGGTACACGCAGCTCGACGCGTACCCGCTCCCTCGCATATCTGATATGGTCAATCAGATTGCACATTACCAGGTCTTCTCAACAATTGACCTGAAATCCGCCTACCACCAGTTCCCCATCCGTAAATCGGACCGTCCCTACACTGCCTTCGAGGCGGACGGTCGACTGAATCAATTTCTTAGGGTTTCCTTCGGCGTCACTAACGGGGTCTCGGTATTTCAGCGACAAATGGACCGAATGGTTGACCGTTACGGACTGCGGGCCACGTTTCCGTACTTAGACAATGTCACCATCTGCGGCCAAGACCAGCAGGACCATGATGC
Source organism: Scyliorhinus canicula (assembly GCF_902713615.1). Lineage (NCBI taxonomy): Eukaryota > Metazoa > Chordata > Chondrichthyes > Carcharhiniformes > Scyliorhinidae > Scyliorhinus > Scyliorhinus canicula. The sequence continues at coordinate 32,940,273 of NC_052154.1, read as the reverse complement.
CAACCTTGCTAAATTTCTCCACATCGCATCTCTCCTCAACCTCACTTATAACAAGGAGAAGTGCGTATTCAGCACAGACCACTTAGCCATCCTCAGCTACGTAGTCCAAAGCGGACTACTGGGGCCCGATCCCGACCGCATGCACCCCCTGATGGAGCTTACCCTCCCCAACTGCCCCAAGGCTCTCAAACGATGCCTGGGGTTCTTTTCTTACTATGCCCAGTGGTTCCCACAATACGCGGACAAGGCCCGCCCACTTATCCAGTCCACACAATTTCCCCTCACGGCCGAGGCACAACAGGCCTTTGCCCGTATTCGCTCAGACATAGCCAAGGCTGGGATGCACGCAGTAGACGAGACACTGCCCTTCCAAGTAGAGAGCAATGCTTCAGATGTCACCCTTGCCGCCACTCTAAACCAGGCTGGCAGACCCGTGGCATTCTTTTCCCGCACCCTCCATGCCTTCGAAATTCGACATGCGTCTGTTGAAAAGGAGGCCCAGGCTATTGTTGAGGCGGTGCGGCACTGGAGGCATTACCTGGCCGGCAGGAGGTTCACTCTCCTCACTGACCAACGGTTGGTAGCCTTCATGTTTAACAACACGCAGCAGGACAAGATCAAAAACACCAAAACCTTGCTGTGGAGAATCGAGCTCTCCACCTATAATTACGAGGTCAACGAGCCCCCAGACGCCCTCTCCCGAGGTATATGTGCGAGCGAACAAGTGAACCAACTCCGTGCCCTGCACGATAGCCTTTGCCATCCGGGGGTCACTCGGTTGTACCACCTAATCAAAGCCCGCAATCTGGCCTACTCCGTCGAGGAAGTACGGACAGTCACCAGAGACTGCCAGGTCTGTGCGGAGTGCAAGCCGCACTTCTACCGGCCAGACCGCGCGCGCCTGGTGAAAGCGTCCCGCCCCTTTGAACGCCTCAGGGTGGATTTCAAAGGGCCCCTCCCCTCCCCGTCATCAAGGCCCTCGATTCCATATTCGCTCTGTTCGGTTTCCCTGACTACATCCACAGTGACAGGGGATCGTCATTCATGAGCGATGAGCTGCATCAGTACCTGCTCAGCAGGGGTATCGCCTCCAGCAGGATGGGGGCTACAACCCCCGGGGAAACGGGCAGGTAGAGAGGGAGAACGAGACAGTTTGGAAGGCCATCCAGCTGGCCCTACGGTCCAGGAACCTCCCAGCCGCTCGCTGGCAGCAGGTCCTCCCTGATGCACTCCACTCCATTCGGTCACTGCTGTGCACCGCGACTAACAACACATCCCATGAACATGTTTTTACCTTCTCTAGGAAGTCTACATCCGGGGTGTCGTTCCCGACATGGCTCGCAGCTCCAGGGCCCGTCCTACTTCGTAGGCATGTCAGACTCCACAAGGCAGACCCTCTGGTGGACAGGGTACGCCTGCTCCACGCAAACCCCCAGTATGCCTACGTGGAGTTCCCCGACGGCCGCCAGGATACAGTCTCAGGGACCTGGCTCCCTCGGGTGCCGATCCCACGCCCACACTCCTCCCCACCCACGCGCCACCCTCCCTTTCCCCGGCGCCCCCAGCATCAGCCCCACCAGGTCCATCCCTCGTTCCCCTGCCCACACTAGAGGACATGGAAGATTTTGGCACGCTCCCGGAGTCATCCAGCCACTGGCCAGCACCAACATTGCCACCACCGATGCCGTCGACGCCGACACCACCTGTGCAGACGTCGCCACCACTGCTGCGTCGCTCTCAACGAACCGTCCGACCGCCGGTCCAACACAACCTGTGACAGGCACCGGGTTGCAAGATGGACACTTGATTTTTTTTCCCCTCCCCTCTGTAAATAAATCACGGATTATGTATATAGTTTCACGTCACCTCCGCCAGACTCATTCTTAACAGGGGGTGAATGTGGTGATCCACCACTGTATATATATATGTCTGTGCCTGATTAGGGGATGTACAACTGTACCTGCTATTACAGGTTTGTCGGTAAGCCCCTGCTGGCTAGCTCCGCCCACAGGGAGCAGTATAAATATTCATGAGTTCTCCTGAGCTGCCATTCTACCAGCTGCAGTCAAAGGATTACATCTCACGGTAATAAAGCCTCTTTTGTACCGATTCGAGTCTTTGTGTGCAATTGTTAGAGCATCAAGGTAGTAGTATGCCTTCTACATATCCTCTTGTTATCCTTCTGATGATGGTATTAGGTAAGGATTTCAAGGATATTGGCCCAATGATGATGAAGTAACAATAAATGTGTTCATGTTAGGATAATGTTATTTGAAAGGTGATAGTGTTGTCTTGTCACAGGGGACAGATGTCCAGTTGAAGCAACCCTGATTAGTTGGTGCATTGCAGTTGGTGGTAGAGGGGTGAATGTTGACTCCAGGGATATTAACCAAATGAACTGGTCTGTCTTGCATGTTGTTTAGCTTCTTGATGCTCTATAAGTCAGTTCCAAATAACTACAAACCTCTTGTGCAATAAAGTATGACATCAAAGCACATTCCATTTTATTACAAGAAAGTCCAAAGTGAACACAAGACAATGAGCGCTATTCACCGGCCTCCTTTCTCTCGAGTGTGACAAGTCCACTGAATAGCGGGAGAGGCAAAAAACAAGACCCGCACCAGGTGCCAAACCGTTTGCGATGCAATCAGCCGCTCCTGCAGGTGAAATTGGGATCCCACCCTAGCCGCCAACCAGCCGCTCCTGCAGGCGAAATTGGGATCCCACCCTAGCCGCCAACCAGCCGCTCCTGCAGGCTAAATTGGGATCCCACCCTAGCCGCCAACCAGCCGCTCCTGCAGGCGAAATTGGGATCCCACCCTAGCCGCCAACCAGCCGCTCCTGCAGGCGAAATTGGGATCCCACCCTAGCCGCCAACCAGCTGCTCCTGCAGGCGAAATTGGGATCCCACCCTAGCCGCCAACCAGCCGCTCCTGCAGGCAAAATTGGGATCCCACCCTAGCCGCCAACCAGCCGCTCCTGCAGGCGAAATTGGGATCCCACCCTAGCCGCCAACCAGCCGCTCCTGCAGGCGAAATTGGGATCCCACCCTAGCCGCCAACCAGCCGCTCCTGCAGGCGAAATTGAGATCCCACCCTAGCCGCCAACCAGCTGCTCCTGCAGGTGAAATTGGGATCCCACCCTAGCCGCCAACCAGCTGCTCCTGCAGGTGAAATTGGGATCCCACCCTAGTATGGCGAGAAACCAATAATCACCACTTAAACCCTGTTTCCATATAATTAACGGGAACTACCCCATAGCCAACAACCTCCCATGATCAGGCAGCCTCCCCAGCAAATGGTCACGCCGGCGCCAATTAGTACTTCTTTTGAAAAACGTGAACCAGGCAGAAGGGTTGCTGCGGAGACCCCTAACAATAATTGTAGCCATCTGGGATGGCTACTGACAAAGGAAGTATGGATACTTGCAAAGACTCAAGGGAAATATGGCCAATACAGGATTCAGGCAAACCCAGAGCCTAAATGTATATTTGCTGACAGAGAAGCAGACAGTATCGAAAGCCCTAGCCAATTTGCATTCTAATGACCCATTTCCCCAGGACAAAGGACTGGTGCTCAGGTATCAGATACAATTCCAGACACATCGACGCCACTCCCTTCACCCAGGAAGCTAAGGATCAATGATCGCTCAGGACACGCTCAGCCATCAAGGCACCCGCCCCTTTATTGGCTCAAATCGAAGGCAGTGATCGAAGCCTGCCGAATTATTGGGTCCAAAGCGAAGGACCACCCAAAAGGGCACAAAACCCCAAAGGATAAAGAGAGACACTGCCACGTGTTCCATCTCTTTTGGCCCTGGCACACCGGCACTCTTCGGCCCGGCCTATACCTGAAGCCAACTGCAGCACCACGACCAGAAGCAAGTTCAAGATCAACGATCGCTACCAGACGGATAAGCCCAGCAGAACCAAAGTCACTTCTCCAGACCCAGCCACTCCAGATCCGAACAAAGGCCTTGTTCCTCTGCCAAAGCCGGGTTCCTGAAGTTAAGTATAGGTTGTTATAGTGTTAGGTGTAATTTAGCTTGTAGTGTTTTTATGTTGCATGTGTGAGTTAATCTTGTGTGTAAATAAACTATTATTGAACTTGAACTAACTGACTGGTTGATGGGTCTTTGATCGATATCCGGTTGAACCTTGTGGTGGTATCATCTGATACCTGGTGACTCTGAAAGCAATATCCTCATTAATAATGGTCAGACTAGTATCTGACTAAAGTAGATAGCCCAGAATTGGCAACATTATAGGTATCGCTGGTGGGATAGTATTCCACTCATTAAAATGACCAACATTATTGGCGTCTCCGGTGCCGATTGGCAACATTATTGGCGACCTCTGACGGGACTTGACCTAGAAGGGATTTTGTCACACCGAGAGAACCCATAAAACATTAAATTAGAAACCCAATTGGAAAAGTGAAAGAAATCACATGTGTAAGACCTGTATTGATCAAACCTCCAAGATTCGGAAGTGTGGAGTAATTTGCATGCGTACTAACAGGGATATAAGCTAAACTCGTTAGATTTTGTTGAGTAAAAACTATCGGGGGTTTTGTGAACCAGAAAATAGCTTAGGCCATACCTGCTGTTTGCGTCGCCGCCCTATTCCCCCCTGTCCCAAATTTAGGATACAGAAAAGAGATACTCGTAGAAATGGCAGCAAAGGCAATGGAACGCCTTATGAACCCGCAGGAACCCGAGGTCGCAGCGACCAGTAGAGCACAGCAGTGTCCCGTATGAGAAGAGGAACTAAAGAAATACTTAAAGGGGAAAGGATGGCCCCTTTGGTCTGAGTTTTGTTTGAATGAAGAGTCAAGTCCTGGTAGTATAGGACAAACTTGGTGGGACAACCTAACCGAGATACACAAGAAGAGTTTAGGAAAAGTTCGTAAGCCGATGGCAATCGTGTCCTGTCTGGCACAATTGCGAGACACCGAGGAGGTCATGAGGACACTATGCAGACAGCTTATAGAGAAAGAGAAGAGTGAGGGAAACGTTAGCAAGTGTGAAAAAGTTAATGAGCAACTCCGAGAGCAGCTAGCAGCAAAAGACAAGGAGATGGCTGATGTCAAACGGGCACACCAATCTTGTTTAGTTCACCTAAGCAGCTTTCAAACACAATACGATAAGATCTACCAAGATACACAACGCGCAGTTTTGGTAAGAGAAGAGACTGAACAACAGGTAGAACAGTGAAAGAAGCAATGCGCAGACTTGAAGGCAGCTTTACGGAAGGAAGAGTTCAGTAGACCACGCCAAATGCAGGCAGCAAATGTCAAGGCTACAGTCACTGCTTTCAGTGCAAAATGGTTTCAGAGGCACCTTTAGACCAAATTTAGACTAGGAAAATGGCCCCGATTGGCAGGAACTCAATGAAATTGCCTATAAATATGTAGAAGACACTGAGAATCAGAATAGAGCCCCCCCCCCAGGCCCCGAAAAGGAAAGCATCCGCACCACCGACTGCACAGGTAGCACACAACCCCATGACTCCTGTCACCACGCAGCGCAAGTCACCGATTCATGATGAACCCCCGATTTTGTGTACACCACCCCACTAACCGTCACACAATTGAGAGATGCCTGCACCAAAATTGAACCATTCCAACCCACAGCAGACCCGCATCATTTCTTTGAGCGAGTAAGACAACAGACAGTTATGTACGGTCTGGACGAACCAGAGTAAGTGAAGCTTACAGTAATGAGCCTTGACTCATCTGTTAGTTCTGCATTACCCGATCCACAGAATGTAGGAGGAGGAAGCCTCCAGGACATGACGGCAGTTATTCTAGATGCAATTGGTTATAACAGAGGAGATCCCTTGGAAGGTCTAAATCGCTGCAGACAAAAGAAGGGAGAGCATCTGACTACATACGCAGGACACCTTTGGGTACACTTTTAAAGCGGTATTTGGATATTTAGTCCGCGCACACTTAAATGTCAAATATGAATCCAGTAAGGACAGATCAGGACCTCGCAAACGAAGGTTGACATGACGGAGAGCACCACAGAGCACGGGATGCTATAATTGTGGACAAAAAGGGACATTACACCTGTGAATGCAATGTCCCCCCCAAACCAGCAACGGAATCAGCAAGTGAACGCCCACACAGGAACAATGCCAGGCCTATACACAGTGTTAGCGCCCACCCAGACAATTCTGCCATAGATAGCACAGGTTGATGGTATTCAGACTCCCCAACTTGGGTCTGCGACACACTTTGGGACAAGTCAGGTACAATAGTAGTCAGAGGCACAGTCCGGGGACACCCCGTAGAGTTCCTTTGGGACACAGGAGGGTCCCGCACCACTTTAAACTCCTCCACAATGTTTCGGCGAGATAAATGGCCCACTACAGACACTATCATTCTTAGTGGATTTACAGGACATATCCAGCAGGGATATATTAGGGCCCCCGTAGATATTCAAATTGGAAACATTAATACCAAGCACCCCGTTGGTTGAGTAGATTTGCCCCGAACAGCAGAACACATTTTAGGAATCAATTTCACGAGGCTTGCAAAATCTTACCAACTGTCCAGGCTTGAGACAATTTACACCTCTTTAACCTGGGATTACTCCTCTCTCTGGATCTGTAAAGATTTAATTACCTGCAAATGCTCGCATTCAAAGCATCATCTTGCATCTTTGATTTTGTCTATATATATATATATATATATATATATGTTTCACCTGAGGACAGAGCTGCGCTCCGAAAGCTAGTGATTTGAAACAAATCTGTTGGACTGTAACCTGGTGTTGTAAGACTTCTTACCATATTTAGCACTTCATTGAATCATTGAATCAGAGAATCATAGGCCATAATTGCAAGCCATTTGGCCCATTTTACCTATGTTGGCTCATTCGCCTGCTCTTTCCCCATAGCACTGCATTGTTTCCCTTGATGTATTTATACAATTCTCTTCATTCTAAACCTTTTTTCCCCACCTATCATTTTATTAATCAATCTCAAATGATAATTTAGTATTTCTAAAGTGTCCAAAGAAGAGGCAACATGATGGGAGCTGCCTCTTCACTGCCCCTGCTACCAGGAACTGTGGGCGGAATTCACCCATTTTGAGACTAAGTGCCGTTGCAGGGGCAGGGGCGTCGAGTGCAGAGACGGGTGGGGAAACCACGCCAAATCTCCCAGCCCAGACCTCATTAATTATGCACTTGAGTGTTTTACCGCCGTATTCAGTGGAGGGGTAATGCTTAATTGATGGTGCGTAATCTGCCATCCAATCTGGGCAGCGTATTGAAAAGATGTCCAACATCGCTGACCCACTATTGAAGAAAGGAGGTGGACCTCCTGAGAATGAAGATGGATCTCCAGGAACATTCTGAGGCTGGAAGATGAACCCACTCCAGGACACCAAATGTGGAAGGCCCAACTGCAGATGCCCACCTGACCCATTGCTGTGGTGTTCCAGGGTCCAGGGTTGCAGGCAGCCTCCATCCTGAAAGCTGGAGGCAGTCCCAGGGCATTGTGCGGAAGAGTCTCCACATCTGCACGTTATGTTGTTCAGAACGTGTTTCATGCCAGATGTTTTCCTGCCGGCTTCTGGTTTGGGATGGGGTCCTTCATCAGCATCCCATCAAATAAGGTTCAAGCCAGCCTCTGGTTCATTTTCCATCCCACCATGACAGACACCAGCGGAAGATCCCACCGATGACTGGGCTTCCCACCATATTCTACCCCCACACCCACCATTGAACCCATCACCCTGTGTCTTGTAATGAAATGAAATGAAAATCGCTTATTGTCACGAGTAGGCTTCAATGAAGTTACTGTGAAAAGCCCCTAGTCGCCACATTACGGCGCCTGTCCGGGGAGGCTGGTATGGGAATCGAACCGTGCTGCTGGCCTGCTTGGTCTGCTTTAAAAGCCAGCGATTTAGCCGAGTGAGCTAAACCAGCCCCTAACCCTCAATAGCTTCCTTCCTCCAGAGCCACAACACCCAAAGAAAGGGTCAAAATAGGCAAGCAGAGGGCCAGAGAAAGATGAGAGAGAAACAGCAGAAAAAATAAGCAGGAGAACAGTATTAATTGTCTCAATCGAAGCTAAGTACAGTTGGAGGTCATTGATTGGTTGGTTACTTGAGCACATATAAAGAGACACATAGGGCACGATTTAACAAAACATTTCTAAATGTGATTTTGGATGCAATTGGCAGGGTGTTTCTCCATGGCCGTGTTGGCGAGATAGCAGCCCGTGTTTAATGGCAATTAGTGTGAGAATGAGCCCCCACGAGCTTCTCGTGCTGTCTGATTTTCCAGACCTCCGCCTCAGCACCTTGCCGCTAACAAAGGGAAGCTGTTTAGAAACGCTCCCTCACCACTCATTCCCAGTCAGTACACAAGCATGGCAGCTCCAGACCTGCTCCTCGCTTTGGGGATGCCAACCTGGCCAGGTTTCATGATGCTGTGGATGTGAGATGGGACATCCTGTTCTCCTGAGAGGGTCAGAGGACCAGCAGCAGGGTCACCAATACCATCTGGGAGGCGGATGCAGCCGCTGTCAGTGCGGGCAGCATGTGCAGGAGGACCCCGTCTAATGTCGGAAAGAGACCAACAACCTCCACCAAGCTGCAAGGGTACAATGCCACCTCGCTCCTGGCATCAGTTCCATTTGCCAGCCCTCAATTCCACCCCGCTCTCGCCAATTCACTTGTATGTCTTACTACCAACCGGTGGGTGACTTGAGTCACGTGACAGATCTCTATCGCCACCAGCTGGTTGGAGGTTGCATTGCTAACTATATGCAACGGGCACTGGCAATGACTGCCATGACGAGAGAGCAGTCATCAACAGCGAGGTTAGCCTACACCACACAGCTAAGGTGAGCAACACTGCCCCATCATCCAGATGACCTGTTTCAAGATGTTCATGTCAGACAAAATGATCCTTCTCTGCCACTGACCACATGTCCATTGTCTGACAGGATCTCCACCTGATGGGGCATGGCCATCTGGACTCCCTCCACACCCCACCCCCCCTCCGCAGACCCCCCCCGGACAATGTGTGCTGACAATGCGTGGCACCGAGGTCAACACTGCCAGAGTTGAGACCACAGTGGAAAATATGGAGCACGACAACAGTGTTTACAGAGGTGGTGCCCAATGCAGTCCTTGACGACCATGGCTGAGGGCCTTGACATAATGATCCAGTGGCTGAAGTACGTGTCCCATATGCAGGTGGACATTGTCGAGACACTCCAAAGCATGGCCCAGTCACTGAGGAACATCGCTGAGGACATTGGCACCAAGGTGCGGACAATGGGAAGCCACCAGAATTGGCAGAGCCAATTAACTCAGAGGCCTCTGGAGCTCACTCATGTACTTGGGTGCAGGCTGCCCAGGGATCAGACTGCGGGGGGGCCTCCACGACGGCCAGGCCCGTTGTCGGGGGTACTGATCGGCGGGCACTCGCAATCTGGGGGGGGGGCCTACCTTCTTCCGTGTTGTGCAGTGCCAGGGCGGAAACGGCCACCACGCGCATGCATCGGTGTGGAAATGCCTGCTCCCCGCATGCATGGACCCACGCCAGCACTGCAGGGCTACGTATCAGTGCCGGAGCTGTGTCAAGCACTCCGGCGCTGTGCTGGCCCCCTGTGGGCCACTGAATCACTGGGCCAAGAGGCACATTGACGCAGGCATGAAACACTCCGGTGTTTATGCCGGCGTCAGCACTTAGCCGGGATTTTGGAGAATCCCGGCCCATGATTCTAATTAGCACCTGGACTTGGGCCATCCATGGCGGAGAATCCTGCAGCCCAGGCACCTTGGTGAGCCTGGTATAACTCAGTGTTGATAACGTCTGATGCCTGGAGATACAGAGCATCCGTGACCTCACGATTCACTTGTGGACTGTACCTTGGAAAATATGCACAGGTCCCCGCTCGAGCCCTGGAATTAACCAATTGCATGGAGGTTCAGGGCTGTAGTGACCTTCATGGCCACTGGGAGCGGATGTCCTCCTCCTCAACGGGGTACCAGGTCCGCAAAGACATAGCACAGGTGCCGCACTGTCTCTTTGTTGAGACGGAGACTCCTGCGGCACTTGCTGTCGGTCATCACCGAAAATGACCAAAACCTCACTCTGCACACTCATCCCCAGCCACAGCAGGTGCCCCTAGACTCCAAACCTTTGCCAGGAACATCAGGGAGATCGTTCTCAAGTGTCCTCCCCTGATCCACACACTCGCCCTATGGTCGTGAGGATATCCCCAGTGATGAAGCCGAGTTCTTGAGTGTTTGATTGTTGGCCACTGCCTTTATGGTGCTGACGCTTCTAGAGTTCAGGCAAACTGTTCAGAGTTCAGAGTTTGCTTGAAATATGATGCAATAATCATCACCTGAGACATGGCATGTGTTCCTACAGCAATCCACTTGAATAATATTTTATTGGCAAATATAGCAAGAGCGATTTGAAAATCAACAATAGAACATTCCACAGATCACACTAACCATTAAACAACAAGGAAAAGGCACCGTTCCACATTGGTAACAATACAAAACTACATAAGCTAATTTTCACAAAAAGACAAACACACAGTTTCACCCCTCGCAGGTTCATTAATAGAATGATAGAATGATAGGATAAGCCTGAGAATGTGTTACCATGTTCAAAACTTTTCTGTGGAAATGGTCTGCCCATCAATGTGTTACTTGTTCCACGTATCAATGACCATTGTCTGTCCAGGAGCCATAGCTGTGCAGGCCCCTCCCACATGGCTCAATCTCACCGGAACCAAACCTTGGCATCCACATATCTTCCAGGAACTCAAGGTGCAGTTGAACATCCTTGACTTCCAACGTGTTTAACCTGTTGTGTATTGCCAGTTACATGCAGCATTCACCACACCAGCAGCAAAAGCATCAGCAATTGTGAAAGTATCTCTACAACGGCATCATCAGATGGCTCATTTAGAACAAAGTCGTGTATCATGTCCCGTAGTGTCGTCTTGCTTCAAATTGGATTGCCTTCTGAACTAATATTTCCCCCTGAGCCCGGTCTTCCAGGAGCCAGGTATCTGAAAGAAAAATTGTTCTTCTTTCCGGCTACAGAAAAGGAAGGAAACAGCAACAGCAGCCTCCAGTCATCTGCAGCCACCAGCAGGAGCAGGAGCAAGCAGCAAACACAACCTATAGTAGGTGTATGGTGGGACTAATAGGCAGCAACAGTAATTGCTCCTGTTATGGTTATCCACAATGTTTAAAGATGGCTTGAAGGCCTCACGCACGCATGGTCTCACCCCCTCCTCAGCCCAGGGGAAACCCCCAACCTAGAACAGTTCAGCCCCCTGACCAAGCCCAATGCGCCCGAGGGGGTCCTGTCCCCCTCCCCCTCCAGTGCCCTTGAGCTGTATGCCGGAAAATGGAAATGGCTACTCACCTCCTCACTTCCCCTCAGCAGCCATATGACGTTGCATTCAACTTCAGCTTGACTAATGAGATGGAAATTAATGCAAATGAGGGTTAATGATATGCTCGCCATTTTGGGGTGTGATCTGGAACTTGCTATTGTGAGTAGGCCGGTTAGATAGTAAACTGATTGGCACCCGGCGTGAATCTCGATTTTGGCCTTCCCTGCTTTTTAACCAGCGCGTCCTGATCCGGGCCGGGCGGTGGTTAAATCACACTCATACTGATTTAAAAGTTAAGTGTATTCAGGAGATATACACCAGTAATAGCTCACACTGAATAAATCTACCCCAAGTAAAGATTGAGTATAGATTCTTCCTTCACCAACTCATACAGTAAAACAAGCAATAGCCCATAAAGTGGCCAAGAGACAAGAAGGAAGTCCACATTCCATGACTCATCAAGTTTAATGACATGACACAATATAGACATCTATCTACTCGTTTTTTGTTAACAGTGATATTGGAAAAGGTGACAGTGGTTAATTCAATTTTGCTGCTAATGGCATGTTTGCAACATTGGTAAAAGTAATGAAACAGCATCTAATGAGTTTTGTGGTCCTATTACTAAATGCTTGTCTAATAGTTTCAGATTTCTTCATGCTCCCTTGTGATTAAATATTACCTGCATCCTATTGCTGTCAACATAGCGCTAGGCATCTTATTCAGTAATTGGCGATTGGACATCACTGAGCTTTAGATCTAAAAGATTCATTATAATCACATGGACTTTAGTTTTGCAGCGAGGACCACATGACATGAGGAGTGGAAATACCAAAATACAGAGGAGATTGTTTCACTGCCTAATTGAATGATTTCTTGGTGCTCGAATCACGGGATGAAGCCAACAAAGTTTGTTTGATGGTTTTTCAGAATATTTATCTCCAGATGGGAATCAAAAACTGGTCGATAGTTTACTTGATTTTAAACAGATCGTCCACACTGTCTCTGATCGGCCATGGTCAGCTCAGTTATTTTGGGAAAGTAACTGCTTTTGTGGAAAATAAACTGGGGTCTAGTGTTTTAAGGAAACAGATGCTTTTTTGTGTTAAGGTTAATTAACATAACAAGTTTAATGTCCATACATAGCCCTTTACACAGGAAATACTGTATCATGCCTCAGTAAACAGACAATTCAGACCAATTTATATGGAGCATACATCTTAACTGATAGTCAGTACTAATTTATCAATAGGCACATTAAGATTTTAGAGATAATGTGAATGGGAAACTTCTGGACAGACATTCTCCTTCACTCTACCACCCAAGGTTAGGTGGTGAGGCTGAGCAACATGTTCTCACTCTGACTTTGATTTCCCTTCCCTCCTTATTAGAAAGTCACTGGTCACCCCTTCCCCACCGGCAATACCTCAATGGCCAGAGAAAGGCAGTGTCCATTTTCCTGTTTGCTAATGTGGCCTCAGTCAGCACCTTAATTCACAGCATGAAGATAGAGCTTTAGCTATGTTCTCGGAATTTCTTCATATGGGCTCGAAAAAGCTTTTTTAGGCCTCGATCTCATTGGAAATTCATGGCCTCGATCTCCCATTCAAACCATGCAGGCCACTGCAGGCTGTCACTTCCCCTACAGCCCCCATCCCAACCTTTGCCCACCCTGATGCTGGCTGGTGCTGCTGTCAGATATGCTGGGTGCGATTTGGTAACCGCATTGAACCTGGCGCGGATCAGGGGCCCCGGCTCCACGTGCGGGTCCTGGGCGCCGCCATCTTGGGACCCCGACTCCACGTGCGGGCCCTGGGCGCCGCCATCTTGGGCCAACTCGGAAGGCCCTGCAAGTGACTACTCTGCCACCGAGGAGGATCTGGAACTCTCACCACGACTGGCTTCCATCAAGCTCGACCAGTCGCGACCTCGCACGCTTGCCAAGACTACAACAACGGTTCAGCTCAACAGACACAAAACAAGGTGCCTGCTGGACTCCGGGAGCATGGAAAGTTTCGTCCACCCCAACATGGTAAGACGCTGCGCGCTCCCCATCCACCCAGTTAAACATAAAATTGAATTGGCCTCAGGTTCGCATTCCGTCCAAATCACCGGGTGCTGCATAGTCCACAGTCCCGCCTCACAGTCCAGGGGAGGATTTTCAAAAATTTCAAACTCCTCATTCTCCCCCATCTATGCGCTCCGGCACTCTTGGGCCTGGACTTCCAGTGCAAGCCGCAGAGCTTGACTTTTCAATTCGGCGGCCCTATTCCTCCTCTTACTGTTTGCAGCCTCGCGTCCCTCAAAGTGGACCCCCCTTCCTTGTTTGCTAATCTCACCCCAGATTGTAAACCTGTCGCCACTCGGAGCAGACGATACAGTGCCCAGGACCGGACCTTCATCGGGTCTGAGATCCAGAGGCTCCTTAAGGAAGAAGTTATTGAGGCCAGCAACAGTCCCTGGCGAGCCCAAGTGCTGGTAGTTCGGACTGGGGAGAAAAACCGGATGGTCATCGATTACAGTCAGACCATCAACAGGTTTACGCAGCTGGACGCGTATCCTCTCCCCCGTATTTCTGACCTGGTTAACAGGATCGCAAAGTACAAAGTCTTCTCCACGGTGGACCTTAAGTCCGCCTACCACCAGCTCCCCATTCGCGCGAGTGACCGCAAGTACACCGCGTTTGAGGCTGATGGGCGCCTCTACCACTTCCTCAGGGTTCTATTCGGTGTCACAAATGGAGTCTCGGTCTTCCAACGGGAGATGAACCGAATGGTCGACAAGTACGGATTACGGGCCACCTTCCCGTATCTCGATAACGTCACCATCTGCGGCCACGACCAGCAGGACCACGACATCAACCTCCAAAAATTCCTCCGAACCGCAAAACTGCTTAATTTAACTTACAATAAGGATAAGTGCGTGTTTAGCACCGACCGTCTAGCCATCCTTGGCTACGTAGTGCGTAACGGAGTGATAAGCCCTGATCCCGAACGCATGCGCCCCCTGATGGAACTTCCCCTCCCCAACTCCCTCAAATCCCTCAAACGCTGCCTGGGCTTCTTCTCATACTACGCCCAGTGGGTCCCCAACTACGCCGACAAAGCCCACCCCCTCATCCAGTCCACCTCCTTTCCCCTGTCGATGGAGGCCCGCCAGGCCTTTAGCCCCATCATAGCGGATATCGCAAAGGTCACGATGCATGCTATCGACGAGTCCCTCCTATTCCAGGTCGAGAGCGACGATGCCCTATCCTGCGGTACCTGCGCCAGCGCGTAGATTGACCGCCTCCGCTCCCTCTGCCATCCAGGGGTCACCCGTTTCTACCATTTTATTAAGACGCGCAACCTGCCCTACTCCGTCGAGGAAGTCAGAACCGCACTTCTACCGCCCCGAATGAATGCATCTGATCAAGGCTTCCTGCCCCTTCGAACGTCTCAGTATAGACTTCAAGGGTCCCCTCCCCTCCAACAACCGTAACACTTATTTCTTGAGTGTTATCGACGAATACTCTCAATTCCCTTTCGCCATTCCCTGTCCCGACATGACCACAACAACCGTCATAAAGGCCCTCCTATCCATCTTCTCCCTGTTCGGTTACCCCGCGTACATCCACAGCGACCGGGGGTCCTCTTTTATGAGTGACGAACTGCATCAGTTCCTGCTCAGCAGGGGCACTGCCTCTAGCAGGACGACCAGTTATAACCCCCGGGGTAACGGTCAGGTCGAGCGGGAGAATGGCACCATTTGGAAGACCATCCTGCTGGCCCTACAGTCTAGAGATCTCCCTATTCCCCGTTGGCAAGAAGTCATTCCCGACGCCCTGCATTCAATCCGGTCTCTTCTCTGTACTACCACTAATCAGACACCTCATGAACGTCTTCTTGTTTTCCCCAGGAAGTCGTCCTCAGGATCTCCTCTCCCGACCTGGCTGGCACCCCCGGGCACATTTGCTCTGGAAGCATGAGCAGGTGCACAAGTCCGACCCGTTGGGTGAGCGAGTCCAGCTACTCCACGCCAACCCGCAGTATGCGTACGTGGAGTATCCCGACGGTCGGCAGGATACGGTCTCGCTCCGGGACCTGGCACCCGCCGGCGTGCGGCCTTCTCCTCCTACACCAACACCTCCCCCCCAACCCCAATTCCCCCCAGCGCCCCCCCGCGCCCCCATGTCCCAGCGCACATGCCCCCTCTTCCCCGATTACAGCGTCTCCACCACCGGCCCGGGGTACGGAGACACATCTACAACCAACGCTCACGGAGGCAAGGACGACCATCGGCCCGACATCACCGGCTCCACTGCGATGGTCCTCCAGAACACCACGGGCACCCGGCAGGCTGATCGTCTCCATCTGATGCGGCCATGGGACTTTTTTAAAAACATTTTTGTGTTATTCTGTTCTTATTAGTAGTAGTAGTATTGTTTTGCCACGAGCCAGTGGGCAGCTCACCCCTATTGATTTTCGCTGCTCATACCATCAGTCCTCGGACCCCCCCCTTCTTTCTCCACAAGGGGTGAATGTGGTGGTATGGATATGAGCACTGCCATTGGGGAAGAGCACTGGCTTCCCATTGGCTCTGGCTGGTCATGTGCCTCTCGTCCGATTGGTTGGGACTAGTCATGTGACTGCTCTCCAATTGGTCGAGAGGCAAGTAGGCCCCGTCTCCGAGGCGGGGTATAAGTACCCAGAGTTCCCGGCGGTCGGCCATTCTCTGTAGTCGACCACCGGGCTAACAACTAGCTGATTAAAGCCACAGTTCGGATCGTAAATGTGTCTTGAGTCGAATTGATGGTACATCACTGCCTTTGAAATTATCTGGAAACCTCCCTCCAATACCCCTCCTGCTTTGAACAGGACCAAAACATATGAATGTGGTTTGTGGCCCCCCTCCCCCCCGCAATGCTCACAAACATCCTTCACCCCCTCAAAGAGTCGGCTCATCCTCGCCCTTGTAAGGTGCGCTCTATGCACCACCTTCAGCTGTATCAGCCCCAACCTCGCACACGAGGTGGAGGCGTTCACCCTCCGGGGCACCTCACACCACAATCCCCTCCTCCATGCCCTCTCCCAATTGTTCCTCCCACTTTGCCTTAATCCCCTCCAGCAGTGCCTTCTCTTCTTCCAGAATCACCCCGTAAACCACCGATACTATCCCCTTCTCCATTCCCCCTGTCGTCAGCACCTCCTCCAATAGTGTGGACGCCAGGGCCACCGGAAAGTTCTGTATCTCTTTCTTAGCGAATTCTCAGACCTGCATATACCTAAATATTTCCCCTTGCCCCAACCCATATTTCATCCCCAGCTCCTTAAATCCCGCAAACCGCCCCCCAGAAACAAATCCTATGATGCCCTGACCCCCTTCTCCTCTTTTCTCCGAAAAGCCCCATCCCAACTTCCCTGGCTCAAATCTGTGCTTCCCCCAAATTGGCATTTCCCTTGACCCCGCCCACAGCCTAAAGTGCTGGCGCGACTGCCTCCAGATTTTCAACGTCACTGCTACTACCGGACTCCCTGAGTATTTCCCCGGTGCCATCGGGGGCGGCGCTGTTTCCAACGCCCTCATCCCCGACCCCCTGCACAGACTCTCCTCCATTCTCACCCACTGGGAGTCCTCCCTCCTGTCTAACCCATCTCCTTACCTTCCCCGTGTTTGCCGCCCAGTAATAATATAGTAAATTGGGAAGACCCAACCCCACCCCCGGCTGCCATCCTCTCTGCAACAGCACCTTCCTAATCCTAGCCACCTACCTTCCCCCCTCCTTATAAACGAGCCAATCATCTTTTCAACCTCCTTGAAAATTGCCTTTTGGCAGGAAGATCGGCAGGCACTGAAAAATAAACAAGTCTGTGCAGGTCGTCTGGGCTGAGGGCGTTGGCAACAGCGCCACTCCCGATGGCCCCGGGGAAATACTCAGGGAGTCCGGTAGTTGTAGCGACGTTGAAAATCTGGAGGCAGTTGTGTCAGCACTGGTGAGATTCTCCAGTTCCTCAGCACTGTGTTTCTCGGCCACGCACCGTTTGCTGGTGGCATGATTGTATCTTCCCGTCTCTTGTCAATGGGATTTCCCATTGAAACCACCCATGTGAAACCTGCTGGTGAGCTGTGCTGCCAGCAGGAAAAGTGAATCCTGACAACCAGAGAAATCTGGCCCCATCTCAAGTTTGGAGATATACAGAATGATCCAGTGACGGGAAAGGTGATGGACTTGGTCCAGAAAGGAATGCTGTCAGATATTCATAAGAAAAATCCAGACCTCAAGCCCTACATCACACAAAGACTTGAATTGACTGTACAGAATGGAGTTCTATTGTGGGGAATCCATGTGATTATTCCCCCGTGCTTACGTAGTAGAGTCCTTGAGCAAATGCCCGAGGGACACCCTGGTGTGGTAAGGATGAATGAATTAGCACGCAGTTATTTTTGGTGGCCAGGATTAGATGCTCATATTGAAGAGAAAGTTAGGCAATGCCAATTGTGTGCAAAGTTATAGAGTAATCACCATTACAACGATTGCATCTGTGGAATGGCCGACTCAGCCATGGCATAGAATACACCTTGATTATGCTGGAGGGTCACATGTTCTTGGTGATTGTGAACAAAATATTGGCAAGATTTGGAACACCGGAGCAGATTGTCAGTGATATTGGGAAGCAGTTTACTAAGAAGGAGTTTGAGGACTACTTGAAAGGGAAGGTTATTCACCATGACAAGTCAGCTCCCGATCATCCAGCAACGAATGAACTGGCTGAACATTTTGTGCAATCATTAAAGCATTCTATCAAAAGAACCAGGAAACATTATCAAGAAGAGTAAACTAACTCTCAAGGTCTTATCGGAATACTGTACATGCTACCATGCAATGTTCACCGGCAATGCTGTTGTTCAAGAGCAAACTAAGAACACAGTTTGATTTGTTAACTCCACCCTGATACTTCAATTGTCAAATGTCAGCAACAAGCACAAATTGCTAGGTGGGAGAAAATCTTTAAAAAGCGAGTATTCAACCAGGGAGAACGAGTGCTATCTAGGAGTTACACCACCAATGAGAAATAGGTACTAGCTATGATCCCTGCAAAGATAGATCCAATATCATACACCGTACGGACGGATGATGATAAAACAGTTTGGGAACATCATGCTGATCAGCTACTTGCTTCACAAAGTGAGTTCACAGAAACTTCTCAAGAGGTTCTTCCCTTGGAAAATCTCGAGAGCAATACTTTGGAACAGAGACCAGACACAGTGATGAGTTCAGATTCTAGTTTCTGAGGACTTTTCAATACCTAAAGTGACAGATCCTGAAATAACTGTTCAAGAAGCACCATCTACAGAAAGGTATGAGGACACTTCTGAGGTCGCAAGTAGCCGAGTTCAAGAACAGCGTAATCCACCAAAAAAGGATAGACGTCCACCAGAGCGACTGCCTTATTGAATTGTATTTATGTACAGAAATAACTTGGCAGGGGACTGGTGTATAAATGTTAATTGTTGTCATCGCACTAATGAAATGAAGAGGGAGGGGGTGTTATATATCTGGGAGTATATTCTTGCTGGTTATGCGTCACGTGATGTGTTGTGACATCAGTGTCATGATATGCACTCATGCCCATAATGGGATACAGACAGGCAGTGACAGACACCCAGTACAGCCAATCAACACACAGGACAGAACACAACCAATCACCAGGCAGAACACTAGTCTCCCACTGTAAAAAACCATGAGGCATCAACACTCTGCCTCTTTCCACTGGTGACAACTGTAGTGACAGTCAGGGTGTATATATCAGTTAGCACCTTCTACACCTGGCTCAGAGCTAGTCTGGTCTAGTTAGTTATAGTAGCACGCTTAGATTAGTAGAGTGTCAAACCCACAGCGAACTGTGTGCACTGCTTAACAAGTTCAATAAAGCGTATTGAACTAACATCCAAGTTTGGAGTTTACTTTCAAGTACAACTGCATCCAGTTGCAATCCGTGTTGCCCTTGGGTGATTAACATGACATGGTACCAGTAGTCTACTATCTCTAAGTGGTTTACCGCGAGTGATTCCGTGACGACCAGCAAGTGCATTCCAGCGGCATGGAGAAGATCCAGGCCCCTCCACAGCTACGGATCTCCGACAATCTCGGCGCCAACTGGCGGGTCTTCAAGCAAAGGTTCCTTCTCTACATTGAGGCCCCAGACCTCGAGGAAGCGTCCAATGCCAGAAAAATCGCGCTGCTCCTATCAACTGCGGGGGACCAAGCCATCCAGATTTTCAACTCGCTTAATTTTACCGACAGCCAAATTCAAGACCGTTTTGGAGAAGTTTGACAGTCACTGTGAAGTCGAAACAAACGAGACCTTTGAGCGCAATATCTTCCAGCAACGCCTTCAGGGTAAGGATGAACCTTTCCAATCCTTTCTAGCTCATCTCCGTATATTAGCGGAGTCCTGCAATTATGGTGCAACCACTGATTCCATGATCAGGGACCAGATTGTGTTTGGGGTGCACTCCGATTCCTTGTGGGAGCAACTCCTCAAAATGAAGCACATGACGCTGCCAGTCGCAATCGAGGCGTGTATCGTGCACAAGCATGCGAGAAATCGGTACTCCCGTTTCAAATCAGCAGAATACTAAAAACTTGCCTCCCACGAGACAGAGAGTGTACAGGCCATCGCCCAGATGCAGCGCCTCAGTAGTGATGAAAGCGGCCATTTTGTGCACTTTTCCCAGGGCTCCACACATGCGCAACATGAACGGGAGAATGAGGCAGCCGAAAACCAAACTGCGCAGGTGTGGACATCGGCTGACCGCATTGCGCAGGTGTGACAACGCACGGAGCGTAATGACGTCAACATCATGACGTGCCCGAACTGCGGTACCGCCCACTTAAAGCGGCAATGCCCTGCAAAAGGCAGGCAATGTTTAAATTGCGGGAAGCCTGGACACAATGCAGCCTTGTGCAGGTCTGCACCACCAGTCAAGGGCCAGTGATCTCAATTTCAACGCAAGCGTGTTCGATGTGTACAGCAAGGTTTACTGGATTCTGATCCTGGTAGCTCTATGGATCCAGAGGCTGACTGCCTGGAATCCCCCTATCGTGTGGGCATCATCACTACATGTGAGTATGCCTCCTCAAATTCAGCAAGATGCCTATCTATCCTCAATGTGGATTCCGCGAACGAATGGCGTGCTATCATACAAGTAAATCAATGCAGCATCCAGTTCAAGCTGGACACTGGTGCTTCTGCCAATCTCATCTCTCAAGCTGATTTTGACCGCATTAAAAAGCAACCCAAAATTCTTCCGCCAGCTCCTCGATTATAATGGCAATGCTATAACTGCACTAGGATCTTGTCATATATTCGTCTCCAACAAGACCATCAATGTCACACTGCGATTCGAAATCGTAAAGCCTAATAAGGCATCCCTGCTTGGTGCCCATGCATGCAAGCTACTCAACCTCGTACAGCGAGTCCATGCCATGTCTTCTTCCAATGTCGATCTTCAGGCTGACATGGATGACATCCTTGCTCCAGCCATACACTTACCAGATGTGGATCTCCTCCCAGTGCTGCAAAAGGTGCAGCAACGCAGGGACTGGCAAAAGCTGACATACGATGCTCATGCTACCGATTTGCCTGTGTTATCTCCGGAAGATGCTGTTCGGATCAAGCTACTTGATGGAGGCTGGTCAGCTCCAGCTGTTGTTGTTCGACAGGCTGCTCCCAGATCGTTTGTAGTTCGGATGGCTGATGGCTCCATTGTCAGGTGCAACAGAAGGGCACTGTGCAAAGTTGCCTGCCCACCACCAGATCCTCCTTTTCCATGTGTTGTTATGCCTCCTCCGGACACCTCGCACCACGAGGCCACCAATCTGGTAGCAATCCCGCCTGTCAAGTTAACGTCGTCCCCACCTCCACCTCTCAGGCAGTTGACAAGGATCAGACGCAAGCCCCAAAGATTGGACTTATAGACCTTTATCTTGTAAATTTTGTTCTGTATCTGCACGCTAGACATCTGTTATGTATATATTCATCCACTCGCTTTCATCCACTCGCCATCTAATGTAAATAGTTCTACATGTAAATACAGTCGCATATGCTCCAAGCAACCAACAAGATGTCATGATATGCACTCATGCCCATAATGGGATACAGACAGGCAGTGACAGACATCCAGTACAGCCAATCAACACACAGGACAGAACACAACCAATCACCAGGCAGAACACTAGAAGGTGGTCCCGCACTATAAAACACATGAGGCAACAACACTCTGCCTCCTTCCACTGGTGACAACTGTAGTGACAGTCAGGGTGTATATATCAGTTAGCACCTTCGACACGTGGCTCAGAGCTAGTCTGGTCTAGTTAGTTATAGTAAGCATGCTTAGATTAGTAGAGTGTCAAACCCACAGCGAACTGTGTGCACTGTTTAACAAGTTCAATAAAGTGTATTGAACTAACATCAAAGTTTGGAGTCTACTTTCAAGTATAACTGCATCCAGTTGCAATCCGTATTACCCCAGGGTGATTAACCCGACAATCAGCAGAGTGTTTGCGTGGCTTTTGAGGAAATCACCATCTTGATTGTATGAGCAACTCCCTTAATCTATCTCTCATTGCATTTTGCAAGAATCCAGAGTATGGGCACCTCCATACCTTTCCTCACATACGAAGATAATGGGCACAATTCAGCAGACAAACATTAAAGTCTGCTTTTAGGCAGATTTAGTGGGGTGTTTCTCGGTGACTGTAGCGCCAAGAAAAACCCCGCTATTCAACTGAGTTTCTCTCCACTGAGACCACATTTAGAGTGATTTCCTGCTGGCGAGCTGATCTCACCAGCAGGAACGGGGCTTCATAGATCGGGGCGGCACTTTTATCGGTAGACCTGACCTCCCCCCCCCCCCCTCCTTTCAAGCACCCCCCCCCCCCCCCCGCTTTATCAACCCCCCCTCAAGGCCACTGGGAACCCCGCTCATTTCCCCCTCCAACGTTCAAGGCCCCGAATCATGGCAGTGTCAACCTGCCATCCAGGTACTTTGGCACTGCCAGCCTGGAACTCTGGAAGTTCCCCTGGCAATTTTGCAGTGCCACCCAGGTACCAAGGTGCTACCAAGGTGCCTGGGTAGAATTTCCAGGGTGCCAGGCTGCCAATGCCAAGGTGCCCAGGTACCAGGGGGAGTGCCAGGGTACCACCCTGCCCTGTCACTGACCACCCAGGTATCTCCAATGGCCACACTGGGTGCAACCGGGTCGCTGAATCATACCCAGTGTTTAGTAAAAGGTGATTTTAGTCTTTTGTTACATTAACAGTCTTAAAATGTGAAATCTTATGATGTCATCCTTTCAACTTATAACTGAAAGTTCAAATTTATTTTCAAAACTTGTTGTTATCTACGTAGAACATAGCATAATTTATTAATTCATATAATTGAATGGCAGTGCTGAACAAATTATAATTTTTTGTGAACAGGCAGCATCAGCAAAAACCTGCCATCCCCAAGTTTTCTACCTGGGTTGTAGTCAGTTCTGCTTCAGGTGCAGCCACATTTGAACCAGTATCAAAATCAAATATAAGTGGTTTTGGGACATGACCCATGTTTTAAATTCTGTTAATTTGTTTTGTGTTGGTTTGGCCAACTCCGCAAAGTTTTCACTGATATAACTAGTGGAAATGCAACCCGCCTGTGCTTACCACAGCATGAAGACTTTTGAGGTGTTTTTATTTTCAATTTTCAGCAGTTCTAATGAGTTTTAACATTGGTTGTCCAAGATAAATAAAACTGTCGAAAGCTATATAGAAATGGTTAGGACCAAGTTTAAATTTTCACCCAGTTGCTCACAATAGGGTTTATTGCTTTAATTTATTTTTCTGTAAACATGAATGTAATCAACTCTACACAGTCAGCACTCTGACATAATATTAGGGCTATTTGAGTTTCTGACAATGCTAAATTAGAACTGCAAACATGTGGATTATTCCTAATGTAATAAGTGACCAGCTGATTGAGAATCATTGCCGAGGATTTTGAGTGCTATGTAAAGGTATTATACTGTTCACATTCTGCTGGGGGTTTGGAGAAGGCTTTTAAAATAACTCAGGAAACGTCCTGGGACAATTTGGTAAGACTTCACCAACTCTTATTGTGGAAGGGAAGTTAATGAGTTACCAATTTAGAAGCATGCTGGGAATATCGATGATATTTTAACACTGCCTTTGAGCGAAAATAAGTAGGTCAAGTAATGTAAACTAAATACTGCTTAGTATTTTGTACTCGGCCTTATTATGATAATAAGTTGTTCTTCTGAAGGACAACAAAATGCGTACTCGAATTGTTTTTAAACCAAGGGCAAAACATTCATATTTCCTCTTGCGTATGTTCCCAAGCTTTATCTCTTCAAAGTTGTTTATTTCACACTATAAATATAATGGTTTTCGACTGTATAACTCAGAGTGCAGTGCACTGGCTTTTGCAGCTGGAACACTCTCTCTCCACAAATATATTTGTGTCAATAAATTTCCTTAAATCGAACCTCGAGGAATTTGTCTTTATTATGATTTCCATGACAAATTGGCGTAGTCGTTGCAGTTTCCCTAATTTAACGGGAAGTGAACCCCGAAATGAATCTCTAAACAGGACTCTCTCAGCTGAAAGGGAGAGAGCCATAGCGCGACCCCAGCTGAAAGGGGGGTCTGTGGCTCGGCAGCCTTAATTAATGGCCAGTGACTCATGCTAGGAGAGCTATCTTAATTAATAAATTAATGATAGCTGCATGGGAAGAAAAAGGTGCCTTAGAGACTAAAATTTTAAAAAAAGACTTTGAGGTCCGTGAAAGGATAAACACCGGTGTGCGGTCCCTGTAGTATTTGTAAATTATTTCCGCGGTTGTTGTTATTGTTATATATATGCTCTAAAGTATTTTTCAGAAGGAACAATGAGCAATGAACTCGATGCCCCCTCACAGGTCGTCCCAAAGCCTCGGTAAAGATATCCAGAGCGAGAAAGAAGACAAATAAGGAGGTCAAAATGAGTAAGAAAATGAAAAGAAACAATCTTAAAGCAACGGAATGAGGTAGCAAAACCTATA
The DNA here is from genome assembly GCF_902713615.1 of Scyliorhinus canicula. NCBI lineage: Eukaryota > Metazoa > Chordata > Chondrichthyes > Carcharhiniformes > Scyliorhinidae > Scyliorhinus > Scyliorhinus canicula. The sequence goes on along the minus strand of NC_052154.1, from coordinate 32,915,806 downwards.
TGTCCTGCATAGGAATCTAATGAAGCTGACTCCCCCTCGAAAAAAAACAGGGGAGTAGAAGTAAATAGAAGATTAAGGTAAAAGCGAGATTTGTCTGTAGCGGTGAGATAAGGCTAACGGTTAACTATGATATTTGTGAGCTGTGGGAATCTGTGTGTTTTGTTTAACCAATTAATTTTAGTCAAAACATTAAGTGCTAAGTGGATCGTCTTTTTTATCGTCTGTCATTGTGAGTCAGAGTCAGAGATTATAATTTAAGTGATTTTGGTTGAGATTTCTCTAATGAACGAAAACATTGGAAATTACGATCAGTTTAAAAGAAAGTGCCTTTACGATAAAAGTAAGTGAATATGAATAAGTTTTTAGACTACGTGAAAAGACATAAATGGCATCATGCCAAGTTCTCCGCCCCTGAGATTCTGCAGGAAACATTAACCATTTCAGCAGACAGTTGCGGCGAGATTCTCCGCAAATGTGGAGAATCGTAAAGGCTGCCGTGGGACAGGCCGTGACCCACGACAGCCTTCACGCCCACTTCCAGGGCCGATTCACCCCCCCCGGGCGGGGCTAGGAGCGCGGCCCCGTGCGTCACGGTGGCGCGGCCTTGACGACGGTCGTCAAGGCCACACGTCAAGCGTCACGCCGGCTGACGCAAATGCGCAGTTGGCGTCTTTTCCCTCAGCCGCCCTGCAAGACGTGATGGCTTGATCTTGCGGGGCGGCGGAGGGAAAAGAGTTTGTCTGTTACGGATGCACGGCCCACGATCGGTTGGCACCGATCGCGGGCCTATGCCCCCCTTGGCACGGCCGTGGTACTGCCATGCCAATCGGGCCCCCAGATGCCCCAGACGGGCATCTGGCACCCGTTTCACGACGGCAGCGAGCAGGTGTGTTTGCTGCTGTGTTGAAACGGGAGTGAAGGCCCGGCCCATCGGCCTCGAAGAATCGCCGCTCGCCGTAAAAAACGGCGAGCGGCGATTCGTGGCATGGGGGGGGGGGGGGGGAGAGAATAGCGGGAGGGTGTGAAAAATGTCGGGAGGCCCTCCCGCTATTCTCCCACCCGGCGTGGGGGGCGGAGAAACGCGCCCGTGATCTTTTCTGAATTGACAAAGAAAAAATATACGTCTCTAAGAATATCTAATGCCTATAACATCAATCATTGGAAATTGACATGTGTGCTATTTATAGCCCCCTCCCAGGGGATGTTTTGCTACTTCTAAAATACTCTTATGGTCCATCTTTGTCAGCTTTGGGATTGCAGTCCCACCCGGCATAAATGGGGCTGGGTTCCCAATAATGATAATCATTTGAATGAAGGAAATGAGTCCCTCGAACACTGGTTAGCAAATAGAGGTTATCATGCAAGGGGCCAAGGAGCATTTAGCCCTCAGGAAGGATGTACCGCAACTAGCAATACCTGACCCTATTAGGCAGACAGCCTTATTATGATAATAAGTTGTTCTTCTGAAGGACAACAAAATGCGTACTCGAATTGTTTTTAAACCAAGGGCAAAACATTCATATTTCCTCTTGCGTATGTTCCCAAGCTTTATCTCTTCAATGTTGTTTATTTCACACTATAAATATAATGGTTTTCGACTGTATAGCTCAGAGTGCAGTGCACTAGCTTTTGCAGCTGGATCACTCTCCACAAATATATTTGTGTCAATAAATTTCCTTAAATTGAACCTCAAGGAATTTGTCTTTATTATGATTTCCACGACACTTATCAACATTGATTCATTATCTATCAATATTAATTTGCCTTGCCCCAGACCTGTGGAGTACTGGACAGCCTTCTTCGAGGCTATGTCCAAAGTGGTGGGGGTGAGGGTGGAGCCATGCCCGATAGCGGCGGTCTTCGGGGTTTCAGACCAGCCAGATCTATTCCTGGGGAGGAGGGCGGACGCCCTTGCCTTTGCCTCCCTGATCGCCCGCCGTAGAATCCTGTTTGGCTGGCTCTCAGCAGCACCGCCCAGAGCTGCAGACTGGCTGTCCGACCTCTCGGAATCTCTCCAAATGGAGAAAATCAAATTCGCCATCCGGGGGTCAGACGACGGCTTCCACAGAACGTGGGAGCCATTCATGCAATTGTTCCGGGACCTGTTTGTGGCCAACGAACAAGAGGAAGAATAGTCGGGTGGCCAAGAATCAGGGGAAAATGGACGGGAATCGGGGGAAGGTAGCCAACTGTAAATAATTGCCTATAAACATGTGCCTCGGCCATATTGGGGAATGTAAAATATGTATGCTGGCTAAAGGGGGCGGCCACAGTTGTTATTATGAAGATGCTTACCTGTAAATATTCATGTTAATTTTTGCGTGTTTTTTTTTCTTCTTCTCTAATAATTTGTAATTTGTTGGATATAAAATATGAAAACTCAATAAAAAACATTTTTAAAAAAAATATTAATTTGCCTACGTATTTTGGCGGCCACTCTGAGCCCGAGCACATCAATCTATTTACATTTTTGCTGGGTTTTTTAAACTTCTTTTCTCTTTACCCCTCTTAGACTCTCTTCCTTGCCATGCCTCTTTTCATTTCTCCACTCTCAGATAGTCTGCCCTCGCAATTTACGATCTCACTTCCAGTGCTCAATCTTCCTGCTCTTTTGCCACCATCCCAGGATTGACTTCATCTTAGTTAATCCTCCTCATCCTTGGTGATTTCAAACTCCATCTCAACCCATCATATTCTCTGTCCTCAGAGTTCATTGTTATCCTCCCTAAATCCCTCCATCCATGTAAACTTCTCAACCCATATTCATGGCCACCCCTTGATCTTGGCATCTCATGTGGTCTTGCTAGTCCCATCATATCAATTTCAGAAAAGGCCATCTCTGATCACTTCCTTGTATCACTCACCACCCACATTCTCCTTCCATGCCCTAACCCTAGCTCTCTTTCTATGCTTATCTTGAGGAGGGGGGCGGGGTGTGTGGAAATGGTCCTCAGTTCACTTACCACTGCATTTTCAGAGTCCCATTCTTGTCTAACTTTTGTCCCTCCACACACCACAGCATTTCTGCAGCTTTTGATTTCCTAGTTCCCAGTAAAATCATTACTTTCTCTCAGCCTGGCCAATGCCCTGGTACATCCCTCATCTCTGCTCCCTTAAGTCCAAGGGACCCAGACTTGAAAGAATATAATGAACAACATATTTAGAAAACACTATTGGACCACTGAAGTTGCTCACTATTCCAGGATCCTGGAATTCAAATACACTCCAAGCTTCCTTTCTCTACTGCATACTGTCTTCTGAAATTTCTGTCCTCTATCCCCTCTACATTACCTCCAACAGGTAAGAGATGCTCATGGACTTCTTTGTCACGAAAGTTGAGACCATCCAATCATCTGCCTCTGCTGCGTCCCTTCCGTCTACCAGCTCACTAGGCCAAACATCTTTAATGCTCTCCATTTCCCTAGCCCCAAACTGGCATATTTCTCTAGTTTCTCTCCTGTCACCCCTTTCAGCAGAATAATAATGGACTATAATTTTCTCAGAGTGGTAATCAGCATCTGATTGGCTCCCCGTACCCACTTAGCTGTGCTAAATTTCTTCAGTGCTCATCTCACATGACCTTCCTGACTCAGGCCAGATGGGATCCAGGCTGCACAGCAGATCTCCGGGTCCAGCGGTGGAGTCAAAAAGAATTGGGGCAGCAGGGTAGCATGGTGGTTAGCATAAATGCTTCACAGCTCCAGGGTCCCAGGTTCGATTCCCGGCTGGGTCACTGTCTGTGTGGAGTCTGCACGTCCTCCCCCTGTGTGCGTGGGTTTCCTCCGGGTGCTCCGGTTTCCTCCCACAGTCCAAAGATGTGCGGGTTAGGTGGATTGGCCATGCTAAATTGCCCGTAGTGTCCTAAAAAAAAAGTAAGGTTAATGGGGGGGGGGGTTGTTGGGTTACGGGTATAGGGTGGATATGTGGGTTTGAGTAGGGTGATCATGGCTCGGCACAACATTGAGGGCCGAAGGGCCTGTTCTGTGCTGTACTGTTCTATGTTCTAATTGCAGCGAAATGGGACAGGCCCCTATTTTAGAACATAGACCATACGTGCAGATGGAGGCCATTCGGCCCATCGAGTCTGCACCGACCCACTTAAGCCCTCACTTCCACCCTATCCCCGTAACCCTTCCTTACCTTTTTGGTCACCAAGGGCAATTTATCATGTCCAATCCAATCTAACCTGCACGTCTTTGGACTGTGAAAGAAACTGGAGCATCTGGAGGAAACCCACGCAGACACGGGGGGAACGTGCAGACTCTGCACAGACAGTGACCCAGTGGGACCCTGGCGCTGTGAAGCCACAGTGCTATCCACTTGTGCGACCGTGCTGCCCATTTTACAGAGTTAGCTGCCGTAAAGCAGGTGAGTTTAAAGGTCTCATTGAAAATAATAGGCCAGGGAGAAGGTATGTGTCTGAGGCGTGAAAGGGATTTGAGTGGTGGGGGGTGGGGATTGGACATCGAGAGGGGGTCAGACATCGGGGTGGGCAGGGGGGGATCTGGTCGGCTGATGGTGGTGGGGAGGTTCAGCCGGTTCGAGTCAGGTCGATGGTGTGGGGGGGGGGGGAATCTCACCAGGTTTCGCTGGTGAGGGGTTGGGGGGTGCGAATGACTGGTGGGCAGTCAGGGGTGGGGAATACCATGGAGGGGTTTGCTTAGTACTAAGGCGGGTGGGGTGGAGGGGGGGAACAGTCCGCTGTGGTGTCAGGGAATGTGGGAGGACTGGTCTTGGTGTTTGTTATTTCTTCTGAATGTTTTCAGAGTAACTATCAGCGTAGTCCTGGCACAACCATCTGAAGTTAGCGATTTAAATCGCTTTGCCAGATGGTTTCCAGCACAGCACAATTGCCCAGGGGAAATTAACGCTTATGGACAATTGCTGCGTAAACCCACCTGGGAACACCTGAGAGGGATTCCCCAGCGCATCTTTGGAGTACTCCGAAATCCGACACTTAAAAGCCAGGAAGTAATGGGCCAATGTGTTTGTTACACTGTGTATTGTTTCTATCCATACAAATAGAGCATTTCATTTCCCCTTTTCAATAATGCCATGAGATATTTACTAGCTTAAATGGATAATGCAGAGCCAAAGGCAATCAGAAACATAACAAAAACATTGATCAGGCCATATTGTGCAATGAATTGTCTAATTCAAGCCCAGAATGATTGATCTTCTGCCAAATTTCTTTAAATAACTTTTTTCCAGTGTTGCCATCAAAGCTTTTTTGTTATCAGCTAAATCCCATGAATTTGTAAGTAGCCAAATATAACATCATTCCTGTGATGTTCATAAGATATAGGAGCAGAATTAGGCGATTTAGCTGCGCCGGCATTCTATCATGGCTGATACATTCCTCATCTGTTACCTGCAATGCTGCAGTCAAGAGCTGGATTGCAAAATCAGCCAGAGCATCTCCTCCCTGGAACACATGAACCAGGAGCAGGAGTCGGCAATTTAGCCTCCCGAGCCTAATCATTGCAACTTACTGTCCCACTTATTTTGTTTCACAATTTATTGTAATAAACTGTCTTTGACACTCAGTTAATCTGAAGTTAGTGATAAATTTGAAAATACGTTTGAAAGTCAATATATACAGTCATTCAATTTTGAGTACCGGTAAATTGTTTTCCACCTAACGGTCTGTTGCAGAAGCTATAGGTGGAATCTTTGGATCATACAGCACAGAGGCCATTTTGTCCATTGATTCTTTGAAGGAGCTGTCCCATTTAGTCCCACATCCCAGCTTTTGCCCATGACCCGGAAATGTGTCCTCTTTAAGTACAACTTTAATTGCCTTTTGAAACTTCCTATGGAATCTGATTCCATCACATTATCATACCGTCCGTTTCTGTACTTAACAATTCTCCTTTCCCCTCTGGATATGTTTTTTTGAAAATATTTTTATTTCGGTTTTTAATATTAAAAAATTTTTTTTTTTTGTTCATGGGTCATGGGCATTGCAGGCTGTGCCAGCATTTATTGCCCATCCCTAATTGCCCTTGAGGGGCAGTTAAGAGTCAATCACATTGCTGTGGGTCTGGAGTCACGTGTAGGCCAGACCAGGTAAGGACAGCAGATTTCCTTCCCTAAAGGACATTAGTGAATCAAATGGGTTTTTTTACGACAATCAACAATGGTTTCATGGTCATCATTAGACTTTTTAATTCCAGTTTTATATTGAATTCAAATTTCACCATCTGCAGTGGTGGGATTCGAACCCATGTCCCTGGAGCATTACCCAGTGTTTCTGGGTTACTAGTCCAGTGACAATACCACTATACCACCACCTCCCCTATTTTAAACACACAACACAACAAAACAAAAACAACAAAGACCCCAGACCCCCACCCACCTTCCATTAACCCGAAACAAAAGCCCCACCCCCCCCCCCCCCCCCCCCAACAGCTGACAGTAACCAATTCTTTAAAGTGGAATATAAACAAACCCCATCTCTTGTGGAACTTCTCACTCGCATCCCTCAAAATGAACTCAATCTTCTCCAAATACAGGAATTCCATCAGATTCCCCCAGCCATACTGAGGCACAGAGTGGAGAGGCTGAACTTAACCCTGCAAGCAATCAGCGAGGCGAAGGCTAAAACATCTGCCACACTCCCGTCTGCTCCGCAAGTCGATACCCTAAATATGGCCCCCAGGGGACTGGGCTCCAAATCCATGTGTAAGATCGGAGACATAGTGCTGATAAACAACCTCCAAAATTTCTCCAACTTCGGGCAGAATCCGAACATAAGTACATGATTGGCCAGGCCCCTCCCACACCGTTCACAAGTATCCACCCCCTCAAACAACCGACTCATCCTCGACTTCGTCAGGTGAGCCCTCTGTACTACGTTTACCTGTATCAGCCCCAGCCTCACGCACGAGCGTGAGGCATTAACTCTGCACAACACCTCACACCACAACCCCTCCTCCAGCACCATCCCCAGCTCCTCCTCCCACTTGACGTTAACCCCTTCCATCGACACCCTATTCTTCTCCAACATCCTCCCATAAATCGGCGAGATGACCCCTCCAACTCCAACAGCGATGCCACCGGAAAAGTTGGGGAAACATTCTTTGCGGAATCCTGTACCTGCATATACCGAGAAAAACTTCTCCCTCAACTCTTTCAAACTTGCAAGCCACCTTTCTGAAGTAAGTCCTTAATTCCCAGCACCCCACTCCTCATTCTTCTCATCATCGAAACCTAGCATCCATCCTCACTGGCTCAGACCCATCATTCCCTTGGGTTGACATCAAAGCCAACCCCGCTCCTAACCTAAAGTGCTTCCGAAATTGCCTCCACCTTCAACATGGCCACCACCACCAGACTCCCCATATATTCCCCCGGGGCGAACGGGAGCGGCAGCATTGCCAGTGCCCGCAACCCCAACCCCTTACAAGAGCCTGCCTCCATCCTCACCCACAAAGCCTCCGGTCCCTTACCCTAACCCTGCAGCTTCCTGCCATTCGCCACCCATTAATAATACAACAGGTTTGGAAGGGCCAGACCCCCCCCCCCACCCCCAGCCCCACTGCAATTGCCGCCCTCTCTGAAGCACCATTTTCCAAAACATTGCTACCTTACCTGCCCACACAAAGGTGAAATCAACCATTCCACCCCCATAAAAAATGTTTTCAGCAAAAAGACCGGTAGGCACTGAAATCAAAATAAAAACCATGACAAAATTTTCATATTTACCTCCTGCACCCGGCCTGCCAGTGATAGGGGAAGGCTGTCCCATCTCAGTAATTCCGCCTTCACCCTACCCACCAAGCTCGTGAAACTCAATTTAGGGAGTCGGGCCCAATCTCCAGCCACCTACACTCCCAAGTACCTAAAGCGGGTAGTTGCCACCCAAAACATTAACCTTCCAAACCAGCTCTCGCTTCCCGTGAATGATGTGTTGGGCTGGCTGGGTCGATGTGGACTGCACTTGATGCAGTGTAGCGAGAGACAGACTTCCAACACTTGATGAGATGCAACATGATTTTATTTAACATCTAAACTATAATACATGTTCAACTGTGGGTTGACACTATGCTGACTTGAATGGAGACCTGACACTAGCCTGACCAGACTTACTAGCTACCACATGGTGTTTGCACTGGCTAGCTCACAAGCTCTGACCGTCTCAGAGGCTGGGTCCCGAGAGAGTGGGAAAACTGGTGCCCTCTGGCTTTATAGTGGTCGTGTCCTGTCTGGTGATTGGCTGCTCTGTTCTGTGTGCTTACTGGTCATCCTGTGTGTCAATTACTGCCTGTCTGCACTTCATTATATACATGGATGTATATTATGACATCTCCCCCCCTTTTCTTTTTACATGGTTTGTGTTCAGATAATAAATAGTAAGGTGCATGTGCGTGTGGGCGTGTATATGTGCGTGACTATATACAGAATGTGCTAAAATGAACTTATATACATAGGAAGGTGTCGGTAGTGCAGATATAGGGCACGTGAAACGATAGAAACAATATTTAGAGGTCAAAATGATGAGGTAACAAAATTGTGCAAAAGTTGAGTCTATAATTTTAGTCTTTGTGGCGGGCGACGAATTCTGGTTGACCGCCTCAAGGGTGGATCGGGGCTGCCTGCACTTGGATAGGTGGGACTGTCGTCAATGCGGTGGTCGCAGAGGTCGGCAGGATTGCTGGTAGATCGGTGGCCTCGTGGTAGGGCACATCCGGAGTAGGCATTGTGGGAGGCGGGACATCACGGTTGGGTGGCGGGCATGGAACTCTGCGCAGTGCCCGTCTGTTGCGTCGTAGGAAGGAGCCATCAGCCATGCGGACAAGGAACGATCTCGGGGCCACTTGCTTGACCACCACAGCTGTGGCGGACCAGCCGCCGTCAGGCAGCTGCACACGAACACGATCATTTGGGAGCAGCTCGGGGAGATCCTTGGCATGAGCGTCGTATGTTAATTTCTGTTGGGTCCGAGACTGCTACATCTTTTGTATGACCTTGAGGTGGTCAAGGTCTGGCACATGGATGGCTGGAACCGTGGTTTGCAGAGTGCAATTCATGAGCATCTGCGCTGGAGACAACCCAGTGGACAGCGGGGTCGCTCTGTATGCCAACAGGGCTAGGTTGAAGTCGGAGCCTGAGTCTGCGGCCTTGCATAGTAATCTCTTGATGATATGGACCCCTTTCTCGGCCTTCCTGTTTGACTACGGGTAGTGGGGGCTGGAGGTGACATGATGAAAGTTGCATAGTCGGGCAAACTCAGACCACTCCTGGCTGTAAAAACAGGGACCGTTGTCACTCATCACCGTGAGCGGTATCCCATGTCTGGCAAATGTTTCTTTGCACGCTTTAATCACTGCCTTCGACGTGAGGTCGGACAGTTTCACCACTTCTGGGTAATTGGAGAAGTAGTCGACCAGGAGGACATAGTCACGCCCCTTGGCGTGGAAAAGGTCGACACTGACTTTGGACCATGGGGAGGTCACTATCTCATGTTACTGCAGAGTTTCTTTGGGTTGAGCGGGCTGAAATGTTTGACATGTAGGGCAGTTGAGGATCCTGGCTGATGCCCGGCCAGTAGACTGCCTCCCGAGCACTGCGTTGACATTTCTCGACCCCCAGGTGACCCTCATGGATTTGGCCGAGCAACACAGCTCGCATGCTCTGCGGAATCACGATTCTGTCGAGCTTCATGAGGATGCCGTCCACCACCGTCAGGTCATCCTTGACGTTGTAAAACTGGGGACTCTATCCCTTCTGCCATCCATTCGTGAGGTGCTGCATCACACGCTGTAGCAGAGGATCCTTGGCCGTCTCCTCACGAAATTGAACGACCCTCTCATCAGAGGCTGGAAGGTTGGAGGCACACACTTGCTCCTGCGCATTGATTTGGCAGACAAAGTCAATTTGCTCACACGGTGATAGACCTGGAAAGGGCATCTGCAACAATGAGTTCTTTGCCTGGCGTGCAGGCAAGTTCAAAATCGTAGTGGCGTAGCTTGAGAAGGATTCATTGTAACCAGGGTGTCATGTCGTTTAGGTCCTTTTGGATTATGTGGACTAGTGGCCTGTGGTCCGTCTCAACCGTGAATTTTGGGAGGCCATACACATAGTCGTAAAACTTGTTGATTCCCGTTAGGAGGCCCAGACATTCCTTCTCAATCTGAGCGTATCGTTGCTCAGTGGGTGTCATGGCTCTGGAGGTATACGCAACTGAGGCCCAGGAGGAGGAGTCATCCCGTTGGAGGAGCAACGCCCCGATACCGTCCTGGCTTGCGTCAGTGGATATTTTGGTCTCCTTGGTAGGATCGAAAAATGCCAGAACTGGGGCTGTGGTGAGTTTTGCCCTCAGCTCACACCATTCTTTCTCATGAGCGGGCAGCCACTGGAATTCCGTCGACTTTCTGACGAGATGGCGGAGGGCTGTGGTGTGGGAAGCCATGTTGGGAATGAACTTCCCGAGGAAGTTGACCATCCCTAGAAAGCAGAGGACCGCCTTCTTGTCCTCTGGGGTCTTCATGGCGTTGATCGGCGAAATCTTGTCAGCACCTGGCCGCACGCCTTGCTGCGAGATGTGGTCACCAAGGAATTTGATTTCTGATTGACAGAACGAGCACTTGGCCCTGTTGAGTCAGAGGCCATGCTCGTAGATTCTGTGATACACCTGCTTGAAGCGATCGATGTGTTCTTGAGGAGTTGTGGACCAGATTATGACATCGTCAACATACACGCTTGATACCCTCCATCATCTGTTCATGATGCGGTGAAATACCTCTGAGGCAGAGATGATGTCAAAGGGCATTCGGTTGTAGCAGTAGCGACCGAACGGGGTGTTGAATGTGCACAGCTTGCGACTGGATGCGTCCAGCTGTATTTGCCAGAACCCCTTGGAGGCGTCCAGCTTCGTAAAGAATTTGGCATGAGCCATCTCGCTGGTCAACTCTTCTCGTTTTAGTATGGGGTAATGTTCCCTCATGATGTTGCGGTTTAGATCTTTGGGGTCGATGCAGATTCGAAGCTCCCTTGATGGCTTCTTGACGCAGACCATGGAACTGACCCAGTTCCGTGGGTTCTGTGACCTTTGATATGATGCACTGGTCCTGGAGATCTTGCAACTGCTGCTTGAGACGGTCCTTGAGGGGTGCCGGCACCCGACGCGGTGCGTGAACCACAGGGGTGGCGTTTGGTTTGAGCAGGATTTTGTATCGGTATGGGAGTGTGCCCAGTCCGTCGAACACGCTGTGGTACTGCGTGATGATGTCATAAATTTCAGCCTGGAAGTTTTCATCAGGTGAGGACGTCGCCTGTGAGGATGACATGGTGTGGACTCGCTGAACCAGGATCAGGAGTTTGCAGGCCCGTTACCGAGCGAGGATGCTCTGTCAGGTCCTACAATCCCAAATTGCAGTGTCGCTTTAAATGATTTATTGGAAACTCCGAGTTGGCATGAGCCACTAGCAGCTATGGCATTGCCATTGTCGTCAAGGAGCTGGCAGGCCGGTGGAAGAATGCTTGGTTTGACGTGGATAGTGTCGAGATCGGATTTTGAGATGAGGTTCGCCAATGCGCCGGTGTCCGGTTTGAACCGGATGCGAGCCTTGTTGACTGTGAGGACAGCACACCACTCGTCGTCGGGATCCACGCTGAGGATCAGGAGGTACGTCACTATCTTGGAGAGAGGCAGCGCATGCTTCGTAATGATGCCCACCCGGTATGGGGACTTGAGGCACTCAGCCTCAGGATCTGTGGGGCTGTCGGGGTCGGAGTCTGGCATGGCCTGCTGTATGGAACGGACGCTTCTGTGCCGTGGCTGGGATCGCTGGATGCTGGGCAGCGGAGCAGATCTGCAAAGGGCTGCGTAGTGGCCAAGCTTGCCACACTGTAGACACCGTCGCGATTTTGCCGGACATTGCCGCTTTAAATGGGTGGAGCCACAATTCGGACAAGTCATGACGCCAAAGTCAGCGCGTTCCGTGCGCCAACGCGCATGCGCAGTGCGGTTGAACGACGTACGCACCTGCGCAGGCTGGTCTTCTGCCTCTCCGTCCCTTCGGTCGTGGCGCGCATGCGCAGGAGCCCGGGAAAAGCGTGCAAAATGGTCACTCTCGTCGATATTTAGGCCCTGCATTTGTGCAATGGCCTGTACCCGTTCCGCCTCGTGGGAGGTTAGCTTTGCCGTTTCTGCCGCCCTGATGTGGGAGTACCGATTGTTAGCATGTTCGTGGAGAACGCACGTTTCGATGGCGATGGTGAGGGTGAACTGCTTGACTTTCAGGAGCTGCTGGCGAAGGGAATCGGAATGGACCCCGAAAACGATCTGATCCCGGATCATGGAATCAGCTGTCGAGTCATAGTTACATGACTGCGCAAGGATGCGGAGTTGGGTCAAAAATGATTGAAAAGGTTCATCCTTACCCTGAAGCCTCTGCTGGAAAACGTACCATTCAAAGCTCTCATTCACCTCAATGTCGCAGTGGCTGTCGAACTTCAGCAGGACTGTTTTAAATTTCGTCTTGTCTTCGCCTTCAGCGAATGTAAGGGAGTTGTAGATGTGGATGGAGTGGTCCCCTGCTGTGGAGAGGAATAGTGCGATCTTCCTGGCGTCCGATGCGGCCTCGAGGTCGGTGGCTTCGAGATAGAGTTGGAACTTCTGTTTGAAGATCTTCCAATTTGCACCGAGGTTGCCGGCGATGCGGAGCTGCGGAGGAGGGCGGATGGTTTCCATGTCACCAGACGGCTGTTTACTGGTCAATGCTGATTCACTGAAGGTAGGTCCGTCAATTTTCATCATACCTGGTACCATGATGTGTTGGGCTGGCTGGGTCGATGTGGACTGCACTTGATGCAGTGTAGCAAGAGACAGACTTCCAACACTTGATGAGATGCAACACAATTTTATTTAACATCTAAACTATAATACATGTTCAACTGTGGGTTGACACTATGCTGACTTGAATGGAGACCTGATACTAGCCTGACCAGACTTACTGAGTACCACATGGTCTTTGCACTGGTTGCTGCTCACGGGCACTGGCTGTCTCAAAGGCTGCATCCCAAGAGAGCAGGAAAACTGGTGCCCTCTGGCTTTATAGTGGCCGTGTCCTGTCTGGTGATTGGCTGCTCTGTTCTGTGTGCTTACTGGTCATCCTGTGTGTCAATCACTGCCTGTCTGCACTCCATTATATACATGGATGTGTATGATGACAGTGAAGACATCCACAAATACCCACTCTTTTCCAGATTCAACTATAACCTGAAAAAGCCCCAAATATCCTTAGCGGTCCGATTATATCCTCCCACCGAAGAACCCAGGTTGGAGATGTACAGCAAGAAGTCATCAGCATACAGAGACACCCTGTGCTCCACCCTCACCCTCACCTCATCTAACAGGAGGGAGACAGGGGAATTCCTCCAGATATTTTCCCAATTATTTTAAATCTATGACCATTGGTTACTGTTCCATTTGCCAGAGGAAATCGTACCTGTTCTATGAAAAGCTAGTGTAATTTTGAAAACATCTATTAGGTCACCTTTTGACCTTCTCTGCTCTAAGGAGATCAATCCCAGTTTTTCTAATCTGTCCATGGAACTGAATTCTCTTATCTCAGTTAATCCTCCTCTATACCTTCTCCCAGACCTCCACGGCGGGGGTCGCCAACCCTTGACTCCTCAGGTGGGCAATGAGCTTTTTGATGATTTTCCCGTTAACATCAACCACATAAGACGTCGACCCTCACTCGGCCTCAACCAGTCCTTCTAACCAAGGCAAATCGGAAGCAACATTTCAGACCAATTCCGGGTTCCCACCCGGAATGACCCGTCACCTCTCTGCTTTGACCAATAAGTCTGCTGGGAGACCTGTTGTGCCTCCACCCTCCCCACCAAATTTGGAAACACAAGATACAATTGGGTTCTGAACCGACAGCCCTTGAGCAGCTCAGTTGGTCTGAGACCCCCGTGCTTGAATGAGGGGTTGGGTTGAACAACTACAAAACATTAGTCAACCTCTTGCGAAGTGCTTTATTGGATTTTTTTTTTTAAATTACAGTACCCAAGAATTTTTCTTTCCCATTAAGGAGCAATTTAGCGTGGCCAATTCACTTGTCCTGCACATCTTTGGGTTGTGGGGGCGAGACCCACGTAGATACGGGGAGAATGTGCAAACTCCACACGGACAGTGACCTGGGGCTGGGATCGAACCCAGGTCCTCAGCGTTGTGAGTATTGGATTGCTTTTTCATGGCATTCTTGAAAATGTGTATGACCCTCTTAGCCAGATAGTTTGACGATGGGTGGCAGGGGGCTGTCCTTGTGCGTCGTAAGCTATTTGCTCTCACAAACCACTGGAATTCATCAGTGGTGAAGGGGTTGCCATTGTCCAAAACAATGAACTTGGGAAGCCCATGAATGGCAAGCACTCGGTGAAAGGCATCTATAGTGGCTGCTGAGGTAGTGGTCCCCATCTCTTGAACTGATAACCACTTTGAACAGGCATCTATCAGCACCAATACATTTTGCCTAGAACCGGGCCTGTATAATCAACGTAGACCTGGTTCACCGTCAATCTGGCCATTCCCAGTGGTGAAGGGTGGTGGAAGGTGGGGCTCCCCGGCCTGAGGTGAGATGACCACCCATAACCTCCACAGAATCTTGCTATCTTCACATATCAACCCGTCTTGACGAGTGAAGTAGGGCTTCAGCTGTTCAGACGCCAGCCAGTCTGTTTCATTCATTTGACCTTTGAGAAAACGGGGTCTCTTTGGGTGCAGTTGCGGATGTGCCACAGACACTGACAGAGTGTCTCGGAAGTTTAGGGCTGGAATGATCTCCTGGTGGTGGCAAATGTTCTTGAGTCGGAGCAGGTACTTAAGACATCCGTCTTAGCAATTTGCATCCCAGACCGGTTTTGAAAAGTATAGTTGTAAGCAGGGCCCAATGTAGCACCCTCGCCAAAGCTATGGGCGGTATGGGCTTATCTACCCTTAACAATAATGGCCTGTGGTCAGTCATTTTGTTGAACCGTCAACACATACTGGTGGAAGTTCTTCACATCGTTGGGGCAGCACGATAGCATAGTGGTTAGCACAATTGCTTCACAGCTCCAGGGTCCCTGGTTCGATTCCCGGCTGGGTCACTGTCTCTGCAGAGTCTGCACATCCTCCCCGTGTGTGTGCGTTGGTTTTCTCCGGCAGCTCCGGTTTCCTCCCACAGTCCAAAGATGTGCAGGTTAGGTGGATTGGCCATGATAAATTGCCCTTAGTGTCCAAAATTGCCTTAGTGTTGGGTGGGGTTACTGGATAGGGTGGATGTCGGCAAACTAAGTGGGGTCCTCTTTCCAAGAGCCAGTGCAGACCCGATGAGCCGAATGGCTTCCTTCTGCACTGTAAATTCTATGATTCTATATGACCGATGAGCCCTCCTTCTCAATCTGGCATAGCTTCATTCTGCTTCAGACAAGGCTGTTGAGGGAAAGGCAAGAGGGCGTTCCGCGCCATCTACCATCTTGTGGGACAAAATGTCTCCTATATCGTAAGAGAAGGGGTCAGATGCCGCATATCAGCACAATTGGTTTTCTTGGATCAAAATGCACCAAGAGGTTTGACGACTGTAATGCTCACTTCACGACTCGGAAGGTTTCTCTTGAGGCTCCCTCTATTGCCACCGCTGATTCTTCTGCAATAGCTGGTGTAACGGTGCCAATCATGTGGCTAGTTTCGAAATAAACCTTCCATAATAATTGACTAAATGCACATTCTCCGTGTCTGCGTGGGTCTCACCCCCACAACCCAAAAGATGTGCAGGGTAGGTGGATTGGCCACACAAAATTGCCCCTTAATTGGAAATTTAAAAAAAAAAATTGACCATACCAAGAAAAGACTTTAGCTCACTGACATTTTTGGGCACAGAGATGTGTCGTATGGCCTTACCTTTCCTTCCACGGGTGCAACCCTGTTGCATCAACACAAAATCGTAGATCTGTCACTTTCACAGGCCTGAAAAGTACATCTTTCACCTTTTTAATACTTCCTTTAGGCTGGCCACATGTTCTTTTGGGGTAGTGCTGGTGACTAGCATGTCATCAAGGTAAACCATCACCGTGGGAATTCCCTGGAGGGGATTTTCCATCATGCGCAGGCTGAAGAGATGCCGAACAGCACTCTGGTACACTGGAAGAGGCCTTTTTCGGTATTGATTGTAGCAAACCTCTGAGACTCCTCATACAACTTTATTGCAGGTAGGCATGGCTGAGATCCAATTTTGAAAAGGTGAGGCCCCTCACCAGCTTAGCGTAGGTGTCTTCAATTTGGGGGATCGGATACCGGTCGACGTGGGCAGCTTAATTTATTGTCAGCTTATAGTCCTCACAAATCCTTATCGACTGATCAGGTTTAACAACAGGGACTATCAGTGCCGCCACACTGAAAACTGAACTGGCTTGACTATATCCAGCTCTTCCAATCTTTTTAGCTCTTCTTCAAGCTTCTGATGCAATGTGCATGGCACTGGTCTGAATAACCTTGTTGTTGAATCCAGATAGATATATATCTTGGCTTTTATGTTCTTGATCCAGCCCAATTCTATGTGGAAGATGGCTTCACACCTCCTTAAGACATCTTGGAGGACGTTGTCAAATATTTTGAAGATTCCCAGCCAGTCGAGCCTAATCTTCTATAACCAGTCTCTTCCCAATAGATTAGGCCTACGTTCTTCAATGACGACCAAAGGCAGATTGGCCGCCTGCCCTCTGTAGACCACTGGGATCTTTGCTGTTCCGAGGTTTTTCAAAATCTCCACAGTGTAAGTCAAAAAGCTTGGCTGTCGTACTCTTCAAGCTTAAAGATTGTGTTCCTGTTTGCATATATTGAAAGGTCTGCTCACCCTCTATTAGGACCGAAGCCCTGATGTTAACCCTTAAGACAATTTAAATCGGAGCCATCCTATTCAGTTGGACTGCATTCAACCAATGTACTGCATGTTCTTTTTCAGAGCTCTTCTCCACCATGTTCAGTGGCAGTGTGGTGCTGACGCTGCTGCTGGTGCTGCTTTGTTTTGCATTGGTTCACTTTGCCTCACGCAGCAACATGCTTGAATGTTCCCCTTTCGTTTGCAATGGAGGCATACAAACCCCCGAACATGGCAGGTGTCCTGAGGATGGTCTCCCCACAACGATAGTCCACCTCGGATTCAGTTTGATGCCCCGATTCCTTCCCACTCCTTGGGTTCCTGTCCTGTACTGAGGACTGTGTCTGACTCTGAGCTGTGCCTGTTGATCACTGCAGACCTCATCCCACACACAGTTAATCCCCCTTTCAGACGCGCTTTGAAGCTCAATGGCACCTTTTATGGTGCACCCTCTAGCCTGAGCTATCTCGATCACTTTTTTCAATGCACTTCAATTCAGCTTCTTCTGGATATTAAGGTTGTTGATCCCACAAGCCAGCCGATCTCACAACCTGTCGCAGAGTGCGGTCCTGAACTCACAGTGCTCAGCAAGCTGGCGAAGCCTGGGTATGAAGACTGAGACACACTTCTCATGGTCCCTGACTGCAGAGTTAAACTTATAACATTGGAGGATAATCGAGGGCCTTGGGTTGTATTATTCTTTCACCAATTTTACTGTCTAGTCAAAGGCCTTTAGATCAGGTGCTTCCAGGGACGTGAGGTTCCTGATCAAATAATACGTTTGGGGCCCGCAAACCATCGGAAGTATCACCCTCTGCTTGTCCTTGCCTGTGATCTTGTTCACAGTAAAGAAGAAACAGAGTCATTCGATGTACTGACTCCATAACTCAACCCCTTGGTCAACTGGGTCTAGTTTCCCAATGATCGGCATTTCCACGCACAGTTTAAGTGGGCGTGATTCTCTGACCCCCCACCGGGTGGGAGAATCGCCGGGGGTCAGCGTGAATCCCGCTCCCGCCATCCTCCCAATTCTCCCGCCCCCAAAACCGGCCCCGCGTGAGTCGTGCCACCCGCCTCGGAGAATAGCGGGGTCCGGCACAACTCAATGGGCGCCGGGGCCGCCCGAATTCTCCGGCCCACGATGGGCCAAAGTCCCGCCTGTCTGTAGCCGGTCCCGCCGGCGTAAATTAGAGTATGTCCCTTACCGGCGGGACCTGGCGGCAAAGGCGGGCTCCAGGGTTCCTGGGGAGTCACGGGGGGATCTGGCCCCGGGAGGTGCCCCCACGGTGGCCTGGCCCGCGGTCAGGGCCCACTGATCCGTGGGCAGGCCTGTGCCATGGGGGCACTCTATTACTCCGCATTAGCCGCTGCGGTCCTCCACGATGGCCAATGCGGAGACGAACCCTCCCACGCATGCACGGGGATGATGGCAGCACGCGCTGGTGCTCCTGCGCATGTGCCGACTCACGCCGGCCGGCGGAGGCCCTCCGGCGCCGGTTGGCGTGGCGCCAGGCCCCTATCCCGCCGGATGGCAGGGCGCCAACCACTCTGGGGCAGGCCTAGCCCCTGAAGGTGCGGAGGTTCACGCCACTTCGTCCCGCCGGGACCCCCGCCCCACCGGGTACGGGAGAATCCCGCCCAGTGATTCCGACTCTTGCTGGAGTTTCTCTACTTTCTCAAATGTTCCTTCCTTCCCCCCTTAATTCACAATGACTGTTGGCTGCTATCGAAAACTTTTACTTCCTTGCCAATGTGGTGGCCCAAGACATACACTAGAGGCTTCCAGCAGTAAACAAAAGGGGTTTACTGATGAAAGGCAAAGGCAATTAGACAATAGGCACAGAACACTATACAACAGATCTTTACATTTCAGCCCCCTGGTCCACACTGCCCAGAGTCCTCCTTCCAGGGCCCAGCGCAAACTCCCCATTGGCTGGTGTTTGTGTGCTCCCGCCTGCTCCCGAGCCAGTCAGGGGTCCATGGAGTTCATCCCCTCATAGGGGCCACAGGACCACATCATGGCGTTCCAAAATGGTTTTCCGACACGCCGCTCGGAGAAACGCGGGCCGCCGTTTTTCACGGCGGCCCGTGATTCTCCGGCCTGGATGGGCCGAGTGGCCTGCCGTTACCGACCTGTTCACGACGGCGGCAACCACACCTGGTCACTGCCGTCGTTAATATGGCGCGCCAGGTAAGTGTGGGGCCTAGGGGGGGCGGATCGGGGATCGAGCACCACGACCGTGCTCGGGAGGGGACTGGCCCGCGATCGGTGCCCACCGATCGTCGGGCCGGAGTCTCAAGGGGACGCACTCTTTCCCCTCCACCGCCCTGCAAGATCAAGCCGCCACGTCTTGCAGGGCGGCTGAGGGGAAATACGGCAACCATGCATGCGCGGGTTTGAGCTGTCCAACCCGCACATACGCGGCTGACGTCATTAGGCTCCGCCGCGGCGGCGTCATTTTTGGCGCGCCGGGCCTTGAGGCCAGGGACAAGGCCCTGCCGCCGGGTTTCCCGGTACGGCCCGCGTATCCCCCCGGGTAGGGGAGAATAGGGGGCCGGGAGAGGCTTCCGACGCCGTTGTGAACCTCTCCAGGTTTCACGACGGCGTCGGGCCTTGCAGAGAATTCCGCCCAGAGAGTTTTGTTTCCTTTTTTAAAAATTTTGAGTACCCAATTCATTTTTTTCTAATTAATGAGCAATTTAGCGTGGCCAATCCACCTCCCCTAAACATCTTTGGGTTGTGGGGATGGAACCCAAGCAAACACAGGGAGAATGAGGAAACTCCATACGGACAGTGACCCAGGGTTGGGATCGAACCTGGGACCTCAGCGCAGCAGTGCTAACCACTGCACCACCCTGTTGCCCTGGTACTCAGCGGGTTAATTGGGTTTTCATGCAGTGATTCAAACTTGAGAAGTGAGTACAAGTAGACAGTATTGGCAGGGGCAGCTCTGCCGACTTAGTAAGGGGTGCGATCCTCACTCAACCGTGCCACTGTGGGCGGCACTGTAGCACAAGTGGCGGCACAGTAGCACAATTGTTAGCACTGTTACTTCACAGCTCCAGGGTCCCAGGTTCGATTCCCGGCTTGGGTCACTGTCTGTGCAGAGTCTGCATGTTCTCCCCGTGTCTGTGTGCTACCTCCTTTTGCCAGTAACCATAAGCTCTTTGTAAGTCTAATTATTACATGAATTCAGTCTGTCCCTTAGCTGCTTTTATTGTTGGCTGAAATAAGTCTAATAAAAGTATTTGTGAAAAAAGCAACTTAATTAGGATTTTATGTGTTCTATCAAACTGGCCCTAGGCAAGCAGTTAAAACATAAAAGCATCATTAATGCTATTATATCTGTTACATTAATTACAGACCCACTATTTTACTCATTGAGTATTTTTTAAAAATGTGCTTGAAGGTTAAAACAGGGGCTATTAGCATAATTCAGAAATGTATTCCTTAACACGTGTATTTTCCCAAATTTCAGAATACATTGGATTTCTGCTTTGAGGGCGGGATGGTCTATTGTGGAATTTGGATTGGGAGGTGACCTTGCACTGATCAGCTTTTTAGATATATATGCACGAGGAACTCAGTAAATCTTGCAGAGGGGCAGGCAAGAAGTTATCATAGAATTTACAGTGCAGAAGGAGGCCATTCGGCCCATCGAGTCTGCACCGGCTCCTGGAAAGAGCACCCTACCCAAGGTCAATACCTCCACCCTATCCCCATAACCCAGTAACCCCACCCAAAACTAAGCAATTTATCAATTTATCATTAGGCCAATCCACCTAACCTGCACATTTTTGGACTGTGGGAGGAAACCGGAGCACCCGGAGGAAACCCACGCACACACGGGGAGGATGTGCAGACTCCGCACAGACAGTGACCCAAGCCGGAATCGAACCTGGGACCCTGGAGCTGTGAAGCAATTGTGCTATCCACAATGCTACCGTGCTGCCCTGAGAAGTTCTTTCACCCGCCCTTACCTCACAGGCTCAAAGGTCCAGGCGCCATATTTAAAAGATGCCCGAATAGCTATCCCCACTATCATTATTCAGGAGATTACCATGGACCAGAAACTGAACTGGACTAGCCATATAAATACTGGGCCTACCAGAGCAGGTCAGGGGCTAGGAATCCTGTGGTGAGTAATTCACCTCCTGACGTCCCGAAACCTGTTCACCATCTACAAGGCACAACTCAGGAGTGTGATGGAAAACTCCCCACTTGCCTGGATGAGTGCAGCTACAACACTCAAGAAGCTCGACACCACCCAGAACCAAGCAGCCCACCCACAGGCATTCACTCCCTCCAGGCCGACAACAGTTGCAGCCGTGCCTACCATCTACAAGATGCACTGAGGAAGTCACCAAGACTCCTTCGGCAGCACCTTCCAAACTCACAACCACTACCATCTAGAAGGACAAGGGCAGCAAACACATGGGAACACCACCACATGGAAGTTCCCCTCCAAGTCACTCACCATCCTGACTTGGAAATTTAATCCCCATTCCTTCACCGTCATTGGATTAAATTCCTGGAACTCCCTCCTTAACAGCACTGTGGGTGTACCCACACCAAATGGACTGCAGCAGTTCAAGAAGGCAGCTCATCACTACTTTCTCAAAGGATGGGTAATAAATGCTGGCCTAGCCAGCGACGCTCGCGTCCTTTGAGTGAATATTTAAAAAATCAATGCTGAGACCCAGGCTATTAGAATAGATGGCATTGAGGTGCGTAGGGAAAAAGTGTTGGCAATTCTGGACAAGGTGAAAATAGTCCCCGGGGCCTGATGGGATTTATCCTAGGATTCTCTGGGAAGCCAGGGAAGAGATTGCTGAGCCTTTGGCTTTGATTTTTATGTCATCATTGGCTACAGGAATAGTGCCAGAGGACTGGAGGATAGCAAATGTGGTCCCTTTGTTCAAGAAGGGGAGTAGAGATAACCCCGGTAACTATAGGCCGGTGAGCCTCACGTCTGTTGTGGGTAAAGTCTTGGAGAGGATTATAAGAGATACGATTTATAATCATCCAGATAGGAATAATATGATTAGGGATAGTCAGCATGGTTTTGTGAAGGGTAGGTCATGCCTCACAAACCTTATCGAGTTCTTTGAGAAGGTGACTGAACAGGTAGACGAGGGTAGAGCAGTTGATGTGGTGTATATGGATTTCAGTAAAGCGTTTGATAAGGTTCCCCACGGTCGTCTATTGCAGAAAATACGGAGGCTGCGGATTGAGGGTGATTTAGAGATGTGGATCAGAAATTGGCTAGTTGAAAGAAGACAGAGGGTGGTGGTTGATGGCAAATGTTCAGAATGGAGTTCAGTTACGAGTGGCGTACCACAAGGATCTGTTCTGGGGCCGTTGCTGTTTGTCATTTTTATAAATGACCTAGAGGAGAGCACAGAAGGTTGGGTGAGTAAATTTGCAGACGACACTAAAGTCGGTGGAGTTGTAGACAGTGTGGAAGGATGTTGCAGGTTACAGAGGGACATAGATAAGCTGCAGAGCTGGGCTGAGAGGTGGCAAATGGAGTTTAACGTAGAGAAGTGTGAGGTGATTCACTTTGGAAAGAATAACAGGAATGCGGAATATTTGGCTAATGGTAAAATTCTTAGCAGTGTGGATGAGCAGAGGGATCTCGGTGTCCATGTACATAGATCCCTGAAAGTTGCCACCCAGGTTGATAGGGTTGTGAAGAAGGCCTATGGTGTGTTGGCCTTTATTGGTAGAGGGATTGAGTTCCGGAGCCATGAGGTCATGTTGCAGCTGTACAAAACTCTGGTACGGCCGCATTTGGAGTATTGCGTACAGTTCTGGTCGCCTCATTATAGGAAGGACGTGGAAGCTTTGGAACGGGTGCAGAGGAGATTTACCAGAATGTTGCCTGGTATGGAGGGAAAATCTTATTAATAAAGGCTGATGGACTTGAGGTTGTTTTCGTTAGAGAGAAGAAGGTTAAGAGGTGACTTAATAGAGGCATACAAAATGATCAGCGGGTTAGATAGGGTGGACAGTGAGAGCCTTCTCCCGCGGATGGAGGTGGCTAGCACGAGGGGACATAGCCTCAAATTGAGGGGTAATAGATATAGGACAGACGTCAGAGGTAGGTTTTTTACGCAAAGAGTGGTGAGGCCGTGGAATGCCCTACCTGCAACAGTAGTGAACTCGCCAACATTGAGGGCATTTAAAAGTTTATTGGATAAGCATATGGATGATAATGGCATAGTGTAGGTTAGATGGCCTCTAGTTTTTGACTTCCCATGTCGGTGCAACATCGTGGGCCGAAGGGCCTGTACTGCGCTGTATTGTTCTATGTTCTATAATAGCTGAGCATTCTCTTTTTTTTTTTAAATTTAGAGTACCCAATTCATTTTTTCCAATTAAGGGGCAATTTAGCGTGGCCAATCCACCTAGCCTGCACATCTTTGGGTTGTGGGGGCGAAACCCACGCAAACACGGGGAGAATGTGCAAACTCCACACGGACAGTGACCCAGAGCCGGGATCGAACCTGGGACCTCGGCGCCGTGAGGCTACAGGGCTAACCCACTGAGCCACCGTGCTGCCCAGCTGAGCATTCTCAAAGGGCCAAGTGATCTACACATGCTGCTCTTTCCCATGTTCCTATGTCTTTGAGTCCGCAACACAAAATTCCTTGGAATACATTGTCCCCATTTGTAACAGGTGTCAACACGACACGGGTGCATCCCTGTTGAATTCAGGCTGCAGGTGCGCTCCATTATGGCTTGCAGCAGCCAAGGGACAAGTTTACTTTTAACGTAAGAACATAAGAACATAAGAACTAGGAGCAGGAGTAGGCCATCTGGCCCCTCGAGCCTGCTCCGCCATTCAATGAGATCATGGCTGATCTTTTGTGGACTCAGCTCCACTTTCCGGCCCAAACACCATAACCCTTAATCCCTTTATTCTTCAAAAAACTATCTATCTTTACCTTAAAAACATGTAATGAAGGAGCCTCAACTGCTTCACTGGGCAAGGAATTCCATAGATTCACAACCCTTTGGGTGAAGAAGTTCCTCCTAAACTCAGTCCTAAATCTACTTCCCCTTATTTTGAGGCTATGTCCCCTAGTTCTGCTTTCACCCGCCAGTGGAAACAACCTGCCCGCATCTATCCTATCTATTCCCTTCATAATTTTAAATGTTTCTATAAGATCCCCCCTCATCCTTCTAAATTCCAACGAGTATAGTTCCAGTCTACTCAACCTCTCCTCATAATCCAACCCCTGCAGCTCTGGGATTAACCTAGTGAATCTCCTCTGCACACCCTCCAGTGCCAGTATGTCCTTTCTCAAGTAAGGAGACCAAAACTGAACACAACACTCCAGGTGTGGCCTCACTAACGCCTTATACAATTGCAATATAACCTCCCTAGTCTTAAACTCCATCCCTCTAGCAATGAAGGAAGTTACGGCTGCACACTGTTGTGTCGGTAATATTGCACGTATTTGGCGCACGGGGAATGTCTGTCCATACAGATGGAGGCAAGCAAAGGATAACACTGCCAGGAGAGCTAATGTGAAATTGTACTTTTTATTTGAACCAAGATAAAGCAAGAAGTCTTACAGCACCAGGTTAAAGTCCAACAGGTTTATTTGGAATCACTAGCTTTCGGAGCGTAGTTCCTTCATTAGGTGAGTGACGGAAACTCACCTGACTCACCTGATGAAGGAGCTACGCTCTGAAAGCTAGTGATTCCAAATAAACCTGTTGGACTTTAACCTGGTGCTGTAAGACATCTGACTGTGCCCACTCCAGTCCAACACGGCACCTCCACATCAAAGATAAAGCAAGATCAATGAAAGTTATCCATAATGTTCACCCCCAAATAGGGATTCACAGCCTCCCAGCCAGCAGAGTATCAAAGTGTGAAAGGTAAGTATGGATAGCTCACTCGGCCTGGAATCTGTTTGCTAACATCCTGGCCCCTGCGCCATCATCGCCTTTTCCTTCTTTATCATCGGATGAGACATCTCGGTCCTCCCTCTCAACCACTTCAAATTCTCCCTATTGTTGCGTCAGGCAGTGCAGGACACAAGTACCACAGTGATGTGGGACACACTCTGTGGGAAATATTGAAGTGCTCCACCTGAACAGTCCAAATGTCTGAAGATCATTCTCAGCCGGCCTATCGTCTTCACTGCTGGCCTCTGTGGAGGGATGTGCGGTGCGGCTTTGTACCTTTCCTCAATGGCACTTTGTGGAATCTGCACTGGTACCTGGGAGTATGTCTTATCTCCAATGAGCCAGCCCTGCAATCAGCACAGTGAGTCAAGACATCTGGCACGTGTAAAAGGTTGAGAATCTCAATTGAGAATGGAGAGAACTCTCTGATGCACGATCAATTACACAAAGACGAGAGTTGGATGCAATCGAGGCTTTATTACACTAAGATGTGTGGCCTCCTACAGCAGCTGGCGAAATGGCTGCTGTACGGGAGCACACATATTTATACTCCGCCTACTGGGCGGAGCCAGCAGGCAGGGAACTACCCCCGTACCTGTAGTACAGGGCCTTACCAAAAAACACCTACACCGACATCCTCTATATACAATATATACATCAGTGGTGACTACCACACTCTCTAGGTAGTATATACAAACACGTGTGCAGTCTATAGCCCCTTGCATTGGCAGCAATCTAGCAATTACTGCAAACTCCAATGCCCTGGCCAAACGCAATTTCAAACATTCATATGCACTTCTGAGGAGGGCATATGTTACTTTCCAGGTGCACTTGTGTGTCACAGACTGGGGTCTCCCTCAGTAGTCCCCAGGCGGGCCCTAGTTGCCCTTCTGAAGGTGATAGTGAGTTGCCTTTAACCTCTGCAGTCCATGAGGTGCAGGTACGCCCACTGTGTTTGGGATAGCCTCCCATGGAAATAAGTTCTCCACTCCATCTTTCTTCCTGCTCCCAGTAGCAGCAGCAGAAGATTCCACCCAAAGAATTTGGTTCCTTATTTTCCACCCATGACACAATTAAAGAATCCTTCTGCAAATTGGCAAAAAGTCTTTCAGCCTCAGTCAGTAAAGAGGCAACTCTCCACCGTCCCCCCGTCCCCCCACCCCTTCCATCAACAAACCAGTACATTTGTTACATTTCTGCCAGGTGTAAAGTTGAAGGCCCCCAAAAAGCAAACAGAAGGAAGCACAATCAGTTGTGATTATCCATGGATAGCCCAATACTCCGTCGTTGCTCTCGAGATTAGAGATAAAAACAAATGCACCACAGGAGGTTCATGTAATGGCTCAATGGTTAAATCAAATCAGCGTTGGGCAGTCTCCTTGAGAATTAGAAAAGCTAATTGTTGAACAGAGCACACTATATATGGAAGTTAATCAGCCAAAAAGTCTCAGTAGCAATAATATGCAACAACATGCAGCTATGAAAAGTATTATTGGGTTAAACACAATGTGATATTTCTATATCAGCTCCAGCTCAGATAGAAAAACCTTGCTGTTGTAAAAAAAACTTTAAGGGCGAAATTCTCCGACCCCCACGACGGGTCGGAGAATAGCGGGAGGGCCTTCCCGACATTTTTCCCGCCCTCCCGCTATTCTCCCCCACCCCCCGCCCAACTCCCGACCCGAATCGCTGCCGCCGTTTTTTTACGGCCGGCAGCGATTCACAGCTGTTCGATGGGCCGAAGTCCCAGCCCTTTACGCCGTTTTTACGAACGGCAAACACACCTGGTCTGGCCGTTCGTAAAAACGGCGTCACAAACTCGCTTTTCATAACAATGGCACCGATTGGCACGGCAGTACCACGGCCATGCCAAGGGTGCCATGGGCCCGCGATCAGTGGGCACCGATCGCGGGCAGCGGGCCCGATGCCCGCGCACTCTTTCTCCTTCCGCCGCCCCGCAGTATCCATTCGCGGGGCGGCTGAGGGGCAATCCGGCCCGCGCATGCGCGGGTTTCGCGCAAATACGCGATGACGTCATCCGCGCATGCGCGGGTTGGAGTCTTCCAATCCGCGCATGCGCGGCTGACGTCATATGACGCGTCAGCCGGCGCTAACTCCGGCAAGCGGGCTTAACGATATTCGTTAAGCCCGTCTTGCCGGAGCCTACGGCGTCGGGCTGCTAGCCCCGACCGGGGACCAGAATCGGTTCCCGGTCGGGAAGGGGCGCGCTGGCGTCAAACCCGCCCGGGTTTGACGCCAGCTTTACGATTTCTCCCGTTTTGGGAGAATTGCGCCCTAAATTCTTTTGAAAAGAGACCTAACGTTTCATGGCATAGGACAAAAACACACCATAAAACGTGGTGCAACTTCCAAGTAAGTTATTCCAACACATATTCTAACAATACAAGGATATCATAAAATGCCCATGTGAATTCCAGGACAGGTTTTTTACTCTTGTGCATTCAGGAGTTTATATGTGATAGTATGGGGTGAATTATCGGAAGTATTGGGAACATAGGAACAGGTGTAGCAATGGTTTCAGTCTATTTCTTCAATGACTTTGTAAAACCTTAGAAGAGTCGCAGCAAAAGAACTAGATTGGAAATAAAACATTAGCAAAGAATGATGTTAACATTATTGGACTGGATTCTTCACCTCATGCAATCGGCAACTAGAATTGTATTTGGGCAGAGAATAGCGGGTAATGCAAAAATCGCGATTTGAGCCCATCGCCAATTCCGACGCCTTTGTCCTCCGCTGGCGGTGTTAGTGAGGTTTGTACCGCGTGTCAGTGAGCCCACGCAAATCTACCATTTGCATGGATTTCTATGTCATTAGTAGGTTGGGCACCGCTTGCTGCACCCCTCTGCCACTCTCCACCCCTCTCAGGCGGGAGTGTCATGTGGGCGTGAATTAGCTTAAGTATTTACAAGCGGACCTGGATGCCATGGCTGTTGAGGGAGAGTGAATGGGTAAAATAAACTCTGAAAAACGCTCAAAACCTATCAGGCTTGCTGGGGTTGGCTGCCTGGGCTGCAGGGAGTAGCAGAATTACTCAGTGCCAGGTCCTACACTCAGGGTGTCCACCTCGGGATCAGGGTGGCCTGGTTCAGACTGCCATTGCAGCACTATGTGGATTTACACGCACCCCTTTAGTCCTGACTGTTCACACTACTGACTGCTCACTGTGTCCTGTAAATGTTCATAAACACTCTGGTCCTGTGGGGACTCAGCCAGCCCGACCCCCACCAAAAACCTTCATACTCCAGCAGCATCATCACGGGGAGCGGCTGGCACGGCCAAGCTCAGTCGCTAGCCCACCAGGTGTTGGCACTCCTCAGCTCCACTGCAGTGGATGCAGGGGATTAGCAGAGCCCGCCCCAACTAAAGGACACCTGCACCATGGCCATTGAAGAGTCCCTGGTTCTCTTCCCCTCCCAGAGTAGAGGCCTCACCAGTGACACCCACCCCTCAGGATCACGGGCTGTCTCCTCCTGGCGAGACTGACTGTCTCTGCCACCATCTCCCAGGCCCTATTCAGGAGGGCGGGCTTGAGTTTGCAGCCCACCCTGGGGAAGAGGGTGCCCTTCCTCTCCTCAATGACATCGAGCAGTGCGTCCACTTCGGATTCCCAAAAGCAGGGGGGCAGGTCTTCTTTGAGCCACCTGGAATGCGAGTGGAGGATGTATCAGCAGCTCCCACTTATCAGGCTCTTTAATGCAAATTCTTGTCCCAGTGAAGCTGCCGACAACAGGGAAGGGGATCGCTTCCATTTCATGCCGACAGAGTGCTGGCCCATGTCCTGAAGCTTGGAACAAATGGGGCCCCCAATGGGAATGTGAATTGCAAGAGATTCAGTTCCAGCAGGAACACTTCCCAAATGGAGAATTCAGCCCGTTAGATTTATGTTTTTCCGATCAATTCCTGTTATCCTTTGCTTGAAATTTTTATGAGAAAATGTCGGCACCATCACCAGGATCATGGTTTGAAGAACTTAGAGATTGACAAGGATCTGAATTATTGTAAATGTAAAACAAAAATTGTCACCACGGTCGCAGTGGCTGATCCCCCCCTTTGAGAGCTGACTGGTGGTGATTTAGCCGGAGGGTCAGCACACCTCAGACCAGGGGCAAGGTTGAGAAGGTGGGGCCTTCGTGGATAACCTCAGCCGGTGCGGGAATAGAACCTGCGCTGTTGGCGTAGCTCCACATCACAAACCAGCCATCCAGCAAACTGAGCTAACCGAGCCTCCCCCCCCCCCCCCCCCCCCCAACCTTCTGAATTATGAGTTGAGATGCAATCAAACATTTATGATGATTCTGATTTAACTGTGTATGTTCATTCAGCTCTATGCCTGCACTGTGCTCAGTAACCCTTTCAAAGCAATACACAGTACTCATCTGTTATGTCTGAATAAACAGTTTAATTGTTGCAGTAAGCAATAAATACCCAGTCACATGCCGAGCAGCAGCCTCTGTCCCGAATGCTATTTCAAGAACTCTAGCAGACATGAGTCTAGTTTCTGCCAACTTTCTTGTGTACAGGCGATTCCTGCAAACCGCAAAGTGCTCTTATTCAATCATCACGCCACCCAATTGTTTTCTTCAAATAAACACTTGATTTGGTATGCTACTAACTACTAACACGAGACTTTTACTTTCCACTCCTCTAGCACATTCCACCAAAGAATAGCAAAGTAAAACAAAGACCAAACTTCATCTTCCAGCTTCCCCCATCACACCCAGGGTTATCACAATGCTGGATGATCACATTTCTCTGATTGGTCCTGTCAGTCACCTGTTCGTCTGGCATTGAAGTTTCTTGCCAGCGCATCTCTCCATCTGATCTTCGGACTTCCTCGTCGCCTTCTACCTGGCAGCCCCATCTCCATCGTGTACCTCACCACATGTCCTCTCGCAACAGATAACCAGACCTTTTTAGTTACTTGCTTTAATGCTTTCACAATCTTCACTGACCCCCTCTGATATGCTAGTTCCGGAGTTGTCCTTTCTGGTCATTCCACATATCCATCTCAGCTTCCACATCGCATTAGTACCTAGTTGTTGGTCACCTCTTTTTAATATCATGGAGCAATATTAACCTTATTAAATATTAATGTATTTAAACCCCTCAGATCACAGCCCGCTAAGAGGAATTAATGAATGGCTTTCAGCCAAAGGATCGGAGGGTTTTAAACACAGGTCACTGCTTTTCTCTTTCCAGGAATGGGCAGGTGCTTTTTCTATCTGAGCTAGCAGGTGTATTGCCCAGTAGCTTTTGTCACTGCCCCTGTCTGGAGTGCTCGCTAGCTTCCAGACAGGGCTCTCTTTTCTCGGGGGGTCCTTTTAGTTAGGGGATCTCTGTGGGGAGGGGGATTCCCTTTAGTTAGGGGCTCTTGGTGGGGGTCTGTTTAGTTAGAGGATCTCTGTGGGGTTTAGTTTAGTTAGGGGGCCTCTGTGGGGTTTACTTTAGTTAGGGGGTCTCTGTGGGGGGGGGGGTCTGTTTAGTTAGGGGGTCTCTGTGGGGGGGTCTGTTTAGTTAGGGGGTCTCTGTGGGGGGGTCTGTTTAGTTGGGGGGTCTCTGTGGGGGGGTCTGTTTAGTTGGGGGGTTTCTGTGGGGGGGTCTGTTTAGTTGGGGGGTCTATGTGGGGGGTCTATTTAGTTGGGGGGTCTCTGTGTGGTTTACTTTCGTTAGGGGGTCTCTGGGGGGGTCTGTTTAGTCAGGAGGTTTCTGTGGGGGGGGTCTGTTTAGTTGGGGGTTTCTGTGAGGTGGTCTGTTTAGTTAGGGGGTCACCGTGGGATTTACTTTAGTTAGGGGGTCTCTGGGGAGTCCCTTTAGTTAGGGGGTCTCTGGGGAGTCCCATTAGTTAGGGGGTCTCTGGGGAGTCCCTTTAGTTGGGGTGGTCTCTATTGGGGTCTCTTTAGTTAGGGAGTCTCTGTGGGGTTTACTTTAGTTGAGGGGTCTCTGTGGGGTTTACTTTAGTTAGGGGGTCTCTATGGGGGTCTGTTTAGTTCGGGAGTCACCGTGGGGTTTACTTTAGTTGGGGGGTTTCCGAGGGGTTTAGTTTAGTTCGGGAGTCTCTGTGGGGAGTCCCTTTAGTTAGGGGGTCACTGCGGGGATCTCTCTATCTAGGGTGTCCCCCATTGAAGGGGTCTTGGGGGGGCCCCTATCCAGGAGGTCTTTGGGGGGTCCCCCTTTTCAGTGGGTCTCGATGGAGGTGTCCCCATCTAGGGAGTCTCTGGGTGGGGGAGGGGTTCCCCCTACACAGAGAATCTCTGAGCTGGCCCCCATATCCAAGGGGTCTCGGGGTGAGGCCCTTATCCAAATGTTCTCAGGGGACTCTGATCCAGGGGAACTCAAGGGGTCCCTCTCTCCAGGGGGTCTCGGGGGATACTCCGATCCTGGGGGACCCGGGGAATCCTCCTATCCAGGGGGTCACGAGGGGGGGGGTCCCGCTATCCAGGGTGTCTCGGGGGTCCCTCTATCCAGGTGTTCTCAAGGGTCCCTCTATCCAGGGGGTCTCAGGGGGTCCCTCTATCCAGGGGGTCTCAGGGGGTCCCTCTATTCAGGGGGTCTTGAGGGGTCCCTCTATCCAGGGGGTCTCGAGGGGTCCCTCTATCCAGGGAATCTTAGGGGTCTATACAGGCGGTCTCGAGGGGTCCCTATATCCAGGGGGTCTCGAGGGGTCCCTCTATTCAGGGGTCTCGAGGGGTCCCTCTATCCAGAGGGACTCAAGGGGTCCCTCTATCCAAGGGGTCTCGGGGTCTTGGTCGGGTCACCCCCGTATTTGGAGGACCCAGAAAATCTGGGGCGGGCTCTTTGCGATGTGGGGTGAGGTGGGTGGGAGATGCTTTGCGATGCTGGGGGAGTTGGCCAGCTACGGCCCTAGCTATTGGGCTCAAAATGGCTGAGCCGATAGTCGGGTTCCCTCGGGAATCCCTTGTATTCCTCACCATGCATAAATTTGCATGGCAAAATTTACTTCCTGAGCGGGGGGGGGGGGGGGGATTAGTTCCAATTCACCTCTGGCGGGAGAATCCTCCATTCCCCGATTTCGTAATCAGCAATCGGGCGGATAATCCCTTTTTACGATGGAATCGGGACCGGCGCCTGTTTTTGGATGCTCTGCCCCCTCCAAAACAGCATCATCGAGGAGCTCGCCGCACGCCATTGAGACGGCCTCAGGATGTCACCTGAAGACCCTACCCCGATGCTCCGCCCCCGATGGGCCGAGTTCCCAACCACATGGTTGACTCATGGTGTCAGAGTTCGGGAACCCACCGTGACACCTGCGGACTGTGTCCAGCACCGTCACAGTCTGGCGGGAACCGTGCTGCTGGCCGGAGACACTTCGGCGAGGGCTGGGGGGACTGGTGGGGGTGGCCAGGAGGGCACTATCTGGCAGGTCGGGTCCGCGCATGGCCAGCGCCATGTTGTATGGCGCGACCACTGCAGGTCGTCGCTGTGCACATCCGTAGCCACGGACCCGGCAATTCTCCGGCCATTTTTGTTGTGGAGGAAGGCCGTTTTACGTGCTGCAGATGCTAGCCCCTCACCGGTCAGAGGATCGGTGCTGGGGCGCTGCTGATTTTTTTGACGTAAAACGCCGCGGATCCTCCGGACAAAACCTGAAAATCGGAGAATCCAGCCCAGTATCTCCCAAACGGAGAATCCCGGCCAATGGCTTCAGACTTCCTAATATGTAATTGGAGAACATTTCTGCTCATCCAACACTGGATGTTATACAAACAGCATAGCAATAGAGACAATGAAGGCACCCAGAGAGATATTGATAAGGTAGAGCTTGGAGTTGTTAGCATATGTGGAGTACCAATGAGCAACATGCAATTGGGAAATAAGACTGGGTCAAGGATAGACCTTTGGGGGAGCCCAGAGCTATTAATGAATGAACAGGAAGATAGATAGGAAATTGGTTGTATTTTAAATCACCAATAAATTGGTCGCTGTAAAGAGGGAAAATTGCATCATCCAAAAACACGGACTCATATTCTCTAAGAATTCTGATAACGTACATGTTAACCTGTCCATCAACTTTCTCTATCCCTCTATTTCTTCCATCATCATTATCAGAACATCAGAACTAGGAGACGTTGTAGGCCATCTGGCCCTTCGAGCCTGCTCCGCCATTCAGTAAGATCATGGCTGATCTTTTGTGGACTCAGCTCTACTTTCCCGCACGAACACCATAACCCTTTATTCTTCAAAAAACTATCTAACTTTATCTAATGTGGTGAACCACTGTGTGCACCTGTATTAGGGGATGTAAGGTAGGGCCTGCACTACAGGTTCGCCAGTAGCCCCTGCCGGCTAGCTCTGCCCACAAGGAGCTGTACAAATATGCGTGTCCTCCTTCTGATCAGCCATTTCGCCAGCTGCAGTAGGAGGCCACGCATCTTACTGTGATAAATTGATGCACGATCAATTGAACAAAAGACTCAGATTTGTACAACTGTGGCTTTATTACAGTCAGATGCGAAGGCCGAATGGCTTCTATTTTCTACATTTCAATGTACGCTTAACATTATCCTCCAAAATTAGTATGACCCCATGGACTCCTGCTGAGGAATGGGAGATGGAGAGCCAGAATTCAATATTGCATCAGAAATGCCTTGAAAAGACTGTTAAAGAAATACACAGACAAAAAGAGTATTTTAACCTACTTCTGAACAGATGCAATTTTTGTTGTTTTCCAAGCACTGTGCTCCCGTGGCTGTACAAATATCTTGGTTGTGTATTCCATTTGTACATATTTCTCTGTTAATTATAGACTATATGAAACTTGGGCACACGTTTCCCC
The DNA here is from genome assembly GCF_902713615.1 of Scyliorhinus canicula. Classification (NCBI taxonomy): domain Eukaryota; kingdom Metazoa; phylum Chordata; class Chondrichthyes; order Carcharhiniformes; family Scyliorhinidae; genus Scyliorhinus; species Scyliorhinus canicula. The sequence continues at coordinate 32,882,190 of NC_052154.1, read as the reverse complement.
CCTGAGCACATATAAAGGCCCCATTAGTGATTCATCCATGCTGAAGCGAACTGCTTGATTTTTTTCACAGTGCGCACAAAAGAAAATTATCAGGAGAAAGGGCCAAACCATAACAGTGTCAAGTTAGAATTAGCAGGTAACCAGCAGTAACATTGCTGACAGTCAGACAGTGGGGCCAGAAATGTTTGCTTGTCCTGCAATGCCACCTTCTGCCAGTGTGGGGTGGACATGCACTATGGAAAATAATTTGAAAATAATGATTTTATGACATCCTCTGCTGGTAGAAATTAGAACTGCGGGGTTAAAAGTAATTGCTGTTTTAAAAAGAAATATCAAATTCATATTTCAGTGCTGCTCCTTTAAGGAGAGTGAAAACAAGGACCAATCTCATCTGATGTTCTTGTCATTATTAGTAAATTTTATCCAATTTATTTCTCAGATGCAGATTTTGAACTGTTTTGATTCATGTAGATGCTAAAATTTGGCAAGTCTGCACCTTCAATTCTGTCACATCATGCAGAGCAGGTTTGTCCAACGCCCTGCCTTGCGCTGTGAGACAGCAGTGCTAACCACTGTGTCACCGGGCTGCCCGTATCTCGAAGGTGAATGCTGTTTCTGACATGAATGTTGTGGTGCTGCAATTCCAGAGGCTGTGGATCCGAAGGTTCCCCATCGGAGACCTTCAGCATGTCCACCTGCAAGTCTGAGTCCATGACCTCCCCTGGGGTTCTACTGTGGCCTGATCAGGCAGAAGATGCAACTTTAGAAGACGTTTCCGTGGACGAGAAACTTTCCAAAGAAGCGGGTGCCTGGACCCAATGTGGTCAAGGGTCTTCCGCATAATACCACCCTGGGCTTGCACCTGGCAAGAAGCCGGCCCTGTTTGGTGGAGGATAATGCCGGAGATACACTGGGCACCGTTGGTGAAGTTTCGAACAAACACCAAGTCACCTGGTACAAAGTGCCTGGAAGGTTGACGTCAAATGGGCCAACACCCTTGCTGCTCTTGGTTGTGGCGCACTTTCCCACCTATATTTGGAAAAAATCATGCTAAGGCGGCTACAAAGTCTCCAGCTCATCAGTAGTTCCACGGGACAACTCCAGTCACTGCTTGTGGAACGGTCCTGTGGCCAGCCTAGTGTCCAGCGAGCCTGAAGATTGTTCCTTGAGGCTCCGTTTAAATGTTTGCACCGCTCACTCTGCTAAACCATTCAAAGCCGGGTGGTACAGGGCGGTACGAATGTGCCGCACCCCATTTGCCTTCAGGAACCCAGGGAGCTCCTCCCTCGTGAAAGTAGTGCCTTTATCAGTGACATGTACTTCTGGGAGGCTGTGTGTGCTAAATTATGAGCATAACTTCTGAACGGTTGCCTGGGACGTGGTTCCCGCCATCTTGTGCAGGACAAGCCACTTCAAATGGGCAGCATCTACACTGAACTCAGACACTTTGGAGGAAAATGTCCTTAACTCGCCCAGGTGCTATGGATGCTGTCATATATGCTAACATATAGCCCTGATCTTTGTCATTTGTGTGTACATGTGGTGATTTTAAATTGTGCTCCGAAACCAATTGTAAATTTATCCATATCTCAGACCAGCATCGATAGACTCTTTTTCGTTCTTCCCTCCAGTCCAATTACCGTGAACCATAGCTGTAGCTGTGCATGAAGGTAACACAATGGCTATATCCGTGTGTTCCAATACCTCCAAAGCATTTTACTTCCTTGGGGTAGCAGCATGGTAGAAGCTTCTTCATGTCCCTTAGAAACAGCATACAACTCAGTCCATCAGTAACCAAAGGGTCTTTGTCCATTACTGGCTGTCTAGTGTCCCATTTTTCCGTCATCCAAATTGCTTTTGTTTCTCATTGGAATGGTAAATTAAGATATCATGTACTATCCACTGATTCCCTTCCTTCATTAATTTAAAAGGTTCAATTGATCCTGCTTCTATTCCAGACTTCCACATTAATGCCTAACATTGTCCTGAACCATGTACGTCTGCCAGCCCTGGTTTACATGAGACAATAACTTTCTGCTAAGTTTCCTTCAAATCCCTTTCGTCCGCTATCATTTCCCTTACAACATGAAGTGTACATTTGCCATTATAACATTTGTAACATAATAAGCCAACAGTAGTCGCAAAACCACCCCTACGGCATCAGTAGGCACATTTAATACATTCAACTTTTGGGGTTACAACCCAATTGAATCCATACATAACAGTCCCTAACAATTTACAAGACATTTATTCCTTAATAACTATTACAGCTCTCCAATGCAATATTGTTTGCTGCATTGGAGCATGTAGGGGTTCCTCGTCAGTTGCTACTGTCTGCCGAGACCCTTAATAACTCTACCGCGTATTACGTGCCCACCCTTATTACTTTAAATTAACAATGTCCCAAAGCCTATACCGGCCGTGCGCTACTGCCCACGTTCCCGTTCAGCTTGCTTGGAGGTCAGAGAGGAGAGGGTCTGTAAGCCAAGCAAATCACAAATATTCAAATATTGGTTTCAATCGTCACCTGGGTGCGTTTTGAGTTGGGTCAAATGTTTCCAGACCCCTTTTCCTCTAATTCTATACATGCACAAGTATCGCCACTAATTATAACCTGGTCCATTTAGGGGCAAAACCAGGTTTTGCAGGTAACGTTTTCACCATTACTGAACTCCCTGCAACAGGGACGTCAGGAAGTCTCTCAAGTTCTCTCTGTGTGTCTCATTGTTTCTGACTGTCTTTTACTGATTTACGCAACTCTTTAAATTGGGCGCGCAGTTCCAGTAAGTAACATCTGATTCTATCTTTCAGCGGACCTACATTGGCCCCACCAGTGATAATGTTCTCTGGTAGTTGCATCAACCTCCCAGTCATTAATTCATACGGGATCAAACCAGTTGTACGGTTTGTTGTAGCCCTTAATTTCATCAGGATCACGGGTAACACCTCAGTGTTAACCTTAACGCTAACGGGTCAGTCCATGTTAATTCCAACGCCTGAATAGCTTTTGCCAAAGCATTTTTAAGAGTTTGTTTCCTTCATTCTACCATTCCAGTGCTTTGTGGATGGTAGGGGATGTGGAATTTTTGTTTTATACCCATGAGTTGGCACACTGTTTTTATTACTTTCCCAGTAAAGTGCGTTCCCTGGTCGGAATCAATTTGTAGCGGTACTCCTCATCTCGGGATGACCACTTCTGCCAATATTCTGGCCACCATGGTGGCAGTGCAATTCCAAGTAGGGAACGCTTCCATCCACCGGGTAAATTGATCAATAATCACCAAACAGTATGTCTTCCCATGGGATGGTGGTAGGGGTCCTGTGAAGTCTATCTGCAGATGTACCCATGACCCTTTTGGCCGGGGCTAGTGTCCCATTTTTATTTTTATGGGTCAACCGGGATTATATTGCACACAGGTCACACATCGGTTAGCAGTACCGTGCTATGTCTCTCCCCATACCTTTCCACCACCATTCCCTCTATGGACTCCGTTTACTGTCCATCCCTCTCTCTCTTTCTGAGATGTCCGTGTGCAGCTTTCGAATGTCTATTTTGTTTCCTATTGGGTCTTCTGCAGCTACTGGGAGTTCATCAACTAGCTCTTGTTCTAATGCGAATTGTGCTGCTCTATCTGCAGCTTGATTGCCTTTAAATTTTGTCCACTCAGGGTCTTCCTTGGCGTGAGACGATTTCCTCCCTTAACAACCAGTCTAAGGCTGTATGTTAGGGATCAGCACTTCCTTGTCCATAGGTTAACTCAGGCAGTTATCATTCTTTCAGTCACTGAACCTTTCATGAATTGACTCAAGTCTTTACCAATGTTCGGTTATTCTGTCCCGGCTCTCTCAAAGGGGTGGCCAGCTGCTTTAGTCAGGAGACAGAATCCCATCCTCGTCGCCAATTGAAGTGGAAAATAACTTATTCACACCAAAGAGTTGAGTCAAGTCAATTTATTGGCAAAAGCTTTTGGGAGAAAGCCAGGCACTACGCAGTGCTCGTGGTCACCTTCTCCATTGTACAATGGCTATTAGCCTCTTTTATACATGTACACACTTGGTTAGTTCCTAATTAGCTTGGGGGGTTACATACATGAACAATTAGGCCCCCCTAGCAACAATTAGCTTCCAATCCCATTCCTCTGAAACCATTAATTATCTAATGCTCACAACTCCTTGTCCACAATTACAAGGATAACCGGTGTCGAATAGTTAATGGTCAGTTTGTCAGTTACAGAATGACTCAGCAATTAATCGGAACGTGGCAGGTGTCAGAAGGTGACTGAGAGAATGACTCGCCAGTAACGGTATACTTATCAGGTCATTGCAGAATTAGATTGCCATGGTGCCATGGTAAGTAAGCTAGTATAGAATGACTATTGCAGGCATAAGCTAATAATTAAATATAATAAAATAGAGAGATTCCTAATGAATAAATGTCTAATTTAATGTAAATGTCCCTCAACAAAAGCATGAGCAAAGACTTATGGTCTATAACAATAGTGGAGTTGGAGTGGAGGCCATAGATGTATTGGTGAAAACATTTCACTGCGAAGATCACTGCCAGACCATCCATGTCGATCTGTGCATACTTTCTTTCTGCTTTAGCCTACGTGTGGGAGGTGAAGGCAATCGGACATTCCCTTCTGACATTACTATAGGAGGAAGCGTTGCATGTGACAAGTAAAGGTTTGACAGGATCATAATGGATCAGTAAACCAGAAGATGACAATTGCTTCTTCAAATGGCTCCAAATGACTGAGCTCCATTTCCACCTTTTTCAGCAAGGCAAAGTGAACCAGGGCTTCCGGGTCAAACTATCTGTGGCCTACGGCCCCTTATATCTTCCCCAGTCCGGGTTGAAACATCCCTTTGGGGTATTTTCCCAACACCTCGCCCAATCCACTGGACCCTATCTGGAGGATGTGCTGCCAATGCAATTGCAGATGGAGCAATCAATCAAGGCCCAACTGGCTGGGCACGTGGTCCTTTACCTATCCCCCTTTGTAACCTCCTTACGTCCTTCTTCACAATTTACTTTCCAACCTATCTTACTGTCATCAGCAGATTTAGCAACCATACTATCAGTCCCTTCATCCAATTCATTTATATACATTGTAAAAAGTTAATGCCCCAGCACTGATCTAATTGACATACCACTCATCAGAAAAAGACCCATCGGGCAGCACGGTGGCCTAGTGGTTAGCACAACTGCCTCACGGCGCTGAGGTCCCAGGTTCGATCCCGGCTCTGGGTCACTGTCCGTGTGGAGTTTCCCTTAATTGGAAAAAATAATTGGGTAATCTAAATTTAAAAAACAAATAAATAAATTAATTAAAATTTAAAAAAAGAAAAAGAAAAAGACCCATCTATGCCAACTCTGTTTCCTGTTAGCTAGCTAATTTTTAATCCGTGACAATATGTTACCCCCTGCACCATGAGCTTTTATTTTATGTAATAACCTTTGATGAAGCATCTTACAAAATGCCTTCTGCAAATCAAAGTACAGTACATCCACTGGTTCCTCTTTATCCAAAGCACATGTGACCCCTTCAAAAAACTCCAATTAATTGGTTAAATATATTTCCCTTTCACAAAACCATGTTGACTCTACCTGATTGCCTTGAATTTCGCCAGGTGTCCTGCTATGGGCATCTTTAATAATGCCTCTGACATTTCCTTCAGACAGATGTTTGGCTAACTGCCCAGAAGATTCCTGCATTCTTTCTCCCTCTCTTTTTGAATAAAGGAGTTACATTTGCTATCTTTCAACGAATGAGATCTTCCACGAATCTAGGCAATTTTGGAAAGTTAAAACCAAAGCATTAACTATCTCATTAGAGACTCCTTTCAAGGCCTTAGGGGTGAGTTCATCTAGACCAGGGGATATGTCAGCCAACAGACCCAACAATTTTCTCAATACCACATCCCCAGTGATTGTTATTTTTCCGAGTTCCTCTTTCCCTTCCATTTCCTGATTTAGCTATTTCTAGGATGTAACTTGTGTTCTCCATTAAGACAGATGCAAAACAGCCCTATTTTCCCCGACCAATTCCCCAGATACTTTTTCTACAGGATCAATGCTTACTGTCTTCACTTTTTTCTGATTTAAATATCTATAGAAACTGTCCATCTTTATCTTATTGACCAAATTTCTCTAGCACTCTGGTCTTTCCCTCTTGATCAATATTCTTGACACCCTTGATGCTTTTTACATTCTTTCCAATCTTCTGACCAGACACACTTCTTTGGGCAAATGCTTTTTTGTTATGTTTAATATTGCCTTTAACGTTTTTGGTTTGCCACAGATGATGGCCTCCCCTTGGAATTTTTCTTTCAAATTGGACTGCGTCTACCCTGTGTATTCCAAAATATCCCTCTAAATATCTGCCACTGAACCTCTATTGAGCATCCCTTAAATATATTTGCACTTTCATAGGACCTTCATTATTGAGTTTAAAATAATCGTCTTGGACACACTCTTCTCCCGCTCAAACTCAATGTAAAATTCAATCATATTATGATTGCTATTACCCAGGGGCACCTTCACTGTGAGGTTATCAATTAATCCCATTATATTGCACAATATCAGGCTCAGTATAGCCTGCCCTCTGGTTGGCTCCAGAATGTGCTGTTCCCCGAAACTATCCCAAAAATATTCTAGGAACTCTTCATCTTCACTATCTTTGTCCAGCTGATTTCTCCAGTAGATATAGATTAACGTAGATTAAAATCCCCCATGATTACCGCTGTACCTTCCTGACAAGCTCATATTGGCCCCTAACTTCCTCAGAGTGACAATCTCCAGCTGACTGCCACTCTTGATGGGCCAACCTTCGCTGAGATTCCAAAGTCCCTGGGCTGGATTCTCCATCAGCTGATGCTGGAATCGGGAAACGCGATTGGGCAGAGAGTCGGTTCTGACGCCATAATCGGGGCGGCCGCCAGATTCACTCCAAATCGCAATTCTCCGGTACCTCGACAGCGGCGTCAATGCATTCCATTCCACACATACAGTAAATGGCGTTGGCACATCATAATTCCTTTTTTTTTAAATTTAAAAGTACCCAATTATTTTGTTTTCAAATTAAGGGGCAATTTAGCGTGGCCAATCCACCTAACCTGCACATTTTTGGGTTGTGGGGGTGAAACCCATGCAGACATGGGGAGAATGTGCAAACTCCACACAGACAGTGGCCCGGGGCCGGGATTCGAACCCGGGTCCTCAGCTCCGTAGTTCCAGTGCTAACCACTGCGCCGCATGCCGCCCCCTGGGGGAAATTCCTGACGACGAGGTGCACTTGTGCTTTTAATATTCAAGACACAGGCGGCACGGTGACGCAGTGTTTAGCACGCAAAGATGTGCAGGGTAGGTGGATTGGCCACGCTAAACTGCCCCTTAATTGAAAGAAAATAATTGGGTACTCTAAATTTATGTGTTTTTAATCGAGAAACAGACTGATGAGATAGAGAGAGGAGGTCGGACACGGAGAGGAGCGGCCATGGGCTGCTGAGCTGGATACTGGCCGAGCTGACTGGAGGAAGCCCTGCCAGGGGTCGGGTGGTGGTGATGTGGGGATGGGCCGTGGAGCCTGGGTGACCAGGCACGGTCCGCCATTGGGGGGGGGGGGGGGGGGGGGGGGGTGTGGGAGCATAGGGGGTCCCTAAACGCCGATGATCTGCTGCTGAATATTTCGGAACAAAGCATGTCGGTGGGAAGTAAAATGGCAGCTGCTTCCGAGATTTGGGATGTTCTCGAGTTATGAATTGAAATTATGAAAGAGCGAGTATTTTATGGTCTCCCCACTGGAAGTAGGACGGAGGTGGTGGGGGGGGGGGGGCTGCCATTCCGCTTGGTGGCAACCCACTTTGGGAATTTGGGTGTGCAGTTAGCCCGGGACTGGGAAGGGCTCCGGAAATATAGGGCCGATTCCCCGGAAAGATTTCCATGTGCTTTGGCAAGTGGGAATTGCTGTGAAGTTCCCCAGTGCTCGGCCGGCAAGGCCGGCAACACTATTCAATTGGTCCACTTAACGAGGCCTCACGGGCTTCCCGCCCCGAATGCCGGCTCACCAGCTGATTCACCGGCACTGCGTTCGCCAGCCACCCCGCTAACTACGCCGAGCAATGATTAGGCTGCACTTGCACAGCCAGCCCCAGCCAGCTCGCAACAATGGCGCCGAGGAGACTCGGGGGTGCTGACCTGGGGAGGCTCCTGGACATGGTGGAGGCCATGTCCCATTTCCCCGAGGGTCCCGGAGGGTGAGCCGCAAGGCAGCCAGTGCTCTTGGGACGAAGTGACGGTAGCTGTAAGCGCCGGGATTGTGACCAGGAGGACTGGCCTCAAGTGTCAGAAGAAAGTCAACGACCTACACCGGGCAGCCAGAGTGGGTAGACATCAACGTCCCACCCTGTCAAACCCTCCAAGGGAGCATCCCCCCCCCCAGGTGGCCCCCAACCCTCCCTCCATCCCCCTCCCCCTTCAGTACTCCCTCCACCCACCCATTCATCCCTCCCCTCCCTCCACCTCAACCCTCCCTTCATACCTTCCCCCCCTCAGAACTGTGAACCACAAGTGTGGCTAATAATATCCTCTCTGTACCTCCTCAGGAAAAGCTCTCCCACAATCGGCGGGGGAGGGCCCAGAGATGGTGGGGTGCCAGACTTGAGAATCCTCACCTCCTTCGAGGAGCGGACCCTGGAGGTGATTGGTGTGGCCGAAGACAGGACGATCACCAACGCAGAGGCTGGCGGACGCCGCAGAGGTGAGGGACCACCAGCCTCCACCCAGAGGACCTGCCAAACGTGAGTTGTTATTGCCTTACTGACTGACCCATCCCGCCACTGACCACATGTCTATTCTCCCACAGGTCCTCCAGCCAACGGCCCCGGCCCATCCCAGGCGGCCCCTCTCCTGAGCTCTGAGGAGAACACCTCGGAGCAGAGCACCAAGAATGCAACTGTTACAGTCACAGCACAGCTGTCATCCCCACCCTCCACCAGCGCAGATACACACACCTCGGTGGGATATGTTAGTGGTCAGGCTTTTGGGGCACAATCTGGTGAGCACCACACTGCTGCTGATGTAGATCATGTGGAGGCTGGAACCCCCAGTGAGACAGCAGTCGGAGGTCTGCTGGATCCCAGGACCCAGCTGGGTCCCAGCCTGATGCTGAGCCTCTGGAACAAAGTTACCCAGAGCTGATGAAGACAATAGGAAGCAGCCGGAACATTCAGAGGGAGATGTCAGCATCACTTCAGCAGATCCATAGCTGATTGGAGGAGTCCCAGAGGCTACGGGCGCAGGAGATAGCGGCAGCAATGAGTGGCACCGTGAACAACACTGTGAGGAAGGCGACCACAGTGAAGAACGTGGTGCACGACGTCGGCACCATGAGTGAAGGTGTCCAAGACATCACGCAGTCAGTGACAGCCATGGCTGAGGGTCTCGGCAGTATGTCTGCCGCACTGGGGAATGTCACCCAGTACCAGGCCGACCTTGATGGGGTTCTGCGGGACATGACCCGCTCTCAGATGGGAATGGCCGAGGCACTGCGGAGCTTGTCCCTGCCACAGGCGGGCATGGCTGAGGCACTGCAGAGCATAGCCCGGTCACTGGCCGATGTATCCCAGTCACTGAGGAACATCGCCGAGGGCGCCGACATGATGGTGAAGAGCAAGATGGTGCAAGGGGCAGCTGGGGCCCGAACCAGCTGCCCCTCCGACCCAAGGTGAACACCAGGGCCCTATGGGCGTTGACTGGGAGGAGGGGCGCTGAGTGCCAACCCAGACTCGCACCCATCCCATTGGGCGGCGATGGTAGGCACTGTTGTGATATGTATATATGATAGTATACAAAGAGTTAACAACTACATCGTAGTAAGATGACCACTAGATGGCAGCATTAGATTCATGTACAATAAGTGAACTCAAAACAATCTTGGGTCTCTTCAAACTAGGAGTGACTAGACAGCAGTTAGAGAAAGAGATATAGCATAGTTAATACTTATAGTTAAATATAGTTAACACTTATACTGATTTACTTTATCACCAGTTATAGTTCTGTAAGAGTGAACGTTATTCTTCAGGGGGATGGACAAGTTGATCTCCTCACTTATTAAGACCATAAGACATAGGAGCAGAATTAGGCCACTCAGCCCATCGAGTCTGCTCCGCCATTCAATCATGGCTGATATTTTCTCATCTCCATTCTCCTGCCTTCTCCCCATAAACCCTGATCCCCTTATTAATCAAGCACCTATCTATCTCTGTCTTAAAGGCACTCAGTGATTTGGCCTCCACAGCCTTCTGCGGCAAAGAGTTCCACAAATTCACCACCCTCTGGCTGAAGAAATTCCTCCTCACCTCTGTTTTAAAGGATCGTCCCTTTAGTCTGAAATGGTGTCCTCTGGTTCCAGTTTCTCCTACAAGTGGAAACATCCTCTCCACCTCCACTCTATCCAGGCCTCGCAGTATCCTGTAAGTTTCAATAAGATCTCCCCTCATCCTTCTAAACTCCAACGATTGCAGACCCAGAGTCCTCAACCTTTCCTCATATGACAAGCTCTTCATTCCAGGGATCATTCTTATGAACCTCCTCTGGACCCTTTCCAAGGCCAGAACATCCTTCCTTAGATACGGAGGTGGGATGAGAGGGAGATTAAGATAATGAGGATTTGTTCCTTGGGCGATTTGGGTGCTCAGAGGGGTTGAGAGAGCTACACACTCCATGAATGGGTCACGCAGGCGTGAATTAATGCAGGTATTTTCAAGCATGGCCCTGGCATGGTGGACGCCATGGTGGGGCAAGGGGGTAAGTGCCTAATGTAGGTGTCCCCAAAATCCATCGGAGGGTCCCGTCTAACCACAATGCAAGATTCCCCCCGCCAGCCCCCCCCCATCCAACCTCTTCCACCAGAGTCCCCCAGCTCTGCCTACCACTATCAGACCCCCCCCCCCCACCAGAGAACCCCATCAAAGGCCCCCCATCAGCATAGGCGGTGGTGACAATGTCCCACACTTGTTAAGCAGGAGGGAGCAGAATTTGCATTGTGGAGGGTACAGGAGGCTCCTCAGTTATGCACTGACCCCCTTGACCCACCTCAGGTTTCACCATGTCAATGCCATGCTCAGGAAAACTTGTACCAAAGTCCGTCTGGAGGATTTCCTGCTGCGAGGGTCAACACATAACTAGTGGGATGGCTGGGGAATTGGCTTCCAGTCCAATAATCAAATGGTAATGGGTGCAAATCGGTGATTTGCATCCTCCCTCCGGAATGGGGCAGGTAGCCGCTGAGGCCACAAGTGGGGGATCGGAGCATCACAAGGGGAGCCAAACCTCGATGCTCCATTCTCCACTCGATTGGGAATCTCGCGACCAGCAACGGACAATGGAGAATCCACCCATTATCTTTTTATTCCCTGTCCTCAGCCTGCTCTGAGGTTACAGATTTGCCTGCAACAGGTTTAGATTTCACTGCGCACCTCCTTCTTAAAATGGAGGCTTTGTGATCACTATTCCTTGTTTTTAAAAAATAAATTTAGAGTACCCAATTCTTTTTGTTTCCAATTAAGGGGCAATTTAGCGTAGCCAATCCACGCTAAATTGAGGCCCTGTGAAATCCAGCCATTAAATAGCTTATTGGACCGACACACGAAATGCGTACTTTACTTTCTTCAAAGGATTTCTTTGGTTATCTACTCCATTTGCTGTTATTCTTTGTGTGAAACAATCATTCCTGAACTCTCAGTTCTCTTCTAATTTCTAAACTATATTCCTCATGTCATGAATCTGCCTGGAGACAGCAGTAAACATTCAAAGGGCCTCAATTGGTATGCCTCTCCCCCAGCAACGAGTTTAGAGTGGCAGTTTAGAAAATAACCAAGTTTGCAAAACTTATGGAGGAGAAACAGATTATAGACGATTGGGAAGGTCCCTGAGACATGCATATGTTAATGCATTGGCAAGGAAGTTGAAGAGGCAGAAAACTGAACGAGCGATTCAAGGATGGAGTCATTGTGCCGTTTACAGAAATGGCTTAGTGGTGTTCAGCCAGAAGTGGGAAGAGCACCTACCTCACATAATGGAACTGTTTGACCGCTAAGACAGAACCAACCTTCTGTCTTAGAGGAACTGAACTAAAGCGAATTTGCTAAGTTCCCAACTTTCATACCTCGGACACATAGTGGGACATGGTCAAATGGCACCACAAGATGCAAAAATACAGGCCATGTGTGACTTCCTGGAACCCACGGACCAGAAAAGGCCATGCGTTACAGCATTTCAAGATTGATGTTGCCAGATACCCAGCACAGACAATCGCAGTTACAGACCACAACTTCAGAACTTTTGGAGAAATTTCAAGATCGGATCATTCCAATCGGTTATTCTGATGGAGTTTGCTTTTGCAACTACGTAACTTAAAAATCTTTCATGTGGCTGTGAGGGAAAACATCATTACGGACATTTTATTCTAAATATCTCTGATAATGCATAAAGGGGGTGTCCAGAGATGAGTCAGCTTAAAACTGAATAGCTAGGATAACACTAGAATAGTTCTATATAAATTAGTTTATTAAGGATTGAGATTAATCATAGAAAGTCTACCCAGTAATCTTTATTAACCATTAAACAGGTATTTTTAGGGCATAGCAGTAATAAGCATTTAAACTCTTGCTACAAGCAGTGGCCACAATGCATGATGGGATTTAAGCTAGCTATTTTGCCCATGTTTTTCAGACAAACAGGGATATACAGAGGTAGTGTAGTCAGCAATAACACGGTCAGCTCAGTAAACAGTTCCTATCAGTGCCCCCAATATCCTGTCTCAGACAATCCATGGTGTAAAGAGGAATCCAACTTTGGCATCCTGCTTCTAGATGAATAATGAGGTGGGCAGGAACTGACTGTGACACATAGGATGAGAATGTCAGAAAAACAACTTTATAATGGACACAGGATTTTAGTAAACAAACAGGTGGCAGGATCGGGTTAAATCATGAGCTGATCACAAGTCATCATTTTTCTTAAATTAAATTTTACTGGACAATATAAAATTGACAGCTCCAAGGATTGGAACAAGTCCAACTGGGATGGGCTATTGATTTTTGGGAAACTCTATAATTGGTATGTTTGTACCAGTGTCAGACAGAGTGATTTTGGCATTTATCCAGATCGCTCTCCCATGTACATGAATCAAGCTTGGAATAATAAAGCCGTCTTAACCAGGTTGATGTGTGTCTGCAGATCTGTGTTCAGCTGAGCTGTAACTAAGAGTGAGGAACCCCACATAAAAGCTAGCTCAATACTCAGACCTTGGAAACGCTCCTACAATGAATGCTTTGAATTTTGTAATATTTAATAAGATAGAACAAGAAAACAGAAGGGCTGAGAAATGAAACGTCTCTCAAATTAAGACGTTCATTTTTAAAAAGGGCAGCAATGTGGCACAGTTGTTAGCACTGCTGCCACACAGCACCAGGGGCCCGGGTTCAGTTCCAGCCTTGGGTGACTGTGTGTAGTTTGCACGTTCACCCCATGTCTGCGTGGGTTTCCTCCAGGTGCTCTAGTTTCCTCGTACAGTCCAAAGGTGTGCAGGTTAGGTGGATTGGCCATGCTAAATTGCCCCTTGGTGTCTGAAGATGTGTGGGTTGGGTTGGGTTGCAGGGGCGGGTGGGGAAGGGGACCCAGGTAGGGTGCTCTTTCGGAGGGCTGGTGCGGATTCGATGGGCCGGGTAGCCTCCTTTTGCACTGTATGAGATTCTGTGGAAAAGGGGGGCATGTCATGAATCTGTAATAGACCGTATTCAAAGGGACTCAATTGGTATGCATCTCCTGGTAACAAGTTTAATAGCAGTTTAGATAATATTCAAGTGTGACTAGTTTATAGAGGAGAAACCGATTATAGACGACTGGGAAGGCCCCTGAGATATACATATGTTAATGTATTGTCAAGGAAGTTGATGGGGGCAGACAGCCGAATACACAGAAGGCATAATCAAAGAACAACAAAGGTATAATTGCTCAGACCTTGGGAAGCCAGGAGGGGCAGTTACCATCTCGCATGTTTATTGTTCATTGATAAAATCTGTCACATGTACCAAGGTACTGTGAAAAGTGTTTTTCTGCATGCAGACCTGACAGATCACTCCATACATATATACATAAATACAACATACAAAAAATAATTACAACTGTAAAAAGGAAAATGCTTAAAAAGATCAATTGAACATATAGGCGGACCATTCAAGAGTCTAATAGCAGCAGGAAAAGTACTGGGTGGGATTCTCCATTCCTATGACTAAGGACAGGATTTTCCGTTCCTCGATGCTGATTTTATAATCGGTGACGGGCGGAGAATCCCTTTTTATGATGGAATCGGGGGCGGCACCTGTTTTTGGATGTTCTTCCCCCTCCAAAATGGCATCGCTGAGTGCGCCGTACGCCATTGGGACGGCCTCAGGACATTACCTGAAGGTCGTCCCCTGATGCTCCGCCCCTGATAGGTCAAGTTCCCGGCCGTGCGGGGGCCGTGTGGCCTCAGCAGTCGGGAATCCGACGTGGTGACTGCGAACTGTGTCCAGTGCCGCCAACAGTCAGGCAGAAGCTGTGCTGCTCACCAGGGGGCTTCAACGAGGATTGGGGGTGTCCACTGAGACACTATCTGGCAGGTTGGGTCCAGGCACAGCTGTCGCCATGTTGTACAGCGTGACCGCTGCAGGTCGTTGCCATGCGCATGCATGACCACGGACCTGGTAATTCTCCAGGCGTTTATGTCGGGAAGGCCATGCGTTTTGCGTGGGGCGGCTGGCAGCCCATCAACGGTTAGAGGATCAATGATGGGGAATTGCCGATTTTTGCCACATCCTCCGGACATAGCCTGGAACTCGGAGAATCCAGCCCTGCGTCCTGACACAGGGACAGGATTCGTGGACTTCTAGGACAGGGTCGATTCAGCGACCGTGGAAGGGCCAGCATTTGCGCCATGTTGTACACAATTGATTCCAATGAAAAACGGTGTGGGATTCGCCGGTCCATGATTGACACTCAGGCGGCTGACAAGCTGCAGTCGCTAATACACATTACACTCCCCCCACACACCATTCCAACAAGATGGCACTGGTTGTGCTGGAGCACGCCAATCCCACTGATGGGTCGGCTGGGGCCAGAGGGCACCTAGGGGGAGTATCCTGGTGACATACCCATATGACATGTGGCCCTAAGCTCACAGTGGGCAGCCAGCGATGTGCGCAGCCGCATTGCTGCCTTGCTGGTCACGGAATGGTCTGGTGCTCTGTTCCTGTCCACCCCCACCCCACGGCACACCTCCAGGCCACTGTCCTCTACTCCCTCCAACCCCTCTTGGCCCTGGCAGAACATAACTTTCAGCAACATATGGCGATGTTGGACCCCCTCTCTCCCTCACGCCTGATTCACAGTTTGTATAAGCACAAGTGAGCCTTGCCGTTGGGACTTGGCCTCAGTGGAGACGGAGAATCGCGGAGGCCCCGGAGAATAACGAGTCAGGCTCGCTGATGATATGCCAAGGGCATTTACTGTAGGTGCGTTCTGAAAAGCATTGATGCCGCTGTCGAGGCACCAGTGAAACCGGCGCCTGCCACAATTCTGGTGTCAAAACCGATTCTCCACACAATCGCATTTCCCGATTCCGGAGTCTGCCGGCAGAGAATCCTGCTTGCTGTTTTTGAATCTGCTCGAATGAGTTCTCAAGCCCGATGGAAGATGTTGGAAAAAACAGGAACCAGCATGGGAGCGGTCTTTATTTGTGTTGTCCCCTTTCCCAAGGCAGCGAGAAATATAGGCAGAATCAATAAATGGGGGGGGGCGCAGAGTGGCGCAGTGGTTAGCGCTGCTGCCTTGTGGCTCAAAGAACCCGGGTTCGATCCCAGCTCTGGGTCACTGACCGTGTGGAGTTTGCACATTCTCCCCATATTTGCTTGGGTCTCACCCCCACAACCCAAAGATGTGCAGGATAGGTGAATTGACCACACTAAAAGCCCCTAAATTGGAAAAAGATGAAGGGCGCGATTCTCCGCTCCCGCGCAGCACCGGGAAGGCCGTCATGAACTCGGCCGAGTTTCACGACGGCGTCGGAGGCCGCTCCTCGTACCCTATTCACCCCCCCCAGGGGGCTAGGAGAGGCGCTGTGAGAAACTCGGCCGCCAGGCCTTGACGCTTGCGTCAAAGCGGCGCACCGAGAATGACGCGACGGCGGCGCCTAAGTGACGTCAGCAGGTTCCCATCTTCCCCTCCGCTGCCCCGCAAGACGTGGCAGCTTGCTCTTGCCGGGCGGCGGAGGGGAAAGAGTGCGTCTCTTGGAGACGCCGGCCCGATGATCGGTGGGCACCGATTGCGGGCCAGTCCCCTCCCGAGCACGGCCGTGGTGCTCAATCCCCTCTCCGCCCCCCCACAGGCCCCAAACTTACCTTTCGCGCTATGTTCACGCCGGCAGCGACTAGGTGTGGTTGCCGCCGGCGTGAACAGGTCGGGAACGTCAGGTCGCTCGGCTCATCCGGGCCGGAGAATCACCGGTTGCCGTGAAAAGCGGCGAGCGCCGATTCTCCGAGCAGAGGGTGGGAGAATTGCAGGGGGTGCCAGGGCGGCGTGTCTTGATTCGCCCGGCCCTCCCGCGATTCTCCCACCCGGAGCGGGGAGCGGAGAATTGCGCCCGAAATGTATGGTTCAAATTTTTTTTTTTTTAAATGAACAGATGGAAGCTGGGTTTGTGTGTTGGACTGAGCTGTGTTCACAATTGTCTGTATTCTCTTATGATATTGTGCCAAGCTGTTGCCATACCAGGCTATGATGCAACCAGATAGAATACTTTCTATGCTGCATATAGAAATTGGTAAGAGTCATTGTGTACATGCCTATTTTCCTTAATTTCCTAAGGATGTAAAGGCTTTGTTGCGCTTTTCTAATCGTAATGCTGACACAGGTGAACTAGGACAAATTGTTGGTAATATTCACACCTGGGAACTTCAAACGGTCAGCCATTTCCACCTCAACATCATTGATATAGAGAGGGGCGTGTGCTACACCTCGCTTCCTAAAGTGGATGACCAGCTCCTTTGCCTTGCTGACATTGAGGGAGAAATTGCTGTCATTGCATCATGCTACTAAGTTCTCTATCTCTCCCCTGTATTCTGACTCGTCGTTACATGAAATCCAAGCCACTATGGTCGTATCATCAGCAAACTTATAGGGCGAGATTCACCGTCGGCCGACGACAAAATAGCGAAACGCGATTGGGCGAAGAATAGCCTCCGATGCCAATCGATGCAATACACCGTCGCTGATGGTCCGAGTTCCCGACGGCGCGGTTCACTTGTGGTCTCAGCGGTGGGGAACCCGGCGTGGCGGCTGCAGACTGTGTCCAGCGCCGCCACAGTCAGCCGGGTTCCATGCCGCTAGCTGGGGGGGGGGGGCTTCTGCAAAGGCTGTGGGGAGCTGGTGTGGGGTGGGCGGGGGCAATATTTGGCAGGTCGGGTCCGCTCACGGCCAGCGGCATGTTATACGGCGCGACTACTCTACAGCCATTTTTGTCATGAGATACGGGAGTATTACTCAGCGCGGCTGCCAGCCCCTCACTGGCCGCAGGATGGGTGAGGGTTCGGCACCGATTTTTCCATCATAAAACGTCACAGTTCCTCCACTGGCGATGACACAACCTCAAAAACGGTGAATCCAGCCCACAGATGGAGATTTGAGTATCATATTTGTGTGGTGTGGTGACTGCAGTTGGTTACTCAATTTGGATGTTGTTTGGAGAACATGGGAAGTCTTACAGAGTTCAGGTATTGTAGATGTATTTGGTAACAAGGGGTGCATTCTATATAACATAGAAATATAGAAAATAAGACCAGGAGGAGGCCATTCAGCCCTTCAAGCCCGTTCTGCCATTCATTATGACCATGACTGATCATCCAACTCAATAGCATAATCGAACATTCCCCCCGTTCCTTCAATCCTCGTCGCCCAAAGTGTTATATCTAACTGCTTCTTGAAAACATACAGCGTGGGATTCTCTGCAGCCCGATGCCAAAATCAGGATTGGCGATTGGGCAGAGAATGCACTCCGACGCCGGATCCAAGGCAGGCGCCGGTTTGACGGCTAGATTACGATGCTCCGCCCCCTGCAAACCGCCATCATCACACTGTGACCCCCGGTTCTGGACACCTTGGTTCTGGACACACCCAGCATTGGGAACATGCTTCCTGCATCTACCCTATCGAGTCCTGTTAGAATTTTATAAGTTCCCCCCTCTTTTGAATTCCAGCAAATACAATCCTAACCGATTCAATCTCTCCTCATATGACAGTCCCGCAATCCCAGGAATCAGTCTGATAAACCTTCGCTGCACTCCCACTGGAGCAAGAACATCCTTCGTCAAATAAGGGACGGGATTCTCCGACCCCACTCCGAGTCGGACAATCGGCGGGGTGGGGGGCGCCAATGGCGCCTGCATCGCCGGTCCGGGGCCGCTCACCCCCCCCCCCCCCCAAGCGATTCTCCGCGCTCGACGGGCCGAATGCCAGCAGATTTCAGCCGAGTCTCTCCGGCGCCGTCCGCATGTGGTCCTACACAGCGGGACCTCAGCGTTCATGCTGCGGGGGCCGTCCTGGTGTGGGGGTCGAACGATCCGACTCCCCGAGGTGGGGGGGACTCCACCGCGGCCAGGCCCGCGATCGGGGCCTTCCGATCAGCAGGCGGGCTTATCCTGGGGGGGGGGGGGGGGGGGGGGGGCTATGTTCCTCCGCGCCGGGTCCCCGCCATGTTACCCGGGGGCTAGCATGAAGACGGCAACCCACGCGCATGCACGAACTCGCGCCGGCCGTGGCGCACATGCGCAGACCCGCACCGGCTGTGCTGGCGCCCGTATCAGCTGGCCCGCTGGGCGGCGCAGGATCGCTGCTCCTCGGGGCCAGATGACGGCGTCGTAAAACACTCCGGCCTTTACGACAGCGTCAACACTTAGTCCCAGGATCGAAGAATCCCGCCCAAGGAGGCCAAAACTTCACACAATATTCCAGGTATGGCCTCACCAAAGCCCTGTATAATTGTAGCAAGACATCCCTGCTCCAGTACTCAAATCCTCTTGTTATGAAGGCCAGCATACCATTTGCCTTGTTTACCGCTTGCTGCACCTGCATGATTATCTTCAGTGACTGGTAAACGAGGACACCCAGGTCTCGTTGCACAATCCCCTCTCCTAATTTATGGCCATTCAGAAAGTAATCTGGCCTTCTTGTTTTTGATAACAAAGTGAATAACCTTGCATTTCTCCAAATTATACTGCATTTGCCATTCGTTTGTCTATTCATTCAACTTGTCCAAATCACATTGAAGAATCTCTGCATCCTCCTCACAGCTCAGCCTCCTACCCAACTTGGTGTCAGGTTGGATGGGCACATAGCACCATTGCTGCAGCCTGCAAGACAGCCATGCAGCTGTGCATGCCGCTGACTGCCACAGGTCATATGGGTGTCCCCCCAGGCCACCACTGCGAGATACCCTCTGGCCACAGCCAACCGATCAACAGGATGGGCGTGCTCCAGCACAACATGTGCCATCTTGCTGGCTGGGTCAGTGTGTGTGGGCAGTGGAGTGCTGATATCCAGCTGCAGCTTGTCAGCTTCTCAAGTGTCAATCCCGACCCCGGCGAATCCGACACCATTTTTCATTGGAATAGTTTTTGTTCTATGCATGGCGGGTGCTAGCCCATTAACGGATCTTCAATTGCTCCGGAACCGGAGCCAATTTTGCTGTCATAGAAGTCCACCAATTCTGTCTCAGTGTCAACACCCTGGGTGGGATTCTCCATTGGCTGATGCCGAAATTGGGAAACGCAATTGGGCAGAGAATAGATTCCAATGCCAGAATTGCGGCAGACGCCGATTTGTCACCAGATCGCAATTCTCCAGTACCTCGACTGCAGAGTCAATGCATTCCACTCCGCATGTACAGTAAACACCATTTACATATCATTAGCGGGCCTGACCCGGTATTCTCCGGGGCCTCCGCGGTTCCCCGCCTCGGATGGGCCGAATTCCCGATGGTGCGGTTCACTTGTGCTTTTAAAAATCGTGAAACTGGCAGCATGCCTGCTGAGAGAGAGAGAGAGAGGGGGTACGGTAAGTGTCCAACATCGCCATAGTTTGCTCATAGCTGTGCCACTGGCTGGGAGGCTTCTGCCAGGGCCGTGGTGGTGGTGGTGGGGGGGGGGGGGGGGGGGGGAAGGGGGGGGGAGTAGCGGGGTGTGGCCAGGAGGTGGGCTGTGAGATCGGGGTGCACCGGCACAGAACACCATTGCCGCAGCCGGAAAAGCAGCCATGCAGCTGCACACGCCGCTGACAGCTCACTGTGCACTTAGGGCCACAGGTCGTATAGATGCCCACCCCCCACCCCCCCCACCCCCAGACCACCCCCCTTCCCCTCCAGCTGCCCTCTTCACACAGCTGACCCATCAGCTGTATGGGCACGCTCCAGCACAACCAGTGCCATCTTGTTGGCTGGGATGAGTGTATGCGGGGAGTGTCATGTGTATGTGCGGCAGCAGCTTGTCAGCCTCCTGAGTATCAGTCACGGATCCAGCGAATCCAGCACCATTTTTCATTAGAATCGGTCACGTTCCACGTGGCGCCGGTGCTAGCCCCCACCCACGGTAGCTGAATTGGTCCAAGTTTGCCGCCAGTTTTGCTGTCATGAAATTCCACAAATCCTGCCCTGGCATCAACACTAGTCTCAGGAACGGGAAATCCCGCCCAACATGTTTTACATCAGCTTATCAGCCTGGAAATCAATGCATAGAAAGCATCGACATTACATCAATCTTTGGTTACATGAAAACATCAGGCTTCGGATGTATTTTACTAATAGTTAGAGACTAAATAGGTTGGTTAAAGTAATATATTATCGAGTCTATTAAAAGTGTTTTATATTGCATTAATAGAATGTACAGCACAGGTCATTTAGCCTGACTGGTCCAGGCATTACACAAACCTCCTTGCCTTCTACTCACCTCCTCAGCATAACCATTCATATACGTATTCATGAGCAAATGTTTAACAAGCTTTTGGTTCTCAAACAAATGATGTAAAAACTAAACAGTTGAAATGCATGATCGTGCAAGTCTGCTCTAAACCATGTAATAATGTCAAAAATCATGCTCTCGGCTTTTCTTCCCTTCTAACACAAACATTACTACAGGCCATCTTTTAATGAGACAGTGTGGCTTTGACTAACCTGATTAAATTCAGCTCCCAGCTAGACTGAAGGCAGTCACCTTGTTCAAAGATCCAGCAGCATTCAGGGATAATGGAAAAAAGCAAAAATATTTTGTTCCTTTTTAAAAAATAATTATCTAAGAAATGGATTGCATCTACTAGCCAGATATCTAGTATTACATAATTCCACTGGTAATATTTGCTAAATTGTGCACTTTATTTCCAATTAACTTAATAAAATTGTACTTTGATTAAATGTCTGTTGTTATTAGGCTTTATTTAGTTTAAGGAATGTAAATGAAATAAATCGATTTGTATGATTGAGATTTTTTTCTCTCGATATAGTGAAGGCTGCAATAAATACGGAACCTTATTTTATAAAGCTATATTTTATTTTATTTCTGAAGACATCCTGTGGTGTGCCCATGGTGGACACTAGGTGAGTTGGCATGGTAGTTGTAAGGACAAAGGGTGGTGGGTGGGGGAGAATGGGTTAGTATGAGTTGCCACTGTTGTCATTGGGGCTATCATGAAGGGGGCGGTTGGAGGGGCATAAGGAGTAGGAAGGGCCATGGGGGTGAGTGGCGGGCATAGATTGGCATGGAGGCATGAGAGACCGTGGGTTGGCATGGGAGGGGACAGGATAGTTTGTGGGGATTGAGGGAAATGAGGGGTGATGGTTGGTGCGATCTTTATTTTTAAACTGTGGACATCCAGGCAGGCCTATCTATCAGCTCACTGCTGCACCCAGAAGCCACCTTAGTTCTTCTGGGGTTGCTTCAGGCCCCTCCCTCCTCCTCACTCCCTACCGAGAATCTGACACCAGGGCAGCTATTTTCATAGGTCAGGTACTGTCACGATACCCTGCGCCAGTCCCACTTGACCTGGAGTCACAACACAGGTGAAGTTAGATTTTATTTAAAATATGCAAGGTCCTTAGTTGAGCCCAATAAACTACAGTCACAGGGATGTAACATTAAAGCACAAGTGACCTTTCATTACGTACGGTATTACAATTAAATGGACAGAAAATGTAACCGGCTATCTACTACCTCTTTCCCAACTCCCCATTGCTAACTCGCCTCACTCTCTACACACACAAACAGACAAACAACACCGAGGGAAAGGGTGGTGGAATGGGAAAGAAAATATTCATGAAAATGAAAAGGATAAGGATCTCTGATGCACTGGGGTGACATCCAGTCAATGTCTCTGAACTTCAGGCTTTTGTTTCAGTACTTTGTTATTCCAGGCTTGAGATGATTTTATCTGGTAAGGTTGTCTACTCTCTCTGCAGACTCAGCATCATTTCAGGTTCACAGTGAAGGATGTGCCAGGCACTCACTGCTATCAGAACAATGGAGCAGTTATTTCATTTCAGCAAGCAGGAGAGAGAGAGAGAGAGACCGTTCCTTTCACTCCCGAGATCGAAACACTTCTTCCCAAGTTCTCTGAGAAAACATCATGCAGGAACCAATCACTGGCTATTGTCAGGCAGAACACTGTCCCTGGACAACCCACCAGCTGCCAGTTAACCAAGTTGATTGACTCCCTCCAAAACCGGTTCCTAAGATCCACTCGGTGCCAAAGAGCCTAGCTTCTCCCTTCCAAAATACAAAACCGGGGAACACAATTTCCTGACAAGCAGTCTGCACCAACTTTGAGTCTTCTGCTTACAGACATATCCCGATTATGGATCCACAGACCAAAATAATAACAATGATTTTTTTAAATGGGAACAAAGGAAATACACATGAAAGAGTCTTATAGTATGTGGAGGCTGGAATTCTCCTGTCTCTGTGCGCTTGACCCTGGAGCAAAAGCAGGGGCTTATGCGTTAAACCGGCTGTGACATTGGAAGCAGACTGCAGTTGGCATGTGTGACAGTCAATGGGCAACATAACCAGGCTCAACTCTAATGCCCTTATAGTCTAATACATACTAACACAGGACAAACAACAACACGTCCTGTGTGGCAAAATTTGGCTCCACTCCATCTACAAGTTTGCTGATGGCACGACCGTAGTGGGATGGATCTCGAACAACGATGAGTCAGTGCAGGTGGGAGTTAGAGAACTTAGTGGCATGGAGTAATGACAACAATCTCTCCCTCAACGTCATCAAAACTAAAGAGCTGGTCATCGACTTCAGGAAGCATCGTACATACCTCTGTTTGCATCAATGGTGCCACGGTGGAGAAGGTTGACAGCTTCAAATTCCTAGGTGTGCACACCACCAATTTATCCTGGTCCACCCAAATCGATACTACGCCCAAGAAAGCATAACAGCACCTATACTTCCTCAAGAAACTAAAGAAATTCGGCATGTCCATATTGACTCTTACTCATTTTTACACCACAGAAAGCATCCTATCTGGCTGCATCACAGCCTGTAATGGCAACTGCTCAACCCAACACCCTAAGAAACTACAGAGTCGTGAACACTGCCCAGTCCACCGGACCCTCCTCCCATCCATTTACTCTGTAGACACC
Organism: Scyliorhinus canicula; assembly: GCF_902713615.1. Lineage (NCBI taxonomy): Eukaryota > Metazoa > Chordata > Chondrichthyes > Carcharhiniformes > Scyliorhinidae > Scyliorhinus > Scyliorhinus canicula. The sequence goes on along the minus strand of NC_052154.1, from coordinate 32,858,454 downwards.
TCCCACTGCCTTGGGAAAGTGGGCAGCATAATCAAAGACCCGGCTTATTCACTCTTCCAACCTCTTCCTCAGTCAGGAGATACAAAAGTCTGAGAACAGGCACAGATTCAAAACTAGCTTCTTCCCTGCTGTTACCAGACTCCTGAATGACCCTCTTACGGACTGAACTGATCTCTCCACACATCCTCTTTACTGAGCAGTACTACACTCGGTATGCTTCACCTGATGTCTATACATTTACATTGTCTATTTATTGTATGTCTGATGCACTATCAATTACGACGAGATGAGAGTAGAATGTAATCGAGGCTTTATTACATAGAGATGTTCCTACGGCTCCTACAGCATCTGATGAAATGGCTGCTGTACTGAGAGCACACATATTTATACTCTGCTTACTGGGTGGTGCCAGCAGGCAGGGATCTACCCCCCTACCTGTAGTACAGGGGCCTTACCGTAAAACCCATATATACAGTATAATACATCAGTAGTGACTACCACAATATCCTATGTTTTTCATGTATGAAACGATCTGTCTGGACTATACACAGAACAATACATTTCACTGTACCTCGGTACACGTGACAATAAACCCACGTCCAAACCCAAACTTATCACCTTTTCTATGCTTCTTACGCTTTTGTCAATTCATGTTTCCCACTATAAACTTTTCATTCTTTCACATATAAAGAATGCTCCTATAGGCAAAACCAAAATGACAACAGATCAAACACAGGCTAAAGTTTTACAAAGCTTGAGCAGGCGTGCACGCAGCCCGAACTTGCGTGAAATCACATAAGAAGATGTTGGGCATGTATCCCAATGCATGGCACACTCATGCAATATTTTGGTTAGCAGACCCACGTAAAAGTTGGAAGCATGCTCACCAACAATTTAAAGAGCAATTAAGCTCAGAAATTATGCGGTTGGCCCTAATTTAATGTGCAGTTTGATGCTTGGCGCACGGTCCAATTAGCCAGACGCGTTCATATTTTCTCGCCATTTCCGATCGAGGACAGGATTAAATGTCCGGGATGAAATAAAATAAAATGCTTGAGGGTTGAGGTTTATGATGCCAGTTGTTTGATTCTGCATGACAGAGAGGGTTTGCAGCATTTTTCTGGTGAAAATGTCACTGGAACAATACTGCAGCTCCCTGAGGCAGCTGTCAGCTTTCGGGGAGCTCATTGGAAACACTTGCCTACATCATCATCCTCTCGGTGCCCACCCTCCCCGGCAGAGCTTAGCCTTTCAGATCGACTGTTTCACACTGGCTGGCCGTTAATTGACCAGTATTCGTGAAATCGTGCTCTGGGGCTGATCACAGCTGGAAGGGCGCTTCCCACCTGCTTCCAGGCCCACCAAGTGCACATGGCCAATGAGCGAAAAATTCAGGCCACAGTGTTGGATGAATAGAACATAGAACATACAGTGCAGAAGGAGGCCATTCGGCCCATTGGGTCTGCACTGACCCACTTAAACCCTCACTACCACCCTATCCCCATAACCAAATAATCCTTCCTAATCTTTTTTGGACACTAAGGGAATTTAGCATGGCCAATCTATCATACCTGTACGACTTTGGACTGCGGAAGGAAACCGGAGCATCCGGAGGAAACCCACACAGACGCAGGTAGAATGTGCAGACTCCGCACAGACAGTGACCCAGTGGAGAATCGAACCTGGGACCCTGGTGCTGTGAAGCCACAGTGCTAGCCACTTGTGCTACCGTGCTGCCCCTGTTTAGAGTCCACCATTTGCATCAAGTCTTTTGGTTTGGGCCTTATGGGTGTTGTTTGATATCCAAAACATGTCGACCAGATATCATATTGATTTCATTTGTGAGGGCACAGTGAATTGGACAGTGGATGTATGCAGACTGGGGATCATTCTTCATCACTGACTTAATGTCTGTGCTGCCACTCTGGAACTCAACACTTCTCTTAACCTCGCACGTGTTCAGCAAGGGAAGGATATCAACTACAACAGCTTGGTTGCTGATTGATTTCTTCTGACTATTGCTTCAATTCTGCAAGTATTTTTGGAGCCTTCCAAAGTTGTTTTAAAGTTGCAAAAATCTACAGGTGCTCAAGTTGCATAAATCTGGCAGGTGTTCAAGTAATTTTGCTGACTTTGAGGTTTCTGCACAAACCACTTGTTCCCAGCTTTGGATGCATTAGTAGGATGGACAAAAGCCATGCAGAACAGGGCAAGCTGCTGGAAGAGAGGAGGGGAGAGAAAAGGGCAGGCGAAGGAAGATGGGCTCTGAGCAGGAGGCCATATTCACTCAGAGTATACAATTCTGCTACCTGAACCTCAGCAAGGAACAGTGTGTGTGCGCTGTCATGATTATGTGTCACTCATGCACATAATGAGATACAAACAGGCAGTGACAGACACATAGTACAGCCAATCAATACACAGAACAGAACAGAACCAATCACCAGGCAGAACACTAGAAGGTGGTCTTGCATCATAAAACACACGAGGCATCAATACCCTGCCTCTTTCCACAGGTGACAATTGTAGTGACAGTCAGGGTGTATATATCAGTTAGCACCTTCTACACGTGGCTCAGAGTTAGTCTGGTCTAGTTTGTTATAGTAGCATGCTTAGATTAGTAGAGTGTCAAACCCACAGCGAACTGTGTGCACTGCTTAACAAGTTCAATAAAGCGTATTGAACTAACATCAAAGTTTGGAGTCTACTTTCAAGTACAACTACATCCAGTTGCAGTCCGTGTTACCCCAGGGTGATTAACACGACATGGTACCAGCCGTCTACTATCTTTAAATGGTTTACCTCGAGTGATTCCGTGACGACCAGCAAGTGCATTCCAGCAGCATGGAGAAGATCCAGGCCCCTCCACAGCTAATGATCTCCGACAATCTCGGCGCCAACTGGCGGGTCTTCAAGCAAAGGTTCCTTCGCTACATTGAGGCCCCAGGCCTCGAAGATGCGTCCGATGCCAGAAAAATCGCGCTGCTCCTATCAACTGCGGGGGACCAAGCCATCCAGATTTTCAACTCGCTTAATTTTACCGATGGCCAGGACAAGACCAAATTCAAGACCGTTTTGGAGAAGTTCGACAGTCACTGTGAAGTCGAAACAAACGAGACCTTTGAGTGCAGTATCTTCCAGCAACGCCTTCAGGGTAAAGACGAACCTTTCCAATCCTTTCTTTTTTTTTTAATAAACAATTTTATTGAGGTAGTTTTTGGCTTTGTAAACAGTTACAGACATCAACAGAAAGAAAGCAAAAAAGGCAGAAATGTGCAAACATCCATGTACTTTCAATACTTCAATCGTAACATACTGCACAAGCCCGCTCCTCTCCCACCGGTACTACCCGCCATTTTATCCCTCCTACTCTACTCTACTCTACCCACCCCCCCCACCTCCCCCCCACCCCCTGCTGACGCTCACTCTCCCGCAAAGAAGTCAATAAATGGTTGCCACCTCCGGGTGAACCCCTCTACAGATCCCCTCAAGGCGAACTTAATTTTTTCCATACCCAGGAAACTCGACATGTCCGCAAGCCACAACTCAGTTTTCGGGGGCTTTGAGTCCCTCCACGCCAATAGTATTCGTCGCCGGGCTATCAGGGAAGCAAAGGCCAAAACATCGGCCTTTTTCTCCCCCTGGACTCCCGGGTCTCCCGAAACCCCAGAAATTGCCACCCCTGGACCCATCGCCACCCTTGTTTTTAGCACCCGGGACATGACGTCCGCAAATCCCTCCCAGTACCCCCTCAGCTTAGGGCATGCCCAAAACATGTGAACGTGGTTCGCTGGTCCTCCCGCGCACCCAGCGCATTTGTCCTCTATCCCAAAGAATTTGCTCATCCGAGCCACCGTCATATGGGCCTGGTGAATAACCTTAAATTGAATCAGCCCGAACCTGGCACATGTCGCGGTCGAATTTACCCTACTCAGGGCCTCTGCCCACAGCCCGTCCTCCATTTCCCCGCCTAGCTCCTCCTCCCATTTAAGTTTCAGTTCCTCCGTCTGGGACCCTTCCTCCCTCATGAGCACCTTATAAATACCCGAGACTCTACCCTCCCCTTCTTCCCCCCTAGAGACTATTCTGTCTAGGATCCCCATTGGCGGGAGGCGTGGGAAAGATGGGACCTGTCTACGAACAAAGTCCCGCAACTGTAGGTACCTAAAATCATTTCCCCTTACCAGCCCAAATTTCTCCTCCAAGCTCCTCAAACTCGCAAAGCTCCCTTCCAGGAACATATTTTCCAATCCTTTCTAACTCATCTCCGTATATTAGCGCAGCCCTGCAATTATGGTGCAACTGCTGATTCCATGATCAGAGATCAGATTGTGTTTGGGGTGCACTCCAATTCCTTGCGGGATCAAACTCCTCAAAATGAAGCACATGACCCTGCCAGTCGCAATCGAGGCGTGTATCGTGCATGAGCATGCGAGAAATCGGTACTCCCGTTTCAAATCGGCAGAAACCGAAAAACTTGCCTCCCACGAGACAGAGAGTGTACAGGCCATCGCCCGGATGCAGCGCCTCAGTATCGATGAAAGCGGCCATTTTGTGCACTTTTTCCGGGGCCCCACGCATGCGCAACACGAACGGGAGAACGAAGCGGCCGAAAACCAATCTGCGCAGGTGCGAATGTTGGCTGACCGCACTGCGCAGGTGTGACGATGCACGGAGTGTAACGACGTCAACATCATGACGTGCCCGAACTGCGGCACAGCCCACTTAAAGCGACAATGCCCTGCAAAAGGCAGGCGATGTTTAAATTGCGGGAAGCCTGGACATAATGCAGCCTTGTGCAGGTCTGCACCTCCAGTCAAGGGCCAGCGATCTCAATTTCAACGCAAGCGTGTTCGATGAGTACAGTAAGGTTTACTGGATTCTGATCCTGGTAGCACTATAGATCCAGAGAACGACTTCCTGGAGTCCCCCTATCGTGTGGGCATCATCACTAAATGTGAGTATGCCTCCTCAAATTCAGCAAGACGTCTATCTATCCTCAATGTGGATTCCGCGGACGAATGGCGTGCTGTCATATACGTAAATCAATGCAGCATCCAGTTCAAGCTGGACACTGGTGCTTCTGCCAATCTCATCGCTCAAGCTGATTTTGACCGCATTAAAAATCAACCCAAAATTCTTCTGCCAGCCTGCCAGCTCCTCGATTTTAATGGCAATGCCATAACTGCACTAGGATCTTGTCATCTATTCGTCTCCAACAAGACCATCAATGTCACACTGCGATTCAAAATCGTAAAGCCTAATAAGGCATCCCTGCTTGGTGCCCATGCATGCAAGCTATTTAACCTCATTCAGCAAGTCCATGCCATGTCTTCTTCCAATGTGGATCTTCAGGCTGACATTGATGACATCCTTGCTCAATACCCAGATGTGTTTGATGGAATGGGCACTCTGCCATACTGCTACAAAATCCTACTCAGGCCTGATGCCACACCTGCAATCCATGCACCACGCCAGGTCCCGGCTCCTCTGAAGAAGCGTTTAAAGGCAGAGCTACAGGAGCTCCAAGACCAGGGCATCATCTCCAAAGTGACGGAACCGACTGACTGGGTCAGCTCGATGGTCTGTGTGAAGAAGCCCTCAGGAGAGTTGCGGATATGCACAGATCCCAAAGATCTTAACCAGAACATAATTGGAACACTGCCCAATCCCGAAGCGGGAGGAACTGACCAGTGACCGCCAAATTCTTCACGAAGCTAGATGCAGCGCGTGGTTTCTGGCAGATACAACTGGACGAGTCCAGCAGGAAGTTCTGCACGTTCAACACACCATTTGGCAGGTACTGTTATAACCGTATGCCGTTCGGCATTGTCTCAGCCTCTGAAATCTTCCACAGGATCATGGAGCAGATGATGGAGGGCATTGAGGGTGTGCGTGTCTGCGTAGATGATGTAATCATATGGTGCACGACCCCAGAGGAACACATATCTCGTCTCAAACAAGTCTTTTGACGTGTAAATGCAAACGGCCTCAAGCTGAACAAGGACAAGTGCTCCTTTGGCATGTCAACCATCAAGTTCCTGGGCGACCAGATATCCCAGCAGGGTGTGCGACCAGATTCGGACAAGGTCAAGGCCATTAACGCCATGAAGACCCCGGAAGACAAGAAGGCGGTACTACACTTCCTTGGAATGGTGAACTTCTTGGGAAAATTCATTCCCAATATGGCCTCACACATCACGGCTCTCAGGCATCTGGTGAAGAAGTCCACTGCATTCCAGTGGCTACCCACACATCAAGCAGAATGGCTCGAGCTCAAAACAAAGCTCACCACTGCTCCAGTACTAGTGTTTTTTGACCCAGACAGGGAAACAAAAATCTCCACGGACGCCAGCCAGGACGGCATTGGTGCGGTGCTCCTCCAGAGGGATGACTCCTCGTCCTGGGCTCGAGTTGCTTATGCGTCAAGGGCCATGACTCCTACTGAACAGAGGTACGCCCAAATAGCAAAAGAGTGCCTGGGCCTCCTAACCGGCATTGTAAAGTTTCATGGCTATGCCTACGGTCTACCAACATTCACAGTGGAGACTGACCACAGACCCTTGGTCCATATCATTCATAAGGACTTGAATGACATGACACCCAGGCTTCAGCGCATTCTCCTTCGACTCCGAAGGTACGATTTTGAGTTAGTATACACACCAGGCGAGGAGCTGATAATTGCGGATGCCCTGTCCCGCTCCATCACCTCGCCCTACAAACAGGTTGACTTCATCCGCCAGATTGAGGCACAGGGGCAGCTGTGTGCCAGCAACCTCCCAGCCTCAGATGAAAGAGTGATTAGCATTCGTGAAGAGACTGCCAAAGACCCGCTTGTGCAGCGTGTAATGCACCACCTTGCAAATGGCTGGCAAAAAGGGCAAAGCCCTCAGTTCTTTAATGTGAAGGACAACCTGACAGTCGTCAAGGGGATCCTCCTCAAGCTAGATCGTATTGTTATTCCTCACAGTCTGCAGAGCTTAGTGCTCAAACCAATCCACAAGGGACACCTAGGTGTTGAAAAGTGTAGGCTCCGGGCCCGGCAGGCTGTCTATTGGCCTGGAATCAGCCAGGATATATCCAACATGGTCTCAATTGTGTGACCTGCCAGAGGTTCCAGCCTGCTCAAACAACAGAAACACTCCAGCAACACGAGATTGTGACCTCTCCGTGGTCCAAGTGGGAATCAACCTTTTTGAGACCAATGGGCGTGACTATGTGCTCATCATAGATTACGTCTCAAATTACCCGGAAGTTGTGAGGCTGTCAGACCTCACATCAAGGACGGTCATCAAAGCCTGCAAGGAGACATTTGCCAGGCATGGTATTCCACTCACTGTCATGAGTGACAATGGTGCCTGCTTCCACAGCCAAGAGTGGTCCAATTTCGCCAAGTCTTACCAATTCTACCACATTACCTCAAGGCCACACTACCCGCAGTCCAACAGGAAGGTTGAGAAAGGGGTCCATATAGTGAAGTAACTGCTCTGCAAGGCTGCGGACTCTGCTTCTGACTTCAACCTTGCGCTGTTGGCGTACAGGACAACTCCTCTGTCTACCGGTATGTCTCCGGCACAACTCCTCATGAATAGAGACTTGCAGATGACTGTTCCAGCCACACACTTACCAGACCTGGATCACCTCCCAGTGCTGCAAAAGGTGCAGCAACTCAGGAACCGGCAAAAGCTGACATACGATGCTCATGCTACCAATTTGCCTGTGTTATCCCCGAAGATGCTGTTCGGATCCAGTTACCTGATGGAGGCTGGTCAGCTCCAGCTGTTGTTGTTCGACAGGCTGCTCCCAGATCGTTTGTAGTTCGTATGGCCGATGGCTCCATTGTCAGGCGCAACAGAAGGGCACTGTGCAAAGTTGCCTGCCCACCACCAGATCCTACTTTTCCATGTGTTGTTATGCTTCCTCCGGACCCTCGCACCACGAGGCCACCAATCTGGCAGTTATCCCACCTGTCAAGGCGGCGTCGTCCCCACCTCCACCTCTCAGGCGGTCAACGAGGATCAGACGCAAGCCCCAAAGATGGACTTATAGACATTTCTCTTGTAAATGTTGTTCTGTATCTGCACGCAAGATACCTCTCATGTATATATTCATCCACTCGCTTTCATCCACTCGCCATTTAATTTGAAATAGTTCTACATGTAAATACAGTCGCATATGCTCCAAGCAACCAACATTTTTTTTAAAAAGGGGAGATGTCATGATATGCACTCATTCACATAATGAGATACAGGCAGGCAGTGACAGACACCCAGTACAGCCAATCAACACACAGGACAGAACACAACCAATCACCAGGCAGAACACTAGAAGGTGGTCTCGCACTATAAAACACACGAGGCATCAATACCCTGCCTCTTTCCACAGGTGACAACTGTAGTGACAGTCAGCGTGTATATATCAGTTAGCACCTTCTACATATGGCTCAGAGCTAGTATGGTCTAGTTAGTTATAGTAGCACGCTTAGATTAGTAGAGTGTCAAACCCACAGCGAACTGTGTGCACTGCTTAACAAGTTCAATAAAGCGTATTGAACTAACATCAAAGTTTGGAGTTTACTTTCAAGTACAACTGCATCCAGTTGCAGTCCGTGTACTCCAGGGTGATTAACACGACATGCGCAACATCTATGCTCCAGTATGATTGTCCTGATATCTATCATCAGCTGCAGCTAAAACTGCAACATCAGAGCAGGTGAGGACTGCATTGCCAATATCTGCGATGGTGATCGTGGTGATGAACTTCCAGGATAAAGCTGGAAAGATTTGCAACAACTTGTAGTTTGCCATCCACTGCTGCATAACAGATGTCGCTCAAGCTCTTTATGCATTGACAACTAACTGCATTTCAGTCTCCCTTGCTTGAGTAAAGCAGACTAAGCAAGCACACGCCTTTATTAGGGTTGCAGGAGGTGTCATTGACTGCACACACATTGCTTTGCAGGCACAGCACGTCACCTCTACACCAGAACTGCAATTAATTTCACTCCCTCAAAATTCAGCTGTTGTGTGGCCACATCAGCGAATCATGCAGGTCAATGCCTTAGTATCCTGGCAGCTGCTGTGTTATCATCAATCTGTGGCAGTCTGCTGTGCCAGCTGTATTTAATAACCAGAGTAAACCAAAGGGTGGTGATTAGGGGGAAAAGGCTGTCCGTTGACAAAATGGCTGATGACCACAGTGTACAGCCCTTGTACATGTACACAGCACATATACCATAAAAGCCATGCTACCCATGTTATCTCACCTTCCACGTTATGGGAGGCTCTTAAGGGGGTCTTCACGGGGTAAATTGTCTCCTCCAGCGCGCATTTTCTGAGGACAACAAGCAGAGTCTGGTGTACTCAATTCTTGAGGTAGATCACCAGTACCCGCTTGATCCTACTCCAGAATTACTGCCAAGTAGGAAAAAACTGCAATCACAGTTCAAACTCTTGTCAACTAACTGGGCGGTAAGTCAGTTACGACACTCAAGGGGCACATTTTATGAATATGGGGAGAAGGCCAGTCATCTTTTGGCTCACCAGCTTGAACAGCAGGCGGTCTCCCGGGAGATTACAATTCGAGCGGCAATCTCGTTTCCACTCTTCCTCAGATTAATGCAGCTTTTGAATCTTTTTACCGTGTTCTTTATAGATCGATTCCTCTTGCATGTCTGACTTTCTGGATGGTCTGCCATACCAACGGTTGAGGTGGATGGGAGCAGTGAAATGGAATTCTCATTCCACCCATCTAAATCTATCTATTTTTCTAAACTCCGAGAATACACCATCCCCAAAACAACATCCCATGGGTTTTAACATTATCCAGCCAATAAGTACCACTTAGGAACTGTGGCTTTCTTTGGAGGATATTTTTTCTAGTTTAGGGTATAACATATGGGGTCTCACACAAGCAGACTTCTCCTGCTTTCTTTTCTGCACAACAGCTTGATTCTTTGATAGAAAGCTCTGCATTGTACTGGGTGTGACTATGATCCAGGTTCCACCAGTTGCCTCCACCATTTCCACCACCTCCTGTGTTATGCCACCACCAACCATAATGTCACCTACCCTCTCCTTGCAGCATTTAGAAGGGGCCATTCCCTCCAAAATACCCTGGTTCACTCTTCAATCACCCCTACTCACCGCACCTTTCCGTGAAAATGCAAGAGATATAACGCCTGTTCTTACCTCCTCCCTTCTCACCATTCAAGATCCTAAACGCTCCTTGCAGATGAAACAACAGTTTACTGGTACTTCTCTCAATTTAGCATACTGTATTCACTGCTCCCCATGTGCTCTCCTCTTCCAGTGAGGAGACCAAACGCAAACTGGGTGACTGCGTTGCAGGACACTTCAGTTCAGTCCTCAAGCACGACCGCGATAAGCTTCCTATTATTTTAACTTCCCACCCTGTTCTTACTCAGGTGTTTCTGCCTCTGACCTGCTGCAATGTTCCAAAGAAGCTCAACATAAGCTCACCTTCTGACTGGCCACTTTCAAATCTCAACACTGAGTTCAGCAATGTTAGATCATTACCCTGCCTTCTTTTTGTTTAGTTCTCGTTTTTCCCATTGATCTCTTATTGCTTTCCAGCAGTAGCTATCTTATTCACACGTCCTCTAGACACATATTTTGTTTATTTACTTGCCCATTATTCCTCCCTTTAACCTTTTACATTTTGTCATTTCATCTCCCCTGCCCTCCACCCTATCACCAAGTTCTGATGAGGTCACAGACCTGAAATATTGGATGTGATTTAACCACCGCACTGCGCCTGGTGCGGATTGAGGAATGCTGGGTGAATCGCGGGAAAGGCCAAAATCGAGATTTACGCTGGGCGTGAACCAGTTTGCAATTCACCTGCACGGCTCCCAATGACAAGTTCCAGGTCTCGCCCAAAGATGGCGAGAATATCAGTAACCCTTATTTGCATTCATTTCAATCACATTAGTGAGATTGAAGTTGAATGCAGCTGCCTCCTGGGAATTACCCAACGCCACAGCAAGAAATCACATGGGTGTTGTTTTGTACTCCTTTTCAAAACATCAATGGTTGCTGAGGGGAAGTGAGGAGGTGAGTAGCCATTTCCATTTTCCGGCATGTAGCTAAAGTGCTCCGGAGCTTCTGCCCCAACGGTCCGGGAGCTGGTGGGGGGGGGCTTTGCATGTGAGAGACCTTCAGGCCAACTGGAGGCCCATAACAGGGGCAACTACAACTGCAGGCTGCCTGTCCTACCAAACACTTCCAGGACAGAGTCCTGTTGCAGATTCTATCCTGAAATTCAATTTCACACCCTCTGACTGTGAGCAGCCCCTAACTTCACAGCTGAAAGCTATTTCAAATGAGGAATTAGTCTTGTTAGCTTTGAGAGCACTTCATGCTCCTCAACTCTCAAGTGTCTCCTTCAGGGCACGCGTGCCATGACTCAGGATGATTATTGCATCCATGTCCAACAACGTTTGATGCCCGAACAGTGTACCTGAACTCTAGAAGTGTCAGTACCATAGAGGCAGCTGCCAACAATCAAAGAGTAAAGAGCAGGGCTTCAGCACTAGGGATCTTCTCACAACCAAAGGGTAAGTGTGTGGATTAGGGGGAAGGCGCCTGAGCACGGCTTTCCTAATATTCCAGGGATGATCTGGGGTCTGGAGTCTGGAATCTCCTTATGTGGCTGGGGTAAGCGTGCAAAGCAAGGTTTTCCAGCACAACTGGCTCACTGGATGGCACTCTGAGAGAAGGTGGGACACGCAAGGATGGGGAAGGCTTGGGGGACTTGAGGGTCCCGGGATGGAAGCCCTAACTGACTGTCAGTCTCTCTCCTTCTCCAATTCCTTACAGATATAACGATGTTTGCTGGTGTGGATCACGCAGAAGGCAGCAGCGACGGCGCATGGTGGAGGTGGCACCACACGTACAGGAGGCCGTCACACACCATGAAGACCCGGCCACCCATCAGGCTGAGGAGAGACCCAGATGGGGAGGCCAGCGATGGCTCAAGGTGTACAGGCAACGTTAGTCATTCAATGTGCTGATGGACACAGAGACAGTGCAGCACCTGTGCCATGTCCTTGTGGACTTCACACCCTGTGGAGGAGTAGAACACCTGCTCCAGGTGGCCATGATGGCACCACAGCCCTCAAATTTTATGCCACTGGGTCATTCCATTGCTTGAGCGGGGTCCTGTGTGGCATTTCGCAATCTACAGTCCACAGGTGCATCCGGGAGGTGACGGATGCTCTGTATGCCCAGACATTCCAACTATATCACCTTCCAACTGGACCAGTCCCACTAAGGTGTCTGGGCTGCAAGATCTGCTGCCATCGCCGGGATGCCCCAAGTACAGGGGACAATTGATGGCACACATGTTGCCTTGCGCGCAGTGGGGTATCAGGGAGTGCCCTTCATTAACACAAAGGGATTCTACTCCCTGAATGTTCAGATGGTGCACGACCACTGCCTCCGTATCATACACATGTGTGTTCCCTACACAGAATGCATGCATGACAGGCAGTGACGCAGTGGTATTGTCACTGGACTAGTAATCCAGAGAACCAGGGTAATCCTCTGTGGAGCTAGGTTCAAATCTACCCACGGCAGATGGTGAAATTTGAATTTTAAAAAAAATCTGGAATTAAAAGTCCGATGATGACCATGAATTGTCGATTGTTGCAAAGACCCATCTGGTTCATTAATGTCCTATAGGGAAGGAAATCTGCCATTATTACCCTTCTGGCCTTTATATAATTCCAGACCCACAGCAATGTGGTTGACTCTTACATGCCCTCTGAAACGGTCTAGCAAGTCACTCAGTGCAAGGGCAGCTAGGGATGGGTAATAAATTTTGGCCCAGCCAGCTACACCCATATCCCATGAACAAATTTTTAAAAACATCCTGGGGCACTTGGAGATCCCAGGTATCTTTGAGGATCACCCCAGGATGACAGGTTGACTCATGGGGGACAAGGGATACCCACTGAGGTCATAGCTGATGACGCTGGTGAGGAGGTCTGAGACCGAGGCGGAGATGTAGAAGCCAGCTATTTTCTATAGGTAAAAGTGATAGGTAAAAGATAGCTATTTAGCATTAGGCCCCAAGTCTATTAAATACCATTTTAAAACTCGCTCATAACCTCAGGTCATTTCAAAACACATATTCAGCATGCAAAACATAGCTTCAACAGAACACAGAAACAGATAGATTAAAACAGCATTCTTATTCAGCTAACAAATACATTTGCAAGATAAAGTGACCAAGGACAGGGCAGGCTCCATGACAACAGCATAGAACCTAAAGGAGCCCCCATTGTCTTAACAGTCAAGTCAGCAATAATCCAGTTCAGGCTGCTTGCGATAATGGCACGGAATCACATTCCAGAACACATACAAGAATTTATTTATGAAACATTTCAAGTTAATGTTGCACATTAAAGACAGACAGCTAACCGTCAAATCAAACTTATTTGATTCTAACCCAAACCAATTAGGATTACATAGGGGTATAGCTAGATGGCTAAAGACTGATATGATTTAGTATAACCGTGATAGTTTGTACGCCATATTCCATTCCGGAATCAATCTATACTTTAACTTAACTATTCGCTGTCTCTCTGTCTTTCATAATTCGCTTTCTAACTCTGACTTTTGAAGTTATTGCAAGCTGTTTGCCGTAAGCAAAAAAATCATTTCTGTATTATTTGAAAGTTGAATTGTCTACAAAATTGCTTCTCTTTGAGTCCATTTGCTAACCGGACTGACCAGAGAATAAGATTTATATGATTCTCAATTGTAATCAAATAGGGACAAATAAAACGATTCTTATTTGCACCCGAGAAGTGTTAACTCAAATTTCGACTGAGTTTTAGTGTTCATAAGTGCCACTAAATCTACACGGTAGATCTCAACAGGACGCCCGTTATAATGAGACCCGCGTTGCCACCCGCGCTGTCATTGACCAGTGCACCGCACTGTTGAAAATGCGGTTCCAATGTCTGGTGCCCTACAGTACACCCACTAGAGGGTCTCCTGCTTTGTGGTGGTCTGCTGTGTCCTCCACAAGCTGGCACAGAAGCGGGTCAGCATGATGGAGGAGGAGAGACATGCGGCCTCATCTGAGGAGGCAGACCAGGAGGGGTTGCCGAACACGCCGGAGGAGCCAGAGGATGGAGGACTGACGGTCAAGGGTCCAACATGCCTGAAGAACAGGGAGGCCCTCACCATTAGTAGATTCTCATAGGATGAGGTTGCGTCCATCAGCTCAACCTTCCTCCCCATCCCCCAATATTTCCCACCTTTCACCCATCCTCCATTCCATACATCCCTCCCTCCCCATTCCCTCCTTTCCCCCAATCCATTCCTCCCCCATTTCCCTCATTCTCCTTCCCTCAATCACTCCAACCCCTCCCCCCAACCTTCGCCCCCCTATCCCTCGCCTCCCCATCACACCACCCCCTCCCCAACCACCCTGTTCCATCCTCCAAGGGTCTGTGTAACATCACTTCAGGGTGATGGGTCTGTGTCAGCAGATCACTATACAAAGCAGAAGCGAGATGATTACTCATTATGAGGAAAGCTCTGGTGCTCCTCATTTCCTGTAAAAGTCTGACTCCTGCCTTTCTGCTGACCACCCACTCACACCCATCCCCTTAATGGGGCCTGCATCGGGGGCTTTTTATCTTGGAGTAATGTGTCCGTGGGGGGGGGGGGGTTGCGTGCGGGGTGTGGGTGGAGCAGAGGGCAACAGGTGGCCGGGTGCAGGCAGGCCCGCTGTGAAGATTAGCGTGACAGAGGCTTCACATATATGAGGTGTGATGTTTTACTCTGACAGATTTCCGTTTCCTCTAGCTACAGATAGTGACCCCACCAGTGCCCACTCAGTGCTCCTCACTTCTTTCGTGGTCTACTGCTCCGTCGAGGTGTATCCCCAGGATGCATTTAAAAGGCAGAAGCTTCTGTGCCCTGTGATCTTTGATGCCCTTGGCGGTGGTCCTCTGGACCCGGAGGGGCTCCAGCCTATTTATCAGTGTAACTGGTGTTGCCGTGCCACCCTGTTCTACCTGCTGCCCTTGACATCAGCTGGTGTCAAGAGTAAATGATTCGGTAGAACTGGAGACCGCCGTCGTCTCTTTGGTGGCAGGGCCTATGTTGGCCTCCAGCACATCCTCCTTCCTGATGGTGCCCATCAGGGCCCTGCGGACTCTATGGGATGGAGCGGTAGGTGGAGTGTGCTCCAGAGGCCTCTGAGTCATCTGGCACTGTCAGTCTTGGAGGCTCCTCATTTTCTGTACTATGGTGTTGGCACCCTCGGCGATGGTTCTCAGGGATTGGGCCATGCTCTGCAGTACCACGGCAATATCTACCCGGGTCTGGGATATGTCTCTCATCGACTGGGACATGATGTCGAGGCTCGGTCATGGTAGTCACAGTCTGAGCCATGGTTTGGGTACCACCACTCAATGTGTGGATGTCATGCTCCAGGTTTTCCACTGCAATCGTCATCCTAGCAGTGTTGGCCTGAGTGCCATGCATTGCTGGCACCATCTCCTGTGTCCAAAGACTTTGGGACTCCTCCAATCAGCTTTCCAGTTGATGGAATGTCTCTTTCACCTCCTGAATGTCATGGCTATGTCCTTTCATCTGCATCAGCTCTGGGAGTACCTTGTCCAGAGGCTCAGCATCTGACTGGGATCCAGCTGAGTCCTGGGATCCAGCAGGCCTCTGACTGCTGTCTCCCTTGGATGTGCCTGTCTCCACCTGATGTGCATCAGCAACTGTGTGGTGCTCAGCAGATTGTGCCCCAGAAGCTTGTCCACTAATGTCACCCACCGTGTTGTGTGGCTCTGTGCTGGTGGAATGTGGAGGTGGTAGCTGTGACACCTCAATGATGGTTTCCTCACAGCTCACCTCTGAGGTGGTCTCTTGGGTGATGGGGGGGGGGGGGGGGTTAATGACTAAGGATGGTCTAGCCCCATCAGAACGGAGATCCTACAAGACAATAGACATGTGGTTAGTGAGAGGGAAGGATCATTTTGTCTGACATGAACAACTCCAGAGGCAGGTCATCTGAGTAAAGGGACAGTAAATCCTCACCTCTGTGGTGCAGGCCAATCTCGCTGTCAGTGACTGCTCTCTCCTCAGACTTCCAGGGCCCATTCCTCATAGGAGGTGAGAACTCGGACCTCTGGCATCCCGCCCCCCATATTGGTCCTTTCCCACTTATGATGAACTATCTTCTCCTGCGGGGATAGAGAGGACATTGTGAGCCACATGCTTCATGGGTTGAGGGTGTCTATAGCAGGTGGCAAGTGAGGGCACCGTACCTGTACATGAAGCGTTGGGTGCCAGTGGGTGCTGAGGAACAAGCATGAAGAGCAGATGTGGGATTTGTGTGAGGTGTCAGCCAGTGATTCAGAGGGGCGGGGAAGGGGGGGGGGGTGTGGATTGAGGGGTGTGGAACTGATGCCAGGAGAGAAGTGCTAATTTACCCTTGCAGCTCAGTGGAGGTTGTTGGTCTTCTTCCTACATTGCATGGCGATTCTCCTGGTCACGCTCCCGCACTGACAGCCACTGCCTCCCAGGCGGTGTTGTTGACCCTGCCGCTGGTCCTCTGACCCCTTTGGTGAACAGGGTGGCCCGCCTCTCCTCCACAGCATTGAGAGGCCTGGCCAGGTCAGCAAAGCGAATAGCAGGTCTGTGCATTGCCATGCTTGTGTGTTGACTGAGAGTGAGTGGTGAGGGAAAGTTTAAAAGCAGTTCCCCCTTGTTAGCAGCAAGAAGCTGAGGTGCAATTCAGGTGAAGTGGACGGCGAGGGAGTCAATAATGGCGAGAACCTCGTGAGGGCTAATTTTCGGCACTAAGTGCTGTTGAATACGGGCCGTGATCTCACAGCACGGCCGTCGAGAAACACCCTGCCAAGTGTGGCCAAAATGACATTTGGAAATGTTCCTGTTAAATCACACCCGGATTTAAATCAAGCCAGGATTTAACTCTGTTACTTTCTCACATGTTGCCCACCCTGCTGAGTACATTTCTAACATTTTCCGACTTTGTTTCAGAAGGGGCTGGTTAGCTCAGGGCTAGACAGCTGGTTTGTGATGGTTTAAACAAGGCCAGCAGCGTGGGTTCAATTCCAGTTTACCCAAACTGGAGTGTGGTACTGGAATGTGGCAACTAGGGGCTTTTCACAGTAACTCCATACTTGTGACAATAAAAGGTTTTTATTATTATATATCCAGTGGGGCAGCATGGGTGGCGCAGTGGTTAGCACTGCAGCATCACGGCGCCGAGGTCCCAGGTTCGATCCCAGCTCTGGGTCACTGCCCGTGTGGAGTTTGCACATTCTCCCCGTGTCTGCGTGGGTTTCACTCCCACAACCCAAAGATGTGCAATGTAGGTGGATTGGCCATGCTAAACTGCCCCTTAATTGGAAAAAAAATCTGAATTTATTTTTAAAATCAGATATCCAGCACCCATTTTGCTTTGGTGTCTGCATTTCCATTGTTTTTTTTCCAGAAACTGTTTCCAGTAATGCATTACAGGCGTCTTTTTTTAAAAAAATATCCAACGGGTCGCAGAATTTTGCAACCCTGGTATTTTCTGACAAATTTTGTCACAGAGGTCTGCTTTGAGTGGATGGTGAATTCGCAGTTGGCCATCCTGCCTTTCGCTTTGCCCTTTCGCTTGCAACATGGCGAACACAATCGCCTGGGCAGCAGCATCTGCAGCAGGGGCGATGCATTGGGTGGGCGGCCATCCTGGCGTTGCAGGGGATGGGTGCAGCGGTCCTCAGATCCTGATTGGCTGCCGAGCCTGGCCTCCCGGGCCACTGACGTAATCCCCGCCTGGAATCCCGCCCGGCTTGGCGGCACTGATCAGCTGGTGCGCCGGGCTGTATAAAAGCGCAGACAGCACCGTGCCCCCGCCTTCCTTCACCAGCCAGGAGCGGCAGCTGACACCGAGCCACACACTCGAGAGGCAAAGCAGCGAGAGGATGAGAGAGATTGTCCACATCCAGGCTGGCCAATGTGGCAACCAGATCGGTGCCAAGGTAAATTTCAGTCGCTATCCAAGCATTTGTGTGACTCTGACCAGTGGTCCTGTGGATGGAGTGTGCCTGGGCAGAAAAGCTGAAGAAAAAAATGGACTTAAATGTTTATAGATTATTTTGTGAAATAAAAGCCAGGATTCAATAAGGTGCCTTGTTCGCGATAAATAAAGGGCATTGTTCCATATATATATATATATATAAGCTTCTGATTCAGTGTTGGAATTGTGCGATGCCATTCCTTCTATTCAGTCACTAAATGGAGGTGATTTGTAATTCCATTTCCAGTCATTGTCTTATGGTTAAAACCTCGTCGTTCTTTTGTCACATTTTCAGTTCATCTGTGGAAGGTTTGCTGTGGAATGAGCGCCTGTGTTGGGCAGCTTTGCACCGAGATGTGTGTGTGGGAGGGGAGGAGGGGGGCGCTGCAGGCAGCCACGCCCCGGCACTGCAGATACCAGGGGAGAAAGGGATTAGCCCAGCTCTGCCGCACCGTCCACAACACCACCCCGAGCAAACCCTGGGTCGGGCCGAAAGCACCCCTCCTGTCCCCGATTCCAGAACAAGGAGACAAAAGAGCCTCCCCCTGCGAGAGTGGGCATCTGAAGTGAAAACAGTCGGAATATTCGGCGTGGGTCATTGTCATCTCCCGTCTCCATCCACGTCGAGGACATGTTAACATATCTTTTCAAAATAATTCCCAAGGAAATTCTTAACGATAGCATTCGGTCGAAGGGGTAATGTACAAAATTGTTCCCATTCGGTCGAAGGACAATACCGCTGGGGCAATGCACAACATTGTTTCAATTTAAACATTGTCACTCTGTGCAAACCCCACCCCCGCTTTGTGCATTTAAATTGCGGCTAACCAGACCGGGCAGCTCTAATCTGTTGGAAGGAGAATCTCTCCTGTCTCCGTTAGTCAAATCCAACCAGTCTGTGCAAAACAGGGAATCAGAATAAACACGAGAGAGAGGAGTTTGAAATGTGAATGGAGGCTGAACTCATGCGCCCAGGAAAATCACATTGCATCGATGGTCACGTTAGACGGTCTGGGCTCTTTGTTCCAGTGTTGAATGGTTATTGGGATTGGTTAAATATGGCACCGAGGTTATTGCCAACATAACGCACGTGGCTAGACTACGAATGAAGGCAGAGATGGGGGGGGGAGGGGGTGAAAATATTGGATCAGTCTTAAATATAGCATCTGTCGACTGGTCCAATCCGCAGGGACTGGGACATGGTTATTTGTATTTAAATCCCTTTCTGGGTATCGGCAGAGTGACAGTCTCAGACGATTACGTGAGTGGGATCACAATGCCCAGGGCTTCTTCACCAGCCACGCCATTAAGAAGAATTGGGGGTTAAACACGGGCGTGGCAGGTTTTGATGCATCCAGGGCTACTTACTGCCTTTAAACCGTGGCATCGCCCCGTCAAAGCGTTATTTTCCATCTTTGCAGCCAAGTAAAATCTTTCTGATGATTATCATTTAGAGCGAGTGGAATTAGATCTTTCTCAACCAAAATGGGTCAAACAAAGCCAGAGGACAGTCTTTCTAAACCTCTGGTGAGATTGGACGAACAAATCGATACAATGATTTTTGTCAGAATTTAAAAAATGGATAGTTACATCCTCCTGCACTTCCCTCAACTTCCAAAATTTATTTTACAAATAAAATATACACATGCCATGTCATTGTGGCTGCTGTTCCAAACAGTGTATGTGGATAGACTGTGACGTCTGGCCTATTAAATTGCAGTATAGCACAATGAATCAGTATAAATGTCATTTTAAATAAATAATAAAATGTTAAATGCAGAATTGAAAGGAAAATTTGCAAAATTGAAAATGTGAAATAACAACCAAAAATGCAAAATAGGGGACTCATATCTCAAATAACAGAACTAATAGGTTAACATCCGGATTGTAATTCTTGGGTTCAGATAGACTTTCCAAATGTAAAGTTTTGTTCCGTTTTTTGTGATCATGCAACTGCATCGGGTATTCACATGTTAGGTATTCACATGCCAGTTGTTAAGGGGGGCAGTGACACAGTGGTATTATCACTGGACTAGGAATCCAGAGTCATGATCCAGGAACTCAGGTTTGAATCCCATCATGCCAGATATTGAATTCAATGAAAATCTGGAATTAAATGTCTAAAGGTGACCTTGAACCCATTTTCATAAAAACCCATCTGGTTCACTGAGGGAAATGAGTCATCCTTATCTCGTGTGGCCTACATGTGACTCCAGATCCAGAGCAATGTGGTTGACTCTTAAATGCCCTCAGAATGGGCAATAAATGAAGGAATAAATAAAAGTTACAATCTATTATTTTGGGTCAAATCTCTCCTGTCCTTAATACCCATGTGTGATTATTCATTTCTGAAATCAGACATGACAATAAGCTCCGGGAATCTGGTCCAAGTTGGATCATGTTGCAGGAAGCCGTGTATGGTGGGCTCAGGCCTACTAGGTACTGGATCCACATCAACTTCCAGCCAGCAGAAAGAGGAGGCTTTTGTCTGGTCAGTTTAGCTAGATTTGTTGCTTGATGAACAATGTACTTTAATCTATATCATTGCTATATATTCCCTTTAGAAAGCATGTAATATATGCCAGAATTTTATCAGACAAAGTCATTTTAAAGCTGCACCTGATACCTTTTAGAAAGATTAAATATGAATATGTTAAATATTCAGAGGCATATGGGTTTGAGCTAAATGATAGAATTGGGAGAAAATAGAGTGTACCCAATTTACTTTCTGGAAGGTGGAAGAAAGAAATTAAATTGGCCAGTCATACCAGCTGGTGCTGAAAAGTAGGTGAGCTTATGATGAATGAGACAGTGGGAAATTCAGATTTATTGGACAGCTGAGGGCTTCTACTCAATTAACTATACCCCCAGGAGATGCAGAATGACATTAAAGCTACTTTGTGCACTCAAGCAACCAAATCAATCTCAACAGATTTGTTGGGGTTAAAATATACCATATGATAATCCTGGCACTTTCAGTACCATGGTCAGCTGCTGGAGGAAACATAAGGACCTCTTGCAGATCAAATTTAAACACTTTGCAAAGAATGATCCCTTTTTTAGAAAATGTGTAAAATAACAATGCAGGTGAAACTGTATACATTGCTGCACTGTTTTTCCTTGGGAAAAGAATAGCTTCACATGCATGAAAAACCCAGAAAATACAATTCATTTGGTAGCTGTTAATAATGATAAAGTTACTGGGCCCTCTTTTATAGGGTGGGTGTTAGCAATTAGTCTGCATGTAGCTTTTAAAATACAATAATGAAGTAATTCTGCTAATGGATATACAATTGCTCCCTTTGACTTTTGAGTTTGTAATCATGCTACTGATTTTATTGTGAAGGAGAAACGTTTCTATTACTTTTATTGAAATTGTACTAGTTTTTAAAAAACATATTTTGAGAATGTCACAGGTTTCCAATACAATTTAATATTAGATATTTTATCGATTTTCCAAGTCAATTATGTTTAGAAAATATATTTAGTTTGCAAAGAAAATAGTAGAAGCAACCTGGCACAAGCAGCAAATGCGATTGATATGTAAAATACGTTATCCACTGAAAATGTTCTGTTTCGTTTTGAACCTGAACACATAAATCATAGTGTGAAACGCAATGTAATTTGTTTTTACTCGCTGTCCCCTCCCCTGCTATTTCTGATGATATGATAATTACTACCTGCCAGCAGACAGATACTTTCTTCAGGCAATCATCAGCACTAGAGACCAAGAGTACTTTAGATCTTTTTAATCCATAAAAACAATTTTTTTTGTTTCTTTGGAAATCAGGTGCCAGCTTTATTTGGGGATAGAGGGGGGAAAAAAGATTTTGGTATTCCAATTGAGATCAAAATGAATTGCAGGAATCCTTTTGCAGCTTGGCTGGGGCAAAGCAAAAATGTAATTTTTATGAAATGAAAGACTTGATCACATTAAAATAGTCATAAGTAGGGACATAGAGCCAAACAAAAAGAGTTAGATCTCCTATATATTTGCCTGGGTTGAAGCCAGCATGAGTGGTGCACTGTGCTATTGACCAATGAAAATAATTGACCTGCATCCATCATTTTGTCACATTAGAATTATTAAACACACACTGAAATCCATACTTTGATTAGATCAGTTATTTTCCCTTTCTTCCATATATATTCACACTGCATCTGGCTTAATGGTAATTAATGTGGCTAGAATCTTGTATTTCTTTATCTTCCTCCTTTTCTTCTCAGTTTTGGGAAGTCATCAGTGATGAGCATGGAATTGACCCCAGTGGAAATTATGTGGGTGACTCAGACCTGCAGCTGGAGAGAATCAGTGTCTACTACAATGAAGCATCTTGTAAGTAATGCAGAGCTACATAATGTCAAGGTTCATTGGGAACTGTGTGATGTCAAAGGGAAACTACAATTTGAATGAAGTACCTTAAATAATAAAGTGCGATATTTTTGGTCCAAACACTTAATTGAATTTTAAATAATAAAGTGCATGAAATAGCAAAATGTTTTAAAATATATTTAATTCCAAACACCCTCAAAACACATCCACATAGCGCCAACAAAACATATTCCATGCAGTTTGATCAATTTTTCTCCCTTTTAATCCCCAACACCCCCCACCCTCCCTGCGACAAACAAATCCTCAAACATGGACAGAAACAACCTCCACCATATTACAAACCCCTCCTCCAACCCCCTGAGGGAAAACTTAATTTCCTCCAACCTGAGGAACTCATAAGTCCCCCAACCACGCTGTGACTCCCAGTGACACTGCCGACTTTCAATGTAAGAGAATCCGTCGCTGGGCAATCAGAGTCGTGAAGGTCGCAACATCCTCTCCGGCACCTCCCCAACCCCAAAAATCACCACCATAGGGTCTGATGTCAGCTTCATCCCCACAATCCCCTACAGACTTGTGAACAGCACCTTCCAGAAGCTGTCCAATTTTGTGCACCTCCAAAACACGCGAGAGTGGATGAAATATCAAAATTATGCAAAAATCCATTTCTGAGTGAATGTAGATCCTAAAAGATCCTCAGTAAAAGTTAACTTTTGTTTCCCCATGACAAAATTTTAAAGCATTTGAAGCAGAAGCTTGACACTGTCTAATCACTACACCTTGATTTAATTTGTTAAAATCTGTCTAATGTCCTTGGCTATTCCTCTCAGTTTCTCAATAATAAAAAAAGCTACTATCTCACATTTGGCCCAAACATAGCAGTTGTACTCTTACAACATCCCACACATGGAATAGCATTTTGGGTTGTTATAACAGGATATTCTCTTGGGAGAGAATAGGGATAGTGCCTGGGCTATACGGGTGAAAGCTTTCTGATGTGGGAATGTATACATTTGGAATAACTCCTTAATTGTACTCAATTTCCCCGACACAAAAGATAAAAAACAGATTTACTGACTGTCTGATTTTGTTCTCTTTGCAGCTCTTAAATATGTACCCAGAGCCATTTTAGTGGATCTGGAACCTGGCACAATGGACAGTGTCCGATCAGGCCCCTTTGGACATCTTTTCAGACCAGACAATTTTATCTTTGGTATGTAATAGCCACAAACCAGGAAAAATGGGAAACGATAAAACTAATATTTTCCAAAATTACTGACAGTTAAATAATTTTGATTGCACACTTGGTGTTAGAAATCAGCCTTTATTGTCCTGCATGCCAGATGGAAAACCAGGGCAGACATGACCCATCTCTCCAAGGTTGTCTGAAATATGCTCAACATCATATTGGCCTGGGAGGATTTTCAAGCATCTAGACGTTACACAAAAAGGAAATTATGCCCCTTGCTAATGAGAGGCTTAGCACCAGTTTCAGATCACCTCAGATAATTTGAACTCCCCGGGGAACAGGCATTGAACCTTATCAGCTCAGGTTTTCAGGGTTGGGATTCCCTCCTGAAAGGTTGTTTAATGAAAACAAAGATTGTGGAGCCAGGTGAGTAAAAAGAGCTCCTCCTGGCTTCACAGCACTCCTGAGAGTTGTGATTGCCCTGCCCTGCCCCACCCTGGCAATTATTCGCCAGCTGTTGTTGGTGAGATAAGCAGACAGAAATTTGTGCTCTGCAATGAGTAATTTGCCGTTGGAAATTATTGAACCTAAGTTATTGAAATGAAGTAGGATGGCCCAGTTTTGGGCTAGCCTGTAACCTTGCTGTTGGGGGAATGCGCCGTTTGAACAGTGCTGTCAATGGGTGAAAAGATTAGTCTGGACAAATTTCTACCCACTTTTATGTCTACTATTTTTCATTATAATTTCCTCTGTCCGCATATATATTGTGCAGTTATGGGTCTCTTGGTAGCAACCTACCAACGCCAGCTCAATTGTCACATTGTTTCTTTTGTCTGAGGACATCCCCACTCCGCCCCACCACCATCACCACATCCCCACCCAACACACTATGGTGAATGAATCTTGAATTTAATTTGAAGGATTAATGTGATCTTCACATCATTTTGAAAACATTTTTAAAAAGAAATTTAATGCCCAATTATTTATCCAATTAAGCAGCAATTTGTCATGGCCAATCCACCTACCCTGCACATCTCGCACCAGCCTCCCCGAACAGGCGCCGGAATGTGGCAACTAGGGGCTTTTCACAGTAACTTCATTGAAGCTTACTCGTGACAATAAGCGATTTTCATTTCATTTCATCTTTGGGTTGTGAGGGTGAGATCCACGCAGACACAGGGAGAATGTGCAAACTCCACACGGACTGAGACCCGGGGCCGAAATTGAACTCGGGTCCTCAGGGCCTGAGGCAGCAGTGCTAACCACTGTGCCGCCCATCTTTACATAATTTACATACATTCAGGAACTCTGCTTCAATTTTTATATTAGGATTTTGTCTACCAAATGTTACATTCATGGTTTATCCATCTCTGGCTCATTCCCAGCCACTGGAACACCAGTCCCATTCAAGCTATTGTTGCTCTCCATGTCAACCATAGCATTCTGACACAGAAATAGTCTATCACACTGCAACCTGTTGTTGCCTATTCTCAATGTCTGGTACATTTGGGCCTCAAACCTGAGCTTTCACCTAAAATTTTGCTGGTTTGCACCTCAGTTCAAATATTCGCAGCCTGTTCAGGCTATGACCCCTATTTTCCTTTCTCTTCATCTTCCTCATCCTTGGCCCATTCAGATGTAACTCCCTAAGTGCAATGACATGACAAATTGATTATTAATATTGTTACAATCCCAGTTGATGTTCTAACTGGATGGGAAAATTCCAGAATGGAACCCTGGCTCAAAAGACCATGGGTGGGATTCTGTGGTCCGCTAGCTGTGTTTTCCAGCGCCACACGCTCCTGCCGGCAGCGGGATTCTCCATTCCCACAGCTGGCCAATGGGTTTCCCATTGTCGCCACCCCATGCCATCGGAAAAGTGTGGGCATAGGTGCGCTGCTGGCGGAATGGACGATCTCACCAATGAAAAATGCCACTGCATAACTTTCACTTTTCTTCATAAAACGTGGAGGAACAGAGACACGGGACCACTAATTAATTTTAACAACAAGGAAAAAAAATTATTAAACATGAAAGAATTGTATTATGGTACAGTACACCTTTACTTCTCCCCCTTAGCTTAAAATATGCACACTGATTTTAAGAATTACACTGATTACTAAATATATCTTAAGGTACAGCAGTATCAGTAACACAACATCCTTTAAACGCACAAGATGGCTGTGGTCAAATACACTCTTTACTCTGAACCTCCAAGTAAATGTCAGTGGATTTCTCCTCCGAATTCCTCCAGACGATTGTCATGTGAAAGTTTTCAAACTCCACTCCCAGATATAAAACACACTTCAAAATCTTATTTCAAAACAGTGTTTTCCATCAGCAGTTTGCATTAAAAATCCATTTTCAGGTTTTCCAACTATACTGTCAAACAAGACTTCAGCTCCACTTTTAACAAGGATCCCAGTACCAGATTTTCCACTTCTCCTTTCAGGTTTCCTTTCCTTTAACTACTTTTACACAAACTCTTAGATCCAACCACCGGTTTCCATAGTTATTTCAACTCACTTTCCACAGGTTGCAGTACAATCTGACAGAACTGAAAATCACCAGATATCTTTCTGGCATCTCAGCCTTCTTCTCAGCTCTATCTGTATTTACTGAACAGTTCTTTGTTCTAGTATGTCTTGGAAACCTCTATTCATTTCTATAGTTTCCTTAACATTCTGTTCCTCAGATCTCTGAACTTATTTTCTTAAACATTACTCAACAGAATGGCTTTTCGTCCAGCAAAGCTGAGAGTGATGATCTCTCTCTTGCCTTCAAAACCAACTGCTTCTATCAGAGCTATGAGAGCTGCTTTCTCTCTCACTACCTATCTCCAACCACAATCAAATTAGCTAAATTAAAACTTAAAAGCTTCTCAACCTTTCAAGGCCCCAAGTTGCTAAGCAACGCCCACCTATCTCTGCTAGACTACTTTTCACACATAGCTCTCTCTAAACTCAATCGAAACACAGTTAGAACTTAACCAACCCCCACACATACAAACACCTTTGTCCAGCATGAATCTAACTATGGGCTTTACCCTTCCAGGTACAGAAACATTAAATGAAACCAATTTAAAACTATACCCCAATACAAATATAAATCCCTTAAAACACTCTTGTTTTCCTGACAATATATTAAAAATGTTTTGGGCAGCACGGTGGCGCAGGGGCTAGCACTGCTGCCTCACAGCGCCGAGGTCCCAGATTCGATCCTGGCCATGGGCCACTATCCGTGTGGAGTTTGTACATTTTCCCCGTGTTTGCATGGGATTTGCCCCCACAATCCAAACATGTGCAGGGTAGGTGGATTGGCCACACTAAATTGCCCCTTAATCGGAAAAAAAAATTGGGTACTCCAAATTTATTTATTTTTTAAAAATGTTGGGCGGGATTCTCTGCCCCGCTACACCCATTTTCCGGTGCGGCGCACCGGCAATGGGCCAAAGGGATTTTCCATTGTGGGCACCCCCATGCTGTCAGGAAATCCATGGGCGTGAGTCTGCTGCCACCGACTGTTGTGCCTCTGTGTCCCTTTGTCACTTATATACTTCTATAAATGTAGATGCAGCTATCTTTAATGGAAACTGCCTATATTGGTCAATCTGAAATTACATTCTCTCAGTCGGAAATATGCTGCACCAACATGATTGGTGAGTTGAAAACACAGAATGATATATTTCCGTAGACAATTTCCCATTATAAATATAGGTGTGGGAACTTAACATAGAGGAAAAAAAAGACCTAACCTATGATTTTAAAATCAGAACCTAATTATATCTGGCTACATATATTTCTTGTCCAGCAATTGGAACATGCATAGGCCAAATTAATTCCTCAAGCCTCTTCATCCAACAAGAGCATAGCTAATTTGTGATCTAACTCCACATACTTGCCGTTGCTCCATAGTCCCTTAATACCTTTGTTTAACAAAAGATCAATCAATCTCAGTTTTAAAATTGATAATTAACCTAGCATTCAATGCCATTTACAGAAAAGATTCCTAAACTACCAAATTCCTTTTGTGTTTCCTGTTTCACTCTAATTTTTAGACTCTTCCGCGAGATTTAGTCTCCCCAATCAGTGGAAATAATTTCTCTCCCTCTATGCAATCAGATCCCCTTAATATCTTCAATTTAGATCATATAACATCTTAACCTTCCAGGGAATTCAGCCCTAGTTTGTAAACTTACCCTATAATTTAACCCTTGGCATCCAAGTATCACTTTGGGTAGGCTTGTGCTTTGCTCCCTCCAATCTTTCCTAAGGATACTTAGAGGTCAGCAAAGTAGTCCAGATGTGATCTAACCAGGCTCGTTTAGCTGAAACATGATTTCCACCCACAGGTATTCTAGTTCTCTAGATATAAAGGCTAGAATTCCATTAGTCTTTGTGATTATTTTCCATACCTGCTTATGACAATGTAATGATCTATTTCCCTGGAAACCCCACATCTCTTTGGACCCCACTGTTTCTAGCTTTTCACTATCCTTTTTAGGTCACCTGACCTAACGCATTGTTTAATGTAGTCAACGCCATTTGATTTTGACTTCCCATGTGCAACACCACAAGAGATTGACCACCTTGCAGATCTTACTGTATATACTCATGTAAGTCGGATTTCTAAGACTACATTTTCAGCCAAAATGTACGGGGTCGACTGTTACACGAATAACAGTTTCAAAGGGTTTAAATCCATTCTCTCCCCATCATCTTGCTATCAGAGTTGCCAGGGCGAAGAATGTTCTTGCCGCTCCCGCCCACAAAAGGAGCAAAAAGTATTTTTATTACTGATTTTTTAATTATAAATAATAAATAACCTCCATGGGGTCAGACATTAGATTGTGTACAGTAAATTCATTCTACCATTCTTTCTTGACATTGTTACCATTTTATTATGGTATTAGAGGGTGGGATTTGTGGGAAGGCTGTCCACACCAGTCAGGACGCAGCCTTGACATTGGGTACTGATGTGCGCAGACATAAGAAGCTGAAAGCCATCTTCACTGATTTGCTACTCTATGATTTTCCATCAATGAGTAGGTTCGCTACTCTATGATTTTCCAAGAATGACTAGGTGTGCACTAGCCAGTTTGACTTCAGCAGTGAGCGGGAACAAAGAGTTTGGATTTTTTGGCAAAAAAATCAGGTCAACATATACATGCGGTCTGTGAAAAATTAGTTACTTTTGCCAAAATTAGGGGTCGACATTTACATGAGCGAGACTATTACAGGAGAGTATACAATAATTCCATTTTGCTGTTGCAATTCACCTTGAGTAACATGCATTTTAAAATTTGAAGTGTATTTAAAACATTTATAAAATTCTGATTTGGGAAAAATAACATTGATTGAAGGAATCATCAGGGTAGAAGAAATAAGACCGTAAGACATAGGAGCAGAATTAGGCCATTCGGACCAACGAGTCTGCTCCGCCATTCAATCATGGCTGATATGTTTCTCATTCTCCTGTCGTATCCCCATAACCCCTGATCCCCTTATTAATCAAGATGGGGTACTAACTTTGATAGTCTCCTCATTGATCACTGACAGTAGCTACATTTTGTTGTCTATGTACTGATACTAAATATAATCACCAGAGTGAGAAATCAAATTAAATGTTTTCTGTACTAAGATGTTTATCTTAGAAGAAATCCATTCCAGAATATTCCACAAGTGGCTATTTAATTTCATATTTACACCTTGCATGTTCACTGTTACTCGTCTGTTTAATGTTTATGAATATGTTTGACATCCTTTTAATCACAGGACAAAGTGGAGCCGGAAACAACTGGGCAAAGGGTCACTACACAGAAGGTGCAGAGCTGGTCGACTCAGTCCTTGATGTAGTGAGGAAGGAATGTGAAAATTGTGACTGTCTGCAAGGCTTTCAGCTTACTCACTCCCTGGGCGGAGGCACAGGGTCTGGCATGGGAACCCTGCTTATTAGCAAAGTCCGGGAGGAATACCCTGACAGAATCATGAACACTTTCAGTGTTGTTCCTTCTCCAAAAGTTTCTGACACAGTGGTAGAACCATACAATGCCACCCTCTCCATCCATCAACTTGTAGAAAACACAGACGAAACCTACTGTATAGATAATGAAGCTCTCTACGATATCTGCTTCAGGACCCTCAAACTGGCAACACCCACCTATGGAGACCTTAACCACTTGGTATCTGCTACCATGAGTGGGGTCACCACTTCGCTGAGGTTTCCTGGGCAGCTTAATGCCGATCTGAGGAAGCTTGCGGTGAATATGGTACCTTTCCCACGCCTTCACTTCTTTATGCCAGGATTTGCTCCACTCACAGCCCGAGGAAGCCAACAGTACAGGGCGTTGACTGTTCCAGAACTTACCCAACAGATGTTTGATGCCAAAAATATGATGGCTGCTTGTGATCCTCGGCATGGTAGGTACCTGACAGTAGCCACTGTCTTCAGAGGCAAGATGTCCATGAAGGAAGTCGATGAGCAAATGCTGGCTATCCAGAGCAAGAACAGCAGTTACTTTGTGGAATGGATCCCCAACAATGTTAAAGTGGCTGTTTGTGATATCCCACCCCGTGGACTTAAGATGTCCTCCACGTTCATTGGAAACAGTACTGCTATCCAGGAGCTTTTCAAGCGTATCTCTGAGCAGTTCACAGCCATGTTCCGCAGGAAGGCATTCTTGCACTGGTACACTGGTGAGGGTATGGACGAGATGGAGTTTACTGAAGCAGAGAGTAACATGAATGACCTGGTGTCTGAATACCAACAGTACCAAGATGCCACAGCAGAAGAAGAAGGAGAGATGTATGAGGATGATGAGGAAGAATCTGAAGCACAGGGTCCAAAATGAAAGTTGAATCACTCATCACCCACTGAGATGATTTGAAAACACAGTTTATCTTCGATCTTCTCTTCCCATGCTTTTACTTGTCTTTACTACGAGTTAGCTCAGTCCTAGATTTCTTGCTTCTGGTAGCCTTACCTTGTTATCCTCTTTACACTCAGTACTGGTCAGCAACCAATTCTTTATAAGTTCTAGATATTGAAAACTCCCAATTTTATTCTCATAACATGAATTCCTGATATTTTATTTTTTACTGTTCTGCCAACTTATTTTTTGAATATTTAATAAATTATTGCTGTGAAACATTTTCTGATGTTGACATTTTATGGAATACTTTTGATTTAAAGAATTTTCCAAATTATTTAGGATCCAAAAAAAACGTGTTTAAAGCCTGGCTGAAAATCTCTGCTGCATCACTGTTGTGTTTATCTCTTAAAATCAGTATTCTGCTGCTAAAGAATGATACCCGCACGTACATGAACATTATTAGGGCCAACTCAAGCCTCCCAGGAGCTTACTGTAGGCTCCACATTAACATTACCGTAAGGTTTCAATACTTTGATGAAGTTTGAAGCTTTATTGTCTAGTTTCCTGCATTCTCTACTTATTCCACTTTCTTTCTTCAGTTGCTGCTTCTAAACCTTAAATTTTCATCCTCTGTCCAACTGTAATCTAATCTCATGGCCATGATTGTCTACAGTCTTGCTTTGCTTTGTAATTGACTTTGTACGGTTTGCATTATGTAACTTACCTTGTAAACAGTTCTTTCTCAAAACCCCCTCTTCAAATCTATTATTGTAACCTCCCTTCAACTGTAATCTAATCTCATGGCCATGATTGTCTACAGTCTTGCTTTGCTTTGTAATTGACTATTTGTATGGTTTGCATTATGTAACTGACCTTGTAAACAGTTCTTTCTCAAGACCCCCCCCTTCTTCAGATCTATTACTGTAACTTCCCTTCAACTGTAATCTAATCTCATGGCCATGATTGTCTACAGTCTTACTTTGCTTTGTAATTGACCATTTGTACATTTGCATTATGTAACTGACCTTGTAAACAGTTCTTTGTCAAGACCCCCCTTCTATTATTGTAACCTCCCTTCAAAAAAAAAAACATCTGACCCAATCTCGCTGGGTCAGAACCATGTGCGTTCAAGCTCCAGGCCAGAGACTTGAGCAAATAGTCCAGACCAACACTTCAGTGCAATACTGAACAAGTGCTGTACTGTCAGAGACACTGTCCTTGGGATGTGACATTAAACTAGTGTCCCATCTGACCTCTGAGTTATATATAACTATCCCATGGCACTATTTGAAAAAGCTAGATGTTCTGGCCAATACTAATCCCTCAACTAACATCATGAAAAACAGATTATCTGTTCATTATTTCATTTGGCAGTGGGACCTTACTCTCTTCATATTAGCTGTTGTGTTCCCAATTTACAACAAAGAACACACTTCAAATGTACTTGATTGGCTGCAAATCACTGGGACATCCTGCAGTCATGAAAGGCACAATATAAATGCAAGTACATTTCCCCTTTGTTGAAAAATGCACAGGAGGAAAGTAATGCAAAATCAACTCAATGCAAAACAATAATTAAGAAAATAAATATATGTTAAACTTTGGAATCGGCAAACACAGTAGGATACAGGGTGTGATATAACCAAAATATTGCTCATTTTGGGTGAGTTTGACGGGATGTTTCTCATCGGCCTTTAGGGTGAGATCCACACTGGTATTCACACACACTTATGGTGGAATGTACTGGCTGTTCACGCTGGCGGGATATTCTGGTCCCACTGATGGCACACGGGTTTCCCAGCGGCGAGGGGTGCAGTCAACGGGAAACCACGGCACCAAATTGGGTGTGTCGAGGCCGGTAAATCGCGCCCCCACCCCCAACGGGAAATCCCATTGACAACAGCGAGACCAGAAAATTCTGCTGGTGGACCGGCTCCACCACTAAAAAACATGCGGTGGGCTGTTCAGTAAGTCTTGCCCTTAGTAATTCTTTTGGGGCCTTGGAGTTTCTCCCCGGTCTAGCCCACACTTAGAAATTGTTGCAGCAATGGCAAGACTGACTCCTCTGAGATCGGTCTGCCATTTTGAAAGAGTGCCCCGATCTGAGTGA
Organism: Scyliorhinus canicula; assembly: GCF_902713615.1. Taxonomy (NCBI): domain Eukaryota; kingdom Metazoa; phylum Chordata; class Chondrichthyes; order Carcharhiniformes; family Scyliorhinidae; genus Scyliorhinus; species Scyliorhinus canicula. The sequence goes on along the minus strand of NC_052154.1, from coordinate 32,825,867 downwards.
ACTTGAGGCTCTCCCATAGCTCCCATCCACAGGCAGTGTCATCCCCCGCACGCATGGTAATTACCCCCACCCCCAAGTGAGGACACCCTGCTATGGGGTCTCTGAGGGCCCCCTCTTTTAGGACACCCACACTTCAACCCCCAATCTGAGGCTCCTTCATACCCGCCCTTCACCCACCATCCTTCATACGCTCCCTCACCCCCCCTTTCATGGCTTGGCCCCTCAGGCCCCAATCCTTGGCTGTGCCACCCACGCACTTTGGCAGTTCCCCTGCCACCTGGCAGTGCCATCCAGGAACCTTGGCAGAGCCAAAGTGGCGGTGCAAGTTTGACAGTGCCAGGGTGCAACCCTGCCCTGTCCTCAACCACCCTGGGGTTTCCAAAGGCCTGGGAAACCCCCCAGATGCCATTATGCCTGTTCCATGTTTGTGTGGAACAGTACTAAACGGCATTGGGTTGAGGCCTTGCTGGGGAGGCCGTTAGTTCCGGTCGCCGGGCAAAATCTAGCGCATGCATCTTTAAGTAAACGTGATGGCTCATTTAATATGCTGATCTGGATTCACCCAGCGTGGTTCGGTTGATTCTTGCTTACGGTTTGAGCCTCTCACAAGATTCATCGGCCTTGTCACGTCATAAAAGCAAATTACTGCGGATGCAAAGCTGCTTTGAGAAAGGGTCATCTGGACTCGAAACTTTAGCTAATTTCTCTCCCTACAGATGCTGCCAGACCTGCTGAGATTTTCCAGCATTTTCTCTTTTGGGGCCTTGTCACGTCACCAAGTCAGGCATGACGAGGATGGTAAATCGCTCCCACCGTCATTAACCATTTTCTTTAGGCACAAATGCCCCATTGGTGAAAACTTTATTAAAAAAAAACACAATGACATGAATTAGGAGCAGGAGTAGGCCATTCAGCCCCTCAAGTCTGCTCCACCATTTAGTAAGAAATGGCTGATATGATTGTAAGCTCAAATTTGCATCCAGCTACACCCGATAACCTATAACCTCCTTGTTTACCAAGAGTCTATCCACCGCTGAATTAAACATATTCAAAGACTCTGCTTCCACCACCTTTTCTAGGAAGAGAAATCCAAAGACTCACAATTCTCTGTGAAAGAAATTCACCTAATCTCCATTTTAAATGGGCGACCCTATAATTTTAAACAGTGACACCCAGTTCTAGATTCTCCCAGAAGAGAATCCACCCTGTCAAGTCCCCTCAGGATCTTTCATGTTTCAATCAAGTCACCCCTTACTCTTCTAAACTTCAGTGGATACAACCTACATAGTGATACATAGGATGCATAGCGATTCAGCTATCCTGTGGGCCAATGAAATAAAAACAACTGGGTAGTCTTTGCATTGGGTGGTTGCTCTCCGGTGCACAACATATGACACTTCAAAAATGGCAACTTACATTCTGACTCCAGCAAAGTCTGTCTCATCTCTTACCTTGTTGCTCTCCAAGGATTTCCTATCACTCCTTCTTACTGAATTCAAAAATTTCATTTACAAATACATATATATCTTGTCGCATTCCACCTTTGGAGCTTCCTTCAGCCTGTGTCCTCCACTATTCTAACTATGCTCTAGTGCATGACCCCTCTCCGCTTCATCATCGGGGGCAGTCTTTAGTTATTGAGCCTGTACTCTTGAATTGTCTTCCTAATCTATTGTCTCTTGTTACATTTCTCCCAGATATCCAGGTTGTGGATGCCATTTATCTTTGCAAATGCTGGAAATTACCTTTGCCGGTTTCTGAAAAGTAATCAGTCAATCTTGCTGTGACCTGTTGCCATTTACAAACCCGTAATGTTCACCTTTGTGTGCTGAGGTAGATTACACCAAGTACAATGATAATGCAACGGGTGAATTTTCTGGCAAGTGATGTCTTCCTGCCAGATCCACCTCCACCTCTGCATTTAAAAAAATTGTTCTTTCAATGTGGGTGTCACTGGCAAGGCCAGAATTTATTATCCAAATTGCCCTTTTATCAGGTGATGGTGAGCTGCCTCCAACTGAGTGGCCTGTTAGGCCAATTCAGAGGCCAGTTAAAATTCAGCCATATGGCAGTGGGTCCGGAGTCTCATGTAGATCAGACTAGGTAAGGAGGCAGATTTCCTCCCCTAAAGTACATCAATGGACCAGTTGGGTGTTAAGAACAATCCTGTTCCATGATTAATGAGGCTAGCATATTATTCCAGATTTATTAAGTGAATTTAAATTCCTTCAGCTGCTGTCTCCAGGGCATTGCTCCAGTAGGTCGCATAAAAGAGGTGGCACAATTTCATGACCACCTCCATGATGAGTTTCAGACACAGGCTAAAATGGAGGCAGGAGAGATGCTCTATAAATTATATATTAATTGTAAGTGAGTCATGGGGATTCATTTGTGCTCGTATAAATAGAAACAGATTGAAATTGCAGCTGTGGGGTTAGGAGATGTATGTTTGTAAAGTGCATCTCTTTAAATAAGTGATTATTAAAGTGTGCAAAAATTGGCTCGAGTTCTGTCCTTCACCAGCTGGCTTTCTAGAACACTCCGTGAAAATGCTTGGTGGGAGGGCCTTTGGTGAAAACTCCTCCCTCCCCTCTTTGCATAAAGCATCTTGTCTCTGCAGCCTCTGCACTATTTGTTTGATGTGTTGCCGAGCCAGAGGCACTCCAACCACAGTCTGCTCTCAGCATGCTGCAAAAGTCCTTGCCAAATTCAGCAACTCATCAAATCACCTCCAAAAAGACAACTCGGTACTTTCACAAATTTTTCTATGGCATATGTAAGGAATATTTCAGCTGCAAAATGGCAGTTCACATCACAATATGCCCACTGTGAAATCTTCAAAAGCGTGCAAGATCGCCTGTGCTTGTCTTCTTCCCGTCAACTGAGCCTCACAGGCCACACTTAAAATGATCTAAAACACTGCTTCACTTTTAAGGTTGTATGGTGCTGGCACCGCTAGTGATTCAGAGCCCACTTTCAGTGCCCAGGCGTCAACTTGCTTATCATCGAGGATGTAAATAATTGTCCACTCTATCTCTATCTCAAGACTGCCTTGCTATCTTGCATCACAATGTAGCCACAAAAATAAGCCAATGGGCACAAATCACACATCCTGCCACCCACATCCTGCACCTTAGCAGAAGCAAAGTGGCACCAACAGCTAAATTGTAGCCTGATGCATCAAACCCCAGAACACCTAGCAAATAAACAAATTTAACCATTATGTACAGCTGCAGTAACGATTACAAATTAGAAATAAAAATAAAACAATCATTTTTTATTATAAATTTAGAATACCCAATTATTATTTTTCCAATTAAGGGGGCAATTTAGCTTGTCCAATCCACCTACCCTGAACATCTTTGGGTTGTGGGGGTGAAACCCACGCAGACACGGGGAGAATGTGCAAACTCCACACAGACAATGACCCAGGGCCGGGATTCGAACCCGGATCCTCAGCGCTGCAGTCCCAGTGCTAACCACTGTGCCACCCTGCTGCCCTTAAAATATAATAATCATGATATTAAAATGCATCTTAAGGTTATGCAGGCAGAGAGGAATTGGGTGACTACCAGACATTCAAGGCGGACCAGACAAATTGTGGAGAAGAACATCTTACTCTTCAACTGGCATCAAATTCTGAATACTGGTGAGAGCAATGCTCCCTCTGTGAAGTGCAGCCAGAGTCAAGTCCATGGCATGGTAGGCATCGGGAAGACTAGAAAAGCAAAAGTGACGGGATTCTAGCCTCAGGGAAACAAACATTTCTGTGGCCACTGGCATGATTCCAGGATTGACCCCCTGGTGCCAGGGTTAAGGATGTCACTCAGTGGCTACAGAACTCTTACCAACCCACTAGACTTGACATACTAGCCATCTTGATGGTTTAACTTCTTAAATATTGACTTATGGATGTGGGCTTCGCTAGCTAGGCCAACATATATTGCTGACATAAAGTCATGACACGATTGTCCCCGCACTCTGCCAGTGATGTAACAGAAATGCCAATGTTGAAAGTCAGGGTCTCCATTAGAATAAATTAGCATCTGATTATCAGGTCTGGTCTCTACACCTGATACCTCCCCCCCATTACATTATCCACTCACATTGGTGTATGAATTATGACAGGTCTCCGATGGACCTGGCAAGCAGACCCTGCCAGAGGAGTTCAGGTGAGTGAATCGCTCACAGTAGAGAGGGTCATACACTGCCCCCAGGCAATCTTTAAAAAGCTATGTTGCTGGCGGGGAGAGTCTGATCCGCCAGCATTATTACATCATGGGGCCTGCCACACCTTTTCTCGACAATCAGCTGAACAATATGGCGGAGAAAGCTGCCAGTGGGGCTTCAATGCCATTTTTCCCATCAACTACGACATTGCCAAAAATGGGAAAATCCTGCCCCTGGTCTCTGACCTGCTCTTGTAGCCACAGTATTTACGTGTCCAGTTCAGTTTTTGGTCAATGGTAATCGTCAGGATGTTGATAGTTGGGGATTCAGCGATGTTAATGCCATTGAATGTCAAGGGTAATGGTTAAGATTCTCTTTTGTTGGAGGTTGTCATTGCCTGGCATTGTGTGGCACAAATGTTACTTGCCAGCCCAAGCCTGGATATTGCCCAGGTCTTGTTGCATTTGGACATGAACTGCTTCAGTATCTGAGGAGTCACAAATGGTGCTGAACATTGTGCAGTCATCAGCGAACATCTCCACCGCTGACACTATGATGGAAGGAAGTAGCTGAAGGTGGTTAAGCCTATGGCAACCCGACATGTGGTCTTAAAACTACAATAGGAGCAGGATGACCTGGACAATCCCAGATAGTTAATGTGATACTGCTTGGGTGCTTCCAATGTTCTGGCCTCCTATTACAAATACTCACACCTCACATGGGTTACAGCCAGTATATCTGCTAATTGCTACTTATATTTGTCTGACTAATCTCTGATGTTACCACAAATCCTTAGCTGATAACACACTGGTATATGACAGACTTTGATGATACACAAGCAAATTCTGACAGGGTATATGTGCACAAAGTATTGAAGGTGCAGCAAGGTAGGTTGGGAAAGTGAAAGACATGCAGGATCCAGGGCTCTATAGAAACAGATGACACAAAAGCAAGGAAGATGTGGCGAACTCTTATAGGAAACTGCATTGGCCTCAAATGGAACATTGCGTCCAATTCTGGGCACTGCACTTTAGGGAGTATGCAAAGGCTTCAGAAAGGGTGCAGGAAAGATTTAGGTTGAGAGGACATTTGACAGAGGTGTTCAAAACCCTGAGGGGTCTGGACAGGGTAGATCGGGAGAAATTGTTTCAATTGGTGGAAGGGTCAAGAACCAGAGGACACCTATTTAAGGAAAATGGCAAAAGAACCAATGGTGACACGAGCAAAAGCTTTGATACGCAGTTAATGGTTAGGATCTGGAATGCACCGCCTGAGAGGCTGGTGGAGGCAAATTCAGTTGTGATTTTCAAAAGGGAATTGGATTGGCACCCAAAAAGTAAAAATATTCCAGACTATGGGAAAAGGATGGGAGGTGAGACTAGCTGAGTTGCTAATGCAAAGAGCCAGCATGGGCACAATCAGCCAAATGGCCTCTTTCTCTGCTGTAACCATTTTGTGTTTGTTCTATATCCTAATGAAGAGTTTGTCATATGAGGAACGGTTGAGGACTCTGGGTCTGTACTCACTGGAGTTTAGAAGGATGAGGGGGGACTTTTGGTAGTGGCCATGGACGAGTAGGGTGCACATTTGATAGCTCCCGCCTGTGATGGACTTTTGGACCTTTTTCTCCCATTTTTTCCCAGATTTTATTGGGTGAATCGGTGGAGAGTGAGACGGTGAGGAGAAGTCCCCTCCAGTGTATGGAGAATTGGACCAGAAGTGGCTGTGTGAGGAGACACAGTTTTACAAGAAAGACGCAAGCAGAGCCGGCAACGCGGGAAGACATGGCAGAGAAGCAGGGCCGCGGGGAGATGGCACAGCGGGCGACGGAGCAGCTGGTGAAGATTTTTGAAGAATGCTTTGCCAAGCTTAAGAAGGACACGCTGGATCCGATCAAGGCTTCGATTGATCAGGTGGTGCAATCCACTGACGGCGATCCAGGTGAAGAAAAACCATCGGTTCTGGTCAGATGGGCTGAATAGTCTTCTCGGATCCTGAATATTCCCATGTTCTTACTTCTTACATAGTTTGCTGAACAGACTGTGTGGGGCACAGGTAGGGCTGCACTGTATCCAGAGGGACTGTGTGGGGGCACAGGTAGGGCGCACTGTATCCAGAGAGACCGTGTGGGGCACCCGCAGGGCTGCACTGTATCCAGAGAGACTGTGTGGGGGCACAGGTAGGGCTCACTATATCCAGAGAGACTGTGTGGGGCACAGGTAGGGCTCACTGTATCCAGAGAGACTGTGTGGGGCACAGGTAGGGCTCACTGTATCCAGAGACACTGTGTGGGGCACACGCAGGGCTGCACTGTATCCAGAGAGACTGTGTGGGGCACACACAGGGCTGCACTGTATCCAGAGAGACTGTGTGGGGCACAGGTAGGGCTCACTGTATCCAGAGAGACTGTGTGGGGCACACGCAGGGCTGCACTGTATCCAGAGAGAGTGTTGTGGGGCACAGGCAGGGCTGCACTGTATCCAGAGAGACTGCACTGTGTCCAGAGGGACTGTTGTGGGGCATAGGCAGAGCTGCACTGTATCCAGAGGGACTGTTGTGGGGCACAGGCAGAGCTGCACTGTATCCAGAGGGACTGTTGTGGGGCACAGGCAGAGCTGCACTGTATCCAGAGGGACTGTTGTGGGGCACAGGCAGGGCTGCACTGTATCCAGAGGGACTGTTGTGGGGCACAGGCAGGGTTGCACTGTATCCAGAGAGAGTGTTGTGTGGCACAGGCAGAGCTGCACTGTATCCAGAGGGACTGTTGTGGGGCACAGGCAGGGCTGCACTGTATCCAGAGAGAGTGTTGTGTGGCACAGGCAGAGCTGCACTGTATCCAGAGGGACTGTTGTGGGGCACAGGCAGGGCTGCACTGTATCCAGAGGGACTGTTGTGGGGCACAGGCAGGGCTGCACTGTATCCAGAGGGACTGTTGTGGGGCACAGGCAGAGCTGCACTGTATCCAGAGGGACTGTTGTGGGGCACACACAGGGCTGCACTGTATCCAGAGGGACTGTTGTGGGGCACAGGCAGAGCTGCACTATATCCAGAGAGATTGTTGTGGGGCACAGGCAGGGCTGCACTGTATCCAGAGAGACTGTTGTGGGGCACAGGCAAGGCTGCACTGTATCCAGAGAGATTGTTGTGGGGCACAGGCAGGGCTGCACTGTATCCAGAGGGACTGTTGTGGGGTACAGGCAGGGCTGCACTGTATCCAGAGAGACTGTTGTGGGGCACAGGCAGAGCTGCACTGTATCCAGAGAGACTGTTGTGGGGCACAGGCAGAGCTGCACTGTATCCAGAGAGACTGTTGTGGGGCACAGGCAGAGCTGCACTGTATCCAGAGAGTTTAGGATTAGAGGGAGGTAGATCACACTGAGGCATGCCTGAGGAGAGGGGAGGGGTTTAGAACATGAGGGGGGGAGGGGGGGTTGCAGACATGATTGGGGGAAGAGGGTGCTTTGATGGAACCAGGAGGGTAAGTGACAGTCACTCACATGAATCATATCTCATTGGACCTCATTGACAGGACGGGAAATCTCAGCCAGTCCTCAGCCCTGTGAACCATGCTACAGCATTAGCACGACATGCACATTGTGGTGCCAGTCTTGGACTGGAAGGCCTATCCGTACTGCATGGGTGATCAGTGCCTCATCCGCGGGTACTGGGTACATGGCTTGGTACTGGGCTGTAGAGGGTATTGTCATGGGCATGGATGGCATCTTCAGCCTGTAGATGGAGAATCTGTAATACTGGGGGATACTCAAAGCTGTGATGGGAGTGGTGTCTGTCTGTGACAGTACACATGGCATGAAGGTGGGGAGAACCTCCATATTCACTGGGGCATAGGGACATTGACAATGATGTGTTCAGGGGCGTGGATAGAAAGTCCACAATTATTACAATGGGCTCCAGAGGTGACTGGAGGGGGGGGGGGGGGGGGGGGGGGGGGGTACCCACACATTGCAGAGCTTCGAAAACATTCAGTGGGTTCTCCACGGTGACACGAGGCGGTCGGATGCTGGTCTCAAAGTAAAAGTGCAGCACCACCAAGTTGACTATTCCATGGAAGGACATCATTAAAAAAGTAAGAAGTCTTACAACACCAGGTTAAAGTCCAACAGGTTTGTTTCAAACACGAGCTTTCGGAGCACGGCTCCTTCTTCAGGTGAGGAGGCAAGGAGCCGTGCTCCGAAAGCTCGTGTTTGAAACAAACCTGTTGGACTTTAACCTGGTGTTGTAAGACTTCTTACTGTGCTCACCCCAGTCCAACGCCGGCATCTCCACATCATCATTAAAAAAGACCCTCAGTAAGAAATGACTTTCAAGGCACAAGGCTTCCAGATTCCAAAATTGGAGGGCTGGGGTTTCTTCAAATCCAAATGAAGCAGCCTCGCCGGGCCTTGTACTCTGAAATCACATGCCTGTGCTCGACCCTCTCCAATCCCATTTGTAATTGTGCTGTCAAGTTGCCCAAACAGACAATTAGCCACAAATGGGGCTGGATTCTCCACACCCCACTGCCAAAATCGTGTTCAGCACCGGGGCAGAGGATCCAGTTTCCGGCATGAAATCAGGACCGAAGGGCAGCACGGTGGCACAGTGGTTAGCATTGTCGCCTACGGCGTTGAGGACCCGGGTTCGAATCCCGGCCCTGGGTCACTGTCCGTGTGGAGTTTGCACATTCTCCCTGTGTCTGCGTGGGTTTCACTCCAACAACCCAAAAGATGTGCAGTGTAGGTGGATTGGCCACGCTAAATTGCCCCTTAATTGGAAAAAATAATTGGGTACTCTAAAAACAATTTTTTAAAATGAAATCAGGACCGACGGCGGTTCAGCGATTCTCCGCCCCCCGAAAAGCGGCATACTCGGGGAGCACGGTCCGGGTCGGGCACACGGCCGATTGGGGGCACTATTTCCGAGGTCCAGGTCTGGGGTCTCAGTCTGCCCTGGAGCACGCGGCCGCCGCCATGCGCATGCGCAGGCTCTGACCCGGAAGTGCGGGCGGGGGGTGGGGGGTGGGCGTATCGGCAGCCCACGATAGCTGTCTGCTAGCTCCGTGCAAGGAGGTGAATCTGTGGCCTTTTGACCCCAGATTTCCTGGCATAAAAGACCACAATTTTCATGACGGCGTGGGGACATAGTGCCTGAAACGGAGAATCTAGCCCATGATCGCTGAACTTTCACCTCGGCTGCAAGGGTGGAACTGGGAATGGCACATATGTAATGAACACAGCCCAAGGGCTTCACACTGGTTTTTAGCTTTTGAGTGGGCGGTTGATCATTGTAGGATAAGCTGCATTCATGTGTTTGATCTATCTGTCCCGAGGAAAGAGGAGTGCAGAATGGAGGCTGTAGTCATTTCTGCCAACTAAATGGCTCTGTTTCGAATAAGGAGAGAAGTACAGCATCTGGCAGGGCTTAGAGACCTGAGGTTCATAGTCCTGGGAGGCCCAGGAACAACCAGAGGCTGCGAAGGTGAGACCAATCCCATGGGGGCGATTGGTGTGACCCAGGGTGAATGAAGAAGACTCTCATATTTGGAGATGACCGAGAGAGGGTGTCGCAGACAGGTCTAGTTGTCAAGGGATGTGACAGCTCACATTTGCCACATTCTTAGGGAAGATCTGACATTGCACAGACTGAGAGGCCGTCTCGTGGCAGTTGCTTTAAAGGTGACCGCCACGCTCAATTTACTTGCAAAATGCTTGGGTCAAGGATCCACTGGGAACCTATCTGGCAAAAATGTGTAAGAGAAGTTATGGCTGCCCTTTACCGTAAGGCACATCATTACATCCAGTTCACAATGGATGAAACCAGCCAGGCTGCGAGATTTCTGAGATTTGCAGCAATCTCCAGCTGCCACAAGTGCAGGCTGTCATCTTTGCACATATATCTCTTTCAAAGCTCCATAGCAGCAACAGCAGCAACTGATCTTCATCAAGAGGAAAGGGTTCCACTCCCTCAATGTACAGCTGGTGTGCGATCATCAGGAGAATGTCATTTATCTTTGTGCCAGGTTCCCTGCATGATGTTGTGGTGAACCACTGTGCACCTGTATTAGGGGATGTACGGTAGGACCTGCACTACAGGTTCGCCGGTAGCCCCGCCGGCTAGCTCCGCCCACAAGGAGCCAAATAAATATGCGTGACCTCCTCCTGATCAGCCATTTCGCCAGCTGCAGTAGGAGGCCACGCATCTGACTGTAATAAAGCCACAGTTGTAGCAATCTGAGTCTTTTGTGCAATTGTTCGTGCATCAGATGTGAAGAACCCATTCATCCTAGCCTTAGTTAGGTGAGCCCTATGTACCATCTTGAGCTGAATCAAGCTGAGACACGTGCTGGAGGAAGTGGAGTTCATCACACGAAGGGCCTCACACCACACATCCTCATCCAAAATTGGTCCCAGCTCCCCCTCCCACTTCGCTCTCAACTGGTCAAGTGACATTCCATTGGCATGATCTGCTGGTAAATATTTGAAATGCTCCCCTAAGACCCCGCCAGCAATAGGATTCTCCCCAGCAACGATAGTTGCGGGGCTGAGGGAAATGTAGGACAAGCCTTCTGGACAAAATTGCGTAACTGGAAGTAGCGGAACAAGTACATCCCTGATAGTTGAAAGCTCCTCCAAACTGGCAAACCATCCTTCCATGAACACATCCACAAAATACTCAAGGCCCTTTCCTTCCCATGACTTAAACATCGCATCCAAACCCGATGGCACAAACAAATGGTTGCCGCAGATAGGGGCCAACAATGACATGGCACTCAGCTTGTAAGACTGCCTAAACTGCTTCCATATCCTTAAAATAGAGATCACCACCGGGTTGGAGAAATACCTCGCTGGGGAGAGCAGGAGCAAAGTTGTTACCAAAACCTGTAAACTCGAGCCCCCACACAAACTCACCCCCATCCTCTTCCATTTGGAATCTGACTCAATATTGGCCGCCCAATAATAAGGGCAGCACCGACTGGTTAGAACTGTGGCTTCACAGCTCCAGGGTTCCAGGTTCGATTCCCCGCTGGGTAACTGTGCGGAGTCTGCACGTTCTCCTCGTGTCTGCATGGGTTTCCTCCGGGTACTCCAGTTTCCTCCCACAGTCCAAAGACGTGCAGGTTAGGTGGATTGGCCATGATAAATTGCCCTTCGTGACCAAAAGGTTAGGAGGGGTTATTGGGTTACGGGGATAGGGTGGAAGTGAGGGCTTAAGTGGCTCGGTGCAGACTCGATGGGTCGAATGGCCTCCTTCTGCACTGCATGTTCTATGTAAGCGAGCAAATTGGGTAACGCCTGATTTCCCGACTGCTGGTCCCTCTGAAGGAACACCCTATGAATTCTTGGTGACTTACCCATTCAAATAAAAGAGGTGATTAACTTGTTAACCTTGGTAAAGAAAGACTTAGCAAGGAAAACAGGAAGACATTGAAACAGAAATAAAGACCTGGGAGAATGTTCATCTGAACTGTCTGGACTCTGCCCACCAAGGCCTGTGGAAGGTTATTCTACTTCGATAAGTTGGGGCTCGCCCTACTCACCAGACTTGTATAGTTTAACCTATGAAGCATCGGCCAATCATGGGCCACTCGAATACCCAGATACCACAAGCTACCTCTGGCAAGACAAAAAGGCAATACCCCCAGATTAGTTCTCCTCCCTAGGGGAATTGGGAAATATTCATTCTTTTCCAGGTTCAATTTATATCCAAAAAGTATCCGAAGCTCCTCAGTAGCTTCATTATTTCGTCCATAAAGGATACTGGATCATAACATGCAAGAGCTGGTCATCAGCATATAGAAACACCCTATACTCTCTCCCTCCCCAGCCTTATCCCATTCCATTCACCCAAATACCTCAATGATATGGCCAAAGGTTCTATGATTAGCGTAAGGAGGAGCGGTGACATAAGCACCCCTGCCTCATTTCCCTACACAATAGAAAATACCCTGAACTCATCGCATTAGTGCGTTCACTGGCTGTATACAATAGCCGAACCCCTGAAATGAACTTCTGCCCAAATCCAAATCTCCCAAACACCTCATAAAGGTATTCCCACTCCACCCTGTCGAATGCTTTCTCAGCATCCATAGATATAATCACCTCTGGTTCGGGGGGGGTTGGAGGGGAGAGGATAACATTCAGCACACACCGTATATTAGCCGATAACTGCAGACCCTTAGCAAAGCCTGTCTGGTCTTTTGCAATTACATCTGGTACACAGGCCTCCAATCGCAGTGCCAGTGTTCGGCACCCACATTCAAAAGAGAAATGGGCCGATATGATCAACATTCTGTGGGGTCCTTATCCTTTTTCAAAATGAGGGAGATAGAGTCCTGCGCAGGTGTTTTGGACAAGGAACCCCGTGTCAAAGAATCATTGAACATATCAATGGCACCAATTGGCCCGAAAACCTCTTCTAAAATTCAATGGGAAACCCAACTTACCTATTTGCAACAGCCCTTTCAGTAAATCCTCAGGGCTTAACGGAGCCTCCAACTCCTCCCTTCTCTCTCTCCACCATAAAGGACAACCCATCAATGAACTCCAACATGTCCAATCCAATCCCCGGGGGCTCTGATTCAGACAGATCCCTGTAAAAAACCGCAAACGCTGCATTGATTTCCCTCGGGGCGGAGACCAAGCTGCCACCCGAATCCCTAGTCTCTACCATCTCCCGGGAAGCGCGTGCTACCTCAGCTGCTGAGCTAAAAGACGGCCTCCCTTCTCCCTGTACTCATAAACCACCCCTCTCAAGTGCTGCAGCAGGCCCGCCCGCCTTCCCCGTGGAGACCAGATCAAACTGCTTTTGCAGCTGCTTCCTCGTCGCCAGCAGCTCTGGAGTAGAGTCCTCCCAAATAGCAGCAATCCATCTCCAAACCAAAATCACACCCACCAGTCGCTGCCGCTCCGCTCTCAGTCTAATCTCAAAGCGCCTTATAGGCGATGACCTCCTCTCTTACAACCGGCTTAAGGACCTCCCACAGTGTGGAGGGAGAGACCGGGTTGTTCCTATTAAACCTAATATATTCCTCGAGAGTCACAGACATGAGCTCAAGAAACCTCTCTCTGCTAGTAACGCCACATCTAACCTCCACGCCGTGGAATGGGATCCATGTCCAGCATCAGGTCCACAAAGTGTGGAGCATGATCAGAGATTACTATTGCCGAATATACCACCCTTTTAATCCACGGGAGCACGGACCAGTAGAAAGAAGTCAATTCTAGAATAGACCTTATGCACATGGGAAGAGAATGAAAACTCCTTATCACATAGGTGCAGAAATCTCCATGGGTTCCCCCCCCCCCCCCCCCCCCCCCCCCCCCATCAGCTACTCTATAAAGGCTACTCTTGGCCATTCCCGATAGAGCCAACGATTTAGGCCTGGTCCGGTCCACTTAGAATCTAGTATACAATTAAAGTCCCCTCCCAGAACCAACTGGTACGAATCTAGATTGTGAATGGAAGCTCACAGGTTCTTAATAAATGGCAAATCATCCCAGTTAGGGGTATAGAGATTTACCAGTACCACCAATGTACCCGCCAGAGACCCACTGACCACTACTTATCTACCAGTAGGATCTGCCACGATCCTGGTGACAGACAAGGGGACCCACTTATTAACCACAATTACCACACCTCGGGCCCTTCCATTAAAGCCCAAGTGAAACATATGTCCCACCCGCAGATTTCTGATAGAACAGAATTATAGATTCCTTACAGTGCAGAAGGAGGCCATTTGGCCCATCGAGTTGTCACCGACCCTTCAAATGCGTACCCTACCTGCGCCCAATCTCCTGTTCTACCTAACATTTGGACACTAAGGGGCAATTCCAATGACCAAACCACCTAGCCTGCACATCTTTGGACTGTGGGAGGAAACAGGAGCACCCGGAGGAAATCCACACAGGCACAGGGAGAAAGTGCAAACTCCACACAGACAGTCACCTGAGGTCAGATTCGAACCTAACCACAGTGCCGCCCACAGACCTAGTCTGGTCTGATCTCTTAACCACAAGTGAGTCTTATGCAAAAATACCACATCAGCATTTAGATTCCTTAGGTGTGCAAAAGCTCTAGACCTCTTCATTGGGCCACCCAACCTTTTATGTTTCAGGTGACCAACCAAATTGGGGGTCCCCTACCCCAGAATCCACCATTAGGGGCTACTAAGTAAAAACCCAAAAAGTACAGGCCAAAGGCACGCCCGAGATGGCCACCAAACCCACCCCCAAAATAAACAAAGGATATCTACCATGAGCATCAGCAAACTAACCCCCCCTCTCCCCCCTCCCCAATACACAAACTGAAACCAAATGTAAGATCCAAACACCTTCCCTCCCAAGCCCCAAAGCAACTACTCAGCCCGCCAAACTTGACCAAACTGGGTCAACGGCTCCACCTTGCTCACATTTGCTAGCCTTGATAATTGTTAGTGGGGCAGGATCCCCCCTCAAGGACAAAGACAAATACAACAACATTGCCCACCTCGGGGATAAAATGTTCCTCGTAGTACAGTCCCCATCATAAAAATCCCCCCAACCCCACAAACAGAAAAACAAATTCCATCAACAAATATACAGGATATATATAGGATACAGCTACATACAGGATATCCCAACACCCTTCCCATGGGCAGCACGGTAGCACAGTGGTTAGCACTGTTGCTTCACAGTGCCAATGTCCCAGGTTTGATTCCTGGCTTAGTTCACTGTCTGTGTCTGCATGGGTTTCCTCCGGGTGCTCCCGAAAGTCGTGCTGTTAGGTGATTTGGACATTCTGAATTCTCCCTTGTGTACCCGAACAGGTCGTTCACTTCCTCGCCAGTTCAGCCCTCACGTCCTCGTAAATCCTCACAAAGTTTCCTTCCCACTGTGAGTCACGGTGCTCTTTGTCCCACTTCAGGACCCTCTCCTTCACCATAAAGCTCTGGGATCGAATAATGATCGCTCGAGGTGGTTCATTTGGCCGAGGCTTTTGCCGAAGTGTCCAATGAGCCCTGTCCAGCTCCGGAGGATACGTGAGGCCACCCTCGGGCATCATCTTCCCAAATGTCTGCGAACGATATTCCGTGGGATTCAGGCCCTCCAACCCTTCGGCAACCACACAACTCTGACGTTCTGCCTCTTTGTCCGATTTTCAAGATCATCGACCGTAGCTTTCAATCTCTTATTCACATCGACCACCACCGCCATCTTGGCCTCTAATAACGCAAGCTGCTCACCTTGCCTTATCAGCACCTACTCCACACCCTCTAGCACCTTGCCATGCTTCTTTACTGCCTTGGCCATCTTATCAAGTTTCACCCAGACAGGGCCTTTCACCTCCTCAATCGATTTCCGTAGACTTTCTGACACCAACTTCCATTGCTTGTCAAAGTGTTTGTCAAACTCCTTTACGAGCACACCCAAGAGCGTGTCTGCTGTTATCGAGGTGACCGTTATCGACAATGCTGCCGCCACCATTTTCTCTGCTGAGGAACTGCCTTCTTTGGTTTTAAGTTTCCTTTTCTTTTTGACATGTGTTCGGTGTGGGAAATGTGTATTACCGATCCAGAATGCTTTTGTGCAAAAGTCTCCTAAAAATTAGGCAGAAAGGCCTAAAAAACGCAGATCCTGGTCGGAGCTATATAACGAGTGACCTCCCCTCACATGCCACCACCTGAAGTCTCTGGTTGGCTCTTAATTACCCTCTGAAATGGCCTAGCCAGCCACTCAGTTCAAGGACAATTAGGGATGAGAGGGGATTCAGGAAGGAATGAATAAAAATGAATATGGACTGAGTAGGCAGAGTGCCTGATATACTGAAAGTGTGAGTCCAGAGTGAGGAGAAGCTTGACTTACCATTCCTGCACCACAGAGTATTTATTTTCTGTGTGCCTCCCTGGCGACCTACTACCAGGCCGGTAAGATCAGATTGGTTGCCCTCCTGCTTCCATCCCTCGGGAATAGGGCACCTTGGCATTTACACACGACCTGGAGGAGAGTCACCAGCAAGTGGCGGCTGAATTGAGGTGCAAAGGGCTTGTTTCTTCTGGAGGTCATGTTGTTCAACCACACCTCACGGCTGGCCTGCAGGGCATGAATATCTGTTTGGCGCAGCTTGAATATGGCACCCGGAACTTCAATACCATTAGGTAATGGTGAGTGGCTGAATCAGTGCCCACCTCACTCCGTGACTCAGCCAACAGTTTAGAAAATGAATTTGTTTTCAAGCAAAAGATAGGTTGCGAGGACCCCCCCCCCCCCCCCCCCCCCCCAAATCAGCAGGAAAGTTACCGTCTATCTCACCTGTCACCACACTTATTCTGCCAAATGGAAAGTTACGTCCATAGTGTATGAAAAATTATATGTCATATCTCTTCACTCCTATCAAGGGCATTTTGGGGTTAGGACTAGCTCTTTGACAGTGGATGGGGCCCTGGGACTTCACAGGTTCATGGAAGAGGATTCAGGAAGACTGTACATTCCAATTAAAAGAAAGGAAGGTGTAACTAATCAGATTCTTTTTTATTCATTCATGTGATGTGGGCATCGCTGGCTCGGCCATCCCTAATTTGTTGCCCATCCCTAATTGTTCTTGAGAAGGTGGTGGTGAGCTGCCTTCTTGAACCACTGCAGTCCATGTGGCGTAGGTACACCCACAGTGCTATTGGGGAGGGAGTTCCAGGATTTGACTCAGCGACAGTGAAGCAATGGCAATATATTTCCAAGTCAGGATGGCATGTATTCCAGTGACGCTGTTCCCATCTGTCTGGTGCCCTTGTTCTTCCAGATGGTAATGGCCATGGGTTTGGAAAGTTCTGTCTAAGGAACCTTTGGAATTTCCTGCATTGCATCTTGTAGCTGGGAGTATTGAGAGTACACTGATTCGCGGGTGAGACCCCAATTGGTGAGTTGATGAGGGTGTGGACTCTGATTGGTGGGTAGATGAGGGTGTGGACTCTGAATGGTGAGTTAGAATTAGAATTAGAACAGTACAGCACAGAACAGGCCCTTCGGCCCTCAATGTTGTGCCGAGCAATGATCACCCTACTCAAGCCCACGTATCCACCCTATACCAGTAACCCAACAACCCCCATTAACATTATTTTTTTAGGACACTAAGGGCAATTTATCATGGCCTATCCACCTAACCCGCACATCTTTGGACTGTGGGAGGAAACCGGAGCACCCGGAGGAAACCCACGCACACACGGGGAGGACGTGCAGACTCCGCACAGACAGTGCCCCAGCCGGGAATCGAACCTGGGACCCTGGAGCTGTGAAGCATTGATGCTAACCACCATGCTACCCTGCTGCCCACAAATGAGATTGAGAGTGCGGATTCTGATTGGCGGGTTGATGAGTCTGTGGACGCTGATTGGTGGGTTGATGAAGGTGTGGACTCCGATTGGTGCTTTGATGAGAGTGTGGACTCCGATTGGTGGGTTGATGCGGGTGCGAACTCTGATTGGTGAGTTGATGAGGGTGCGGACTCTGATTGGTGAGTTGATGAGGGTGTGGATTCTGATTGGTGGATTTATAAGAGCGTGGACTCTGATTGGTGGGTTGATGAGGGTGTGGACTTTGATTGGTGGAGCCTTGCCGGTTGGGCTTGGCCGCTGTTGCGGACTGGGGTGTAGCTGGCGTGGGGAGATACGGCGGGGCAACATGTCGCTTTGTGTTGATCCAGTGCTTCGGACTACCTGATTCACGCCACCTTCTGTCCGGTTTCTCTCCCGTTCACACCGTAACGATGAGGTACCGTGTCCGAGTGCTTTCTGTTATGGTGATGTATCCATGCAGCAGTGGTTACATTCTCGGCTGAAATGAATACAAATGATCCCCTCCCAGCCCGGGGATACAATGATGCATTTCCCTGAGCCCCGCTCCGGCCCTGGGCCCAGCTCCTCTCGCTACTATCCACTGATGTCAGCTGGAGTGATTGTGTGATCCTACATTCACTCACTCAGTCTGATGTTACTTTGTTGCACAAAAAACAAAGTGGGAGGTTCACGAGTGCGATTTTGTGCATTTTAAAATAATCTTCAGTGTGGAAATTTCATTGTGGACTAGTTGCTATCCCAGTGCCATAGTAATTGTGGATTTAGCTGCATTCACAATTCCTACCGATGCATTTCAACCTCGTCGTTTTGTTAGCTAAACGTGTGAATCATTTCATTTGAATGAGGCAAATTGGAAATGCATTACTTTAAAACTGAATTATCAGATCGTTTGAGCCAAGTGACTTGAAGAGTAAGGGAAGAGATGGGGGGAAAATGCTGAACCTTGTTTTTGTGTGGCTGTAGGAAGTGCATTGCCTGTTAGTGTGACAGACTGGATGAAGTTTGAATGTAAATGCAGGAGACTGGGGATGGGGAACAGAAGACATTTTGGAGAAGAGTTTACGCTGGTTTTATCAGCACCATCTCTGCGAACTGGGTCAAACCATCACGCGGAAGATGAGGGCAATTTAAACACCAATGACATAAAGTGTAAATCGACTTTCTATTATCTTTAACGCTGGTTTGAAAATGTTACCAGAAGCAACCACACATTGCTTCTTTTGTTATTGTTTGAAGGAGGTCTTCGAACTTAGTTGGGTTTCTTCGCGCATTTCAAAATATTTCATTTGCTAAGAAACAAGTACATTGTTCAGACACGCTTATTACAAAATATTTTTTGCTGTAACCCATTTTCATCCGTATTGATAAAACTGCACTTTTAAGCGCACCAGTTAATATTAATGCAAAGAGCCCAATGTGCTCTCTCTTATGTTGGCCAACTGTGTTGATTCAAAATATTTTGTTTGTGATTATACAATTGCATTTTAGCGGGTTCCTGAATCTCGACCGAGTAAATGCAATTTGGAGCGCAATTTGTGCCCAATTCCTTGATTGCACAAAAATTGGAAATGTGCTCCTTTTGCTTTTATACAGAAGAATGGCAGTATGCAGTACCAGAATTGGTGATTGAAGAGGGACCATTCAATATTTAAGTTTCAGTTGGATAGAGGGTTGAAGGAAAGGGCGGTATTGAGATCAGGGAACATGGGTTGAGGATATAGGACTTGGACCATTCATCCCTTTGAACCTGCTCTGCCAGTCAAAAATATCATGGTAATTTGGTTGTGGTCTCAGTTCCACATTGCTGTCTGCTCCCCCCCCCCCCCCCCCCAAATAACCCATGATTCTCGTCAATCAAAGATCTGGCCAACTCTGCCTTGAATAAATTGAAAGACTCAGCCTACACTGCTCTCTGGGGAAGGGAATTCCTCATACAAACAACCCTCGGAGAGAAAACAAATCTCATCTCCACCTTAAACGGTCAGCGTCTTTCTCCCACAAGTGAAAACATCCTCCTGCTGTCAAATCCTTCAGGATCTTTGTGCTTCAATAAGATCACCTCTCGTTCTAAATTCCAGTGGGTGTAGGATCAACCTGTTCAACCTTCATAAAATAAGCCCCTCATCCCAGGAATAAGTCGAGTGAGCCTTCTCGAAACTGTTCTAATGCAATTATATATTTTTTCAAATAAGGAGACCAAAATTGTACACCGCATTCCAGATGTGGTCTCACCTAGCCCCCAGCTGCAACAAAACCTCCCCACTATTATGAAAGTAAAATATTGTGGGATGCTGGAATTTGACACAAAAAACAGAAAATGCTGGGGAAACCCAGCAGGTCTGACTATCGGTGGAGAGAGGAAGAGTATATGGGCAGCACAGTAGCACAAGTGATTAGCACTGTGGCTTCACAGCACCAGGGTCCCAGGTTCGATTCCCTGTGGGTCACTGTCTGTGTGGAGTCTGCATGTTCTCCCCACGTCTGCGTGGGTTTCCTCCGGGTGCTCCGGTTTCATCCCACAGTCCAAAGATGTGTAGGTTAGGTGGATTGGCCATGAAAAATTGCCCTTAGTGACCAAAAAAGGTTAGGAGGTTGTATTGGGTTACAGGGATAGGGGAGGGCTTAAATGGGTTGGTGCAGACTCGATGGGCCGAATGGCCTTCTGCACTGTATGTTCTATATATACAGACTCTAAAGATGAATCCTGTTTTATCTCTCCAACAATGCTGCCAGACCTGCTGAGATTTTTCCAGTATTTTCTGTTTCTGTTCGCAACTTTTATATTCTATTCCCCTTGCAATAAGAGCCACCATTTCATTTGCCCTCTGGTAGGGCTGGGTTGCTACTGTGTTGCAAGTTTAATGTAATATATGAAATAACAATATATTCAACATTCAAAGTTTACTGGTCAGGGCAACTGTTGCACTTTTGGTATCAGCTTTGTTCCAGTGGCAGACATGCCAACCCCACCATCTCGTAACAATCAGGAGATTTGGCATAAATATCATGAACTGTTTTTGTTTCAAACATAGGCAAATATAGACAGATGATTCAAAAATATCATTAGTGGTTTACTTAACCTCTGACCGCTCAGAAATACATATTACTTCATGTGAAAATGTTTAAGTATCCTACCTGCTATCAGTCATGCATTCAGTCGCAACAGATAAAGGACTTTGTTTCTCACTGTAGTATCACTGGTTTGTGGATTTGGTGAATAATGTAGGGTTATGATTATATTCAATTTTGATTGATCATTCTGTACCCAGAAACTTTCTAAAGCTGGGCTTCTCTCTAATTTGCCCATGCTGTCCGCTTCCTACCCGTTTCCTGCTCCTTGTAACAGTGTGGATGTGAATGCTGCAATCATCTGGGAACCATGTCCCCAACAAATGACCTCAGTGCACTTTGGGAGAAGGATCTCCTAGACTGCCTGAACTGGAGTGTGCATATGTTTTACTGGAATAGTCAAGTTGCTGCTTGGAGTGGGTGAGTGGCTGTTGCCTGGTCCAGTGCTGGAACTGGTGGTCTCTTGCTGTGTCATAAAGTTAATTCTGTTTGCTGCAATTCTGTGTTAGTTTGTCAGTTTTTTTGCTGCAGTGCAGAGCCTCCTTTGGCGGTACTGGTAGTTTTGAAGGATTGCCGGCATAATTCATCCAGGAGAGTAGCAGCCTACAGATGGTGCATTGACAAGGATGCCTGTGAAAAGTCATGAGATTTGAGGTCTCTTTGTGAGATCATTAAATGAGGCCGAATTCGTCCTGTGATTAATTCGTAAGAGTTGGCATGTTAGTAGTAGTAGCACACTCGCTTTGAGTCTGAAAGTTGTGGATATGAACCCTACCCTATTCCACAGCCCCTCAAATTGATGTGGTGGAAAAGACATTTCTACAGATCCATTTCTGTCCTAACCATTGAAAGTGACCTTTTTCCAGCTACCATGTTCCATCATTTCAGAATTTTAATCAAATTTAACAAATCATGCCATCCCATAATATTTTTTTGACAAAAACAATCCCAATTTTTCATATTGATATTTCCTCAGACCAAACGACGAATCTGCGCTGCGTCCTCGTTATTGTTTCAATATTCTTCCTTTAGTATGGAGTCCAAAACTGTACACAAGGTTCCAACTGATCTTCATTGGAAATATATCATCAGATCTGATTTTATGTTCTACACCTCTTTCCAAGTATTCCAATATTTATTTTAGTCTTGATGGTCTAATCCAGGGGTGGGCAAACTACGGCCCGCGGGCCGCATGCGGCCCGCCAAAGGTCTTTATGCGGCCCACCAAGTCATTTAAAAAAAAAATAAATACATTTTTTAATAAATTTTTTTTTAAAGGTTAATGGGGGGGGGGGGGCTGTTGGGTTACTTACTGATATAGGGTGGATACGTTGACTTGAGTAGGGTGATCATTGCTCGGCACAACGTTGAGGGCCGAAGGGCCTGTTCTGTGCTGTACTGTTCTATGTTCTATATGAGGCGCCCAGAATCATAACCGGGTGAAGTAATTATTTTACTTAATATACTATGCGGCCCTTTAAAATTGTGAATTTCTGAATGTGGCCCTTGCACGGAAAAGTTTGCCCACCTCTGGTCTAATCACTTGAGCTGCTGCTCCTAATGTCTTATGAATCTGATTGCCCAAATCCCTCTGCAGTCTTCTCTATCACCCAGATTCTCACCAATCAACGTATAATTGTTTTTGCTTTTGAGTTCAATCTGCCACTTTAAATACCCATTCCACCATCTTAGCCTTTGGTCTTCAGAATTCTTGACTTTTTGTAACATCTGCGTTTATTTGGATATCACTAGCACAATGTCCTCCCACTTCTGACATGATCCATAGATAATCCTGGCATATTGTCTTCCTTCAGCGTAATTAACTTCTGTAATGCTTTCCTTTTATTGCAATAACACTTTTCTTCTTTTTAACTCATTCAGGAGTTGAATCATTCTCTCCATATTTATTCCATTACCCATTCGTAATTTTAAAGATCACCTATCAGGACAAAACCCCCCAAAACCTGTGAAGCCTTTCAAGCAATGCAAGGCATCATGAGTTAGGAGTTAGCAGATTTTGTCTTGAAGCATTTTCAAAGTTTCTATCCTGGTTATGTATGGACCTTTCATGTTGCACCTGTTTGATAATTGTCTTAATGGATAAATGCATAATATATAAAAGTTTAATGTCATGACTGTGCAGTTCTTTTTGGAGGACAATAACTATTTGGGTGGTGATATTTTCAGACGTGTACATTAAAGGCAAACACGCTCTTGCTGAATCTGACCTACCCAGCAGCAACTTTGCACTTTTGTTCCTTGCTTACATCTTGTACACTTATCAGGGGAACACTCTGTACTGTGCAATGCAGTGAGACTAAGGAAGTTGTGAACTAGGTTTACGTAACTGAAGTCTTCTGTTGACGTGCATGGCCAAATTTAAGTCTCTAATGTCCCAGAATTAATAATTTTTTTGTCTGCCCCTGAAAAAGTGCTTTTGCCTCCTCCATGTACACATACTTTAGAGAGGTTGTTTTTATTCCCCTTTCCCCTCTTGCCTCTGCCACCCGGCCTCTATTCCCATCACCTCACTGAGGTAGTGGTAGGTTCCGGAGAAACCTCATCCATTTTCTTTGAGTTTTAAAGTTTCAACTCATTTCACCAAACTTTTCAACTTCCAATCCGATCCATACAGTTGGCATAAAAATGTGATCAAGAGAAACAATACTTGGCCTTATTAAACATAAAGAAAAAAAATGCTAGAAAAAAGGCTTTCATAAAGTCTGGTTGCAATGTTGAGACTTCCAATTCTCTCTCTTCTGCGCTGCCCCTGTCCTCTGCTCTAGCTGTGTCCCCATAAAAATGGCTGACATTCTAAATTGCATTTTCTTTTAGTACACCAATAAACTTGCCTTTTATTTTTGGTACAGATCCCCTCCATTTGATTTTTTTTTAAAGTCTGTATTTGTATCTATGTTGACTTCAGGGTTTTGCCAGCCTAAACCTTTTTTGTCTTCGTGTATGAGAGCGTTGTTGACCTGCGTTGAAATATAAAATGTCCAAAATCGACAATGGTTGTTGGTTTGCATATGACTGATTATTGTGAAACATCTGTCTGGTAAATGAAAACTAGTCCATTAGTGGGACCACATGACCCATGCCAACTACTGAGGCAAATGATGTGTGATTTCATCCAAATATTATTTAGTGTCAATTGTGGTTCTGTTGGTAGCACGATGGCCTCTGAGGTAGTAGTTTGTGGGCTCAGTCATACTCCAGGATTTGAGCTGAATAAATAGGACTGGGTGCTGTTGTGAAGAATGGTCAGACTGCTGCATTGTCAAAGGTGTTGTCTTTCAGTTGAGATTCCAAACTAGGTTTTCCTGCTGGGGTGGATGTTAAAAGGTCCCATGGTGAAATTCTGAGGAATTCTGCCTGATCAACTCTCTTTAGCAAAAACATTCTATGCTCCTAAAAACTGTTTGTGTACTTTTATTTGGGTCTAGCCTCCTAACCATGTATAGTCCTAGTGTTTTGTTTATAAACTAATTTTTGCAAGGGTGCCACTCTTGCTGTGTAAATGATTGCTCCCAACCTCTGTCACAGAAGTTGTAACAATGATTTGAGTTGTTCAAAGTGGCCTGAGAGGATAATTCCAATTGTCTTATCTTTCAGCATGCTTAAGACTTATAAAGGCCTCATTGTTTTGCTTTCGATGGGAAATAAATTTGTATGGTCGAAGAATACAGTAGAACAGAGGATTATTGCCTTCATTGTTAACCCATGCATCCTCGTTGTCGAGCCACACGTTAAACCAACTGATTAAACTTTGTGACCGGTTTTCAAACACGCTTATCTGCATAAGCAAGCAGCACGTTGATGGGTTCATATCTCAATCAGAATGCATTTTCCCTACTCATTAAGGTCATACTTGTTAACTTAGATTATTTTACAAACGTTCACATGTGAGTATTGGCATAAAAACTCTGAATATTAGATTTTCATTTTTAGCTGACTACAATGGCTTTTAAAATTTTCAAATGGAGATGTGTACTACAGTAAGTTTTTAAGGAGCAGAGAGGACTTTGTACTAGCTCTACCTTGATTATACTGGAACCAAATAATAATTTCTAGTGTGCAACAGGCATTCCATTTTACACTTGGGAGGTTGAATGGATGTTGCAGCACCCCATGCCTTGGAATAACAAGACATAGATTCAGAACCACATCTCCGTTCCTGATTTTGGGGCCATCAGGAAACGCCAAGGAAAAATCACATTCTTCTCAATCAGTGATTTGATGGTGGTCAGCTGGTAAAAGACATTTGTAGGTTTGGGAACAGCTGACATGGCTGGGGAACTAGCCGCTGTATTCGATCAGTTAATGTGTTCAGCAAGGGTTAGTGATCAATGAACAAGTCTTCATGTCAATCCAACTGCAATAAAGTTTACAGTTGTGGTTCAAACTGCCAACCCTTTTCTTGCAGCTCTTGTTTGCACCAAACTGCGTTTTAATCTTAATTTGGTGATTCTGCAGACAGCTCAAATGCACATGGCCACCCCCTTGCATAAATTCTGGTCTAACACCAAGATAAAGAATGTTTTAATTTCTGCTGCTTTAATTTATCATTTCTGCTAAAATTAATTCATTTTTCACTTACTATCTGAGGGATATAAGTATTGAAAAAAAAATTCATGTCAATGGAATATGTAGCATTTTCAAATTATTCTACCTATTCAGGTCAGACTGACATGGAATACGATGAAAAACTGGCACGATTTCGACAAGGTCATCTCAATCCCTTCAATAAAGGTCCAGGTGAAAAGGTGGAGAAAGCCGGCGAGGAAGAGGGTGATCTGTCAGTAAAAGGTCAGAGCAATGAACATTAGATCTAGATGGTGGTGCCATTTTGTTTGGTTGCTATTTTAAATTGTATCATTGCTCAGGGTGCTGTATGCACTGACCCAGGACTAACATTTCCCAAGGATTAGAGAAGAGACCGTTGAAATTGGAGTGGAGGCAAAAGATATTGAATCAATGGAAGTTGTACAATCTACCTAATAAGGGTGACACAGTGGTTAGCACTGCTGCCTCACAGTGCCAGGGACCCGGGTTTGATTCTGACCTCGGGTGACTGTCTGTGTGGAGTTTGCCCTTTTTCCCCGTGTCTGCGAGGGTTTCCTCCAGGTGCTCCGGTTTCTTCCCACAGTCCAAAGATGTGCAGGTTAGGTGGATTGGCCATGGTAAATTGCCCCTTAGTTTCCAAAGGTTAAATGGGGGTTAAGGGGATGGGGCAGGGGAGTCGGTTCTGGTAGGATGTTCTGTCAGAGGGTCAGTGCAGACTCGATGGGCTGAATTGCCTCTTTCTGCACTGTAGGTATTCCATGATTCTAATAACCATACTGTTTTGGATTTCCTCTGTGTGCTGAATATAGATATAATATAACACTTGCATATTCCCTCCTGCGCCACCCTCTATCTGATCTATAGGGTAAAAGAAAATGTCATCCCTTGACTCCTCCTCCTATGTGTTTTACAATTTTGCTCAGAGTGTGGGCCAAAGCTGCCACTTGTTCAACTGACTGGCAACTGGCTGCCTGGTGTCGGGCTCCTGTCCCTTAATGGGCGAGATCATACCGCCAAGAGCTGCGGGTCAATTTAAAGATCCAAGACTCTTTTGTCCCACAGTGTTAACAGAAATTCCACAGCTTTGTTAAGGTGATGGGCACTCCAACTGCTCCCTCTCAATCCTCCAGGCACGCCGCCAACCTTGCAACCCATTCCCGAGGGCCACATTAAATTCTGTGTTATAGGTTTGGCGCTGGGGCAGCCAAACTTCCCAAACGTGTTCAACAGCCAACGCTGTGAATCTGAAAACTGACACCGAATCATAGAAACCTTTACAGTGCAGAAGGAGGCCATTCAGCCCGTTGAGTTTTACTCGCTCACTGAAAGAACATTCTACCTAATCCCACTCCCTTGTAACCTGCACATTATTTATTTTCAGATAGCAAAAACTGCACTTTTTGAAATCCATCTGCCTTTAGCATGGGAAGAGTCTGGCCCAAGCCATCACTAACCTTGCTGACCGCACCAACACCAACCTCACTGACCGGACCTGACCTTTATCCTGGGAAGTCACTGATCTGAGCCGACACTAATCTCACTGACCTGACCTTTATCCTGGGAAGTCACTGATCTGAGCCGACACTAATCTCACTAACCGGACCTGACCTTTATCCTGGGAA
Organism: Scyliorhinus canicula; assembly: GCF_902713615.1. NCBI lineage: Eukaryota > Metazoa > Chordata > Chondrichthyes > Carcharhiniformes > Scyliorhinidae > Scyliorhinus > Scyliorhinus canicula. Next base: position 32,799,116 of record NC_052154.1, on the reverse strand, counting down.
GTCACTGATCTGAGCCGACACTAATCTCACTGACCACACCTGACCTTTATCCTGGGAAGTCACTGATCTGAGCCGACACTAATCTCACTGACTGGACCTGACCTTTATCCTGGGAAGTCAACTGATCTGAGCCGACACTAAACTCACTGACCGGACCTGACCTTTACAGTGCAGAAGGAGGCCATTCAGCCCGTTGAGCTTTACTCGCTCACTGAAAGAACATTCTACCTAATCCCACTCCCTTGTAACCTGCACATTATTTCTCTTCAGATAGCAAAAACTGCACTTTTTGAACTCCATTGGCCTTTAGCGCGGGAAAAGTCTGGCCCAAGCCATCACTAACCTTGCTGACCGCTCCAACACCAATCTCACTAACCGGACCTGACCTTTATCCTGCAAAGTCACTGATCTGAGCCGACACTAATCTCACTGACCTGACCTTTATCCTGGGAAGTCACTGATCTGAGGCGACACTAATCTCACTGACCGGACCTTTATTCTGGGAAGTCACTGATCTGAGGCGACACTAATCTCACTGACCGGACCTTTATCCTGGGAAGTCACTGATCTGAGCCGACACTAATCTCACTAACCGGACCTGACCTTTATCCTGGGAAGTCACTGATCTGAGCCGACACTAATCTCACTGACCTGACCTTTATCCTGGGAAGTCACTGATCTGAGGCGACACTAATCTCAGTGACCGGACCTGACCTTTATCCTGGGAAGTCACTGACGGAGCTGACACTAATCTCACTGACCGGACCTGACCTTTAGCATGGAACCTCACTGACCGCACTGACACTAACCTCGCTGACCGCACCTGACCTTTAGCACAGGAAGTCACTGACTCGAGCTGCCACTAACCACGCAGACCAACATCTGACCTTTGGGGTGGGAAGTCTGTGACCCGAGCTGACACTAACGCAGGGTGACTGGGGTAGCATGGTCGGTGAGGCAGGGGGGTGCGACTGGGGTAGTGTGGTCATCGGGGAGAGAGGGCAACTAGGGTAGTGTGGTCGTCAGGAGTGCGACTGGGGTAGGGTGGTCATCGGGGGGGGGGGGGACAACAGGGGTAGCTTGGACATCAAGGGATGACTAGGGTAGGTGGATGTCGGGGGGGGGGCGACTGGGATAGCGTGGATGTCGGAGGGGGGGCACTGGGATAGCATGGATGTCGGGAGGGGCGACTGGGATAGCGTGGACGTTTGGGGGTGGGGGGGCGACTGGGGTAGCATGGGCGTTGGGGGGGGGGGCTAGGGTAGTGTGGGCGTTGGGGGGGGGGGGACTAGGGTAGTGTGGACATCAGGGGGGGCCACTGGGATAGCATGGACGTCGGGGGCGACTGGGGTAGTGTGGACGTCGGGGGCGACTGGGGTAGCGTGGACGTCAGAGATCCCACTGGTTGAAAGGTCTGTCCCACTACACCTCATTCAATTGGAATTGCATGTCTGGGAATGCTAAAATGGATGGTTTAGTAGGTCAGTGTCCCACATGTAGTAGAACCATAAAGGCCAAGTGGTCCTAGGTTCAATCCTGAATCTAAAACTAATTTATTGATCTCTGGGGCAGTATTGGCGGCCTCTGTGTCCTCTGAATAGAAAACCGAGAGTGCAACAGCCAAGGTTCCTGCTCCTAATCACTCTGTCCTCTCTTCAAAAATATGATGTTCAAATTTTTCCAATTATGGGGCAATTTAGTGTGGCCAATCCACCTACCGTGCACATCTTTATATGTTGTGGGGGTGAGACCTACGCAGACATGGGGAGAATGTGCAACTCCACACAAACAGTGACCCGGGACTGGGACCGAACCCGAGTCCTCAGCGCCGTGAGGCAGCAGTGCTAACCACTGTGCCACCATGCTGCCCTAAAAGAATGCAAATATGTGGCGCTTTTTCCATAGAATCACTACAGGGTGGAAGGATGCCATTCGGTCCATCAAGCCTGCACCAAGCCTCTAAAAGAGCACCCTACCCAAGCCCACGCTTTCATGCTAGTCCGTAACCCTACCTAACCTACACATGTCTGGACACTAAGGGGCAATTTAGCATGGCAAATCCACCTGACCTGTGTAACTTTGGACATTGGGAGTAAATTGGAGGAAACCCAAGCAGACATGGGGAGATTGTGCAAACTCCACACCCATGACCGGAATAAAACTTTGGGGGGGGGGGGGGGCTCTTGAGCAGGCAGTAGATGGAGGGGTGGTGAAAGAGTGCATCTGGGATAGACGGAATAGAATTCCCAGAAGGCCGGGCAGAATGGAAAAGTGTTTGCAAGTGAAATTATGATACTGGAAGCAGGTGGAAGGTGTTCTAGCGAATGCAGAGGCTGGTATTTGAGGTGAAGACCAGAAAGATTGATTACAAGGAAGGAACAGCGGAGTCCTGCTGGAATGTATAGTGCTGCAACCCAGAATGAATCCCGTCTTGGAGGGGCTGGTGAAAACTGGAAGACCTAAAAATTTGAGATCACTTCTTAAAATTATATAGTTGGATTCTGGTCAAGTTCAACATTCGATTGTGCAAGCTTCATGCATCAGCAAAGTGTTTCACTTTGTACGTCAACTGGCCCAGTTGTGTGCAATGTGAGGAAGAGGCATGTGACTGCTGAAAGAGAAAGCTACTGCTGGAGTAACCAGTCTTGTGACTCCATGAAAAATGGGAGGTACAATTGCATAGTGCATATCTGGGTGAACAAAAGCTTTTGATAACAGGAGTCAACTTGGTTTGTTTGTTCTTGAGTTGAGTCCATTGAGTTAAATTAATTTAAAATAAAAGATATGACTTGAGTCCAAAATGTTATTTTAAGCTTTTTTGCTGATAAGTTTTAAAAATGGGAAGGATTTAAAAATGAATCGGGCATTTTTGCAGTTAATCCTCTGCAGTGAAATTTGTATAAAGCTGACTGGAGACTATCGCGTAACGAGTTGGGGCTGCTAGCAAAATTCTGAGATCTGCTTATGTACTTCTGGACCATTTTTCCTTTCAGTAGTTCATATTTGCATTAACAAGTACAGTTTTTCCCAATCTAGGGCTATACCCAGACTCTTTGTACAGAGAGGTCAACGCACATGCAGACCGTGTGATGGATCTTGGCCTGGCTGAGGATCACTTCTCTAAACCAGTGGCAAGTATTGACTCTTTATTTAAACACAAACAAATTGTTAAGTTCCAGCCTTAAAAGAGAAGTAGTTAATTCCTCGACGCAAGTCTGTTTTCACAAGGAGTGAAGCTGAAATATCCATTTTCAAACATTATTTTCACGCTCTTCAGCCCAGTTCTGATGCCAGTGAAATAATTTTTGTCCCAGTACAGATCTGTCTGCCTCGAATGTGGTTCCTTTATGTTCTGTATTGTAATCTTCTGTGGAATGCCATTTGAATTGGGGTTAAGATTGTTTATGTTGTGCTTCATGGTGACTCTATTCTTTGAGCATGAATTCTTTATTCTTCAATGAATATAAAACCTGGAATAAAAAGAGAAACCACACAGTCAATCCAAAACATCACTCGGGTACTGGTGAGTGTGCATCCAGCACACTCTGTTGCACGTTTTACTATGGGCGTAAAACGCGTTTATTGGAGTGTATTAACACGCCTCCGAGTTCGACGTGTGCTTAACACTACTAGGCTCTGTTCTATGTAATTATTTAGCTCTGGAGTCGCCAGTTGCCGTATAGGCAACGTCACAAGTATTCCGAGGTCAAGTTCAAAGTAATAAAGACGATACACCGATTAGTAAAGTTCAAACGATCAATATTTATTATACAGTTATAATAAATACTCATGCACACACTAAGAGACTAAGCTATAACTAAACTTAAGTGAACAGAATACTTATCTAACAGGAACAGGCAAGGTCAGAGAACGAGGCCTTCGTCCTGGTCTGGCACTGCAGCCTTCAGCAAGCGTTCTGGTACTTGGGAGTCTAGTGGGCTTGGATCGCGTAGCGAGCGTTGAACTTACGGTTTCGGCGGCTGGTGCTCAACGGCTGGAGTCAGGATGCAAGATGTCAGTCAGAGCCGGAGCACGGGTTTAACAGACCGGGGCTCTGTGGGGGATTTGCTTTTATACCCCTCTCTAATGTCCTTGCCCCCTTCTAGGCGGGCTCTACCTTTCGGTACCGATTGGAACGTTTCCAAACGGCTACCTTCGAAATCCTCCAATGCGGGGCTTTCCTCGATGTTGGGGGGTGGTTTCGATATTTGTTACTCTGGTGCCATCCTGTCTACTCCACCAATTAAGTGCTACATTGAGATGGAAATGTTGCCATTGTGTGTGTCTGGATCTGGGCCGCCTCATCAGAATGTTAAGCGCTTTGCCATTAACACCTTTGGCTTGGAGATCTGCACCTGGCCAGAAAACTGGTTTGCTGTTTGCAAAATGCTAATTAGTTGAGAGCAGGCTGTCTGTTCTTACTAAACAGGCTTTCCCTGCTGCCTTCCATTTTAGTTTGGCTCAGTGTCCATTTTGCGTGGCCAGCATGGCTACATTCCCTCCTTGTGATCCTCACAATCATACTATTGTGAAGGATCACCTATGTACTTTGCCTTCCTTGTGTTCTGACCTCTTGCCAGTTCCTGTTCTACTCTGTTCCTAAACTATGGGAAGAAGAAAATTTTTTTTTAACTAACATCTCTACTTGGCCCTATGTCAAAAGGGACATGCATTACTACAACTGGGAACCTCTACCTATCACTATTAACCTTAACCTTAACTTAAACATTTAATCACTCTAAAACCTTAACCATTCACACCACAACATCACACTTCCCAACTCGGCAGTCGAGTATGGAACAATATAATACATGGCTGAATTTTTATTTACAGAGTGTTGTAATCAGTGAGGGGTTGAGGGGTTTGGTGGAATCCGAAGATGGGGGATTGAACTCTATAGATGGGTGAGGTGCTGGAACGAGAGGCTCTCCTCTTCCATTTCCTCAACCTGAGGGTCTGCACTAGGATGATGAGGATCGCGATCACCAACAGTGATTCGATTATATAGGACATGGAGTACCACGTCATGAATTTAGTACACCAGGTCTGAACCTCGCTGATCAGAGCTGAGCACTGGGGGTTTGCTGTAATTGAAACATTTACGGTGGGGGTTGTGGGGGAAACGTGTCTTGTTCCACACATATACATATGACATTAAACAGTAATAAGTGGGCTTCCATCATTTTGCTGTTCTTCTTCTTTCTCTTCCTTCTTCCTCCGGTATTGACAATCCTGGCTTCGACCTCTGTCTCGTCCTTTGAAACCTTTGGGATCAAGCACAGTATCTGTCAATACACAGTTTAAGACCTTTACTTGTTAGTGCATCTGTCTTTCAAAACCCAATTGACCCTTTAAAATGACTGGCTAAGTCACACCCTGTGACTCCCCTCATTTTTTTTTTCAAAAAGCGAATTTAAAGACCAGCATACACCTAACAATCCTTCCTTCTGCGAGCCGTCTCGCAGGCTTTGCTGATTTACCATCCGAATGTTCCCGGATGTAAATAGCATGTGGGATGGCGGCCGAAGGGCTACCTAACGTAAAATGAAAACAAACTTTGAAATAAACATCCGAATGAGTTGCGTATGGGCCGCGACGGGTACGAGTTGGATGGAATCCCCGGGTAGGGCGTGCTGTGCCATACCCGAGCTTGGCTGACCAAGGGTTGGTTCTCAGACAGGGCGGGTCCTCAGTGCCGTTTGTCCACTGCCTGAGTAACCTGGAAAAAACGGGTACGAATGTGTTCACCATGACTTGCAGCCTCTATTTCGCCGAATAGAGGGGCACCTAAAAAACCAAGGGAGCCGAGATGCTCCAACTGAGGACATCACTGAAGTTCTCAGAGATATCTGCGGACAAGCTATTTGGCGGGTGGCCTTACAACTTTGGAAAAGATCTCCAATCAAACCGAAGTTCTCAAAAGTATCTGCGGACAAACTAACGTGTATGTGAGGTGGTCACAATCTTTTCAGCTGAAAAGAAGATGTCCATCCTCCAGCTGAACAATGTACAATCCTGAGACAAACAAACATAAAACGAAGACAAACATACGTGCAGGTTCCATCAGAAAGGACATCGTTTCCCTCAAACGATTCCTATCTTACATCATCTGGACACCTCACTTTGATTCTGCCTCTGTGAACAGGGTCACAAAGGGGTTGCCGTGTCGGGAGTCAGACACCGTGTCGTCCTGCTCTCCCGGATCCCACACCCTTGTGTGGATCAGGCATGCTATTTTGGAATTGTGTGACCGGGGGTCACTTTCATCATTGCGGACAAGTCTGTAGGAATTGTCCCTGTGCCATTGTGTAGTGTCGAGTGTGTTGTCGGGGTATTCCGGGTCGGGTGGTGGTTCTGGATATTTGAGGTAGGTGACTTCCATGGGGTCACTGGAGTCGGGGTCGTAGCTGGTGCAGTGTGGGCTGTATGGCTGTGTGCTGTCGCTGTCTTCAGAGTCAGTGTCAGTCCTGCTGTCTCTGCTGTGGCAGCTTGTGGGCGTGTCGGGGCGTGGTCTGTTGTGGTCTGGGGGCGGAGTCTTCGGCGAGTCCGTGGATGAACTGGTCTGTGAGGGGGATGGTGGAAAAGTGTCTCTGGTGGGCGGGGTGAAGTGTTCTGCTGCGTCTAGCAGGACATGGTGAGCATGGTTGGCCTGTGTTCCATATGCCTTTAACTGGTTTATATGGAACCACGCGGTCTTCCCATTAGGATACTTTATCCTGTAAACGGAGGGGCTAATTTTGTCCGAAATTGAGTAGGGACCGGAATATTTTGGAGCCAAAAACTGCTGGGGTTATAAACAGATAACATTACCTGTTGCCCAACCTGGAATTCTGTGGTGTGGACGGTCTTATTGAAACAGGCAGTACGTTGCTGTCGGCGTTTCCCTAGCTGGACTGCGGCTGCGAGCTGTGCAGACCTCACAGTCTCAACTAGATCTTTAACTGCCTTTTCATGTGTGAGGGCCGTCACTTCGGGGCTTGTCATGTCCAGTCCTAAAAGGAATTCTGTGCCTTTCATAGGGCGTCCGGTCATGAGTGTATGTGGTGTGTATCCTGTAGATGTGGAGACAGTGTTCCTTATGAACATAAGTGCAAAGGGGAGCACTGAATCCCATGTGGAATTATTCTCTTGAACCATTTTCCTAAGGGTAGTTTTTAGGGTCCGATTCATGCGCTCCACAATCCCGCTGGACTGTGGATGATACGCAATATGGAAGTTCTGTTTGATTCCGAATATTGTCAGGACGTTCCTCATGACCCGTCCTGTAAAGTGAGATCCCTGGTCCGAATCGATACTTCGGGGTAAACCCCATCTCGTGAAGATGTGGTGGGTCAGGATCTTTGCAGCTGTCTTAGCTGTGTTTGTTCGTGAGGGAAATGCCTCTACCCATTTGGTAAAGGTATCTATCACCACCAGAACGTATTTATAGCCATTCCTACAAGGGGGCAAGGACCTATAAAATCGATCTGGAGGTTTGTCCAAGGGCCGTTTACTGGGCGAGTATGCCGAAGTTGTGCTTTCTTAGAATACCTCTCCGGGTTATTCTGAGCACAAATCAGGCAATTCTCAATGTAGTGCGTTACATCAGTCCTGAGATTAGGCCACCAACAGAGTTGCCTGAGGTGCCTCGTTGTTGCATCAATTCCCTGATGCCCGTGTCCGTCATGGAACAAGGCAATCATCTGATTCCTGTCCTGTTGTGGGACCACATAAAGTTGGTCCTTAATGATCACACCCTCATGTGTGGTCAGTGTGTGTTTAAAGTGCTCGTATGCAGGCACAAAGTTTCCCTTGAAAACCTCCCTGAGGTCTCCGTCCTGTTTCTGTGCTGCCACGAGATCTTTAATATCAGTCTGTGAGACTTGGACTGCGCTCACAGGGGCGCTAGCTGGTGCGCTAGCTGGGGGGGTGCATAAGTGTCCTCTCCTGGAACCTGCCTTAGCCAATGCGTCGGCTTTTACATTCCCAGGGGGTGATGACCTATGGTGGCTGCGAACTTTTATAATGCCGAAGGTCCTGTCCTTCGCTTTCTCTAGGATGTGCTGGAGTAAGGGGGCTGATGGAAGGGGTTTTCCGTCTGCGGAGACAAAACCTCTTGTCCTCCACAGGGGCAGAAAATCTGTTAGGCTATTGCATACATATAAGCTGTCTGAATATATGTCTGCTGGGCTGGGGAAAGAATCGGGGTGGTCCACTATGTACGCTATGGCTGCTAGCTCTGCTGCCTGCGCGCCTAAGTGACCTGGTAACTTAAGAGCTATCTCTTCGAGAGCGCGCCCCTGCGCGTCCTCTACATAGATGCCGCATCCTGTGATACGCTCACCATTTAAAACTGTGGAGGAACCGTCTACATAAATCCTCAAGGGTCCACACGTGTCTGTGGGCTGGGGGCTTTGTTTTGGGTTCCCTATCTTCCTGGGGGGTGTTTTTGCTAAAAAGGGTCCTGTGTTATGCAGGGGAGCTACAATTTCACAGTCATGGGGCTGTCCGGGATATTGGAGGTTGTCTGCTAAATATGTGTGTGTGCGTGTCCGTTTTACAGTAATGTCCCGTCCTTGTAAAAGTAGGGTCCACCTAGCTGCCCTAATCTGGCTAACTGAACCGTCCTTCAGTCGACCGTCTAGTAGTAGCTGTGTGGGTGTGTGTTCGGTTAGAATGGTGATGGGGTTTAGTCCGGTTATGTATGAAAAATACTGTACTGCCCAGAAGACAGCAAGGAGGTGCCTCTCACAGGCTGAAAATCCTTGTTCTACCGGGTCTAACAGTCGGGAGGCATAAGCCACTGGTCTTAGCTGCTCGTGCCGTTCCTGAAGCAACACGGCCGAGAGGGTCAGATCTGTGCTAGCTACCTCGATTGCGTACGGGGAAAGTTGGTCGGGGACTAGCAGCGCGGGTGCTGCACTAAGGGCTCGTTTTAACTCTTCCACAGCGCCGGTATGCTGCGGAAGCCATTCCCAGGGGGCTCCTTTCTTAAGGAGGTCTGAAAGTGGGGCGGCTTTTGTCGCGAATCCGTCGATGTGGTTCCGACAATAGCCAACCAGTCCTAAAAACGACCGGAGGGCTGAAACATTCTGGGGAAGGGGCAATTTGACGATCGAATCAATTCTTTTGAATTCGATCTCGCGTTTGCCGTGCGTGATGACTGATCCCAAATACATCACTTTACTTTCCAATATTTGGGCCTTTTTCGGGTTAACTTTACAGCCAATTTCAGTTAAGAGTTCCAGGAGTTCGGCCAGAAGCGAAATGTGCTCTGCCTTTGTGTCTGTCTGCAGTAGTAGGTCGTCTACATACTGTACCAGACATTCGGGTCGGGAAAATTTCTCTAATCCACTTGCCAGCTGTCGGTGGAAAATGGAGGGTGAATTGTGGAATCCTTGTGGGAGGCATGTCCACGTGTACTGCTGAGTTTTAAAAGTGAATGCGAATTTGTATTGGCACGCTTTTGCCAATGGTATTGACCAGAATCCGTTACTGATGTCCAATACCGTGAAGTACTTGGCGTTGAGACCCTGCTTGAGCATGGTCTCGGGACTAGTAGCTACCGTTGGGGCTACTGCGGGGGTTACTTTGTTGAGTTCCCGATAATCGATGGTCAGACGCCATGATCCATCGGGCTTCCTCACTGGCCAAATAGGGGCATTGTTGGTGGAGGCTACCGTTCTCAGTACACCTTGGTCCAACAAGCTAACTATAACCTTTTCTATTTCCACCTCTGCCTCGAGGGGAAATCTATATTGCTTTTGCGGTCGGGGGTCCTGTCCGGTAACATGAACTTGTCCAGTCATTCTGCCACAGTCATGACGGTGACTTGCAAATGCTGTCCTGTGTTTGTTTAGTAGGGCCTTAATTTGTCTGTCGGTGTGGAGTGTAGTCAGGTCGAATGAGTACTCTCCCACTGCGCTAATCCGATTAGCGTAGTCTCCTACTGTGAGGGTGGCTGGGGCTCTGTCTGATCTCGCCATTCGCCAGACACACTGGTTCACTGGGTCGAACGACAAGCTATGAGCGTTCATAAAATCTATCCCCAGGATGTGTTCTGCTGTCCGGGGAAGATTTACTAAAACTACGGGGTGCCTTGTGCTAATGTTCCCTAGCTGGATCGCTACGGGTGCTGTGATATGTCCCTGCTGCGAGTGTCCGGTGAACCCGCTAAGTGTGATGGTGGAGGTGGTCGGCCACGTGTCTGAGTGTGCCGTGGTTGTGGAGTTAATGGTGGTGCGGGATCCTCCTGTGTCCCACAGTAACTCTATGGGCTTCCCTTTGACTTTTGCTGTGACTACGGGCCTCCCTGATGAGTCCCATAGTGTGTCACAGACCCAAGTGGGGGAGCCCGAACACCGTCAGTTCGTCTCGTCCACATTGGTGGGTCCTGACTGTACTGCTACATTGTGGATGGGTTTTGCCTTGTTGCGGTTCAGAGTGCCTGTCTGCTGGCCTCTCTGAGATCGCTGGTGTGCATTACACTCTTTTGCCCAATGCCCTAACTGTCCACAGTTATAGCATTCCTGTCCTTTCTGCTGAGGGCTGCTCTTGCCTTCATTTACCCATGCGGGCTTCTGGTGCTCTCTGACTGCTTGGATATCTGCAGCAGCCTGAGCCTCTTCTGGGGATCTAACTTTTCCTTTTCCCTGAAGCGATTGCTCCCAAGCGCGGGACAATCTTTTCAGGACCCATTTTTCGTTATGGGCCTCTTCTGAGGGGTCGTAACTATTGCAAGCGCTCTGTCCTGCTTCTGTTGCGTGTGAGATAATTGTGCGCGTCCACTTAACCATGTTTTCGCGGGTTAAATGCGCTCTATCTAGCTGTCCGAAAACTGCGCTGAAATGAATCCACAGCCTTCCTGCGAATGCTGTGGGGTGTTCGGATCTCTTCTGCCTGCACTTATTCAATCCTTCTACGGGGTCACCTCTATTGTACCCGATGGCATCTAAAATGGCGGTGTGCATCTCCTCTAGGCTGCCTCCTGCCACGTTCTGTGGGTCGGGGAGGGCTGCTACTACGCTCTGGTCTAAGCTCAGCACGGTGAGCTTAACCTGCTCTCTCTCATCCAGGCCGTACATGGTAGCCTGCTGTTTTACTTTAGCGAAAAACTGGTGGGGGTCTGCGGTGGGGAGGAACGGAGTGATCTTTTCACAAGCGTCCCTTAGCTGGGTTACTGTTAAAGGGGTGGTGTAGGTTATGTCTGGGGCGCCTTCTGATTCGGCTTTTCTCTGCGTGGTTACGGGATTCATGGGTGCGGTTATGGTCTGAGCTGTGGGCGCACATGTTCCCTGAACATAACGCTGCGCTGTCTCGCTTAATTCCTGCCAATCTGGGGCGTTTTCCCCATCTAACTGTGCTCCAAAGGTGCTTTGGAAGCCATTCTGCACCGAAAGCAGAGATTGCAGTTCCGCAATCTGTTTCCTGCATTTCGCGTGGTCAACTGTGCTTTGTCTTTGTTCGGTCGTTGCAGCATGGAGTGCTCTCAAAGCTGCTTTGAGATCGGAACATTGCCTCTGCAATGCCTCCACCTGCTTCTCCGATTCCTGTCTTATCAGAACGGCACGTTGCACGTCCTGATAGGCTTTCTCATACTGGGTCTGGGAACTGTTCAGATGAGCTAGACAAGACTGGTGAGCCCTCTTGGCATCATCCACCTCTCTACCCTTCTCTGCCAACTTCCCTTTTAATTCCAGGTTTTCTTTCTCGATGTCCCTGACATCGACCTTACTCATCCTATTCCTCTCTTCTAAATCTGTCCGGAGCGTCCTGATGACCTCCTCTGCGCCTCGCAACTGTGCCAAGCAGGACACAATCGCCATCGGCTTGCGTGCTTTCCCTAAATTCTTTTTGTGTATCTGAGAGAGGTTCTCCCACCAAGTATGACCTATACTCCCGGGACCTGTCTCCTCATTTGCACAAAACTCTTTCCAAAGGGGCCATCCCTTTCCTTGTAAATGTTTGCGGAGTTCCAGCTCCCACGTGGGACACTGGCCTACTCTGCTACTGCTGCTGGTCGCTGCGACCACAAACTTTGCTGGATCCATCAGACGTTCCATTGCCTGCATGGCCATTTCCTCTGACTCTCTTTTTATAATTTGGAACAGGGGGTTGCTGGGGTGGTGTTTCGAGAAACGGGTACGGCTTACGCTATGTTCCGTTAACACAACTACCGAAAGTTTGTCGCAACAAAAAGCTTTCAGTTTTACCTTACAGCCCTGTTAGTACGCATGCACTAAACACACTTCCGAATTTCGCTTATTATTTTGAACACCTTGAATACTTGTGATCTCTTTCTTTCTCTGCAATTTGGAGTTCTAATTCAAATTTCAGGGTCCTGGACACTGTGGTGTTTCCACTTACAACAGGGTCCCGGCGGAGTCGCCACTAAATGTTGCACGTTTTACTATGGGTGTAAAACGCGTTTATTGGAGTGTATTAACACGCCTCCGAGTTCGACGTGTGCTTAACACTACTAGGCTCTGTTCTATGTAATTATTTAGCTCTGGAGTCGCCAGTTGCCGTATAGGCAACGTCACAAGTATTCCGAGGTCAAGTTCAAAGTAATAAAGACGATACACCGATTAGTAAAGTTCAAACGATCAATATTTATTATACAGTTATAATAAATACTCATGCACACACTAAGAGACTAAGCTATAACTAAACTTAAGTGAACAGAATACTTATCTAACAGGAACAGGCAAGGTCAGAGAACGAGGCCTTCGTCCTGGTCTGGCACTGCAGCCTTCAGCAAGCGTTCTGGTACTTGGGAGTCTAGTGGGCTTGGATCGCGTAGCGAGCGTTGAACTTACGGTTTCGGCGGCTGGTGCTCAACGGCTGGAGTCAGGATGCAAGATGTCAGTCAGAGCCGGAGCACGGGTTTAACAGACCGGGGCTCTGTGGGGGATTTGCTTTTATACCCCTCTCTAATGTCCTTGCCCCCTTCTAGGCGGGCTCTACCTTTCGGTACCGATTGGAACGTTTCCAAACGGCTACCTTCGAAATCCTCCAATGCGGGGCTTTCCTCGATGTTGGGGGGTGGTTTCGATATTTGTTACTCTGGTGCCATCCTGTCTACTCCACCAATTAAGTGCTACATTGAGATGGAAATGTTGCCATTGTGTGTGTCTGGATCTGGGCCGCCTCATCAGAATGTTAAGCGCTTTGCCATTAACACCTTTGGCTTGGAGATCTGCACCTGGCCAGAAAACTGGTTTGCTGTTTGCAAAATGCTAATTAGTTGAGAGCAGGCTGTCTGTTCTTACTAAACAGGCTTTCCCTGCTGCCTTCCATTTTAGTTTGGCTCAGTGTCCATTTTGCGTGGCCAGCATGGCTACAACTCCCTGCTAATTGCTCCCGGAGAACACCAGGAGAGGAATCGGCTCTGTGTCGCGTTGTATCCTGTCACTGGTCTGAAATTTGAGCGCACGCGAACATGGAAGCAGAGAACACAGATTTTAGAAGTGATTGACCAAAGAAGCGATGGTGACATGAGGAAAATCTGTTTTACACAGCAATCGACTCTGATCTGGAATGCACTACCTGAGAGCACGGTGGAGGTGCATTTCAGTTGTGGCGTTCTCCAGGTCCGGGCACAGACATGACAGGCTGAATGGCCTCTGACTGTTCTATAGCCATTCCATATACTCAGAGATTTTTGTGCTGGCTTCTTTCTGGTTCACTTTTGATGTGTAACCATATGAAGAATCTCATGTTCTTCACCTTTAATGGTTGTCTGCTTTGTGTTTCTATTATGCAGGGATCATTTGTGGCATTAGACATTGAAAATCTGAAGCATGCAATCGATGAGGTGAAACAAGTTATACTGGATTTGCCGGAACACTCAGAGAAGCAGAAAGACGCTGTTGTTAAACTTATTCACCTGCGACTTAAGCTACAAGAACTGAAGGTTTGAAATGTACAGTGTAAAAAAAATTTTTTGAATTAAAGAGAGGATGATCTACAGAAATGCATACAAGTGGCGTAATCTGATGGCAAGATGTGTTACCATTCAGAGAGAGAGGTGAACATCAAAAATATTTTAAAAGCCAATTCAGTGGTAAGGAGGAAAAGTGCTAATAAATATTTGTTTTTCTTCTCGGCAAATAACATTGACAAATGCTTCAAATGAGCTGTTTGCATGGTTGGCCAAGTATATTGCATCATAACCACAGGCCAGTCAACCTAATGTCACTGGCAGGGAAACATTTGGAGGCAATGTGAAAACACAGTAAGCAACGAGAAAGATAGTAACACATTTCAGCAGGATGGAAACAGACTAATGAAATGAACAGACTCGTGTCAGATGAAGTTTAATGCTGAAATGTGTGATGTGATTCATTTTAGTCGGAAAAATGTTCAAAAATGATACAATTTCAAAACATTTTTGTCCCAATTAAGGGCCAATTTAGCATGGCCTATCCTCCTAAGCTACACATCTTTTGAGTTGTGGGGTGAGACCCATGCAGACATGGGGAGAATGTGCAAACCCCATATAATTTCCTTTTTCTAAAAGGAATGGTGGGATAGAGCAACTCAGGATAGATGAACAAGCCTTTAAAGGTGGTAGTACAAGTTGGGAAGGCTGTTTAAAAAGGCATTTCGGATCCAAGACTATAAATAAGAGGCATTGAGTATAGACTAAGCAAGAAGACTGTCAAATCTTTCTAAAACACTGGTTAAGCCCTAGCTGGAGCATTGTGTCCATTTCTGGGCACTATGCTTCGTTAAGGGTGTCAAGACCTTGGAGAGAGTCGAGAGGAGATCACTAGAATGGCACCAGAGATGAAAAACATCACTTGCAGGAAATGGTGCCAACAAACCATTTCATTTCCAGCATTCCCCACTGACAACAATAGCTTGCATTCACTTCAGAAAAATGTCCTAAAGTGCGTCACCTGAGGCGGAATAGAAAAAAATAGACACCAAGCCAAAAAGTGGAGATATTGGGAGGACTGACCAATAGCTAATTTGATGAGATGGGTTATAATGGAGTCTTAAAGGACGAGAAAGAAGTGGGAAGGATTTAGAGAGGAAATTCTTAACTATGGAACTGAGGAGGCTCAAGTAACAACCAATAATAATGGGAGTGTGTGTGGGAGGATTAACCTTCAGCAGCTGGAATCAGAAGACCAGTTTATTGCAAAGGTCGGAGGGGTGCGTGGGTGCTGGAGGGAGCGTTGAATGATTTACTGATGACAAATTAGGATTTTCAATACAAAGATGTGAATTTTAAATTTGTGACCTTGAGGGACTAGCAGCCAATATAGATCAACAAAGGTGGAGATGATCAGGAAGGTTTAGGATACGATATGGACATTTGCATGAGAGAGAGTGATGGATCATAACCTGACTGTGTAAGCATTAGAATAATGGTGGAGTGGATATGGTTTTACTCTCCTCAGCGTTTAGCTAGGGGAAATTGTGGTTCCTCCAAGACTGGGGGCGCGATTCTCTGCAACGGCGGAGAATCGGGAAGGCTGCCGTGGAAGAGGCCGTCACCCACGGCAGCCTCCCCGCCCCCTCCCGGGACCTGATTCTCTCTCTTTTCCCCCCCCCCCCCCAATCGGGGCTAGGAGCGGGGCCCCGGGCGCCTCGGCGGCACGGCCTTGACGACGGTCGTCAAGGCCGCGCGCCAAGCATGACGCCGGCTGACGCGCCTAAAGAGCAGTTGCCATCTTTTCCCTCAGCCGCCCCGCAAGACGTGGCGGCTTGATCTTGCAGGGCGGCGGAGGGAAAATAGTGCGTCCCTTTTGGACGCAAGGCCCGCGTTCGGTGGGCACCGATCGCGGGCCTGTCCCCTCGGGAGCACGGCCGTGGTGCTCCCGTGCCAATCGGGCACCTAGAAGCCCCAAATGGGCTTCTGGCGCCCGTTTCACGACGGTGGCGACCAGGTGTGGTTGCCGCCGTCATGAAAAGGTCGGAAACGGCCGGCCACTCAGCCCATCGGCCTCGGAGAATCGCCGTTCACCGTGAAAAACGGCGAGCGGCGATTTGGGGCGCGGAGAGAGCGTTTGGGGGGGGGGGGGGGAGAATAGCGGGAGGTCGTAAAAAATGTCGGGAGGCCCTTCCGCTATTCTCCCAAACGTTGTGGGGAGCGGAGAATTCCGCCCAAAGATTTTCAGTAAGCAGTATAAGCACTTGCAGGCAGTTATGAGAGGTGATGAAGAGTAGAGCTGGAGATGGTGAAGACGGTCACCATTTCTTCAGATGATGTTGTCATGATACATCACGTAAATAAGTTATTCGGCTAAAATCGGAAGCTTGTGGGTTGTTTGTCATTGAAACATTGGTAAGTTAATGTCTCTGAACGTACCCAGAAATATTGGGGGAACAGGGACTGTGTTTCTAATGTCAGTTTTAGAAGTTGGCAAATTTAAATTGAGAATTTAGATTGTAGACACAGGATTTGCTCTGAAACCTGCCAATATTAAAATTGGGTATAACTATTATAAAATTTAGAATATGAACTTTTACTGATGGGTTTTTTTTTTTGCTGACCAGATCATTGATTACTATTTCATATTTATCCTATGTGCACATCATCAAGAAATTTCAAATCTTTGATTTGCAGTCTATTCATAATCAATAGTTCTGTCTGGAGGGTAATTTTGTTTTTGTAAATTGTAATTGTAGATTTCTTATACTGCAGAAAATGTCAGGAATTGCTCCGACAGACAACTGCCCTTCCTCTTTTTATATGAACCTTGTTCTTTGGGTTCTCGGAGTGAGGGATGTGTCATTTAGGACTGAGATGAAGAGAGGGAGGATGATTAAGTTTTGGAATTCTCGGCCCCAGGGGGCTCAAGAGGCTCATTCATTGAGTAGGTTCAAGACTGAGATTGTTGGGCTCAAAGGGCTGAATGGCCTACTTCAACTAATTCTTGTGTGGTCAACTTCATCCAGGTTAGGTATGGCAAAATATGAATGCCTGTAATCTCTTTAGCGACTCTTCAGGTGACAGGTACAGCATTTATATATCTGAGCCATTCGGCAAGAATGCTTTACTATTTTTTTCTCATAATATGAGAGACTAAAGTCCAGACTGCAGATGTTTTTTAAAAAAACCTTGGAGATTTTTCCTGGACTTTCCATTTTTCTCATGTAGCTCATACTGTGCCATTAACATCCCTTAGTTGAGTAAAAGATAAGGACGTTACAGTTGTATAGGGCTTTGAGTAAACCATAACTGGAGTACTGTGCACAGATTTGATCTCCTTAACTAAGGGAGGATCTATTTGCCTTTGAGGTGAAAATTGTCTAGATTCGCTAGATTGATGCTTGGGATGAGAGGGTTGTTCTGTAATGATAGGTTGAGTAAATTGGGCCTATGGCCCCAGGCTAATGCTCTGGAGATGCAGGTTCAAATCCCACCACGGTAATATAATGAGGACTTGAAAATTTATAGAATCATAGAAGTTGGTGGAAAACCTTGATTACACACATTGAATAGAAATTCTGCAGTTGGCTTAATGTAAAAATGTAATTGTTAAATAGATATTTGACCATTTTATTTTTCTGGCTTTCTTTATAGGATCCGGATGAGGATGAGCCAAATATTCGAATTTTGCTTGAACATCGATTCTACAAGGAGAAAAGCAAAAGTGTCAAGCAGTTTTGTGACAAGTGCAGCACCATTATATGGGGCTTGCTTCAAACCTGGTATACCTGCACAGGTGAATGCATTGGTGTTTGCCCTGGCCAAAATCTATTTCGAATAAAATCTACAAAGAAACATCCCATTAATTAGTATAAGAAAATCTAATTATCATGAATTTTTGAATGGCCACTGGAATAATTCATTTGAATAAAATATAGATATAACAATTTATCTTAGAACTACTGTAGAGTTTTTCTTGCATGAAGGCTTGTTATGTTCAGCAGGAGGAAATGATCCAGTGAAGTCAGTAATTTTTAAATTTTTTTGCAGCCTAATTGTTAGTTTAATTTTTAAAGTGTTACATTTCATAGAATCTGCCATCGTGAATTTGGGGTTTGAAGTTTTGTTTGGATCAAAACTAGCATTTGAATCGTCATAAAAACAGCTGTTGAGCTAAGAAATTGTAACTTCATAATAACGCCCCGAGGCTTCATTTTTTTAAAAGGCAAAGTTGCACATCTGCAGGATCTGTTGCACTAAGATGTTTAACTTTAATTGGAAATATTTTATGCATTTCAAACTACTTATAACATGACAATATATAATGCATATTTGCAACTTTTTTGTGGTCAAATACTCAATAAGAGGAAACTGGCAGCCAGAGGATTGGCTCAGACCTAAATGAGTAATTTTGTAACCATCCTCACCCTTGAAGTACCGAACAGATTGAGACTGGCTCAGCAGGAGTCCTTGAGACCATGACACAATGTTAACTATTGGGATAAAAACCTTGTGGCATTCTGTGAAAAGTGGTATTATTGTGAGTGTCCCTTATCTGCATCTGTTCAGCATTAATTTATCTTTACCGAAAAATAGCCCATTGTTTGATTTTAAAATGCAAAGCTTTTATAGTTCCATAGCTGCTGGGTATGTAACAGTGGTGTTTGGGGGCACATATTTGTACAATAAAATGTTACTTCAAATTCCTTGTGCTCTATCCAGCTTCATTGACCCTTCAGATCAGTAATTATAATGGCTCTCGATGTACTGTTACCACAACGTTAGCTGTCCAACCTGGAGGAGCCGCCCCCCCCCCCTCCGCACTATGTGACAGAAGGGCAATAGCAGCCAACAATATCAAAAAACACATTGTTGGTCTGTACTGATGGACAGATGGTCTCCCCAAGGCCAAATCCAGAATGGTTGACAAAGTTCCCACATTAGCTCCATTTTCTTTCCACTGGTGCTGTCAGACCTGCTGATATTGTCCAGCATTTTCTATTTTTCTTCCAGAATATTTAACCTTTGTGACTCTGTTTTTTGTTGTCTGTGCTGCCTGCACTTGGAAATATTTGGTGATGTAAATATTTGGTGATGTTAATGAAAAACAAAATTGGTAATTTATTCTGCAGAATTCCTTTTAACAGAGTACTGTGAAATACAAAAGCTAGCTTGTGTCCCGTTATTGTCACATTCATTCATGTTTTGTGTAATTTTGTGCAACTTACTCGTTATTTAAGACGTGCTTCTTTGCCTTCTGGCTTCCAAGCATTTGTTTTTTGCTCACTTATCGAAAAGTTAGAAGGGGAATTTCTCTAATTGTTGTGGCGACAGTTGCATTTGGTCATTTGCCATATTCCAGGCCTGAGTGGCTGGCTGGCTCTGATCGTAATGTCTAAGCCAGTATGAAAGCGTCTCGTAAACAAACCCTCTGATCTTGACATTCCGGGTTCAGGCTCTCTTAGCAACACAAAAAGAACATCATGCCAAAAAATACTATTAATTTGGAATCGTTATCCGACGTCTTGCAACCATACTTCCAAAAAGTTGAATCTCCTATTTTTCTCTTGCCTCGCTGTTAGTACATTTTTCATCATGGGTCATAGTTTTCTGTAGGTATTGCAGCCTCATGGAAGTGCATGAAAGAACTAGTCCCTTTCCTGATGCATTTTTGAACATAATTTCTCCACAAGAGGTAGAAATTTCTTCCCAATAATCGGGTTCCCAGGCTTCAGAAAATTCTTCAGGTTTCTTATGACAAACTCCTTGCAGCATTTCTAGCATCAACTCATTTTGCACACAACTTAACAAAAAAGAAGCATTTTTGAAAAGATGCTCACATTTTCAAAACACTTTTTTTGTTATATTGTGTCTAGCTAATATACACCCGTCGTTTAAGAAGATGCACAGAAGGAAAAAGCTGAAGAAATTATTTGGTCCATTTAGTGACTTTTTTTTCTCCTTTTTAATGAATGGAACAAATAATTTGATTGCTCAGTTTTCTCATCACTAATCCTGTTTAGTTATTAGCAAATTTGGTTTGTACATATTTCATTGATGAAATATGTCACTGGTGAAATAAGGACTTGAGTTAATTTTGTCCAAAACTTGTAATGAAGTGTGACACGATAAGACAGTTATTGAATGAAAAATGTTTCAATTGGGTAAATACTTAATTCATGAGGGGTAGAGTAACATTCTTCTGGAATAAAAAAAAAATGAAACTGTTCCATTGTTTGCACTTTGAAGGGTGTTTAAAGACTGGTAGAAAAATGTAATGTTTGACTGAATGATGCCCAGCACTTTGCAAATTAAAGATAATTAGTAAATAGTGCAATGTTATAAACTGGGTTGAAAGGGATTCTCAGATGATGCTTTAATAAATAATATAATTCAATTACAATATAACTTGATACTAATTCAATTTGAGAAAACATAAAATGTTTTGTTTTAGTACTTTATTTTTTGAATTCCTGAAACACTAACTGAAACCTTATTGTACACTTTTGTAAAGTCACTCTTACTTCAAAAGGAACATATTGTCAAGAGGGTAAATAAAATAAACCGAGAAGCTGTCATTGATTTATGCCTCTACTGTTGCATGTCACCACTTTTTACTGAGTTTAGTTTCCATGTTGACAGGTTGTTACTACCGGTGTCACAGTAAGTGTTTGAACCAAATCACCAAATCCTGTGTAAGATCAAAGGTCAGCCACCAGTCTGAATTTGAACTCAACATCTGTCCTGAGGTGGGACTGGATAGGCAAGATTATCGATGTGGAGAGTGTCGTCAGCCAATTTCTCTACGTGGGTACACTGTCATTTATTTTGAAACATAAACAGTTTTCATGCTAATTTATACTTTAAACTGGCAGGATATATTTTCTTGGTAAAGGTGAAGAATGGGGAAGGATTACATTAAAATCTGGTTGCCTGTTTCATTAACAGTGATGGAAGACATTGATATTAGTAATTTGGTCTGTATTTAATGAGTCTTCTGTATACCTTTTTTTTAATAAATATTTTTTTCTCCTTTTTCACATTTTCATCATATTTACAACAACATATAATTAACAATAACAAATGCAATGGCAATCCTCTCACCCCATCCATCCTCAAACAGCTCCCAGCATTTTGAATACAAACACCAATGAAAAAGAATCATCATTAATTTATACATCCCCCCCCCCCCCCCCCCCAATGTTCGATTGTATCATTCAATTTGTGGAAATGCGCGATGAACAAGGCACATGAGTTGTAGAACCCTTCCATCCTCCCCCTCAACTCAAACTTTACTTTCTCGAGTGTTAGGGACTCCAGCAGGTCCTCCCGCCACATGAGGCACAGGGCGGAGAAGCCGACCTCCATCCCAACAGAATCCGCCTTTGGGAAATCAGCAAGGCGAAGGCTAAGACATCTGCCTCCGCACCCGCTTCCAACCCTGGACAATCCGACACCCCGAATATGGCTTCCAGGGGGCTGATTCAAGTCTCGCATCACCTTGAGATTACCCTAAAGACCTCCCTTCAATACCCCTTTGGACAGGACCGATACATATGGACGTGATTTGCGGCCCCTGCCATAGCGCATCTTCTGTATAACTTAGTGCTTTCCCATGTCTATTGGTACAGTAGGTCTTGACATCATAATCAAATGATTACGAGAGCTTCATTAAATTTTTGTGAAACCGATATAGAGGTGTTATGACTGGATTACAAAACAAAACTAGGGAACTATCCCGTCACAGCAGCTGGGAGAACGTGGGATTACACTAGCAGCATACATGGGGAATCTGCACCGAGCAGGAAGTCTCCAGGGAACGTGACTGGGGGAGGCTAACATCATTTTTGGCTTATGAAGGGCTGAATATGATAGATTAGAAATTCTGATAGACCGGGCTATGTATTTTTAAATTAAAATGCATTTTTCTGAATCACTTTCAGTGTCTGGACCAAACAGATCTGAAAAATGTGTTTTGCATTGGGTCAGATATAATATTAATGAAATGTAAATGAAAATGATGCTGTCATTGGAGGTGTTCAACCTCCTATCAACGAGCACACCCACACACACACCTGCATACTGATAGTGGAGCAGCATGTTACTGGTATATTACCAGTAAGTTACATTACAATGCATTGAAGACCATATCAACGTCCAACCACCTTCTGTCTATTATGAAGAGGGTGAATACCATACGGTCAAACAAAAACTAAAGCTCATCATTAGATTTATTTCTAAGTATATTTTTGTTAACAAATAAGTACAGTAATGGTACTAAAGATAAAACCCCATTCATAAGGGGTCAAATACCCTCTTCTGGACAGTATTTCCTACACTGTTCATTATATGATAAGATTTTTGGTCAGAAGTCTACTGCAGCTGCATGAAGACACATTGAGTTGATAAAGGTGATCTCACCCACCCCCCTCTCTTACAAACACAAAATATACCACAATACCTGTATGTATAATTCACAAATGAATTCATATAGTTCAGAAATGTCGCTCAAAATGGGGAAATCCCATACATCTTCAGTCAGGAAAGTGGGATAATGCTATCTCCACGACCAGCCTCATTATTGTAATATCAAGATTTTTTAAAAAAGTTTTGCGTCTTTCACTCGTAATCTTTTCAACTTGA
This sequence comes from Scyliorhinus canicula, assembly GCF_902713615.1. Taxonomy (NCBI): domain Eukaryota; kingdom Metazoa; phylum Chordata; class Chondrichthyes; order Carcharhiniformes; family Scyliorhinidae; genus Scyliorhinus; species Scyliorhinus canicula. Next base: position 32,776,609 of record NC_052154.1, on the reverse strand, counting down.
TTTTGACTTTACACTTCAGGTGGTGTGCCCAGTGAGGCGCGCATGTGTGACTACACAGGACGATATTACTGCAGCAGTTGCCACTGGAATGATGCCGCTGTCATCCCAGCACGGGTCATACACAATTGGGACTTTGAAACCCATAAAGTGAGTGTCATGGATGGGGGGAAAAAGTGATGTTATTCCTGTTTGGGAGGGAGAACAATATGCGAACAGATCTGAAGCATTCTCCATATCTAACCTCACTTTCTCTCTCCTCCCACCCCCACCCCCCCCACCTCCAGTGCTGCCCCTACCTCACCCAGCATCTATGTACAGAAATCTTGAACACTGTTATTACCAAACCAAGTTCTGGAGATGCTTATAAAATTGTCAAAAGTAAACCAACTAATTTAAAATCTACTTTTTTAAAAAAAGGTCTTCCATTAAGTGGTTATAAAGCTGTCAGGACAGTCAGGAGGTATGAAAATCCAGCCTATCGTCTTTGATGAATTTAAGATCTGTCTGGTTTAAAATCTTGGTAATAAACTGTGTGAAAATGGTACCTGTGTGGGATGTTTTGATGCATTACTTGGAAGAGTGTGTGAATAAATTTAAATGTGAGCCTTCTATAGTTAGGAGACTTGACACATGCAGATTCTACCTGAAGTTGGGTCTTTGCCTGATTTTGTTTTTCCTTATTTACTTACCATTAGGTGTGTCGTTATAGTATGAGGTACCTCACGCTGATGATTTCTCGGCCAGTGCTAAAACTTAGAGTGATTAATCCACTTCTCTTCAACTATGTGGAGGAACTGGTGGAAATTCGGGTATGGCTAGATCCAGGATATACTCTACAGCTGAACATGTGCAATAAATAAACCTGCTTCGTATGTTACTAAAGATGTTAACACCAGAAATTAATGTAGATATTAGGGAGAACTGTACAGACCCTGTAATACAAACCAGTGATTTGACATATGATTTAAAACATTGCACTTGTGTCGATATTCAGAGGTCGATATGAGAACTACTTTTTAAAAAAAATAATGACCCGGGCTTGCGTATCGATGCATCATTTCAAAGTTTACAGCTGAAAAAAAATCTCAAATGTAGTAAACATTGAGGAGGATAATAACGGACTTTAGGAAGGCAAAGACAGACTGGTGAGCTCGCCAGATGCAAGGCTAATGAAATTTCACAAGTGTGAAATAATGCATTTTGTTTGAAAGAATGATGTTTGGAAGAAATGAGGAGAGGCAATTTGAATTAAATGGGGCAATTTTAATGGGGTGCAGGAACAGAGACCTTGGGTGTGTACACAGAACTTTTAAATCGGCAGGGGAATTTGAGACGGCTGTTTTTTTCACCCAGAGAATGGGGGAAATATGGGTCATGCTGCCTGAGAAGGTGGTGGAGGCAGGCACTCTCGTAACATTTAAGAAGCATCTGGACGAAGACCTGAAATCGTCACGGTTAGGCTATGGATCAAGCGCTGGGAAATGGGATTAGTATAGATTAGTATTTGATGGTTGTTATAAAGCTGTCAGGACAGTCCGGAGGTATGAAAATCCAGCCTATCGTCTTTGATGAATTTAAGATCTGTCTGGTTTAAAATCTTGGTAGTAAACTGTATGAAAATGGTACCTGTGTGGGATGTGTTGATGCATTACTTGGAAGAGTGTGAATAAATTTAAATGTGAGCCTTCTATACTTAGGATGCTTTTTTCTGTGCTGTGACTGAAAGCACTCTTATTGTGTTCTGTACTAGGCACCACACTTCAAGAAGTTTGTCAGTGCTTTCGATAGGGTGCAGAAGAGATTTACTGGAATGGTATCGGGGCTGAGGGATTTGTTATGGCAACGGACTGGAAAAGCTGGGATTGTTCTTAAAGCAGAGAGATTCAAGAGGAGATTTGATAAGAGTTTTCAAAATCATGAATGGCTTTGATGAATTAAAGAAGGAGATACTGTTTCCATAGCCTCCCGTACCAGCCTCCCCGGACAGGCGCCGGAATGTGGCGACTAGGGGCTTTTCACAGTAACTTCATTGAAGCCTACTCGTGACAATAAGCGATTTTCTTTTCTTTCTAGTGTAAGAGTTCGCAACTAGAAGAAAAGATTAAGGTTTTTTGGCAATTCTTTTTCACAATTCTGAGTTTTGAGACCACGAATGAACTGCCTGCAAGAATAGTGAAAGTGGGTTCAAAAGTAACATTCAACAGAGAATTATTTAAATACTGAAAGTGAAACATTTGTCAGGAAGAGCAGCAGAGTGTGATTAAATAGATTTGGGCACTGTGGCTAACTGTGCTCCACCTGTGCTGGTATCAATTTATATTCCACAAATAAATAATCTGTAATTATTCATAAATGAATGTTGCCCCTTTGTAACAATGCTACCCTTTAAGACTTTGCACAATCCTGCTTTTAGAATTTTCAGAATAGCTACAGAATTTGACCTGGGAAAAATTATTTTTTAACATCCAGAATGCATGGTAGATCCAAAAAGCAGTTTCAGCCCTACCCTTTTCCCTTGGGGTTGGGAAGATTGAGAATTTAGCCTGCCTGAGCCCTTTGTCCTGGACATTTAGCAGAGTAGTTCATGAAATGCTAAACCAGGTAGGGTTCATTTGTGATAAAATGTTGCACTGTCCACTTATGCAAGAGCTTAATGACATATCCTGAAGGAGTGTAGCGCATGTAAAAATGGGATGTTTAGTTACATGCATTGTCTTTGGTTTCTGCCTGCAGAAACTCCGACAAGACATCCTGTTGATGAAACCCTATTTCATCACCTGTAAGGAGGCAATGGAGGCGAGGCTCCTGCTGCAGGTTAGTTTGTTCTGTCATTAGAGGCATGTCCCCAAGTGATATTGAATGTTGTGATATTGATTCAAATGGGAAAACAAAATCAACGTTTTGGTTCAATTCTGAAATTGAGGTTGCAATAAAAATTGCATTATATCCATCTTTTATGGAAGATATTTTCAGTGCTTGTCTAAATATTTGTGATTACAGTTACAGGATCGACAGCACTTTGTGGAAAATGATGAAATGTATTCTTTACAAGATTTAATTGACATTGCCACTGGGCGCCTGAGTTGCACTTTAACTGAAGTCCACACTACCTTTGCAAAGCACATCAAATTGGACTGTGAGGTACGGTCAGGCTTTTACGGTGAAGGAACCCTTTAAGATTATATAGTCTTCAAAATGAGCTAGATTTTTAGATGCAGGAAACACAGTCTTCAAACATGACCCTCTTCTTGCCTCCAATAGAAAAAATATAGCATTTTTATTGTGCTACTTTAAAGTGAATTACAGTATTGTTTCTCGGTTATGTTTTCATGTCACATTTTTTAAGAAAGCAAAGTAGTTTACATTTAAACATGTTTTTTGCTGTCCGTGGTTTTCTGTCACAGTATTCACTTGAGGACCTTGCATCCTACTACCCAGTCAGGCTTGCGTGGTGTGACTCCAGTTACACAAAAGTGTGGTTTTCTCGTGCTGTCCTCTGCAATGGCCAAGCAAACAACTCCAGCATGAAAACAAATTCTCCTCATCTCCATCTTAAATGGGAGATTCTTTATTTTTCAACTGTGTTCCCTATACAGCCCAATAATCAGACCAATCATTAACCATTAATTTTATTTAAATGTTCTCTGCATCAAGATATAACATTGTGTTTGCAACTTGCTTAATTTCCCCATGTATATGTCATAATTTTCACATCAATTAATACTTTCATGTGCTAAACAAAGTTTATTGACAATGTTCTATTTGGTAGCATTCCATGTTCTGTATCCGTAGGTAGACCATTATCAATCTCTAATCAAAGGCATCAAATATATAAATAAAATGTGACAAAAATTCTTTATCCCGGTGATTGTATTAAACTGTAGTTTTCAAATTATGAATTGGACCAAAATCAATCTTTTGATTCTGTGGCTTGTTTTATAGCGGTGTCAGGCTAAAGGTTTTGTCTGCGAGTTGTGCAAAGAGGGAGATGTGCTCTTCCCATTTGACAGCCATACATCAGTGTGCCAGGATTGTTCAGCTGTATTCCACAGGTTGGTATGAAGAACTCCGGCTAATGTTTGCTTCATTTCCTGGTTGGTGGAGGTGTTGGGTGCCAATTCCAGACTCTTAAATTTGAAGCTTGACTCAGGATAAATGAGTGACTGTCAATTTATGTGTGAAGTAATGAAGTTATACAGGACGGGTGCTTCATTTTCTTCTACATGAGAAATATATTGCAACTGTACACTAATAATGCCAACCCATGATCTGATTGAAGGCTGCTGCAGTATTACCACCCTCCAGAAAGAAATGAGCAAAGAACTAAAATTAGATTGGAGAAAATTGCACAACAAAACTTCAATAGAGGACATGAAACTTTAAAAAATATATATATAATGCTGAGCTTGTATGCTTAAAATAATCAAGTACAAATTAAACCAATATAGACTTGAGGATCACTGCTGTCTCGGTCTGTATAAATATTTTGGTTTCCAAAACTCAATACAACTCAGTCCAGTTTGCAAATGATACGAAACCAAGGAGACAGCACGGCAGCTCTGAAATTATCGTGTGTTGGTTAAAAGATATAAATGGGCAGGAAAATGACACTTTTTTTTTAAAATTGCTGGAAATACTTAGCGGGTCAGGCAGCATCTGTGAAGGAGAAAGTTAACATTTCAGGTCGATGATTCTTCATCAAGACTGGTCATGAAGGGTTATAAACCTGAAACATTGGGCGCGATCTAACCAAATTAAAACAGAGTGCATTTCTGTGCGGGGTTAGCGGGGTCATAGAGGTGGGAATGTGTCAATTATCTACTAGTGCTCTGTCTGGTTTTTGTGCCCGGGAAGGGAGTGCCACGCCAAGGCCGCACTTGGCCAATGGGCAGAGCTGTTCACGTCAGGAAGGGTTGGGACACTGTTTTTAAATGACCCCCGGACCCCAACTCACCAGTCAGAGGGTCCCCCACACCCCACCACATGAGGGCAGGGCAATCCCCAGCACAGGCACAATGCCATCTTGGCACTCGGCCTGGCAGTGCCAAGGTGCCCGAATGGCAGCAGCAGTGCCGGTCCGGAGGCCAATCACCTGGGGGGCCTCCGATCACGTGGGAGATCCACCCCCTCACCTCAGCCCCCATGGTACCATTCTGCCTGGTCCTCGTTTGTGGGGACCAGTACTGAATGGCACCTGGTTGGGGTCTCCCCGGCGAGGCCGGTAGATATCGGATGGCCGTTCGATCTGGTGAAGGCAGATGTAAGTCAGCGTCTCAGCCGATTTTGCTCTACGAGTTTTGATCCTGCCCGTTGTGGTCGCGATGCAGATCACGACGGGCTCACGAAGTGTAATGGCTATCTGGAAGTCCAGGGAAGCCTCGCCTGCGAGTGCGTCGTGCTCCTGTTCGGACGTAACATGGCTGGTAGATGGCGCTCATCAGCTTGGTTTCTCTGTAGAGGTGCTGACCTGATGCCACGCCCTGAATATTTCCATAATTCTTTTGATTTGAATTCTGATTTCCAGCATCTGCAGTATTTTGCTTCTGCGTTAGAGAAAAATGATATGAAGTTAATTTTGAAAAATATACGGCACACAGAAGAGATATAAGGGGATATGAACAGTTAAGTAAACTGGATGTTCAGGGCATGCCAAGAAATTCTTCAAATAATGAAGAAGAACAATGAGGTAAAAATTCTGCAATCATTGAAGACCTGCGAGGAACTCTATGTTTTAAGGTGGATGAATTACGAATTTGAATTTATAACGTCCTTGGACTTGTGTTCAGCTGAGATGTAATTTCTTAATGTAACTAATTCTGTTGCCTTCAGGGTTACTTAGATACATTTCTTAATTTGGTTTTCTTTTAAAGTTTACTTTAATTCATTTTTTAAAATCTCATTGCCCTAATGCCAGAAGGTAGGAACACCGATCGACATACCCTGTTCTCAGCTCTTCTGGGGCTATCCTTCCAGAGGTGCCAGAATGTGTACTCAAAAGTCCAGTAGGATCCCAACTATTTCTTTAAAAGAGTGGACATTTTTCCTTTTCATCAGTTTTATTTTTTTCATCCTTTCCGGCAGAGTGTTTTCTTTGTCAATCTTGTAGAATATTACACAGATGAGGCACAGGGCAGGGAAGCAACTTAAACTAAATACAGGCCTGTCGTATTGAGGAGCCATCCGTTACAGCATGCCATTAAACTTTTTTAATTTGAGTATCGAAAGAAAAAGGAGAGAGAGTATGATCTCAAACTGATATTACGTCTTCAGAAACATTAATAAAGGAGTTTGAGTGATTGATATCAGTGCATGGAGTATATAGTCCGAAGAATAGAACATAATGCAAGTAGTGAGTATGTGTAGATAGAGCAATATTGCAGCCCTCAAAAGTTTTATATTGTTGGGACATAACTGGTTTTGTGGAGCAGGTTAACTAAACCATTGCCGGGAATAGGATCTGAAGCTATGAGGAGGGAATGAAGGAAGTCAGAATGTTTACAGTGGAGCAAAGAAGGCTCGTAACAGATTTTCATCAAACCAATCTTGGAAACTGGTAAACAGACAATTTTATGCAACCGTGAACTCTGTATCCAGGGCTCCTGAACTCTACATGAAAAGGTGGAATATCAACTGCTTGATAGAGAATGGGACAGATTGCCCAAGAGAGATTTTAGGCGTGAAACAGATGTTATAGTTTGAGCTTTGAGACCTCCCTGACCACTATAATCCTCCCATGTAATTTAATGTAAATCAGAGACACCATGGGTGGGATTCTCCATCGGCGGGTTCCTCCGCTTCGCCGGCAGCGCATTCACGCCTGTGGATTTCCCGACGGCACGAGGGTGGCTACAATGGGAAACCCCATTGCCGGCTGCCGGGATGGAGGATCCCGCTGCCGGCAAGGGCGCGGCGGGACAAGAGAATTTCCCCCCCCCCCCCCATTGTGTTGTCTCTAAACATCGATTTGCAATAATGTGCATCTTTTTCTGTCACCAATATCTTACAATGCTGTTTACTTTCCTTATTTGCAGAGATTGTTATTACGACAACTCCACCACTTGCCCAAGGTGTCCACGGCTGTCGATGAGAAGGCAGTCTCAAATTGGGCCGACTCACCCAGACTGAAACTCAGCCAAACAAAGAATTGTCAACTGGGAATTTTGTAATCCTGTTCGTTTTGTTTCCCGCCGGCTAACTAAAGTGGGAAGATGATGTAGATGTTATCGATGGGAGTTTTTAAATTCCAATAGTGGACCAAATAAAATCTAGTATGAGGCATTGAAATCTGATTTAAGCGAAAATATAAGAGATTAAAAATTGACCCTGATGCTGGAAGTCTAAGTACAAACTGTGGATGAAAGGCTAAAATGATAGCTTTCCCAGTGAATCAAAGCAGTAGTTTTAGAAAGTAAAACCTCCCACCAGCATAATAACAGGAGCAGTGTACTTGTACACATTCCTTCCCGAGCATTGTCTGCTCAAAATGGATTTCAATTTTGTTATATGTTTGGTCCATCTCCTTCTGATCGACTGCAGAAACACTTAACTGAGTATTTAAAAGATTACAGGAAAAGGATCCTGGTCTTTGTGAGATTATTCATGGGGAAATAAAAGCTTGCAGCTACATCGCACTTTAATCATATTCTTGGGATGAAGACAAATGTTAGTAATGCTGCCCTCTTTAAAATTTCTGCTCACTGGCATCGGTCTAATCTTTAGAAAGGTAAAATTCCCAGTCTGGTAACTTGGTACTCTGTTAAATCTGCCTTTATGATTAATGAAACAGATGTTTAAATTGGCAATTAATTATAGATCTGGATTTATTAGCATTTCAGATTTTATCATTGTCAAATCCCAATTATTTGGTTTAAAACTTGAAACTGAACTGTGTGAAAAGAATGGGAATTGTGCCAATTGAAAACAGAAAAATGATTTAGGGAGCCAGTACCCTAGCCTATCGAGAGATAAGGGATCAAAATGCCTTCGTAAGTGAGCACAGTTTTTTAAAAAAGAATAATGAACCCCAGTAGAGGCAATGATAAATTGATGGTAGCAAATTGACAGCAAATGTCACTTTTACGTATCATTCTGCAGGCCACTGTTCGTCAGGTATGTGTCTTGACACCCAGAAAACTCATTACTGTGCTAAGCAAACTAAACCAAGCTACTAAGAAATCTACTCAACCAGTTGATTCTGCTGATTTATTGTATAGGGGTATAGCCCATTTCTGTGAGCTTGGAGTTTGACAAATCCCTATTATGCATTGGGTGTTTTACAAACTGAAGCCACGCAGCCCGCTAGTGCAAAGTGCTGGTAAGCTTTCTGTATTTGTCCAGACGGGATAACCTGTAGGGATATTTGCTTACAACATTATTTAAACCAGAGTTAGAATAATCTAGTTTCCAGTTTAAGGTTCAGTCCTCCATGGCCTATAAGTGATGCAGGGCTGGTTGGCCAATCAATAAGACTGTGTATGTATTTCGATGCTACAAGTCTGCCTGGTGCAGATATGGATTGACTGAGATTGGCAGATTGCCATAGTAATTTGATCTGAAATGGGCGCATGGATTTTAATTTCAGTCTTGTTGAAAATAATGTTCTGGTAAACATGCTGTTAAACAGGATACCCTGACGTTGTTGAACCAGTTGCATTTTTCAAGAAAAATAAAATAACTAATGTAATTCACGCTTTACTGCAATCCCCAATGTAATTCACTTAGTCGAATGAAAAACTGTGCCATATTAATCACAGTTGAACATTCAGAATTCAACTTTAGATCATCTATTTCTTTTTGGTACACAACTTTTCAGAAGTTTGAGTGGCATCCTACCAGGGATCATGATGATCACCCTTTGTTGCCTGTTGCATTTTTCGCCAGTGTTCTTTTGCTTAAGCTAAGGATCTGGTTATTCAATAGGAAAGAGGAATGGCATGATTTGGCTTAATATGCCTGATAAAATGTAATAACAATCAGTTCTATAATAGCTTTTCCATCATCTACACTGATTCTGACAATCTGATTTGAGATTGGGGGTTGTGGAGGTGAAAATACACATTGCATTGTGTTACAGGTCGATATTTCAGTCTGATGCTTTCTTTTGAATAGTTAATTAGTCCTCGGTAATGATGGAATTTGGCTTGTGGATAATTTCTGAGGAATTATGCAGATATCAACACTGAAAACAAGATCGAAAGGAAAACAGAAATACCTTTGACTCAGCACAAAGAGATTGTTATGGTCTGTCTTTCCCTTTCCTGGAGTATCGTGACTTTCTTGATTGTTTTAAAAGATGATCTCAGTGGAGGAAAGGGAGAGGAAGTAATTGACGCACCAATTGATCTCTCACGTCTTGATCCAGTGGCATATTCCCCCATTCTCAATGAACTCGTGAGGTAAAATAAGAATTAAATACTGTGCAGTCATTTGAATTCTTACCACCAGTACTATATATAGAATCATGCTGCTAATTGAAATTTTTGTATCAAAAAGCTGCATTTTGTAGCACTAAACATTTTTGTTATGCACTTTTTTGAAATAGTTTAAATTCCTAAGTATTACTATTCAGATCTCCTGCAGTAAATGCGCACTCACCATTTTATTCACCTCTTTAAAAATCATTTTGTCTATTAAAAATTCAAATATAACTTGTAGTCAATGGAAGCCAATCTTGTTTGGTCTTTGGAAGGCACATGCACCATGTCTGTGTCTTTTTGTTCTTCATAAAATCAGGCCAACAAGTCTTTAACTTAACCCTCTTACTAAAAGCTATCTGTGTGAAAACATATTCATGAAAGAAATGCAGGCCAGTGAATATTGATGGTATGACATTGATTCTGGTTCGATGTTGTTCTTCCACTTCGTTTGGCATTGAAAAGCTTGTAAATAAGTACAGAAATGCTGGAATGCACCAGCGGGTTGATCAGTCTTTTGAAAGAAAAAACACGGTCTAAGATTTATCAGAAAATGCTGCAAGTGCTTGCAGGTCAGGCAAATTCTCAAAGCGTTGGTTTATGTTTCCGAGCGATAAATCCTCCTTTGGGTTATGAGAAGTTACAGATATGAAATATTGGGTATGATAAAAGATCAAAGACCTGAAATGTTGCTTTAACCTCTGAAATATTGGGTATGATAAAAGATCAAAGACCTGGAATGTTGCTCTAACCATTTTTTTTTCTTCCGAGATGTTGCCTAACTTGCTACGTGATTTCTGCATTTTTGGTTTCTATTTCGAGCATTTTCAATATTTTTCATTGATTCACTGTTTAATTTATTGAGTGTAAAGTGAACAAAGCATTATTTTTTTTCTTTTAAAAGGCTGACCAACCTGTTGCTGATTTCCACCACTTGCATAATTTTCTTAAATCTTAGCATAAATATGTACACCCATATATACAAAAAATATAAGAACAGCAGAGGTACCAGTTTTTTAATTTGACCAAGAAAAAGTGATTGGTAATGTATCTACAATAGTGACATTTAGAAAATAAGATAAACAGCTTATTTTTTTGGACAGGTGCTTTTAAAATAACTCTTAAAATGTATTACAGATTTGCCTTTCCTCCCCTTGTTAGAAAATGATGGTGGTTCTTGGCATAATTGTTCATTATATATTTGTGTGTGTATATACACTACCAGGGATTATATATATTATATATATAAATAAATACACATATAGTTATTATGTAATTTGTACATGAATCATGAAACAAATAACACTTGTATACTGTCCATTAAGGTCACCTATTGACGTCTTGTGCTGTACCTTCTTAGACATTCTGCCTATGGTGCTTAAATTACACTAGTGACCATTTATTGTAATGTATAGAATAAATATTTAATAAATTATATTTCGAGGTTTGTTCATTTACTTGCATTTCTTTTCAAAGCTTTGAACATTTCCTATATTCTCTAATCTAAATGGAAATGTTTGACCACGACACCAAGTTACTAATTTTTAGGGTTTGTTGGTTGGTAACATCTGTGGATTTTACATTTAACCACCGTTTAAATTAGATGCTTCAGTTTGAATTCCTGTTAATGAGCGGATGGGCAGTCGAGGCTGTTGGAGAACAGGAAGGCTGTTTGTGACAAACTGTACTTCATGGTTTTATGACTTTGTTAATTAAGAGAGTTTTTAGATCAATTTTGAAGGAATAGATAAAAAGTAGTTTGAACTTTGGTTGACTTAAGCCCACACATTTATTAACTATATTTGTAGGGCAGAGCATCTATATTGGAGGAATACTATTCTTTCTGTTTTGACATTATGATAAATGTTTTAACATTTTGTTCTTAATGATTTTAGTATTTGTAGGAATGGGTTAGAATATGCTCATGTCCATGTTGACAATATTATTGACAAGACGATGTGACTTTGTGACTTCTGTATCAAAAGGAAATGTGTTATTTGTTTGCTATATACTCTCTGAAGAAATCGGTGGAGGACTTGTTGGTCCCGATAAAGGAGGCTCTCTGAAAGATGTTGGATATGGCATGGGAGCATGATGAGATGCTGAAGGGGGTGGAGGAAACACTGTCATGACAGTGGCCAGCTCGCCTCGCTAGAAACGGAGTTGCTGGAGGTGGAAGACAGAAATCGGGGCCTGGAGGCCAAGGTTGAGGACCTGGAAAACCGCTCATGATGGCAGAACCCCAGGATTGTCGGGCTGCCTGAGGGGTGGAGCGCTAGAGGCAGACTGAGCATTTTTCGAAGCTCCTCGCAAAGCTATTGGAGGACGAGAATGTCCTCTCTTCGAACTGGTCACACTGGCTGAAGCCATGGGTGCATGACCACCAAGAGCTGTGAGAGTTTGCTTTCAGTTAGCAGATGAAGGAGAAGGCCTTGAGATAGGCTAAGCAGAATTGGGGGTGTGGTGGGAATGCTGTAGTATTCGTATATGCCAGAACGTCACAGTGGAGCTGGTGAGAAGGTGCATAGCTTTAACAAAGCGAAGACCGTGCTTTTCAGCGTGTTTTGGGGTGGTCTACCTGGCGAAGCGGAGGGTCACGCATAACTCCAGGGACCATTCTTTAAGATGGTGGAGACGTTTATGAAGGCTGAAGGACTGGTTCTGAACTGAGATGGTCATTGGAACTTTGTTGTGCTTGAGATGAGGTGGATATATTCTGCTGTTTGTGCCCTTTAATTTCTTTGTACACAAGTTATGGTTAAAGTCAAATTTTGTTTGGGGTATGTTTTTGTTGTGTTGGTTGCCTTTCTCTTCTCCTGGGGCTGCATTGGGTTGGAGAGGATACATAGATGGAGGGGTGGGGAGTGACAGTTTAGGATAAGCGAGGGGGAGTTTCGATAATGGTTTGGGTGTGAGGTGTATTTGTTTATTTCCTTTGTTGTTGGGGGTGGGGGCCACCTCGCTAGCAAACTGGAGTTGGCTAGTGAACGAGCGCAAGGTGGGGGGGAAGAGGCCGCAGCAGGCTGAACCTGGGCAGTCAGGTTTTGGCTTGCCTCAGAGATGTGAATGATGGGGAAAAGGGGGAGATTGAAGAAAGGGTCTATTTTGACAGGAAGTGGTTGGGGAGTTTCTGGGATGGGAGGGGAGGGCAGTTGGCTCATGGTGACTGGGAATAGTTCTTGGTCCCTTTTTTGGGGTGGGGCTGGCAGCCATCTTGGGTGGGCATGGCTGATATGAAAGGGGTGTGGGGGGTGAGCGACTCCCGGTCCAGATAGTAACTTGGAATGTGCGGGGATTGGGAGGGCCCATAAAACAGTCGAGAATTTTCGCTCGGGTTAAGGGTTTGAAGGCCGATGTGTTGCTGCAGGAGAGCCATTTGTGGGTGAAAGACCAGGTAAGGCTTCATAAGGACTGGATAAACTAGATGGTCCACATGGGTTTTGAAAGTAGAGCCCGGGGTTGGGAGGATAGCAATACTGAACAACGAGAGTGTGATTTCGGATGGAGAGGGTGGTGGCAGATCAGAGGTGGCCGGGAAGGGGGGGGGGGGGGGGGGGGGGGGGTGCTTCAGCCTTCGCCTCGCTGTTGGTTCGTGGGCAGGTTCTGTTGGGGTAGAGGTCAACTTCTCTACCCTGTCCCTCAGTGTGTTTGGGGGACATAATGGAATTCCTATACCTAGAAAAAGTTAAATTCACCTTGAGAGGAGCGATCGAGGAGTTCTACAAAAGGTGGCAATCCTTCATTCGGTATTTTTAAAGAGTTGACTGCTAGGGAGGGTGGGGTGGGGTGTGGAGAGTGTGGGGGCGGAGAGTGTCTGGGTGGGACGGGGTGGGTTGAGATGCAGGGGGGTTTCTTTTTGTCTGGGGCGGAGTCTGCTTTTTGATTTGTTATATATAAATTGTTAAAATCTTAATAAAAAATACTTTTAAGAAAAAAAATTCCCAATCTATCACCATTTTTTAAAACGCTGTTTTTCCTACTGACGTGCCATGTTATCACATCCTTTATAATAGATTCCAGCATTTTTCCTTCTACTAATTCTGCCAACCAATCTATATAATTCCTTATTTTCCCCTTCCCACTTTTTTTTTAAATGGTGGGGTCACATACTGCCCCTCTCCAATCTCCTGGGACTGTAAAGACCAATGCATCCACTATTTAGATGGTTACCTCCTCTACTGCCCAGGGATGAAGATTATCAGGCCCTGGGGATTTATTGGCTTTCAGTCCCATTAATTTCTCCAGCACTTTTTTTACTAATACTAATTTCCTTCAATTCCTCCTCCTCACAATACCCTCACTGAGCATTTCTGGGAAGATAGAATTAAAGTAGTTGTTTATTTGCTCTGCCATTTCCTTTGTTTTCCATCATCAATTTTCCATTTTGGACTATACGGGACTTGCATTTGACCTTGCTAATCTTTTTCTTTTTACATACATATAAGAAGCTTTAACAGTCCAGTCTGCTTTCATGTTTCTTGCAAGTTTACTCTCATGCTCTATCTTGCCTCTATTATTCAATATTTTGGTCCACCTTTGCTGAATTCTAATCTATTCCCAATCCTCAGGCTTGCTACTTTTTCTAGCAACTTTATATGACTCCTCTTTGGATCTAATGCTAGCCTTAATTTATTTTGTTAATCATGGTTGGGCCACTTTGCCTGTTGTGCCAGAAAGGAATGTATAATTGTTTCAATGCATGCATTAGTTCCTTAAAGATTAGCCATTGTTTATTCACCATCATGCCTTTCAATTAAGTTACCCAATCTATCACAGCCAACTCCCCTCTCATACCATCATAGTTTCCTTTGTTTAGATTTAGGACTTTAGTTTTGGATTGGAGTACTTCATTCATTTTGTTTTCCTATAATGCTATGGTCATTCTTCTCTAACGGACCCCGCACAACAAGATTATTAATTAACCCCTTTTCATTGCATAATACCAAATCTAGGATAGCCTGTATCCTTCCCCCTCCCACTCTAGTTTACACATTCCCGACAGCATTAGCAAATATCCCAGTGAGGATATTGGCCCTAGTCTGGCTGGGTGCAACACATCCAGCTTGTACAGGGCCCATTTCCCCAGAATCGTTCCCAGTGCTTAAGGAATCTACAACTCTCCAGCCAAGCATTCTATTCTCCTATTTCTGATATTGCTGGCACTGGGAATAATCTTGAGATGACTACCTTTTGAAGTCCTTTTTAATTTATTTCCTAGCTCTCTATAGTCTGCTTCAGGATCTCGTCCCTCTTTATACCTATGTCCTGGCTATCAACATGGGCTCCAACTTCTGGCTGTTCACCTTCCCCCTTCAGAATGTCCTGCAGATGTTCAATGACTGTCACCAGGCTCTCTCACTCTTTAGCTCCCCCAATGGGCAACTGAGCCACTCGTGGTGCCATGGACTTGGCTTTCACTGTATTCCCCTGAGAAACTAACTTCCCAAACCGTATCCAAACTGTTAGAAAGGGAGATGGACCAAGGGGACCCCTGCACTACTTGCCTAGTGCTTTTACGCTGCCTGGCGGTGACCCATTCCCTTTCTGCCTGTGCACTCTTTACCTATGGTGTGACCACCTCACTGTATATGCTACCCACAAAGTCTGAGTCTTGTGAAAGTGACTCCTGCTACGCCAAATTTAAAACGTGGATTTCGAGTAGCTGCAGCTGGAAACACGTGATCGCCCTGCACACTAGAAGTGTCCCTGACTTCCCAAGGGGAGCATTCCGCGTGGCTGAACTGCCCTGCCATGATTTATTCTTAAATTATTCCCTTTATGTTTACTTCCTCTAGTTTGAAGAATATTAAACACGCTAGGGACCTTACCTTACTTCTTATACTTTAAATGCAACTTAATCTAAGCTAAAGATCAATTGTTACTTTTTTAACATTAATTTTTTTTAAATTTAAAAGTGCCAAATTCTCTTTTTCCCCCAATTAAGGAGCAATTTAGTGTGGCCAATCTACCTATCCTGCACACCTTTGGGTTGTGGGGGTGAAACCCACGCAGACACGGGGAGAATGTGCAAATTCCACATGGACAGTGCCCCGGACTGGGATCAAACCTGGGTCCTCAGTGCCAAAAGGCAGCAGTGCTAACTACTGTGCCACCGTGCTGCCCCAATCAGTTGTTACTTTAAAGACTGATTAGTAGAATTACTCACCTTGCCCCACTTCAAGGCCACTGCTCCTCTTGAGTCGGCTCCCGGTTCCACTCTATGAACTTGTATTTCCCCTGTGTCTCATCCAAAACTCATGCCCTAACCGATTTAAAAAGTCTTCTTCATCTATTATCTGTGTTTCTTTACTCGCATGGCTCCCAGGCCAGCGAAGGCTTGACATATCATCTTTGTTTTCAAATTCCACCATGGCCTCACCTTCTCACACCAATGTAACTTTCTCCAGTCCCACAAACTTCAAAGATACCTGCAGTTCCACTCCACTGTTTCTGGCCTCTTGCTCAATCTTGACTTTAATTGCTCCACCAATGGCAGCCATGACTTCAGCTGCCAAGACCCCAGCTTTGCAATTTCCTTCCTCACTCTTCACTTCTCCCACCTCCTTGACCAAGGTTTCAGGCATTCTTGGATGTTTTCTTCATCATCCTCTGAAGAATGGGAATCCCCATATGGCAGAGCTATTGATGGCATTTAGGAAACCAGGCACTCTCTGGAATATCATGCAGTTGAATCCCCCTTTGCTTTTTTACATACACGGTATTGATGTGTCAGTTCACTGTATTCCAGTTACCTAAACATTTATTTCATATAATATAAACCTAAAACTCGGACAGTTATCTTGCTAACTGCAAATATTCTCCCAGCACAGCAATGGCACGGTTTCTTCAATATCCTTCAAATTCAGGATTTCACCAGGATTATATTAATATTTTCCTGCACACTACTTCAGAAAGTAACGTCATGTACATGAAGCACTTTGGAGAAGTGTAGTATGAAAATTAGCTATATTTTGATGATGGTGTTAGATCTTCTGGGTAAATTATTAAAACAAAACCCTATTTGTCTGTTCAGGTGCCTGTTGGTCAAAGAAGAGTTATAGGGAGTTTTCCCAGTATCTGGGTCAATAATTAATCTCCAGCGTTCCCAAAACAGATACATTGTGGTAATAGACCTGAAATGTTAACTCTGTTGGTCTCTCCACAGGTGCTGCCCCCAGACAAGTATTTCAGCATTTTCTGTTTTTATTTCAGATTTTCAGCAGCCACAGTTTGTTGGGTCTTGCTGTATGCAAAAGTGTTTTTTTGAAGAGAAAAAAAATCTGATCCCAAATCAGCCCAGCCCTGACAGTGTCCAGTCCAGTCGCCTGAACCTCAGTGGCGGAACATAGCGGCCGGCGGTGCGGTGTTCCACCCGGAGCGCATTGGTTGCAGGACCGGGGGGTGAAGGAGGGGGTCCTCTTTCCCGGTTGCAGTTGTCACTCTGCTTCGTGTAAATGCTGAAAATATCAACTTTTCAGGAGGGAAGATAAGGAACGGGCAGTTTGTCCGCTTACGTCTGGCTCGATCGCTTTGATTTTGGAGCTGGTGGAAGAGTGTGAGCGGAGGGAGGGCCCCCCAAGGCCGGCCTGACATTGAGCCGGGGCCATGGCGCTCGCCTTCAGGCTGCAGCTCAGCGGCTGCCGGCGACTCTTCGCCTGGGCCCGGGGACTGTGGCCGGGACAGCGGGGCTGCTGCCGGGTGAGATTGGTGGGGCTGAGACACTGGAGGGTATCGGTGGGTGAATCTGTGTCCCGAAGACGCTCCGTCAGAGGAATTATAGAACCGACCGTATGACCTGGAGCCACATAGGGAGCTGGGTGGACCAACTCCCTCTGATACAAGTGGCAATACCTAGAGACCTGGGGAGTGCTGGCGCCCAATTTGGCCGGCGGGGGAGGGGGTTGGTTTAAAGGACTGGAAAGTTTTATGAAGAGTTTTAAACAATTTTATAATCGAGCTTTCGTGCATCTTTAAGGTGCCACCACCGAACTTGGGACATCCTAACTGGCCGACTCTCAGACCTTGCAGTCCCGCTCACATCACTCAACTAAGACTCAGCCGGTGGTCCTTGAAACTTGAGGGATGTGGAGTAAACATTCAAAATAAGAGGCAGCCCCTTAAGATGTGGAACGGTTGTTGGTCGCTCTGTTAGGGAGATAGGAGGGCAAGCGCCCAATACCTTGGTCAAAGAGGTGGGTTTTAAGGGAGAAGTGGAAAGATTGAGGAAGGAAATTCCAGAGTTTGAGTTGTTGGTAAGCTGAAGGCATGGCTGCCATTCGTGCAGCAATTAAAATCAAGGTCAGAACTAGCGGAGTGGAATTGTTGATGTCTTTGAATTTTGTGGGACTGGAGAAAATTATAGAGGTGGGAGAAGGCAAGGCCATGGTGGAATTTGGAAACAAAGAATATAAAGTCAAGGCCTGGAAGCAAATACAGGGATAATAGCAGAACACAGCTTTTTGTCAGTTAATGCATGGGCCCTAGGGTTTTAGATGAAGTTGATAGGTGCGAGGCCATGCAACAGAACATTTAAACAATCTCAGTTAACAAAGGCATAGCTGAGGTAGTGACAGAAAGGCATTATTATGGAGCAAGAGGTTGGTGGTCTTAGTGATGAGAGGGAGTTGGAAGCTCAGAGTCAAATGGAACACATGGTTGTGAACAGTCTGGTGTAGTCTCAGACAGTTGCTAGGGAACAAACGGCTTGTAATGGGGAATGAATACAGTGACTTTCTTCTAGCCAATATTTAATTGAGTACGATCTCTGCCCATGGAATACTGAATCTCAGGCAAATGACAAATCAGAAGCAGTGGAAGAGTCGGGAGAGGTGAGAGAAGCAGAGCTGCTGTTACAGCCTACATGTGGAACCTGATCTGTTTTCAGATGATGTAGAGGGAGAGCACATTAGATGTTTAATAGGAAGGGACCAAGCATAGTTCATTTGGGGAATGCGGAGGCAGTGGTGCGGGAACAGTCAGAGAAACCATTGAAGATGATTCTCTGGCTATGATTGGATGGATAATAGAACCAAACGAATGCAGTCACAGCAGCTAGATATCAGAGGTGAGGTATTGGAGGAGAACTTATGGTGTGTCTGTTAAAGTCTGCAACTAGGGCAAGAAGGATGAGGAGGAATAGTTTATGGTCATATTCAAACAGGATGTAATTTGAGACTTTAAGGACTGTCTCTGTTGTGGCAATGTTGGAAACCTGATTTAAATGTTCAATAATGCAGTTATGTTATTGGGAACAGTGGGCACAGATTTAAGAGATGACAAGATGTTCAAGAAATTTATGTGGTAGATTGTTAGGACAGTGGAGCCATTTTAAGGAGGGGGCTGATGACAAAGATTTGAATGGTAGGGGAACAGTGCCTTTGGAGAGCGAGCTATTAGCAATATCTGCTAATGTGTGAGCCAGGAAGGGAAGTTGGGTGATCAATAGTTTGGTGCGTATGGGATCAAAGGAGCTGAAGATGGGTTTCCTGAGAAAGATGAGCTTGGAGAGGGCTTGAGCAGAGATCGTGAAAGTTTCAGAATTAATAAACAGATTATCTTAAACTTGCCTGTCAGACACTGGTTTTACAGTAAAAAATAGGAGTGCTTAATTTTTAATAGTTTGGGAAATTGTGTAATTATTTCAAAAAAATTTGCACATATTTCTCCATTTAGAGACTGTCAGATCAAGCAGCTTAATTTAAAAAAAAAGCCATCTCCTGAATCAAAAGATTATTGGTTCAAGTCCCACCCAAGAGACTTAAACACATAAGGACAAGGGCAGTAGGCACATGGGAATACTACCACCTGCAGGTTTCCCACCAAGTCACTCACCATCCAGACTTGGAAATATATTGCTTTCCTTCAGTATCGCTGGATCAAAGTCCCGGATCTCTTTTCCTAGCAGCACTGTGGGTGTACCGACACCACATGCACTGCAGCGGTTCAAGAAGGCAACTCAGTGCCACCTTCTCGGGGGCAATTAGGGCTGGGTAATAAATGCTGGTCTCGTCAGTAAAGCCCACATACCATGAATTAATGTTTAAAATAATAATCTAAGTTGACACTTGTGTGTTACTGCGGGATGTTTCTTTGCAAGAGACATTAAATCAACACTACATCTGCTTTCGCATGTCACCATTTGAAGAAGAGCAGAGGAGTTCTCATCAGTGACCTGGCTAATGATCATCCCTCAATGAACATCACAATATCGTCATCATCTCTTTGCTGATGATGGGAATTTTCTGTGCACAAATTGGCTGCCATGTTTCCCACATTACAACAATATTGTTAGCTCAATGTTATTATGGGATATCCAGTGATAATGATAGGTTCTTATATAAATGCAAATTCTTTCTTTATTTTTGAGACCCAGTCGACTTTTGACACAAACTTCTGTAAACCAGCCCATGAAACTAAAACTTATTAGTTACAAGATGCTGTGGATTGCAATGGATTTTGCTGTAAATTATTTAATCTCTGTATTTGAAGAAAGGCTTTTGAGTGTCATTTTTAATATCGTAAACCAGGAATACTAGATGCATTATATGCTACTATGATCTTTTTCTTGTATCTCAGATTTTAGTCAAGGATTATAATCGAAGTACAGTTTGCTGAAAGATGATTGATGGAAAATAATTTTACATGGTTGAAGGAAACACCATTTTTAAACTAAAGATGGTTTAAAATTTTGTTTAACAAGCCTTGGTGCAGGTCTCTTTATTAATCCTGTTAGAAAACAACTGTATTTTGATGCTGATAGTGAGGGATCCCTCGGGCTGAATTTAATTGTTATTTTTTCTGAATCCAGTACATCAGACCATGTATTGACAGAGGTTCAGGATATCAAGAAAATATGCTGAATTTTAGATTGCTCACTTCGAAAGAACCAAAAGGTAAGTGTAAATGAATCTGTATTTCTTTATACCATAGCCAAACTAGTGATTTACAATGATTTGCTTTGTTATCCCTGCAATTTGTTTTATTGTTTCCAGAGTCGACGTAGCAGCTTTGAAGTCTAATAATGTAGCATGGTATGTGGAGTGTCTGCTGTAAAACACAGTGCAACAACAAAGTTTTGGCAGATTGCTGATGCCTCCCTCGGAGAGATTCTGTTCGATCTCCAAATGCTTAAATGGACATCAGTTAGAATGGCATTTGGGCATGTTGAATGTTCATTGGCTAATGCTTTGCACAATGCACTTTCAACATCACAAGGATTTTTCTCACTTCAAAGAAGGACGTTTTATTAATTTTCTTAAAATATTATATGTGGTACATGCTTCAGCAACCAGAAGAAACTGGCCAAAATTATTTCCTTTAGACTGGGTGTGTAGTGTTAAATGCAGGAATGGCACCAACATTGGGCCAATTTGGACTGATGTGACATCCATTAATACCTGTGCCACTACACTGAGTCTTACATGGTCTTTTTCTCCAGGATACCATTTATTTTAATTCACTTAACTAGGACTTTTAAGTTAGTGATAGAAATGGTATCATTGGGTAGTGTTAACATAGCGAATGAGGAAATGAGTTTTAGTTTAATTATTTCTTGTTTCAGGATTTGAGAAGTATTTCCCCAAAAATAAACAAGGAGCAGGACCAAAAGCTAGTGACATTAAAGGTAAAGTAATCCCGAGTTTTGATTCTGAAAATGTATTTCCTGATTAAATGGATCATCACCCCCCCCCCCCCCCCCCCCCCCCCCCCCCCCCCCCACCACCACAACCACCACCACGATAGGTGGTTTTGTGCAAGTAGCCTGCGACCTCTTCCATCTAGACGAACAAGGGCATCAGGTACATGGGAATATCACCACCTGCAGGTTCCCCCTCAAGTCACATTCATGGCTTGCAAATATACCACGGTTTCTTCATCATCATTATGTCAAAATTCTGGCACTCCTTACTTTTACAGTATCATGGAAGAACCTTTACCACATGGATTGCAGTGGTTAAAGAAGGTAGCTTACCAAGATCTTCTCATGGGAATTTGGAGATAGTCAATAAGTGTTGGGTTACCAGTGATACCTGTATTGCATGAATGAATAAAAATAAATACATTGAGGTAAAAGCTCAAACAGTCTCTCAATATTGTGCAACCTTTGCAGAAAATCCCAAGATGTCTGGAGGAGGTACTGGAGGTGGAACAAGAGGCAGTGGTAAAAAAGGTGGGAAGAAAGAGGAATCTTCCTGGTGGAGTCGGTTGCAGAAGGTTTGTTTTTGGAAATGTTAGTTCGCCTGTTGTTCACTAATAGACATAGCTAAAAAGGTGCAGCCAGTACTGTACCTTTAACGTTTGTGAAATAAAAAAATAATTTCTATCCATCGCTATTATGAAAACAGATACCAACAATAACTCTCAATATAGAGATGAAATCTACTAACAAGATCTATATACATAGAAAATCAAGTTAATAGTGAAGGGTTTATTATTAATGTTTAATGTTTCTAAATTAACAAATTGCTTCAATTAGCAATCGTATAATTTCATTATTAATGTGATTCCAATGTTTTTAACTTCAAACTTAATTTTTTGAGCATGAATTTCTAGTGTTTTGAATAAATGAGTACTGGAAAAAGCAATAGTTCCTTTTTTTTAAACCATCAAATGGGGCTAGTTTTAATACACTAACATATGACAATTGACTCAAGTGATTCCCTGAGCAAGAACACATTCCATATAGTAACTCAATTTGTTGAATAAGCTTGCCAGTCTCACTGTAAACTGATATTTAACTAGGATTTTAATCTTTATTTTCCGTCTCATAGTTTTAACAATTTAGTTCAATTTTTCACAATTGAAAGAAACTTTATATTACAGGTTGACCACCCCTTATTCGAAATTCAAAAAGCTCTGAAATCCGCACTTTTTCAAACACCAAAATCATGTTTCTCGTTTTAAAAAAAAAAAGACGTGGTGTTCACCCCAGATCCACTAGCTATGTGACGTTTCACAACTATACCTATACAGGTATTCCAAAATTCTGGAATTCGCAACACTCTTGTTCAAAGCATTTCGAATAAGGGGTGCTCAACCTGTAGAAAGTTAACTTGCCAAGAAATCTTGCAATAATTTGATTCAGTAGTTTCTATGGCTAATAATTCAGAGGCACTGAATGGTTGGTTGTTTCAGTAAATATTTTTATGTGACGTCTTTTACATTCTTTTTACTCAAGGGAGACCTTCCATGGGATGATAAGGAATTTCGATATTTGGCTGTGGGGATAGCTGGATTTATTTCTGGATTCATTTATTTCTACTACCGAGACCCTGGCAGGGAAATCACTTGGAAGGATTTTGTAAATTATTACCTAGCACGAGGTGTGGTAAGTCATTTTAATACCTATCTACCTTTCTAGGGAGTGTTGTTTGACAATATGGAATGTAATGTTGCATGTGTACAGCTTTTGGCTCCCTCATGGTTAATGATCAGCACATCATGAGACCCATACAGGAGAGGGAGACCCCAAATTCAGATCCTGACGAGTTGGGTGGTCTGATCTCGCATGGTTCCTGCTTCTAATTTGTGCTGGAAAGTAGAAATTAGACAAGGCTACAATATGGCTCACTGGAGCTATGGTGTGCTTTACATGAGTTTGCTCACAGTGTGAGTTCATGGGACCTTTATGGAAGTCAGATATGACACCCTTTCAAGAATTAAAAATGGATGTGGCAGGACAGAAAATCAGTAAAACTTTAATGAAAGCTGAATTGATGCAGGGAATAATCAATGATATATATGGAGGCAGGAAATGGAATTTGCTGCAAAGTGATGGAACAATGCAACAGAGGGCTCACCTTCTGTTTGGTGTGTGGCAGAATGGACGTGGTGTTGTGTTGGGTGGGCTGGAGGAGAGCCACCCAGGGCACACTCCTCGGAACATACTAATACAGCATGGTCAGGCTCCATGCTGTGAGCAGTTCCACACATGAACTGGGAACTGATGGAGAAGAGAGTGGCACACATTGAGGTGTTGCCAGGGTAAGCTCCTATCAACACCCCCAACCCCCTCTCAACACCTACCAATACATTCATAAACATAGTGACATTGGCACCTATGCAGATCCCCTGGTGCTAGTCAGTTGTAGATGAAAAAAATGGCACTTTATTCTGACCAAGCAACAGTCACTTGTTCCATACTTCTGCAGGCAGCGTATTGGCTGAAGCTGCTGATAATCCGTGTATTAGATTGGATGAAGGTGCAAACAAAAGATTTGAGTGTGCTGGTAATCTTGCCTGCCACTGACAGTGCTGTCCCTATGGTGCAGGTTGGGTGCCAGCATCCTTGCAGCAGATGGAGCAGATATGCAAGCAGCTGATGCGGAGGCTGCAGAGCCAATACACTGCAGTCATTGACAGGTAGGTGTACCAGGCCTGCAGATATTAGCGAATCATTAGATTTTGCAGCACCGAAGGAAGCCATTCAATCCATTGCACCTAGTTACCTTTGAACAATCTAATCCATTGCCCGCCCTTTTAAATGGAATCGTGGGCCTTTCATTTTGGATGGTGGCATGGTGGTGTTTTGGACAGGAGAGAGAGAAAAACTATTACTTTATCCTCTACCCTTCCGTCCGCTAGCCAAGGTGTTTTTGAATAATTTTTGAATTAGATTGTGGCGTTTTTCCTTTAACCCTCTGTTTGTGTGGTCCCATTTAATAATGGCGCGCAGCAAACGCAAGTTATGATTAATGCAGAAGGTTAGTTTATTTGGATTCTGATTCAATCCCAGAGGTGGGAAGTATTCACAATACAGTATGGGGGAACTAGATAGATGAGAAGAAAATTAATAATTACGGGCAACAACAGAAATGAATATTAGCTCATGTCCGAGAAGTTAAATTCAAGAGGGCCTTTCTTTCAAGGCAGAGTTCTTTCCAGCTGAGTTGCTCACATCGTTGCAAAGAATGTTGATGTAGCACAAAGGACTTTCAATGCTTAGACCACTTAGCAGGCAATAATTGGAGACTTTTAAAACCAAGCGGGCTTCAAGGAGTTGAGAGGTGGTGGGCTGGCTGCTTGGGGGCTGGCTGCTTGGTCAGCCAGGAACTGGTGGTGTTCTTCCAGATTGATGTTAAAGCAGCAGCCTGAAATGAGAGGCTAGAAGTGCAATGTTAAACGATCCAAAAGGCAAGGAGCTTATGGTCATGTGACATGGCCCATTACTGAGTTAATTGCAGCCTCGCAAGCAGTTTCTGTGCTTCTGGCCAAAATCCGTTGTTTCCCTTAGCAGTGAAATTGTAGCTGTTAACACTTCTTCACCTATAACGAATCTCAATGTCCTCCTGTTTTTGTTATTTTTTCCAAGTTGGGGAATTCAGTTCATCTATTAGTCATCTAGTTTCGTGATTATAATATGGCTTTACAGTGGGGTGTGAGATTCCAGAAGGATTTTGTTCTTGTAATTTTTGTTGTTAGCTCCCAGAACAGATGACCGTCATGTCACCTGTAGAAGCCATTTTGTGGTTTAGCAGGATATGAACAGTTTGTTTTCTTTCCATGTCTTATTGACGGTCAGATTTGTCCTGCTACTGCCTGATCTCTTTGGCATGCCTACTAGTATTAAGTGCCACTTGAAACATGCTTTCAATGCAAACCTAGCATTAAGGTAAAAATGATTTGTTAAGGACAATGAATTCTAAGTGTGTTTTAGGGTACACCATGGGTGAAATTAATGTTGTACTATGGGTGATACTTAACAGATCCCATCTTTAAGGAGCACCTTGTTGTGCAGAACTCTTGGAAAGTATTTCTGTTCAGTAAGTTTCACTGTGAATTGGAAATTATTCTTCTGCTCTGATTAGATATACATTTTCCTATTATCTGCTTCAGAAAAGCAGAGGAAACTTAAAGAAATCTTAAGGTGAAGAAATTACAGTCATAATGCCAGACCTATATAAAGGCCAGACTTACATAAAAATACACCAAAGGTTTTCTTAAGATTACGTTCAGATCATAACGATTAGCCCAAAAATGCAAAATCTATAATTAAAATAAATGACAACCTTATTTCCTTCTGTTCCTTCAAATGTCCTCATTTACCATCTTCATTTAACGTTGTGTTATAATGGTGGGGGGGAATGGGGGTGAGATCTTGTTGTGTGGATCACTTGTCTAATGATTGCGCACTTCCTTGGGCTTGTTATGCTGAATATAATTGTGTGTAATGTAAGCATGCTTGTATAATTAGTCTATTGCTCACTGAGTGGGGGAGAGGTTTTTGGCTAAGTATCTTGAAATAGAAATCTAGTGTGGCCTATTTGAAAGCAATTTCTCAGTCCTCAGTCACCTGAAATCTGCCATTAGCAACGATACTGCTGGGCTTTCTGGGCTCTGTATTAAGAGCTGCTTAAAGGGCAGAAAATTGGGACTGATAAAATGAGTAATTTAGTCCAAATATTAACTATTACATGTACAGGTCTGTACTCCGCTAGTTGTTGTTGTAGTACTCGGTTTCTATCCAGGTATGCCAGGTGGATTTAACCATGGGGCTGTATGCAGCCTCTAAGACTTGGCTATGCGACCCTCAAAACTTGGTGAGTTTAGTCCTATTTATGCTTACAACTCTTAATCAAAAGTTTGTACTGTTTAGATTTTCTAGCCTGGAGGTTGGGGAAACACATTTCTAATTTTGCATCGTTGCCTTGTTTGATGAAATCCAGAATCAAAACACCTAGATCTGCAAATACCAACAATTTTGATATCAATGCATGTTGATGAGAAAGTGGATTTAAACTTTATACGTGACCTCTTGAGGTACCATCACTTGGACATACCATGGGAAGACATAAGCTTGCCCACCCTTTGTGTAAGCTATTAATAAACTGAAAATATTGCAGTAACCTCTGCTGGCTGGGATATTTTACTACTACAATGTATTTACAGTAATAGAGGTTTACAGCATGAAAACAGGCCCTTTAGCGCAACTTGTCCGTGTCGCCCAGTTTCTATCACTAAGCTAGTGCCAATTGCCTACATTTGGCCCATATCCCTCTACACCCAGATTTCCCGTATAACTGTCTAAATGCTTTTTAAAAGAAAAAATTGTACCCGCCTCTTACTGCCCCAGGCAGCTCGTACCAGATGCACATCACCCTCTGAGTGCAACAATTGCCCCTCTGGACCCTTTTGTATCTTGCCCCTCTTACCGTGAATCTATGCCCTCTAGTTTTACACTCCCCTACCTTTGGGAAAAGATGTTGACTATCTACCTTATTTATGCCCCTCATAATTTTATAGACCTCTATAAGATCACCCTTCAGCCTCCTATGCTCCAGGGAAAAACGTTCCTGTCTATCCAGCCTCTCCTTCTAACTCAAACCATTAAGTCCCGGTAGAATCCTAGTAAATCTTTTCTGCACTCTTTCTAGTTTAATAATATGCTTTCTATAATAGGGGACCAGAACTCTACACAATATTCCAAGTGTGGCCTTACTAATGTCTTGTAAAACTTCAGCAAGTAATCCCAACTCCTGTATTTAATGTTCTGACCAATGAAAGCAAGCATGCCGAGTGTCGTCTTCACCATTGTGTTCCTTATTGTATTGAAAATGCTAAGGTACGAGAGGTACAGTGAGCAATACTACCGTTGCCAGGTCAGTGGACAAACCAGCCAGCAGTTTGGGTATTCTCTGAAACATGGAGCCTGGCTGCTCATGTTCAGGTCCCCACTTGGGTAATTTGTGTTTCTCTCTCCAAATCCTTTCCAGCACATTGAATTTCCAAAGACACAAGCTGTGGTCAGTTTATGGGCTTTTTTCACTTCGTTGCACATGCTTAGAGTTGGAGAGAGGGTTGCATTTACTGGTAGGTTTCCCAATGTTCATTGTAACGTGGGTTGGGTCTGAGTGTAACCTATCCAAGTTTGCTAGCTATATAAAGTTAAGTAGGAAAGTAAGCTATGAGGTGGATGCAAAGAGGCTACAAAGGAATGCAGATAGGCTGAGTGAGTGGAAAAGAGCAGACAGATGGAATTATAGAACACTACAGCGCAGTACGGGCCCTTCGGCCCTCGATGTCGCGCCGACCTGTGAAACCATCTGAAGCCTATTTGACCTACACTATTCCATTTTCATCCATATGTCTATCCAGTGACCACTTAAATGCCCTTAAAGTTGGCAAGTCTACTACTGTTGCAGGCAGGGCGTTCCACACCCCTACTACTCTCTGAGTAAAGAAACTGCCTCTGACATCTGTCCTATATCTATCACCCCTCAATTTAAAGCTATGTCCCCTCGTGTTATTATCCGCTTTAGAAGAAAAATAAAAAAGGACTTTTTTTTTGTAGGACGAGAGACTGGGAAATGTTTGCTTTCAGAAACTTGACTGTCATTGTACACAAATTGGAAAGTTAACGGGGGTGATTCTCCGAGCCCCGCGTCGGGCCGGAGAATCGCTGCAATCGCGCCACGACGCATAAGAACTAGGAGCAGGGAGTAGGCCATCTGGCCCCTTGAGCCTGCTCCGCCATTCAATGAGATCATGGCTGATCTTTTGTGGACTCAGCTCCACTTTCCGGCCCGAACACCATAACCCTTAAGCCCTTTATTCTTCAAAAAACTATCTATCTCTATTTAAAAACATTTAATGAAGGAGCCTCAACTGCTTCACTGGGCAAGGAATTCCATAGATTCGCAACCCTTTGGGTGAAGAAGTTCCTCCTAAACACAGTCCTAAATCTACTTCCCCTTATTTTGAGGCTATGTCCCCTAGTTCTGCTGTAACCCGCCAATGGAAACAACCTGCCCGCATCTATCCTATCTATTCCCTTCATCATTTTATACGTTTCTATAAGATCCCTCCTCATCTTTCTAAATTCTAGCGAGTACAGTCCCAGTCTACTCAACCTCTCCTCGTAATCCAACTCCTTCAGCTCTGGGATTAACCTAGTGAATCTCCTCTGCACACCCTCCAGCGCCAGTACGTCCTTTCTCAGGTAAGGAGACCAAAACTGAACACGATATTCCAGGTGTGGCCTCACTAACACCTTATACAATTGCAGCATAACCTCCCTAGTCTTAAACTCAATCCCTCTAGCAATGAAGGACAAAATTTCATTTGCCTTCTTAATCACCTGTTGCACCTATAACCCAACTTTTTGCGACTCATGCACTAGCACACCCAGGTCTCTGCACAGCAGCATGTTTTAATATTTTATCATTTAAATAATAATCCCTTTTGCTGTTATTCCTACCAAAATGGATAACCTCACATTTGTCAACATTGTATTCCATCTGCCAGACTCTAGCCCATTCACTTAACCTATACAAATCCCTCTGCAGACTTCCGGTATCCTCTGCACTTTTTGCTTTACCACTCATCTTAGTGTCGTCTGCAAACTTGGACACATTGCACTTGGTCCCCAACTCCAAATCATCTATGTAAATTGTGAACAATTGTGGGCCCAACACTGATCCCTGAGGGACACCACTAGCTACTGATTGCCAAGCAGAGAAACACCCATTAATCCCCACTCTTTGCTTTCTATTAATTAACCAATCCTCTATCCATGCTACTACTTTACCCTTAATGGCATGCATCTTTATCTTATGCAGCAACCTTTTGTGTGGCACCTTGTCAAAGGCTTTCTGGAAATCCAGATATACCACATCCATTGGCTCCCCATTATCTACCGCACTGGTAATGTCCTCAAAAAAATTCTACTAACGACTTCCGGTGGCGGCTATGAGGGAGTAAGTTGCGCATTTGGTGGCTCTCTTTTTAGACCTTTTCCCCTGACTTGTTGAACTTTTGAACGCTGGAGTGAAAAGCAATAGCACTCTAGATCTGAATCCATACAGAGTTGTATGGACTTAAGGAGCAGAAGGGAGCGAAAACAGGCGAAGAAGGGGCCGAACAAAGGTGGTGTGGAAGCTCAAGTGGGAGGAAAGATGACCGATGAACGGACCACGGAACGGACGGTCCAGACAGCACTGGACAACATGCTGAAGGTCATGAAAGAGAGCTTCGCAGCACTGAAGCGGAATAATTTGGAACCGCTCCAGAAAGCGATGGAGCAACTGGACCAGAGGTTGGACGCTCAGGATAAGAAGATCCAGGCACTGGAGAAGACAGTGGAAGAGCAGGTGGATTTCCAAACGGTAGTGGACGTGGAAATTAGAAAGTTGAAGGAGCAACAATTAAGGCTGATGGACAGGCTGGAGGACCTGGAAAACGGGGGGGGAGAAGATGATCTGCGGACGAGGGAGGGAACTCAAACAGGTAACAGAGAAGAGGTCGGGGGTGGGAGCTGCCAAGAGGCGGACCAGGGGAGGCATGGCACATGGGCAGTGGGTGGGCCCAAGAAGGGGGATGGTTGATTGGCGTGGGGGGTGTGCCCTCCAACCAGGCTGATCACCTGGATTGTTAAGAGGGTTAAACGGGCCGGTCAAGAGGGCACGTGTGTTCGCGCACTTACGGGCTCTGAAGGCGGATGTAATGTTGCTGCAGGAGACACATTTGAAAGTTGCGGACCAGATTAGATTACAGAAGGGCTGGGTTAGCCAGGTCTTCCATTCGGGGCTTGACGCTAAGACCAGAGGGGTCGCGATCATGCTTAACAAACGGGTTAAATTTGAGGTGGACAGCACAGTTGCGGATGGGGGTGGTAGATTTCTCACGGTCCGGGCAAGCTTGAGGGGGTAAGGGTGGTCCTATGTTTACGCTCCAAACTAGGATGATGTGGATTACATCTAAAGGCTGCTGGGGAAAATCCCCGACTTGGATTCGCACAAGTTGATTATGGGTCGGGACTTTAATACAGTCCTCGACCCCAACCTGGACCGGTCGTACTCCAGAACGGGCAGGGTCCCAGCAATGGCAAGGGAACTGAGAGGGTTCATGGAACAAATGGGGGGGGGGGGGGGGGGGGGTAGACCCTTGGAGAATCAGCCGGCCGACGGGGAAGGAGTTCTCGTTCTATTCACATGTTCACAAGGTTTATTCTCGTTTGACTACTTTATTATGAGTAGGGACTTTTTGGAGGGGGTGAGGGATACAGAATATTCAGCGATCACTATTTCGGACCATGCTCCATATTGGGTCGACCTGCAGGTCTGCAAAGAAAGTTACCAGCGCCCACAATGGAGGTTAGAGGTGGGATTGTTGGCAGATGAGAGGGTGTGTGAGAGAGTGGGGAAATGCATGCAGGACTGCCTGCAGGTCAATGATATAGGGAAAGTCTCAGCAGCGGTGCACTGGGAGGCGCTGAAGGCGGTGGTGAGAGGGGAACTGATCTCAATCCGAACCCATAAGGACAGAACAGACAGGGCGGAGATGGACAGACTGGTGCAGGAGATGATACGGACGGATAGGGAATATGCGGAGCCCCCAAGGGCAGAGCTACTTGGGGAACGACGGAAACTGCAGGCGGAACTGGGGGCGCTATCCACTGGGAAGGCCGTAGAGCAGCTCAGAAAGGCCAGGGGCACGGTGTATGAGTATGGGGTGAAAGCCAGCAGACTGCTTGCACTGCAACTTGGGACGAGGGAGGTTGCCAGGGAAATAGGGACGGTAGTGGACGGGGCTGGGAACCGGGTTGGAGACCCGGCAGGATTGAACAGGGTATTCAGGGACTGCTACAGCAAGCTGTATACCTCGGAACCCCCCCACGAGGGGATGAGGCGCTTCTTAGCTGTGCTGACCTTCCCAAAGGTGGGCAGGGGGATAGTAGAGGGGCTGGGGGCCTAGATTTAGAGCTGAAGAAGTAATGGGGGGCCAATGGTCCCCAATATGTGACAACCACCGATTTGTCCTGGGGAAGATGGACGGTGAATTTCGAGCGTGGCGGAAGGCGGGGGGTGGGAAGGATGGGCGACTTGTTCGTGGAAGGGAGCTTCGCGAACATGAGGAGAAGTTCGGGCTGGCGGGGGGGAATGACTTTCGGTACTTGCGGCATTTCGTATGTAGACAGGTCCCGTCCTTTCCACGCCTTCCACCAAGGGGAATCCAGGACAGGGTAGTTTCCAGGGGTGAGGTAGGAGAGGGGAGAGTCTCGGATATTTATAAGGAGCTTATGGGAGCGGAGGACACAGGGACCAAGGAACTAAAACTCAAGTGGGAAGAGGAACTTGGTGGGGAGTTGGAGGGAGGCGTATGGGCAGACGCTCTGAGGAGAGTAAATGCAACCGCAACATGTGCCAGGCTCTGCCTGATTCAGTTCGAGGTAGTTCACTGGACCCACATGACGGTGGCCCGGCTGAGCAAATTCTTTGGGCTGGAGGACAAGTGTGCTAG
The DNA here is from genome assembly GCF_902713615.1 of Scyliorhinus canicula. NCBI lineage: Eukaryota > Metazoa > Chordata > Chondrichthyes > Carcharhiniformes > Scyliorhinidae > Scyliorhinus > Scyliorhinus canicula. Next base: position 32,744,960 of record NC_052154.1, on the reverse strand, counting down.
CTGTGGGGGAGGACCAGCGAACCATGTCCACATGTTCTGGGCGTGTCCAAAACGCAGGGGATACTGGCAGGGATTTGCGGACGTCATATCCCGGGTACTGAAAACAAGGGTGGCGATGAGTCCAGAGGTGGCAATTTTTGGGGTGTCGGAGGACCCGGGAGTCCAGGAGGGGCTAGAGGCCGACGTTGTGGCCTTTGCTTCCCTGGTGGCCCGGCGACGAATACTGTTGGCCTGGAGGGACTCAAAGCCCCCAAAGACCAAAGTATGGCTGTCGGACATGACAAGCTTTCTCGGCTTGGAAATAAATCATGTTTGCCTTACGAGGATCACTATCGGGGTTCACCCGGAGGTGGCAGCCATTCATTGACTTCTTCACGAGGAACTAATCGTCAGCGGGGGGTGGGGGGGGGAGCGGGGGGGGGGGGTAGAATAGTGTGGAGTAGGGGGGAAGAATAGGCGGGTCTATCTGCGAGAGTGGTACTGTTATTTGCACTGTCTTTGTAATTGGTATTTTCACACTAATGTATATTGTTACTGTTTACAATGGCAAAAATACCTCAATAAAATTGTCTGTTCAATAAAAAATAACAAAATTTCACTAAATTAGTTAGGCACGACCTGCCCTTTATGAACCCGTGCTGCGTCTGCCCAATGGGACAATTTCTATCCAGATGCCTCGCTATTTCTTCCTTGATGATAGATTCCAGCATTTTCCCTACTGCCGAAGTTAAGGTCACTGGCCTATAATTACCCGCTTTCTGCCTACCTCCTTTTTTAAACAGTGGTGTCACGTTTGCTAATTTCCAATACGCCGAGACCACTCCAAAGTCTAGTGAATTTTGGTAAATTATCACTAATGCATTTGCAATTTCCCTAGCCATCTCTTTTAGCAATCTGGGATGCATTCCATCAGGGCCAGGAGACTTGTCTACCTTTAGCCCCATTAGCTTGCCCATCACTACCTCCTTAGTGATAACAATCGTCTCAAGGTCCTCACCTGTCATAGCCTCATTTCTATCAGTCACTGGCATGTTATTTGTGTCTTCTACTATGAAGACCGACCCTAAAAACCTATCCAGTTCCTCAGCCATTTCCTCATCTCCCATTATTAAATCTCCCTTCTCATCCTCTAAAGGACCAATATTTACCTGAGCCACTCTTTTTTGTTTTATATATTTGTAGAAACATTTACTATCTTTGTATATTCTGAGCAAGTTTACTCTCAAAATCTATTTTACTCTTTTTTTATAGCTTTTTTAGTAGCTTTCTGTTGCCCCCTAAAGATTTCCCAGTCCTCGAGTCTCCCACTAATCTTTGCCACTTTTTATGCTTTTTCCTTGAGTTTTATACTCTCCCTTATTTCCTTTAGATATCCACGGTCAATTTTCCCTCTTTCTACCGTCCTTCCTTTTTGTTGGTATAAACCTTTTGCTGAGCACTGTGAAAAAGGGCTTGGAAGGTTCTCCACTGTTCCTCAACTGTTTCACCATAAAGTCTTTGCTCCCAGTCTACCTTAGCTAGCTCTTCTCTCATCCTGTTGTAATCTCCTTTTGTTTAAGCACAAAACACTAGTGTTTGATTTTATCTTCTCCCCCTCCATCTGTATTTTAAATTCCACCATATTGTGATCGCTCCTTCCGAGAGGATCCCTAACTTTGAGATCATTAATCAATCCTGTCTCATTACACAGATCTAAGACCGTTTGTTCCCTCGTAGGTTCCATTACATACTGTTCTAGGAAACTATCACGGATACATTCTATAAACTCCTCAAGGCTGCCTTGACCTACCTGGTTAAACCAATCAACATGTAGATTAAAATCCCCAGTGATAACTGCTGTACCATTTCTACATGCATCAGTTATTTCTTTGTTTATTGCCTGCCCCACCATAATGTTACTCTTTGGTGGCCTGTAGACTACTCCTGTCAGTGACTATTTTGCCTTACTATTCCTGATTTCCACCCAAATGGATTCAACCTTATCCTCCATAGCACCGATGTCATCCCTTACTATTGCCCGGATGTCATCGTTAAATAACAGAGCTACACCACCTCCATTACCATCCATTCAGTCCTTCCGAATAGTTTTATATGCTCGGATATTTAACTCCCAGTCTTGACCATCCTTTAACCATGTTTCAGTAATGGCCACTGACACCGGTGCGCGATTCTCCAAGGTGTGGAGAATCGGCGGCATTTGCGCCGGTGCGGTAGGCGCGGCGCGGGTCGCTGGAATCGGCGGGGTCGCCGATTCTCCGGCCCGGATTGGCCGAGCGGCTGCGCGGATACAAAAGAGTCCCGCCAACACCGTTCACCTCTGGTCGCTGCCGGTGGGAACTCTGTGCGAACAGTCGGGGGGGGGGGGGCTCCGATGGGGTCTGGCCCGCGATCGGGCCCCACCAATCAGCCCCCCCCACCTTCCTGTGCGGCCGGCCCCTGAACACCAACGCCATGTTGAGTCGGGGCTGATGTGCTGAAGAAGTCCCCCACGCATGCGCAGGTTGGACTGGCCCAACTGCGCATGCACAGGTTGGCGCGGTGCCCATTTGTCGCCGGGAAGGGAGGCTGGAGAGGCATGAACCGCTCCAGCGCCGTGCTGGCCCCCTATGGGGGCCAGAATCGGTTCCTGTGCCCGTTTCGCGCTGTCGTAAAACGCGACGGCGTTCACGACGGCGCGAACACTTGGGCTCCATTTGGGAGAATCGCCCCCAACATGTACGTACACTTGGCAATCAGGAGGAAAAACATTGTTATCATTTTTGCACTTATTTGGAGTATAAGTAAATTCCTGCAACTATACAGGGTATTGGTGAGGTCAAGTCTGAACTACTGTGTACAGTTTTACCTCCTTGCACAAGAAAAGTTCACTAGACTAATTCCTGGAGGGCAAGGGTTGTCCTATGAGGAAAGTTTGAATAGTCCAGATCTCTATTCCCTGGAGTTTCAAAGAATTGAGAGGTAATTTAAACATATAAAGTTTTTTAGGGTTTGACGGGAAAATCTAAAACACAAGATCCTGGTCTCGGGATGAAGGGTAGGTCATTTTGGACTGAGATGAGGAGAAAATTTGTCAATCCAAGGGGGTGAATCGTTGGAATTCTCTACTGCAGAGTTTTGGATGCCCAGTTGTTAAATGTATTCAAGACCGATCAATTTATCTTTGGATACTAAGGGAGTTGAAGGATACAGGGGTAATGCAGGAATTAAAGTAGAAGATCGTCATGGTTTTGTTGAATGGCCGATCCAGCTCGAAGGGCCGAATGGCCTATTTTAGCTCCTATTTATGCTTTCAAAAACAAGCCACTGAGACAGGTGGTCTTAATGAGAGGTGTGGAGCAACAGGGTTGGACTGCGTTTCAGTTGCTGTACAATGGGATTGTTATGGAATTTCTATTCAAGATTTGTTTACCGATACAGAAAAGAAGCACAAAAGTTTTACAAATGCTACAGAGTAACATTACCTAAATAGGGAGCAAATAAATAACTTTTCAGTGGCACCTGTCCATCTCTGCAATTTCTTCAGATTATTTTTGACGATTTCCCTCGCTTTTAAAGCAGCCTTTCCCTCCTCTCTCCACCCAAAAAAGTCAAATAAATTGTTGTTTAAAAAACAGATTGTTTTGCTAAAACTGAAGTATGTAATGGTGTATAGACAATAATTCCTTTAGTGTTTGGTTGATTTAGCAGATTGTTGACACTACAAGTGCTGCCACTGAATTTACTGTTATTAATTTGTCCCTTTCAATCTGTTATTGAGACCAAAAGCGCTAAATTTCATAATTAATTATATACCTAGCAACTGTTTATTTTGTAACTGATTAAACAGTTGTTTATAAACAGTAAGTGGGAAATTGTTAATTTTCTCCATCGCGTAAAAACATTTAACAGAGTTTTATATTAAAGTAACCGTCTGCTATTACTTTTGTTTATTTTCCGGACCATTTGAAATGCCTGCGTTTATTGCCCATCCCTGGTTGGAACTGAGTGGCTCACTCGGCCGCTTCAGAGTGAGTTAATATCCAACAACAGTTATTTGAACTTCAACTTTACAGATTTAATATGAACAGATTGAAGGGGAGAAGCTAGCCATTATGTTTCAGCAATACAATCTCAGTTTTGAGGAAATATCTCTGCTGAAGATATTAGCTCCGTTTCGTCTCTGATGACTCACAGGAACTTGGGGAAGTGTGAATTTTAATTTGAAGGCTATGTACTGGGTCTTATTGTATATTTACTGTGCGATCAAAACTTCAGAAACTGTAACTATTCTCCGTAGTGTTAAAGTATCACCTTTTCAGAGCTATTGATAAAACACATTTCTAACTTTTGCTGACACAGGACTTCTCTGCATTCTGTATATTTGTCGTTTCAGGTTGATCGCCTAGAGGTTGTCAACAAGCAGTTTGTACGGGTGATTTTCACTCCAGGGACTACAACTGATGCTGTAAGTCTAAACTAACCAACACTTTTTTTTGCTTGGGTATCGTGAAAAATCCTTTTGGATGAATGATTCTGATAAATGCCCATAAACTTGAAACATTGCCCCTACCGTCTCTCAACAGATGCTGCTTGACCTGCTGAGTTTTGCCAGCATTTTGTTTTTATTTAACTTCAAATGTGGGACTGACCAATAGAGGGCACTCCTGTTCAATTTTCAGTGTACTCAGTAGCAATCGTAGTGAGTACACATTGAAGCTGTAATAATCTCTTAGCTGCTATGGATTTTAGATGTAAAGAGCAAAAAATATTTGGCAATTCTTTTGAGGAATACATTAGGTAAAGATTCACATAGACTTGTAATGTTTCAGAAACTGCATTTGAAGTGTGTTGTATATATTTTAAAACAGTTGATATTTTTTTAAAGTGTCATGATAGTGATATACTCTGGATTTTCAGCAGAACATATGATTGCTGCCTCCTTTTTAATCCTGCTCTGAAGCCAACTGTTTGCTGTATGTATTCCCTTCACCAAACTAAGAAGCAGGGACCCATGCTGAGTTGTAATTCTGCTTCCTTATTTGATGCTACATTAAGGGAGTACATTAAGCACTTGAAGTTTAGCATCTCCCCATCACGTAACTTAAAGTTCAAAATAAGGTTTTATAGCTTTTGAGATGACCATTTTGTACTCCATTATTGGCAGGTGTGTAGTACCCTTTCAGAACCATGTTGATGCTATCCAAACACATTTCACATCAAACAATACATTTGAACTCCAGTCTCGAGTCAAAGGACAATATGTAACATTTCAATCCATTCATCTCTCAAAATCCTGTAGTGTTTAAATGTTGAATTTTTGTGGGGAAAAAAATCCCAATGTTGAAGAGTGAATGTATTTAAATTTGTAAATAAAATATTGAGTTTTAATTACAGGAAAAAATTGTTGCATTATTTTGAAAAGAGTATTGTAGCATCTATATTTATCTGTGCTTCCTATCATTATCCCCAGAGAGAAATAATCTGTCTCCTGCCATCGCAAGATGGCCACCAATACCTGTTGGGACATTTGCAGAAAATCAATTATGTAATTTGCAGGAGACACACACAGCCTCTTCCTACCCTTAATAGTCCAGACTGATTTATATTCACTCCATCTGATATTTCGGTCATCTGATGTTTCTGGGGATTGGGATGGGGAAGGAGGGGCGGCTTCTGATCCACCTGGTGGTTCCAGGGCTTCTTCCCGCTGACGGGCCCGGGTTAAGGAGAAGAGGCTCCAGAACATAAGATTCAGAAGCTGTGGGGAGGCCGTGCATCGACTGCCCACCCGGTTCGAGGCTCAGAAATTGGGTGAATGGCTTCATGATCCAAATAAGATCCATCTGGCAGAAATCATGGGGCTGCAAATGTGGGATATGGAGGTTGTAATCTGGAATTGCAACCATCACCGAGTGGATCAAAAGCCTCCTCTCCTTCCCCATCCTGATCCCCAGCTCCATTCCTCCCCTCTGCTCCACCGGCTTGGAGAAGGTGAGGCTTTTTAAGTAACTGTTTGCCGAGCGTCTCTGCTCCTGGTCACTGACTACTCTACACTCGCAATGACGTCATGGAGTAAAACAGTACAACTGTGCATGCACAGTGTTGGCAGCAAACAATAGCAGCCAATAATCTGTTTATTTAAGGTTCAGTTTCTGGAAATTTAATTAGTGCTCCAGGGAATTTAGAAAACATCTCTAGATATAAAGTTAGATATTTAATGTTCAAGTAAAATGTTATTGAATTACCCAATTTATTGCTCAACATTACAGAATAAATCTAGGAATATAGATTACTGGATTGTTTATTAATTTGGCACTCTATCTCCTTTCCACTTAGGGCTATGTGTGGTTTAATATTGGAAGTGTAGATACGTTTGAGCGCAATTTGGAAAACGTGCAGCAGGAGATAGGAATAGAACCAGCAAATCGTGCAGCTGTGGTGTACAACACCGAGAGTGATGGGTAAGCAGGGTGTGTGTGTACTTGTGACCTTTTTTTAAAAAGAGAATGGGCTTGTGTTTAATGTACATATAGTGACAATATCTCTGAGCTGGGTACTTGGATTCAGGAAATAGGGACAATCTTGACTTGTAGGAGTTACTGATCTCACTGGCATTAAATCCTGTTTGTTTTTCTAATAGATATATATTAAAGTAGTATACTGCAGTAATAATACCACTTCAACTGCATGTAATTTTTTCCCCCACTGTCTACATCGGTAACTCCAAGCCAGATTTCCTGAAAACCAGCGATTCCATTTTTTATTAACTAAGCACTCCCCCAGAATAAAGTAGTCAAAAACCTCAGTGATATTCTGCAAATCATTTAGAGATTTTAGAGGGTGCGACTTAATTTTTAGTAATTTACTCTGATGTACAATATTGTTATTGGGTAGCAATTACTGCTATATTTTTTTTAATAGCAAGAAAAGTCAACATGTGAAACTGATAAACATATTGTAAAATTGGAGGCATACATCACACCGATGTATATTGGATTTTCAGATCCTAACATAATTTAAACGGCTTTCAGACATAGTACAAAATAAATGTACACGGTGTCCAAGGGGTATTGTCACTGGGCTAGGATGCACTGGGGGGCCCAGGTTCGAATCCCACACGGCAGATACTGGAATTTGGAATTCAACCAATAATATCAAATCATTGTCAATTGTCGTAAAAGCGCATCTTGAGATCCCCAACTCTTTTTTTTTATCTTGGACGCACAACTGTTTAAAACCTGCCATTCTTGCCATTTTTCTGGAGCCTCTCAGTCCATCGCGTGCTAGGACACAGGTTGCTGCCATTTGTAAACATTTTGCATCTTCTTTCCTGTAAAACAGTCACAGTCCCTTCAATCTTTAACAATCAAACCACTCAAGCTTACCCTCCAGCAGACTTCAGAGTAGGTCACATTACCCCCTTCATTTTACCTTAAATTAATGTTACAGTCCCAAAACATAACAATCTTATAAACCTTACAATTTGTAACAAAGGTCCTTGAGTATTCCTGTCCCATTCCCCATGCTGCTTCTCCTCACACCGTAAGAGTCTCTCTCCCATGTAACCAACCTTCACATTTGCCAGATATATTTCTGCCACCAAATACACAGTCTCATCCCGACTCTGCTTTCTAGAGGGATCGTTCTCTCTATGACACCCTGGCTCACTCTTTCACCATTCTTGCTTTCAGAGGGAATTCTTGCCAACCCACCACCTCTTGTGCATATATCTGGACTGCCAAACACTACTCCTTGATAAAATTATCAAGTATATTGAATTAACTTGTTGGGGTGAAATCCTTTCTATGCTGGTGAAACCAAACACAAATTAGGTACCAACTTTGCTGAACAGGTCTGTATTGCCCACATGTGCAACAGCGAGCTACCAGCGACTTATCATTTGGCTCCTTGTTCCATTCCTACTCTGACCTCATACACTTTGGAGGTCTTTGGAGCTCTTGTTAGGCTTCAAGTACATATCTCATTTTTCCCGTGGGCACGCCACAACCTTCTCACCTGAGCAGATAGATCAGATTTTAAATGTTATTCTCACTTTTAGCTCTGATTTAATTTCGTACTTGACCCCTAAGCTTTGCACCTCTACCCCAGGCCCCTCAACTTCTTCCGCTATTTGCACATTGTTTCTTTAATGATTTAACACTCATGATTCTTCTCTGTGTTTGTCTCGATAATATTTCCAACCCGATCTTCATCTTCTGATTATATCAATTTTCTTGCCTACGTCTTGATTTTCAGTTCCAAGGGTTTGCATCTGTAATGTAAATGTATATGTTTTCTTTACAGATACTGATTGCCCTGCTATATGTTTCCTGCACTTTCTGCTTTTTTTTAGTTCATTGGCAGATTTGTACGGTAACATGGTTGATGTGGTCATTTTATCTCCTTTTGTTCGTTCAAATGTTTTTTTTTCTATCTGACTGCAGTTCGTTCATGTTAAGCATGTTCCCCACACTGTTACTCATCGGCTTTTTGCTCTATACACTGCGCCGAGGGTCTATGGCAGCAGGCCGTGGGGGGCGAAGTGGTGGACTCTTCAGTGTTGGGGAAACAACAGCAAAAATACTGAAAGATGAGATTGATATCAAATTCAAGGATGTTGCAGGATGTGAAGAAGCTAAATTAGAAATCATGGAGTTTGTCAACTTTCTGAAAAACCCGAAGCAGTATCAGGATTTGGGGGCCAAGATCCCAAAGGTATGGAAACTATATGCAAAATTATATTGAAAATCTGAAGTTTGTTTCGTGATAGAAGCAATAGACGAAAGTGTGGCATTTTCATTGCGAGTTTTCCAACTATGGTGCCTTAGCATATGGAATATTGCAACCAAAATATACATAGTGCTAGAAAACCTTTGAAATTGTTTCATTGTGCAACAAATGTCTTTCTTTCCTATTCCACACATTAGTTGTGCCGTGTATGATATTACAAACTCAGTAGGATAAGAATATCCCAACATTAGAGGTGAACAGTGCAAAGCTTCTGAAGTATTTCATTGGATGTAAGGCACTGTGAGATGTCCCAAGATCATGAGAAGTGCTGTATAAAAACATATTTGTTCCTCCTTTCACTTTCTTCATTTTGCTTGTACTTTCTTCGAAAGGTTGTTACTATGCAGAATATTTACTCATAACGAGAAACAAATAAAATAAATTTAATTGGTTGATGTGGTTTTACTTATGGGTTAAATATACAGAGTTTCAAACTGTAAGAAAGTTGGGATGTATAGATTATATGCAGACCCAGTTTATGTTGCAGCATTTGCAAAGCAACATTAAAAACGATGGGCAAGGTTTTCCATGCCCTCTGTGGCGTATTTCATGGAGGTGGATCTTCTGATCCCGTCACCGTCAATGGGGCTTCCCGTTCTATGCACCCCCCTGCTGCCGGGAAACCCGTGGCAGGTGAGAATGACCGGAAAATTCTGGCCGTGTCTTTATTTTAATGCTATGTGTATTGGAAACTTGTTCTTTTGCAGATTCTAAACATATCCAATACCTGCAGTAATGATTTCTCATTGGTTACAGGGTGCCGTCCTTTCTGGACCACCAGGAACTGGGAAAACCCTACTCGCTAAAGCAACAGCTGGGGAAGCAAATGTTCCTTTTATAACTGTTAATGGATCTGAGTTCCTGGAGATGTTTGTTGGTGTTGGACCAGCCAGGGTAAGAAGATGAGATGCAGTCTGTTGCCTGAAGTGATTTGTATCTTAGCATTGTTTGACAACTAACTCCACCAAAGCACATAGCAAATCTCGTGCAATGGGACATCCAACTGACTGCTAAACATAATGAGTGATTGTATCCATTTTGAATAACTGATTTGGTGAAATAGCTGTAGAATCTTTTATTCTTACTCCTCGACTTCTTGGGGCAACTAAGTAAGACTTCAGTTCAAAAAATAGGAAAATGGCAGTCATTGTCTTGTTACAGATCTTCAGTTTTAAGTTTGACACTAGCAAAAGAGGAACAGTTATTGTATGTGTAATATTTTATGAACATTCTAAGAATGTGAATTATATCTGTTGAACCCATTTTTTGATCAGGTTTTCCCCCCTGACTTGTTTTCTTGTTCCATTGATCCTTTTCAACTACTGTCAAATAGCAATTTTTATTTCTGCCTTCAGTTTTTGTTATCTTTCTTTCGTGCAGTACCCTTCCTTAAACATGGGATGAGGAATCTTTGATCTTTAAGTCTTTTGTCCTCATTCCATTGTCATATCCGACTCAAGGTGGTTGAATTTCTGATTTTGTTTTCTGCACTATTTGTGAGCAACACGAGGGAATAGCTTGCCAAAATTCGAGCCTGATCTGCTCCTGGCTGCTTTGGCTGCCATATTGATCGGGTGAGTTTAAGTCACCCCGGCGAGTCGCCTGAAAAGAGCCCAAGCAAAATCAGGATATTTAAATAAAGGTCTCAAACCTATTTTAAGATTGTTCTGAGATCTTCTAAGTCGTGCAGCACTTGATCTGTTTGTTCTTCAGCTTGCCCAGAAAATCAAAGTGACACCGGTCAGCAAGCAGGCTGCATTAGCTGAATTTGAAGGGAGCTTCGCCTCCTCTAACCCTGGCTAGTCTTTATAGGCTGCTGGTGTACAGAGAGAATCATCCAGAACTTCTGTGTGGGTTCAACTTGTGCCTCTCCGATGGAGTCAATGCCACTAGAGATGCTGGAGTCCAGAATCAAGATGGCAGCAGATTAAGCTCCCATTGAAGTTGTCATTGTTCCCACCAGAGGCACCATCGCTCTGATCTGAATATAGTGTTCACAGACATGACTGCCTGTTTCTCAGTTGACTGCATGCATTCAAGGCTATGTACCAAGACTCCGAGTTATAACCGATCTACTCCATTATTTTTTCCTGTTGTTCACGTAGAAGTTTCTGGTGTATAGCCTTCAGTCATCTTCTAAAGGCTGTGTCCCGAAGTCTGCAATTGTGCTCTCTGCAGCAGTGCAAGCTCACCCATTGAACCAGCTGGTTCGTTAGACCCTCTATTCCCCTACCCTTGCTCCTGCGTATTGCAAAGTGAATCTCCCAGTCCAGGTTCCTCTAATTTACTCATCTGAGATGCCCATCTCCAAACTGGTGGGTTATGGTTGAATGTTTGTCTACCTCCTGGGGATTGTTAGCTGGCGAAGAGGCTCAGCAGTTGCTGTGCTTTTGACGTGGCTCCTTCCATGATCGTCGCTTCTAGTGGGAACAGGACATGGATTGACGGTGGCCCTGTCCTCACCTGCTCCCTTTTTCTGTGTGCCTTTGTGTCCTGCAGGAGCAAAGACATTGAGTTAGTTGTTCATTAATGAGATTTATAGAGGACTTCCACATCATTGTAGAATACTGTGGATGGTGTATGAAAGATAGCACCAGTAGGGGGAAGTAATTGTGAGGATAATCACAGATACAAAGTGTGTCAGCAGCAGATGCAGGAAATGAAGTGTGCTGCAGTGAATGGAAGAGATTGATGGAAAGTCAGAGGAAGGGTTCTGGGGAGATTAAGCAGAAAGTAAAGATAGGTTTGCATCTCGCTTTTTCTTCTTCCACAGGATGTGGGTGTTGCTAGCCAGGCCAGCATTTATTGCCCCTCCTAATTGCCCTTGAGAAGATGGTGGTAAGCCATCTTCATGAACCGCTGCAGTACATGTGGTTTAGATACACCCCCAATGATAGAAATTGATTTCCAGATTTTGGACCCAGTACAGTGAAGGAGCAGTGATATTTCCAAGTCTGGATAGTACATGCCTTGGAGCCTGAAGCCCTTGTCAGATCGATAAACTTCTTCTTTCATCACAGCCAGCTCTTTGGTGCAACGCTTCTTGGATTAATCTGCTCTTCTTTCGGCCTACTTTGTGAGCCATTCCATTGCAACATAATCAAAGTGCAACTCCCATTTAGAATCATAGAATTTACAATGCAGAAGTGGGCCATTCGGCCCACTGAGTCTGCATCGGCCCTTGGAAAGAGCACCCTACTTAAGCCCACACCTCTATCCTATCCCAGTAACCCCACCTAACCTTTTTGGACACTAAGAGCAATTTAGCATGGCCAGTCCACTTACTGCACATCTTTGGACTGTGGGAGGAAACCGGAGCACCCGGAGAAAACCCACGCAGACACGGGGAGAACATGCAGGCTCCGCACAGACAGTGACCCAAGCCAGAAATTGAACCTGGGACCCTGGAGCAGTGAAGCAACAGTGCTAACCACTGCGCCATACAGTCTGCCTTTAATGGTATCAGAGATTCCTGATTTCTTGCCACCCCTCCCGTCCTGTCCTGCAGAATGGGTGAGCTATTGATAAATGGTGTGAGTTGCGCTAACCGTACATCAAGTTTAAATACGAGGCATGAGTGCAATACTGCTCTTGCCTCTTGTATTTGTGATCAGCCATGTAGCACGGTGGCGCAGTGGTTAACGTTGCTGCCTACGGCGCTGAGGACCCGGGATCGAATCCCGGCCTTGGCTCACTGTCCGTGTGGAGCAGGGGTGGGCAAACTTTTCCATGCAAGGGCCACATTCAGAAATTCACAATTTTAAAGGGCTGCATAGTATATTAAGTAAAATAATTAATATTTAAAATAGCCAAAATAAAAGGTTTTAAAGAAAAAAAAACAATTAATTTTTATTAATTAATATTTTAAAGTAGAAACTTTACATGAAACACATTTATTTGAAAAACAAAGTAATTCAGTTTAAAGAAAAAAAAGCAATTAATTTTTATTAATTAATATTTTAAAGTAGAAACTTCACATGAAACACATGTTGTGCCGAGCAATGATCACCCTACTCAAGTCAACGTATCCACCCTATACCAGTAACCCAACAGCCCCCCCCCCCCCTCTCTCTCTCTCTCTCTCTCTCTCTCTCTCTCTCTCTCTCTCTCTCTCTTTCTCCCCCCCCCCCCCCCCCCCCATTAACCTTTTAAAAAAAAAAAAATTTTTTTAATGACTTGATCTTGGTGGGCCGCATAAAGACCTTTGGCGGGCTGCATGCGGCCCGCGGGCTGTAGTTTGCCCACCCCTGGTGTGGAGTTTGCACATTCTCCCCGTGTCTGCGTGGGTTTCACCCCCATAACCCAAAGATGTGCAGGGTAGGTGGATTGGCCACGCTAAATTGCCCCTTAATTGGAAAAAATAATTGGGGACTCTAAATTTATTTTTAAAAAGTATTTGTGATCAGCCATGTAGAGCTCTCATATTACTAATTTCCCAACCATCTCCTGTCAGTTTTGTCACCATTGAGCTTTGTTAATGCACCCGCTCATTATATTAAGAAATTCCTAGAAAAATTTGGAAATGTTCTGTTGTTAAACTGGTGCCACAGAACCGAACTATAATGTAAAATTCTGATAACTTGATATGTAGGATTATAGAATGTCTGAGGGTTGCACACCTGCCCATTGCTAGGAAGACCACCTACTTTAACAGTTGCATGCTCATTCTGTATCTGTTTTACCTCCATCCTCTTTCATACACAAGTGCTTATGTTTTGGCTTTGCAGTTTAACACTGTCTATGGATTTATGTACTCATTTGTAATGCATGTTTTTCTTTTGTCTCAGTGGGTCTGGGTTGGATTTTGTTTTAGGGATATTAAAACATTTCTATTTTAACATGGTGTTAAAAAACCAAGAGTTGGAGACTTTGCTATTTGCCTATTTTAGGTGAGGGACATGTTCGCAATGGCACGGAAAAATGCTCCATGTATTCTCTTCATTGATGAGATTGATGCTGTTGGAAGGAAACGGGGCAGAGGAAATTTTGGTGGACAGAGCGAACAGGAGAACACCCTAAATCAGCTACTGGTTGAGATGGATGGTAAGTGACCAGGGTAAAAGGTGGCGTGATTGGTATTGGGATAGTACAAAAGTCAATGCAACATTAACTAAGAATTTAAAAATATTAAGCATGCATAATATATCTATAACATTATTTGATATAGAACATATTGTCACAAAATTCCGTAATGCTTTTCTGTACACTTGAATAAGCTCAAACTCGGTTCTAGGTTACATTGAAGACTTGAAGCTAGTTAGTGATGTACGTTCTCTGCTGGATTAACCCATTGTATTCGTGACTAAGATCAGCAAACACGTAAAACATTGAAAACTGGATATAGGGCTAGAATTAGGTTTGGGGGGTGGGGGCGGGGAGATGGAACCTCAAACCAAATATGACTGAAGCTCAAGACCTGTATAATTATCTGCAGTCACCAGTATATCAAGTTGCCTAGTTTCAGTCTACTACATGCCATCAATCATGAGGTTCATCATCTCATCAATCATGGGCTTTAAAAAGGATGCAAGATCAATTAAATAAATGATAAAGCAATATTTAAAAAATAATTCATGGTTTTCACCATAGAATATAATATCCAAAATAACAAAAAATTATAGAATACTATCTTTGGTTCAGTGGTAGCACCCTGCCTCAGATTCAGAAGGCTGTGGGTCCCACTCCAGAAACTGAAGCACACAATGTGGGTTGACATTGCAGTACTGAGAATTCTGTTCTATCAGAGATGCTGGCCTGGATTTTCAACCTTGTGACTGGTAGCAGGAGCTTGAAAAATTCCAGGCTCAGCCCTCCCGCCTCGGGAGAAAGTGCCTACAAGGACCGGATCTTCATTGTTGGGGACGGGTGCGGGCTGAAATAGGCCTAGCTTACCCAGGAAAATGTTGGGAGGCAGATGTCAAGGCAGACTGTTCAAATGGCCAGCCTCGGTGCTGTGGGGCTTCAAACCAGTTAAAATAAAGACAGAGCGGCCCTGTAGTCCTCACCCTTCGGGCTCCCTACCTGCCCCTCATTGCTTCTGCTAAGCTGTAGCACTTTCATGCCCATTGACCCCCAATAAACTGTATAGACTAATTAACCCTATAGTGACAATAGGATATGTTTTTTTAAAAGGTATTTCATTCATTATACTATGTTTAAAAAGTAATTTTACTAAAAGGCAATAAAAGTGTCAATCATCCAGACCCTTTAACGTTTCAATAGCTGAACTGCGAGCATTTGAAACCTCTTAAACGCGTGTAAATAAACATTGCGCAATTGACGGCAGGGATAAGAGAGCCAGAGCTGTCAATTAAGCAATGTTTTCTCTGGGGCTCAGGTGTTTTAGTACTCTCTCATTGACGAATGAGCTGTCAGCCAAGAATACATAATGAGGCTTGGCAAGGAGCCCAGAATCTGTTGAAACACCTGAGCCCCAGAGAAAATATTGCTTGATTGACAGTTTTGATCTCAGGGGTGCCTTGAACCACAGCTCGTTCGATCAACAGCAAGTATCTTATTAGCTCAGGATTCAGAAAGTCATTGGCCTTGGGTCGACTTTGGGAATCAAATTTTTAAAGAAAATCAGTCAGTCCGTAAATAAACTTGTTCATGTAAGAGTAATCAGCAATTGATTTTAAGTATTTCAAGAGATATATGCAAGCAATCTAATTACACTAGTGTTCTCCAATACATTAGCCATCAACCACATGTAGTGAATTGGAAACCCAGATGTGTGAATTACATTGCTGACTGCTAAATTAAGGCATGAGTAATCAGCATCCGTACAGTACGTGCATGTATACTTTAACTATTTGTACGTTTGTAAAGTGGGGAAAGGGAGAACAAAATGTGCTTGTGTATTTGATCAATTTGTGTGCCCTACTTCTTTGCTTGCCACATATTGGTTATTGCTAAAATGGTGGCATAACATTGAAATCATGGAAGCACCTGCAACATTGTACAGAGAGGAGAACTGTCATTGTGGTCATCAACCAATGAAATATATGCTGTAGACCAGCAAAATGAGGCAAGTTTAATCAATAAAGAGCTGTTCCAACAGTGCATGTCGTTACAAAGGAAGCATAACATTCTTTCTTACGAGAGAGAAAAAATTGAAGTTTGATTAGGCTTGCGAGTGGATAGAATTTCAAAGAAATGGGAAATGGAGGTTTCTGAAAATAGTTCTTTTGGAGCTGATTGCAATAGTGGAGCACCTGTTCAAATTCATTTTAGAATGGCCAAAAGTTGTCTGGAAATTTTTATGTTGAATGGGGGTGGGGGGGGCCGTCTCAGTTCACCTTTGTGGAAAATGATGAGAGGCAACTTCGCGTCTCATACACAAAGTTGACTGCTGAGAATTTTGAACAAACAGTTTGACTTTGTGCACTCTAGATTTAACAAAGTGTTGAATCTAATGGCGCAGCTAGGTTGGCTACTCCATCAATCGTTATGGGCAGGAGAGACAGGCAAAGTGAACATCTCACCAAGCAGAAGTTGTTTTGAATTATTTTTTAAGTAAGCTGTGACGTGTTTTCCCAAACCCTCAGTTTGTGTGATGATTAACTCAGAATGTTAGTTTATTCACATTCAAATCCCCTTCATATTGTCAGACTCCACCACACGTGCACGTGCACAGCAAGGGGGGGGATAGAAAAAAAGTGTTTTACAACAATGGATAGTAACAGTACAAGAAATGAATATTAGTTCACGTGATTATTAGAGTACAGAGTCGGTGTCCAATGGGTTATTGTTTCATGCGGGAATTCAAGTTCAGCTGGCTGAAAATCGGGGGCAGAGTTCACTTGACAGTGGGTGCTGATGCGCAAGATAAAGTTGGTACATAGCGATTGGGTCAGTTCTGTAGGCAACAATAGGAAATCTTTCAGCAGAGACAGGCTTTGAGGAGCAGTCTGTTGTTCAGCCTGGAGTTCTGTTCTTTGGCATTCACCAGTTGGATGCTAAACAGCAGACTGGGGATTTCTCTATTCTCCAAGGAACAGTTTGCAAAATGGTCACTTGAATCAAGTGACCTTTCTCCAAGCTAATTTCAAAAGGGATGTCTGGGATTGGCTTTGATTTTAGCTTTTGAAAGTGTAACCATCCATATGGAGGGAATGTGGCAGAAGGCCATTGTCTCGGCACACCCTCTGACACCCTGAGAGGGCTAAACGTATCAAGGTGCTAATGATATGCAATTCCCCTTTTGAAATGGACCTGGATAGTGCAGGTGTGAAATGAATCTGTTAATGGGTCTGCAGCATAACTAGTTTCAATATGCAAGTCCCCTGGTTTTGTGATTATAATGCCTAATAATGAGGTGTGCGATTCCATGATGATGAGGAAGTATTATTTGTTCGTAAATCCTGTGAGTAGCTTCTGGAACAAAGGGTCAATCCTGTGGTCATGTGACTTGAGCAGCCATATCAAAAAGAATAAAAGTTGGGACACGTCTTGCCTTTCTATTCATGTTATATGCCGTAATATGGGCCCACTTGTGAGCAGCCAGATTTTAAAATCATTGTCAAAGGCTGGGGAAACTGCAGAACTATTCAGTAGCTTCATTGATGTTCACTAATCAATTCTGTAGTAATTTTTTTTCAGATACGAAAAAACTTTTCAAATGTGTCAGTGTGCCTAAGAAAATTAATGCAATTTGAAGAGCCTGCTTGCAGATTTCACAATATTCGTACCATGTTTATATTGGTAGCCACCTGATGGTACATTTATTTAACAACTTGATTTTTATTCTCCTTTTAGGATTTAATACAAGCACCAATGTTGTTGTCCTGGCAGGAACAAATCGACCTGATATCCTTGATCCAGCACTGATGAGACCTGGGCGATTTGATAGACAAATTTATATTGGTAAGTTAATAGCTAATGAATTATGCTGCCAGCAAAGTTCAGACTCACTGAGTGAGTTGCCAGAAGGTGGATATAGACCAGGTTATTGGCTTTTATCTGCAGCAGCTGAGTATGATTGAAGTTCCTAATATGGCATGATTTAAACTATGATAGTGTGAGGAAAATACTCTGCTGCCTTGCCGCAAGCTACGTACTGTTTGTATATTTTAACTTTCTGCAATGTGTTTCAGCTGGTTATGCACCCAGATTGCAGCGCAATCAACCAAACCTGTGCAAAAGGATTTTAAACATGAGTAATGCCCAAAAACAACCTTGCATTTTTGTTTTCTGCGATCTTTTATGCTGGTTCAAAATTCAGCTTGCCTCACTTCCGGTGATGGCGGGTGGGAGGCAGCCGCACAATGGAGGGCTCCCGACAGGGAACGCCATTTCTGGGTCTTTAAGCCCGGTACCAGGGTCCACGGAGGCGGCAAAAGCAGAGAGGAGGCACAGTGAAGGCACAGTAAGGGAAAATGTCGAGGGTGAGCAAAATAAACGGCCGTAAAAAAAACAGCTGAAGGTCCGTCGGGGAGTGGAAAGGTCACCGCGGGGTTACCAAGGAAAATGGAGGCTGGAGCACCAAGGGAGGCAGCGTTGCTTACGGCTGAAGAAATTACTTTGGTGATGGCTGCGGAATTCGAAAGGCAGTTTACAAACGTACCTTGATGGGGAAGGAGATGCCGAAGGTGATAGAGATTAACAAAGATATGCGAGGAAAAATGGAAGACCTGGAAAACAGATGCAGGCGACAGAATTTGAGGATTGTGGGGCTGCCCGAAGGACTGAGGCCGACTGAGTATTTTGCCGCGATGCTGGCGAAACTATTGGGGGAGGGGGAGGATTCCTCCCGATATGAACTGGATCGGGCTCATCGGTCATGGAGGCCTGTACCAAAGGCGAGTGAACCGCCAAGGATAGTGACTCTGTGCTTCCGTAGGTACAGTGTGAAGAAGAAGGCCCTGTCTGGGCTAAGCAGAAGCGGGTAGTGCAGTGGGCTGGAGCTGGTATACGTGTATACCAGGACTTTACGGTGGAGCTGGCGAGGAGGCGGGCTGCCTTCAACCGGGTGAAGAGGGCACTGTACATTAGCAAAGTGCAGTGCAGCATTGTATATCCAGCGAAGCTGAGGGTGACTTACAAGCTCAAGGACTTTTATTTTGGAACGGCGGAAGCAGCGGAGGAGTTTGCAAAGGCAGAAGGACTGTGGCAGAATTGAGAAATGGCCATGTGCCGATGTGACCTCATGACTGTATTTTCTTCTTTTTTGTTTCACTGCGTGCGGGTGTATGGGCTAAAGGAGCCAATGTTGTATATATTTGGACACGGGAAATGATGGAACTTTCACTCGAAATGAGGGCTCTTTGGGGTGTAGGTGGATAGATGCGGGGTTTGTGTGCTAAAAGGGGATTTCTGGGCTTTCCTAGGGCCAGGCAAGGGGGAAAGGGACCCGGGCGGGGGCCTCCACGCTGGCCGGTTTAAGCCGGCCAGTGAACAGGAGTGAGGTGGGGGAGGGGCTGCGGCCATCGGAGCCTGGCAGAACAGGGTCCGAGGGGTCTAGCCAGGGTGGAAAGTTGGGGGGAAGGAACCGAGGTTGGGGGGAGGAGTTTTTCAAGAGGCAGTGGAGGGGAGGAGTAGGGGGGGGGGGGTTTACAACTCTTGGGTATCATGTACGGTACTCTTTCAGAGGTTGGTTGGCATTGAGTGTAGGGGAGTGGGGGGGAGTGGACTCTATAGGTTAATGGTGACCATGGGCAGTCCCGGACTCCTTTTTCTTTTTCTCCTTTGTTTTTTGTTTCCCCGTGGGAGGGTTTGTTTCATTGGATGCATATATTGACAGGTGGGCTGTTGTTTGGGGTGGTGGGAGGATGGGAGGTGTAAATTTTGAAGGAAAATGTGAAAATGGAGAATAAAAACATTTTTTTTTAAATTCAGCTTGCCTGAATCTGGCCATGCTTATAAAATTGACCCTGTCCTGATCAGAATTGTGAGAATCTGCTGGAAGACTCTTCAAATTGCATTAAATTTCTGAGGCACACTGGCGCATTTTAAAAGTTTTCTCTCAGAAAAAGATTGACCAGCGAGCATTGATGAAGCTATTGAATGGTTCTGTAGTTTTCCCAGTCTTTTTTGTTGATTTTTAAATCTGGCTGGTCGCAAGTGGGCCCTGATTAAAAATTCTTATTTTTGGATTCACCCACTTTTAGCTGCAGTAATAAAACGGAACAAGATTACCACTTAAATATATCAAGGAATATTTTGGAGGAAAAAAACAGAATCAGTGGCATTCTATTACATTGCATTTGTACAGGGACTATGTTGTTTATAATTATTCAAGCATGCTTTGTGCACCATTTCTCAATTGTGCTCGACAGAATCTCTACCCCACAAAGCTCAATATCCTTCATCATCTGATTTTTTTTTTAAAGAAGTCTTTCATGTACAATATAAATTTACCTGGAGTGTCATTTAAAAGTCATTTTTTTGATGGGTGATTCCTGCTGTTAACCTTGAAGGTCCAAGAGAGTAATTAGGGAACTTAAAACTGCAAATGTCTTGTACAGCAGCAGGAGATTTCTCGTGACGATTAATTGTATTGTTTCTAATAATAGAAATTGCTAGCAAGCCTATGTCCAAAGAATATTAAAACAAGAGTCCTGTTTTAAGTTGCTCAGTCTTGCTGCCTTTAGTGTTAAACCAGATATATAGATAGTTTAAGGAACAATCTTGGGTTGTTTTCCCACATTAAGATTTAAAAATTTCCTTCATTTTCGTAAAATGGATGTAATGCCCAATTTTGCACTATTGTTTCACAACTGCTTTAATGTAAAGGGGATGAGGGCATGTGATTATTTAAAGCTATTGCAGATGACATGGGTAGCATTTATTCCACAAATATATTCATTTAAATTTGTGTCACAAATAGGGTCCTTGCCACAGACTGTTGTTTCCAATTAAACAATTGACATTACTAAACCTAAAATAGAAATAGAATATGTAATGCATATTTTTGTGTAATCAGAAAATAGTGCATAATGTTTTACAGGATGTAATTTATGCTTAAATATCATTCGTACACTGTGAAATCAGCCAGCTTTATCAGAATTTATCTAAACTTTGGCTTGATTTGTTTTGACTTGCAGGTCCTCCTGACATCAAAGGACGAGCATCAATTTTCAAGGTTCATCTCAGTCCATTGAAGATGAATCCTAGTATCAGTAAAGAAACATTGGCACGTAAGCTGGCTGCACTCACTCCTGGATTCACAGGTGAGTATCAGAAAAGGATAGAGAACTCACTTATATTGCTGATCTGATGTAGTGTACAGCTGGTTACCAAATTTATAACCAAACCTTTATATTTCTGAAAACGAGACAGAAAAAGGTTAAACAAGTTTTGCAGTTTAGACCAGTGTAACAGTTTGACAAATTACGCTGTCACAGTAAAGTTATGGGTATACGTTAAGGCTATTTGACAAAGAGTCATCCAGACTCGAAACATTAGCCCCTTTTTCTCTCCACAGATGCTGTCAGACCTGCTGAGATTGTCTAGTATTTTCTGTTTTTGTTTCAGATTCCAGCATCCGCTGTTATCTTTATGCATATGTCCGGTATTGACTCGTAACCATTATTTAGATTGACTGAGTGATTTGTGAGTTTGCACACTATAATGTCCAAAGATGAGCAGTTAGGTGGATTGGTCATGCTAAATTGTCCCTTAGTGTCCAAATATGTGCATTTTCGGAAATAGGGCAGGGGTGTGGGTCTAGGTAGGGCGCCCTTTCGGAAGATCGGTGCAAATGGCCTCCTTTTGCACTGTAGGGGTTGTATGGATTCTAATACACTTTCTGATATTGGGTTTAAAACTGTGACATAGATATAATACACAAACCTCCCAATTGGATAGCTATCTGAAACCAATATAGGTCGCCTTCATCTAGTTCTTAGTAACACTAAATCTGATGATTTACTATTAATTTGTCAGGTCAAAAGTTCTGCAAGGAGAGATCCCGCGTGAAGATTGTGCCGGTATATAAGTAGTTTTATCTCTCATCTGATTATTGATCTATTTGTCCTTCAAGAGCTTGAATATTGACAGCTTATAGAAAAAGGCAAATTTTTATTCCTAATATTAGCTGCCACTCCCGTCATCCCAGAAAATGTAAGACTTTTTATCATTTGTATTAGAGGCTGATGCAGCTCATTGTTCTTTTCAGGCGCTGATATTGCCAATGTATGTAATGAAGCTGCTCTCATCGCTGCTCGGCATTTAAATGAATCAATCCATGTGAAGCACTTTGAACAGGCAATAGAACGGGTGATTGGAGGTGAGGTTGACTTGAAGAGTGCTTGTTGTGTGTTTAGCATCCCAGTTTTGTATCTGCTTATTACTATTTTCTATGATTTCTCAATCTTGAAAATGCAGGATGCTGATAGTCCCCAGTGATGGTGAGATCTGTGGATCTTTCACTGGTTTTGGGTGCAAGCAAGTTATGATTTTGAAAGACTGCAGGTAAAACTGCAAATTCAGTAGATCTTTTAAATTCTGGATTCTGTGCTGCTCCCAGCTCTTATAGTGCTTGTGAAAAATCACCCCAACTTTTGTATCTGTGAAATTAATAATCTTATATTCACCCATAGGACAAATGTAACCTGAAGGCAAACTTTTGGGGGTTTTTTTCAGGAAAAAGCTGCATACTGATAGTAACGATCTAGGCATGTCAGTCTTGTGCTTTTTTGCATCTGTGTCACTCACAACAAAGATTGCTGACAAGACAGTATTTCCCTCGTAGGCAAAATGCATTACCACCTAATAGATATTGATGAAGCTTTCACAGATGAATTGTTCAATTTCCTGCTCTAGGTTTTTTGTACAGCACGTCGAGCAAATTAAGGGATAATTGCATGTCAGTAGGAAGCCTGAAGCACATGTATGTCACCATGATAAATAACCTCTATTTTTGCGTAGAACGTACAGCACAGAAATATGTCATTGGGTCCAACTTGTCTGTCGAATAAACAAAAGTATTGACAAGTCTCACACCATACTATCTATCTGATATCAGTCTTTCAGCATATCCATTGCCTTATGATCACCTAAATTGATCTTTTTCAACATATGTGCATGAATTTTAATAAATCAATATTTTCCTGTTTGATATCAATCAACTAAAAAACTTATTAACTTCCTAAAGGGCAGCACGGTAGCATATTGGTTAGCACTATGGCTTCACAGCGCCAGGGTCCCAGGTTTGATTCCTGGCTTAGGTCACTGTCTGTGCAGAGTCTGCACGTTCTCCCACTTTCTGCGTGGTTTCCTCCGGGTGCTCAGCATGGGTAATTTTATAATTTTGGCTGGAACCTGCGTGGACTGAACTAAAACCACTACAAGAACACAAGAGGTCGGAGCAGGAATAGAGCATATGGCCCATAGAGCCATCTCCTCCATTTAATATGATCATGGCTTTCCTTGGACCTCAACTGTTAGGTGACAATCCAGGGATTATTACTTTTGGGCAGCGTTTTCATTTGACCCCTAACTCAAATTTCCTTTGTGGAACATCATTCCTATTAGGGCAAGGAATTTTAATTAACCGAGGAGAAGAAACTGGGCAGGGTGGGGACAGGTGCTGAATGATGCATATAGATAGGTTCTTGGTATCCTGGGAGCCATTTTGATAGTGAGCTTCATTTTATAATTCCTGACCTGTTGTAATTATTTTTTATCCTGAAATTTAGTTTTGTATCTGTATATACTTTGTAGGTAATGAATATATTGCCTTAATTGAGCAATTTCTAACTGTACATCAACAATTTGCATCTATATAATTTAGTCTTACCATGCATACCTTTTAACTCCAATTGTCTCTCTCCGACAAGGCCATTCTCTGATCACTTCATTGTACATCTCAGCACTCCCATTAACATCGCAAATCTAAACCAGCGGTTCCCAACCTTTTCCTTTATGCGGCCCATAGATCGTCATCAAAAGCTTTTGCGGACCACAACGAACACAAACCATTTTTAAAATTATTTTTTACGACGTCTATGGCTGGCAGGAGTCCAACTTGTATATCTTTTTTTTAAATTATTTTTATTCAAATTTTCACATTTTCACAAAAAAGAAAACAGTAACAGAAAATTCAAAGAACAAAAAGAACAAACCCCCCCCTCCCCATATATACAAAAGAGAAACAATAAATAAACGCCCATCATTAGCGAAGATTCAACCCAAATAAAAACAAAGACCCCCCCCGGGTTGCTGCTGTTGCTGATCTTTTGATTTTACCATTCTGCCAGGAGATCTAGGAATGGTTGAAATCTCCTGAAAAACCCCTGCACTGACCCCCTTAGGGAAAATTTCACCTTCTGCAATTTAATAAACCCCGCCATATCGTTGACCCAGGCCTCCACGCTTGGGGGCCTCGCATCCTTCCACTGAAGAAGAATCCCCCGCCGGGCTACTAGGGTCGCAAAGGCCAGAACACCGGCCTATTTCGCCTCCTGCACTCCCGGCTCCATTGCAACCCCAAATATTGTGAGTCCCCAGCCTGGATTGACCCTGGATCCTACCACCCTCGATACCGTCCTTGCTACACCCTTCCAAAACTCCCCCAGCGCTGGGCATGCCCAGAACATATGGGCATGGTTTGCTGGGCCCCCAGAGCACCTAACACCTGTCCTCACTCCCAAAAAACTCAACTTGTATATCAACGGTATTAAAAGTGTATCTATTTCTAATAGTTTATGATGCATAGTCAAATACATTATGGATCATGTTACACAAAGATGTTAGTGATGCAAATTACATTGCGAATAATAATGTAACATGAATTATGATCCAAACGAGGTACACGTAAATGTATTATTTTTTTTACATGGACCACCTGCAGTACTCTCCAACCACAGGTTAAACCAAGTTATCACCGAACAATCCCATCTGTTAAATAAGCACCATTCTTTGGGGGGGTTTAAACTAATTCAGCAGGGGCATGGGAACCTGGATTGTAGTTTTGGGGTACGGGAGAATGAGAGTATAGAGGTCAGGAGCACAGATTTGACTTTGCAGGAGGGTGCTGGTGGTTTGAAGTGTGTCTACTTCAATGCCAAGAGTATACGAAATAAGGTAGGGGAACTGGCAGCATGGGTTGGTACCTGGGACTTCGATGCTGTGGCCATTTCAGAGCCACAGGGATAGAGCAGGGACAGGAATGGTTGTTGCAGGTTCCGGGGTTTAGGTGTTTTAGTAAGCTCAGAGAAGGGGACAAAAGAGGGGGAGGTGTGGCGCTGCTAGTCAAGGACAGTATTACGGTGGCGGAAAGGATGCTAGATGGGGACCCTTCTTCCGAGGTAGTATGGGCTGAGGTTAGAAACAGGAAAGGAGAGGTCACCCTATTGGGAGTTTTCTATAGGCCACCTAATAGTTCTAGGGATGTAGAGGAAAGGATGGCGAAGATGATTCTGGAAAAGAGCGAAAGTAACAGGGTAGTTGTTATGGGAGACTTTATTGACTGAAAAAGATATAGTTCGAGTACATTAGATGGGTCGTTCTTTGTACAATGTGTGCAGGAGGGTTTCCTGACACAATATGTTGACAGGCCAACAAGAGGCGAGGCCACATTGGATTTGGTTTTGGGTAATGAACCAGGCCAGGTGTTAGATCTGGAGGTAGGTGAGCACTTTGGAAACAGTGACCACAATTCGGTGACCTTTACGTTAGTGATGGAAAGGGATCAGTATACCCCGCAGGGCAAGAGTTATAGCTGGGGGAAGGGCAATTATGATGCCATTAGACATGACTTAGGATGTGTAGGTTGGAGAAGTAGGCTGCAAGGGTTGGGCACACTGGATATGTGGAGCTTGTTCAAGGAACAGCTATTGCATGTTCTTGATAAGTACGTACCAGTCAGGCAGGGAGGAAGGGGTCGAGCGAGGGAACCGTGGTTTACCAAAGAAGTGGAATCTCTTGTTAAGAGGAAGAAGGAGGCCTATGTGAAGATGAGGCGTGAAGTTTCAGTTGGGGCGCTTGATAGTTACAAGGAAGCGAGGAAGGATCTAAAGAGAGAGCTAAGACGAGCAAGGAGGGGACATGAGAAGTCTTTGGCAGGTAGGATCAAGGAAAACCCAAAAGCTTTCTATAGGTATGTCAGGAATAAAACAATGACTAGGGTAAGAGTAGGGCCAGTCAAGGACAGTGGTGGGAAGTTGTGTGCGGAGGCTGAGGAGATAAGCGAGATACTAAATGAATACTTTTCGTCAGTATTCACTCAGGAAAAAGATAATGTTGTGGATGAGAATGCTGAGACCCAGGCTATTAGAATAGATGGCATTGAGGTGCGTAGGGAAGAAGTGTTGGCAATTCTGGACAAGGTGAAAATAGATAAGTCCCCGGGCCCTGATGGGATTTATCCTAGGATTCTCTGGGAAGCCAGGGAAGAGATTGCTGAGCCTTTGACTTTGATTTTTATGTCATCATTGGCTACAGGAATAGTGCCAGAGGACTGGAGGATAGCAAATGTGGTCCCTTTGTTCAAGAAGGGGAGTAGAAATAACCCCGGTAACTATAGGCCGGTGAGCCTTACGTCTGTTGTGGGTAAAGTCTTGGAGAGGATTATAAGAGATACGATTTGTAATCATCTAGATAGGAATAATACGATTAGGGATAGTCAGCATGGTTTTGTGAAGGGTAGGTCATGCCTCACAAACCTTATCGAGTTCTTTGAGAAGGTGACTGAACAGGTAGACGAGGGTAGAGCAGTTGATGTGGTGTATATGGATTTCAGTAAAGCGTTTGATAAGGTTCCCCACGTTCGTCTATTGCAGAAAATACGGAGGCTGGGGATTGAGGGTGATTTAGAGATGCGGATCAGAAATTGGCTCGTTGAAAGAAGACAGAGGGTGGTGGTTGATGGCAAATGTTCAGAATGGAGTTCAGTTACGAGTGGCGTACCACAAGGATCTGTTCTGGGGCCGTTGCTGTTTGTCATTTTTATAAATGACCTACAGGAGGGCACAGAAGGTTGGGTGAGTAAATTTGCAGACGACACTAAAGTCGATGGAGTTGTAGACAGTGTGGAAGGATGTTGCAGGTTACAGAGGGACGTAGATAAGCTGCAGAGCTGGGCTGAGAGATGGCAAATGGAGTTTAATGTAGAGAAGTGTGAGGTGATTCACTTTGGAAAGAATAACAGGAATGCGGAATATTTGGCTAATGGTAAAATTCTTAGCAGTGTGGGTGAGCAGAGGGATCTCTGTGTCCATGTACATAGATCCCTGAAAGTTGCCACCCAGGTTGATAGGGTTGTGAAGAAGGCCTATGGTGTGTTGGCCTTTATTGGTAGAGGGATTGAGTTCCGGAGCCATGAGGTCATGTTGCAGCTGTACAAAACGCTGGTACGGCCGCATTTGGAGTATTGCGTACAGTTCTGGTCGCCTCATTATAGGAAGGACGTGGAAGCTTTGGAACGGGTGCAGAGGAGATTTACCAGGATGTTGCCTGGTATGGAGGGAAAATCTTATGAGGAAAGGCTGATGGACTTGAGGTTGTTTTCGTTAGAGAGAAGAAGGTTAAGAGGTGACTTAATAGAGGCATACAAAATGATCAGAGGGTTAGATAGGGTGGACAGTGAGAGCCTTCTCCCGCGGATGGAGGTGGCTAGCACGAGGGGACATAGCCTTAAATTGAGGGGTAATAGATATAGGACAGACGTCAGAGGTAGGTTTTTTACGCAAAGAGTGGTGAGGCCGTGGAATGCCCTACCTGCAACAGTAGTGAACTCGCCAACATTGAGGGCATTTAAAAGTTTATTGGACAAGCATATGGATGATAATGGCATAGTGTAGGTTAGGTGGCCTTTAGTTTTTGACTTCCCATGTCGGTGCAACATCGTGGGCCGAAGGGCCTGTACTGCGCTGTATCGTTCTATGTTCTATGTTCTGCTAATATTTTACTCCTGTTTCATTTTAGGATTAGAGAAAAAAACACAGGTTTTGCAACCCAATGAGAAAAAGACTGTTGCCTATCATGAGGCAGGACATGCAATCGTTGGCTGGTTCCTGGAGCATGCAGACCCTCTGCTTAAAGTAATGAATTAACTGTTATCTTTATATGTTTGGAAGAGAAGTCGTGTGCATTAAATATTTTGACACTGATTACGATGTGAGAACTCCGTAGCATATTGCAGTGGAGTAATAATTTGTGGAAAAGAGTGTCACTTTGCTGGTTTTGCACTGATTTATCCAGGCCAAAAGTTGTTATTCCCAGACTGTTTACTTAAGAACACAGGACATGCGAGCAGGAGTGGACCATTCACCCCTTTGAACCTGCTCCACCATTCGATTAAGATCATGGCTAATCTGATTGTAGTCTCAACTCCACTTAATTGGAGTACTAAATGAGACAAGTTGGTTCTTTCAAAGAGGTGGAAGAATTTGAAAAATAATCTGAGAGAAGAACTGAAGCAAAGTACTATAAAAACAAGTGATGAACTGATAGGAAACTTAATAGCAATAAGTTTATAACAATTTATTTAGCATAAGCTATATAGCCCTTTATATACTGCAACAACCCAGAAAGAAGTTAAAAGGTTAATTTTATAGCTCTCCACTTGTGTGAAGGAGCTTTATTTTAATGTCACAAAATAAATGTATAACCTCAAAATGACTCGGGTATCGATGAGCAATGCATAATACCAATTCTTTAGAATACATTAAACATCGTTATTCCTGAATTATCTGCACTCCTCGTTTTGTTGAATTTCAGATTGTGATTGCACCAAACCAATTTCTAGCTACCGAGTTAGAAAAATACACCTTTTCCCCTCGTATTTATTTTTGATCTATTTTTCATCACCAAGAAAGCCTTAGAGGAAATATATTTCTGTTGTATACTGCTGATATTTCATGGTGACGATAAAGAGATGGAAGAATCCCAAGTGGAAAGCTTTGTTATGGTCGATCTTTTTCCTTTTGAGTGCATTCAGAGATTTCTGACACTTCAGCTGTTGAGCTAGGTATAGCGTAAATTTTAAGTCAGATTTTATGTAATGTGTATTAAAATTTATGAATACCTTAATGTGTAACTCTTTCTGCAGGTGTCTATTATACCTCGTGGGAAAGGTCTTGGCTATGCACAGTACTTGCCCAAAGAGCAATATCTTTACACAAAAGAGCAGCTTTTTGATCGCATGTGCATGATGCTTGGCGGCCGAGTGGCCGAAGAGATATTTTTTGATCGTATAACAACTGGTGCCCAGGATGATCTGAAAAAAATCACACAGAGTGCTTATGCTCAGGTAAATCCTCATTCATATCTAATTGTCATCTTGATTGTTTTTTTGGACTTGGAAGTGTGTTCACTCCAAAACTCAAGGATACTCATCCAAAAGACCAGAGTTTGAACCTCAATTTGATCTGCGATTCACTTGAGGCTTCTTGTAGAGTTTCTCAAGCTCCAAATGATACACTCACAGAAGGATAACTCCCTCCTTGCACTACACAAGCCTTTTTCTGGGACAACCAAAGAAATGTTTTGTTCTTTTGCATAACATTCTTTCCACCTGGTGGGATAGAGCCTTGTAATATTTTTTTCAGCACTGAATGGCTACAGGAGGGGCAACCATGAACGGGAGTCTAATAATTGAGACGCCATTCATATTTTTTAACTAAACTTAATAGTTTGACGTGGATATAGGTTTTTCTCAGTCAGTATATTTTAATTTAAGCTATTTGCTATTTAAGGGAAAAACATTTTCAGTGCAGCGCAATCTGCATGACCTTGCCAAGTGATTCATTATTATCATTTGTAACCTGCACTTTTTGTATTCCATTCAACTCTGAATTAATGGTCATTTTAAATTCCCTAAACTTTTCTCTCTCTTTGTAAACCTTCTGACCAAAATTCACGTTCATTGCTCTAACCTTGCCATGTTCACTGGCATTGATCACCAACTAATATCCAACAGTCCTTACCACACACATCTCTTTGCCATTCTTTTTTCTACATCCGTCCCTGGAAAAAATACTCCTCCAGATTGCTTGCAGGGCCTTGCTGTGTGACCTTTGGCTGTTCATTCACCATTAATTACCATCTCAAAAAATGCCTCTGCTTTGCCCATTCCAAACTCCCTCTGGCAACAAATTCACCTTAGATCGTAGCTTTCTTTGTCGCCAAGGAAGAGACCAGGCAGCCTTCTGCCTCTGCTTCCCCATGGCCCCCAAGCTAAACCTCCCTCCTTCATTTTGAAACTATTCTCAAGCCTGAACCTTTGTCTTGTCCCTTCTTCTTCCACACTCTCCTGCACTCCCTGTTTTATTTTCATTCTCTCTTCCAGGTGCTCTTGTGTATCCCTCTGGCCCCCCTACACCCCATCTTCTCAAAGCTCATTTCATCTATGTAAAGTACTCAATGCTCCATTGATTCCATTCCCACTAAAATTCTGATTACTAAACTTCCCTTCTTAACTCACATTTTGCTAATTGTCAAAGATCTCAGCTCTTTGGGCACTATCCCATGGCTGGGATTCTCTGAGCCATTGCCGGTGGTGCGTGAGAATCCCACCAGGCCGCTCCGACGCCAGGCTGCCGATTCTCAGGCGACTGGAGAATCGTGCCTGCATGGTCGCCGTACGCCGGTCGGGGCTGTTGAAAGCTGCCCCCGCAGCGATTCTCCACGCTTGATGGGCCAAGTCCCGCCAACGTGGTTTACATGCCGATCGGCGGGCACGCTCATTCCGAGGGGGGTCTATGTTCCTCCGCGTCGGGCCCCTGTAGAGCTCTGACATGTTGCCCGGGTCCGGCATGGAGATAGCAACCACATGCGTGCGCCGGCACGGAGACGGCAGTGACGTGCATGTGCGGACCCGCGCCGGCCATGTAGGACGCCGGAGCAGCACACAGCAGTCCGGCGCCATTCTAGCCCCTGAGGAAGGGGAGAATGACTGAGCCTGGAGGCCCGTTCACGCTGGCGTCGCTTGCGCCGGTTTTGATGCTGGCATCAACACTTGGCCGGGATTTCGAAGAATCCCAGCACACATGTTTAAAAATATTTATTACCATCCCAGAGATTCTGGTCTTCAATAGTAACTCTCTGATCTCCAGTCATCTTAAAATATGTTTTTATCTCCTAGAACCACACCTGTTTCTCCTGTAACATTTTTTTAGTTTGATAATTCTAATGAAGTTGTGTTCCACTAAAGAAAGTCACGCCACATTCCAACCATAGCCATTATATTTCTAGCAATGGTTTCTCTGGCCACCCAACATCACCTGAAGAATCCTCCAAGGGAACTCTTGCCTATCAAGTTGTATCCAGAGTTGGTAGAGACTTCTCTTACGGCATCCACGCATTTACCTCTTGGTGATCCTATCTGCATGCATGGAATCGGCTTCCACATTTGAACTGATGGCACTCAGCACTGCTTCTTGACAAACCGGTTGCCCCACATCCAGTCTTCAGTTATATATGATATATATATATATTCAGCTCCCACTGTGCACTCGACCTTCAACTTTTGTTCCACCCCTCTCTTCCTGAAGCTGATATCATCATACAACAATCTGAAATTATCTTATGGTTATGGATACATTTGCATTGGTGTAGGTGTCTCAGTAAAGTACTTTTGGAGGAGTAATAGGAGTTATGGGTGTTCTGGTATCTCGGGCACACGTTTCTGTCCAATGAAGCCATCACTAAGCGATCAATGTTGACTCTTGTCTATTGATACAAAAACAATGATAATATGTTCTTATGTCCAAGCACTTTGTTTTACTCAGTTAGCTATTAATTATTTAGTGAATCAGCTCAGTAGTAAATAACTTGTCACACAATTCTGTAAGTGGTAGACTCCATCTGTGGGATGTTTCTCTCTCTGAATGTGCATCGTTATCAATTCTCATGAAGCTGTTGGAAGAGCTCAGCATCTAATCAGCTAACTCGGCAGAAACTGGAAACTGAGCTTTGCCACTTCTGCTTCACTCGGTCAGCTATTCATTTGGTGTCCTCACTAACTGGGAGTTATGACCTGTTTTATTAATCCTGTTTTATTTTCTTGTTTGTCAGATTGTTCAATTTGGTATGAGTGAAAAACTTGGGCAGGTGTCCTTTGACCTTCCACGACAGGGTGACACTCTTGTTGAAAAGCCGTACAGTGAGACCACAGCACAGATTATTGATGAAGAAGTTCGGGCTCTTATTGGTACAGCATACCAAAGAACCTTGGCGTTATTGAGAGAAAAGCGATTGGAAGCTGAAAAAGTGAGTGATTGTATTGTGACTGGAGTATCAATTCTGCAAAGCAAGTCCGCCTCCTTTGCTGTAGAAATCCTTGGTGTTGGTTCTCATCATTATCCTTTCAAATTTTCTGTTGGCTTCATTACTGCCTAAATTTGTTATATTTTCATATTTCAGTTCTAATTAATGCAAATTTGAAAACATAATTTCAGCTGACATATATATATATAAGATAGGGACCAGTGAAAGATTACAAATTATCACGTTTACAGTAAATACTGAGCAGAGCCCGCTGTTACTGAAGCCATTTAAATGGATTACCACTGTGTAACTGACTAGATTTCATCATAACCTTTTCACTAACAAGTGAGCAAGAAGAAAGTGGGATTAACATTCAAGAAAATTCCTTGTAGCCTCTTCATTGATTTGTAGTCTGTATTGCTGACATCGCGAATTATCACTTCCTGTTGCACGTAGACCTTGCCAGTGTGAAACTTGTCAATGTTGATATTCACAGAGACTTGGCTGGGCTTGTATATGGAACACCAAGTTGGTATGCAGGTACAGGAAACAGCATGCTGGTCTTTATTGCAAGCGAATTAGAGGACTAAAAAAAGTTGTGCTCCGGTTGTGCAAGGGTTTGGTGAGACCATACCTAGAATATTGTGTGCAGTTTTGTGGTCTATATTTAAGGAAGGGAATATTTGCTTTGGCGGCAATATAGTGATGTTCACCAAATTGGTCCCTGGGATGAGGTGGTTGAGAGAGGCGGAGTAAATTGGGCCTATGTTCTCTGGAGTTTAGAAGAATGAGAGGTGACTTCAATGAAGCAGACAAGATTCTGAAAGGACATGATGGAGTCGACACTGAGCGATTGTTTCCACTGATTGGAGAATCATAGTCTCAGGATAAAAGGGAGGGATAGACATATTTTTGATGTCTCACGGAGTCATGAGATATAGGGAGAGGTTAAAAAAAGTGAAGTTGACGCCCTCGATCAGTTGTTGACTCCAATAATTGTGAAAGAATTAGTCAGAAGCTTTCTTTTCCCTTTAGCAAGTTTATTCTTTTCACAACTCCGTAGCATGGCAGCCTCCTATTGCTTCCCCGCACCAAACTGTTGCGGCTGTCTCTATTTAAACTCTTATTTTTGAACAAATCAACTAAATGAAATCAGTTAAACTGAGGGACAAATTAATGGGGTCAGACTCTTAAAGAGATATTGCCTTAAACAAAAAACAAATCCCAAATGAAACTTGAACATTAACCAACAAAATTGTTAAGATGGTCGATTAAGGTGGTTGACAAGACACCCCAATCCCCGCAGTGTCCACTGGGCATGAAAGGTCTTAGCGGTGCTGGCTGATCTGTGATTTATATTGAATGGTGGGGCAGGCTTGACAGGCCATATGGTCGTCTTGTGCTCCTATTTCTTGTGTTCTTACCGACAATGTAATTAAATCATGTGTTTGTTGTTTTCTCCCTACACGCTTTCAAATAAGCCATATCACAAAGGATGGGGGAGGCAACAGCACTGAACATAGTTTCTGATAAAATTATAACATGAAGCTTCAAAACAATGTTTTATTTAAATTGTTTGAAGTAATGGCCTTTCTTGACAATACCGTCTCATTCCTGAAGACATATGGCACTAAAACAGCAGCTTTGGAGTCAAGCACCACGTTTTTATGCGAGGTTTCTTACTTCCCACATGTGGAACATTTCCTTTTGACCCTACTGAATTGAGATCCACAATTTTGTGTTTGTTTCTCATGTCAGGTGGCTGAACGATTACTGGAGAAGGAAGTACTTGATAAAAGTGACATGATTGATCTTTTGGGACCACGGCCGTTTTCAGAAAAATCCACATATGAAGAATTTGTTGAAGGTACTGGCAGCTTTGAAGAGGACACCACCTTACCTGAAGGTCTGAAGGACTGGAACCAGGAGAGGGAGGAGAGTAAAGAGGAACTGCCTGAGAAACAATTAGCATGAAATATATTAAACACCTTTTCTACTTTGTCAACTGGATAACTTGGTGCTGGCCAAATTGAAAGGTTTGCTTTGCTGAGATAAAATGAGAACGACTGCACTGTCATTTGGAACAGTTCTCACATCAGTAGGCCCTTGGCAATAATGGGCTGTATGATACTTTACCATGTTACACGACTGAATTGAAAGTGGTTTGGACTGAGCCTGCAAACTTCTAAAATTGGGCTGAATCTGATAAATCCATTCTCTCCCTGCATCTCTGGAAGGAATACTAAATCTATTTATTGGCACTCGATTGAACAAAAGTGAACATAAAGGAATGTTCAAAAGTTTCATCAGCAAATAGATAAATTCTTAATGGTTGTAAGCTGAGAATTTAAAAAAGATTGGAAGTTTCTGCAAGTATGTGAGAATATTCACCTCTGAATCCGGAGGATGTTCACTGATATTACAAGTGTCAATCTTTTACTTTTGGTTTTCTTTTATTCTCACTATCTACAGAAATTAATTCAGCTACTTGAAATGTTAAACCGCTATTCCAAATCCATTTAATTTTTAATTGTGTGTTCACGTCAAAGCTGTCGAGTGTCAATATATTTGAATAAATTAACAACCCAAAATTTATTTCAGTGCCACTAAAATGCATTTGAAAGCACCATAACGTATTGCTGTCTTTCATATAAAGACCTAAACAAATGCAACCTGATTTTCGGCACTTGAATAAGAATGTTACCGTTTCTCAAAACCGTACCGTTACTGTTTTGAGAATGTATTTATTTTTTCAAACTGATCATGTTTCAAAGTTGATTGTTCTCCTGTCATCATGGACACTGCGATGTGTTTATTATTTAGCTTAGATATTCTTTTGGGTTCATTGTACTGGTCACTCCCATAAGCAATCTTGAGTGTCTAGTGTTTAGAGACGTGTATGTGCCGCCCAATATTTAACTAAATGATACTGTTATTCAGGGGCATAAAACTTTGATCCCTTTGTGACTTGAACTGGATATTATGTTTACACGCTTGACTTAGTGTACTGCTTAATTCTTTTCAACCGTGAATTGAGAAACACTTACCGATAAAAGGCCACCTATGAATCGTTAGGCAGCAAGTGAACATAGTGAATAACAAGTCAGGTTCCACTTACTAACTCTCAAACCTACATCTCTCCTCTTAAAGTGGGAACAATAATAAACACTGTCACTGCACTGACTTATTTTCTTTTGTCATCACTTAGTGGCACAGTGGTTTGCACTGTTGCTTCACAACGCCAGGGACACGGGTTCAATTCCCAACTTGGGTCATTATCTGTGCAGAGTCTGCACGTTGTCCCTGTTTCTGCGTGGGCATCCTCTGGGTGCTCCGGTTTTCTCCCACAAGTCCTGAAAGACGTGCTTCTTGGGTGAATTGGACATGCTGAATTCTCCCTCTTGTGTACCCGAACAGGTGCCAGAGTGTGGCGACTAGGGGATTTTCACAGTAACTTCAATACAGTGTTAATATGAGCCTACTTGTGACACTAATAAAGAGTATTATTATTGCCATTCTGGGCAACTTCTGCTGCAAACGACCTTTTATCTTTTGCATTTTATGTTTGCAGCTGCTGCTAGCCCTAGGCTTACAGCCTGCAGACTCTTGTTTCCTTTTTAATCTGACTAGCCATATATTCCGAAGTGTCTTCAGAAGAGAGGTTGGGGTGAGAGGTATACAGCTGATTTTTATCGCCATGGTAGACCTGCTGATAAAAGTAACTACTAATTTCATTTTGTGGTTTCAATTTAAGAAGACTTGAATAAGGTCATTTTGACTAATTAGCCAGGGATCAGGCAAAATTGTCTCTTGCTGTTGTGAATTTCACACACTACCCCATCTAGCTTCAGTGCACGTAGATCGGTGCCTGCAGCATGTGACATTTTTAAAAACCCATATAAATTAATTTGTTTCAAAATTCAAACCTTGAACATAACTAAATCCCAAATTTCTTTTCATCAAGAAAGAATGGCCAAAATCCTGAAAAGATGCCTTATTAACTGGACTGATCTCTGATAAGGAATTAATTTGTGCCAGATTTAACTGTGCTCCATTGTTGACACTTAAATATAGTTCATTTTATTTCCTAATATGTGATTACAAAATTAATCTTTTTCGACATTGAGTAGTCTGTCTGCCTAATCACCCAAAAGATAAGGTCTTCATTTCCATTGCTTTATGTATTTCTTGAGTTTTTCCATCATTAAAGTTAGGTTTAAGCACCAAGCTTTATAGTGATAACATGTATTTGTTATTGAGATTAGGTTAATTGTTCTTAGGTTAATTTCCTTCATCTGCATCAATCCTTCCAAAGAGACCAATGGCCTCATTCTTTTTTCCAATTAAGGGGCAATTTAGCATGGCCAATCCACCTAACTGCACATCTTTTTGGGTTGTGAGGGCGAGACCCACATAGACTTGGGGAGAATATGCAAACCCCACATGGACAGTGACCTGGGGCTGGGATCGAACCCAGGTCCCTCAGTGCTGCGAGGCAGCAGTGCTAACCACTGCGCCACCGTGCTGCCCTTAACAGCCTCATTCTACACATCACAAATGTGTGACTGCTAGTAACTGATTGGATTGAAATTTCAACTTGCATTATTTGCAATCGTTGAGCACTGTTTTTGCCTCAGATGTAAGATAATTAGTTATAACGGAATTTGGCATGTAAGATCATCGAGGTGCAAAGTAAATAATATGTGGGAAAAATGATCTTGTGGATTTCAGTGTGTATTCAAAGTGTTGGCACAGTCTTGCAAAATTGAAACCAAGTTGGAAGATCACCAGACTCGAATCTCAATCAGGGGTGACCTGACCTTCACTTGATAAGTCATTGAACTGTAAACCATTCATCTTGTGTTGCTTTTATGGCCACCCTCAATAAATTGTTTTTTTATTTAAGTCTGGTGGGGATTAAACTTGTGGCTTAAGCTACCCACCAGTTAAAGCTTGAATATTGCTGTTTACTTGAGAAATTCCTGAGACAAGATGATTTAGTATTCTGTATATTTTAGCATCTTTCATTATTTGAATTAATTGTCAGACTCTTTAATTGGTTTGGTGAGATTGGATCCTATGTGTTGTTTATTGAAAACATTCGTAGTCAATATTGCTGCATGTTTCTAGATATATGGCTGCAGCAAGTAGCTTATTACCCACATATCTTTTGTAGAGAGAGGATTTACGCTGAACAGATATTTTAAATTCTGTATGTTCCTATGACTTTTATACAAAAAAAGTTTGATATTTTTTCTGCTGTATTTAATTATTCCACTGGACTTTTGTAATCATTGTGCCTTACCAAATGTTACATTGGTCAAAATATTTCTTGTTCTTGGCAGTGGAAAACTACTGGCCACTGAATTTCAGTAATTATGTTGTGATTTATCTATTGTGTTGTGATAAATTCTTATAAGGCTGAGATTTTAAGATAGGAAGATCAGCAGCAATAAGGTATTAAAAAGTTAAACTCTACATTGTCCAGTTAAATGAATGCCTATATTACAATCTTAAGACTTGATGCACTTTTGTGAAGAAGTAAAAATGTATACAAGGTAACCTGTAACCTGAACAGTTCACAACTGATGAATCCGTTTATTGCCCTTGAATAAGATTGTGTAGTATTAGTAACAAACACAACTACATTTTTTTGTATTGTTATGGGAGAGGTGTTTTCAGAACCCCAAAATGTATCATGGAGTCCAACCAACTTTAATGGATTGTTGCCTTTGAAGCACACGGCTTGTTCCCTAGGTGTGGTATTACAATTATGGACACGTGGTTTTTAAAACAAAACAATGTTTATTCCATGAACTCAACTTAACCTTTTAAAATAAACATTGGATCTCTTAACACCCCTTACTTCAAAGATAACCCCGAAAATAACACATTACTACCCAATCCTGCACACCGTTCCTATACACATCCAGACGACTTCAACCCTTCAAAAATAGGAGCACAACAGGTTACATTCAATATATTTATAGTCTTTGGATTTGCAGAAATCACCAGACCAGCTCTTTCCCTTCCTGCAGCTCTCTCAAACTGAAACTAAAAACTTTTAAATGGTTGAGCTAAAACCCAGCTCCACCCACACTCTGACATCACTGCATTTCTTAAAGGAACATTGCTTAAACATCCATTTCTTAAAGGCACTCTCACATGACAGTATCAATTCTTTGTCATCCTGGATGTTAGAACGTGCTCTTGTTATCAGTTATTCAGCACTGCTATTGCACAAATACCCATCATTGCTCTCTATACACATGGCCCTATTTCTGTATTGAATATGTGCCATCATTTCCAGCAAAACAAATTCCAGAATTGCAAAACCCAGCCAGTATGACTTAGAATTCCCTTTTTTATTTATCCAAGGGGCAGTCTGGTAACTCGAATTGTCAGTGATGTGACTGGGTCAGAAAAATGAATTTAACGATGATGGATTAATGGATTTACTTTCACTTACCCTTGGGCTCTTTGTGATTATTTGCAAGCTGCTGTGTTGGTATCGTTGGGATGATTGGCAAATGGTGATAAAAGGAGTAGGGTCTGAACATACGCAGGAAAGATATTTTGGAACATTACTGATTCCTGAAACACTCAACAGCAACTTGTATTTTTATAGCATCAATGTCAAGAGGTGCTTCATGAGATCAGTGACGCACAAGAAGACAGAATTGGAGATGTGCATGCATGTCGAGGGTAGGGGGTGGTGGGTAGGAGGAGACCACTGATCAGGAGTGACAAGGATTGAAGGAATTTGAAAACAACGATGAGAGTTTTAAAATTGAAGGGTTGCCAAACAAGGTGTCGTTAGTAAACACAGCTGGTGAGTCAGCAGAATTTAGTCAGAGTTAAAACATGGACAGTGGAGTTTTGCATGAACTCGGGTTTATAAAGGGTAAAAGAGGGAAAATTAAAATAGTTAAGTCTTGAGGTAAGACACGATTGCAAAGACTTTGGTGAGCATTTCTTATTTTTCCAATTAAGCGGTGATTTACCAGGGCCAATCTACTTACCCTGCACATCTTTGGGTTGCGGGGATGAGGCCCATGCAGACATGGGGAGAATGTGCAAACCACACGAACCGTGATCCAGGGTCGGGATCGAACCCGGGTCCTTGGTGGCGTGAGGCAGTAGTGCTAACCACTGTGCCACCCTGCGTTAACGTTTCTGCAGCAGATCATTTGATGTGCGTTTGAGATGGGTATTGTTACAATGGTGGAAGGAGGCAGTTTCGGTGCTGCTGTGGGTATGAGATTGGAATCCAGACTCTAGATCAAATAGGACGTATGGTTCATCTTCAGACTGGCATGTAGAGGGCAGGAGTTTGTGCCAAGGGTAAAGTCAATGGGCAGAATTTTCCCCAAATTGCACAAGATTACTGGATCAGGCCAGAAAAGCTGTGTGAAACCCGCTGGCTTCACAGATGTGTTTTCTCACCTGATTAAGCAGCACACAATGCAATTATCAGCCAACTGAGGATTGGGCTAAACATGCCAACATGTCAGGATTCTAAGATCAGGGCAGTTACAGGCTCCCCTCTTTCCACCCCCGCCCCG
Source organism: Scyliorhinus canicula (assembly GCF_902713615.1). Classification (NCBI taxonomy): domain Eukaryota; kingdom Metazoa; phylum Chordata; class Chondrichthyes; order Carcharhiniformes; family Scyliorhinidae; genus Scyliorhinus; species Scyliorhinus canicula. The sequence continues at coordinate 32,705,475 of NC_052154.1, read as the reverse complement.
CAGCTCTCCAGTAGAAACCCCCACCCTCCCAAACCCCCCCCCCCCCCATCCACAGCAGGGCAACCACCTTCACCACACAAAGATTAGGAAACCTACCCATACAATCATTGGGGCAAGCCCCCAACCCACCCACTCACCAACATTGAAGCACCCCAAATTCCCCCCCCCCCCCCCCCCCCCCAACTTCACTGGTACCACCACAATCAAACCTGGTAAGTATATGTAGAAATCTTTATGGAAATCTGGTTCTGGCCTTCAACCTGATCATGTTGCCAGTGGGGAACAGATCTCGCCATTGCAAAATGTGTTTTGCCCCTCTCACATGATTTAACGGCCATAAGGGGGTTTGCGCCCTCGATGAAAGGGCCTGCTATATCCTGCCGTGCCAGGAATTTGTGCTCCTGTTCGCATTGGGTGTGAATGGCGACGCAAGTGCAAATTTTTGAGAGAGAGGCAAGATTACACACCTCAGCATTTCTCCTCACCCCTACCATTCACCTGAGGAAGGAGCAGTGCTCTGAAAGCTAGTGTTTGAAACAAACATGTTGGACTTTAACCTGGTGTTGTAAGACTTCTTACTGTGCTCACCCCAGTCCAATGCCAGCATCTCCACATCATGGCTATCAGTGATGTAATGGGGTTCCTGTCCTTCAATGTTGGGTGCCCCAATTGAACAAATTTAAATCTAAGTGTCAGGCTTCTGCACCTCATAATAGTATTATACACCTACACAAATTATGATGGGTGTCCTACGGCGTGTACCTGGTGGAGGAGTGCGGGGGGGCAATCCTAGAGGGGATTGTTCCACTTTTACTTGTATGGGGGGTGCCCCGATCTTTAATAAAATAAGTTGCTGGTGAGATGGCCTCTGATTTGTGGGACCCGCCCCTTCTAAAAAGATGACCCAAGTCAATAACAATAGTGGAGAAAGCCGCCTTTGGAGCTGGTGACTTCAACACCACTTTTCTCATCCGCTGAAACACACTGCAGAAACATGGAAAGATTCCACCTGGGAGCTTCAGTTCGGAGAGCATCAGGCTCTCCTGATTTTGAACAACATTTTGTATTGTTTGCGATATCCAGGTAATGAATGTCTCAACATTTTCATTGGATTAAACATGATTTGGGTATAGTTTTTAGCGTTTAATTCACAAATAGTTTTTTTAATAGATTTGAAGAACCCAATTATTTTTTTCCAATTAAGGGACTATTTCGCGTGGCCAATCCACCTACCCTGCACATCTTTGGGTTGTTGGGGTGAGACCCATGCCGACATGGAGAGGAGGATGTACAAACTCCACATGGGCAGAGATTTGGGGCCAGGATCAAACCTGAGTTCTTGGTGGCATGAGGCAGCAGTGCTAACCACTGTGCCACCTTTAGTTCCCAAATTTATGACTAATTTAAAAACTTAGGCAAAAATGGATATTACAGAAAGGTCTGAAAATTGACGTTATAGTCAAGCTACAGCTTCACAAATTTTTAACACTATAATGAATGTTACAAATATCATTTGGGAGATGCAAAGTTGATTTTGCAAGAGACTAGCAAATAATATCTAATATATTAAAAACATTGTGAATGCTTGCCTACATTCTCATCGTAGGTTACTATGTCCATGTTTATAATGCAAGCTTCCTATGTCAACTTGGTAAGCTGTAATTGTACACTCTTCAAATAAAGAGGTTGCTGCATCATCACTCGCTAGGTTTGTGCATAATTAAATGCTTATCTAGGCAGTTTCCATTATAAATCTGGGCTTGGAAATTTGTACTGCAAATATGAAAGTATGATTTTAAAATGAGGACTGAACTGCTCTTGTAGCGTGCCATGTCCAGTTATCATCAGCTTTTAAATCCTGCTCATCCTGAAGACCACACTTGACACCCCATGTAGAAATCAACCACAGCAGGAAATTACACATGGGAGAGGTGGGGAGGGGGGACATATTATAAATAGTTCAGGATTTAAACATCATCAGCCAAGTAGAAAAGCTCGGAATGGGTCATTTTAATTGGCAAGTGCCTGGGTCATTGTGCCCCTGACTCATTGCAATTCCATTATAAGCTTTGTGCAAAACAGCCCTACATTAGACAGACAACTGATTCAACCTAAGTTGAATTATGGAAGTGCTCAGGTTAGTATCTGGGTAAAATTTGAGCTGGCCACATGTATATGTAAACATCATATTAGTTAACTTTTTTTTTTAAATGCCGTCATTGTGGTTAGCGTAGAACACAGCTGCCACTATATATGGGAAAGAAGTCATTTGAAATCCCCCTTAACGTATGCTGATGATGCTGTGTTTGAATGCCAGGGGGTGGGATTCTCCCAGCCCAGCTCCGGGCCAGAGAATCCCCATAACCATGCCGCGGAGAATCGGCGCCGGTCACGGGCAACTCTACGCGGCCGGGCTGCCGATTCTCCTGCCTGGATGGGCCGAGCAGCTGCTCTAAAAAGGCAGAGGCCTGCCGGCGCTGTCCACACCTGGTCGCAGCCGGCTGGAACTCTGCACGCAGGGTTGGGGGGGGACGTCCGATGGGGCCTGGCCTGCGATCGGGCCCACCAATTGGCAGGCTGGCCCCTCACTCCCCGGGTCTATTTTCTTACGCGCTGGCCCCTGAACTCCCACGCCATGTTGCATCGGGATTGGCACATTGAGGGAGGCCACCGCGCATGCGCGGGTTGGCGCGGCGCACGGTTCGCGCCGGGATGGGAGGCTGGAGTAGCGTGACCTGCTCCAGCACCGTGCTGGCCCCTATCACTACTCCCAGCGGCCCGTTCACGCCATCGTGAAACGCGACGGTGTTTCCGACGGCATGGACACTCTGCCGCTGAATGGGTGAATACCCCCGGGGGATTTGGGGTACTACTGATATATTTTTTCCCCTAAAGATGGACAGATTTTCTACATGGTAATGTATCTTAAGCGTCCTGTCACCTGATTCAAATTTCCCAACGGAGGTCGGCAGATTTAATGACTGCCCCGGGAATGTAGCTTCTCCCTTTTTGGGAAGCATATGTTCTCCTGATCTCACTAATGGCCCATTTATGTCTACGTGGTTCAATTATTTTTTTATTGAGGACCTTTAATTAGCAATACATAGAACATAGAACAGTACAGCACAGAACAGGCCCTTCGGCCCTCAATGTTGTGCCGAGCCATGATCACCCTACTCAAACCCACGTATCCACCCTATACCCGTAACCCCAACAACCCCCCCCCCCCAATGGAATGGAAGGTTTCTGAGAACCAAGCATTCTAGTTATCAATGTGTTCTATCAATGTTGCATGTCTCATTGGTATGATCCGTCAATCTGTTCTAGGATCACAAAGCTATGAATCTCTACCTTTTTTCACCTTTTCTTTGATCTTTAAAATATGAACACAGCATCACTGAATAATTACCTCATACTATATCTTCTCCATGTATCTTGGTCCTTACTCATAATAGCCGAGTTTTAGCTGACACTGGTATTTAAAGTTTGTTCCATGTCCTAATTATTTTGCTTTCTAGGTATTAAGTGGGAGAAGAGACATTGAATAGTGTTTATATGGAGAACAAATGTGCTAACTCTTCATGTGTTAACTTTTCATGTTTAGAACCACAAATACATATGTATGAAAATGTGGGGACAAATGTAACATGAATAATGAGATTACACATTTTAAACAAGAAGTCTTCCATTTTATTCTTTTACATTCAGGTTACTATATGATAAATGGCTTAAGCTGATTTGCTACCAAAGTATTATAGTACAACGTTAAAGTAACATACAGGTTGACTAGAATTTGAGGGTTATTTGCCAGTCTGAAAAGGTTAATTTAAAATTTGCACATAACATTGGAAAGAAGTGATGAACTAAGGCAGCAAATCACTGTGTCTTCATGACATGTATCAATGAATGTTATCATATGCTTTAAAATAATCTTCATTTGATACAACACCTAGTTCTATCTACAACATTCAAATTATATCTTCAGCATCAATGGTGGGGGGGAAGCTGGCATCCTTTTTGAGAGAAAATAAATGCTGCTTTCTGGTCACAAAGATAAACCTCAGGTTAACTAAGATTTGGCATCAGATTTATATCATTCAATTTCATTGTTAGTTTCAGGTAGTGCAATATTTTAGTTTTTAGAGGTAACGGCTTTTGTACAACAGGAATTAAAGCTGCACTCCGTTTCTTTCTCCTGTCATGTGGAATCAGATTTAGTATCTTGGCTCAGCTGCAGCTTTTTCACCTTGAATATGTTTTTCGCAAGTTTATAGACATGTAGGACGATGCATTTAAATCAGGGGAAATGATAAACATCCGGAAAGAAAATACTGCTTCCGTACAAATTGAGTTTTGGAACTGAAGAAGAAAATTTGTGATTTTACTTATGCTGCTTTGATTCCATATAATTTCAGTGCTAATAAAATGCAAAAAAGATTTATAGGAACTATGTATTGTGTAGAAATTCTGCTTTGAGCTGCTGTCTGAGAAATGCAGACTAGCTCTTAGTGTCTCACTCCAGAAAATATAATGGACGCACATCTTTCTTCCCTTGGAAGATTTCCTCTACATCCATATTTGCTTCCATTTGTATTGATTTTATTTTCTGTGCACATTCACTACTTGGACTTCATCTTTCTCCCACTGGTTTTACTGTGAAGAGCATGTTGCAGACTGTTAGATTTGAGCCTGATGTGAGGTGAAATGGATAATATAAGACTTTTCCACTATAGCAGCTGACTTAGAACAAGCTTTCCCAGTTGAACAGGGATCAACTGCAATTGCCCAGAAATCTCTAAAACCACAATATGGCTGTTTGTTGCAAAAAGTGATAAAGGCATCTGTCTGAGTTAACTCGAGGCTATAAAAAGTTCCTGTACTTAATATATTTCAATATAATGTCTTCAGACGGTCACAGCACAGGCCACCAAAAGCATGAGAATGGACTATGATTGGTACTTTGATTTTCATAGCTTTCATGACCTAGGGCAGGGGTGGGCAAACTTTTCCGTGCAAGGGCCATATTCAGAAATTCACAATTGTAAAGGGCCGCATAGTATATATATTAAGTAAAATAATTACTTCACCCGGTTATGATTCTGGGCGCCTCATATAGAACATAGAACAGTACAGCACAGAACAGGCCCTTCGACCCTCGACGTTGTGCCGAGCAATGATCACCCTACTCAAGTCAACGTATCCACCCTATACCAGTAAGTAACCCAACAGCCCCCCCCCCCCCCCCCCATTAACCTTAAAAAAAAAATTAAAATTAAAAAAATTTTTTTTTAGAAAAACATTTTTTTTTTTAATGACTTGGTGGGCCGCATAAAGACCCCGTAGTTTGCCCACCCCTGACCTAGGGTAAAAATCCCTTCACTGAAAGCATGAACGTTATGTAATTAATTGACTGCAGGGACAGTTGGTGAAAATCTACTGAATTACAAATTGAGAATGAGGGAGGAGAAGAACAATTCTGAATGGTGCAGCAGAACTATTCAGCACTGTACATTTACTGAAGCAAGGTCCAATTTTGTCCTAGGGTTTTTTGTGTGTTTCAACTGTGTGAAAATGATCTGACATTTCCAGTGGAACATCTGGATCGCTTGGGTGCTTCCTCTCCCTGCTCTGTTCACTCTTGGCTCTTGTCCATGAAGGGGATTTTAAATGTGTTCCACATGAGATAATCGGGTACATCAATGGTTGGTTCAATTCTATAAAATAAAATGTTAACAATCAGCTGTGTGATAAATCTTTAGACTTCAAGACATAAAATATAGCTTGATGATTTGCTAATATCAGGATGTTTTATTTACTGATTTGTTTAACTTTTAAAAATATATAGTTTTTTTTGGATGTTTTAGTAAAGTTCAACAGGGATGAAAACGTGTACTCAACTACAAGGGACCCATCCTTTTTTTTAAATAAAGTTAATGCACCCAATTCATTTTTTTTCAATTAGGGGGCAATTTAGCGTGGCCAATCCACCCAGCTTGCACATCTTTGGGTTGTGGGGGTGAAACCCACGCAAAAATATGAAGAATGTACAAACTTGGGCAGCACGGTGGCCTCGTGGTTAGCACAGCTGCCTCATGGCACTGAGGTCCCAAGTTCGATTCCGGCTCTGGGTCACTGTCCGTGTGGAGTTTGCACATTCTCCCCGTGTTTGCGTGGGTTTCGCCCCCACAACCCAAAAATGTGCAGAGTAGGTGGGCTGGCCACGCTCAATTGCCCCTTAATTGGAAAAAAATAATTGGATAATCTAAATTTTAAAAAAAAAGAATGTACAATCTTCACACGGACAGTGTGCCGGGGTCGAACCTGGGAGCTCAGAGCCATGAGACAACAGTGCTAACCACTGCACCATCGTCCTGCCCTGGGACCCGTCCTTTATGAAGTAAATGTGTAACGTTCGTTTATTTCATGTGATCAGTGTCACCTGCTCCGATTACAGATGATCAGAATGTCAACAATCCGAGGTGGTAAACCCTCATCATCCACCAGACCATGCCCTGCCTTAAACCATTTTGTACACTATTGATGTTTGCTGATTTATGGGGCTGAATTTTTCCAAGTAACAGGTTATCCCAATTAAGAGGCTGCTGCAGGGCTCATCGTCCGATTGGGGATAGCAGTCTACTTCTCAGAGCTACCAGCCCAAGATGTAATCGATTATTGATTACTTAATTAATTGGTCACATGCTGAGTAGAGGCATGTAGCTGTACTGTGACCATTACTGCCCTCGAGAATATCCCATGGCGACTGGAGGACAATGGTCGCCATCAGTGGATCAGATCTAGGTTCTCCATTCCTGACACATTCAACTATGAATTGTGGTGGACAATTAAACAACTAAGTGGAGAAGGAGGCTCTACAAATATCCTCAATGATAGGGGAGCCTAGCACATCAGCGCAAAAGACAAGGCTCACCATTTGCAGCCATCTTCAACCAGAAATGCTGAATGGATTTTTCATTTCGGCCTACAGCAACATAAATGTCAACCTTCAATACATTTGATTTACTCACGTGATATCAACAAACAGCTGAAGGCACTAGATACTGCAAAGGCCATGGGCCCTGACACCATACTGGCAATAGTACTGAAGTCTTGTGCTCTAGAACTAGCCGTGCCCCTAGCCAAGCTATTCCAATACAGCTACAGCACAGGCATCTACTCTGCAATGTAGTAAATTGCCCAGGTACATCCTATACACACAAAGTGGGTAAATCTAACTGGACCAACTGACAGTCAGTCTAATCTTGATCGTTAGCAAAGTGATGGAAGGTGTCACCGATAGCGCTATTAAGCAACACTTATTCAGCAATAAATAACCTGCTGTTGACTCCCAGTTTGGGTTCCACCTGGGTTTCACGACCCCTGACTCATTACAGCTTTGGTTCAAACATTGAACTTCACAGAGGTGAGGGGAGTGTGACTGCGTTTGCTATCAAGGCAGCACAAGGTGGCATAAAGGAAACATAGGCAATTTGGGCAGCACGGCGGCACAGTGGGTTAGCACTGCTGCTGCATGGCGCCGAGGTCCCAAGTTCGATCCCGGCTCTGGGTCACTGTCCGCGTGGAGTTTGCACATTCTCCCCGTGTTTGTGTGGGTTTCGTCCCCACAACCCAAAGATGTGCAGGCTAGGTGGATTGGCCACACCAAATTGCCTCTTATTTGGAAAAAATTAATTGGCTACACTAAATTTATATTTTAAAAAATAACTAAGTAATTAGGAAGTAAGGATAAAACTCCACTGGTTGGAGTCACACCCAGCAGAAAGTAAGATGGTTGTGGTTTTTGGAGGTTCAGCGTCTCTGTCCCAGGACAGCACAGCGTTGCAGGTCTCCCTCAGGGTAGTGTCCTAGGCCCAACCATCTTCAGCTATTTCAGTAATGACCTTTCCCCCAGAATGGCAGTGGGGATGTTCACTAATTGCACAATATTCAGCACCGTTCATTCTCCTCAGATACTGAAACAGTCTGTGTCCAAATACAACAAGGCCTGGACAATATCCAGTCTTGGGCTCATAAGTGGCAAGTAACATTTGCGCCACACAAAATGTCAGACAATGGCTATCTCCCACAACAGAATCCAACTATTTCCCCTTAACATTCAATGGCATTACCATAGCTGAATCGTCCACTATCAAGATCTTGGGGTTACCACTGACCAGGAACTGAAATGGACTAGCCATATAAATACTACGGCTACAGGAGCAGGTCAGAGGCTGAGAATTCTTCAGAGAGTAACTCACCGCCCGACTCCCCAAAGTCAGTCCATCATCTACAAGGCGCAAGCCAGGAGTGTGACGGAATACTCTCCGCTTGCCTGGATGAGTGCAGCTCCAACAATACGCAAGACGTTCAGCACCATCCAGGACAAAGCAGCCCGCTTGATTGCCATCCCATCCACCATAGTCAACATTCACTCCCTCCAGCCCTTGGCACAGTAGCAGCCATGTGTACCATCTACAGATTCACTGCAGAAATTCACCAAGGCTCCCTTGACAGCACCTTCCAAACCCACAAACTCCAACACCTAGAAGGAAAAGAACAAATGTCACGTGGGAAAACCCCTACCTGTAAATTTTCCTCACAGCCACACAACATTCTGACTTGGAACTATATCGCTAACCCTTCACTGTCGCTGGATCAAAATCCTGGAATTCTGCAACCCCCCCTCCCTAACAGCACTGTGGGTGTACCTACACCTCAAGAACTGCAGCTGTTCAAAAGGCAGCACACCACCACCTTAGAAGCCAATTAGGGGTTGGCAACAAATGCTGACCCAGCCAGTGAGGCCCATATTCCACCTCTCAGTCCATGTTGTCCATTTTTAAAAATGTCCTCATAACATACCATTTACACAGCTGCTAAGTTTTTCTACAAAAAAAATACATTTAGTTCAAAAATGGATTGCTGCCTGATAAGTTTAACATTTCTTAAACTGAATTTTAGCCAAATTAAGAGAGGAAGGGCTGGCCATGACGGAATGGGCAATGGCCAATCAGAACAAACAGAATCATTCAAATACCTCTTTCAGCTACATTTAAACACTTGGAAAAACAAAATGAAATCCTTTTCACCTGAAGGCCTCCCTTCGGGGCTTCCTGTCAACAGTTTGTAAATAAGTGAGCACAGTGGGCTAAACAGCTGGCTTGTAATGCAGAACAATGCCAGCAGCGCGGGTTCAATTCCCGTACCAGCCTCCCCGAACAGGCGGCGGAATGTGGTGACTAGGGGCTTTTCACAGTAACTTCATTGAAGCCTACTTGTGACAATAAAGCGATTATGATTATTATAAACAGGTGAATCAGCCTGGATTAGAGACCAGAATAGAGTGGCCACATGCTAGAAAATACACAAAGTCTGAGATCTTGTAGAGATTGAGAATGGGATAGTGAGAAGAAACAAAAGTACACTTATATCTACAAGAAGATTACCATCAACTGAGTAGACTAAGCACCCATGTGATCAGAAAGACAACCTGAAAGGAGAACCAATAGTTAAGATTCATCTGCTACTCTACAGAGTGTCAGAGAGACATGGAGAACGTCAACCTTCAAGGGAGATCAGAACAAGGTGCTGCGTAGGGCAATGGCTAACATTGTGCCATAAGGCATGATGGGAAAAGAGGATAATGACTAACATTAAAAAAAGGCAAACAAGAGAAAACTGCAGCTCTTTGCAGAATTACTTTTATGGGAACCATAGAACAACAACATCACTGATAACACCTGTGTTTTTTGGAATGCTCGAATGGCGTCAAGAAGCTGAACGTTTTTAACTGAAACTTTATAAAATACAGTATCACTGAGATTTCAACATTGATAACCCAGGGGTTCAACCATTGTACGGGCAGACTTGAGTTTCACCAGCATGCACCCTTCAAAGCAAACCTGGCCAAGTTTTCTCCAATCGGGTAGCATATCTGTGGTGAATTATAAACACTAATAATTCACACTGTATTGTACAACATATGTTGAGCCTGTACCTTGTACTAGATCATGTGTAGTTGCGTGGCTCTACCCATAGGGGGAGATGAGGAGCTTGTACTGGGCTCCACCCTTGGCTCCGCCCATGGCTCCCCCCCCTAACTGGAAGTATAAAGGTTGCTGTTGTGAGCCTGCCTGCCAGTTCATCTAGAGTTCATCTCGTTACAGGCAGGCTCTGTTGTAAGACGATTAAAACCACTGTTCACTTCTCACCACGTGTCGCGTGAATTGATGGTCTCATCAATTTAATCGTCTTAAGAAACAGTAAGGAATGACCATGGAATCAGCCCTCAAACCTGATTGACTGGAACTCGACCCACAGGATGCAGAGGCGAAATAAATCTTTTCACACTAGCTCCAATGTTTTAAGGCCGACCTGGCTGAAGCAAGCACTACAGAAACGATGGAGGAGCAGAAACTCAGCCTACTGCACGCAAGGGTGAGCCATCGTATATCTACTCAACTTAATTGTACCGGCTCATATACAGAGGCCCTGGCCCTACTCGACAGAATGTACGTGAGGCCCGTCAATGAGGTCTACGCGCGTCACGTTTTTACTACTCGCCACCAGCGTACCACGGAATCGCTAGAAGAATTCCTAAGAGACTTAAAAACCTTATCCCGGGACTGTAATTACCAAGCTGTAAATGCTGCAGAACATAGGGAACTCGCTGTCCGCGATGTATTTGTTGCAGGCCTCAGATCCAATTACGTGAGCCAGCGGTTGCTTGAGAAGGGGGCCCAAAAATTAGAAGATACTGTAGAACTCGCCACTACTATGGAGGTCTCGTTCCGCAGCCTCACCTCGTTCCCCGCGGACTCCGCGACCCCGTCATGGGCCCCCGACCAGCGACTGCCCCAGACCTGCGCCACACGGCCACCCAGCCATCACGCTGCCCCAGCGTGCCATTTTTGCGGACAGCCCCAGCACCCACGGCAGTACTGCCCGGCCCGCAACGCGACCTGCAGCAACTGCGGTCGCAAAGGACACTATGCCCGGGTCTGCCTGGTGAAGAAATCCCCCCCTCCAAACTCTCCCGCAGCCCAAAGTACTCGCTTCCAAAACTCACAGGCCCGCAGGCCCCAAAATGCTGCAGCCTGTATACCGACTCCGCCCCCACCCGACATGTGCGACTCATGGGGGTGGCCATCTTGGCAATCCTCCTCCATGCGGCCGGCCATGTGCGACTCATGGGGGCGGCCATCTTGGGCTCCACCCTCTCCAAACTCAGCAACCCAGATCGAAGACTGCGACCTCAGTGGGCATTCATCACGGGGCCACTCCAGCACAGCTGATCGAGCCGCCGACTACCCACAACTCAGCACAGTCACGTTGGACCAGTCGCATCCAAAACACCTCCACAACTCCATGATGAGCGTTAAAATCACCGTGCCTCTTCGACTCCAGGAGCACCGAGAGCTTCGTACACCTAGATCTGGTAAGACGCTGTTTTTCCTACACGGCAAACTATCTCGCACGCTTCGGGCTCCCACTCTGTTCACCTCCAAGGGCGCACCGTCGCGACCCTAACGATCCAAGGCGCTAGCTACTCTAATTTTCAACTGTACGTCCTGTCCGAACTCTGCGCCCCACTTTTACTGGGACTCGACTTCCAGTGTAACCTCAAAAGTCTCACCCTCAGCTTCGGCGGATCCCTACCCCCACTCACCATCTGCAGCCTAGCCACGGTGCGAATCTCCCCCCCCCCTCCACTCTTTGCCAATCTCACTCCGGACTGTAAACCCGTAGCCACTCGCAGCAGGCGATACAGCCTGCAGGACAGGGTGTTTATCAGAACCGAGGTCCGGAGGCTCCTACGTGAGGGGATCATAGAGGCCAGTAACAGCCCCTGGAGAGCTCAGGTGGTGGTCGTCAAGACTGGGGAAAGATTCCGCATGGTCGTGGACCATTAATCGGTTTACGCTCCTCGATGCGTACCCCCACCCCAGGATTGCAGACACGGTGAAACAAATCGGCCAGTATCGTATTTTCTCCACGGTGGATCTAAAGTCTGCATACCACCAGCTCCCAATCCACCCGGAGGACCGCCACTACACGGCGTTCGAGGCCGATGGCCGCCTCTTCCATTTCCTCCAGGTTCCCTTTGGCGTCACGAATGGGGTCTCGGTGTTCCAACGAGCAATGGACCGAATGGTGGAACAGTACGGGCTGCGGGCCACATTTCCGTACTTGGATAACGTCACCATCTGCGGCTATGACCAGCAGGACCACGATGCCAACTTCCATCGATTTCTCCAGACGGCCCAGAAACTCAACCTCACTTACAACATAGAGAAATGAGTTTCCGCACGACCAGGCGAGCCATCCTCGGCTATGTCGTGGAAAACGGAGTCCTGGGCCCAGACCCGGACCGTATGCGCCCCCTCTTAGAACTCCCTCTCCCTCATTGTCCCAGGGCCCTCAAACGGTGCCTGGGATTCTTTTCATACTATGCCCAGTGGGTCCCTCAATATGCGGACAAAGCCCGCCCACTATTTAAGGCCACACTTTTCCCCGTCGGCTAAGGCTCGGCAGGCTTTCAACTGCATCAAGGAGGACATCGCCAAAGCGGCCATGCGGGCGGTGGATGAATCCGTCCCTTTTCAGGTTGAGAACGATGCCTCAGAGGTCGCTCTTGCAGCCACATTGAATCAGGCAGGGAGACCAGTCGCATTTTTCTCCCGAACCCTCTCCTCTTCAGAACTTCAAAACTCCTCGGTCGAAAAGGAAGCACAAGCCATTGTGGAGGCTGTACTTCACTGGAGGCACTACCTCGCAGGTAGAAGGTTCACCCTCATCATCGACCAAAGATCGGTTACCTTCATGTTTGACAACTCGCAAAGGGGCAAAATTAAAAATGATAAAATCCTGAGGTGAAGGATCGAACTCTCCACCTACAAATACCATATCATGTATCGGCTGGGGAAGCTCAACGAGCCCCCAGATGCCCTGTCCCGCAGCACGTGCGCCAGCGCGCAAGACAACCGCCTGAAAGCTATCCACAATGACCTCTGCCACCCGGGGGTTACACGGCTCGCCCACTACGTCAAGGCCCGAAATCTACCTTTCTCCACTGAGGAGGTAAAAGCCATCACCAGGGATTGCCCGATCTGTGCGGAGTGCAAACTGCACTTCTATAGACCAGACAGGGCCCTCCTGGTTAAGGCTTCTCGGCCTTTTGAACGCCTCGCCATCGATTTCAAAGGGTCAATTCCCTCGAATAATCGGAATGTGTACTTCCTGAATGTCATTGACGAGTTCTCCCGCTTCCCTTTTGCTATCCCGTGCCCCAATATGACCTCCCACACAGTCATTAGGGCCCTGGATAGTATCTTCACCCTGTTTGGTTTCCCCAGCTACGTACACAGCGACCGGGGTTCGTCCTTCGTGAGCGACGAGCTGCGTCAGTACCTGCTCGACAAGGGCATCGCCTCGAGCAGGACTACCAGCTATAACCCCAGGGGGAACGGGCAGGTGGAGAGGGAGAATGCGACAGTCTGGAAGACCGTCCTACTGACCCTCCGGTCCAGGAATCTCCCAGTTTCCCATTGGCAGGAAGTCCTCCCCGACGTGCTCCACGCTATTAGGTCCCTCCTATGTACCGCCACCAACCAGACCCCTCACGATCGGCTCTTTGTTTTTCCCAGGGGCACTACCACGGGGGCTTCGCTCCCCGCATGGTTGAAGACACCGGGCTCGGTACTCCTCCGGAAGCACGTCAGGGCACACAAAACTGACCCACTCGTAGAGAAAGTGCTTCTACTACACTCAAACTCCCAATATGCCTTCATAGAGTACCCTGACGGCCGTCAGGACACTGCATCCCTCCGGGACCTAGCGCCGGCAGGATCGAATCCCACTACTACCACTGCCGAGGAACCCCTCACACTACACCCCACCCAACACGTCGCACCCCACGCCCCCGCACCTACCGGGTCGCTACACATGCTCCGTGCACCCGCGCCCACAAGCTTCCAGCGCCCCCAGTCGAACCAGACGGGTGCGAAGCTCGGACAGAATCACCACCGGAGTCCGCCATCATATCCCAACCAACCGTGATCGTCCAGCCACCAGAAGAGGCTGCAACCCCGGTGCTCCACCGATCACAACGGACAACTCGACCACCGGACAGACTCAATTTTTATGCCATCACCCCCGCCAGACTTGATTTTTTTCACAGGGGGTGAATGTGGTGAATTATAAACACTAATAATCCACACTGTATTGTACAACATGTGATGAGCCTGTTCCTTGTACTAGATCATGTGTAGTTGCGCGGCTCTACCCATAGGGGGAGATGAGGAGCTTATACTGGGCTCTACCCTTGGCTCTGCCCATGGCCCCTCCCCCTAACCGGAAGTATAAAGGTTGCTATTGTGAGCCTGCCTGCCAGTTCATCTAGAGTTCATCTCGTTACAGGCAGGCTCTGTTGTAAGACGATTAAAACCACTGTTCGCTTCTAACCACGTGTCGCGTGAATTGATGGTCTCATCAATATCTTATGATTCAAGTAGTGAGTTTTGAAAAATATGTAACTGTTTAAATGAACACACAGCTTTAATAACTTGTATTAATTCAACAGGCATCGAATATTCAAATCTGACTGCATTCGTCAGCTGAGGCCAGCAGAGGCACCAACAAAGGTCAGGGAGATTGATGAAGCCACCACAATGCTTACCTCAGTGGCACAGAGCCTTTGGGCAGGGGGAAGATGGTGTTTAAAGAGTTAATGTTAATATGTAAAATGTCATAACCCTCATGAGAACCACAGGGAAACAACCGATCTCCCCATGGGACTCGTGGAGTATGAGCTTCCCAGATAGGGACGGAGGTCAACCAACTGGGTCTCGCATTGAGCAAGATATAAAAGCAGGCCCAACATAGGGCCTGGCCTGGTGAGACAAGTCCTCCCAGCTTGAGATGCTGCATTACGCAGACTAAAGTAAATGTAAATAAATCCATCTTCATTTACAGCAACTTTCCTCATTATACTGGCGACAAGGATTAACGGCAGCTCCAGGATTGCCAGTTGATTCGCATAGCTGCCGGAGGTTTGTTTACTGGGAGCGTTACGTCGCATTGCTTTAAAAGTTGTTCTTTAAGTGGTGCTCTCGGGTTCCGGTGCACCATTCGCACATGTTCTGGTCTAAGCTTATGAGCTTTTGAGTCTCCTTCTTCAGCACCGTGTCAAGAATTCTCGGGGTTGATTGGAGCCTTTCCCTTTGGAGCCTATCTGTGGGGTTCGAGATTTACTGGAACTGCAGGCGGGGCAAAGGCAGATGCTCTGACCTTCGCTAATGGCTCGAAGGCGACTGTTGTTTGGATGGAAGTCTTTGGTACTGCCCAATACCGCGGTGTGGTTGAGTGACCTGATGGGAGTATTTACACTTCAAAATAAAATGAAGTATTTTTGGACAGGGTTGACGGAAGTGTTCAGCGATGGCAGCCGTTTATTTCCCATTTCAGGGAGCTGGTCACCATCATATCGGGGAGATTGGTTTCCTTTTGGGTTTGGGGATGGGTTGAAATATTGTAATTGTTGTTTGAATATGGTTGTGATGGTGTTATATCTGAAAAACTTTTAATAAATCTTTTTTTTTTTAAATGCCACTGTTTGGAAAATTGGATGCCTTTGATGCAGGTCTGGAGGATTGGACTCTGTATGCAGAATGCATGAGGTAATTCTTCCAAGCGAATGGAATATTGAGGGAAGACCGACAAAAGGTTCTCTTCCAGGCCACCTGCAGGGTCCAGGCATTTGGGATCATCAAACGTTTGATGTACCCGGCTACACCGGATTCCAGGTCATTCGATGAACTGGAAGCAATGGTTTTGGGCCACTACGACCCCAAGCCATCTGTAATGATACAAAGGTGCCAGTTTAACAGGGCGGTACGTTCTCCTGGTGAGTCAGTTATGGACCTTCGAAACTCACCTGCAGTGCTTGGCTGAGCACTGCGATTTCGGGCCATCTCTCCGAACTGTTGAGGGACCGGCTCCTGGTATCAGTAATACGGCCACACAGAGGAAGCTGTTAACAGAACCGATGTTGGATTTAAGCAGACCAGCAAGCGTCCCCTCTCTTGCGAAGGGTGTTAAAGAAACTGCAGGGGCCCGTTGATTATGGTGAGAATAGTTTGGGCCGCCCTCCGTTTCGCACTCCATATTGGTCATGGATCGGTGTGGTTCCGGCCAGAATTCCTCCGATCGAGCAGCTCCCAAGGGAAGTCCATGGCAGAGTTCGGTTTCTGCAGCCCGGTGGTATACGTCGCCCGAGGAGGATGGGGAGAGCCAGCTGCCGTGCCACCATTGTGGCAGAAGGTCTCATGAGGATCAGGGTCACCTTGTGCAGCATAGGGCACATTGTTTGCGACGGCCGCCCAGTTTTTGCTCTGACCAGGATCGTGCACGTGGACACCCTGGTAGACAGTGACTGTTTGGAGCAATTGCACTGTCTCGGCTCTGAGGTTCACGCCAAGCCAGATTACTTTGCAGGTTAATCGATACCCAGTGCTGATGGAGATGGGTACGAGGGGTGCCATCTCCATTCTAGATCCCCGCACATTTTAACAGCTTCAAACCGGGGATCATACCGCTGACCTTGTGGGATATCAAGGGATGGTTAGCCACCAATACGGGAAACAGTTGAAAATCGTGGGGTCCGTGATGACGGTGACGTATGGACAGCAGTCTGTCCGCCTTCCCTTGCTGGTAGTATATGGTCCGGGTTCCAACTTAGTCGGAAGAGACTAGTTGTTAGTCCTTAGATTCGATTAGCAATAGGTCTTTCGAAATCTTTCTGATATGTTCAATAATTATTCAAAATGTGTTCCAGGAGGCTATCGGCAGCATAAAGGGTACCAGGGCCCACATCTATGTGGATTCTGCTGCTCAGCCCCAGTACTTCAGGTCAATACCTGTCCCCTGTGCGCTGCTGCCAAAGGTGGACGCAGAGCTACAACAAGATCTGGCGGCTCATACGACCCATACTGTTTGCGGAATGGGCCACACCAGTGGTGCCAGTGATGAAGCCTGATAAACCTTCCGGCTTTGTGGGGTCTTCAAGCTTGCTGTCAAAAGGACTTTGCAGCTGGACCGCTACCCAATGCCCTGGGTCGCGGATTTATACGCTTCGTTGGCCGGGGACCGATCTTTTACAATTACCTGCAGGTGCAGCTCACCTGGAGTCTAGGAATTTTGCCATTATTAACACGCACTGGGGATTGCTTGAATACATCTGCCTTCCATTTGGGGTTTCATTGACCTTCGCGATATTTCAGCATATGATCGAAAACCTCTTGCAGGGCCTGCCGAAAAGGCAGTCTATTCGGACAATATCCTTACCACTGGCACCACGGAGCAGGAACACATGGCGAATCTCCAGGAAGTACTCCGCCCATGTGGGCAACAGACTCAAGCACAGGAAGTATGTTTTCTGTGCCAAAGCAGTGACATACCTCAGTTACCAGTTGGACTCTGGGGGGCTGCGCTATTAAGGGGGGCCGCACCCCGCAGAACGACAGAGCTCTGGTCATTTTTGGGTCTGGTTAATTATTATGATGTATAACCATCCAACCTGGTCTCTCTGTTGGCTCCACTTTATGTGTTGTTGCGCAAGGATCAGGAGTGGTGTTGGGCCGTTTCTCAGGACAAGACATTCGCAGCCGAAAAGAGGCATCTATCCTCCAAACAACTCCTGTCGTCTTATGAGCCGACTAGGCCCCTGATTTTCACATGTGATGCTTCTCCTTATGGCACTGGCATGGTTCTGGCCCATGAGTAGGACGGCGGCACAGAACGCCCCATTGCGTTGGCCTGGAGGACCCTGGCAAATGCCGTTTTGTGCAGAAGGAAGATCTGGCGGTGATCTTCGGAATTAAGAAATTCTCGCAGTATGTGTATGGATGACCTTATGTTATCGTGATGGACCACAAGCCATTGCTCAGCCTCTTCTGGGAGGACAAGTGCATCCCATTAGCCAGCTTCCAGCATCTGGTGCTCGTGCTTACCGCTCAAGAATACACTTTTCAACACCGCCCGGGTACCAAGATTGCTCGTATGGACGCCCTCAGCAGTCTGTCTTCTTGCCCCTGAACGCCCCTCCCCATCTATTGTAGATGAGGTGATTGTGACATTGACTTTTATGCACACCTTACTGTTGATGGCTGCTCAGGTGCGTGCGTGAACACAGCGTGACCCGGTGTTGGTGAAGCGTCGTCTTGTATTACTCGAAAGCGGTTTTTTAAAAAAAGCCCTTGCAGTGACTCTTTGGCCCTTCGCTCAAAGGTTCTCCGAGCTGCGTTTGGAGGATGATGGTGTGATATTGTGGAGTGCATGAGCAGTCATTCCCCCACAGGGTCAAGAAGCCATGTTACAGAGCTTGCCCGCTGGTCTTCCCGGGGCATCGAAAATGGAAATGTTGGCCCAGAGCAACATTTGGAGGCCGGGTATCAATGGGGACATTGAGAGAGTTGCAAAAAGCTGCCTGACGTGCCGGGATTTCAGAATCTACCACCAGTAACTCCTTTCCACCCTTGAGAATGGCCGGGTCATCCATGGATTAGTCTTCATATGGATTTTGCAGGATTATTCATGAGACCTATGCTCCTAGTAATCGTGAATGCCCATTCTAAGTGGCTGGAGGTGTACAGGATGACTTCCACAACGTCCAGGACCATGATCAAGAAGCTCAGGTGATCCTACTGCATCCATGGGATCCCGGAAGTACTGGTAACGGACTCTCCTTTCATCAGTGAAGGGTACGTGATGTCTCGGATCGTGTTTTCCGGGTCCTTAAGGGGGAGGGGGAGCAGCCCCAAGTCGTAGTCCACATTGGCACTAACGACATAGGTAGGAAAGGGGACAAGGATGTCAGGCAGGCCTTTAGGGAGCTAGGATGGAAGCTCAGAGCGAGAACAAACAGAGTTGTTATCTCTGGGTTGTTGCCCGTGCCACGTGATAGTGAGATGAGGAATAGGGAGAGAGAGCAATTAAACACATGGCTACAGGGATGGTGCAGGCGGGAGGGATTCAGATTTCTGGATAACTGGGGCTCTTTCTGGGGAAGGTGGGACCTCTATAGACAGGATGGTCTACATCTGAACCTGAGGGGCACCAATATCCTGGGGGGGGAGATTTGTTAGTGCTCTTTGGGGGGTTTAAACTAATTCAGCAGGGGCATGGGAACTTGGATTGTAGTTTTGGGGTATGGGAGATCGCGAGTATAGAGGTCAGGAGCACAGATTTGACTTCGCAGGAGGGTGCCAGTGTTCAGGTAGGTGGTTTGAAGTGTGTCTACTTCAATGCCAGGAGTATACGAAATAAGGTAGGGGAACTGGCAGCATGGGTTGGTACCTGGGACTTCGATGCTGTGGCCATTTCAGAGACATGGATAGAGCAGGGACAGGAATGGTTGTTGCAGGTTCCGGGGTTTAGGTGTTTTAATAAGCTCAGAAAAGGGGGCAAAAGAGGGGGAGGTGTGGCGCTGCTAGTCAAGGACAGTATTACGGTGGCGGAAAGGATGCTAGATGGGGACTCTTCTTCCGAGGTAGAATGGGCAGAGGTTAGAAACAGGAAAGGAGAGGTCACCCTTTTGGGAGTTTTCTATAGGCCACCTAATAGTTCTAGGGATGTAGAGGAAAGGATGACGAAGATGATTCTGGAAAAGAGCAAAAGTAACAGGGTAGTTGGTATGGGAGATTTTAACTTTCCAAATATTGACTGGAAAATATATAGTTCGAGTACATTAGATGGGTCGTTCTTTGTACAATGTGTGCAGGAGGGTTTCCTGACACAATATGTTGACAGGCCAACAAGAGGCGAGGCCACATTGGATTTGGTTTTGGGTAATGAACCAGGCCAGGTGTTAGATCTGGAGGTAGGCGAGCACTTTGGAAACAGTGACCACAATTCGGTGACCTTTACGTTAGTGATGGAAAGGGATAAGTATACCCCGCAGGGCAAGAGTTATAGCTGGGGGAAGGGCAATTATGATGCCATTAGACATGACTTAGGATGTGTAGGTTGGAGAAGTAGGCTGCAAGGGTTGGGCACACTGGATATGTGGAGCTTGTTCAAGGAACAGCTATTGCATGTTCTTGATAAGTACGTACCAGTCAGGCAGGGAGGAAGGGGTCGAGCGAGGGAACCGTGGTTTACCAAAGAAGTGGAATCTCTTGTTAAGAGGAAGAAGGAGGCCTATGTGAAGATGAGGCGTGAAGTTTCAGTTGGGGCGCTTGATAGTTACAAGGAAGCGAGGAAGGATCTAAAGAGAGAGCTAAGACGAGCAAGGAGGGGACATGAGAAGTCTTTGGCAGGTAGGATCAAGGAAAACCCAAAAGCTTTCTATAGGTATGTCAGGAATAAAAGAATGACTAGAGTAAGAGTAGGGCCAGTCAAGGACAGTGGTGGGAAGTTGTGTGTGGAGGCTGAGGAGATAAGCGAGATACTAAATGAATACTTTTCGTCAGTATTCACTCAGGAAAAAGATAATATTGTGGAGGAGAATGCTGAGACCCAGGCTATTAGAATAGATGGCATTGAGGTGCGTAGGGAAGAAGTGTTGGCAATTCTGGACAAGGTGAAAATAGATAAGTCCCCGGGGCCTGATGGGATTTATCCTAGGATTCTCTGGGAAGCCAGGGAAGAGATTGCTGAGCCTTTGGCTTTGATTTTTAGGTCATCATTGGCTACAGGAATAATGCCAGAGGACTGGAGGATAGCAAATGTGGTCCCTTTGTTCAAGAAGGGGAGTAGAGATAACCCCGGTAACTATAGGCCGGTGAGCCTAACGTCTGTGGTGGGTGAAGTCTTGGAGAGGATTATAAAAGATACGATTTATAATCATCTAGATAGGAATAATATGATTAGGGATAGTCAGCATGGTTTTGTGAAGGGTAGGTCATGCCTCACAAACCTTATCGAGTTCTTTGAGAAAGTGACTGAACAGGTAGACGAGGGTAGAGCAGTTGATGTGGTGTATATGGATTTCAGTAAAGCGTTTGATAAGGTTCCCCACGGTCGGCTAGTGCAGAAAATACGGAGGCTGGGGATTGAGGGTGATTTAGAGATGTGGATCAGAAATTGGCTAGTTGAAAGAAGACAGAGAGTGATAGTTGATGGGAAATGTTCAGAATGGAGTTCAGTTACGAGTGGCGTACCACAAGGATCTGTTCTGGGGCCGTTGCTGTTTGTCATTTTTATAAATGACCTAGAGGAGGGCGCAGAAGGATGGGTGAGTAAATTTGCAGACGACACTATAGTCGGTGGAGTTGTAGACAGTGCGGAAGGATGTTGCAGGTTACAGAGGGACATAGATACGCTGCAGAGTTGGGCTGAGAGGTGGCAAATGGAGTTTAATGTGGAGAAATGTGAGGTGATTCACTTTGGAAAGAATAACAGGAATGCGGAATATTTGGCTAATGGTAAAATTCTTGGTAGTGTGGATGAGCAGAGGGATCTCGGTGTCCATGTACATAGATCCCTGAAAGTTGCCACCCAGGTTGATAGGGTTGTGAAGAAGGCCTATGGTGTGTTGGCCTTTATTGGTAGAGGGATTGAGTTCCGGAGCCATGAGGTCATGTTGCAGTTGTACAAAACTCTAGTGCGGCCTCATTTGGAGTATTGCGTACAGTTCTGGTCGCCTCATTATAGGAAGGACGTGGAAGCTTTGGAACGGGTGCAGAGGAGATTTACCAGGATGTTGCCTGGTATGGAGGGAAAATCTTATGAGGAAAGGCTGATGGACTTGAGGTTGTTTTCGTTAGAGAGAAGAAGGTTAAGAGGTGACTTAATAGAGGCATACAAAATGATCAGAGGGTTAGATAGGGTGGACAGCGAGAGCCTTCTCCCGCGGATGGAGGTGGCTAGCACGAGGGGACATAGCCTTAAATTGAGGGGTAATAGATATAGGACAGAGGTCAGAGGTGGGTTTTTTACGCAAAGAGTGGTGAGGCCGTGGAATGCCCTACCTGCAACAGTAGTGAACTTGCCAACATTGAGGGCATTTAAAAGTTTATTGGATAAGCATATGGATGATAAGGGCATAGTGTAGGTTAGATGGCCTTTAGTTTTTTCCCATGTCAGTGCAACATCGAGGGCCGAAGGGCCTGTACTGCGCTGTATCGTTCTATGTTCTATGTTTGCTATGGTTATGCGGTGGAGTGGCATTCAACACATCCTGACCGCACTGTATCATCCTTCCTCAAATGTACTAGCAGAGCGGATAGTAAATGGAGAATGAAGAAGCAATTGACTGGTTCTATAGACACGCAGTTGGTGCACTTCCTATTACCGTACAGTGCTGCATGTGACCACCAGAATCACGCTGGCAGAGATTTGGATGGGTCAACGGCTCAGGACTTAACTGAGTCAGACCTTTCCCAACCTCGGTGCCAAGGTCGAGCAGCATCAAGAGTCGCAGAAGAGACACTGGGGTGCTGTGTCTGTATTGTACATAGCTAGTATAATGTTCAATAAAAACTAGCGTTTATTAACAGCCTTGCCTCCAGCACATCTGTAAGTCCAGACCCATGACTACCAAGCCGAAGACCCACGACTATAATAACAGAGCACTCACAAAGTGGAAAATGCTGGTTGGTCTTCAGTTGGACCTTGAAACGGACAGGAACTGTCTAATCTGTAAAATTATTTAGTCAAACTGAATGACATCAGACTTTGTCTAGAATTGGGGGAAGGGTGTGTGTGTGTGTTGGGGGGGGGGGGGGGGGAGATATTATGTGAGATGTTGTTTCTACTAACTTCTAGGCTATTTTCAAATATGTTATGGTTTACAAATAAACTGTTGAAGAAGTCTATGATTCCCCTTCCTCCACCTCCCAACTACAAGGGATGAAGTGAACAACAAGCTTGTGGTTCTAAGTTCTGCAATTCTATTTTAATATTTAACATTGTGAAACCACGAAAAAAACTACAGCTGTTTCCTGTGAAGGCGAAACATTTCCCACATACCATTTAAGCCTGTGATGCAAAGTGGAATTTTATAGTATTAGTCATTCATAGAAGTAGATACAAATTGCCCCACAGAAAAATGTTGTCAGACCCAGTTTTGGTGTTCATTTCCTAACTGAGCAGTCATCCTCACTCTCACGCCTTTCTGTTCTCTAGTCCAACTTTCCTTCAACCAGCAATCTTTGTCCTATCCTTAAATGTTGTGCTGATTTGTGTTTCAATCCATAATTCTGTCTGTTCATTCTAGAGTCTTCAATCCTCTTTGGGAAAAAACATTTCCTTGCTGTCATAAATTATTTACACATTCAGTTTGTACACAACAGTGTTTATTAGACTCTGTAAAGTTGAAGAAAACTGCTTTAACTGAACCCGATACATTTTACCAAATGATCAAAGTAAAATACAAACAATTCAAATGGGACTGTATCAAATTTATACAGATCTTTAAAATCTTATTTATTAAAATTTGGAAACGACAATCATAAAGTGATGTTTCAAATTACTACAAGGAAGGATTAACAATGCGGTGAGCTATTTTTAAGCATTTCCTCCGTTAAATCCTCATTAAATTCCATAATACGTGTAACTCTGAACAGCAACAAATCCCAATGAGATTAAGAGGGTTGTATTCAGAGAAAAAATATATAGCGAGCCAAAAAAGGAGATATTGGAAATTAAGGAGTGTCTAGGAGGAGCAGAGGCAAGTAAATTAGAGAGAGGGAAATGCAGAACATGGGGCCTAAACAGCTGAAGCAAATCCATCAATGCTGGGGATGAACGAAAGGCCAGAGCTGGAGGAATATCTTGGAGAGATGCACGCCTGGAGAAGATCAGAGATGGGGAGACCGAACGGAAATTAAGGTCGGCAAGCTAGCTGCTAAAATCACACAGATGGAGCAGATGAAATCCCAGCTGAAGCTCTGAAACACAGCAGAGATCCACTCCTGGTACAGCTGCACAACCTCAGTCTTCAGCTGGGAAGAAATGCGCAGGTATGTTGTGACCATGACTATACTCAAGGAGGGAGACAGGTCCAATTGGGGCAGGTACAGAGGAGTTTCCCTGCCGTCTGCCACAGGGAGGAGCCTTGCAAAGATCCTCCTCGACTGCCTCCTCCCAGTGATCAAGGAATCCCTTCCAAAGTCATAATGCAGTTTTAACCCATTGCGGGGCACCAAAGGGGCGGGATTCTCCGTCCTGCCGGCAGCGGAATCCTCCGCTCCGGCAGCTGTCCAATGGGGTTTCTCACTGTGGGCACCTGCACACAGTTGGGAAATCCGCAGGTGAGTACGCTGCCGGTGAAGCGGAGGATCCCGCCGACAGAGAATCCAGCACACGGTGTTCACTGTGCGGCAAATTGCCGAAAAGTGCAAGGAACAGCACCGACTGCTGAACATGGACGGGCTGGATTCTCTGATCCCAGCCGCCAAAATCGCGTTTGGCGACGGGGCGGAGAATCCCCGATGAGGCCGAAACCGGGGCGCGGCGTCGCTTTCGCGATGCTCCACCCCCTGAAAAGCGGTGTACTCGCAGAGAATGCCGCAGACCTGTCCGGAACTCAGAGTGGCAGCTGTGGCCTCCGTCCAGCACAGTCAGGGGAGGGCCGATCCGCGGGCAGCGGTGGACATATTCGGAGCTGATGGCACTGCGGTGGGGTGGTCTGGGGCACGCGAGCCAGCCGAAGGGGGGGGGTGGGGTACTATTTCACGGGCCAGGTCCACGAGTGGCATCCGCCATGAAGGATGGCACGGCCGTTGCAGGTCGCCGCCGTGCGCATGTGCGGCCACAGGCACGGCAAATCTCCAGGCCGTATCGGCAGCTAGAGCCGGGTGCTCTACGCTGCCTCCAAACGGGGATTCGGTGGCCATTTTGCGCCAGTTTTCCTGGTGTAAAACACCATTGTTTTCACACCGGCATGGGGACTTTGTCTCTAGAACAGAAAATCCAGCCCGTCATTTCCAGACCTCACACTGCCTTTGACTCAACTGTGAAGGTCCTCCTCGAAACTGGCTGCCCTCAGAAATTTGTTACCATTCTTCCTCCCTACTCCATTGTGTTATGCCAGCAACGTAACCACCACAAACCCTGTCTCAGTGAAAATTGAGGTCCAACAGGCTGTGTCATTGCACCAATATTCTTTGCCATTTTCCTTGCTTCAATACTAAATCTGACCTCGAGTAAATTGCCAACAGGGGTGGGGATAATCTACAGAACGGACAAGGATATGTTCAATCTATGCCACAGTAAGGGTGCAACAGAATGCATTTATATTCCGGCATATACCTTGCTGTTCCTTACTTCTCTTTCATTTCAAAGTTCACTTGAGCTGGTCTATTTTTGGACCGTAGATTCTGTGGAATGTTTTCTTCAAACATTTTAATTTCCAACATCTGTTTTTAAAAGATACGGATCGCTGGCCATGTTATTTAAATCCTACAAATAAGTTTAATTTTAATTGCATCTATTTATCTCAAATCTTTTCCTTTTGAGTTATAGTCTTCATACAAATTTAGTTCCACTTTTAATTCAGTCATCAAATATGCAACTACAGTATTATGCTTCACGTCCATTTCCCGAATGGGAGCAGGGCTCTGAGCAGAGCTCACCTTCTCCTCAGCCTGTGCTCAGTGACACTGACCTGTACAGGAATCGTGCAGTGGATTCTCATCATCAGAATCAGCAAAAACTTCTGCAAGTTCCTGGTCGGACATGTCTGTGAGTTCAGTCAGATCCATGAGGTCAAAGTGCACCTCAAGAGACGAGACGCTGCTGAGAGGCTCTGTGAAAACAAAACACAAAGGAAAATGCTTGGAGGACCTCAGCAGCCAAGCTCACAAGTTACTGGCATCTATAAAACATTATGTAAAATGCAGATTTAATGAGTGTAACTGTGGTAGTATGACTAGGGAGATTACGGTACCTTAGAACCATGCTGCCATTGGGTGCAGAAGACTCGCTGACCATTGGCCCAGGCAAGTCATGTGCCTCTCTGCCAATTGGCTGAGGCTAGTCATGTGACTACCCACCGATTGGCTGAGAGGTTTATAGCTCCGCCTACAAGGCAGGGTATAAGAGCCCGTACCGGCTGGCAGTCGGCCTTTCTCTGTACATCTACTGCCGGGCAGACATCTAGTGTATTAAAGCCTGATGTTTGGAACTACTTCACGACTCGAGTCCAATTGATGGTGTATCAGTAACGTTGCTCACAGTTGATGCCTATGCAGAGTGCCGTGTTAAAACATGTCATAGAAACATGATTTCCAAACAGAATCTGCTTATTTTTTGGAATTATCTTACCCGTTCCACTTCCTGTTTGTGGGTTTATGCTGCTCTTCACTGTGATGGGTCTTCACTGTGATGGGAAACGAGAGGGGAAGTCTACCTTCTTGCAGCAAGTTGCACTATCATGGGCAGAGATGTGCTCTTCAGTGGGTAGTCCCAGGTCGGCAGGAGAATTACAGCACCTCAGATTACTGCCCAAAATGGTTCATAGAGGAAGTATGCGTACAGCTGCGTACCCTTCTGACTGCTCCTCTAATGGTCATTCATGGTGAGGCACCTTTGGGGTGCAGTATACCAAGTGTGTGAAGCTGAGCTGGTCCCCTGCTGCATGATAGTTGTGAGGGGCAGCCCCGATGCCACTCTTTCCATTTCTCCTCTATCTCATCACCCTACGTCTTGCTGCCAGCTGCTTCCAGATTTATACACCGCCTTTTGATTTAAGACCGGCATAGTGCAAAAGGTGGAGATGTATTTACGGGATTTTGTTCGCAAAGTTGCCACTCCAGAGGAGGTTGGATAGATCAGTGTATTAGCAGTGCTAATGGCTGCTGGACAAAGGGTTTAATTTGAAAGTAGCAGTATCTGTCATGCTGGGTGATGTACAATTTGCCCGTCAGCTATTGGAAGAACATAATGGTCTGTAACTTCCTCAAAGTGACAATCTCCAGCCGGGGGGGGGGGGGAAGCTACTTTGGAGTTGGAAGTGATTTTTTTTCCTCTAACCCTTTCAGAGTAACTATCAAGGTAAAACTGGCAGAACCATCCAACGTTCGTGGTTTAAATCTCTTCTGTTGGATGGATCCCAGCCCAGCGCAATTGTCCAGAGGACGTTAGCACATCTGTGCAATTTCTGGGTAAACCCTTACGTGGGAACCTCCGAGAGGGATTCCCCAGCACATCATTGGAGTACCCCCTAATAGCGATGCTGGGGAACCTGGAAGCTGTGTGTCAATATGACCCTAGTCGAGGAACTGGCCAGCCTACTGTGCTATTATCGCAATCCACTTATGGTGAATATACATTGAGTTGTGGTTCTATCATATTGGATAGGGGATCAACAATTCCCACAGGCTTGAATACTTACGGAGGAGATTAACCAGAAGAGTTCCAGTGGTGAGGAATTTTAGCAACAAGTGTAGGGCGGAGAAGCTAGAGTTTCTTGCAGCAAAGGGGATTTGATCATGATATACAAGATAATGACAGGTTTAGATACGATAGACAAAGAAGAGCAGTTCCCGTTAGCTGATGGAGCAAGGACTAGGCAACACAGATTTAAGGTTTTGTGCAAGTAATGCAGGTGGGATGCGAGGAAGAATAATTTTCCACAGCGAATTCTGTTGACCTGGAACATGCTGACTAGGACGGCGCTGGAAGTGGAGACCCTCAATGATTTTGAAAGGAAACTGGAAGAGCACTGGAGGGAAATAAACTGGCAGGGCTATGAAGAGAGAGCGCGGAATGGGGCTGACTGGATTGCTCCACAGAGAGCCAATGTGGACTGGATTGCTCCACAGAGAGCCAATGTGGACTTGATAGGCCAAATGGCATCATCCTGTGCCAGAATTACTCTGTGATTCTAAATGTCAGATTGTTTTTACACAATTGAGAAAGGAGAAGAATTGAAAGTGCCAAAATAGTAAGTGTGACCTGAGCAACACTAAGTTATAAAATATATCCAGGAAATTGACTGAGTGACAGGAGACAGAGAAGTTGTGAAAGGCTGTTTCTTTCCAAACTAGAGAAAGGGACATAGTGGGGTTCCCCAATGGTCAGTGTGAAGATCCCAGCCTTTCTTGATATATATTAATGATCCAGACTGGTGTGCGTAATTTCAAAATTTGTGAATGACACTAAACTTCAAAGTATTGTGAATTATAAGGAGGATGGTGATACATCTCAAGAGCACATAGGCAGTATGGTGAAATGGGAGGACAAGTGGCAGATTAAATCTAATGCAGAGAAGGGCGACATGGTATGGGATGAATGAAGAGAGGCAATATAAAATAACGGGTACATTTCTAATGTGAGGGGCCTAGGGGTATTTTCATAAAATATCAAAGTTGTCAGGGCAGGTTGAGAACGCAGTTAATAAAGCAAATGGGATCCTGGGCTTTGTAAACAGGGATATGGGATCCTGGGCTTTGTAAACAGGGATATGGGATCCTGGGCTTTGTAAGCAGGGATATGGGATCCTGGGCTTTGTAAACAGGGATATGGGATCCTGGGCTTTGTAAACAGGGATATGGGATCCTGGGCTTTGTAAACAGGGATATGGGATCCTGGGCTTTGTAAACAGGGATATGGGATCCTGGGCTTTGTAAACAGGGATATGGGATCCTGGGCTTTGTAAGCAGGGATATGGGATCCTGGGCTTTGTAAACAGGGATATGGGATCCTGGGCTTTGTAAACAGGGGTATGGGATCCTGGGCTTTGTAAACAGGGGTATGGGATCCTGGGCTTTGTAAACAGGGGTATGGGAATCCTGGCCTTTGTAAACAGGGGTATGGGATCCTGGCCTTTGTAAGCAGGGATATGGGATCCTGGGCTTTGTAAACAGGGGTATGGGATCCTGGGCTTTGTAAGCAGGGATATGGGATCCTGGGCTTTGTAAGCAGGGATATGGGATCCTGGGCTTTGTAAACAGGGATATGGGATCCTGGGCTTTGTAAACAGGGATATGGGATCCTGGGCTTTGTAAACAGGGATATGGGATCCTGGGCTTTGTAAACAGGGATATGGGATCCTGGGCTTTGTAAGCAGGGATATGGGATCCTGGGCTTTGTAAACAGGGATATGGGATCCTGGGCTTTGTAAACAGGGATATGGGATCCTGGGCTTTGTAAACAGGGATATGGGATCCTGGGCTTTGTAAACAGGGATATGGGATCCTGGGCTTTGTAAGCAGGGATATGGGATCCTGGGCTTTGTAAACAGGGATATGGGATCCTGGGCTTTGTAAACAGGGATATGGGATCCTGGGCTTTGTAAACAGGGGTATGGGATCCTGGGCTTTGTAAACAGGGGTATGGGATCCTGGGCTTTGTAAACAGGGGTATGGGATCCTGGGCTTTGTAAACAGGGATATGGGATCCTGGGCTTTGTAAACAGGGATATGGGATCCTGGGCTTTGTAAACAGGGGTATGGGATCCTGGGCTTTGTAAACAGGGATATGGGATCCTGGCCTTTGTAAGCAGGGATATGGGATCCTGGGCTTTGTAAACAGGGAAATGGGATCCTGGGCTTTGTAAGCAGGGATATGGGATCCTGGGCTTTGTAAACAGGGGTATGGGATCCTGGGCTTTGTAACAGGGATATGGGATCCTGGGCTTTGTAAACAGGGATATGGGATCCTGGGCTTTGTAAACAGGGATATGGGATCCTGGGCTTTGTAAGCAGGGATATGGGATCCTGGGCTTTGTAAACAGGGATATGGGATCCTGGGCTTTGTAACAGGGATATGGGATCCTGGGCTTTGTAAACAGGGGTATGGGATCCTGGGCTTTGTAAGCAAGGATATGAAACACCAATTTAAGGAAGTTAGGATAAACTTGTAGAGAATGCTATGTCGGCATCAACTAGAGTATTGTGTCCAGTCCTGGGAGCCACACTTTAGAAAGGATCAAGGTATTGGAGAGAGTGCAGAAAAAGGTTCACAAGAATGGTTCCAGGGATAAGGACCATCAGTTACATGGAGCCGGCGGAGAATCTGGGGCTGTTCTTCTCGGAGAAGAGCATGTTGAGGGGTGATTTGATAAAGGTGTTCAAAATCATGACGGGTCTAGACAGATTAAATCGGGAAAAACTGTTACCATTGGAAGGATCCGGAACCAGGGGGCACAAATTTATGGCGACTGGCGAAAGAAGTGATGGTGACAGGAGGAAAATCTTTTATTACGGAGAAAGTGGTTAGGATCTGGAATGAGCCACCCGGGTGTGGTGGAGGCAGGTTCAATCGAGGTATTCAAGAGGAATTTGGGTAATTATCTGAAGAGAAAGAAAATTACCGGGTTACGGGGCAAAGGCAGGGAAATGGGCCTAAGTAAGTTGCATGTGCAGAGTCAGCATGGGCACGATGGGCTGAGTGGCCTCCTTCTGCACTGTAATTCTACCTATAAGTCATGTGTTGCAGAATAATATAGCAATTCTTCTTCGAGTTCTCGGCCTGAAGGCAGATTCGTGTACATCGACATGACCTTCACCGTGGGTAGGGCAAGGAGGCAGATCCTAAATCCACCCCTGTCGGAACGGAGATCAAACTCTGTGCCGTTGGTACCAATCTGATCCACATTCAGCAAACTGAGCTGACTGGTCCCCCAAGGAGTCTGAGGTGCTGTGGCGACATACACTACTCGTGTTGTAAAACTGGAGCTACGGATCGTGATGGTAGAGGCTCCAATTCTCTTTCCATCTTGCAGCTGCCCTGGAACCTCTCCCGCTTTTATTGCCTGCCATAGGCAAGTGTTGGAACCGGTTTGGTCACATGACAAATACACCTTCCTTGACCATCAAGCCCTGAAACTTCTGAGTCAGAGACAGGGACACCACCCACTGCGTGACAAGACCTCCTCACAGTGAGTATCCAAAAATTAATTTATCTGAACGACAAACATTCTAACGAATTTGACCTGAATAATTTACTTTTAAAAGCATTAATTAGACCTCAGTTGGAATATTATGTTCAATTCTAGGCACCACACTTTAGGAAAGATTTCAAGGCCTTAAGAGAGGGAGCAGAAGGTATTTACTCGGATAATGAAAGCAGAATACTGCAGATGCTGGAAATCTGAAGTGAAAACGGAAAATGCTGGGTAACCCGCAGGAGGTCTGGCAGCATCTGTGGAGAGAGAAGCCAAAGTCAATGCTTCAAAAACCTAGGGCTCTAAATATCTGCTGCATTTTCCCAGCATTTTCGATTTTACACGAACAAGGTCAGGACTTCAGTCATGTGGATGGACTGGAAAAGCTGGGGTTGTTCTCTTTGGAGCACGGAAGGTCAAGGGGAGGTTAGATAGAGGAGTTCAAAATTGTGAATGCTATCGATAGAGTAAGCAAAGAGGCTGTTTCCAGTGGGAAGAAGAGTTGGTAACCAGAGGACATTGATTTAAGGTGATTAACAAAAGGGCCAAAGGTGACTTGAGGAAGTTCTTTTCACACAATGAGTTGCTATGATCTGGAATGCATTGCCTAAAAGGATGGTGGAAGACGATTCAATGGTAACTTTGAAAAATGATTGAATTGATACTTGAAGGGAAAAACATTTGCAGGGCTACGGGAAAGGAGCGGAGGAGTAGGACGGGTTGGACAGCGCTATCAGACTCAGCATGGGCACGATGAGCTGAGTCGCCTCCTTCTCGGATGTACCATTCAATGGTTCCATAATCGAACAAGACGGGTTTGGAGTTTGCGCAGTGTCTACATGGGTCTCACTCCCACAACCCAAAGACGTGCTGAGTAGGTGGATTGGCCATGCTAAATTGCCCCTTAATTGGAAAAAAAAAGATATAAAAATGTTTCTTTTTATGTTTCCTACAATATGCAACCAATGGGCAGGCAGATCAACTATTCCCAAACATTTGTCAAAATTGGATTAATCTGCCTGCCAATTTTCCCTGGGGCACGATTCTCCGCTGCCCACGACGGGTCGGAGAATAGCGGGAGGGCCTTCCCGACATTTTTCCCGACCTCCCGTTATTCTCCCCCCCCCCCCACGGCCGCCCCACGACACGAATCGCTGCTCACCGGTTTTTACGGCGAACAGCGATTCTCCCCTGGCCGATGGGCCGAGTTCCCAGGCCTTTACGGCCGTTTACGAACGCAAACACACCTGCTCTCACCGTTCGTGAAAACGGCCGCAAAGTGCCGTTCCTGACAACCATGGCACCGATTGGCACGGCCACACCACGGCCGTGCCAAGGGTGGCATGGGCCTGCGATCGGTGCCCACCAATCGCGGGCAGCGGGTCCGATACCCGCGCAGTCTTTGTTCCTCCGCCGCCCGCAGGATCAGTCCACGGGGCGGCTGAGGGGCATGATGGCCCGCGCATGCACGGGTTTGACGCATATGCGGGATGACGTCATCCGCGCATGCGTGGGTTGGAGCCGTCCAATCGCCGCATGCGCGATTGTCATCATCGTGCGCGTCAGCCGCCGTGACGCTTGGCGCGCGGGCTTAGCGACGGTTGCTAAGCCCGCGATGCCGTGCTCCACGGGGCCGCGCTGCTAGCCCCGCCCGGGGGAGAGAATCGGGTCCCGGGAGGGGGCGCGGAGGCTGCCGTGAAACACGGCCAGTTTCACGGCAGCCTTTACGACTCTCCGCATTTGCCGAGAATCGCGCCCCTGGTTTCTGGTTTGATAGCACAGCACATCATTTTTCCAGGCGGTGAATTAGATTATACACCCACTGCTTGAAAAATTGGATGTAAAAGCCTCCACTGCACCAACTCATGGTTACAATATACAAAAATGTTAATGGATTTATTGGACACTGGAACATTACTGAAAATGTTTATAAACCAGAAGAACTTTGCTCATTTTGCAGCTAACACTATAATCAGATTCAGGATGTTATGGATGCATTTCTGGTAGCAGAAAAGCAAGTCATTTTATTATTGTAGTTAATACATACGCCTTCTCTCCACCACCTGCAGTAATCCTGATGTGGAAATTGGGATTCCGTCCTCCTCATCTGCAGGGGCAATGTGAGATTCTGAATTAGCAGACTCCTCTTGACCCTTTGCTTTCTTTGGACTCTGTTTGCTTTTATCAAACTCTCCTAGATCAGGAGAAATGAGAGAAAAAGAAAAATACATGACTTTAAAATTGCAGAAAGCATTTTTCCACCACTCCTCTCCTCTTTGTCGTAAAGTACCTTCTTGGTTCTCCAAAACATCATTTAAAATTCCTCATCCATGTCAATAATCCCTCTGTGAAAAGATTACATTGTGTCCATCTATATAAAATATGTAAGGTGCTTACATAATCAATATATTATATGTATAATTGTGTGTGTGTGTGTGGGGGGGGGGGGGGGGTCAGTGAAATCTGGGTGTATTTGTTGTGGAGTGTCTGAAAGTGAGCAAGAACACAGGCATATTTGATTATGTCTGGCGCTGTCTGTGAAGAGAATGCCATAAAATATAGGTGGTTCTTGGTAGCACATAGACTGAATTGATAATATGTGTGCCCATGTTGAATGCAAGTGCGTGTATGTATATATAATTAAATATATGCCTGTTCCAAGCTATGTATGTGCTTAAAGATCGGAGCTTGTATGGAGGGGCTAAATTGTATCTATTTTCAAAAGGGAGTGTTTTTATTTATGTTTATACTTTAATTGTGCAGGAAGAATATGTATGTCCGTGTTAATATAGAATGTCCATGTGGAGAGATTTCACTGTACAAACCATTTGTGTGAAGCAATTGCTGTTTAACTTCCTTCCATGTGGTAGGGGTGGTAACTATTTAATTTCTCAGCTCATACCTCATGAAACATTGACAGTTGCTTTGGCAGCAAGAGCACAATGGTGTGTTGCCAATAAATATCTGTACTACATGGCACGAGGAAAAAGACCAGATAGAATCCTCTCACATTTCAGTAATGATGCATTTTATAAGACAATTCAAAGAAACCACAGTAACGAGTATTCAATTATATTAAAGTCAATAGATGATAAATGCAGCAGCAAATAGGCCAAATGAAACCTCCTTCTGTTCTGTTTAATTTTTTAAAAACTTAAAAACAAAAATCAATCAGACATTATTAAAGCAAAGCTCCACTATCTTGGGTAGAAATTACCTAGAAAACTGACTAAAAACAACCACTCCTGTTTTGTCATAACATCAGAGATGGAACTTCAAATGTGCTTCAGAGCTTAATTAACCTAATATCACAGATGTAGAATCATAATCCTTTAGGAGTGCCTCATCTAAAGTCATGACCGGTAATTAGTAGTACTTTACTGTCAGTTTATTTGTAGTGAAAGGAAATAAATTGAATATTTTAAAATTGTGAAATTCTGGACAAACACCCAAGGTTTGACAACATCTGTGAAGAGAAAATACAGGTATAGGTCCTTGTCAGCAAATGTCTGAAATGAGCAAAAACCCATCGCCATATATGGTAGTCCCACAGTGCATGGGTAGAATTCTGTTTGACAGATATAGAATAAACTCATTCTCACAAAAGACATACCGTATTTATTTGCCTAAAATGTTCGCAAGTTGGAGTATTGCTGTAATCTAATTATGGGAAGATTTTTAACTCCCAGCAATGAGAATTGTCTCTCCAGATCACATTGGCTGGTCAATCATCAACAGTGTCCTGGGAACTGCAATTCACCTCATCCAGCCACCAGATTATCAAAGGTTTACCAGCAAGGGTTGACATGCTTTTTTACTTCCTTCTCTAGATCTGTTATTTTGGAGCCTTCTTAACCCCAAATAGAGCCCCCTTAAATCCTGTCCCCAAGAAAGACTTGGTTATTTGGTCATCAAATAACTTGGAAGTATGGGTTTTTGACCCCTTGCTAGTTGCTATGTGGTATTCCTGCTATCTGCCTGAGTGCATGGGGAGTTGTACAACTCATCATAAAACATGAGGGATTTATCTTCACCCTCAGCCCACAACATAGATGTGCAATAAATCCCTTTATACTGGGAAGCTTCAACGACCTCTCGGAAGCCCATGGTAATCACAATCTCCAGTGCTGACAAATGGGTCTACGCCCAAATTGTTAACTCATAGAAAAAACTCCCAAGTTACAACATGGAAATATGCCATTCAGCCCACACAGTGTGTGACAACATTTATCCTCCATACCAAGTTATTTCTTTTGGTATATATTTTTATTGAGTTTTTAAACATTTTATATCACAAATTTACAGGATAAACAAGACCAACACATAAGAAGAGGTTCCAACTGACAACTGTAACAATAGTTCCCCTCAACGAAAATATTTCTCTTGCAGACTTCACATTGCCAGACTTGGCCAAAACATATATTTACAGTGGTTCATGTACATTGTGGTTCAGGCATTAATTTGCCAGCAAACTGGTCTCTTATTGTTTCCCTCCCCTCTGCTGGTCTTCAGTGGTTCTCTTGACTGCGTTTGTCCCCCATCACCCCCCCCCCCCCCCCCCCCCCCCCCCAACTCCGTGCCCTTCTTCTCCCTCCAATAAGTAATTCTAATCACATTTATCTTTCTTGCTCCCATATCCCTTCATCCAGCAATCAGATTTAATCTTGAATGTTGACCTGGTTTCCATATCAACTGTTAATGCTGGACTGGAATTTTGCAGCCTCACAACACGGTGTAAAGTGAATTCTCTTGCTCTCGGTTCCAACTCGTTTACATTTAATCTTACATCCTTGGCCCTTCTCTCCAGACCACCCAAATTTTGGAAATAGTACTGGAAGTAGCACTGAGCGTACTTCCATTTAGAGTACGATGTTTGCTCTTTCACCAAAATTTATCGCCTCACACATACAGACACTGAATTCTATCTGTCATTATTTAACTCCTTCCTCATCTCATCACTATCTCTTTGCAGCTTCCATTGTTCGCACAACGACTAGACTGTTCCTCACAGGGTTGTACATCATTCCTCACATTATACAAACCCATATATACTATGAACTAGTTCCAAGTTACAGTTCTGGGTTTTGGGTGTGGATATCCCCACGTTTAACATCACCTGTATCCACGTTGACTTTGTCATTTTAAAAAAAATAATTTTATGGGATGTAGGCATCTCTGGCTGGACCAGCATGTATTGCCCATCCCTAACAGCCCTCAAAGTCAACCGCATTGGGTTGTGGGTCTGGAGTCACACGTAGGCCAGACCAAGTAAGGACGGCAGATTTCCTTCCCTAAAGGACATAAGTGCTGAAGGGGTTGGATTACAAGGAGGGATTGAGTAGACTGGGACTGTACCCGTTGGAATTTAGAAGGATGAGGGGGGATCTTATAGAAACATATAAAATTATGAAAGGAATAGATAGGATAGATGCAGGCAGGTTGTTCCACTGGCGGGTGACAGCAGAACTAGGGGACATAGCCTCAAAATAAGGGGAAGTAGATTTAGGACTGAGCTTAGGAGGAACTTCTTTACCCAAAGAGTTGTGAATCTATGGAATTCCTTGCCCAGTGAAGGAGTTGAGGCTCCTTCATTAAATGTTTTTAAAGTAAAGATAGATAGTTTTTTGAAGAATAAAGGGATTAAGGATTATGGTGTTTGGGCCGGAAAGTGGAGATGAGTCCACAAAAGATCAGCCTAATTTCATTGAATGGCGGAGCAGGCTCAAGGGGTCAGATGGCCTACTCCTGCTCCTAGTTCTTATGTTCTTAAGTGAGTTAGGTGGGTTTTTACAAAAATTGACAAGGGTTTTATGGTCATCATTAAACTTTTAATTCCAGATTTTTGTTAAATTTCTGCTGTGGTGAGATTTGGGGGGTGTCTCCGTCCCGCCATTGTGCCCCCGAGACTCTCCACCTCGCCAATGGGGTTCCCATTGTGGACACCCCCACACTGTCGGGAAATCCCATGGCTGCCGGCGCAACGGAGAAACCTGACAGTGGAGAATCCAGCCCCAGATCTTTCCCTGGGTCTCTTGATTACTAGCTCAGTGATGATACCACTACACCACTGCCTGTAAATACAAGTGACCCCCAAACTGAATCCTGTGGGATATCAAAATCTAACTCAAACATTGGAAAAACTGGCCAAGGGGAAATTGCCTTATCATTGAGCCTTCCATATCCTATGATTGTTAAACAGGCTTCTGGAAGGGCAGCTATGCAGATTAGTATTAAATCCATCAACAGGTCCCGACTGCAGTTTCAATTCCAACCTTTTTCTTTTAAATTTAGAGCATCCAATTCTTTTTTTGCCTAATAAAGGGGCAAGTTAGCGTGGTCAATCCACCTACCCTGCACATCTTTTTGGATTATGGGGGTGAGACACACGCAGGCATGGGAAGAATGTGCAAATTCCACATGGACAGTGATCCGGAGCCGGGTCCTCAGCGCCGTGAGGCAACAATGCTAACCACTGTGCCACCGTGCCGCCCCAGTTTTAACTCCAACCAGAGTTCGGAAGCCACTGCGGTTTCCCCACCTGGCTGAACCAGGTCAGTATAGCATCAGGGCATGACGATGTCTAGAAAAGTATACTGTTCTTTGCGAAGCTGCTAAAGCCCCAAAGGGAACGTTTAAGACTCTCTTTCCCTCCTTCCTGCTGGGAGTTAAAATCAGGGTTTTACTCTCTGTTCTCTCCCTTCTCAATAATTGAAATCCCGTTTTATATCCTCCCTCTAATTCCATACCCTTTACTTAATTTTCTCTCATGCTTCTCCATGTGATGCCTTGTCAAGGTTTTTCAAAAGATCAGGTAGAGTACGTCTACTACATTTCCCCCAGTTAACACATGCTACTACCACAAACAAAGAATGGGTGAGGCTTGTCATGTCTGACTGTTCATTTTGACAACTGTTCCGTCTACTTCTTTTCTTTTTACACATGCTGATGGACTACAATGACTTACCAATATTTACTGGGTTTATCTGGCTGCGATAGTGAACCGTCCATTGAGTTCCGCAATTACTGACACCTTGCAGCATCTTTACCTGGTCTGGCCTACATGTGACTCCAGATCCACAGCAATGTGGTTGACTCTTAACTGCTCTCTGAATAGCCTAGTAACCCACTCAATTCAAAGGGCATTCAGGGACAGGCAACAAATATTGGCCTAGACAGTGAAGTCCCCATCCCATTCAATACTTTTTTAAATATAAAATTGGGGAAGCTGTCCTTTGTAATGAAATTCTACACCAAATAAGGAAATCAAGATTTTCTTAAATCAAATCATGGAACATATAATTTGTCTGAAGTAGTATCTTAAAATATTACCCAGTTTATTGCCACCTTGTGTCAGCTGTGACTCAGTTGGTAGCACTCTTACCATTGAATTATAAGGTTCTGGGTTCAAGTCCCACTTCTGAGCTTGAGCACAAACAAATCAATTCTGACACTTGAGTGCAGTACCAAGGGAGCACAGCACTGTTGGAGGTAACACCTTTCAGATCAGATATTAAATCTTCATAGATGAATGGAGTATATCCCACGGTACTATTTCTAAGAAGAGCAGAGGACTCATCCCTGGTGACCTGGCCAATATTTGGTCACTGACAGATTGTTAACCACATTCATTTTTGTTTTATACATTTAGAGTACCCAATTCATTTTTTCCAATTAAGGTGCAATTTAGAATGGCCAATCTACCTACCTTATACATCTCTGGGTTGTGGGGGGCAAAACCCACGCAAACACGGGGTTAACCACATTCATTATTGTTGGCAGAATATAGATCTTAGGTCGGTGATGTCGACACAACTAAAGTCCAAAGATGCGCAGGTTAGGTGGATTGGCCACGGTAAAT
Organism: Scyliorhinus canicula; assembly: GCF_902713615.1. NCBI lineage: Eukaryota > Metazoa > Chordata > Chondrichthyes > Carcharhiniformes > Scyliorhinidae > Scyliorhinus > Scyliorhinus canicula. The sequence goes on along the minus strand of NC_052154.1, from coordinate 32,666,788 downwards.
TGCCCCTTAGTGTCAAAAGGTTAGTTTGGGTTACAGGGATAGGGTGGAGGCGTAGGCTTAAGTAGAATGCTGCTCCCCAAGGGCCGGTGCAGACTTGATGGGCCGAATGGCCTCCTTCTGCACTGTAAATTCTTTGATTCTATGAAAGCAGAATTTTGTTCCTGTATACCTGGGACGGAAGGCTGCATGGGCCATAGTGTTTTCAGCAGATAGGAGACAAGAAGATATATTTTGTTTGTTAGACAGATTAATTGTCAATTGAAACCCCCACCCTAGTTTTCTTATTAATTAAAAAAAATTAATTTTACAGGATGTGGGTATCGCTAGTTAGGCCAGCATTTATTGCCCATCCCTGGTTGCCCTACAGAAGACGATGGCGAGTTGCCTTCTTGAACCACTGCAGCCCGATGTATAGGTACACCCACAGTGCTGTTAGGGAGAGAGTTCCAGGATGTTGCCCCAGCGACAGTGAAGGAACGGTGATATATTTCCAAGTCAGGGCGGTCGGTGACTTGGAGGGGAACCTCCAAGTGGTGGGGTTCCCAGGTATCTGCCGCTCTTGTCTTTCTAGATGGTAGTGGTCGTGGGTTTGGAAGGTGCTGCCTAAGGAACTTTGGTGAGTTACTGCAGTGCATCTTGTAGATGGTACACGTGGCTGCCCCACTGTTCTTTGGTATTGGAGGGACTGAACGTTTGTGGAAGGGAAAGCAATCAAGTGGGCTGCTTTGTGTTGGATGGTGTCAAGCTTCTTGAGTGTTGCTGAATCAGCACTTATCCAGGCAAGTGGAGAGTATTCCATTACATTCCTAACTTGTGTCTTGTAGATGGTGGGTCAGGAGGTGAGCTGAGCTACTTGCCATAGGATTCCCAGTCTTTTATTTGCTCTGGTAACCATAGTATTAATGTGGCTAGTGCATTTCAGTTTTTGATCAATAGTAACCCCCAGGATGTTGATCGTGGGGATTCAGCAATGGTAATGCCATTGAATGTAAAGGGGCGATGGTTAGATCCTTTCTGTAGGAGATGGTCATTACCTGGCACTTGTGTGGCGTGAATGTAACTTGCCACTCGTCAGCCCAAGCCTGGATAGTGTCCAGGTCTTGCTGCATTTGGACATGGAATGCTTCATTATCTGAGGAGTTGCAAATGGTGCTGAACATTGTGCAATCATCTGCGAACATCCCCGCTTCTGACCTTATGATGGAAGGAAGGTCATTGATAAAGCAGCTGAAGATGGTTTTACCTAGGACACTACCCTGAGGGAACTCCTGCAGTGGTATGCTGGAGCGGTGATGATTGACCTCCAACTACCACAACCTTTGTGCCAGTTATGACTCCAGCCAGCAGAGAGTTTACCCCCTGATTCCCATTGACTCCAGTTTTGCTAGGGCTCTTTGATGCCATACTTGGTTGCGGATGGATATAGATCGGTCGACTCAGTGGACAAAAACTGGCAGATGGAGTATAATATGGGAAAATGTGAAGTTGTTCACTTTGAAATGAAATGAAAATGAAAATCACTTATTGTCACGAGTAGGCTTCAATGAAGTTACTGTGAAAAGCCACAGTCCGGCGCCTGTTCGGGGAGGCTGGTACGGGAATCGAACCGTGCTGCTGGCCTGCTTTAAAAGCCAGCGATTTAGCCCAGTGAGCTAAACCAGCCCCTTTGGCAGGAAGAATAAAAAAGAAAGTATTACTTAAATGGAGAAGGACTGCAGAATCCCACGATGTGGATGGATCTAGGTGTTCTAGTGCACGAGTCACAAAAGGTTACAGTCTACAGATATAGCAAACAATTAAGAAGGTTAATGGAATACTATCCTTTATTACAAGAGGAAGTGAACATAAAAGTAAGGATATGCTTCAGTTATATAGGGCATTGGGGAGACCACGCCTTGAATACCCTGTGCAGTTTGGGTCTCCTCATTTAAAGAAGGATGTGAATGCGTTGGAGGCAGTTCGGAGAGGATTTACGAGATCAATATCTGGAATGAGCGGGTTGGACAGACTGGACTTGCATCCAATGGAGTTTAGAAGAGTGAGGGGTGACTGTGTTGAAGTAAATAAATCGTAAGGCGGATGGTGAAAAGGATGTTTCCTTCAGGGTAAGCCCAGAACTAGGGGGCATGGTTTAAAATTAAGGGTCACCCTTTTAGGACAGGGATAAGGAGAATTTTTTCTCAGATTTGTTGGACTTCGAAAATGGTGGAGATGGGGTTCATTGAAAATTTAAAGGTGGAGGTGGATAATTGCAGTTAGGCAAGGGGGTGGGGTAGGGATGAGATGGAAATGTGGAATTAGAGACACAAACAGATCGGCCATGATATTATCAAATGGTGGAGCAGGCTCAAGGGGCTGAATGGTCTAATCTTTTCCTCTTTTGCATGTTCATAATTTAACCCTAGATATTTCCACACATATCTTTACATCCAGCCCTTAGATTCGGTAACTCCCTAGAGAAAAAGGGTCCCGTGGATTGCAATACACTATTTGACCTGGCCTGTTGCTTCTGATGCAGCCAACACACTTACTTCATGCTGCCGGCTTATTTAAATGTTTGTAGCATGCAGCAAGTGCTACCTTGTTGAGTGGATGCACGCCAGATCAGGGAGAACAAAATAGCAAGGGGACTAGCCTGGCCTACTTAAAGCTAGCCTACAATTCTTAAAGGGGGTGGTGCACTCTGGCTGGAGTAGATGCTAGTACATTTAAAAGCTAGTTTATTAGAATAGAAAACATTACTGCTAGATAAGGATTTGTTTAATTGAACTGTGGTGTAGTGAATAAGACAGACTTGAGATTTCCAGGAAGAAGCTTTTGGCTGTAAACGATTGAAAGATAAAAGATGTAGTGCTGTTTTGCCATTTTCACGTAGAGAGCAGGCAGGTAGGAAGGTGAGAAGACACAGATAAGAGAAAAGATTATGTGCAGAATAACCTGGGCTTTAGTCCAGAGTGGAAATTACTGAAGGGGAAATATTATGTAAGGTTAGGTAGTAAAGGGAGCCAGTCAAGAGAAAGAAGGCAGACGCAAGCCTGCTAAAGGAAGAAGAATGGTACAAAAGGAAACATCTTGTGCTTTGAAACTAAATCGGTGCAGCCAGAGCTCGTGAGCTTACATGTGTTGGACGCTGATCTGTTGAACCTGCTTGGTCTGTAAATTGCTTCATTTCCTGAAGTAAGAAATGAAGGTATTAAATCTCTCAGAATTCTTTTGGCACTTTAATAAAAAGAAAGTATCCAGATGGCACGGTGGCGCAGTGGTTAGCTACTGCTGTCTCACGGTGCCGAAGACCCGAGATCAGTCCCGGCCCGTGTTGAGTTTGCACATTATCCGTGTCTGCGAGGGTCTCACCCCCAACAGCCCAAAGATGTGCCTGGTAGGCGAAATGGCCATGCTAAATTGCCCCTTAATTGTAAAAAGAAAAATCCATCTTTTTTACCAACATGGCCAGGAGGCCCTCCAGACAATCCATCCAAAGGCACTAGAACCATATTGTTGTGACAGCAAATGCCAGGAGTCTAGCCATCAGGACCTGAATGCAGTGCCACAGAAGTTCAATGAGTGGTTAAGGTTAGTGAAATGGGTTTTCAAATGCCACATCCAACTAACTGAACCACTAGCCTCACACATTGCTCAATGTACCATGCCTCTATCACTCCCCCTTCCAGCAGGTCGCCCTGCTATGTTGCCGCTGCTCATTCTTCCTGTCGTGCTGTGGCAAACTACTGCACCCATGGCTGCAAGCAAATGGCTGGTTCAGAAGTGTTGATTCCTGGACAAAGTTCTTCATCACGTTGCCAGGCCAGTCCCTGTAGACTTCAGCAACTTTAAACGACTCTGGAACCACAAAACACTTCTCTATTCCCAGCAAAAGCCAGTAGAAATAAATCAGCAATGAACTGGAAAGTAACTGATGTCTCCACTAAATACTCCAGTTTTTGGCTGAGGAGAAAGAGGGTGGGTCCCTTTATTCTTTTGAATGTGTGTTGAGTTGTGCAACTTTACAAGAGAGTGTTGGCTGGATTCGAAAATGGCAGTGCTGGCATCAAATTGGTTACAATCTGCATATTTCCAACAGACATTCCCTGTCCTCTCACCAAAACGCCTTTTGTTGCTGCTAGCACCAGGCGTGTGTGCGTATTATGAATACAGAACACTCATGGCATTGAAAAAACAGGTGTTCAGTCACCACATATTGTGGTCAATAACTCCTAGGAGCTGTAGTTCAAGTCTCAGCCCAATAAACATCTGCCTAAAGAACCTGCACAGAACAGCTTGTGATTTACCAGCCATTTCAATGTTCCAGGTGTCCAAGTCCAACATCTTGTACCAGGCATACTCATCTCCAACTGCTTAATCCCTTACATCAGAGATTTTAGCAAAAAGCAGTTACTTGGGAACAAAAGTAAAACACTGTGGGTGCTGAAAATCGGAAACAAGAACTGAAATGCTGGAAAAGCTCAGCAAGTTTGGCAGCATCTGTGGAGAGAGAAGCAGAGTTAATGGTTTTGAGTCCATGCGACTCTTCTTCAGAACTGAAGAGAGGTAGAAATGTGGTGGGTTTTGTGCTGAAGAGATGGGTGGACCAGGTGGCACAAAACAGAAGGTTAGGGAGATTGACAGAAATGTCATGGACATCAAGACAATGGGAATGGGAGTGATAGCGTTAAAGACTGAGGCATAGTTAATAGTGGGCATAAAGGTCAGATAGCAGAATGTGTTAATGGCAGAACAAGAGTCAGCACTCTCTAAAAGAAAAACTTTGGCACAAGGTATGGACTGGCACCTGTGGTAGGGGGAAAAAAGACGTTGGGAAACATTGCAGCCAGTCAGGGACAGAACTTTGGGCAGGAGATCAAGATGGTGAATTGAAATGGCAAGCAACAGGGAGGTCAGGGCTGTGCCTGGGGACAGAGCTGTCCCAGCCTAAATTTAGTCTCCCCACTGTAGGGGAGACAGCATTGTGAGCAGTGAATGCAGTAGACTAAATGGAAAGAATCTGGTGAATCTGGCTTTTATCCAGGATACTCACGGAAAGCTTGGGGTGGGCTGCAGGCCTCCATCTGTACAACTGTGTTGCCTTTTTGCCTGAAACCTAGAGTTGGATTTGGATATAAATACTGCACGTGTACCCAGTGTCAATGACTTATCAATAATACAATGGCAATCACTTTGTCAAATGACCATTAGGGTATTGGTCCACCTGATTAAGAGATTGCTCTTTCAATTTGTTCCTAAGTTTATTTGATTTAGTTTAATTGGTTGTTCGTTTTGCTCCTAAAGAGTATAAATGGGGACATTACTGATCTTAGAAACAAACACCAAAAATATAAATGGGGGACAGGTCCCGTACAATCATAGGATGCTCGGATTCTCAGACTTCCAAGATGCTTGAGTTTCTTTCAGGCCTCGTAGTTGCCTAAACAATTTGCTGCTTAATCGTTGGATGCACTTCAGTCCCACGCTCCTGATCTTCAGGTACCCGACAGAGAGAGAGAGAGAGAGAGAGGAGGGCCTCTTTGTGAATCTGGGCCTGGCCAAATTGACCATCAAAAGGTCAAGCAGTGGGCAATCAAAGGGGTCATCCGTCCTGACTGTCTGCCTCTCTTTCATGACCACATTTGCAGCTGGGTGTCCCTGGGGAGGGAGTGGGCACCATGGGGGCTGGAGTGCTTTATCAACCCCTGTTAACACATTTTGATTTCTGATTGTTTTTTGTTGCAGTTCCTCTTTAAGGGCCTGCCTCTTTAAATTGGCTGATTTGATCTTTTGTTAATTTGTCCCCTTTATTTGTTAATTTGATGCCCAAAAGGGTATAAATGGGGACAGCTGGAACACTAACAGGGAGGAGGAAGAAAAAGAACTGGGAGAGTTTATTATTGTGTTGTCTTGGAAATTAGTGTATTTTAAGGCACAGGCTTTCTTCAGGCGCATTCTTCCTTTGTGTACAATCATTAGAGCTAAGATGTAGGACTTATTTATTTGTGCTGTGTTGAAATTCTTTGTCTACTCTTCAATTAAACATTCAAGGACCAAAGTAGTCCATTTAGCTTGCTAAAGTTGGTTCTGCTCTTATTCTTCTACCTCAGCCAACTGCATTCTAAACACCCAAGTTATTTTTTTAAAACAATTTAAATGTGTGTGGTAGTATGACTTGGGTATTACGGTACCTGGGAGTGTGAGCTGCCATTGGTGCAGAGGGCTCGCTGCCCATTGGCCCAAGTATTGTGTTCTCTGTATTCCTATTGGCTAAGAGTAAGGTAGCTCTGCCTACGAGGTGGGGTAGAAGAACCCGTGTCCCCCAGCAGCCAGGCCATTTCTGTACGTCTGCTAACGGGCTCACTTCTTGCTGATTAAAGCCTTTTGTTTCGGACTTCACCTACGTTTCGTGTCCATTGATTGTGCATCAATGTGTCTTCCTGTTTTAACTAGCTGGATAGACTTTGAATTTTGGCAAAAATGCAGGTACAGATGGAGGTCCCCAGTCCATCCCAACCTGAATAAAAGCCAGTCTCGGGTACTCCCAATTGCTACTCCCAATGCAGAGTGCTTGACTGTTTTGTAAAACACTTTTGCCCTGTCTGCAAGCATAACCCTGACCTTACTGTCACTTGCTGTTTCAATTCACCATCTTTCTCTCGTGTCCATTTCTGTCCTTGGCCACTGGCCCCCCTGTAACTTGTTCCTATGTTGGTGCTATCAGAGTGCACTGACCCTTGTTCTGCTACAGATTCTGCCATCTATCCTTTCTGCCACTGTTAACACTCCCTTTGTCTTGTGTCCATAACATCTTTGTCAGGCAGCACGGTAGCATTGTGGATAGCACAATGGCTTCACAGCTCCAGGGTCCCAGGTTCGATTCCGGCTTGGGTCACTGTCTGTGCGGAGTCTGCACATCCGCCCCGTGTGTGCGTGGGTTTCCTCCGGGTGCTCCGGTTTCCTCCCACAGTCCAAAGATGTGCAGGTTAGGTGGATTGGCCATGATAAATTGCCCTTAGTGTCCAAAATTGCCCTTAGTGTTGGGTTGGGTTATTGGGATAGGGTGGAGGTGTTGACCTTGGGTAGGGTGCTCTTTCCAAGAGCCGGTGCAGACTCGATGGGTCGAATGGCCTCCTTCTGCACTGTAAATTCTATGATTCTATGAAATGCTTCCTGAGCTGCCACTTGTCCCTGACCTATTTAACTCCAGCCTCTCTCTTCAGTATAAACCCTCTCACTTATCCCTGACCTATTTAACTCCAGCCCCTCTTCAGTATAAACCCTATCATGTTTCTACCTCCTTCAGCTCTGAAGAAGAGTCCTATTGGACTCCAAACACTAACTGTTTTTCTCTTTGCAGATGCTGCCTGACCTGCTGTGTTTTTCTGTTTTTATTTGATTTCCAGCATCTGCAGCATTTTGCTTTTGTTTGTGTTTAATTCACTGTGACGACTCTGCAGTGATTTGCTAAGTTTAGCTTGTACGTTCAATAAATATAGCCGATACCTTGTAATATTTTTGTACTTTGAAAAAGCCAACTTATTTAAAATCAAATTTTCATAAATTATCCAAAGAAGAATTCCAGTGACCATTAGATATGAAGCTAGCAGTATCTTGCCAAGGGCCTATTTGAGTGAATGTATGTAGTTTTCTTTGCTATGATCAATGACCATAACAAAACTTTGCCTGTTAGGCCTGTAATCTTTCACAACCTCCTGTCCCAACACTTCATAGCCATTAAAGTGGTGAGCAAAAGATGTGGATTAAAGGATTAAGGAAAGTGGGAGATAGGGTGGCTTAGGGGAATTCTAGAGTTCTTTTTATCTTATTGGCATTTTTAAACAATTATGTACATTGTTGGCTGTGGTTATTCACTGTACAATACAGAAAGGTTTGTACGTTCCTTCCCTTAAGTTCCCCTATTTACATTCTGCAGCAGTCTGGCTTGATGTGTGGTCCCTCCTGCCCCCCCCCCCCTCTTGTGCCCCCCTCCCCTGTTCGGTTTGGGGGGAGGGGGGGGGGGGGGTGGTGTTTCTCCCCTTCTTTCTTTTCTTTCCCACCCTTCCTTCTTTTCTTTCCCACCCTTCCTTCTTTTCTTTCCCACCCTTCTTTCTTTTCTTTCCCCCCCTTCTTCCTTTTCTTCCTCCACCCCTTTATTTTCTTCCTCCCCCCCCCCCCCCCTTCTTTTCTTTCTCCTCCCCCCCCCCTTTCTTTTCTTCCCCAGTCAACGTCGCTTCCCGGCTTGGGTCACTGTCTGTGTGGAGTCTGCACGTTCTCCCCGTGTCTGTGTGGGTTTCCTCCGGATGCTCCGGTTTCCTCCCACGAGTCCTGAAAGACATGCTTGTTAGGTGAATTGGACATTGTGAATTCTCCCTCCGTGTACCCGAACAAGCACCGAAATGTGGCGACTAGGGGATTTTCACCGTAACTTCATTGCAGTGTAATGTAAGCCTACTTGTGACAATAAAGATTATAATTATATCAGCAACGAAGATTTAATGAGCTGAAGGTTAGAGGATGGGTGGCTGATGTGATTTTGTTTCTTTGCTCTTGGGGCATGAACAGTGTTTGCAGTGTCAGCATTTATTGCTCACCCCTAACTGTGCTTGAGTGGGTGCAGTAGTGAACTGCCTTGAACCACTGCAACCCACCTTCTGTAGGTAAACCCAAAGTGCTGTTAGGAAGGAGTTTCAGATATTTGACCCAGCGACCATGAAAGAATACTGACATACTTCCAATTTAGGATAGTGTGTGACTTGGAGCAGAACTTGCAGTTGGTGGTATTCCCGGTTTGTCTCTGCCTTTGGCCTTCCAGGTGATGGGAGGTCATGAATTTGGAAGGTGCTGTCAAACAAACGAAGTGAATATTTAAGATTATGGATAGGGTGCCAATGAAGGGGGCTGCTTCTTGGGTGTTGTTGTTGGAGCTGCACTCTTCCAGGCAAGCAGAGTATTCCATCACACTCCTGACTTGTGCCCTGTAGATGGTTAACAGGCATTTGGGAGTCAGAAGGTGTTTCTCTTCTGGGAGAGTCTTGGAACAGAGGGCATAATCCCAGAGTGAGGGGTTTCCCATTCAAGACAGGAGAAGAATTTCTTCTTTGAGGGTAATGAATTTGTGGAATTGTTTGCCACAGAGGGCTGTAGAGGCTGGGTCATTGAATGTGATCTGTGATCAAGGATAAATTAGAAAGATCTTTAACTCAGTAAGGAAATTGAGGATTAAAATCCCCTAGTTGCCACTCTCCAGCACCTGTTCGGGTACATGGAGGGAGAATTCAGTCTTTCGGAACATGTACTCTGCACAGACAGTGATCCAGGCCAGGAAACATACCTGGGACCCTGACGCTGTGAAGCAACAGTGCTACCCACTGTGCTACTGTGCGGCCCTAGAACAGCCAAGATCTCATGGAATGGCAGATCAGACTCGATAGGCCCAAAGGCCTACTACACCTAATGATCTTACTCACCACAGGGTTGCTGGCCTCTGACCTGCTCTTGTAACCACAGTGTTTATATAGCTAGACCAGTTATGTTTCTGATCAATGGCAAGTCCCAGGATGTTGATAGTGGCAGATTTAGTGATGCTATTGACTGCCAAGGGAGATCATTTGAATCTTAATTTTTGAAAATGGTCATTGCCTGACACTTGTGTGACGTGAATGTGACTTGCCATTTAAGCCCAGCCTGTATGTGTCCAGATCCTGTTGACGTGGGCCTGGACTGCTTCAGTATCTGAGGAAATGCTGAACATTGTACAATCAACAGTGAACAACCCCACTTCTGACATTATGAAGGTGAAGGTAGTAGGGTATAGGACACTATCCTAGTCAAAAGATGTGCAGATTAGGTGGATTGACCATGCTAAATTTCCCCTTAGTGTGCAAGATGTACAAGTAAGGTGGGGTATGAGGATAGGGTAAGGATGTGGGGATAGGGTACGGTTGTAGGCCTAGGTAGGGTCGGTGCAGACCTGAGGGGCCGAATGCGCTTCTGCACAGTAGGAATTCTATTCTTACCTGAGGAACTCCTGCAGTGATATCCTGGAATGATTGAAAGTATGGGTGAGGCATTCAATGCCTGAGGTAGGGGTGGAGACGAGTGATACAGAGTTAAGAAGACTTTAAATGGAAAAGTCATTGGGAATGCCAGCTCGAGTCAAACTGGAGTTGCCTCTAGTCTGATTCAACCTGATACATTTGCAAAAGAGGGGGAGTGGAGTTGATGGATGGCGTGTATGGAATTTGTGCAGTCAGCTGAATCCAATGGTTTCAGTCTTCCTAATGTGTGGCTAGAGGAAACCACAATTTCTTGAAGGCTGCCTGCCTGGCCACACCTCTAGCAGGAGAGGACAGTGCATTGGTTCACAGGTGTGCACATGCATGAACTCAGGGCATAGGGGGAAGTAAAACTGTTATATGGAAAAAGGGCATATTCTCCCTGCATTCACTTATACAAGGAGAGATCAATGCTTGCATACCGTTATGGAGAATTCAATCTATTTGTAGCCCTTTGGGCTGGATTCTCCGATTTGGAGACTATGTCCTGACGGCAACATGGGAACAATGGGGTTTCACGACCAAAAAAAGGTGGAAAACGACCACCGATTTCCCCCCGTCTGGTGGGGGGCTAGCAGGCAGGCAGCTTAGAGCACCCGGCTGTAGCTGCCGATACGGCTGGAGAATTGGCTGGTCCGTGCATGCCGGTAGCCAGCCGCGTGTGGACCCAGCCTGCTGAATAGTGCCCCCATTTGGCTAGGCTGGCCAGCCCTGGACCACCTCCCACCAGGGCCCCCAGCCCCCTCTTCCCCCTCCCCCCCGCCCAACCAGTGCCCCCAGCCCCCCCCCCCCGCCCAACCAGTGCCCCCAGCCCCCCCCCCCCCCGCCCAACCAGTGCCCCCAGCCCCTGCCAAAGCCCCCCCTGCCCGTGGATCGGCTCTCCCCCGACTGTGGCGGCGCTCGACTCAGTCTGCAGCCGCCACGCCGTGTTCCCAACAGAAAACAGCAGCCATAGTTAAACCCAATCTTCTAATTCTACCTCCAACTTCCACATGTGGATCTTCCAGCAAGAGGGAGGGAGGGAGGAGGAGGAGGGGGGGGGGGGGGGGGGGTCCTCTTATGATTTACTGGCTCAGTGAGTTTTGTCAGTGAGTATCTGAACCGCACAGAAAATGAATCCTAGAATTGGACTGGGTTTAATTAGTTGAGTACAGCTTGAATGGTTCCAATCTGCCTCAGTAGCTGTGGGTTAAAGGAGGAGAAAATCAGCCAACATTCCTCATGGGTCTTGCCATGTACCTTCTGGAAATGCGATGAGGATGGGATTTGGTCCCACTGCGGTGACCCACGTCTCTACCCTTAGTCAAAGTTCAGAAAAATAAGGGCAGAGTACTCGAGGCTGATAGTGGCGGTTATACAACCATAACCTGAGCAAGGAATCAGGAAAGAGACTATGGTGAATGTATTATGACAGCCATTCACCACTGTATTACATTGTACTATGTTGTTGCCCTTGTGGGCTCCACCTATGGACTATTGTATTGTATTACAACACTTTGTATCATGTTGGTGCCCTTGTGGGCTCCGACCCTGACTCCGCCCCCTTGAGGGGAGGTATATAGAGCTGCTGCCCTGTAGGCGGCTCTCAGTGCAGAGCAGTCGCAGGCAGGCACAGTTCTAGCTGATTAAAGCCACTGTTCACTTCAACTCCCCACTTCGTGTGAATTGATGGTCGCATCAATTTAATCAGCTACAACATCGCGATGGAAGCAGCCCTCAAACCTGACCGACTGGAACTCGACCCACAGGCCGCTGGCTCCGATGTTTCGAGGCCCTCCTCGCCCTCTGTCACTGACGAACAGAAGCTGAGCCTCCTCCAGGCATGGGTGAGCCATCGATCTGCGTGCAGATCAAGGAAGTGACCACATACGCAGACGCGATCCTGAAGCGGCAATACGTGAAGCCGGTGAACGATGTGTATGTGCGGCATCGCCTCACCAATCGCCGCCAACGCCCCGGGGAATCGCTGGAGGAATACCTACCCAACCTGAACGTACTCCCGCGAAGCTGCAACTACAAGGCCGTCACGGCCTCACAACACATGGAACTCGCCATCCGGGACACCTATGTAGCTGGAGTCCGGTCCAACTATGTCAGACAGCGCCTACTCGAGAAGGGCGCCCTTGACCTAGAAGAAACGGTGAAACTAGCCACCTCCCTAGAAGTAGCGTTTCAGAGCCTCAACGCTTTCTCCTCTGACAACGCGACCCCCTCGTGGGCACCCGACCAGAGAGTACTCCATCCTGTGCCGCACGGTTGCCCGCCCAACCCGGAGGGCTACCCTGCTATTTCTGCGGCCAGCACCAGCACCCCAGGCAGCGCTGTCCAGCTCGGAACACAAACTGTAGCGACTGCGGCAAGAAAGGACACTTTGCCAAAGTTTGCCTGGGCAGGTCCAGCCCGTCTCTCAGACCCCGCAGTGTGGCTGCGTGCCTGCTGGCTCCGCCCCCTTCGGACGCGTCACCCACCTCGTGTTCTCCGTGGGGGCAGCCATCTCCGACTCTACACAGCACGTGCGACTCACGGAGGCTGCCATCTTGGCCGCCATCTTCAACACCGCCCGACACGTGTGACCGATGGGGGCAGCCATCTTGGGACCACACCACCACCTCTGACCACGCCGGCTACCTGCAACTCGGCTCAGTCACCCTCGACCAGTCATGCCCAAAGCACCTCCGGAACTCCATGATGACCGTCCGGGTCAATGGGCACGAAACGCCCTGCCTGTTTGACTCCTGGAGCACGGAGAGCTTCGTACACCCAGACATGGTAAGGCGCTGTTCTCTCCAAACCTCCCCCATTTCAAACAATCTCCCTCGCTTCCGGATCGCACTCAGTACAGATCCGGGGTACACTGTCGCGAACCTCGCGATACAGGGCGTCGAATAAGCAAACTTTAAACTATGTGTACTCCCGATCTCTGCGCTCCTCTTCTGTTGGGACTTGACCTCCAGTGCAACCTCAGGAGCCTGACGCTAAAGTTCGGTGGGCCCCTACCCCCTCTCACCGTTTGTAGCCTCGCGACCAGCTCCCAATCCGCCCGGAGGACCGCCACTACACGGCTTTTGAGGCAGACGGCCGCCTCTTCTACTTCCTCCGGGTCCCCTTCGGCGTCAACAACGGGGTCTCGGTCTTCCAAAGAACGATGGACCGAATGGTGGGCCAGTACGGGCTGTGGGCCACATTTCCGTACATGGACATAGTCACCATCTGCGGTCACGACCAGCAGAACCACGACGCCAACCTTCAGAAGTTTCTCCAAACCGCCCAAGCTCTCAACCTCACTTATAACAGCGAGAAATGCGATTCCGCACAACCAGACTAGCCATCCTCGGCTATGTCATGGAAAACGGTGTCCTAGGGCCTGACCCCGAACGTATGCGCCCCCTCCTGCAACACCCCTGCCTCAAGGCCCTCAAAAGATGCCTCGGGTTATTTTCGTATTATGCCCAGTGGGTCCCCAACTATGCAGACAAAGCCCACCCATTGATCAAAGCCACCAACTTCCCACTGGCGGCTGTGGCCCGCCAGGCCTTCAGCCACATCAAGGCAGATATTGCCAAAGCCGCGATGCGCATGGTAGACGAGTCCATCCCCTTCCAGGTGGAGAGCGACGTGTCAGAGGTCACCCTCGTCGTTACCCTTAATCAGGCAGGCAGGCCCGTAGCCTTTTTCTCCCGAACTCTCAACGCCTCCGAGATTCGACCTTCCTTAGTCGAAAAAGCTCAAGCCATTGTGGAAGCAGTACGGCACTGAAAATGAAAATGATAAATGAAAATCGCTTATTGTCACGAGTAGGCTTCAATGAAGTTACTGTGAAAGCCCCTAGTCGCCACATTCCGGCACCTGTCCGGAGAGGCTGGTATGGGAATCGAACCGGCTGCTAGCCTGCTTGGTCTGCTTTCAAAGCCAGCGATTTAGCCCAGTGAGCTAAACCAGCCCCTCTGGAGGCACTACCTCGCTGGTAGGAGGTTTACCCTTGTCACCGACAACACACAGCGGGGCAAGATCAAGAACGATAAAATCTTGAGGTGAACTCTCCACCTATAATTACAATATTGTGTATCGTCCTGTGAAGCTCAATGAGCCCCCAGATGCCCTGCCCCGCGGCACATGAGCTAGCGCGCAAGATGACCAACTCCAGTCCATCCACAACGACCTTTGCCACCCGGGGGGTCACCCGGCTTCTCCACTACATCAAGGCCCGCAACCTGCCCTACTCCACCGAGGAGGTCAGGGCCATGACCAGGGACGGGTTAGGTACGTTTTGGCGCAGCCATTTGGACGCGGCCGTTGTGGCGCGGCCGTTTTGGCGCCAGCCGTTTTGACGACAGCTGTTTTGGCGCCGGACGTTTTGGCGCCGGACGTTTTGGCCATAATAAGATAATAACATTTCTTTATTTGTAAATTAGCCTCAGTTGAGTTGGCTGCTGGTGCGGGTCCGCTGTCACAAGTGTTTCGTTCTATCACCATATTTTTATATATTTTTTAACTAAACCAATTTGCATACCCATATGATGGCTGAGGAAGTATCAACGAAACTTGGTAAAGAAAAATTTGTTCATAACGGATTCCTTTACGTCTTTGACAAAACAAGCAAAGGTGACAGCAAAGTGAAATTTTGGCGTTGTGAGCAAAAAAACCGGTGCAAAGCACGGCTCCATACTAAAGCTGCAAACGTGGTGAGGCAGCAGAACAGCCATTCGCATGATGCTTCTGCTGCACTAGTAGAGGTTGCACTCGTGAAAACTAAAATAAAAAAGAGAGCACAGGAAACCCTTGAGGCACCGACTGTAGTTCTTAATGAATGTTTGACAGACATATCCCAAGCTAGTCTACCAGCCATTTCTAGTATATCTGCTTTGAGGAGAATGATAAGCAGAAAGCATAATTATGTATTGAACGCCCCCACCAATCCAAGTAATTTACAACAATTGATTGTGCCAGAATGCTGCAGGATATATGACCCTCAACCAGGAGTGGAAGAAAAATTTTTACTTTGTGATAGCGGACCAGGTCACGACCGGATATTAATCTTTGGAAGACAGAGCTGGCTACAGCACTTATTGACATTTGATATGTGGTTTGCAGATGGCACATTCAGTATTGCTCCCAGCCTCTTTTCTCAGATTTATGTAATTATGGTAAAAAAAAACGGAGGAGTTACTCCTACGGTTTATGCTCTTTTGCCCAACAAGCAACGCACCACATATGCAAGAATGTTTGCATTATTGAAAGAAATCGAACGCAACTTGAAACCCAGTTCAATCGTCTGTGATTATGAACAAGCTGCGCACAGTGCTATGAAAGACATATTCCCTGATGTTCAAATAAAAGGATGTTTTTTTCATTTAGCTAAAAATATGCATAAACATCTAGCTAGTATGGGGTTCCGTAGTTTGTATAACACTGATCCAGATTTTGCGTTAAAAGCTAAAATGATTATTGCCATTGCCTTTGTACCTTTGAACAAAATCGATGTATATCTGGATGCTTTAGCGACCCAACTGCCGCAAGAACATCAAGATTTACTCAACTGGTTTGAAGATACATATGTTGGTCGTCTGAACAGACGAGGAAATGGTAGACGAACACCTTTATTTCGCCCTGAGATTTGGAACCTTTATCAGAGAACATTAAACGGGGAAGACCGCACAAACAATAATGCGGAGGCAGCCCACCGTCGATTGAAATACGAACTTGGCATGCATCATCCCACCATTTGGATACTAATTGATGGCCTGCGTAAAGTACAGAAAGGTAGAGATGCATATTTTGAAAGGTTTCTAGCCGGCCATGAACCGCCACAAAAACTAAAAAAGTATAGAGATGCAGATGAATGAATACATTAAACTGTTCTTAAATTTGAAAACATGGATGCTATCGAGTACTTGAGGAGCCTTGCTCATAATTACCAAATGAACTAAAGGTTTTTTAACTTCGTTTTTAACTAAATGAACTAATTTAAGGTTTTTAACTAAATGAACTAATTTAAGGTTTTTAATTTACAATAAAGATAAAAGAATACATGAAAGTGTTCTAAAATTTGAAAACATGGATGCTATCGAGTACTTGAGGAGCCTTGCTCATAATCACCAAATGAACTAAACTAAATGAACTAATTTAAGGTTTTTAAATTTACTTGCAACAATTTGCAACAAGTTACTAGCCACAAAAACTAAAAGAATTTCTGTCGTCTGCGCCCAAACGGCCGCGCCAAATTGGCTGCGCCCAATTGTCCCATGGCGCCCAAACGGCTGCGTCCAAACGGCCGCGCCAAAACGGCCGCGCCCAATTGTCCCATCCCCCCAGGGACTGCCAAATCTGCGCGTAGTGCAAGCCGTACTTCTATTGACCAGATAAGGCCCACCTGGTGAAGGCATCCCGGCCCTTCGGGTGCCTCAGCATCGACTTCATAGGGCCCCTCCCCTCTACCAACCGCAATGCGTATTTTCTCAACGTCGTTGACGAGTACTCCCACTTCCCCTTTGCAATCTCTTGCCCCGACATGACCGCGGCCACCGTCATTAAGGCCCTACACAGTATTGTTCGGTTTCCCCACTTACGCCCACAGTGACCGGGGCTCCTCGTTGATGAGCGACGAACTGCGTCAGTACCTGCTCGGTAAGGGCATCGCCTCGAGCAGGACTCCCAGTTACAACCCCCGGGGAAACGGACAGGTGGAGAGGGAGAATGCAATGGTATGGAAGGCCGTCCTCCTGGCCCTACGGTCTAGGAATCTCCCAGTTTCCCACTGGCAGGAGGTCCTCCCCGAAGCGCTCCACTCCATTAGGTCACTCCATTGCACAGCCACGAACGAAACCCCTCATGACCACCTATTTGTTTTCCCTCGGAAATCCACCTCCGAGGTCTCGCTTCCGTCCTGGCTGACGACACTGGGTCCTATACTCCTCCGAAAACACGTGAGGAGCCTCTGGTCGAGAGGGTCCAGCTCCTTCACGCCAACCCCCAGTATGCCTACGTGGTGCACCACGACGGCCGACAAGATACAGTCTCCCTCCGCGACCTGGCACCCGCAGGATCCCGTATGACCATCACATACCCCCCCAACCTACACTGAACAGCGTCCCCGTCCCTACATGGCCTCCAACCCCCCTCCTACACACCCTCCCCCCATCCCCAACCTACAGGGATGAAAATCCAGAAGACACACTCCCGGAGTCCACACCCGTGCCTGCATCGACGAGTTCAACACCCGTGGCCACAACGACAAGTTCAACACCCGTGCCCGCAGCGAAACCAGAACTCAGGCGATCGCAGTGGACGATCAGGGCGCCGGACAGACTCAACCTGTGAGCCACTTCACCCCCGCTGGTCTTCAATTTTTTAACAGGGGGTGAATGTGGTGAATGTATTATGACAGCCATTCACCACTGTATTGCATTGTACTATGTTGTTGCCCTTGTGGGCTCCACCTATGGACCACTGTATTGTATTACACCACTTTGTATCATGCTGGTGCCCTTGTGTATCCGCCCCCTTGAGGGGAGGTATATAGAGCTGCTGCCCTGTAGGCGGCTCTCAATGCAGAGCAGTCGCAGGCAGGCACAGTTCCAGCTGATTAAAGCCACAGTTCACTTCAACTCTCCGTCTCGTATGGTCGCATCAGAGACTATTGATCGAGATAACGTGTCCATTCTCCCTGCCCCCCACACACCCCACCCCCACCATGGTTTCCTAATTAACTTGTTCAAACAGTCCATGTATTGTCGTCAACATGGTAATGGTACAAAAAAACACGCGCTGAATTAAACATTTTTAAGACGTGAACGCCGCAAAGAGTAGGATTAAAGATGCACATGCAGTAATGCTGTGTAAGGTATAACATTCCCTCTGTAGCTGTGTTATTTGTAAATTGTCACTAAATTATGAACAGTAGTTTTTCTGAACTAGATCTTGGCAATTATTGTTTGAAATTGTAAAAACAAACATGATATATGGATAAGATTTAAATATTTAACCAAGCCATTGAACATTAAATGCATAGCTCAATGCTACGCTACCATTAGGAATAAGTTTATGTTTGTAGTAGTTTTGTAATAAGTGAATGTTGAAAGAGGCAATGTAACTGGTTAGATGAACAATATTCCCTCGTTTTGGCCGCGCGCGAAACCGATAAGAGAAACAATTTATATGTTAAAATATTCTTGACTTTAGTCCCAATCAGTGCAAAAATCGCAATTTCAATCACGGTGACGTGTAACATGCTCGCCCAGCTCTGCAGGTTACAAAGAACTTCCAGTAAAGGGTTAACTCTTTTTGAGTGTGTGTGTGTGTATGTGTGCAAGATGCTTCTTACCCTGAGCCACTGCCCCTCCTTGTTTCTCCATCCAGACAGTCTGACTCGATCCCACCTTCTTGCAAGATACCATTGAGGGGAAGAGAAAGAGAGAAAAAGGCGAGCCTGTAAGAACACAGCTGTAGTGCCAACGACGAACAGCACCCGAAGCTCAAAGGCAGCATCTCATTTCAAAACCTGAGCATTGCGCCAGCACACACGCACACACACACACAAAACAATGCAATGCAAGCATATCAGATTGCAAATTGGGAGATTACAGTGCAAAGTAAGCATTGCATTGCAAATGAGGATGAGAGACTGCAGACAGTCTCTGGCTGTCAGCCCAGAGAAACTGACTGGGGTGTACCATTCAACACGCCAGCCAGCTCACTCAGTGAATCACATCATTCCTCACCGGTATTGCCAACAAAAACTGAATGAATTTAGTGACACATCGCGGTGTCGCACATGAATGGGGGAAATGATTTTCAACATTAAAAAAGAAACCGATCTCAATAATTCATATGGACTACACCATCTTTTGTTGCAACGTCCCACGGGGAATTTTTTTTAACCCAACATCGCCTCTTCAGCTTTTTCTGACTTTCTCTCTCTTCTCCCTCTCTCTCCTTCCCCCCCTCCCCGTTAAAGATATTAAGGTGTGTTAAGCGGAGCGTATAATCAGAGGTCATCCCATATCGCAATTAGAGCTGAAAGTCATGCACACTGTTTTCAATTGCCAGTGAAACATTTTATTAAAAATGCTCAATTTATTTCCGGGCTATTGCTACATTATAAAGTAGAGCCCTGGAGGAATGAGCATCACCATTCTACAAATAGCACTTTGGATGGATTGGACATGAACTCTGAACTACCCAGTGAATAGGTACAGTTCTAATTGATTGTGTAAGGTCTGGTTGAGGAGGAGGTTTGGAAACCTGTTAGAACATGAAGTGTATTGGAACATGTAATGTCAATTTCTACCCCCATTTCATCCTTTTCTCCTGCAAAAGAATTACTGTAAAGACTGTTTTATATTGCTGCACTTGTGTTTAAATGCAAATATCGTCAGAGGACCATAGGCTGCTCTCCCCTTTGGGAGCTGGCTGGTGGTGATTTAGCCGGAGGGTCAGCACACCACAGGCGAGGGGCAAGGTTGAAAAGGTGGGACCCTCATGGGTAACCTCAGGGCCGGCTCAAGGCACCGGCAACTCGGGCAGTCGCCCGGGGCGCCATGTGCTAGGGGGCGCCATGTGCTAGGGGGCGCCAGAGACTCGGGTCCCGCGCATGCGCAGTTGGGCCAGTGCCTCAGGGCGGCCCCCGCTCGGTCCGCCCCCGCTCGGTCTGCTCCCCCCCGCCCCCCCCCTCGGGTCCGTCCCCCCGCCCCCCCCCCTCGGGTCCGTCCCCCCTCCGCCCCCCTCGGGTCCGCCCCCCCAGCCCCGCCACCCCCTCTCGGCCCCGCCCCCCTCTCGGCCCCACCCCCCTCTCGGCCCCCCCCTCCCTCTCGGCCCCCCCCCTCCCTCTCGGCCCCCCCCTCTCTCTCGGCCCCCCCCTCGGCCCCGCCCCCCTCTCGGCCCCGCCCCCCCTCTCGCCCCCCCCCCCCTCTCGGCCTCGCCCCCCCCTCTCGGCCCCGCCCCCCCTCTTGCCCCCCCCCCTCTCGGCCCCCCCTCTCGGCCCCGCCCCCCCCTCTCGGCCCCACCCCCCCCAAGGGCGCCGAAGTTCAGTTTGCCCGGGGCGCCAGCAACCCTAGGGCCGGCGCTGGGTAACCTTGGCTACTATGGGAATGGAACCTTTGCTGTTGGCGTAGCTCCGCACACAAACCAGCCAACCAAACCGCCAAACTGGTGTCTACTGCAGCAGTAAGTAAAGGTTAATCAAATAAATAAATACTGCCAACATCCAAGGTATTCCTTCCTTCATGGCATTTTATTCGTTCATGGGACATGGACATCGCAGGCTGGGCCAGTATTTATTGCCCATCCCTAATTGCCCTTGAGGGGGCAGTTAGAGTCAACCACATTGCTGTGGGTCTGGAGTCACATGGAGGCCAGACCGGGTAAGGATGGCAGATTTCCTTCCCTAAAGGACATTAGTGAACCAGATGGGTTTATTTATTTTTTTTTAAATTTAGATTACCCAATTATTTTTTCCAATTAAGGGGCAATTTAGAGTGGCCAATCCACCTACTCTGCACATTTTTGGGTTGTGGGGGCGAAACCCACGCAGACACAGGGAGAATGTGAAAACTCCACACGGACAGTGACCCAGAGCCGGGATCGAACCTGGGACCTCAGCGCCGTGAGGCGGTTGTGCTAACCACTAGGCCACAGTGCTGCCCTTGATGGGTTTATTTTTAATGGACAATGGTTTCATGGCCATCATTCGACTTTTAATTCTCAGATTTTTTTTAATTGAGTTTAAATTTCATCATATGTTGGGATTCAAACCCGGTTCCCAGATCATTATCTTGGGTCTCTGGGTTATTCGTCCCGCAGCAATACTGTACCAGTGCCTCCCCCTGAGGATCTGTGATCAAAGTCTTTATGTCAGGTTAGTGTTTTTTCTTACATTCAGAGTAGTTTGTTCCGAATTTAAATAAGCTTTTGTGAAATTAAAAATAACGATTATTTATTGGCACAGACTTGGCCAGGGGGTTTAATGTGACATGTCACTGTTAAGAATTGGGGAAAATTAAGACAAAAAAGTGAAATTGGAATAAAATAAAAAGGGGAATTCATAAGGGCAGCTGTCTGAAGGTGGGGGGGGGGGAGTGAAACAATGGGGTAAAGAACAGGTAACTTCAAAGTGGAGAGACAAGAGAATTTGCACTTATATGTTAAAAAGCCAGATGCACAGGGTAGGTAAAGTCAAAGGGAAAAAATGATATATCCATAGGACAATAAGTGGAGGCTGGACAATAACCAGCAGAGGCAGCTACCATCACAGCCGCACCCAGCTGCAGAAAAGAGTCTCTCCTGAAAACAAGTTATTGCTAAAAGAGCAGCCGGTTAAAATCCAAAACTCGAACCAAGAAGATTACACCTTCGCTGAAGCTGAAGATGGTTTTCCCAAAGGTGGACAAATAACCAGTGCATGGTAATTCTCTGCTGGATTTAGCTCATATTGGATGTTGTGTGGAAAGAAAGGGTGTCCCAGAGTTCAGGAAATGAAAGTAATTGGGAACAAAGGGGTAACTTCATGTAATACTATGTGCGTATAGATAGTCATCAGTGTCGTTAAAGTGTACCGTTGTAGTGTATTATAATCCTTCTTGTCCTGTGTTTTCCTTTGAAAATAAATATTCTCAGACTGGACTATTCCTCCCTGGTTTGCATGTCTTATTTTATAAATTTAGAGTACCCAATCTTTTTTTCCAATTAAGGGGCCACCTAACCTGCTCATCATTGTGTTGTGGGGGTGAGACCCACGCAGACACCGGGGTAATTTGCAAACTCCACACAGACAGTGACCCATGCCGGGATCAAACCCGGGTCCTCAGCGCCGTAAGCAGCAGTGCTAACCACTGCGCCACCGTGCCGCCCTTATTTGCATGTCTTTTCTCACAGTAAACCAAACTGGAAATATACAACACTAAAAACATAAGAACGAGGGAGGAGTAGGAATAGGCCATTTCGTCCCTCGAGCCTGCTCTGCCATTCAATAAGATCATGGATGATCTCTCTGTGGACTCAGCTCCACATACCCACGCGCTCACTGTAACCTTTTATTCCTTTATGTTCAAAAATCTATCTATCTTTACCTTAAAAACATTTAATGAGGTAGCCTCAACAGCTTCACTGGGCAGGGAATTCCACAGATTCACCACCCTATGGGTGAAGAAGTTACTCCTCAACACAGTCCCAAATCTGCTCCCCCTTATTTTGAGGCTATGCCCCCTAATTTAAGAAGGGTAGCAGGGTTAATCCAGGGAATTATAGACCTGTGAGCTTGACAGCAGTGATAGGCAAACTGTTGGAGAAGATACTGAGGGATAGGATCTATTCACATTTGGAAGAAAATAGACATCAGTGATAGGCAGCATGGTTTTGCGCAGGGAAGGTCATGTTTTACAAATCTAATAGAATTCTTTGAGGAAGTGACAAAGTTAATTGATGAGGGACGGGCTGTAGATGTCATGTACATGGACTTCAGTAAGGCGTTTGATAAAGTTTCCCATGGCAGGTTGATGGAAAAAGTGAAGTCATATGGGGTTCAGGGTGCACCAGCTATATGGATAAAGAACTGGCTGGGCAACAGGAGACAGAGAGTAGTGGTGGAAGGGAGTGTCTCAAAATGGAGAAAGGTGACTAGTGGTGTTCCACAGGGATCCATGCTGGATTTGTGATATACATAAATGATCTGGACGAAGGTACAGGTGGTCTGATTAGCAAGTTTGCAGATGATACTAAGATTGGTGGAGTTGCAGATAGCGAGGAGGACTGTCAGAGAATACAGCAAAATATAGATGGATTGGAGAGTTGGGCAGAGAAATGGCAGATGGAGTTCAATCCAGGCAAATGCGAGGTGATGCATTTTGGAAGATCTAATTCAATAGCGGACTATACGGTCAATGGAAGAGTCCTGGGGAAAATTGATGTACAGAGAGATCTGGGAGTTCAGGTCCATTGTACCCTGAAGGTGGCAACGCAGGTCGATAGAGTGGCATCAAGAAGGCATACAGCATGCTTGCCTTCATCGGACGGGGTATTGAGTACAAGAGTTGGCAGGTCATGTTACAGTTGTATAGGACTTTGGTTAGGCCACATTTGGAATACTGCGGGCAGTTCTGGTCGCCACATTACCAGAAGGATGTGGATGCTTTAGAGAGAGTGCAGAGGAGATTCACCAGGATGTTGCCTGGTATGGAGGGTGCTAGCTATGAAGAAAGGTTGAGTAGATTAGGATTGTTTTCGTTGGAAAGACGGAGGTTGAGGGGGGACCTGATTGATGTCCACAAAATTATGAGAGGTATGGACAGGGTGGATAGCAACAAGCTTTTTCCAAGAGTGGGGGTGTCAATTACAAGGGGTCACGATTTCAAGGTGAGAGGGGGAAAGTTTAAGGGAGATGTGCGTGGAAAGCTTTTTACGCAGATGGTGGTGGGTGCCTGAAACACTTTGCCAGCGGAGGTGGTAGAGGCTGGCACGATAGCATTATGTTTCTATAAGATCCCCCTCATTCTTCTAAATTCCAATGCGTATAGTCCCAGTCTACTTAGTCTCTCCTCATAAGCCAATCCTCTCAACTCCGGAATCAACCTCATGAATCTCCTCTGCACATCCTCCAGTGGCAGTACATCCTTTCTCAAGTAAGGAGACCAAAACTGTACACAGTACTCCAGGTACAACATAACCTCCCTGCTTTTAAACTCCATCCCTCTCGCAATGCAAGATAGAATTCCATTTGCCTTCTTAATTACTTCCTCACCTGCAAACCAACTTTTTACAATTCATGCACAAGGACACCCAGGTCCCTCTGCACAGCAGCAGGCTGCAATCTTTTTACCATTTAAATGTTATTCCTACAAAAATGGATGATCTCATATTTATCAACATTGAACTCCATCTGCCAGACCCTTGCCCACTCACTTAAACTATCTACATCCCTCTGCAGACTTTCATTCTCCTCTGCACACTTGGCTCTACCACTGATCCTAGTCTCACTAGTGAACTTTGACGCATTACACTTGGTCCCCAACTCGAGATCATTTATGTAAATTGTAAACAATTAGTACATACATAGAACATACAGTGCAGAAGGAGGCCAGTCGGCCAATCGAGTCTGCACCAACCCACTTAAGCCCTCACTTCCACCCTATTCCCATAACCCAATAAGCTCTCCTAAATTTGCTGGTCCCAAAGGTCAATTTATCATGGCCAATCCACCTAACCTGCACATCTTTGGACTGTGGGAGGAAACGGAGCACCCGGAGGAAACCCACGCAGATACAGGGAGAATGTGCAGACTCCGCACAGACAGTGACCCAGCGGGGAATCGAACCTGGGACCCTGGAGCTGTGAAGCCACAGTGCTAGCCACTTGTCCTGCCCATGGGCACCAACACTGATTCTTGAAGCACACCACTAGTCACTGATAGCCAAACAAAGAAACACCCATTTATTCCCGCTCTTTGCTTTCCGGCAGTTAACCAATCCTCTACCAATGCTAATACATTACCCGTAGCACCATGTGCCTTGATCTTATGCAGCAGCCTTTTGTTTGACACCTTGTCAAATGCTTTTGGAAATCCAGGTACACCACATCCATTGGTTCCCCGTTGTCCACCGCGCTCATAATGTCCTCAAAGCATTCCACTAAATTAATCAAACATGACCTGCCTTTCATGAACCCATGCTGCGTCTGCCCAATGGGACAATTTCTATTCAGATGTCTCACTATTTCCTCCTAAATGATAGGTTCAAGCATTTTCCCCACTACAGAAGTTAAGCCAACCAGTGTTCCAAGTCACCCTTCTGGAGTTTTAATAATTAATCCTTGTATCAGCAGAGTTATTAATACTCATCGACACACATTTGAGATAAATGAAGAAAAAAAACAATATGATCACAGGTGGTAATTATTTCAGTCTTTTTCGTAGCAGGCCTGTAGTTTCTTTGATGAATTAATGCTTTGGCTGGAGTAGAGGATCCTCAGTAAACTGCAAGGCTCTTTGTAGTTGAATTGCCATGAAGTTTGCTCTCAGGTGAACTTGAAGATGGAATAATGCTTTGTCAAAGCATTGACGAAGAGTCATCCAGACTCAACGTTAGCTCCATTCTCTCTCCACAGAAGCTGTCAGACCCACTGAGTTTTTCCAGCATTTTCTGTTTTTGTTTCATAGTCCAGCATCTGCAGTAATTTGCTTTCATATTATTGAAGTTGGAATAGATTGGGGGGGGGGGGGGGGGGGGGGGGGGGGGGAAGGGGGGGGGGGGGGGGTTGTTTTGCAATTAGTTTGATGGCTTTTCAGACAGTGCTTCTGATCTGCACAGCTATTTTTTTAAAAACAGGTAGAAAATATGGCTGCCTTAATCATGTGACCAATTATGAACTCAAAGTCCTTCTTGCAAAAAGATAGCAGGTTGTTTTCACATCACGTGCCTTTTCCACAATTTTGCAGCCACAGCCATAATTGAATGATCCCATTTAAGTTAAATTACCCTTTTGTAGACCTTGCAGATAAGGCATTGAGTTTTGTTTTTATAACCAAGGGTGAAGTAGAAAGAGTGAGTCAGCTGGTGTGTGATAGTCTTGTTCTGTTGATAGCTATTTCTTAACAAAGGAACTTGTGAATTTCACAGCTGGCAGTAATTGTCCACATTTTAATTCAGTATATACTTGAATTTCAGGTCTTCCCGTCTTCCTAAATCCATGATATGTTTGGTGCTAACTATCTGTAAAGCTGTTCTGTCCATTTTTAAAATATGGTTGTAAAACGTGTAAATCGTCATGCCTGTAATGGGTGTTGCAATGAATTGTGGGTATCGAGCGAGTTGCAGGATTTTAGCCAAGTCACAATGAAAGTGCTGCAATATATTTCCAGGCCAGACTGTGTGTAATTTGAATATGTTGGTGTTCCCATACGCTGATGCTCTCGTCCTTCTTGCAGATAAAAATTGGAAGAGTTGTTGAAAAAGCATGGAGAGTTGCTGCCGTGAATCTTGCACTCTGCAACCTCTGCACTGTTGGTGGAGGAAGTAATGTTTATCTGGCAGGTGGAGTGCTGATCAAGCAAACTGCTTCCTCCTGGATGATGTTGGGTTTCTTAAGCATTGATGAAGCTGGATTCATCCAGGCAAGTGGACAGTATTCAATCATAATTCTGACTTGTGGTTTGTGGATGGTGGAATGACTTTGGGGGGGTCATGCGGTGAATGACTCGCTGCAGAATACACAGCCTCTGATGTGCTCTCTTAGCATAGTGAGCGGGATTCTCTCAGTCCGGGGCCGGGCCGGAGAATCCCCGCGACAGGCGCGAATCGCGCCACGCCGCCGGGACGCGATTCTCCACAGACCGGAGAATCGGCGCAATTGCCGCCGGAGGGGTTGGCGCGGTGCCGGTCGGGGCCGCTATAAGGGCCCCCCCCCCTCCCCCCGCCAATTCCCGGCCCAGGATGGGCCGAGCGGCTGTCGTAAAAAAAACAAGTCTCGCCGGCGCCATTCACACCTGCTCTCAGCCGGCGGGACCTCGGGGTGTTGAAGGTCCGGGGGCGGCCTGTGGTGGCCGGGGGGTCCAACCCCAGGGGGAACCTCCGATGTGGCCTAGCCCGCGATCAGGGCCCACAGATTGACGGGCCGTCCTCTCTGGCTGGCGGCCTCCTTTTTTCCGCACCGGCCCCTGTAGACCTGCGCCATGTTGCTTTGGGGCCGGCGTGTTGAAGGGAGCCACTGCGCATACGTGCGTTGGCACCAGTGCCATTGCGCATGCGCGAACCCCACAGCGTCCAGCTGGGAACATTTTCATAAATCTTCTCGGTACCTTCTCCAGTGCAATCACATACTCCTTGTTTTGCGGTGGATAGAATATATTGTAGCCTAACTAAATAGCTTTTGTACAGCTCCGGCATAATCTACCTGCTCCTATATTCTACACCTTAGCTAATAAAGAAAAGTGCCCCTTAGATTTTCTGAACCACCTTATCTTCCTGTCCTGCTACCTTCAGGGATCTATGATAATGTTCTCCAAGATCCCTCTGTTTGCTGCATTTCTCAGTACCCTATCATGTATTGTGTATTCCTTTGTCTTGTTTGTCCTCCCTCAATGCATTACATCATAGCTGTGGATTGAATTCCATTTGCCATTTTTCTGTGCACCTGACCAGCCCATTGATATCTTCTTGCAGTTTACAGCTTTTTAAAATCACTATCAACCATATCATCAATTTTTGTATCATCTGCATACTTTTTATAAAATATTTTTATTCAAGGTATCTAACAAAAAAACCCAGAATATCAGAAGAACACATCGACCCAGTAAACACCCACAATCCTCCAACTCCCCTGACACCAACACCCCGCCATGTCCCGCATTCCTTATATTAACTCCCTAACCACCCCCCCCCCACCCCCACCCCCGCAAAAAGACCCCTCCCCTTCCCCTTGCTGATCCCTCAATTCTCCTTGAAAAATCGGTGAACGGTTTCCACCTCCAGGCGAGCGTCTACCGACCCTGCAGAGCGAACTTAACCTTCTCCAATCTCAGGAATTCTGTCAGTTCGCTCCCCCACACCCCTTCCTTCGGTGGCTCCGGATCCCGGCCACCCAACAAAATCCATCTCCGAATTATCAGTGAAGCAAAGGCCAATACATCGGTCTCTCTCCCCCCGCCCCCGCCCCCAACCCCTGGACTCCCGGTTCTTCTGACACACCAAATATCACCTCTGGACACGGAATCACCCCCACACCCAGCACCTCGGACATCACATCTGAGAACCCCTGCCAGAACCCCTTCAGTCTTGGACACACCCAGAACATGTGAATGTGATTCGCGGGCTCCCTCGCGCACCGCCCACACCTATCCTCCACCCCTGCAACGAACCTGGTCATCCTCGCCACCGTCATGTGCACCCTACGCACCACTTTAAACTGGATGAGGCTTAACCTCACACACAACGAGGACGCATCCACCCTCCGCAAGGCCTCTGCCCACGTCCCGGCCACCACCTCCCCTCCCAGCTCCTCCTCCCATGTGCGCTTAATATCCTCCACCGTAGCGCCCTCCCTATCCATCAGTTCCTTATAAATATCTGACATCTTCCCCTCCCCTGTTTCATCCTCCGATAACAGCTTGTCTCGCAACACCGGAGGTGGCAGCTCCGGGAAGCACAGCACCTCTCTCCTCACGAAAACCAGAACCTGCAGGTACCTAAATCCATTCCCCTTGGGCAACTCATACAATTCCTCCAACTCCTCCAGCCCCGCAAATTTGCCCCTGTAAACAAATCTCTGAAATACTCAATCCCCACTTGCCGCCTCCCCCGGAACCTCGCGTCCAGCCCTGCCGACACAAACCTGTGGTTGTTGCAGATCTGCACCTACAACATATCCTCCCAGCCTAAAGTGCTGCCTTCCCTGCCCCCAAACCTTTTAACACAACCACTTGGCTTATGGAGTACCTGGCTGGCGAGAACAACAAAGGCACCAACAACAATGCCCTCAAACCTATTCTCCTACACAACACCGCCTCCACCCGTCCCCAGACCAATCTCACCTCCACAGCCAATTTCCTCATCTTCATAATATTTGCTGGCCAATAATGATTTATTAAACTCGGTAACGCCAGCAACCCTTCCCCTTCCCCCCGTCCCACCCCTCGCCCCCGTTCCAGAAAGGTCCTCCGCACCCATGGGCCCAATGGGTGTGTTAAAGGTTTGGGGGCAGGGAAGGCAGCACTTAGGCTGGGAGGATATGTTGTGGGTGCCATGGGGCCTTCCATGCCCACACAAACCCTGAGATCAGCCCATTGACTTTCCTAAAAAAGACTTTGGGACAAAGGCAGGGAGGTTCTGAAACACAAACAGAAACTTAGGCAGCACCGTCCATTTCACTGTCTGCACCCGCCCAGCCAGCGATAGCAGCAAAACATCCCACCTCTTAAAATCCTCCTTCATCCCCTCCACCAATCGAGCCAAGTTCAATCTAAGCAGGTGGGCCCAGTCCCAACCTAGGTAAATGAAGCTCGTCCCCACCACCCTATACGGGAACTCCCCTAATCTCCTTTCCTGTCCTCTATCATTGATCGGGAACACCTCACTCTTTCCCATATTCAATGTATACCCCAAAACTGGCCAAATTCCTCCAATACCTTCATAATCTCCCCAAATGCAGCCTATTGGGTCTGAAATATATAATAACAAGTCATCCGCATATGTGGAAACCCTATGCTTAACACTCCCCACCGACCCCCACCCGAATCGATCCCTCAATGCCCTAAGCGCCATTGCCAACGGCTCTATCGCCAAGGCGAAAAGCATCAGGGAGAGTGGGCAACCCTGCTTCGTCCCACGCTGTAGCCTAAAGTACCCCACACGGTTCATCCGCACACTCACCTCAGGTGCCTTGTACAGCAGCTGGCCGCAATCCACAAACCCCCGGCCGAACCCAAACCACCCCAGCACCTCAAACAAATATACTCACTCCACCCAATCAAAAGCCTTTTCCGTGTCCATCACCACCACCACCTCCACCTCCTGCCCCCCCTGAGGGTTTCATAATCACGTTAGGTAACCTCTGCACATTCGTCGACACCTGCTTTCCCTTCACCAAACCCATCTGGCCTTCCCTAACACTCTCGGCACACAGTCCTCAATCCGTGATGCAAGCACCTTCGTCAACACTTGGCATTGACATTCAATAATGATATTGGGCCATACGACCCACACTGCTCCGGCTCCTTATCCTTCTTTAAAATCAGGGAGGTGGAAGCCTGCGACAATGTGGGGGGAGGGGGGAGGCCCCCTTCTGCCTCACCTCATTATACGTCCTCGCCAGCAGTGGTCCAGCTCCACTCCTGACCTTTTATAAAACTCAACTGGGAACCGGTCTGGCCCCAGGGCCTTCCCTGCCTACCTCGCCCCCATACCATCCATCACCTCCCTCAACACAATTGGGACCCTCAGGCCCTGAAACCACTCCTTTTTTAAAAAAAACATTTGATTCAAACTTGCATCAAAGCAGTTACAGCAAATAAACACCCCAGGAAACATTCTTCCCAACAATCAGCAATACAGTTTGTACAGATTTTCCTCCTTTTTCAACCCACTCGCCCCCCTCCCCTCCGCTCCCCCTACCCCTCCCCTCCGCCCCCTCCCCCTTCGCTCCCTCCCTGCCTACCCCCCATCCCCCCTTCCCCCTCCTTCCTCCCCCCATCATCCCCACCTCTCCCCCTCCCCCCCACCTCTTCCCCTCTGCCCCCTCCCCACCTCTCCCCCTCTCCCCCTCCCCACCTCTCCCCCTCCCCCCTCCCCCTCTCCCCCCTCCCCACCTCTCCCCCTCCCCCCCACCTCTCCCCCCTCCCCACCTCTCCCCCCTGTGATGCTCAGTGGGAAGCTGCACGTGGTCAGAAACCCCAATAGCCGAATACCCCAAGTTGTCCACCCCCGCCAGCAGTGCCTTGTCCATCACAAAAAATCAATCCGTGAATACACTCAGTGCACATGGAAGAAGTTTGAAAACTCCTTCACCCTCAGTCTCCCAAACCTCCACACATCAACACCCTCCACACCCTCCATGAACCCTCTCAGCTCCCCCGTCACTGCTGACACCCTCGACGACTTGGGACTCGACCGGTCCAAACCCGGGTCCAGGACCATATTGAAATCACACCCCATAATCAACCTGTGCATGCTCAGAATCCACGTCATCCTGATTCGGGGCATAAACATCTACCAGGACCACCGGCATACCCTCTAGCTTCCCACTGAGCATGACATATCTGCCCCCCCACCCCCCCTGGATCGGCTATAATGCTCCCTAACTCAAACACCACCCTCTTGTTAACCAACACTGCCACCCCCCCCCCCCCCCCCCCCCCCCCTGTCTTCATAACCAGTCCCGAGTGAAACACCTGCCCCACCCATCCCTCCCCCAATCTTGGCTGATCCCACAACTTCAGGTGTGCCTCCTGTAAAAACACCACATCCTCCTTCAGACTCCTCAGATGCCTGAATGCATGTGACTGTTTAACCGGCCCATTCAGCCCTCTCACATTCTACGTGACCAGCCTGGTCACGGTGCTCTCCCCGGCACCCTCCCCTGCTGATCAGCAATACCCCTTTTTGAGACAGCCCCTGGCCTGCATCACACACTCCTCCGGACCTGCCCTCGGACCTGTCCACCGCCATCTCTCCCTTCCCAACTTTGCCACATCAGCCACACCCATGTCAGCAATCCACCCCCCGCCCCTCCCCACCCCCTTAAACAAAAAGCTAACATCATTCTCCCCACCATGCCTGCCTCCTGATAACCCCCAACTTAACTCCCATTAACTAGCCCAGCTAGCATGGTGGCCCTCGCCCAAGGCGTGTGACTCCCTCTCACCCCTCCGGCCCACACACCCCATCATACCACCCCACCACCGAAAAACAAAGAAAAACAAAAGGCACACTCACCATCGCCACTCCCCTGTCGAAACCCACCCAAACTAACCACCCCATACACTATACAATGAACACAAAGCTCCTCTCCCATGTCCTCAGACTCCTCCCAGCCCATGGTTCCTCATAAAGTCCATTGTCTCTGAGAATGTGAAGCAAGGGTTAATAGCTAGAACAAGCCAGAATTAATGGGACACATTAGTGGAAAGTTACAAATAAGGGAGTTGTTATTGAATTTGTGAGCCGACTGTAAGCCGAATAGCCTCGAGAAACAAGGAAGATGGCCGGATGATGGAATATGAAATGTGGGAGCCGTTGATACTGTGGCTAAACACCTGCTGTTTTTGCTAAAACTGCTATATACTCATGTGCCAATAGATAACCTCAAAGTCTGTAAAATCATGTATCGAAACTATGGCAAAAACAAGTTAATCATGTATTGGATCTATGGTTAAAAACAAGCTATGCTTTGTAATGGGGGCAAGCTCAAGTGAATGCAAGGGACAGCCCTCTTAAAAAATATATAAAGAAAGGATGTTTTGAGCAATATTTTGGCACTCTCAGAGGTGGACCTTTAGAATACCTAGAGGGCTGCCCCGATCGCAATAAAGAATATTCTAAAGTACGAACGTGTTCGAGAGTACTTTCTTCCGGACTGAGAGACAAGTGAATTAGAGATGCATTCACATCTCCCCTGGGGAGTCAAAATAAAACTCCTGTTTCTGATGTGTCTCCCATAATGGGGCAGGATATAAAACCCCAACCTTCACACCCTTCTCTCTCAGCCTCTTCTGGCTGTTCAAAACCATCCCCAACTCCGTCTCCAACGAGGCCATCCACTCCTGAAAAAATGAAATGAAAATAGCTTGTTGTCACGAGTAGGCTTCAATGAAGTTACTGTGTAAAGTCCCTAGTCGCCACATTCCGCCGCCTATTCGGGGAGGCTGGCACGGGAATTGAACCATGCTGCTGGCCTGCTTGTTCTGCTTTAAAAGCCAGTGATTTAGCCCAGTGTGCTAAACCAGCTCCTCATGCTCCCCCACCGCCTCCTCCGCCTTCTGAATCGCCAGGCCCCAAGCCTCCGGCCTCTGCTCCACTCTCTCAATCACAGCTCTGTGCAGCTCCACTATGTTAGCCAGATCTTCCAAAGCCTCTTTTCTCTGCTGCTGGAATTTTCTGCTCCTTCGACCACTGGGCGGGCAGCCCCCTTACCCTCCACCATCTTCACCTGTGGCACAGCACAAAAACCTTCCTGCTCCAACTGCCCTCTCTTTCTCGTGGCACTTCTCGTCCTCTGATCCATACACCAGGCTCACCAGAGGACTACTACCTTCCCTGG
The DNA here is from genome assembly GCF_902713615.1 of Scyliorhinus canicula. NCBI lineage: Eukaryota > Metazoa > Chordata > Chondrichthyes > Carcharhiniformes > Scyliorhinidae > Scyliorhinus > Scyliorhinus canicula. The sequence goes on along the minus strand of NC_052154.1, from coordinate 32,634,014 downwards.
GTTTCGCACACTTTTGCCCTAATAAAAAACATGGGTGGGGAAGGACCAACAAAATCCAGCTTGAGCGCGAGCCACTGTGGTAGTCACCACTGTTGTATAATATCACATACGAGATGTAATATGGTAAGGCTCCTGTACTACAGGTATGGGGGTAGATCCCCTGCCTGTTGGCTCCGCCCAGTAGGCGGAGTATAAACGTGTGTGCTCACCGAGCTGCAGCCATTCCGGCAGCAGCTGCAGGAGGCTACACATCTCTGCTTAATAAAGCCTCGATTACACTCTACTCTCGTCTCGTCGTAATTGATAATGCATCAATTTATTAAGCAGAGATTTTACAACAATGGACCTCCGCATCAAGCCAGATTGCCTGCAGCTGCACCCTCAAGCAGACAACACCATGTCGGCCTTCGCCCACTGGCTAGCTTGCTTTGAAGCCGACATCCGAAACTCCAGATCCTGTATACACGGCTGAGCTCCGATATCTTTCCCCTCATCCGGGACACGCCCACCTACGCTGAGGTCATGACGCATCTGAAAGAGAACTACACCCAGCAGACCAACTAACTCTATGCCAGGCACCTCCTGTCCACTCGGCATCAACTCCCCGGTGAGTCTGTGGAAGATTTCTGCCGTGCCCTGCACGCCCTGGCGAGGGACTGCGATTGCCAGGCCGTTTCGGCCGTTGAACATTCCGAACTCCTAATAAAGGACACTTTCGTTACGGGCATAGGGTCGGCGTACATCCGCCAGCGCCTCCTAGAAGGGGCTACCCTCGACCTCGCGGCGACCAAGAAACTCACAATCTCACTAATGGTCGCCTCCCGTAATGTACAAGCGTACGCCCCCGACCGCACGGCGCCCCCCCTCCTGGACATCATGGACCCCACCAGCGAACACCCCATCGTGGACCCCACCAGCGAACACCCCATCATGGACCCCACCAGCGAACACCCCATCGTGGACCCCACCAGCGAACACCCCATCATGGACCCCACCAGCGACCACCCCCAGCCAACCCCAAGCCTGCGCCGCGCGGTAGCCAGCCAACCCCAGGGGACCCAAGTGCTACTTCTGCGGACAGACAAAGCACCCCCGGCAGCGCTGCCCGGTGTGGAGCGCGCTCTGCAAGGCCTACGGGAAGAAAGGACATTTCACTGCTGTGTGCCAGGCCCGCTCGATCACCGCTGCAACCAGGCCCACTGTTCCTGCACCCTCCACCTGCGACCCGTGTGCGCCGCCATTTTGGCCCCCGGATGGTGAGGGTGGCGGTGCGGAGATCCGGTACAACAAGAAGTGCGTGTTCAGCACCAACTGCTTAGCTATCATCGGCTATGTGGTGCAAAATGGAGTTCTGGGGCCCGACCCCGATCACACGCGCCCCCTCATGGAACTCCCCCTCCCCCACTGCCCAACGCCCTCAATCGATGCTTGGGGTTCTTCTCATACGACGCCCAGTGGGTCCCTAACTATGCGGACAAGGCCCACCCACTCATTCACTCCACCGCTTTCCCCCGACGGCCAAGGCTCACCAGGCCTTCAACCGTATCAAGGCCAACATCGCCAAGGCCCGATGCACGCGATCGACGAGACGCTCCCCTTCCAAGTCAAGAGCGATACATCAGACGTAACTCTGGCCGCCACCCTCAACCAGGCAGGCAGGCCCATAGCATTCTTTTCACGCACCCTCCATGATTTCGAAATTCGGCACTCCTCTGTTGAGAAGGAGGCCCAAGCCATCGTGGAAGTTGTGTGCAGCATTGCAGGCATTACCTGGCCGGCAGGAGATTCTCTCTCCTCACTGACCAACGGTCGGTTGCCTTCATGTTTAATAACACACAGCGGGGCAAGATCAAAAATGATAAAATCTTCAGGTGGAGGATCGAGCTCTCCACCTACAATTACGAGATTTTGTATCGCCCCGGTAAGCTCAACGAGCCCCTGATGCCCTATCCCGAGGTACATGTGCCAGCGCACAAGTGGACCGACTCCGGACCCTACACAACGCTCTCTATCACCCAGGGGTCACCCAGTTCTTTCACTTCATCAAGGCCTGCAACCTGCCCTACTCCATTGAGGAGGTCAGGGCTATCACCAGAGACTGCCAGGTCTGCGCGGAGTGAATGGAGGAGGAGTTTAAAAGGTGGGATATGTTACCGCTGTCGCTGGCGGGTAGGGTGCAGTCCATCAAAATGACGGTGCTCCCGAGGTTTTTGCTCCTGTTGCAGTGCCTCCCCATTCTTATCCCGAAGGCCTTTTTTAGGAGGGTCAACAGGAGCATCACAGGGTTTGTATGGGCACACGGGACCCCAAGGGTGAGAAGGGTGTTTTTAGAGCGGGGCGTAAGTGGGTAATGGACGGGGAGGGGGCAGCATGGAAGAGGATGGAGATGACGTCCTGTGTGAGTACGAGCCTGGAGGCGCTGGTAACGGTGCCGTTGCTGCTCCCTCCAACGAGGTATACTACGAGCCCGGTGGTGGTGGCTACCCTGAAAATTTGGGGGCAATGGAGACGGCATGGGGGGGGGGCTCGATGGAGTCCCCGATACGGGGGAACCACCGGTTTGTCCCGGGAGCGTCGATGGGGGGTTTCTCAGCTGGCACAGGGCAGGTATTAGGAGGTTGAGGGACCTGTTTGTAGATGGGAGGTTTGCGAGCCTGGGTGAGTTGGAGGGGAAGTTTGGGCTCCCCCGGGGAACATGTTCAGGTACATGCAGGTTAGGGCGTTTGCCAGGCGGCAGGTGGCGGGTTCCCTATGTTGCCCCCGCGGGGGGTTCGGAACAGGATGCTCTTGGGGGTGTGGGTTGGAGGAGGGAAGATTTCGGACGTGTACCATGTTATGCAGGAGGTGGATGAGGCCTCAGTGGAGGAGCTGAAGGGTAAATGGGAAAAGGAGCTGGGTGAGGAGATTGAGGAGGGGACGTGGGCGGATGCCCTGGAAAGGGTGAACTCCTCCTCTTCTTGTGCGAGGCTTAGCCTCATACAGTTCAAAGTGCTGCACAGGGCCCACATGACTGGGACGAGGTTGAGCAGGTTCTTTGGGGGCGAGGATAGGTGTACTAGGTGCTCGAGGAGCCCAGCGAACCATGCCCATATGTTCTGGGCATGCCCAGCGTTGGGGGACTTTTGGCAGGGGGTAGCAAGCACGGTGTCAAGGGTGGTAGGATCCAGGGTTGAGCCAGGCTGGGGACTCGCGATATTTGGGGTAGTAGCAGAGCCGGGAGTGCACAAGGCGAAAGAGGCCGGTGTTCTGGCCTTTGCGTCCATAGTAGCCCGGCGTAGGATTTTGCTTCAGTGGAAGGATGCGAGGCCCCCCAGCGTGGAGGCCTGGATCAATGACATGGCGGGTTTCATCAAGTTGGAGAGGGTGAAATTTGCCCTGAGAGGGTCGGTGCAAGGGTTCTTTAGGCGGTGGCAGCCTTTCCTGGACTTCCTGGTGGAACGGTAGGGAATTAGGCCGGCAGCAGCAGCAACCCGGGGGTGTGGGGGGGGGGGGGGGGGGGGGGGGGGTGGTTTGGTTCGGTGGGAGGGAGAATTGTGTACATGGGTTGGTTGGATGTGGCGGGTGTTATCTCTTTCCTTTTTGTTGTTTTCTTTTTTTTTGTTTTTGTAGTTGCTGGGGCGGGGGTTGGTTGTTGTTCTTTGGTTTTTACTATGGTTGTTTGGTTAATATTGTTTTGTTGTTTATATTTTGTGAAAATCTTAATAAAAATTATTTTTTTAAAAAAGGTCTGCGCGGAGTGCAAACCGCACTTCTACCGGCCAGACCGCTAGCATCTAGTGAAGGCCTCCCCCCCCCCCTTTGAAAGCCTCAGTGTCGATTTTAAAGGGCCCCTCCCCTCCACCGACCGAAACACGTACTTCCTGAACATGGTCGATGAATACTCCAGATTCCCCTTTGCCATCCCATGCCCTGATATGACGTCTGCCACGGTCATTAAAGCCCTCAACCACCATTTTCGCCCCATTCGGTTTCCCCGCCTACATCTACAGCAACCGGGGATCCTCCTTTATGAGTGAGCTGTGTCAGTACATGCTCAGCAAGGGCATCGCCTCGAGCAGGACGACCAGCTACAACCCCCGGGAAAACGGGCAGGTGGAGCGGGAGAATAGGACGGTCTGGAAGACCGTCCAGCTGGCCCTATGGTCCAAAAGTCTCCCGGTCTCCTGCTGGCAGGAGGTCCTCCCCGACGCACTTCACTCTATCCAATCGCTACTTTGCACTGCGAATAATGCAAACCCCGTGAACGTCTTTTTGCCTTCCCCAGGAAGTCCAGCTCCGGGGTTTCACTCCCAACGTAGCTGGCAGCTCCAGTTCCCGTTCTCCTCTGCAAGCGCGTGTGGCTCCACAAGGCGGACCCGTTGGTCGGGAGGGTACAGCTGCCCCATGCAAACCCGCAGTATGCCTTTGTGGTGTACCCCGACGGCCTCCACGACACAGTCTCCCTCAGGGACCTGGCACCAGCTGGTTCCCCACCCAACCCTCTGCCCTGGCACCACCCTTCCTCCCCCCAGCGCATCTAACCACAGCCCCCGCTCCAGGACGATCCGTCCTCCCCTTGGTCCCACCCGGGGATGAAGATGAGATCTATATGCTCCCGGAGTCACCGGCGACCGTGCCGTCACCTGCATTGCCACCAGGACTGCGAAGGATCAAGGCAGCCGATCGGCTGAATTTGTGAACTTTCCCCAAAATGTTAAACTTAAAATGCATGTAAATAGTTTTCCACCATCCCCGCTGGACTCTTTTTTAACAGGGGGTGAATGTGGTAGTCACCACTGTTGTATATATCACATACGAGATGTAATACGGTAAAGCTCCTGTACTACAGGTAGGGGGAAAGATCCCTGCCTGCTGGCTCCACCCCGTCGGCGGAGTATAAATGTGTGTGCTCACCAAGTTGCAGCCATTTTGGCAGCAGCTGCAGGAGGCTACACATCTCTGCTTAATAAAGCCTCGATTACACTCTTCTCTCGTCTCGTCGTAATTGATACTGCATCAGCCACCAAATGTGCGACCACTCACTGCATGGCAGCATAATTCTTAATCATGCTCCCTACATTTAAGTCTACATCATTGCTGTAAACAATGAAAAGCATGGGAGGTAGTACTGCGCTCTGTGGAACCCTACAGGAAATAGTCTGGCTTGTTGACTGGAAGGTGTGGTTCTGATTGATTGTCAGATTCCCTTCAACATTTAATTTAGCAAACGTGATTACATGAATTCATGGTTAGAAAAATCTGTCTCTTGAAGTACCAAACCATACTGACTCCAGTGTTATATTTAATGCTATTTTTTGTGGCATGCATCACTTGCTGGTCATTTATTTTTGTTCTGCCCTACAATGCTTCTTGGTTTGAATCTTTGGACAGAAGCATATTTCCCACCTAACTATTTCCAAACACGAGGTGGTATTTTCACCTTAGTTGCAGAGATAGATGAATCATTATAGCAGTGCCTTAGCACAGACTAAGCTGTTACCAATAGTAACAACACCATCCAGAATGTGGCAGACTGCAAATCTGTCAGAGTCAAGGACACTATTTGTGAAGAATTTGCCCAGTGTGGTTACTGTTGTCAGACTTTGTGTGAAGATTTAAATGCTTCAGAAATGAAAATGTCTGTGAGAAAGTGGCAAAGAGTTATTTTTGCTATCAGCTAGTCACAGGCGAAGGATGCGACTAAGCCCTAAGGCACTATTTGATTTTTTTTTTCCAAATTGCCCAATAGCCAGAGTTCAATTTCAAGCGAGTGTGAGGGAGTTAAAAACAAAAGGACAAAATCATTTACCAGAACAGGAAAGTGAACACTTGAAATAAAAATGTATCCAAAGTGAGGAGGTGTAGTAATTATATTTAAGCAACATTGTGCACCCAATGCTGTGAAGTAGGAGGACATCTAATTGTTGCAGTGATTTTCCACCACCTGTTTGACAAATTCCTGTGTGAAGGGCAAAGTAAAGTGACAGGAACAGTCTCTCACGCCAGCAGAGGTGTAACAGCAGCCTTACTGTTGCGGTGATGGCTGATTATATCTCTATGGTAACATTAGATTGGGGAAGCATTTGGAAATACTCAAAAGACTAAGCTGCAATCAGCAGTATTGTGCTTATTTATTTTAAAATTCTGCTATATTACCATTGGGAAGACTTTGCTTTGTTTTGGTTTATAAAAGCAAGAGCAATATTACATGCCAAGCAATATTTATTATTATTTATTTACAATCTGCTTAATAGTCATAATTAGTGAAACCTGGGCGACACGGTGGTACAGTGGTTAGCACTGCTGCCTCACGGTGCTGAGAATCCGGGTTCGATCCTGGCCCCGGCTCACTGTCCGTGTCGAGTTTGCAAATTCTCCCCATGTCTGCGTGGGTCTCGCCCCCACAACCCAAAGACGTGCAGGGTAGGTAGCTTGGCCACACTAAATTGCCCCTTAATTGGGGAAAAAACCCTCATTAATCCATGTGCCAAATTATTCAATATAATTTTTGCAGAACCAGCAGCACACAGTTCTTGGTGATAATTGAAATGGCATTGAGATTGATCATCTCAAATATCACATATTATAATTGGTGTGCAAGATATAGTTGTTCCTCTTGAGGTCAGGGTCCACATCATTTACCAACCATTAGTTTTCAATGTGTGCCCTGAATTTGTTGTGTTGACTGCCAAATCCAAATTCCTGATTTGCACCTCGCCTACGCCAACTCTGCGCTACGTGCACTGATCTGTCAAATTGAAATCTATGATGTGAAGGATACCCACAGTTTATGCTTAAGAATATAGTACTTTGGGGGCAGCATGGTGGCGCAGTGGTTAGCATTGCTGGCTCAGGGTGTCGAGGCCCCGGGGTCGATTCCAGCCCCGGGTCACTGTCCTTGTAGAGTTTGCACATTCTCCCCATGTCTGCGTGGGTTTCACCCCCACAACACAAAAAGATGCGCAGAGTAGATGGTTTGGCCACGCTAAATTGCCCCTTAATTGGAAAAAAATAATTGGGTACTCTAAATTTATATTAAAAAATATATAGTACTTTGCACGTCCAACCTATCTGTGGCAAGTTATATTGGAAGATATTGTGTGTGTTTCTTTGGCTGTGACATTGATTTATTTGTTTTGTATTTTGTGATCTGGAGGTATATTTTAATCCAGAACCAATAAATAACTCTGGGTTAACTAATTAGACAGGGTATGCAAATTACAACCTAATTAAGGTTAAAAATGTTTGCAGATACTATGAATCAGAGGGTAGCTTTCTGCTGCAGATTAAGATGTTATAGATGTGCATGTGTATGTTTATGTATAGACAAATTTATTTCTGGCATAAATGTTCTGTAGAAATATAAAATGTACAAAAGTCCTATTGATACAGCTAAAACTCTTAATGATTTAGACATCAATGTAATGCATTGAGAATAACTCAGCCATTAGCACTGGACACACTGCCTCTTTTGTACCTAAAATATCCATATCACTTGTGTTTAGCATTGGAGTCAAACCTGACTCGATGGTATTGCTCTTGTCTTTGAGAAAGAAGGTTCCAGGCCCCCACGACTTAAGTGCAAATTCTAGTTGGCACGTCAGTGCAATGGTAAAGGTGTGGTGCTTTTCAAATGCAATGATAACCCTCTAATGTCTGCCCCTCTGGTGGGACTAATTGAATAGCTCTTTCAAAGAACCAGCACAGACTTAATGGGCCAAACAGCCTCCTTTTGCACTGTATGATTCTATGATAATTCTTTTATTTAAAAAAAATATTTGGGCTATTCTGAGGATATTTATAAAGAATCATAGAATCGCTACAGTGCAGAAGGAGGCCATTTGGCCCATCAAGTCTGCAACGATCCTCTGAAAGAGCACCCTACGTAGGCCCACACCCCCACCCTATCCCCATAACCCAGTAACCCCACCTAACCTTTTGGACACTAAGGGGTAATTTAGCATGGCCAATTCACCTACCCTGCACGCCTTTGGGCTGTATAGGGGGCTGGTTTAGCTCACCAGGCTAAATCACTGGCTTTTAAAGCAGACCAAGCAGGCCAGCAGCACGGTTCAATTCCCGTACCAGCCTCCCCGGACAGGCGCCGGAATGTGGCGACTAGGGGCTTTTCACAGTAACTTCATTGAAGCCTACTTGTGACAATAAGCGATTTTCATTTTCATATAAAGCTCTATAAATGTGTTCCCCTTGCAGGAAATGTTAAATTAAAAGCAGTTAAAATCAAAACTAAAGTTACAGTTAATGAAGTCTATGAGATTTACATGTTCCATGCAAATATTAAATAAATGGGTTAACTATCTCGGCTCAAGAGGTGATTGTGATCACATCAGGGCAGAATAGCCCAAATAATTTTATTTTACTTGCAGAGTAATATCTGATTATTTACATGATGGCATCATTTTGCAGCTGTAAAAAATATTATCACTCAGACCCATCACAGACTAGATTTGGAATCAGAAAGGCTCATGTTGATCCTCCTGTTCTGAATTGAATCTTCTTTCAAGCAGTTGTCCCTTTTTCAATCTGAGTGATGGACAGACACATTTAATAGCACACACATTATAATGCATATGAGCTCTTTGTTACATCATAAAAATAGTTTAGATTCTTAAATTAACTCAGGAATGCTTGAAAAGATTCTATAAATTATAACAGGATTTAGTAGAGGCTTTAATTAGAAATCTGGTTTGAGTGAAACCTTTGTTGCCTCCACATCGGATACATATTCCAGCTGCTCCAGATTCAGAATTTGCATGCTGACGATTTAAACTGTCTGCTGGCACTGGCAGCTGATACCCCAGGTCTGCTCAGAAAAGAAAGGAAACATTGCAGTTTCCTCTTCCCACAGTGTACATCCTTAAAGAGGTGGAGTTTTGTCATTTCTCCAGCTCCCTAATCTTGGCTAGATCATCAGAAGACAGAGTAAAGTAGGTATTTAAACATTCCTGCTGAGAAAATCAGAGGGCAGATCACCTCACGTCGCTCTGAATAGTCACTGATGGTTACAGTCATCTGCGTATCCATTCAGTGGAGAAATAATGCATGACCCAGGGAAATCTAAGCATGAAATGGAAACAATCAAAAGGCTACATTCTGCACGATCAGTCATATGAATGCTGTTCTTCACAGTTTTAAAGACATTCAGGTTTTTTGCAGTAGAGATTAATACCAGTAATGTTCTGTTTTATGCTTGCAGGACTGATTTTACATTCTGGCCCAAGGGTGCACTTCTGTGATTGGCATGAGTACATAAATCCAGTATCGTCTGTTCGATAGTGGGCAGCACGGTAGCACAGTGGGTAGCACTGCTGCTTCACAGGTCCAGGTTCGATTTCTGGCTTGGGTCACTGTCTGTGTGGAGTGTGCACGTTCTCCCCATGTCGGCGTGGGTTTCCTCTGGATGCTCCGGTTTCCTCCCACAAGTCCCAAAAGATGTGCTGTTGGGTAAGTTGGACATTCTGTACCCGAACAGGCACTGGAATGTGGCGACTAGGGGCTTTTCACAGTAACATCATTGCAGTGTTAATGTAAGCCTACTTGTGACAATCAAATGTTAACATTTTTACAGTTAACACATAAGACCATAAGACATAGGAGCAGAGTTAGGCCACTCAGCCCATCGAGTCTGCTCCGCCATTCAATCAGGGCTGATATTTTCTCATCCCCATTCTCCTGCCTTCTCCCCATAACCCCTGATCCCTTTATAACATATAACATTACAAAACAAAATAAACCCAACATCAACCCTAAACCGCCCCCAACAACCTTCACCACCCCCAAGAAGTTAATGGTAACCAGCTCTCCGAGATGTAGTATGAACAAACCCCATCTTTTATGGAACCTCTCACTCACTCCTCTTAAAGCGAATTTCACCTTTTCTAAGTACAAGAGCGCCATTAAATCCATCACCTGCACCGAGGCACAGGGTGGAGAAGCTGACCTCCACCCCAACAGAACCATTCTGCAAGGGATCTACGAGGCGAAGCTAAAACATCTGCCCTCACTCCTGTCTGCAACTCCGGCAAGTCCAACACCCCAAATATGGCCCCCAAGGGACTGGGCTCCAAGTCCACGTGCAAGATTGCCGACATGGTGCTGAAGATCGACTTCCAAAATTTCTCCAACATCGGGCAGGACCAGAACATATGTACTTGATTGGCTGGGCCATTCCCACACTGCTTACCAATGTCCTTCATCCCCTCAAACAGCCAGCTCATCCTCGACTGTGTCAGGTAAACTCTGTGTAGCACCATTAGTTGTATCAACCTCAGCCTTGCACACCAGGTCGAAGCATTCACCCTCCGCAGTTCTTCACACCAGAATCCCTCCTCCAGTGTCATCCCCAGCTGCTCCTCCTATTTAGCCTTCCCCCGCTCCAGAGATGCCTTATCCTCCTCCAAAATCCTCCCATAGGCCTCCACTGCAAACCGCTTTTCCAAAATCAAGTCCTTCATCTCCATCACCCCTTGCTCCTCCAATCCTGAGTGTAACACCTGACTCACCCAGCCCTTCCGAAACTTGGTCCTTCACCCTCCGGTGGATCTGTTGCAGCAGCACCACGTCGGCTTTCAAGCTCTTCAACAGCGAGGAAATTCTCGCTTACTTCACCAGTCCTCCAGTCCTCGCATGTTCCACATCACCACCCGAACCGGGAGTCTCTCATCCCCCTTCTCTTATCAGTCATAGCCACTACTCCTAGCCCCATCCAGCAGGGGGAGACCCAGCCCTGTCCCTAATCACCGTCAACCCCCTTCCCCTCCCACTTCCCAGAAACCTCCAGCCGCTTCACCTTGAAACCAGTATTGTCCCCATCCCCACAACTCCCAGGCCCATTGTAACCTGCCCTTATTTTCCAATGAACGCAACCCCTCCCCCCCACCTGGCTTCCGTTAGAATCATAGAATTTACAGTGCAGAAGTAGGCCATTCAGCCCATCGTCTGCACCAGCCCTTGGAAAGGGCACCCTACTTAAGTACCCTACTTGACAAGAGAGTTGAGGGTTATAGGAGTAGACAAGGAAATCGAGTTGAATCAAACAGATCAGCCATGATCTCACCAAATAGCAGAACAAGCTTGAGGGGCTGAATGACCTACTCATGTTCTTAATTGTTATTTATTTTCTTGTGATATGCTGATGCACTTTTGGTAAAAGCAAAGAAGGCATGTGTCAACTCCATTCATTAGCCTGTTCTAAGGCCTATTCGAGGCGAACAGCGGCTAGGAAGACGGGTGGGGGAGGGGTGGAAGGCAAGGGAAGGCACACACAAGAGAAGGGGGCAGAAGGGAAAGGGGAGGGAAGGGAACCTGAGGGAAGCACAAAACAAAGCATGGGGCCAAAGGGATGGGCCATGCAACAATAAAAAGTAAAAGCCCCAGCAGAAAGAAGCGGAGCACAATACAGGGTGCCCAGGGCAGACAGCAATACTAAGAGGAGAACTAAACTACAAAAGAGGGGAGGAGAGTGGAGGGAGTGAAATGGGACGTTGTGTAAAAAAGACACAAACCTGTTTGTAAATACCAGATACACATGAGCTGTTTGTTACTCTGTAAAAATTGGAAAACACCAATAAAAATATATACTTTTAAACGTATAACTGAATTACAGACTGAAATAAGACGCAGCCCTTTCTAGCAGATTGAAAGGCTTCTATGGTGTAAACATTAAGGGCTGGTAACTTTGACGGACACCACTGCGACCCCCTCCCGTCAGATCCAGGGAGAACCTTGTGCAAATTGTCATTGTGCAAATTATAGATGGTTGTGGTGTATTTTGGATGAGAGGCTTTGAGACTATGATAAATAAAATAAATAACCTTTATTGCCACATTACATTAACACTGCAATGAAGTTACTGTGAAAAGCCCCTAGTCGCCACATTCCGGCACCTGTTTGGGTACACAGGTTAGGGGACGGTTTAATGACCACGCTCTGCCCGAAAAGTAGCTTGACAAGGCGCAGCACGGCTGATAAAAGCCAGGAGACCCCGCTCCCAAGATCTACACGGCTCGCAACACCTCACAAAATCTTTTTTTTAAAACATTATTGGAATTTTTTACAGAAAATATAACAACAAACAATGAAATGCAACAAAATAACTCCATAACTGTAACACCCCCCAAACCGTATCAAACCTCACAAAATCTAAAGGGTTCTCACAAGGCGTGGCGATGTGAATCCTGTCAGTTTTTAGCAAATCTGCATATTAATGCAAGACGTCCAGATTCCAGAGTTACCCGAGGCGTGGGATCAATCTCTTTCGCCTCGGAGACCTCGGGCGATCACCATTCAGTACAGGTCTCCACAAACTGGGACCAGATGGGACGGCTCTCATGGGAGTCTCCCAGGCGATCGGAGGCTCCCATGTGCATGCCTTTTGAGCAGAGTGGCACTCTGGCACTGCTGGTGCCACATGGGCACCCAGGCACTGGCACCCAGGTAATGCCATGTGGGTGCCAGCCTGTCACTGCCAAGGTGTGCCAAGTGGCACTGCCAGGTTGCCCCTGCCATGGTGCCAAACTGGCATTTTTTGCATGGGTGTGATTGGGCCGGAGGTGCCCTGGTTGGCGGGTATGGGGGGGGGGGGGGGGGGGAAGGGGGCGGCTGGGCATCCTCCCATAGAGTGTTGGGGTTCGGGAATGTCAGATTGGGGAGGGTCAGGGGTGGTACTACACTGAGGAGTTCCGGCGAGTGGAGCTTCCCGCTATACGAAACGTGACTCCCTTTGAAGCCCCTTACCAAACGTGAATCGTGTTTCATAGCCTGGTGTTTGTTTCTGGGCGAACACGTGGCTAAATGCGCTTGCTTTGGGATTTGTTACCATTTAATACTTTGAGAGCCCCTCCCCGGGGGCCGCTGAGTGCCGCGCGCGCCCCGGGGCAAAGACGTCAGGCTTAGGCCCCTCCCCCCGGGGGCCGCTGAGTGCCGCGCGCGCCCCGGGGCAAAGACGTCAGGCTCAGGCCCCTCCTCCCGAGGGCCGCTGAGTGCCGCGCGCACCCCGGGGCAAAGACGTCAGGCTCAGGCCCCTCCCTCCCCCCCCCCGAGGACAGCTGAGTGCCGCGCGCGCCCCGGGGCAAAGACGTCAGGCTCAGGCCCGTCTCTGCCCCCCAGGGACAGCAGAGTGCCGCGCGCGCCCCGGGGCAAAGACGTCAGGCTCAGGCCCCTCTTCCAGTCTCGGCCCCTCCCCCGGGGGACGTTGAGTGCCCGCGCGCCGGGGGCAAAAACGTCAGGCTTAGGCCCCTCCCCCCGCGGCCTCGGCCCCTCCCCCCGCGGCCTCGGCCCCTCCCCCCAGCCTCGGCCCCTCCCCCCGGGGGACGTTGTGTGCCCCGCGCGCAGTCTCGCGGGATTGTCGTCGCCATGCCTCGGGCGCGGTTTCCATGGTGCTGCGGGTAAACCGACGGTCCCAGTCGATCGGCCCGGAGCAGCAGCGCTGTCGCCAAGATGGTGAGTGTCACTGTGGAGCCGCGGCAAAGAAAAACGCGCAGAGTGAGGCGGAGGAGCTGGAATCGGCCCTGAGCTCAGAAACCGGCCTGGACAACACATCCTGCCCCCCGACCGGCACCCCCCTCCCCATACATACAAAAATCCACTAAACAAATTAAGAAGGAATGAACTTGTATTTTATCCCATCTTTCTGGGATCCCAAAAGATTTTGACCTATGCACCAACATATTTTGGATGTTGCAAGGTTCCCACAAACAGCAAAGGGATAAATGACTTGATAATCCGTTTAGTGATGTTTGGTGAATTATACAATGCATCCGCATCCCCCAGTACTACACCCAGTTAGCATCTAGGTTATGACTTCAAGCCTCAAAGTTGAACTTGAACTTTCACCTTCCACTAATGGAGTCAAGATGGCACTTGTTGTTTCATTTTGGTAGCAATCCTCCCTTGTAAAGTGAAAATCTCAAGGGGGGGGGGGGGGGGGGGATGGCGGCAAGGTGGCTAGCACTGCTGCCTCACAGTGCAAGGGTCCCAGGTTCAATTCCAGCCTTGGGTGACTGTGGTGTTTGCACTTTCTCCCTGTGACTGCATGGGTTTCCTCTGGATGCTCCGGTTTCCTCCCACAGACGAAAGATATATAGGTTAGGTGGATTAGCCCCGCTAATTGCCTCTTAGTTTCATGGCGCCGAGGACCTGGGTTCGATCCCGGCCCCAGGTCACTGTCCGTGTGCCGTTTGCACATTCTCCCTGTGCCTGCGTGGGTCTCACCCCCACAACCCAAAAAGATGTGCAGGGGAGATGGATTGGCTACGCTAAATTGCCCCTTAATTGGAAAAAAAATAGTTGGATACTCTAAATTAAAAAATAACTAAATAAATTGCCTCCTAGTGTCCAAAGGGTAAGGTTGGGTTTGCGGGGGAGTGGAAATAAGTAGAGTGCTCTTTCGGAGGATCAGTGCAGAATGGCCTACACCGCAGTGATTCTATGAATAAGTACATTTTTTAAAAAGGTGTACAATTCTTAAATGTTACAATAAATGACATGCCTATGAATGTTAGAAGTTTAAATGTGTATTGAGATGTGTAAAATGTTCAAACACTGGAATTTACACAGTTTTAATGAGGAAAAGATTTGAACACCATAATATTTTCTGTGTCTTAATTCCTCTTAGACTTTGTTTATTTGTATCTCTTATAAAAATAATGGGCCCGATCCTCTGGCCACGCTGCGCTGGAAAACAGCTCGACGAGGCCAGTGAAAGCTGGGAGATCCCGCTCCAGGGATCTACTCGGCTCGCAACGCCTCATGAGATTCGACGCAATCTCACAAATTATTGCAAGGGGAATCAAAGAACAGGAACAGGCCCTTTGCCCCTCCAAGCCTGCGCCGACCATGCTGCCCATTTAAACTAAAATCTTCTACACTTCCAGGGTCCATATCCCTCTATTCCCATCCTATTTGTCAAGATGCCCCTTAAATGTCACTATCGTACTTGCTTCCACCACCTCCTCCGGCAGCGAGTTCCAGGCACCCACTACCCTCTGTGTAAAAAAAACTTACCACGTACATCTCCTCTAAACCTTGCCCCTCGCACCTTACACCTATGCCCCCTAGTAATTGACCCCTCTACCCTGGGAAAAAGTCTCTGACTATCCACTCTGTCTATGCCCCTCAGAAATTTGTAGACCTCTATCAGGTCGCCCCTCAACCTCCTTCGTTCCAGTGAGAACGAACCAAGTTTATTCAACCTCACCTCATAGCTAATGCCCTCCATACCAGGCAACATCTTGCTAAATCTCTTCTGCTCCCTCTCTAAAGCCTCCACATCCTTCTGGTAGTGTGGCGACCAGAATTGAACACTATACTCCAAATGTGGCCTAACTAAGGTTCTATACAGCTGCAACATGACTTACCAATTTTTATACTCAGTGCCCCGGCCAATGAAGGCAAGCATGCCTTATGCCTTCTTGACTACCTTCTCCACCTGTTTTGCCCACAATGGCCGGGATCAGTTTTTGGAAAATTAGCATATTAGGGTGAGGCCGTAAGCCTCACTCTAATGTGCAGGTTTTGCCTGGGAAACCTCGGGCGTGCGCCGTTTGGCACTGGTCCCCACAAACGGGGACCAGATGAAAGGGCACTCATGGGGATCTCCAAGGGGATCAGTGGTCCCTTTGGGCAGGGTGGTGCCCTGGCACTGCTGGTGTCACCTAGGCACCCTTGCAGTGCCAGCCGGGCACCCTGGCAATGCCACCTGGGTGCCAACCTGGAAATGCCAAGATGCCTGGATGGCACTGCCAGCAGCACTGACAGGGTGCCAGGTTGGCACTGCCATGGAGGTTTTGGGGGGCCGTGGGGGACGGTCCCATGTTGCGGCCTGGCTGAGGGAAGGTCAGGGTTTTTTTTTAATGCCTCGGAGATCGGGCCGCCATTTAAAAATGGTGTCCCGATCTCTTGTTACAATGGGGAGTTATGGTGAGTATTGCTCTCCATTGTAAAAAAAACGGGGCTATGTGCAGCCTCAGCTGCCCGTTCCCTGTTTAGGATCCCTCAATCAAAACGAGTCGCGTTGAATAGCCATGTGTTTCTCGGCACTGTGAGTGCCAGGAAACGCGTGGCTAAACGTGCTCGCTCGGGAACGTTGGTCCCTTTTGGGAAGATCGGGCCCAATATCTTGAAGCTGCCTTTTTATCTGTAATTTTCATGCATACATACAAACATACAAATTAGGAGTAGGTTATTCATACCATTGAGCCTGCTCCGCCATTCAATAAGATATGGCTGATCTGTTTGTGGCCTCTTAATGTCTTAGTGAGATTTTTAAAATTTTCTTTAAAATGTTGAGATCTTGTTACTGTAACTCTGGGGAATGATAGGTCATTTTGGTGCCCGTTTGTTGAGGTTAAAAGGCTGTCATTGAAGTTTGTAGACGAGAGTAACCTGTCGTGCGACCGCTCAGCTCATGGCCGCCACCGGAAGTCTTTGTTACTGTACCTCAATTCCCCCTTCCATCTGTATCTTAATCTTCTGGTAGAGAAACAGAGGCAAAAGTGAGCCGATTGTATGCATCATGGTACCACATAGAATAGAGTACCAACAGTGCAGAAGGAGGCCACTCAGCCCATTGAATCTTCACTGACCCTCTGTAAGAGCACCCTACCTAGGCCCACTCGCCCGCTCCATCCCCGTAACTACACCTAACATCTTTGGACACTAAGGGACAATTTAGCATGACCAATCCACCAAACGTTTTTTAAAATACCCAATTATTTTGTTCCAATTAAGGGGCAATTTAGATGGCCAATTCACCTACCCTGCACGTCTTTTGGGTTGTGGGGGTGAGACCCATGCAGACAATCCACCTAACCTTTTGGACTGTGGGAGGAAACCGGAGCACTAGGTGGAAACCCACGCAGACAGTCACCCAAGACAGGATTGAACCCTGTCCCTGTTGCTGTGACGTAGCAGTGCTAACCACTGTGCTGTCCGAAAAATTTACACGTGTCTAGAAGCATTCATGTTTAGAATGCGATAGTTCTGCTACAGTACACATTGTAAGTAAAGTCCTCACAGTCTCTGATGACCTTAGGCTGAGTTCCCCTTTGAGAAGGAGAGTTGACTGGTGGTGATTTAACCTCAAGATCACCACACTTTGGGCGAGGGAAAGGTTGAGAAGGCAGGACCTTCATACGTTCATGAGATATAGGAGCAGAATTAGGCCATTTGGCCCATCGAGTTTGCTCTGCCATTCTACCATGGCTGATATGTTCCTTGTCTGTTACCTTCAGACTAGAGCTGGATTGCAAAATTAGCCTCAGCATCTCCTCCCCAGAACACATAACCTAGGAGCAGGAGTAGGCAATTTAGCCTCCCGAGCATAAACACCTTCAGAGTTATCATGGCTGATCTCATCCTGGCCTCAACTCCTTTGTCGTGCCTGTTCTCCATCACCCCTCAACCCATTGCTAATCATGAATAACCTCAGAACAGTACAGGAATTGAACCCAGGCTTTCGGCCTCACTCTGCATCACAACTGAGCTAAACTGATCCTATTGATTGATTGATCAAAAATCAGGGTCAGCTTGCAAATGGGATGTACCTTAAGCACATTGAAAACTATTAACTAGGTGGAGTCAGGAAATTTGCAGCTCCATTTATAGTTAAAAATATTTACCCACTATTATTTTGTAAAATTATTGGCAACATTAACCAACCTGTTGCCAAAAGTATGAAAAGAAGCAAAACTGCTCAATCTAAATAGTAAGAGTGGTGATCTCAGAAAACAGTATATTCTTGGCCTGAGAGTAAACATTACCAATCCTACTGAATTTTTATTTGCTTTAATTATGTACAGCAAAAAAAATATGATACTAACAAAAGTTTTCATTTAACAGGCGCCCAAAAAGAAGAAAGGGAAAGGAGGCAAGAAGGCAAAAACACCAACTGTGATCGATGGCCTTTCTACAGATGCAATGTCCAAGGAACAGGTAAAGTTCTTCTGTTCCGTGAAAATGAAGATTATGCATGATCTATATCTGTGGTGCATTTAGTCAGCATGTTGCAAAAGGTTGGTGGTTTGAGCTCATCTAGGGATGGGTCCTTCGAATTTATTTCAAATTAATTTTCTAAAGAGCCAGAGGGGGGGAATGAGACATTGTTTTACAATTCAGTAGTAACTTCCAAAAGGGAATTGGATAAATACTTGAGGAAAAAACTGCAGTGTGGTGAGAAAAGAGCATTAATTTGATAGTTTGTTTTCATCTTTGAGCCAAATAGCTTCCAGTTCCCTATGATTCTATATGTGTAGAGTGCTTCATGGTTCTCAGGTTTCAGCTGAAAAACTAATTATTCTTTTGCACACAGTTGGAGGAACACATTGTTCGGCTGCGTGAAGAACTTGACAGAGAACGAGAAGAGCGGAACTACTTTCAACTGGAACGTGACAAAATCCACACTTTCTGGGAGATTACAAAGCGGCAGCTGGAGGAGAGGAAGTCAGAATTAAGAAACAAAGACCGAGAAATGGAGGATGCAGAGGAACGACACCAGGTGGAAATTAAGGTAATAGGCCTAATTTGGCAATATCACTGCAGGTAGGTTCTTAAACCTGTTCCACTACTCAGTTATATAATAGTTGTGAAGTAAACATACAGGGCATTCAGTTGGCTTCATGACAGGTTTGCGTCGTTGGCCAGTGTGGGGAATGAAGCCACGACCTTGGCGTTATTAGCACCTCGCTCTAACCGTGTGAGCTAACTGACCAGAGCTAGATCATAGTTGACCCTGCATAACTTGCTGCTGTTCCACAACCGTTGTCATCTTTACTCAACAAAAATCTATCCCAGTATGGTTATAAAACGGAAATAGGCTATTTGTGCTGGCTTTCTGCAAGAGCAACTCAGCTTGTCCCACTCCCGCTCTTGCGTCATGTCTTGCAATTTCTTTCTCTTCAGGTGCTTACTCAATTTCATTTTGAAAGCTCTGATTATCACTGCTTCTGTCACCCTCTCAGGTAATACACTCTGGATCTTAATCACTCCTCCTTAAAAAGATTTTTCTTCATGTCACTGTTGGTTTGTTGTCCTCTGATTTTCTTGTCAGTGGGAAGTTTCCCCCTATCTACTTGTCCAAACCCCTCATGGTTTTGAACATCTCTAAAAAAAACTTCTTTCAACTTCTCTTCTCGAAGGTAAACTATCCCAGCTTCTACAATCTGTCCATTTTACTGAAACTCCTCAAAACGGAAACTATTGTAAATCTTTGCACTCATTCACATCTTCACATCTTCCCTGAAGTGTGGTGACCAGAATTGGACACAGCACTCCAATTGAAGCTAAACCAGTGCTTTATAAAGGTTCATTGGAACCTCCTTGCTCAATCTCAATCTTTAGTCATGAAAATTCCAATTGACCAAAGATGCACAGCCGAGAGCAAGATCGATTTCCACCACAGATGATGCAAAAAAAAAAGTTTCCTGATTTCACATCTACTTAGCCTGGCTCTCTTAGAACTATAGAAAAGTTATGGTGCAGAAAGAAGCTATTCAGCCCATCATGGCTGTGCCGGCCAAAAAAAAGACTTATTTTAATCCCACTTCATGTCCCTGGTCTGTAACCTTGCAGTTACAGCACTTTAGATGCAGATCCAGATACCTTTTGATTTGGTACTGTGGTACATTTTAAATGAATTGAGCAGTTCAGCCTCAGCCACCATCTTAGATAGTGAATTCCAGATGCCCACCATCCCTGGGTGTAAACGTTTTCCTCATGTCCCCTCTAATTCTTCTACCAATCACTTTAAATCTTGCTGCCTGGTAATTGACCCCTCTCAGCTCGTGGAAACAAGCCTTTTCGTCTAGCGCCATCTAGGCCCTTCGTAATCCCGAACACTTCTTGTTCTGAATTCCTCCATTAGTTCCTTTATAATTTTAAACATCACAATTTAATGATCAGTCAGCTCTCTAAATTCAAGGAAATGCAAACTAATTGTATGCACCCTATTTAAACCCTGCTATAATTCTGGTGAATCTGCAGTGCACCTCTTCCAAAAAGTCAATATATCTTTCCTAAGCGTTGGTGCCCAACACTCGAACCAGAATTCCAACTCTCAAGATAAAGGCTACATTTTGTTTTATAAAGGCTTCTGTTAATTTAATCAGTTTAATTACTTTTTGTAATCCAGGCACATGTGTTATGTGATTGGTGTACATAGGCATTTAAATTCCTTTCGCTCCTCCACTATTCCTACCGTCTCACCACTGAAAATGGTTCCAATTTGATTTTCTCAGATTGAAAATGAATAGTCTCATTGAAAATAGACAATCTCTCACTTTCGCATTTTGAATCTCATCTGCTATAGGTTTACCCACTCACTAATTCGGCCAATGTCGTTTTGCAACATCCTGTTCCATCTACACATCTTAACTTAAGAGTTGTCTGCAAATTTGGATATAAGCTCTCTCTTCCATTATCCAAGTCATTAATCTTAATAAAGCTTGTGTTCTTTCGAAGGACCGGTGCGGACTCGATGGGCCGAAAGGCCTCCTCCTGCCCTGTAAATTCTGTGAATTCTATGATTCTCTGAAAAGTGGATGCACAGTACAAATCCCTGGTCATCAACATTTGCTACATCCTGCCAAACATCTATTTTTAAGCCATGTCACAAGGTTGCAAACCAGATTAACCAGACACGACCTATCCATTACAAATCCATGTTGAATTTATTTGATCAGTGGATATTTGTTCAGTTGTTCTGTTTCTGATGATAGATTTGAGTAACTTTGCACAATTGATGTTAAATGGGCAGGTGTGTTATTACCAAGAATCTCATTCGCTGCCTTCTTAAGTAATGGAATGGGTTGTGCAATATTCAAATCCAATGGTGCATTTCTTGAATGTCAAGCCCATTGCAAAGTGACAGCTAATACATCTGAAATTCTTCACCTATTGCTTTTATTGGGGTGAAAACCAACCTCACCTGGAAATTTGTATACATTTAGCCTCATTATTTTCTCTATTACCATTTTGTTTACTTGCGGGACTGTCATATGAGGAGAGATTGACAAGGTTGGGATTGTACTCGCTAGAGTTCAGAAGAATGAGGGGGGATCTCATAAAGACTTATAAAATTTTAACGGGACTAGACAGGGTAAATGCAGGGCAGATGTTACCAATGATGGGTGTGTCCAGAACCAGGGGTCACTGTCTGAGGATTCAGAGTAAACCATTTCGGACAGAGATAAGGAGACATTTCTTCACACAAAGAGTGGTGAGCCTGTGGAATTCATTACCACAGGAAGTAGTTGATGCTAAAACTTTGAATTTATTCAAGAGACGGCTGGATATAGCACTTGGGGAGAATGGGATCAAAGGCTATGGGGAGAAAGCAGGATTAGGCGATTGAGTTGGATGATCAGCCATGATCGTGATAAATGGCAGAGCAGGCTCCACCTGCTCCTAACTTCTATGTATCTATGTATTCAATCCACTAACTTCCTCCTTTTAACTTAGTGTATTTTGGTACTCTTGTACTGTCAATATTTTACCCACTTCCTCCACTGTGAAAATGATACTGTACCCATTTAACAAGTCTGCTATCTCTTTATTATCTGCAATAGTCTCGCCTCCTTCTGCTTCCTTTTTTAACATTTTTAAAATTCTCCTTTTTTACATTTTCTCCCAAATTTACACCCAACAATAAACAATAATCAGTAATGAATGTAACGTCAATACCCATATCAATAACGATCCCATCCTCCCACCAAACCCCCAAACATTAGCCCGCATGTTAACATAAACAAATGACAAAGAGGAATCAGGAATCATCCTTAGTCACCATTAACACATACAGTCTCTCTCTCTCTCTCTCTCTCTCTCTCTCTTCCCCCCCCGCCCCCACTCATGCTCGATGTGATCAAATTCTCGAAAGTGCATAATGAATAACGCCCATGAATTGTAGAATCCCTCCATCCTTCCCCTCAGTTCAAATTTGACCTTTTCAAGCATCAAGAATTCCAGCAGGTCCCCCTGCCACACCAGAGCACAGGGCTGAGAGGTTGATCTCCACCCGAACAGGATCTGCCTTCGGGCGATCAACCAGGCCAAGGCTACAACATCTGCCTCCGTACCCGTTTCCAACCCCGGCATCCCCAATATAGCCATCCGAGGGCCTGGATCCAGTTTCACATGCACCACTTTAGAGATTACACTAAACACCTCCTTCCAGTAATCCTCCAGCTTTGGACAGGACCAAAACATATGAACGTGGTTTGTGGGCCCCCCCACTCCGCAACATTCACATACATCTTCTACCCCCTCAAAGATTCGGTTCATCCTCATCCTTGTAAGGTGCTCTCTATACACCACCTTCAGCTGTATCAGCCTCAGCCTCGCACACGAGGTGCAGGCGTTCACCCTCCGGAGCACCTCACACCAGAACCCCTCCTCCATACCCTCTCCCAACTCTTCCTTCCACTTTGCCATCATCCCTTCTTGCAGCGCCTTCTCCTCCTCCAAAATAGCCCCGTAAACCACCGATACTACCCCCTTCTCCAGTCCCCCTGTCGTCAGCACCTCCTCCAGCAATGTGGAAGCCGGCTCTACTGGGAAGCTCTGTATCTCCTTTCCGGCAAAGTCTCGAACCTGCATGAATCTAAATATTTCCCTCTGCTCCAGCCCATATGCTCCCAGCTCCTTCAATCCTGCAAAACGACCCCAGGAAACATCTTTTAGTGTCCTAATTCCTTTCTCCTCCCGTCTCCAAAAATTTCCATCCCACTTCCGTCGCTCAAATCTATGGTTCCCCCGAATCAGCATTTCCTTTGACACTACCCGCAACCCGAAGTGCTGTTGAAACTGCCTCCAAATTCTCAACTAAGCTATTACTATCGGACTCCCTGAGTATCTCCCCGGGGCTGTTAGGAGTGGTGCAGTCGCTAGCGCCTTCAATCCCTACCCCCTACCCAAACTCTCCTCCATTCTGACCCATTGGGAGTCAACCCCTCTGTCCCATCTCCGTACCTTCTCAACATTCACGGCCAGAATAATATATCAGGTTCGGAAGACCCAAACCCCATGCCTGCCTTCCTCTCTGTAGTAGCACCTTTTTAATTCTGGCCACCTTCCCTCCCCATATGAACGACACTGCCTTCTGTTTCTGATATGTTCATATTCCAATTCACCACTTTAAAAAAATTTGGTTAAAAAAACATTCATGTCCTTTGCAAATTGTCTTAGTTTTGTACTAGTTTTGTATCATTCTAAAAATACTTCTTTGAATTATCCCCACAGTTTCTTAATGGCTAAACCTAAAGATAGTTCAGCCCCGTTTAGTACGGTAAATTTATTTCTTCTTTATTTGAGGTTTGTCAAACTCGAACTGGAAACCTTTGCTTGAAATGAAAAAAAAGAAACGAAAATCACTTATTGTCACAAGTAGGCTTCAAATGAAGTTACTGTGAAAAGCCCCTAGTCGCCGCATTCTGGCACCTGCTCGGGGCGGCTGGTACGGGTCTCTTCCCTCTCCTTGAACCAAGCATCAAATTCAATCATATCGTGGCCACTATTTGCAAGATGCTTTCTTCACACCACATTGTTAACTAATTCTGGTTTCATTACTGTTCACTAAATCCAGCATGGTCTTCTTTCCTCTTTGTTTTAAGATAGATTATTACAGAAAACTGTCCAAAACACATTTTAGAAATTAAATGCTTACTTAATTTTTACTTTAAAAATTTTTTTTTCCAATTAAAGGGCCATTTAGCATGGCAAATCCACCAACCCTGTACATCTGTGGGTTGTGGGAGCACAACCCACGCAGACACGGGGAGAATGTGCAAACTCCACACCGACAGTGACCCGGGGCCAGGATCAAATTCAGGTCCTCAGCGCCGTGAGGCAGCAGTGCTAACCACTGCACAACTGTGTCGCACTAATTCAATGGTTACTTCAGATGCTCTGGGCGCGATTCTCCGCACCCGCGAAAAGTCGCGAAACTGTCGTAAAAAACGGGCGCGTTTTACGACGGTCGGGAAGGGTCCATTTCCCGACGTATTCACTTCCGGGAAATGGGCTAGTAACGCGGCCGCGTCAATCACGTGCGCGATGACGACGGAACGCGGCGATGACACGATCACGCCCACGTGACGCCGCCCGATGCCGTAAAAAGGCGCGGGTGAGCACAGAATCTGTCGGCCATGATGTCGGAGTCCAGGAGAGCTGCACCTCGTTTTGTGGAGGCCGATGTCGAGACTCTGCTCGATGCTGTCGAGCAGAGGAGGGGCATCCTCCGCCCGCGGAGAGGGCATCGCCAACCTGCCAGCGCGGTACGCCAGGCCTGGCGTGAGGTGGCCGCTGCCGTCAGTGCTGTGGGGCAGAACCCTCGCTCTGCAGAGCAGTGCCGGAAAAAGCTACACGACCTCACCAGGGCTGCCAGGGTAAGTGCCAAGAAGGTGCCCCCTGGTCACAACCATCTCCCCCCCCCCCCCCCCCCCCCTTTTACCTAATCACCCACCTCCCCCCCCTGGCACGGGGGGTGGAGGGGGATTGGGCCAGAGTTATTTGAGGATGGTTCACAAAGTTGTCACAGACCCAGCGCTCTGGCCCCGTGGAGAGATGCAATCGTCTTATGACAACTTGACCCCCAAACTGTGCCAGTATCTGAACGGACTGCTGATACCTGCCGTATTGTAATGATCTACCTATGTACCCTCCCCCAACAGGCCAAGTCCGCTCACAACAACCGTGAGCGGCACAAGACTGGAGGGGGTTCGCCCAACCTGCACCCCCTCACCACCTTTGAGCAGAGGGCACTGGACCTTGTTGGGGGGTCTGCCACCCGGGATGTCGCGCTATGCGAGGTTGGCGGAGCTGCAACAAGTGAGACAACCCTCCTTGACAAACACCCACCCCTCCCCCATCCTCTGTCCCATCACACACCCTGCCCACTGGGACACCTCCCCCATCCTCTGTCCCTTCACACACCCTGCCCACTGGGATACCTCCCCCATCCTCTGTCCCTTCGCACACCCTGCCCACTGGGATACCTCCCCCCATCCTCTGTCCCTTCACACGCTGCCCACTGGTACCGTCCAGCGGCCTGCCGAGCAAATCTAAATAACCCGTCTCATTCTCTTCCCTAGGACGTGATGCCGAACGACCAGGGCCGTCTGGCTGCAGACGGACACAGGCATCTGCCGCCACCTCACCCGGGGCCGCACGACAGAGGGTGCCCGATCAGCGGGGAGCCCCATCCTCCCCAACCCAATCTGCGGATCAGGACGCCCAGAGGGTGGCGAGACCACAAGCCACGGAAATGGCCAGGGATAACCCTCCGGACTCTGAGCGGCCCCACACCATTGAGGAGGGGCTAAATTGTGAAAACATCGGGCTTGCGGCACTGCTATCTCCCACAACATCCATCATCCCAGAGACACTCACCCCGGCGGGCCTATTTAGTGATGAGTCTCCTGGGTCACAGTCTGGTTTGCACATCACAGCTGAGCAGGTACAGCAGGTGGAGGTCGGAGCAACCGAGGGCCCGGACTCGCGGAGGCCAGACCAGGCCCAGGATGCAGCTGGCTCCCAGACGTTTTCGGAGTTCCTGGAGTTTCTCAACCCACCCGCACAGCCGATGCCTCAAGAAACCCAGGGAGACAACGACGGGATGAGGGCTTCCTTCCCGACTCTGCAGACGCTGTTAGAGGAGTCGAACCGCGTCCACGAGCAGGGAGTGGTGCCGCTCATGGCAGAGACCCAGTCCGACACCGCACGGGTGGCATCCGCGGTGGAGGCAATGGGTCAGGTGATGCAAGGCATTGGGGTTCATATGCACGCGTCATCCTCGGCCCTGGACAGGGTTGCCCTCTCACAGGCAGCCGGGGGGGACGTCCCTCAAACATCGCAGGGGTGAACGACTGCGCCAGTATGTAGGAGTCATGCACACTCCCTGGGAACCTTGCAGAGACGTTCATGATCCTCATGTAAGGGTCGCATACCACCTGGATATTCATGGAGTATGTCCCCCTTCTGTTTGTGAACACATCCCTGTCCCCTGCAGGCGGGTGCATGGGGACGTGAACACAATCGATTGCCCCCTGCACCCTCGGTATCCCGGCCATGCTGGCAAATCCACGAGCTCGTGAGTCTTGACTTGCTTGGTCCTCGGGAAAGGTGATGTAGCGGTCCGCGATGGCATAGAGGGCGTCGGTCACATCCCGGATACACCTGTGGACCAATGACTGGGAGATCCCGGAGAGGTCCCCGCTCGGAGACTGGAAGGAGCCGGTAGCATAGAAGTTAAGAGCGACCGTCACCTTGATGGCAACCGGGATCGCGTGTCCTCCCCCCGTTCCACGTGGGACGAGGTGCGACAGGAGTTGGCAGATATGTATCACCGTCTGCCTACTCAGCCGGAGTCTCCTCCTGCAGATGATGTCCGTCATTGTTAGGAAAGAGACCCGGACACGGTACACCCTCTGCTTTGGTCGTCGCCTCTGGCACCGTGGCTGCACCCTCACTCTCTCCTCTTCCTCTTCCTCCTCCCCATGCTGCTCGACGACTGGCAACTCCTCGGCCCTTCCCTCTGCTGCTGCAGCTGGCCCTGCATCCACTGCGGGTTGTGGGTGTGGATGCTGCTGCATCGCCAAATGCAGTGCAGCGGCCCCAACCACTGCGCAGAACATAGGCGTTCTGTTCACATACATTGTGCTAACCTACAGAAGGGTGGTGGGGGCAGAGAAACGGGACATGTTAGACGGAGGTTAGTCGACACCTCGGCAGCCGCCTGCCACGGGATACCTGTGTGTCCCGGTGGCCTGATCGCGTTGCTGCCACGCGGGCAGCCTCACCCCTGGTCACTTTCTGCATCCAACGGCCAGTAAACTATGTCCTCCTCACGGGTGCGCCAGTGGCCTGTGGCCGTAAGCCACAGGGCAACCAGTGGCCGTGTCCTCGTGACCGGCACGCCATGGCATGGTGGCAGACATTTTGTTACGGGGTTGGACGGCTCACTCGCTCATTCTCTACCTAACCCCCCCCACTCCCACTCCCCACCCGTCTCCCCCGCTCCCCCCCCGTCTCCCCCACTCCCCCCCCCCGTGCCCCCCATCTCCTCCACTGCCCCCTCCGTCTCCCCCACTGCCCCCCCCGTCCCCCCCACTGCCCCCCCCCCCCCCCCCGTCCCCCCCACTGCCCCCTCCGTCTCCCCCACTGACCCCGCTTTGGACCCCCTCTCCCGTTCTCAGGGATGCCTTCTCCGTTGTGGCCAGACTCGAGCGGTGCGCTGAGCGGTGCGCTCACCTCCTCCAAGCTGTCGTCAGCCAGCACGACTGGTTGACGAACTTAAATAGCAGGTGTGTTTCACGCCGTGCAAACAGGGCGCGATGATGTCAGGACTTTGGCCCATCCGGGACGGTGAATAGCGGGGGGGGGCTATTAGTGGCGAATCTGGTCGTGTCGGGGGCGTGAAGGAGGCGTTTGTCGGGAATGGCGACTCCGAGATTTTGCGGGGTTCGGAGAATAGCGGGAGGGCGTCGGAACAGCGTCGCCGTAAAAATTTACGACCCCCGCTATTCTCCGCACCGTCGTGAGTGCGGAGAATCGCGCCCTATGTCTCCCACATCATGGAAATGATCTCTTATTCCAAAAAAAAATTTATATTCTGGGTTATAGGACTGTCATGCGAGACAGGGGAGAGCGTAAAAGAGGAGACAATGGGCTCGATCCAACAAAATCCCATAGCGAGTGCATTTAGCCGTGTGTTTCCTGATGCTTGCAGTGCCAAGAAACACGTGGCTAAATAACGCAAGCCATATTGTATAAGGTGCCTCCGGGGGGAATGCATGTCCGAGGCCACTAATAGCCCCATTTTGTTTACTGAGGATCTCTACTTGCCGAAACTCCGCAGTGTAGCGAGAGGTCGGGAAGCCATTTTTAAATGCCTTTTTTAAAGCAGTGCCAGGGCACCACCCTGCCATACGGCATGCAGCTAGGGGCCTCTGATCACCAGGGAGACCCCAGATGCTCCATCCCAGGCAACATTCTGGTGAATCAACTCTGCACCCTCTCCAGTGAAATCACATCCTTCCTATAGTGAGGTGATCAGAATTGCACACAGTACTCCAGCTGTGGCCTAACCAAGGTTTTGTGCAGCTCCAACATAACCTCCGTGCTCTTATAATCTATGCCATGACTGATAAAGGCAAATGTCTCGTATGCCTTCCTAACTACCCTATTAACCTGCCCTGCTGCCTTCAAGGATTTGTGCACAAGTACCCAAAGGCCCCTCTGTTCCTCTGAGCTTCCTCGTGTCCTGTCATTCAATGAGTACCCCTTGTCTTGTTACTCCTTCCAAAGTGCATCACCTCCATTTTTCAGGGTTAAATTCCATCTGCCACTGACCTCCCATCTGATCAACCTGTCTATATCTTCCTGCAAACTGAGACCTTCTTCCTCACTCACTGTTAACCACCGTGCCAATCTTTAGAACCCCTGAAAAGACGATGGAGGCAGAGGTAAATAGATTTTTGGTAAACAAGGAGGAAATGAGTTGTCAGGGGTAGGCTGGATGCTACTATCAACCATGATCTTATTATATGGCGGAGCAGGCGCGAGGGGCCAAATGGCCTACTCCTGCTCCTTGTTTGTATGTTCGCGGGACACTAAAGAGTCACCCTATCTTCAGTTTGCATTGGTATATCTTTCTTTGATTTATTGCAAATATTTTTACAAGTTCCAGACCAATTTTGATGAGTATCTTTCCACATACCCCAATGTGCATTCTTGAGAATAAATAACTCACTAGTTGGGTGGCCTGAGTTGTGTATCGTTTAAGAGAAAATTTTCACAACAAGGTCCAAGCTTTTGACATGAAGTGGTTCATTATGAATGGGTGAATTTTTAGAAACGGACCTAATAGACTAAAAGCAAATCGTTTCTTAGAAATGTCAATTTTTCCTTTATTTTGCATTTTGTCCCAAGATGTTGGACACTGTCAGAACTACTTATTTATAATCCATCAGAGATGGGGCAAAAATACACTGCTGATCAAGTAGGTTCATCGGGAAATCTTTTTCACCAAATAGGAGTTTTTTTAAAACTGGAAATTACGATAGTTTGTATTTTCTTCTTTCCACAGGTCTACAAGCAGAAAGTCAAACATTTGTTGTATGAACATCAGAATAACCTTGCTGAATTGAAGGCAGAAAATACAGTAGCCATGAAACTCGACCAAAAAGAGCATCGTGACCAGGAGAATGATATTCGAAATGATATCAGAAACCTGAAGGTGCAACTGAAGGAACAAGAGCTTTCCAATGAAAACATGGTGAAAACCTTGAAACTGGTACGTTTATGTAGGGGCAAAGATGAAGTCAGGTTAACAGAAGGTGCTTGTCTTTAAAATTGGGCGATCACACTAACATAGGAAAGCGATGGCCTATTTGAATGGCAAAACTTCAATGTGCACTATTCTTGAAAACGGCACTGTAATCTCCAGTGGCTGAAGCTGCTTGGAGCCTGCTTCAAAATAGTTCCTGCAGGCCTCAGCGTAGTCAAACAGCATCAGATTCAGGTAGGCCTCACCCCCATTTTTACTGCACTAGCTGCCATAAAGCATGTACATTTGAAGGGCTCAGCGAAACTGACAAGCCAGGGGGATGGTAAGGATCCAACGTAAGTGGATGGGATTTGGATGGCCTGGAGGGTGGGGTCCGGGGATGCTGAATAACATGGCAAAAGTTACAGGAGGTTTCATTTCTTGTAACTTTATCTGAGTAACTAATAACATAACCCTGGCAGAGCCACCCATAGTTAGCGATTTAAATTGCTTTGTTAGATGGTTCCCAGCATAGCGCAAATGTCCTGGGGAACTTCCGGGAGGGAACTTCTTTGGGGTTTTCCCAAATCTGATGCTGGGGAGCCAGGATGTTATGGGCCATTACCAACATCAATTTCAGAAAGATATGGTCCCGCACATCAGCCTAATTTCTTTTTTGGCATGTGTGTATTGCTGGTAAGGCTAGCATTTAATGCCCATCTCTAATTACCCTTGAAATGGTGGGAAAAAAAATTTGTGCCAAAAGATAGATGGCAGACTATTGGAGTGGGGGAGGTATCAGAGTGTGATTCCCTTGCCTTTGGAGTTCCATAAGGGACAATTTTGGGGTCACTGTACTTTTGATTTTTCCAAATGATTTTGACAAAGTATTGTCATGGTGTGTAAGATTAAAATTTTGCTATGTATTGTGGAACTAAATTCTGAAAGTTATTTTGCTGAGCAGAGTATTTGAGAACTAGGAACCCAGTTTAAGTTCAAGAGTGTGAAAAGAAAAGAAATAGGAATTATTTGTTTTGCTGAAAAAATATTTGATTCATTAGGAAGTCGATAGAAAAATGGAATGCATTATCAACGGGATGATGAAACAGAAGACACAGCAGGTTTAAAGATGGACTAGATTAATCTCTGCTAGCAGTTAAGACTCAGAGCTATTAGTTCTAGCATCACAATTAGGAAAGAAATGGAAGATTTGGACACGTAGCCAGAATGGACCAATAATCGCCTGCCCAAAACGTTTCTGTTACACTGTTTATTTTGATGGTGGGTGGTGGGGGCGCTTCGTCCCATATTTTGATTCTTCTGTGCTAAGTACCATTCCTTCAGTAAGCTACAGGAGTTCATATGCTTTCTATTTTAATAATACTCCAGTATACTGTCCCACAAGTTTATTGGATGCCGAAAGATCAAGTGAAGATAGTTACATGAAATAGATTAACTGAAATCTATTTACACTGATGCAATTCGTAGATAAAATGAGAATATTGAAAACCAGGAAATCGGAATTAGAAGGAGAAAATGCTGGAACCCCCCCCCCACACAAGAAGTCCATTAGTAAGTGTAGACCCTTTACCCGAATCCATGGCAAGGCTATCAATGTGTGTAGGCCCATCATCAAGATTCCCATGAATTTTTAATTAAGACCTTTTTTTTCATATTCACGAACAGAAAAATGATGAAGAGATTACAAGATTGTGGAATGACTTTGAGAGACAAACACAAGGTTAGTCTGGCTTTTGTCAGTAGGAAGATTTTGAAATTAAAACTGCTATAATCAAAGCTTTCAATCCTGACTCTCACTAAATACAAAGACTTATTTGAAAAACTGAGGCATGTGTTTTAAATTGCCAGTGGAAGAGGAGGAATTTTGTTAGTATAATTGAAAGCTTCCATGGCAAAAGACTAGAATATGTAAGGAATATCCAAAAATAGATTGATCAGCACATTTTGGAGTATTCAATGCCACTTGGGCCAGATGATAAACAGTTTTGGACTTAATTGGGTGTAGCGTTCATCATGCTTGCTGCACAAAGTTTTAGCTGTAGTGCAGCCCAGAACGTTAGCTTTCATTTATTTTTTGTGAATTTGTAAGGAGCAGGAGTGATTCTTTGGGCTCCACAAAAACTAGTGACATTGCAGCTGGGTCATTCCCATCTGAGGAGATCCACCTTAAACCAAAATGAATTCCACTATTCAGACTTCCTTTGAATAGAATCCATAAAAAGGAGAAAAGCATGAAATTTGATAAACCTTTCTGTGCTTTCTAGCCTTTTCTAATTAATGTTTTTAGAACTTTTAGGACCACACTGCTGTTGGAAACATGACGTGGCAAGACTTCACTCTGCCAACATGTCAGATAATCTGACCCTGTCCCAAATTCCAAGAATGGGGTCATTGAGATAGGTGGAGTGCGATTGTGGAGGCAGAAAATGTGAGCCTCCTCGAGGAGGAGACAGAAAATTATAGCGACAACTTTCTTCCTCTGATAGAGGGAGCTTGGGTCTTCTCATTTTTCACTCATCTCTTCAGCCTCTTTATTAATGTTTCCCACAGGAAAACCAATGCTAACTCTGTTAGAAAATGAATTTCATCACGTTATGAAGGATCTGCCCAAGATTCCAAGTTTAATTCTTTCCTGCCTACTTCTCTGTGCAGCCCCCCTCCCGCCAACCCCCGAACAAAGCATCCAGGGAATTTCACGTTCTATTGTCAGAAGTCATGTAGCAATTTTTAAAACTGAATTATTCAATTTCAAAAGTGAAAACCAGAGGTTATTTCCTTTTGCTCTAGGTAATGCAGTGTGTGCATGACTGATTAGTTTCATTTTCTGTGAGAAAATCTTCTAATTGGACCTTCACCATCCTCAGATATCGAAGCTAAGTATCAAAGGAAGATGGATGTGCTGCGAGATGAAATGGAATTGAAAAGAAAAACAGAAATTCATGAAATTGAAGAAAGAAAGAATGGTCAGATCAACGCATTAATGAAAAACCATGAAAAAGCGTTCAGCGATATTAAAAATTACTACAATGACATTACTCTTAACAACCTTGCACTCATTAACTCATTGAAGGTTAGGATATTCCATGTTATTAAACGGATATGCTTTAGATGTTGGTGTATAGGTGCAAGTAAAATCACATGTCTCACAACTGCTGAGTGAAATAATCGCTGAGTTTCTACAAGGGGACTTAACACTATGGTGGGTTACTATACTGTTGTGTCAGCTCTGGATTTTGAGTTTAAATCAAACTCAGTTGTTTCTTCATTGTGGTAGTTTTAAGCATCTGCAATAAATAGATTTAGACAGTTTGGGCTCACTTTGTAGGGATCTGATTTCTGGGGCTTGAGGCTGCTCGCCATTGTCAGAGAATTTTCAAGTTTGCACAGGGAGGGGGCAAAATATACGAATCAAAATTATTCTCTGTGTGGCTGCTTCCAGACTTTCCTATCCTGCATTCCTTTCATTCCACCCTTCTTAGACCCAGTAGAAGCTTTGCTCGTTGAGACCATTTAGCTATACTACAACTTCAGCTGGACATGTTTGAATCTTTTATTTTCCAGCAGTGACATGTTTAAAAAATATATATTTATTTTATTGGAAGATTTTCATTTTAAGGCAAACATATCACCCACATAATCCAAATCCGACTATACAGTTGCTTCTGCCACAATAACAGAAATAGATAAATATAATACATCTTCAACATAGACACTATGCAATTAAACTATATACTTGTGGTAGGCATCTTGCCAGAGTGATTAATATTTAGTTTTTGACAGGTATGGTAGATTTATGGTTAAGTAAAGAAAGAGAGGGTGGCATGTGGTGCAGTGGTTAGCACTGGGCCTGCGGCACTGAGGACCCGGGTTCGAATCCCGGCCCTGGGTCACTATCTGTGTGGAGTTTACACATTCTCCCCATGTCTGCGTGGGTTTCACCCCCACAACCCAAAGGTGTGCTGGTTAGGTGGATTGGCCAAGCTAAATTGCCCATTAATTGGAAACAAAATAATAATTTGGTACTCTAAATTTATTAAAGAAAACGTAAAGAAAGAGAGAAAAAGAAAAAAAAGGGGGAAAAACCCAGATGTCACCTGAACAGTATGGCCAACCCCCTTGCCCTTGTGTTGAAGCACACCTGATATGTCTGACCAACCCAGCTTTTCTCTCTTGGGTGTGTCTGCTGAAGAAAGACTACATCGGCCCTCAGGTTTTTGAGATGGAGACCTTGGATATTTTCACTAATTAGTTGAGTCCCCTCATGTTCCAGGAGACCACCCTTTGTCCCCCTCCTGCAGGGTCAGCCATACTTACCTCGTGGATGTGCCCTTGCACGCCCGGTTTCCTTTTGTTCATGGCCCATCCAAGGTGGCCACCATCTCCTTCCCCTTTCTAGCCAACTGAACATGCGACCCGCTGTGACCAGCTTTCTATGCTTTTTCCTCCCACAGCCCCCCTGAGCCCCTCTGCTCCTGCACACCATCTGATGGGGGTTCCCCCCCCCCCCCCCCCCCCCCTCCCCAATGTCCTGTGGAGTTGGCCATACTTACTTTATGGATGCACCCTTACATACCCAGTTTTCCTTTGTTCATGGCCAACCCAAGATGGCCACTGTCTCCTTCCTCTTTCCAACTAACTCCACATGTTACCCGTTGTGGCCAGCTTTCTATCCTTTTCCCTCCCCTAACCCCCACCCCCCCCCCCCCCCCCCCGAACCCCTCTGCTCCTGCAGTTTTCCTTTCCTTTTCCCTGCTTCCCCATTACCCCCCCCCACCCCTTGCCTGATCCCCTTCCCTTGCCTCTCACTCCTTGCCCACTTAACTTTCTGCTGTACTTCTGCCAAGCGTTACCTCCCTCTCGGGAGATAAACTCTGCCTGGCACTTGGCCAGGTCGGCTCCAATGTCCTGATTAATGCAGATGGGTGTGTCCTTCCCATTTACATGATCGCATGCTCCTCACCCATTTCAGAACCCGTTTCTTGTTCTGGAATTGTGGAGTTTCACTATTATTGACTTAGGTTTATGTCTGAGCGACCTGTGGGCCCTGTCCACCTCTGGGGGCTCAATAAAGCCATCCTCCCCAACCAGATTTCCAAGCATCCTCGAAACAAATTCTGTTGGGTTCTTACCCTGTGTCCTCCCGTAGCCCAATGATTCACAGGTTCTTTCGACGGGATCTGTTTTCTTGGTTGTCTACCTTCCCCTTTAGCGCCTTCTGGGTCATCGGCAACCTTGCGAACTCGGCTTCAAGCAAGGCGATTCGCTTGTCCTGGTCAGAGGCTGTTTTTTCCAGATCCTGTAGCATCGCTTCTAGGCCCTCCAGTCTCTGCTCTGCTCTGTCTACTGCTCCCTTTATGGGGGTCAGTGCTTTTATCGCCTCTTGTTTTTGAAGCTCTGCGGAGATAAACTCCATCAACCTTTCCGTCGACGACTGGTTTGGCGTTGGTGGTTTTGATAGGTCCGCCATGTTCAGATCCGGTTCGCCTGGCAGGTCTCCCTGTCCTGGAGTTGGCGTTTTCCTGCTGATTCGTCGGATCTCAATCGGTTGAGTATCAAGTGGGGGGGTTCAGTTGGGGAACGTTTCCGTACTCTTGGTACCCGTTTGATGGGTTGAAAAGATCTAACGCGAAGTTCCCAGGAGGGTGCCACCTTTCATGTGACCGCTCAGCTCACACCCAGAGGTCCAGCACTGACATTCTTACATTCTGACATTATTCTTACCAAAACATATCCTACATGTTTATTATGGAAACAAGATAGCTGATATCTTTTGCGTTTGTGAAGATGTTAGTTATGCGAATCCTTAGTGCCATCAGTATTAACAATAATCTTTGTGTTGGTGCTGAGTAAAATAATTAAGTGGCTACTGAACTTTTTACAATGCACAAAATGTTCGCACCTTGTATTCCTTCACATAATAGATATTAATAAGTACATGAAGATGTATAATACAGTTCTTCTTGTGATTGATTTACTCCATATTTACATTTGAACTTTGTGGATAGAGTTTACAATAGCTAGCCATGATTTTCAGATTTTGCTGTCATTTCTCAGGAACAAGTGGAAGACATGAAGTTAAGAGAAGAACGGGTGGAAAAAGAAATGGCTGAGGTTCAGTTTCATAATAAGCGCCTGACAGAACCACTGCAGAAGGCACGGGAAGAGGTGGCAAAACTTACTAAACAATTGTCCAACTATGAGCAAGATAAAGGTTTTCTTTCAGTAAGTATCTTATTGAAATAAGTATCTTAGCAGTTAAATGATGCATACACTAGCTGGAATTTACTTTGCTTTGTTGGTTTCAGCCTTGTTTTGGTTATGTGAACAATAGATTTATTGATTTATGTTGGTTGTAACTTTCATTTGTATGTATGCTGACATAAGACATGTTACGATAAGGTGAAGTGGAGTAGAATGGCTCCCCTCTTTTCCCACTCCTTAACAATATGCTTTCCAATTTGGGATGTGTTTAACTGAGTTTAACTGACTGTAAAATTTCCTCGCAAGTTGATAAAAGAAAAAAAAACCCAATCTAAGTAAAAATAATATCAATATGTTCTGAGGCATGCTCTCACTTGTATTCAAGGGTTCATACATACCTGTGCAGGTTACAAAGTGGGAGAACAGGTAAAGTGGTTTTAAAAGTCCGTGGCGCACCATTTTGTAGATTGATGGCTTGGTGGTTTCATTTTATTTTTTTATTTTTTTCAATAAATTTAGAGTTCCAAATTGTTTTTTCCAATTAAGGGGCAATTTAGCATGGCCAACTCACCCTACCCTGCACATCTTTTTTGGGTTGTGGGTTGAGACCCACGCAGACACGGAGAGAATGTGCAAACTCCGCATGGACAGTGACCCAGGTCCGGGACCGAACCCGGGTCCTCGGTGCCATGAGGCAGCAGTGCTAACCACTGCACCACCATGCTGCCCCTTTTATCAGTGGTCTCAGAGTGGGCTTGTTGGTCTCTTGATTCAGCATCAATATAATTTAAAGATGTTGACAGACTATTTTCTAGAGACAGCAGCTGCTGGGTTAATTCTTATAACACTGTCTGTGACATATGGATGGCCATATAACAGGCAAGGCTTGAGCTTTCAGGATGGATAAAGCAAGAGAATGTACCCACCCAGGGGTCAAGCTCCTTCAGTGTCTCTCCTTCTGTTCAATGGCCTGGGGAAAAGCAGTTTCTTACACAAAAAGAGGGGATGTTAGTTGACTCATCACATGATCCCTGTTCACAACTGACCAGTTACCCAAAAATGGTGAACAAGTTAATTCCAAGTCCATGGTTCAGGCACGATTAGATTGTGACTGAGTGAGTTCCTTTCTCAGCCACAGTTCTATTGTCCAAAGTCATTTTCTCCAATGGCTTGCTCTCCTAGTTGAATGCATGGGTGATTGTCTGGTTTGGTGAATGGGTCAGGAGATGACCATTCATACTCCTTTTCTTTTTGTAACAATATTTTAACTGCAGTATAATTTTAGTAACCACTAAAATAATTAATTTATACATGTAGTATCACTAGTAGCTGTTGTATCAATTCTAGCAACCATCGTAATAGTTTAGCAACTGCAGTATCATTAATAACAATGGCTTTATAACAGCAGTAATCCATAAAGTTTGTCCAACTGCTCTGACAAAACTAGAGATTTTTTAATTAAATGCCTGGAGAAAGTCCATGTCTGTTTAAACTAAAAACATGTACAAATTTTTAATTTTCAACTAATTATGGGATTTGGTTGTCGACAATGTTAGCAAGGCTGATGTTTATTGCATATCCTTGTTTGGCCCGAGAAGGTGGTGATGGGCTATCTTCTTGAAACGCTGCAGTGTATATGCACTCCTATAAAGGGATTTTTACCTCACAATTAAGGAATTGTGATACCTCTCCAATAACAAGTGAGGAGATTATAGACATCATTGCCACTAACTGAGCGCATCTGTTCAGTTACCTTTCCCAATAAGTCAATATATTCCCCCTATACCCCTGTTTTAACCACAAAGCTGTATCTTTAGTTCCACTCTTATTACCCCTGTGTCCTCACCGAGGTCAGCTTGTTCATTAGCCTACCTCTGGCTTGCTTGATCCTAGATCTACTAAATTGCTGACCACCCAATTTCTCTTGTTGACCCGTTGCTAGCTGACATTGTAAATGCTTTCCCATTCTCAGGAACTGTTGATCCCCATCTCAAATTTGCCATCATCATCCTCCTCAAAAAAAACTTCATTGTAGACCCCATTGTAGAAATTATTACCCAAAACCAATTCCTTTCTTCTGTACGGCCCTTTAGCATATTGTTGTCTACCATATCTGTGTCCATTATTCCTGCAACACCGTATTTGATCCCCTCAAATCAGCATCCCGTCCTGCTACAACACCAAATCTAATCAGTCGTCAGATTTGTACTTTTCACCATGGTTCACTGTCCCTCATTCTTCTTCATCTGTCTGCAACCTTTGACATGGTTGAGTACACCATCACTCTTATCTATCCACCATTGTGCAGCTAACCATGTCTGGTTCCATTGTTTTCTTTTTGATCAGGGCCCCATCCCTTCCAGTCCTGCACTACTTTCTCTGGAATCATCCAAATATTTATACTTGATTCCCTCCAATGTCTCATGTGCGTACCCTCAGTGGCAGTATCTGAAGCGAAGACTTTTTTTAAATGTATTTTGTTACAAATGTATATAAAAAGTTACAACACATAAACAATTCTGGAAACAGGCTTCCCAACAAACAACTATACAGTTTGTACAAATATTTCTCCTTTTTCATGCCCCCCCCCCCAAACAAGGTCACGAACATCCCCCACCTTGCCTCAAACCTCTCCTCTGAACCCCTTAACTCGTATTTTATCTTTTCCAGCTGAAGGAAATCATCTAGGTCAACCAGCCAGGCCGCTACCCCCGGTGGCATTGCTGACCGCCACTCCAATAAGATTTGTCGCTGGGCAATCAGAGAGGCGAAGGCCACAACATCGGGCTTCCTCCCCTCCAGGAGCACCGGCTTCTCTGAAACCCCAAATATCGCCACCAAAGGATCCGGCTCCACCTCCTCCCCCACTATCCTGGCTAAGGCCGCGAACAATTACAGCCAGAATCTTTCCAACATTTTGCAGCCCCAGAACATGTGCGTGTGATTCACTGGTCCCCGCCCAAAACCTCTCACACTCATCTGCCACCCCTGGAAGAACCCACTCATTCTTGCTCAAGTCATATGTATCTTGTGTACGATCTTGAACTGTATCAGGCTATCTGAAGCCAAGATTTAGGTTGCATGTGTACTGACACGGATCATTACATCATCACCACCACTCTTGACCCCTCCCCTCTTCTGTGCTGTTACTGTCTCAGGCTGAGCCACACTGTTCATAACCTTGATGTCTTAATTGACCTTCTAGCGTGGTTTGGTTGTTAGCCTCTCACCTCCCAAGTAAGAAGATAGTGGGTTCAAGTACCACTCTTATGCTTGAACACAAAAGTTAAAGCTGATATTTCATTGCAGTACTGAGGGGGCACTGCACTGTCAGAGGTGCTGTCGTTCAGCTGAGGTGACAAACTTTGGCCCTGTCTGTCTGATCAGGTGAAGTTAAAAGATCCCATGGCAATATTTTGAAGAAAAAGAGGAATAATCCATGTCCTGGACATTATTTATCCAGCAATAAACATCACAAAAACAGATTAAGTGCTCATTATCAAATTGCTATTTGTCAGAACTTGCTGCAGATAAATTGGCTGCTGCATTTCCTACATTGCAACCGTGGCTAAATTTCATTGTAAGAAGTCTTACAACACCAGGTTAAAGCCCAACATGTTTGTTTCAAACACTAGTGAGGAAGGAGCACCTGAGGAAGGAGCAGTGCTCCGAAAGCTAGTGTTTGAAACAAACATGTTGGCCTTTAACCTGGTGTTGTAAGACTTCTTACTGTCCTCACCCCAGTCCAACGCCGGCATCTCCACATCATAAATGTCATTGACTGTAAAGTGTTTTGAGACATTCTGTGGTCATGAAAGGCACTATGTAAATTTAAAGTCTTTTCAATTTTTTTGGAGCTGTATTTCCAATTTTGTATCCTCTCGCGCAGACCTCAAACTCCCTTCAACTAGTAATCCATGTCTCAGCACAGTTGCTGCTAAAACCACTATTCATGTTTCTTTTGCGGCCATGCTTGACTGATCCAATGGTTTTCTCATTGGCTTCCCATCTTCCATTCTCTGCTCCCTATAGCCATCCGTGCATCAAATCCTCCTCACCCATTACCGTGCTCGAAAATCTGTATTGGACCCAGTCTACTAAATTTAAAATAGTCATTCTTGTATTCAAGTTCCCCTCATAATCTTTTGCTCATCCTATCCCTTTAAGTTCTTTATGTGCAACATCCCCTTAAACTCTCACCTTTCGTGCGTTCCATAAGACGTGGGAGCAGAAGTAGGCCACTTGGTCCATGGACTCTACTCCACCATTCAATGAGATCATGACTAATCTGATCATCCTCAACTCCACTTTCCTGCCTTATCCCCATAATCTTTGGTTCCCTTACTGATTAAAAATCTGTCTATCTCAACCTTGATCATACTTAATGGCCCAGCCTCCACGACTCTCTGCAGTAAAGAATTCCACAGATTTACTACCCTCTGAGAGAAGAAATTCCTCTTCATCTCTGTTTTAAATGGACAGCCCCTTACCCTGAGATTATGTCCTCTGGTCGTAGGCTTGCCCACAAGAGGAAACATACTCTCAGCATCTGCCCTGTCAAGCCCCCTGAGAATCCTATATGTCTTAATAAGGTCACATTCTGGAGAGACTGGTCCCGGTGTGCTGCAAGTGGAGGAGGAGTGGGGATCGCAACAAGAAACAGCCTGAAAGTCAGAATATGGAGAGGATAAGACAAAAAAATATATTTTTTATTCAACTTTTTTATCCTCATGAAAATTTTAAAAACTTTCTAAAAAAAATAACTTTCTTAAAAAAATTCCTTTTTATAAAAAAATTTGTTTTATAAAAGGAGAAAAAACCCTTGGGTTTTTTTCTTTGGGGGAAAAAAAAAATTATTTTTCGCATCAAAACCCAGGTAAAAAAGAGAAAGGCACATAACAGATATATGCCTGCAAATAATAATAAATCAGACTGGCCGCCTATTGGCTCACCAGCTGAGAGAGCAGGCAGCCAAAAGGGAAATAGCGCAGGTAAAGGATAGCAGAGGCAGACTGGTAACAGAACCAAAGGAGGTCAATCAGGCATTTGAGACCTTCTACGGAGGACTGTACGCCTCCGAGCCCCCCAACGGGGGCATGATGATGAAACAGTTCCTAGACAGACTGGAACTACCCGTTGGAAGGGAATCAGGAGAGGAGACAGAGAACACAGAGTCTCACTCTAGGCAGATGACCTGCTCATCTATGTCTCGAAGCCACAGGAGTAACTGGAGACAATACTGCAAATACTGAATGACTTTGGAACCTTCTCGGGCTACAAACTTAACCTGGGCAAAAGCGAGACATTCCCAGTGAACCCAAAAGGGAGAGGGACAGAGCTGAAGGGGCTCCCGTTCAAAACAGCCCAGAACGGATTCCGTTACCTGGGGATCCAGATAGCCAGAGACTGGACACAGATCCACAAGTGGAACCTGACCAGCCTGGTGGAGGAAGTAAGAAGAGACCTTCAAAGGTGGGGCTCACTCCCACTCTCCCTGGCGGGGAGAGTGCAGACGATCAAGATGAACATACTGCCAAAGTTCCTCTTCCTGTTTAGATCCATTCCGATCTTCATCCCTAAGGCCTTTTTCCAAAACGTCCAAACAGACACTGCAAAGGAGGAAACTGAAAGGGGGCTTGGCCTTACCAAACCTACAATACTACCAGCTGAGACAACGCTTAGGGATAGCCAAAATGTCCCCCATGGCTCCCATATGCGGCAATCACAGATTTCCCCCAGCCATGCTGGATACCACCTTCAAAAGATGGAAGCGGGACCGGGGCACACTGACGGTTGGCGACTTCTACGTAGGGCACAGACTGGCGACACTAGACAAACTGATGAGGAAGTGGAGCCTAGCAAAAGGACAGAAAATGAGACACCTCCAAATAAAACACTTCCTCTGCAAAGAGACAGTAGGTACCCCGGGGCCCCAGAAACCACACTACTGGAGGACCTGATAACCCCCCTTCTCGTTGCTTGTGCCTATGTAGATTGGATTGGATTGGATTTGTTTATTGTCACGTGTACCGAGGTACAGTGAAAAGTATTTTTCTGCAAGCAGCTCAACAGATCATTCAGTACATGGAAGAAAAAGGAATTAAACAAAATTCAAGAAAATACATGAGAATACATAATAGGGCAACACAAGATATACAATGTAACTACATAAGCATTGGCATTGGTTGAAGCATACAGGGTGTAGTGTTAATGAGGTCAGTCAATAAAAGGGTCATTTAGGAGTCTGGTGACAGTGGGGCAGAAGCTGTTTTTGAGTCTGTTCGTCCGTGTTCTCAGACTTCTGAATCTCCTGCCTGATGGAAGAAGTTGGAAAAGTGAGTAAGACGGGTGGGAGGGATCCTTGATTATGCTGCCCGCTTTCCCCCGGCAGTGGGAGGTGTAGATGGAGTCCATGGATGGGAGGCAGGTTCGTGTGATGTGGGAAAATATATAGACAGTTACTGGACAGAGCCCGGACTCCACTGGACGAGACCAGACAAAACTGGGAGGACGAACTGGGGACAGAGGTAGGATGGGGATTCTGGAGCGAAGCACTGAGCAGGGTGAACGGAGAAGGGGGAGGAACCATAGACCGATCCAGAGGGCAACAAAATGCACATAGGGTCAGTTATACGAAGGACAAAGTAAACCTCTCTGTATAATAAAGGAAATTAGCGTGGGAAAGATATGATGTGTATATATACAACTGTGTATAAATATGGGAAATGCCAATAAAAAGATTTTTTTAAAAATACGGTCACATTCTTCTATACTACAATGAGTACAGGCCCAATCTACTCAACCTTTTCTCATAAGAAAATCCCTCCGTACCCAGGATCAACCTCGTGAACCTGTTTTTCTGCCACTAATGGATTGGATTGGATTGGATTTGTTTATTGTCACGTGTACCGAGGTACAGTGGAAAGTATTTTTGTGCAAGCAGCTCAACAGATCATTCAGTACATGGAAGAAAAGGGAATTAAACAAAATTCAAGAAAATACATGAGAATACATAATAGGGCAACACAAGATATACAATGTAACTACATAAGCATTGGCATCGGTTGAAGCATACAGGGTGTAGTGTTAATGAGGTCAGTCAATAAGAGGGTAATTTAGGAGTCTGGTGACAGTGGGGATGAAGCTGTTTTTGAGTCTGTTTGTGCGTGTTCTCAGACTTCTGAATCTCCTGCCCGATGGAAGAAGTTGGAAAAGTAAATAAGCCGGGTGGGAGGGATCCTTGATTATGCTGCCCGCTTTCCCCCGGCAGCGGGAGGTGTAGATGGAATCAATGGATGGGAGGCAGGTATATGGCAGTATATCTTTCCTTAGACCAAAACTGTTCACAGTATTCTACGTGTGGTCTAACTATAGTTTTAGCAGGACTTCTCTACTTCTATACACCATTCCTTTTGAAATAAAGGCCAGCATTCCATTTGCCTTCAAAATTACCTGCTGAACATGTCTTATGAGATTTGGCACAAAGACCCCCAAATCCCTCTATGCTGCAGTTATCTGCAGTCTTTAGCCATTAAAATAATATTCAGCTCTTTTATTCTTTCTGCCAAAGTGCATAACTTCACATTTCCAGCATTATATTCTATCTGCCAGGTTTTTTTCCCACTCGCCTAACCTGCCCATATCCCTCTGTAGACTATTTGGGCACAATCCAATGGCCACGCTGCTCTGGAAAAGCAGCTCACCACGGCGCAGCGTGAGCAGGATCACTTCTTGGCAAATCTGCACATTCGAGAGTGACAGCCAGTCTCACTCTAATGTGTAGATTCCCGAAGGACCTGAGGCTTTGGGATTCATCCCCTTTGCCTCAGAGACCTCGGGCGAGCGCTGTTCAGCACTGGTCCTCACAAATGGGGACCAGACGGAACGGTACTCGTGGGAGTCTCCCAGGGCATCGTAGGCCCCATCTGCATACCCTTTCAACAGGGTGCTGCCCTGCCCTGCTAGTCGTTTTAGTGTTGTTGTAGCTTCATTCATCGGTACAAAGGGAGTACATTCAATCACACACCTCTTGACTTGTGCCTTGTGGATAGTGGAGAGATTTTAAGGCATTGGAAGGTAAGTCACTCGCAGCAGAACACAGAGCCTCTCACCTGCTGTACGAGCCACAACACTGACATGGCTCACCCAGTTAAATTTCTGTTCAATGGATGAACCCCCAGTATGTTGATGGAGAGGACTTGAAGATGAAAATGCCACTGAAGTCAGGGGGAGGTGGTTATAAGTTCTTTCTCACAATGACTATCATTTCCTGCCACTGGGTATATTGGGGAGGTGGTATTGTTTTTTGAGTATGACATCTGATGATTCTCAAATCTGTAAAAA
Source organism: Scyliorhinus canicula (assembly GCF_902713615.1). Classification (NCBI taxonomy): domain Eukaryota; kingdom Metazoa; phylum Chordata; class Chondrichthyes; order Carcharhiniformes; family Scyliorhinidae; genus Scyliorhinus; species Scyliorhinus canicula. The sequence continues at coordinate 32,590,192 of NC_052154.1, read as the reverse complement.
GAAAAGTTAGTTATAGTTATACTATTAATATGCTATAGAATAGATATCAATTTTAATAGTAAATATTCATGTTGTATTTTTATCTGCTTTAGGGGAGAAAAATATACCTGATAGCCACTTTTCTTCCAAATACCCAAGTACTGTTCTATGTTCTACTCAGTTTTGAGAAGGATCAGTAGTTACAGGCCTGACAAACTTCCAGAGGGAACACAGCCCCATCTTGTGGAGGAAAAGCCATGTACACTCCAGTCAGCGATAAATGAAAATATATTAAAGTGCCTAACTTTGTATGATGCATATGTTCTTTTTAAATTTAAAGTACCAAATTCTTTTTTTTCCCCCCAATTAAGGGGCAATTTAGCCTTGCCAATCCACCTACCCTCCACATCTTTGCGTTGTGTGCGCTAAGACCCACACAGTCATGGGGAGAATGTACTAAATAATCTGTTTGAGCTACACGCAGAAAAATACTTTTCATTGCACCTCTGTACACGTGACATTAAACAATTCCAATCCAATGCGCAAACTCCACACAGAGAATGACCCGGGATCAAACCTGTGTCCTCAGGGCTGTGAGGCACCACTGTGCCACCGTGCCGCCCTGGATGATGCACAAGTTAATGGGAAAGGTGGAGGCAACAGGCTTTTGGAAAAGAATGCAACAGTTAACAGTTGAAGCCATTATGGTGACATGCCATTTCATTTTCTTTTTCACAGCGAGCTAGAGGAAATCTTAAACTTATGGACAAAGAAATGAAGCAGTTCAGGTGGGAGCATGAAGTACTTGAGCAACGTTTTTGCAAGGTAGGTTACAGTAAAACATATTTACTAAATTGCAGCAGATGGACACAGTTGTGACCTGCACGGAGGAGGTGCTTCGCAAAAATGCACAAGTTATTCTGGTTGGTTAAAGATGTGTTCTAATGCTGTGGTGGGAAATTACGAAGGCAATTCTTGTGACACAAGTCATGAACTGAAATCAGGCTCTAGGGACAGAAGTAAGCTATTCAGTCTTGAGCTTGCTCTACCATGGTTGATCTGTACCTCAAATGCAATTTACCCACTTTTGCTCCATTCCCATTGACACCTTTACCTAAAGAATCAATCTCAGTCTTGAAAGATCAGTTTGTTCCAAAGTCCATAGCCTTTCGGGAGAAGATTCCAGATTTCTAGCTAAAACTGCTTAAAAATAGAGAGATTAATAATAATGATGCTGATTAGGAATTTTAGTAGTGGGACATATTATGAGAGAAACAATGCCACAGTTACATTACTGGACTAGTAATTCAGAGGCCTAGACTAATAATAGTGGTGTAGAGTTCAGATCCCACCATAATAGTTGTGGAATTTAAGTTCAGTTAATTCAATTCAAAAGCTAATATCAACAATGGTGACTGTAACCACTGGATTACCATCTGGTTTGCTAGAGTCCTTTTCAGGGAAGGAAGTCTGTAGAGCTTGCCTTGTCTGCCCTATTTGTTTCTCTAGACCCACAGCAATCTGACTGACTGATTCTTTACTGCTCTCTGAAAGGGCCTAAAAAGGCATTCAGCTGCACCCAACCATTGTGACAACTGCTATAATAGGAAAGTTGGTTCAGCCACCTGACATTGATCCAGGTGTTGGATTTGGACACAACACCCAGCCCAGTCAATGCTGAAAGGTCCTCCTGACATCTGGGGACGTGCCAAAATTAGGGCTGGCCCACAGATTAATAAACAGCAGCCTGACATTGTCTGAAAGATATCATTCTGATTATGACAATGTCCTGGACTCCTCCATCATCATCTCTGAGTATGTTCTGTCCCACTGGTGGCATAGTGGTACAAAGTCAGGAGAGAGCTGCCCTGGGAGTTCTCATTGTTGGCTCTAGATGTCATTGTGGCCTCATATCAAACATGGACAAGGAAAGTTCCTACTAATGAAGGCAGCAAGAGCACAGAATATCCATTACCTTGAAAGCCTCGGTAGCACCACCAGGAGACCACGTTGGAGGAGAGCCCCAAGGATGCCACCATTATAGTCACGCCACAGCTGTCATCCCCACCCTCCACCAGCGCAGATACATACACCTCGGTGGGACATGTTAGTGGACAGGCTTCTGGGGCACAATCCGATGAGCATCACACTGCTGCTAATGTACATCAGGTGGAAGCAGGAACCCCCAGTGAGACAGCAGTCGGTGGTCTGCTGGATCCCAGGACTCAGCTGGGTCCCAGCCTGATGCTGAGCCTGTGGAACAGAGTTACCTGGAGCTGTTAGAAACGATAGGGAGCAGAGGGGGATCTCAGCGTCACTCCAACAGAACCATGGCCGCTTGGAACAGTCCCAGAGGCTACAGGTGCAGGAGATGTCGCTGGCAATGCATGGCACCAAGGCCAACACTGCTACGATGGCGACCGCAGTGGAGAGCCTGGTGCACGACATCAGCACCATGAGTGAAGATGTCCAAGGCTTCGCGCAGTCAGTGATGGCCGTGGCTGAGGGTCTCGGCAGAATGTCTTCCTCGCTGAGGGGCGTCACCCAGTACCAGACCAATCTTGATGAGGTTCTGCGGGACATGTCCTGCTCTCAGATGAAAATGGCTGAGGCGCTGCGGAGCTTGTCCCAATCACAGGTGGGCACTGCTGAAGCACCACAGAGCATGTCCCAGTAACTGAGGAGTATTACCGATCGCTTTCACACCATGGTACGGACCCTGGAGCGCCAGATGATGTAGGGCAGCCAGGGCCCAAACCAGCTGCCCCTCCGTCCCAACGTGAACCCCAGGTCCATATGGGCACCAACCGGGAGGAGGGGCCTGTCCCATGGAGTGGTGACAGTGGCCACCAACTCTCCCGAGTTCCACCCCTCTGATGAGGCTGCGTCTCACGGTCAGGATACGGGACAGGGCGGCACGGCTGTACATGAGCCAACATCGGGAGAGTGGGGACTTGTATTATACATTAAACACTCTTTTACACAGTAACTTAATTGCACAGTTAATGCAAGTCTACCTGTGACACTAATAAAGATTATTATTATTATTGTGCACCAGTATGATGCCTCTGTCACTTCCGCAATGCGGGACAACCTCTGAACCCTGGCCCATCTCTCCAGACATACCCCCGTCCCTGTGGCACTCACCCACTCTGCGGCCGTCGACATGTCCCTGGAGCAGTGTCCCATCCCTGGGTGTTTGGATGTTGGCTATCGAGTGTGTGGTGTTGCCTCTTGATGATACAGCTGGGGTATGAGGGTGTTCAGAGGTGTGACCTGGGTGGGCTCCCAGATATCCAGAGAACTTCTGAGTATTTAAAGGACACAGGCAGCATTCAGCTGTGTGAGCAGCCAGGAGCCTGTAAGTAGCACTTAAAAGACAGACTGTAGCAATGGCAATCTGAGCCAGGCCACCCTGATCCTGAGGGGACACCCCAGTCCGCAGACTTGGCACCAAGTCACTACGGAGCACAAACCTCATTATTTCCATCAGCATGGGGCCCGGACCATAGTGCCCAAACCGGTGGCTGGCGCAGATCTCGATCCGGACAGCTGATGCTCCACCCATTCACATTTGCAGGGTCACGAGGTGCAGAATTTCACCCAATATCTTAAAACTGGGCATTCATAACCATTGACCATAAATTTAACTGTAACTGCCCCATATGTATATACTGTGGCTACAGGACAGAGGCTGAGTATTCTGTGCCAAGCAATTAACCGCTTTGAAAATAGATCACCGTTCCTTCATCATCGCTGAGTAAAAATCCTAGAATTCCCTGTGTAATTGCATTATGGAAAAAGCCTTCACCATTTGAACTTCAGCGGTTCAAGAATGTGGCTCACTACCACCATCTTAAGGGCATTGAAAAATGGGCAGTGAATACTGGCCTTGCCAGCAATATTCACATCTGTGAATGAATTTTTAAATAAGAGAATGTCGGTATCAGGAAATCCAAGAAAAAGTGAAGAAAGAGACAGCAAGGCAAATGCAAAGGATAATTTTAATAAAGAGCATGGAATTAGGACTGATAAAGTAAGTTGAAGAATAACGGACAAAAGAGGAGGAAAAATTGACTCGTCAGTTATATGTGATAAATGATAACCAACTTATTTGTTTTCCCAAAAATATGAAGAAGTCATACGGCCAATTATAGAAATAGAGTAGTTAACACATATCCATTCCTATGATTTTTATAAACCACATAGTTAACAACTGACTAGGTGTAATACATATAACACTCAGTATGATATTTTTACAGGAAATAATCCAATTTGTATTCCGAATAGTGAAAAAAGTATTTTGTCTTTATAATAATTTCAAATAATGCCACATCAACGTGAATTACTTTTAATGGAATTGACATGGATGATTTTTTAATCTCTGCCTAACTTTACGCATTTGCCTAACTTTACGCATTTCTAATGTCTTGTGTTTTTTAATTGAGGTTCAAGAAGAGCGAGATGATCTGTACAACAAATTTGACAAAGCCATTCAGGAGGTTCAACAGAAGACTGGCTTGAAAAATATTATCCTTGAGCAGAAACTTTGTGCACTGTCTGACTGCTTGGAGAAAAAAGAAGCGCAACTGAATGAGGTCCTCGCTGCTTCCAACCTCGACCCAACTGCACTTAGTATGATCACTCGCAAACTGGAGGTTTGTATTCCTTCTCTCTCCATGTCATGGTGTGTTGACTCCTTATAATTTGGAGGTTGGGGTACAATTAGAAAAGTATATCCTTACAGGAGCTGTAAAATACAAAATTAGAAGGCTATATATGTCCAGAGGATAGATAAAATAATTTGTGAGATGACAACATATTACAATCATTTTATTTTGGTGTATATTTATTACCCTTATATAAAAAACTATTTTCCAAAAAAGCTGAGCGTTGACAGTCTAAACCTCGGACATTGTACTGGCGGACTGGTGATATAGTCAAATAAAAGTCAGCATCCACCATTTGCATTGATGGGCTAAGAATGCAAATCCCAGGCGGAGCAATGTGAATCCCCCCCGAAACAAGCATAAAGAAGGCTGAGCAACTGCAGTGCCCACCCATCTTTGCCAGCACAGGTTCCAAACCAAATTCAGGCACCGAATATGCACCCTGTTGTCTTTCTGACTGAGAATAGGAAATCCATCTGCTCTGTTTGGAGGGAGGAAGTGATGCCAAGGGGAAATGGGGCTACCCAAACAAGTGTCATGGTCAAAATGTTTTGGTGAACACTGGAGGACCACACTTACTTCCCCCAAGCACACAAAAATAAAAATTCAAAATCTCCCGGGCTGTTTTTTGAGTAGTCTCATTAGACCATTAGGTTGAATGGCAATTAGACCATTCAACATCTGTTATAACTGGCAGCAGCTGCTTGTAACTACTCCTACCAGGAGATCTGCTGTCATTGTATATCATTATCGTCGGTCTTGTGCCATTCTCACACATCTTGTATGAAATATAGAAATTACTTTTCTTTCAATGCCGAATATATTTTAGGTCTTACATGTGTATTTCTTTTTCAGGATGTCCTGGACTCCAAGAACAATGTTATAAAGGACTTGCAGTACGAACTGGCTCGGGTTTGTAAGGTATGGGTGAAATGTGAACCGATGAGTTCGACTGCTACATTATATCTGCTCCAAGTCACTCACCACCCTGATTTTGGAAATATATTGCCATTCCTTCACTGTTGCTGGGTCAAAATCCTGGAACTCCTTCCCTGACAACACTGTGGGTGCAGACTCGATGGGCCGAATTGCCTCCTTTTGTACTGTAGAGAACAGTGAAATTCTCTGAAAATATGACTATCCTCCACTCCACATCCCCATAACTCTTGATTCCCTTACTGATTAAAAATCTGCCTATCTCAGCCTTGTACATACTTAACCACCCAGCCTCTAAAGCCCTCAGTGGTAAAGAATTCCATAATTTCCCTATCCTCTGAAAGACAAAATTCCTCCTCATCTGTGTTAAATGGGTGAGCCCTTATTCTGAGATTATGCCCTCTGGTCCTCCACTGTCGCACAGTGGAACAACCTCTCAACATCTACCCTATCAAGCCCCCTTATGTCTCCATAGGGTCCCCTCTTGTTCTTCTAAACTCCAGTGAGTGCAGGCCAAACCTACTCAACCTCTCCTCATAAGAAAATCTTTCCATATATGGGATCAACCAAGTGAACCATCTTTGGACTGCCTTCAATGCCAGTATATCTTTCCTTGGCTAAGGGGACCAAAATTGTACGTTTTATCTTAAAGAGCCAGTGCAGACTCAATGGTCCAATTGACCGCATTCTGTGCTGCACTGTTCCATGCACAAATGTGGTCAACAATGTGCTGCACTGTTCTGTACAACAAATCTGGTATTGTGGCTGGGGTTTTCCTTCCTTTCTCCTTTTGACCCAGTATCATCACCTTAGCATACACTGCCAAATAGCCATACGCAGAGTTTTAAACATTAAGGCCTTGATTTAAAACAAAGTCCCATAGCGAGCGCGTTTAGCCATGTGTTTCCCGGCGCCCGCAGTGCAAAGAAACACATGGCTATACAACGAAGGAGCCTCAACAGGGAATGCATGGCCAAGGCTGCATATAGCCCTGTTTTGTACACTGGGGAGCTCCGCTCGCCTGAACTCCCCAGTGTAGCGAGAGATTGGGACGCCATTTTTAAATGGTGTCCCAATCTCTGAGGCCCCCAAAGCGATTACAACCCCCCCCCATCCCAAACGTACTATCAGAGGGTCCCTGCCCCCCCCATCCCAACACCCACACATGGCACCTTTGGCCTAACTGTGTGTGCACGTGTGCAGAAAATGCCAGAATAGCATCTTGGCAGTGCCAACCTCAGTGCCAGGCTGGACTTGCCAGAGTGCCAGGGAGGCACCAGAAGTGCAAGGACACCTCTCTGCCCAAGGGGCATGCAGCTGGAGGCCTCCAATCCCCTGGGAGATCCCTACGAGTGCTGTTCCATCTGGTTCCCTATTGTGGGGACCAGGGCTGAATGATGCTCGCCTGAGGTCTCCGAGGCGAAAGGGATGAATGCCAAAGCCTCCGGTCCCTCGGGAATCTGCGCAGTAGAATGAGACTAGTTGTCTCGCTCCAATATACAGATTTGCCAAAAAGTTGGATCTCACGAGGCGTTGCGAGTTAGGTAGATTCTGGGAACGGTGTCTCCAGGCTTTTATCGGCCACATTGCGCTGCAGTAAGTTGCTTTTCCGGCACAGTGTAGTCATTAGATTGCGCCCTAAGTATTTATTTTTAACAGAACTCTAGGACTTTCAAGTGGAAGCTCAGTATTCCTATAATTGGTAGGAAACCGATTGCTTTGCATATGCTATAAAACTATCATAGGGATTAATTATTCCCAGTTACAAAAGCCAGTTAACAATAATGACCAGTATCTCTGTTGTCTAATTTGTTGATAGCTAAAGCCTAAAATAAAGGGGTGGTATTTTTTATAAATTTAGATATCCGTCTGTATGGGTCTCACCCCCACAAACCAAAAGATGTGCCGGAAAGGTGGATTTGCCACGCGAAATTGCCCCTTAATTGGAAAAAAAATGAATTGGGTACTTTAAATTTATTTTTTAAAAAATTAGAAATCCTTGATAAATTCAAGAATTACACATTCTTTTGGCAGATCACATTTACAAACACATGGCTTAGCTGGCAATAATCTCACCTAGGTGTGGTCAAGGCTCTGAGTTTTATAGACTAGGCTAATGCGCCAATAGCGACACAACCAAGTGCGTGCTATACTGGTGGAAGGGCCAGTTTTTGGATCATGATAAAAATCTGTGACACATTCTGTTAATTCAGGTAAATGTTAAAAGTCCACAGTAGGATTTGAAGAAGAGCAGGTGCCATGGCCAACATTCCTCTTTCAACAAGCATTACCCAAAACAAATTAATGGTCATTCATCTCGCTCCTATTTGTGGGAGTCTGCTATTATCAAAATAACAGTTGCTGCATTTCAGAGCCGTTCATCATATTAGCATGCTTTGACACATTAATTAGAAATCTGAGACAGCACCATATGAATACGAGTCTGTCTGTTTACCACCTTTTCATAAAGTAAATATATGGTTGCAAAAGAAAAGATACTTTTAATGTAAAGCGATTAAAAGCAGATGTTTTCTGTCGGATTATAGAATAAAATTTGACTCTGCTTTTTAATTAGGCTCACAATGATTTGCTGCGAACATATGAGGCAAAACTCACTGCATTTGGAATTCCAGTGGATGAGCTCGGATTCAAACCACTGGAGACTGCATTTTGTGGACAGAAGATCGGACAGGGCACAGCTGGGCTAGTTGCTGCATCGACATAGGCCTCGGCTGTAAATTACACTTCCTAATGATATGTAGAAGACTTGGTTCTCAATAAAGTAGATTGGAAATGTTTCTAATTATGATGTGATACATTGTTCTCTGAAAACATGTTCAGGAAATTATTTTTTAATACTAAAAATGAATGAAGTTTGTAAATATTTCATGGCTTTGAGATTTTGCAATGTTTTTAAACTAAGAATAAATATTTAAAATATACATTTCAGGAAAAATCGCTTGCTTCATCAGAGGATGGGATTAGATTCCTGTGTACCTCAATAAATATTATTTTAATTTTTAAAAACAACTTTTTGCTGTTAACATGTAAATTATGCTGGTGACTGAACACCAGCGGTCACAAAATTGTGTTTGTAGATATGCTGTCATCTCCCTCTGCTTCACTCCATGTAACCAACATTTAAAAGTGTCCTAATATTCTTTGCATACTAATCATGCTGTAAGATTCTAAGAAGAATACAGTGAGGATTAAACTCGCCTTCAGTTACAGGTTTCTTGAATACGCAGTCGTTAGCACTGCTGTCTTAAAACGGCAGGGACCCGGTTCAATTCCAGCTGTGGGTGGCTGTGTGCAGTTTGCACATTCTCCCCATGTCTGCATGGGTTTCCTCTGGGTGCTCCAGTTTCTTCCCACAGTCCAAAGATGTGCAGGCTGGGTGAACTGGCTATGCCAAAATGTCCCTTGGTATCCAGGGATGTGCAGGTTACAGGGTTAGGGCAGGTTGTCTGGGGGAGTGGACCTGGGTAGCGTGCTCTTTCAGAGGGTCAGTGCTGACTCGATGGACCAGCCACGTCCTGCACTGTAGGGATTCTGAACTTAGTCAAACGTGCAAATTACAACCAATACCAGTGTAGGACAATACAAGCTTACAGCACAACAGAATGTATTTGGGCTGTCTGTGCCGGCGCCCTGTTCGAGCAATCCTACTTCCCCAGCCTTTCCTCATAAACATTTAAAACACAAAATAGAAATGTTAAGTTTTTTGCTGTTAAAAGATGCAATGGTCTGTGCCTCAATCTGCGGTTAAAAAAATATTTAATTCTTCATTAATTTAATTCTGTATAAAGGAATTTCTATAATGGGACATTGAAAACTGGCACAGACTGCTGTGTTACTGAACCATAAACAATGCTACCACTTACATGGCAACTAGTAAATTGTTTGTCAAAAAAGCAAACCGTCAGAAAGGTATTATTTTGAGGCTATTGTGTGCTAACTGCCTTCAACTGATTCCAGTCTGTTTAGAAATTAACATTTTGAGAAGTCTCCCAAGAATCGTCTTTTGAAATTTCAAACATGAAGTACAAAGCTAAGAGTAAGATGCTCTCACTTGAGGCAATCATCTACCTATATATTATTAAAATCCAGACCTACCTGCCAACAACCCCTACTTCGAGTTTAGCAAAAGTTTTTTTGTCCCATTAATGTTCTCTGTCAGCTGCCATGATGAGTTGCAGGCAACAAGTTTCTAAATTCTGGCTTCATGACTCCAATATTATGTACATGAAAAGAATTATGTTCCTCAATTAATCATGAGTAGTGCCCTAGTCAATTTAATACATTAAAATTGTTCAACTTATTTTGTCTATGGTACCTTGGCATGATGTTTTAGAATTTTGAGAAACATAGACATGGGCATTTCAATTACTTTTAAAAGTTAACACTCGCACTTGATTTTTTTTATTATTCGTTCACGAGACGTAGGCGTCGCAGGCTGTGCCAGCATTTTTTACCCAGTCGATTCATGGTTATCATTAGACTTTTAATTCCAGATTTTTATTGAATTCAAATTTCACCATCTACAGTGGTGGGATTTGAACCTGGGTCCTCAGAGCATTACTACTCTGGCTCACTAGTCCAGTGACAATACCACTACGCCACCGCCTCCCCTATCATTAGGGGTGCTGTGGTAAGTTGCTCCTGGGAAATTTGGCTTTTGCCAGTTACCAAGTCAGGTGAGTTTAAAATAAAATGCATTTGGGGCAGCACGGTGGCACAGTGGGTTAGCCCTGTTGCTTCACAGCTCCGAGGTCCCAGGTTTGAATCCCGGCTCTGGGTCACTGTGTATGACGTTTGCCCATTCTTCCTGTGTTTGCGTGGGTTTCGCCCCCCACAACCCAAAGATGGGCAGGCTAGGTGGATTGGCCACGCTAAATTGCCCCTTAATTGGAAAAACTGAATTGGGTACTCAATTTATTTTTTTAAAATGCATTTAAAATGGGGACGGGAAGCAGTTTTGCCAGCACTTTGTTGGGGACAATGTTAAGGGAAATGCCGATTCGGGGGAACCAGACATTTTGAGCCAGGGAAGTGGAATGGAAATTTTAGGAGATGGGAGGAGAAAGTTATTGGGACACTAAAAGATTTGTTTCTTGGAGATCGGTTTGCAGGATTGAAGGAGCTGGGAGTGAAGTATGGGCTGGAGCAGGGGGAAATATTTAGATACATGCAGGTTCGAGATTTTGCCAGAAAGGAGATACAGAGCTTTCCGGTAGAGCTGGCCTCCGCATTGCTGGAGGAGGTGCTTACGACAGGGAGAGTGGAGAAGGGGGTAGTATCAGCAGTTTACAGGGGGTATTTTGGAAGAGGAGAAGGCACCACTGGAAGGGATCAAGGCAAAGTGGGACGAAGAGTTGGGAGAGGGAATGGAGGAGGGGTTCTGGTGTGAGGTGCTTCGGAGAGTGAACGCCCCCACGTCGTGTGTGAGGTTGGGGCTGATACAGCTGAAGGTTGTATATAAAGCACACCTCAGAAGGGCAATGATGAGCCTGCTCTTTGAAGGGGTAGAAGATGTGTGTGAATGTTGCAGGGGTTTTCCGCAAACCACGTTCATATGTTTTGGTCCTGTCCAAAGCTGGAGGATTACTGGAAGGAGGTTTTTAGGGTAATCCCTAAAGTGGTGCACATGAAACTAGATCTGAGCCCTCGGGAGGCCATATTCGGGATGTCGGATCAGCCGGGATTGGAAACGGGTGCGGAGGCAGATGTTGTAGCCTTCGCCTCGTTGATCGCCCAAAGGTGGATCCTGTTGGCATGGAGAGCAACCTCTCCACCCTGTGCCCTGGAGGGGCGGACCTGTTGGCATTGTTGACTCTTGAGAACTGAGGGGAAGGATGGAGGGGTTCTACAATTCATGGGCATTATTCATTATGCACTTTCAAGAATTGGATTACATCGAACATTGGGGGGTTTGGGGGAGGGGTATATGTTAACGGTGACTATGGGTTATTCCTGTCATTTGTTTATGTTCACATGCGGCTGCTGTTTGGTGGGAGGATGGGATTGTTGTTGATATGAGGATTGACATTGCATTCATTACTGTTTATTGTTTATTGTTGGTGGGTGTAAAATTGGGAGAAAATGTGAAAAAGGAGTAGAATAAAAATGTATTTTTTTTAATATGGGGGGGGGGGGGGGCAGGGAGAAATCCCTTTCAATGTTTACCTTTCCTGTATCCCCACCCCCACGTTTGCTCTCATTTTTAGTTGCTACTTTTCCCAAACAAAACTTTCTGCCGACCAACACACTCAATTTCTGCCTCTTGCATCAAATTCAGTCTTCAGATCCACTGCATTGTTTGCTACCCTGCGTAGGGTGGAAACCCGCTGCTACCAGAACCTGGTTATTTTTTAAAATTCCTACAACCATTAGGTAAGCTTTTCTGCTACTTATTCAGTTTGCAGACCCTGCTTGTCACCCTAGTTTGACTCAACTTTTGGCCCTACTTGATTTAAACAAAAATCACAATCGATCAGTGTTGGCGCTTAGGAGCATTTGCATAAGATGTACTATGGTTATCAACTGCTTCACCGGTCGGGTTTTTTTCCTGCCTCACTATTAACCCTGAATTAATTTAGTTAAAATTTATCATGTTTCAGATGCAACATAATTATAAAATAAGAATGAATGCAGATTTGTTTTTTTTAAAAACCCTTTGAGAGTTGCATTGAACAAGTTTGATTTTCTTTTTTTGATGATCGGTGAATTCTTACGTTTTCAAGGTTTTTAGCATTGTCTTTCCTATTTCCCCCACCCTGTGTTGTACAATAAGTCAAGTTCTTAAGTGATCAATCTTTATGTGCTGATCTAATTAGTGACTGTTGCCAGGCTTCCTGTTACAGCACAGTAGCACAGTGGTTGGCACGGTTGCTTCACAACGCCAAGGTCCCGGCTTGGGTCACTGTGCGGAGTCTGCACGTTCTCCCTGTGTCTGCGTGGGTTTCCTCCGGGTGCTCCGGTTTCCTCCCACAGTCCAAAGATGTGCAGGTTAGGTGGATTGGCCATGCTAAGTTGCCCTTAGTGTCCAAAAAAAGGTTAGGTGGGGTTACTGAGTTACGGGGATAGGGTGGAGGTGTGGGAATTATGTAGGGTGCTCTTTCCAAGAGCCAGTGCAGACTCGACTGGCCGAATGGCTTCCTTCTGCACTGTAAATTCTATGTACAGAGCTCATGGTTCAACCTGATCCCCGTCACAATCCATTGTTTGGAGAAACTACTGGATAATGATCAAGTGCAGAAACCCGGGCTTATTTTCTTCACCATTGCCCAAAAGACCAAACTTCTGTCCATTTTAATACTATATGTTCATTTTCACACACACAATAACTCAATTATCACACATACAAGAAAGGAGATTATATTTTTTCATTACTCAATACATTTATGTTTTCCCAAAAAATGACATCTTTTTACGTTAGCACATTTTGACAAACTACTGACATTCTGATAAAACAGACTGAGGTTAACATCAACAAAGAGAAGGGCTGAGTTAATTGAATTATTGTGTCACAAACTGGAATTGGTTTAAGAATGAAAAAAGCAGTATTACACAAGCTAAGTTTCTTCAATGAATGATGTTTGCAAAGAATTTTGCTCAAGTGGAAAAATGCTATGAATTCAATAATGGGTGGTGCAGAATAAATAGCTGGAATCCACATGAATGTTGTATCAGATAATTACACAAACAGATCTCAAAAGGCCCACTGGGGGTCACTTTAAGTCACTATCAGAAATCCATGGGATTGGGTGGAATGGCATTTATATATCCCATCAAATGCTATTCTCTCCATTGTATTTAAATCAGCATTGCGCCTGATAGTGTCAGTTACCTGACAGGAGGGTTTGGTGGAAATTGCCCTTACTGTCTCCGTGACCATGCAGTTTACTACTGCTACTATATTCAAGCTAGGAACATTAGGAACAAGAATAGATCACCTTTCAGCTCTTGGTCTGTAGCTCTGTAGGTAACAACACCTCAAGCACATATCTGGTGTTCTTGATTAATAAAGAAATTTCTTGATTAATAAGGCTATCGGGTTATTGGGAGAAGGCATGAGAATGGGGATGAGGAACATATCAGCAATGATCTAATGGTGGAGCAGACTCAATGGGCCGAATGGCTTAATTCTGCTCCTATATCTTTTGGACCATTCAGCTCTTCAAACCTGCCTAGCCATTCAATTAAATCATGGTTGATCTGCACTCCATATCTCTGCCCATATCTAACAAAAATTCATCTATACCACTCGTAAACTCCAATGATCTAGTATGCACAGCCTTTGGGGGGGGGGGGGGGGCACAAAGAGAATTCAACCACCTTGTGTAAAAGATAGACTTCCTAATTGGCCCTGCTCTAATTTTAAGATTATGCTGCCTTCTTTTTCATTCACTGCTGGAGGGTGTAGCTTCTCAATCTATCCTGGGAAAATCCTTTCAGATTTGAAAGACCTTGATCGGACCATCCTTTAGAATAAAAGGAATATAAAGCCAGCTTATGTAGCCTGTCCTCAAAGTTTAAGCCCCAATATCATTGGGTGAATCTATGCAACACCATCTCCTAGGCCAGTATATCCTTCCTGGGCTGCAGTACCCCAAACTAATGCAGTATTGCAGATGACATGGAGCGGGGGCGGGGGGGGGGGGGGGGGGGGGGGGGGGCAACGTTCTATCGGCCTTTTGAATCCATCAATAATTTTGATCTCAAGTTGCTACATTCTAAACAGTGTAACAAAATAAAACATTGCGCAGCCCATGTCTTTGAATTTTACTCAAATCTAAACACTTATATGGTGATATTTCATTATACAGGAACTAAAACGGAGCTTGTAATCCATGTTAGTGCTGGTTTAGGATTCTCAGGATCCCCGATAGGTACTGTACGAGAAGGGAGTCAGGAGAAGAGCAATGTGGTACTTCTGACTTGCATCCAAGATGTTGAAAACAACCTGCGAGAACACAAAAAGACAGGATCAGCTGTAGATTCCAGCCAGGAAAATTCCTTGCTTTTGGAACACTGCGGGTAATTTTGACTTTGTGCAACAATGTCAAATGGAAATGTAAGTATAAGGAGCGATGTAAAATGGGCCACCCATTTTAATATACATTATCACACAAAGTCAAATTATCCCAATAAAATCTTTAAATATATACCTCAAAACTAAATAACAAGACACGTAATAAGAAACATCAATTACCAAAGGTCATTCCAAAGTTACGAGAAGGGTATTTGCTGCCAGTAGCAGTGCAAATGAAATACTTGTATCCCCATTACAATGCACTCCTGATGGTTCTGTTAGTCACATAGTAGAATCTCATCACGTTGGGACTTCAGGTGATGACGTTGGTCTGAGCAGTCGAATGTCAGGTGGCTCTCCTCCCTCGGATCCGTAAAACGATCACTTTTTAGCAAAAACTTACCAAAAAACCCAACGATTTGCTCCCCAGATGTCAACAGGACTGGGAAAGAAAGAAAGAGAGAGGAAAATGGCGGGCGGGAACTGGATGGCATCCCTCTCCGAGGCACTGAAGGAGCACTGGCTGGAGATTAAAATGGACATACAGGCCGCAGTGAAAGACATGGTGGCTGAAACAGATACAGCTCGCCCTGAGCAGGGCCAAAAAGAAACTGGAGGCCCAAGAAGCCACCATCAAGGACCTAGAAAAAGCCTCAACCGGCCCGAGCGATCGGATCGTGGCACTTGAGAAGGAGGTGGCGAGGCTGGTCACGACACAGGGCTACCTGAGGGGAATGGTCGAGGACCAAGAGCATCAGTCCCTTTCATGCAAATGAAGACAGCAGCAGAGAAAAGGCAGAGTGACAATCAGGACAAGTGTAGGGTAAGACGGGGAAAGAACGGGCAGGAATCACAGAAAGCGGGCAGGAGGAAAACGGGACAGTAACTCCCGGGAGAATAGTCACCTGGAATGTCAGGGGACTTAACGGTCCAGTGAAAAGATCCAGAGTCTTCACCCACTTGAAACATGAAAGCCGACAGAGTCTCCCTCCGAGAGACACATCTGAGAGAGCACAACCGACTGTAGGTAAGGAAGGGCTGGGTGGGACAGACCTATCATTCCTGTTACGGGATGAGGGCCAGAGGGCTAGACAGCTGAGGCGGCATTCTCCCCTACCCGGCGTGACGGAGGGTCCCGGAGTAGGGGAGTGGCGCCAACCACTCAGGGGACGCACCTCTCCAAAGGTGGGGAATTCTCCCCCCTTTGGGGGCCAGCCCCGCGCCGGAGCGGTTAGCACCAGAAGACTGGCGCAAAAAACCGGCGCCCCCGGCAGCGGGGCTAGCCGAAAGGCTTTCGCCAGTCGGCGCATGCGCGATGTGGGGTTCTCTTCCGCTTCGCCATAGCGGGCGCGGAGGAAAATAGTGCAGCCAGGGCACTGGCCCGGGGTCTGAGCGGGGGCCCCGATCGCGGGCCAGGCCAGCGTGGGGGCACCCCCCGGAGTTCGATCGCCCCCCGCCCCCCCAGGACCCCGGGGGCCTGCTCGCGCCGCTGAGCCCGCTGTTCCAGAGGTGGTTTAAACCTCGGCGGCGGGAGAGGCCTCACAGCGGCGGGACTTCGGCCCATCCGGGCCAGAGAATCACCGCAGTGGCCGCTCCGGTTGGAGTGGCAGGATTCCGCCGCCGCCACTTCCTGGGTGGCGGAGAATCTCTGCCACGGCGGGGGCGGGATTTTAGGCGCCCCCAGGCGATTCTCCGACCCTGCTGGGGGTCGGAGAATTTCGTCCCTGGTTTGTGATGCAGAACAAGAGCAGCAGTGCGTGTTCAATTCCCATACCAGCTTACCCGAACAGTCGCCGGAATGTGGCGACTAGGGGCTTTTCACAGTAACTTCATACTTGTGACAATAAAAGATCATTATCATTATTCGACGGGTCATTGGTAGTAGTCGTTTACGTGTAGGCTTAAACCAGGGACGACATAACGGGCTACAAGGTGAAGGCATGTAAAATCGTCGGCTCCAACGCACCCCTCCCTAATGAGCTCAATGCATTCTATGCCAGCTTTGAGCAAGAGATCAGCGAAAGCGAGCCCTCCACCCCAGAAGCCGCGGATGAACTTGTATCTGAGGTCACCACTGCAGATGTCAGAGCAGCCCTCCCGAAGGTCAACCCACGGAAAGCCACTGGCCTGGATGGGGTACCCGGACGAGCACTCAGGTCTTGCGCGGATCAGCTGGCGGGGGTATTCGCAGACATCTTCAAACTCTCTTTACAACAATCTGAGGTCCCTATTCCCTTCAAGAAGACGACCATTATCCCTGTGCCAAAAAAAATTCAATCAGCGTGCCTTAATGACTATTGTCCAGTGGCTCTGACATCCATCATCATGAAGGGCTTTGAAAGGTTAGTCATGGCACGAATAAACTCCAGCCTCCCAGATTGCCTTGATCCACTACAGTTCGCCTACCGCTGCAACAGGTCCACAGCAGACGCCATCTCCATGGCCCTGCACTCTACCCTGGAACACCTAGATAACAAAGACACGTATGTCAGATTCCTATTTATCGACTACAGCTCAGCCTTTAACATCATCATTCCTACGAAACTCATCTCCAAACTCCATGGCCTTGGCCTTGGCTCCTCCCTCTGCGACTGGATCCTGAACTTTCTAACCCACAGACCACAATCAGTAAAGATAGGTAACAACACCTCCTCCACGATCATCCTCAACACCGGTGCCCCACAAGGCTGTGTCCTCAGCCCCCTACTATACTCCTTATACACCTATGACTGTGTGGCCAAATTCCCCTCCAACTCGATTTTCAAATTTGCTGATGACACCCCCGTAGTGGGTCGGATCTCAAACAATGACGAGACAGAGTACGGGAATGAGATAGAGAATGTGGTGAACTGGTGTGACGACAATAATCTCTCCCTCAATGTCAACAAAATGAAGGAGATTATCATCGACTTCAGGAAGTGTGGTGGAGAACATGCCCCTATCTACATCAATGGGAACGAAGTAGAAAGGGTCAAGAGCTTCAAGTTTTAGGTGTACAGATCACCAACAGCCTGTCCTGGTACCCCCCATGCCGACACTATAGCTAAGAAAGCCAACGGCTCTACTTTCTCAGAAGACTAAGGAAATTTGGCATGTCAGCTACAACCATGAAGGTCTCGTTCAGCAGCCTCACCTCATTCCCCATGGACCAAGCGACCCCATCATGGGCCCCCGACCAGCGACTGCCCCCGGCCTGCACCGCGCAGCCACCCACCCACTATGCAGCACCAGCGTGCCATTTTTGTGGGCAGCCCCAACATCCACGGCAGCACTGCCCGGCCCGCAACATGACCTGCAGCAGCTGCGGTCGCAAAGGACACTATGCCCAGTCCACGCAATTTCCCCTCACGGCCGAGGCACAACAAGCCTTCGCCCGTATTCGCTCAGACATAGCCAAGGCCGGTATGCACGCAGTAGACGAGACACTGCCCTTCCAAGTAGAGAGCGACGCTTCAGATGTCGCCCTTGCCGCCACTCTAAACCAGGCATTCTTTTCCCACACCCTCCATGCCTCCGAAATTCGACATTCCTCTGTTGAAAAGGAGGCCCAGGCAATCATTGAAGCGGTGCGGCACTGGAGGCATTACCTGGCCGGCAGGAGGTTCGCTCTCCTCACTGACCAACGGTCGATAGCCTTCATGTGCAACAACACGCAGCGGGGCAAGATCAAAATCGACAAAATCTTGCGGTGGAGAATCGAGCTCTCCACCTATAATTACGCGATCTTGTATCGCCCCGGCAAGCTCAACGAGCCCCCAGATGCCCTCTCCCGAGGTACACGTGCCAGCGCACAAGTGAACCAGCTCCGTGCCTTGCACGAGAGCCTTTGCCATCCTGGTGTCACTCGGTTGTACCACCTAATCAAAGCCCGCAATCTGCCCTACTCCGTCGAGGAAGTACGGACAGTCACCAGAGACTGCCAGGTCTGTGCTGAGTGCAAGCCGCACTTCTACCGGCCAGACCGCGCGCGCCTGGTGAAAGCGTCCCGCCCCTTTGAATGCCTCAGCGTGGATTTCAAAGGGCCCCTCCCCTCCACCGACCGCAACACCTACATCCTTAGTGTGGTCGATGAATTCTCTAGATTCCCCTTCGCCATCCCATGCCCGGATATGACGTCTGCCACCGTCATCAAGGCCCTTGATTCCATATTCGCTCTGTTCGGTTTCCCCGACTACATCCACAGTGACAGGGGATCGTCATTCATGAGCGATGAGCTGCGTCAGTTCCTGCTCAGCAGGGGTATCGCCTCCAGCAGGACGACCAGCTACAACCCCCGGGGAAATGGGCAGGTAGAGAGGGAGAACAGAACGGTATGGAGGGCCGTCCAGCTGGCCCTACGGTCCAGGAACCTCCCAGCTGCTCGCTGGCATCAGATCCTCCCTGATGCACTCCACTCCATTCGGTCACTGCTGTGCACCGCAACTAACAACTCACCCCATGACCGTGTTTTTACCTTTCTTAGGAAGTCTACATCCGGGGTGTCCCTCCCGACTTGGCTCGCAGCTCCAGGGCTGGTCCTACTTCGTAGGCATGTCAGACTCCACAAGGCAGACCCCCTAGTGGACAGGGTACGCCTGCTCCATGCGAACCCCCAGTATGCCTACGTGGAGTTCCCCGACGGCCGCCAGGATACAGTCTCACTCAGGGACCTGGCTCCCTCGGGTGCCGATCCCACTCCCACACACCTCCCCACCCACGCGCCACCCTCCTTTTCCCCGGCGCCCCCAACATCAGCCCCACCAGGTCCATCCCTCGTTCCCCTGCCCACACTAGAGGACATGGAGGATTCCGGCACGCTCCTGGAGTCGTCCAGCCACTGGCTAGCACCAACACTGCCAGCACCGATGCCGTCGACACCGACACCGCCAGCACCAACACCGCCAGCACCAACACCGCCAGCACCAACACCGCCAGCACCTACGCCGTCGACACCGCCACCGCCTGTGCAGACGTCCCCACCACTGCTGTGTCACTCTCAATGAACCGTCAGACCACCGGTCAGACTCAACCTATGACGGGCACCGGGTTGCAAGATGGACACTTGTTTTTTTTTCCCCCCCACCCTCTGTAAATAAATCACTGCTTATATATAATAGTTTCATTTCACCCCCGCCGGAATCATTCTTCACAGAGGGTGAATGTGGTGATCCACCACTGTATATATATATGTGTGTGCCTGTATTAGGGGATGTACAACTGTACCTGCTATTACAGGTTTGTCGGTAAGCCCCTGCCAGCTAGCTCCGCCCACAGGGAGCAGTATAAATATTCATGAGCTCTCCTGAGCTGCCATTCCACAGCTGCAGTCGAGGGAATAACATCTCATGGTAATAAAGCCTCTCTTGTACCGATTTGTGTCTTTGTGTGCAATTGTTAGCGCATCAGGGATGAAACAGTTCCTCGACATGCCAGTCTTGGGGGAGGACAGACAACGGGGCCTGGAAGCACCGCTAGAATTAGGAGAGCTGATGGAGAGTATTAGCTCTATATAGGCGGGGAAACGCCGGGACCAGACGGGTTCCCGGTGGACTTCTACAAATAATTTGCGACAGCACTGGCCCCTGCAGGAGATGTTCACAGACTCGCTGGCAAGGGGCACACTGCCACCTACGCTAGTACAAGCTTCAATCTGGCTAATACCTAAGAAAGACAAAGACCCGATGGAGTGCAGTTCATACAGACCTGTCTCACTACTAAATGTAAACACCAAAATATTGGCCAAGATCCTAGCCAAAAGGCTGGAGTACTACGTACCAGAGGTTGTTGCAGAGGATTAAACGGGCTTTGTCAAAGGTAGACAGCTAACATCGAACATCAGGCGTCTGCTGAACGTGATCATGAATCCCCACCTGGGGAGAGAACACCTGAGGTGATATCTCCTTTGGGCGCTGAAAAGGCCTTCGACAGAGTCGAGTGGAAGTACCTCAGAGAGGTATTGGAGCAGTTCAGGCTCGGAACAGACTTCACCTCATGGGTGAAACTCCTATACAACACTCCCATGATGAGCGTACCGACAAACAACACGAGCTCCCAGTATTTCCAGCTGAGCAGGGGCACCAGGCAGGGATGTCCACTGTCCCCGCTGCTGTTTGCCTATCGATCGAACCATTAGCGATCGCACTCAGAACAGCAAAGAACTGGAGGGGGATCCAAAGAGGAGGCAGAGAGCACAGAATCTCGCGCATGTAGATGACCTGCTCCTCTACATCTCAGACCCACAAAGCAGCATGGAAGGAATCATCGTGCTCCTGAAAGAGTTTAGTACCTTCCCGGGCTAATAATAATAGTCTTTATTGTAACAAGTAGGCTTACATTAACACTGCAATGAAGTTACCGTGAAAAGCCCCGAGTCGCCACATTCCGGTGCCTGTTCGGGTTCACAGAGGGAGAATTCAGAATGTCCAAATTACCTGACAGCAAGTCTTTCAGGACTTGTGGGAGGAAACCGGAGCACCCGGAGGAAACCCACGCAGACACGGGAGGATGTGCAGACCCCGCACAGACAGTGACCCAAGCCGGGGAATCAAACCTGGGACCCTGGCGCTGTGAAGCCACAGTGCTAACCACTGCTACCGTACCGGCTATGAATGTTTTTTTTTTGCAGACACAGGGAGAATGTGCAAACTCCACACGGAAAGTGACCGGGAGTCGGGATCGATCCCGGGTCCTTGGTGTCGTGAGGCAGCAGTGCTAACCATTGTGCCACCGTGCTGTCCCTACAAACTCAACATGACCAAAAATGAGATTTTCCCGGTGAACCCGCAAGGGGGGGGGGGGAGGAGGGTGGGGTGGGGCGGGGGGGGGGGGGGGGGGGGGAGGTGGGCACTAGTGGGACTGTCGTTCAAACATGCCCGACACAAATTCCGCTACCTGGGGATTCAAATAGCCCATGACTGGATGGGGATCCACAAATGGAACCTGACCAGTCTGACAGAGGAAGTTAAAAAGGACCTGCAGAGATGGAACACACTCCCACTCTCCCTGGTGGGGAGAGTGCAGATGATCAAAATGAACATGCTGCCCAGGTACCTCTTCCTCCTTAGATCCTTCCCGATCTATATCCCCAAGGCCTTTTGGAACTCATTGGACAAATTAATCATGGCGTTTATATGGGGGGGGGGGGAAAGAATGCTAGGATCCCAAAGAAGGTCCCACAGAAACCTCCCAAACCTATCACTGGGCAGCGACAGTGCAAAGAGGGATGGGGTGGATAAAGGAGCCAGAAGCCGAGTAGGTGCGTGCAGAGGAGGCCTCCTGTAAGGGGACCTCGCTCCAGGCTCGCTTCATGGTGGCACTCCCATCCCCACCCAAGAAACACTCCAGCAGCCCAGTGGTGGTAGCTACCCTCCAGACCTGGAATCAATTACGGCAGCATTTCAGACTGACTGAAATGTCCGCCAAAGCCCCCATCTGCAATGATCATAGGTTCATGCCAGCACTCACCTTTAAAAGGTGGAGACAGGACTGGAGGGGGCATTGACAGTCAGGGACCTGTACACCAACAGCGGGCCACAACACTGTAAGAACTGATGGAGAGATTCCAGCTAGAAAAGGAAGGAGACAAGGACATACCCGCGACCATCACGACAGACACTACTAGAGGAACGACTGGACGTAGACATTCGAGACAGAGGGAACTATAGTGACATGCACGAAAGACTGATAGAGAGGGCCGACACCGAACTGGACACGACGAGGAGGAAATGGGAGGAAGACTTGGGGTTCGAAATAGGTTGGGACTCTGGAGAGAAGCACTGCACAGGGTCAACTCCACCACCACGTGCGCAAGGCTCAACCTCACGCACTAAAAGTGGTACATAGAGCCCACTTAACAAGATCACAAATGAGTAGGTTCTTCCCAGAGGTGGAGGACAGATGTGAATGGTGCCAAGGAGGCCCGACCAACCACGCCCACATGTTCTGGTCTTGCCCCAGACTTGCTGGGTGTGGTGAATGTAATATATGTTAATATATATGTTAATTCACACTGTTGTTGTAAGCGCAGTAGCGCAGTCCTACCACTAGCGGGAGTAGCGCTGGGAGCACTCAGGAACTTGTACTGGGCTCCACCCTTGGTTCCGCCCACGACTCCTCCCCCTAGTGCAGCTGTATAAGTACCCATGTCCAGAGTCAGCCTGGGTCACTATGGGTTCATCGACAGGTAACAGGCTGGCTCTAAAGTAAGTCGATTAAAGCCAAGGTTCACATCGGAAACACGTGTCTGGTGAATTGATGGTTCCATCAATTTAATCGACTTAAGAACAGTAAAGATCGATTATGGAATCGGCCCTCAAGCCTGGATGCCTGGAACTCAACCCGCAGGACGCAAAGGCTAAAGAAATCTTCTCCCACTGGATCCGGTGCTTCAAGGCCTACCTGGCCGAAGCGAGCACAGCCAAAACTACAGAGGATCAGAAGCTAAGTCTACTGCACGCGAGGGTGAGCCACAGAATCTTGACGCAACTAAACTCGGCCAGTCCATATACTGCGGCGCTAGCAGTTCTCGAAAAAAATGTATGTAAGGCCCATTAATGAAGTTTACGCTCGCCATGTGTTCACGACTCGCCGTCAGCGGCCTACGGAATCACTCGCCGAATTCCTAAGAGAACTTAACAATTTGTCCAATGACTGTAATTACCAAGCGGTTACCGCGGCTGAACGCAGGGAACTTGCTGTACGCAATGTTTTTGTAGCGGGCCTCAGGTCTAACTATGTGCGCCAACGACTGCTGGAAAAGGGGGCCCAGGACTTAGAAACGACTGTGGAAGCTGCGACCATGATGGAGGTCTCCTTCCGCAGCCTTAACTTGTTCCCCGCGGACCCCGCGATCCAATCATGGGCCCTCGACCAGCGACTCCCCCAGGCCTGTGCCATGCGACTGCGTAGCCACCATGCTCTCCCAGCCAGCCACTATGCTGCTCCAGCCAGCCGCTATGCTGCTCCAGCCAGCCACTATGCTGCTCCAGCCAGCCACTATGCTGCTCCAGCCAGCCACTATGCTGCTCCAGCCAGCCACTATGCTGCTCCAGCCAGCCACTATGCTGCTCCAGCCTGCCATTTCTGCGGCCAGAATCAGCACCTGCGGCAACACTGCCCGGCCCGCAACGCGACCTGCAGCAGCTGCGGGCGAAAAGGGCATTATGCAAGAGTGTGCCTCGCTAAAAGGGCCCCAGCTTCCAACTCCCCAGCGACTCGCAGTAACCGCTTCCCTCACTTGCAGCCCCGCGGGGCCCGAAACGCTGCGGCCTCTGCCCCGACTCCACCCCCTCCAGCCACGTGCGATCCATGGGGGCCACCATCTTGGAAAACCTCCACCACGCGGCAGGCACGTGCAACTCATGGGGGCCGCCATCTTGGACGCCATCTTCCTCGCCGCCCGCCACGTGCGACTCATGGGGGCCACCATCTTGGACGCCGTCTTCCTCGCCGCCCGCCACGTGCGATCCATGGGGGCCACCATCTTGGACGCAGTCTTCCTCGCCGCCCGCCACGTGCGATCCACGGGCCGGATCGGCATCTCCGCGCTCGGACAACTCAGCGGAGGAATTCGAACTAAACTATGAACTCAGAGGGCAGTCATCACGGGGCCACTCCAGCACAGCTGATCGAGCCGCCGACTACCCGCAACTCAGCGCGGTCATCCTGGACCAATCACGACCAAAGAATCTACGAAACTCAATGGCAGAGGTCCATATCAACGGGTACAAAACGCCATGCCTCTTCGACTCCGGGAGCACAGAGAGCTTCATACATCCAGACCTGGTAAGATGCTGTTCACACCCCGTTTTCCCCGTTCAGCAAACTATCGCGCTCGCTTCAGGCTCCCACTCGATCCAGACCCAGGGGCGCACCGCCGCGACACTCACAACCCGAGGCGTTAGTTACTCGAAGTTCAAACTCTACGTTTTGCCCAAACTCTGCGCACCACTCTTATTAGGCCTAGGCTTTCAATGCAACCTCAAGAGCCTCACCCTCAGCTTCGGCGGGCCCCTGCCCCCACTCACGATCTGCAGCCTCGCTACGCTGCGAATCCCCCCCCTCCTCTCTTTACCAATCTCACAAAGGACTGTAAACCCGTAGCCACTCCTAGCAGGCGGTATAGCCTGCAGGATAAGGTATTTGTCAGAGCAGAGGTCCGAAGGCTACTCAGTGAGGGGGTTATAGAGGCCAGCAATAGTCCCTGGAAAGCTCAGGTGGTGGTCGTTAAGACCGGGGAAAAATTCCGTATGGTGGTCGACTACAGTCAGACCATAAATAGATTTACTCTCCTCGACGCCTATCCCCTCCCCAGGATTGCAGACATGGTAAACCAGATCGCCCAGTACCGGCTCTTTTCCACGGTGGATCTGAAGTCTGCATACCACCAGCTCCCAATCCGCCCGGAGGACCGCCACTACACGGCATTCGAGGCCGATGGCCGCCTCTTCCATTTCCTCCGGGTCCCTTTCGGCATCACCAATGGGGTCTCGGTGTTCCAACGAGCAATGGACCGAATGGTGGACCAGTACGGGCTGCGGGCCACGTTTCCGTACTTGGATAATGTCACCATCTGCGGCTATGACCAGCAGGACCACGACGCCAACCTCCACCGTATTCTCCAGACGGCACAGAAACTGAATCTCACGTACAACAAGGAGAAATGCGTTTTCCACACATCCAGACTAGCCATCCTCGGCTATGTCGTGGAAAACGGAGTCCTGGGCCCCGACCCGGACAGTATGCGCCCCCTCTTAGAACTCCCCCTCCCCCATTGCCCTAAGGCCCTCAAAAGGTGCTTGGGATTGTTTTCCTACTACGCCCAGTGGGTCCCTCAAGATGCGGACAAAGCCCGCCCACTCTTTAGGACCACACGATTTCCCATGTCAGCCGAGGCTCGCCAGGCCTTCGACGGCATCAAGGAGGACATCGCCAAAGCGGTCATGCGGGCGGTGGATGAATCTACTCCATTTCAGGTAGAGAGCGATGCCTCAGAGGTAGCTCTTGCAGCCACGTTAAATCAGGAGGGAGACCAGTTGCATTTTTCTCCCGTACCCTCTCCGCTTCGGAACTCCGACACTCTTCAATCGAGAAAGAAGCACAAGCCATTTTGGAGGCTAACCGTCACTGGAGGCACTACCTCACAGGTAGGAGGTTCACCCTCATCACCAACCAAAGATCGGTTGCCTTCATGTTCGACAACTCGCAAAGGGGCAAAATAAAAAAACGATAAAATTCTGAGGTGGAGGATCGAACTCTCCACCTACAATTACGATATCAAATATCGATCCGGGAAGCTCAACGAGCCTCCGGATGCCCTATCCTGTGGGACATGCGCCAGTGCGCAGATCGACCGATTAAAAAGCATCCACAATGACCTCTGCCACCCAGGGGTCACCCGGCTCGCCCACTACGTTCGGGCCCGAAACCTGCCTTTCTCCAACGAGGAGGTAAAAGCGGTCACCAGGGACTGCCCGATCTGTGCGGAGTGCAAACCGCACTTCTATAGACCAGACAGGGCCCACCTGGTCAAGGCTTCTAGGCCCTTTGAACGCCTCGCGATTGATTTCAAAGGGCCACTCCCCTCAACTAACAAGAACGTTTACTTCTTAAACGTCGTAGACGAGTTCTCCCGTTTTCCATTCGCTATCCCGTGCCCCGACATGACCTCCCACACAGTCATTAGGGCCCTGCATAGCATCTTCACCCTGTTTGGTTTCCCCAGCTACGTACACAGCGACCGGGGTTCGTCCTTCATGAGCGACGAGCTGCATCAGTAGCTGCTCGACAAGGGCATCGCCTCGAGCAGGACTACCAGCTACAACCCCAGGGGGAATGGGCAGGTGGAAAGGGAGAACGCGACGGTCTGGAAGACCGTCCTACTGACCCTCCGGACTAGAAAGCTTCAAGTCTCCCAGTGGCAGGAAGTCCTCCCAGACGCGCTCCACGCTATTAGCCCTTTTGTGTATGGCGACCAACCAGACCCCTCACGAGAGGCTCTTCATTTTCTCCAGGGGCACTACCACGGGGGTCTCACTTCCGGCATGGCTGAGGACGCCGGGCCCCGTACTCCTGAGGAAATACGTCAGGGCGCACAAAACCGACCCCCTTGTTGAGAAGGCCGTCAGGACACTGTATCCCTCCGGGATCTGGCACCCGCCGGATCCAGCGCCCCCCCTACCCCCACAGAAGCATCTCTCACCCTACACCCCATGCTGCCGCCCCTTTGCGCTCCCGAGCCCACGAGCTCGCTCCACCAGTTCCGCGCCCCCGCGCCGGCCAGCCCCCAGCGCCCCCAGTCCCCGGTCGAACCAGGAGAGTATGAAGCTCGGATACAACCCTCCCTGGAGTCCCCCATCGTACACCAGCACACCACACCCATCCAGCCATCACAAGAGGCTGCAACCCCGGTGCTCCGCAGATCTCAGAGGACAATTCGACCGCCGGACAGACTGACTTTATAGACTTGACCACCACCACTGCCGGAGTTGATTTTTTTGAAGGGGGTGAATGTGGTGAATGTCATATATGTTAGTATATATGTTAATTCACACTGTTGTTGTAAGCGCAGTAGCACAGTCCTACCACTAGGGGGAGTAGCGCTGGGAGCACTCAGGAACTTGTACTGGGCTCCACCCTTGGTTCCGCCCACATCTCCTCCCCCTAGTGCAGTTGTATAAGACCCGTGTCCAGAGTCAGCCTGGGTCACTACGAGTTCATCGACAGGTAACAGGCTGGCTCTGTAGTAAGTCGATTAAAGCCTAGATTCACATCGGAAACACGTGTCTGGTGAATTGATGGTTCCATCACTGGGTACTGGACAGCCTTCTTCGAGGTAATGTCCAAAGTGGTGGGGATGAGGGTGGAGCCATGCCCGAAAGTGGCGGTCTTCAGGGTATCAGTCCAGCCAGATCTATTTCTGGGGAGGAGGGCAGATGCCGTTGCCTTTGCTCCCTGATCGCCCGCCGTAGAATCCTGTTCGGCTGACGGTCAGCAGCACCACCCAAAGCTGCAGACTGGCTGTCCGACCTCTCGGAATCTCCCCAAATGAAGAAAATCAAATTGGCCATCCGTGGGCTGGAAGATGGCTTATCAAAACATGGGAACCATTCACCCAACTGTTCAGGGACCTGTTTGTGGCCAACACATAAATAAATAAGTAGCCAGAAGCCAGGAATAAATAGCCAGGACAAGATAGAAGAGCGGAAAGTGAGGGAGGATCGTGGGACGGTTGGGGGGGGGGGGGGGGGGGGGGGGGGGGGGGGGGGGGGGAGCAGGATGAGGTAGCCAAACCCAGCAGGAAAGAAAGGGAGGTAGCAGTGAAGAAGGGGGGGGGGGGAGTCAGGGCAGGGAGGGAGGGAGAACAATAGAGGGGAGCCAGAAGGGGGAAAATATAAGAGAACACAAACGAGGGGAGAGAGCACAGGGGAAGACAATGGCTGCAACAACCACAGCACGGCAAGAGAAAGTAATAAAGAACGGGAAGATGAAACAAACAATTGCCGAGGCTGAGGAAACTGCACCGAAAAATGTAAATACCATTCGGAGCACCACCCAGGTGCCCCCTCCGCCCGAGTTTGTTGTTTTGTAATTTGTAAAAAGATTTTAAAAATAGAAGAGGAGAGGGGGGGGGGGGGGGGGGGGGGGGGGGGGGAACAGACCCCCTTTCCCGTTACGTGTTTCCTAGTTTGTGTTTTGTTTTTCAGGTATATACCTGCATTTATATCACGTACAAAACCAAATAAAAACATTTAAAAAAATAATCTTATCACGTTAATGATTATTTAATTAACCATGATTGAAGAAGCATTAGTCACCTGTAGATATCTGGGATGGATTCTTCCAGAATACAAAATGGACGCTCGCAAAGAATGTAGTGAACTTTTTTTTAAAAAAAGAATTTTTATTGGAATTTTTAAAAATAAATTAACAATAAGCAAATTAACTTAAACACTATCCCCCTAAACCCCCCCCCCCCCCTCCCCCCCCCCCCCCCGGGTTGACGCTGCTGCTGACCTAGTACCTTATCGTTGAGCCAGAAAGTCGAGGAAAGGCTGCCACTGCCTAAAGAACCCTTGTACCGACCCCCTCAGGGCGAATTTGACCCACTCCAGCTGAATGAATCCCGCCATGTCATTAATCCAGGTCTCCACGCTCGGAGGTCTTGCATCTTTCCACTGCAGCAACATCCTCCGCCGGGCTACTAGGGACGCAAAGGCCAAGACATCGGCCTCTTTCGCCTCCTGCACTCCCGGCTCCACCCCAACCCCAAATATCGCGAGTCCCCAGCCTGGCTTGACCCTCGCCATCCCCTTCCAGAACTCCTCCAGTGCCA
This sequence comes from Scyliorhinus canicula, assembly GCF_902713615.1. NCBI lineage: Eukaryota > Metazoa > Chordata > Chondrichthyes > Carcharhiniformes > Scyliorhinidae > Scyliorhinus > Scyliorhinus canicula. The sequence goes on along the minus strand of NC_052154.1, from coordinate 32,561,262 downwards.
GGCATGCCCAGAACATATGGGCATGGTTCGCTGGACTCCCCGAACACCTGACGCACCTGTCTTTGTCCCCAAAGAACCTACTCATCCTAGATCCGGACATGTGGGCCCGGTGCAGTACCTTGAACTGGATGAGACTAAGCCTCGCACATGAAGAGGAGGAGTTCACCCTCCCCAGGGTGTCCACCCATGTCCCCTCCTCAATCTGCTCCCCCAGCTCCACCTCCCACTTAGCCTTCAGCTTCTCTACCGACGCCTCCCCCACCTCCTGCATTACCTGGTAGATGTCAGACACCTTCCCATCCCCGACCCAGTACCCCCGAAAGCACCCTATCCCTTACCCCCCAGCAAAGGGAACCCCTCCACCTGTCGCCTAGCAAACGCCTTGACCTGAAGGTACCTGAACATATTCCCCGGGGGGAGCTCAAACTTCTCCTCCAGCTTACCCAGGCTCGCGAACCTCCCGTCAATAAACAGGTCTCCCAACTTCCTAATGCCCGCCCTGTGCCACCCCAGGAACCCGCCATCCATATTCCCTGGGACAAACCGGTGGTTACCCCGCAGCAGGGCCTCCACCGAGCCCCCCACTTCCCCACTGTGTCGCCTCCACTGCCCACAAATTTTGAGGGTACCCACTACCACCGGGATCGTAGTGTACCTCGTTGGAGGGAGCGGCAGCGGCGCCGTTACCAGTGCCTTCAGGCTCGTGCCTCCACAGGACGCCATCTCCATCCTTTTCCATGCTGCCCCCTCCCCATCCATTACCCATTTACGTACCATCGAGACGTTAGCCGCCCAATAGTACCCAGAGATGTTGGGCAGCGCCAGCCCCACTCTATCCCTGCCCCGCTCCAAAAAGACCCTCCTTACCCTCGGAGTCCCGTGCGCCCAAAACAAATCCCAGAATGCTGCTGTTCACCCTCCTAAAAAAGGCCCTCGGAACGAAAATGGGGAGGCACTGAAACAAAAACAAAAACCTCGGGAGCACCGTAATTTTAACGGACTGTACTCTACCCGCCAACGACAACGGCAGCATGTCCCACCTTTTAAATTCCTCCACCAACCTAGTAAAATTGAGCTTGTGCAGAGTCCCCCAGCTCCTAGCCACCTGAACCCCCAGGTACCAAAACTCCTCACTGCCCTCTTTAGCGGGAGCCTACCAATCCCCTCCTCCTGATCTCCCGGGTGTACGACAAACAGCTCACTCTTGCCCAGATTCAATTTATATCCCAAGAAACTCCCGAACTCAGCAAGAATCTCCATCACCTCCGGCATTCCCCCCACCGGGTCTGCTACATACAACAGCAAGTCGTCCGCATACAGCGACACTCGGTGCTCCTCCCCATCTCGCACCAAACCCCTCCACCTCCCCGACTCCCTGAGAGCCATGGCAAGAGGCTCAATTGCTAGCGCAAAAAGTAAGGGGGACAGGGGACACCCCTGCCTCGTCCCACGGTGGAGCCTGAAGTACTCGGACCTTCTCCCATTTGTCGCCACACTCGCCATCGGGGCCTCGTACAGCAACCTCACCCATTTAATAAACCCCACCCCAAACCCGAACCTCTCCAACACCTCCCACAAGTACCCCCACTCAACCCTGTCAAAGGCCTTCTCCACATCCAATGCCACCACAATCTCCGCCTCTCCTTCTGCTGCTGGCATCATTATCACATTTAGCAACCTTCACACGTTAGCATTCAGCTGCCTCCCCTTCATAAAACCCGTCTGATCTTCATGTATCACCCCCGGCACCCAGTCCTCTATTCTAGTAGCCAAGATCTTCGCCAGCAGCTTGGCGTCTACATTCAGCAGTGAAATCGGCCTGTATGATCCGTACTGCAAGGGGTCCTTATCACGCTTCAGGATCAGGGAGATTAGCGCCCGAGACATCGTCGGGGGCAGAACACCCCCCTCCCATGCCTCGTTGACCAACAGGGGGCCCAGCAGGTCCACATATTTCTTATAAAAGTCAACCGGGAACCCATCCGGTCCCGGCGCCTTCCCCGACTGCATGTGGCCAATCCCACTGACCAGCTCCTCCAACTCGATCGGCGCCCCCAGTCCCTCCGCCTGCTCCTCCTGCACCCTTGGAAATCGGAGCCTGTCCAAAAAGCTCTCCATTCCCCCTCCCACCACCGGCGGCTCCGACCGGTACAGTTCCCTATAGAAGTCCCTAAAGACCTCATTGACTTCTGCCCCCTGCCGCACCACATTCCCATCTCTATCCTTCACTCCACCAATCTCCCTAGCCGCATCCTGCTCGCCTTCTCTCCATACTCATAGACCGCTCCCTGCGCCCTCCTCCACTGTGTCTCCGCTTTTCTGGTGGTCAATAAATCAAACTTGGCCTGCAAGCTACACCGCTCCCCCAGCAATCCCTCCTCCGGGGCCTCCGCGTACCTCCTATCCACACTCAACAGCTCCTCCACCAGTCTCGCCCTCTCCCGCCTCTCCCCCCTCTCCCTATGGGCTCGAATGGAGATCAGCTCCCCCCTAATCACTGCCTTCAGAACCTCCCACACCATCCCCACCTGGACCTCCCCAATATCATTGACCTCGAGGTACCTCTCGATACATCCCCGAACCCTCCTACACACCTCCTCATCAGCCAACAACCCCACGTCCAGACGCCAAAGCGGGCGCTGGTCCCGCACCTCCCCCATCTCCAGATCCACCCAATGTGGAGCATGGTCCGAAATCGCAATAGCCGAATACTCGGCCTCTTCCACCCTCGGGACCAGTCCCCTACTCAAAACAAAGAAATCAATGCGGGAATAAACCTTGTGCACATGGGAGAAAAAAAGAGTACTCCCGAGCCCTCGGCCTCCCGAACCTCCAGGGATCCACTCCTCCCATCTGGTCCATAAACCCCCTCAACACCTTGGCCATCGCCGGCCTCCTGCCTGTCCTTGAACTAGAACGATCCAGTAGGGGATCCAGCACCGTATTGAAGTCCCCCCCCATGATCAAGCCCCCCACCTCCAGGCCAGGAATGCGGCCCAACATACGCCTCATGAAACCAGCATCACCCCAATTTGGGGCGTACACATTAACCAACACCACCCTCTCCCCCTGCAGCTTACCGCTCACCATCACATATCTGCCGCCACTATCAGCCACAACCTCAGACGCCTCAAATGCCACCCTCTTCCCCACCAGGATCGCCACCCCCCGGTTCTTCGAGTCGAGCCCTGAGTGGAAAACCTGCCCCAACCACCCCTTCCTCAGACAGACCTGGTCCGCCACCTTCAGGTGGGTCTCCTGGAGCATGGCCACATCCGCCTTCAGATGCGAAAACACCCGGGCCCGCTTAACCGGCCCATTCAACCCCCTCACGTTCCACGTAATCAGCCGGATCAGGGGCACCCCGCCCCCTCCCCCGTCGACTAGCCATAGCCCATCGACTGTTTCCCTCGGCCAGCACCCATTCGGCCCATTTCCCACGGCGATAGAACCTCACCCCGACCCCCCCGACCCGCACCAACTCCTCCCTGGCCAATCCAGCAGCAACCCGGTATCCCCCCCCCCCCCCCCCCCCCCCCCCCCCCCCCCGCCCGGCTAGGGCCCCTCCTAGCCGCGACTCTCCCTCCACTGTACTCCCGTGAGCCAGCTGACTTCTGCTGACCCCGGCAGCCCCCGCTCTAACTCTGACCCCTCCCGATATGAGGTCCCCCCTCCTCCCCTGCATCAGCTCCTTGGCACCGCTTCAGCGCGGGAAACCCGGTCTAATAACCACGCCCCTCGCCACCAGCTCCACCCCTTCGTCCCGCAGCGCGGGAAGCCAGAGAAAAGCCCGCGCTTTCACACTGCCCTACCCCACCAACGCAGCTCCCAAACCACAGTCCCAACCCAACCACCAACTCCGTACAAACAAAGACACAGATCAACCACAAACCCCAGTACCCCCCTTAGAACACAAAACTATAACCCACATCGTCCGAAAGCGAGAGAAAAAACAAAAACAAACAGAATTACCAGCAACAGCATAAACAATGATACAGAAATAGAAAAACTCCCACAGCCCCCAATCTCTAGTTCGAGTCCAGCTTTTCAGCCTGCACAAAGGCCCACGCTTCCTCCGGGGACGCAAAGTAGTGATGCCGGTCCTTGTAGGTGACCCACAGGCGCGCAGGCGGCAACATGCCGAACTTCACCTGCTTTCCATGGAGCACCGCCTTCGTCCGGTTAAACCCGGCTCTCCGCTTGGCCACCTCCGCACTCCAGTCCTGGTAGATACGCACTACCGAATTCTCCCACTTACTACTCCTCACCTTCTTGGCCCATCGGAGAACACACTCCCGGTCACTGAACCGATGGAACCGCACCAGCACCGCCCGCGGGGGTTCATTTGCCTTAGGCCGCCTGGCCAGTATTCTGTGGGCCCCCTCCAGCTCCAGGGGCAGATGGAAGGATCCTGCCCCCACCAGCGAGTTCAACATCACAGCCACATAGGCCGGCAGGTCCGACCCCTCCGGCCCCTCCTTGAGGCCCAGGATCCGCAGGTTCTTCCTCCGTGACCGAAGCTCCATCTCCTCGAACCGATCTTGCCGTTTTTTATGAAGCGCCTCGTGTATCTCCACCTTCCCCACGAGGGCCGAAACCTCCTCCTCGCGCTCAGAGGCCTGCTGCTGAAACTCGAGTATCGCTGCACCCTGGGTTGTCTGGGTCTCCAGCAGCTTACTCGTCGTCGCCTTCAGGGACTCCAACAACTCCCCTTTCAGCTCCGTAAAATAGCGCAAAAGGGCCGCCTGCTGCTCCTCAGCCCACTGCCTCCACTCCTCAGGGGCTCCACCGGCCACCATTTTGTCCACCTTCCCCCGCTTTTCCAGGGGAGCTGCTGCCGTTTTTCTCCTCGCCCCACTTCGAGTCCGCACCATAAATCCCGGGGGGTTTTGCTCCAGACCCCTTTATCCACTGGGAATCGTCGAATCAGCACCGTTTGGGGCCCTTAAAAAAACCCACAAGTCCTATTAAAGCGGGAGCTGCCGAACGTGCGGCTTAGCTCCGCATAGCCGCAACCGGAAGTCCTCAGAATGTAGGGAACTGTGGACAATGTTGGGAAAACAAGCAGGCACAGAGCCTGCATGCATATTGGAGAGACAGCTCCCAGACTGAGTTGAAACTATAGGTCAATTAACATATTGATGGCCCATCTCCGGGAACGAAGGAAAGACACTCAAGCAACCGATACTGCTCCAGACATCCCGGCGCCAGTTCCCCAAACCAAAAGCACAAACAAAGCCAGGCCAATGGCCACACGCCCAGCCAAATACCAGTGATCGAGAAGCGGCCCAATTAATTGGGGCCAAGTTTAAGGCCCGCCTAAAAGCGCGCAAAGCCCCTCCAGGTATAAGAAGAAACCCCCACGAGAGAATCGCTCTCTTGGATTCAGCTCTCAAAGCGGAGAGACCCATCCACCAGAAGCAAGTAAGTCCACGGTCAACGCTCGCTACCAGACGGACGACCTTAGCTGTTCTCCTGTACTCCTGCGAACCCAACAGCCTCAGATCCGGACAACGGCCATTGTTCCTCTGACTGAATGGGCACCCGAAGTTAAGTATAGGCGATAGCGTTAGAGATAGTTTAGTTTGTAGTACTTTGTGCATGAGTAGATATTACTGTGTGTGTAAATAAATAGTATTGTCTTTGAACTAACTAACTGGTGTATTGTCTCTTTGATCAGTATTTGGGTTTGAACCTTGTGGCGGTATCGAAAGATACCTGGCGACTCTAAAGCAAACATAATTAGGATTAAGGAAGGGGACCATATTGACCGCCATATTTATAACCAGAGAAACAGAGCAACACATCACCTTCTAATGTAAATGTTACATATTTGAAATAAATTCCACTTTTCTCCTGCATTGCATGATTTCTGTTGCACACAGAAAGTTAAAATCTTGGACATAGTTGTTACCTCTATGTATGGATAGAAACTGGCCATCTTTAATGATTGCCAGTACTCATCTGTTGCAAACTTCATCTTGTATATCCCAGGAACAAAGGTTTGTGAAGTAAGCAGACCTGGGCACCTGCCATCGGAGGTTGTGACCCTGCAGACAGAGAATTGCAGAATAAAGTCACAGCTTTTGAGTTCTTATATTTTGGAGCAGGCCAAAAGGGTGACTCCTTGAAATATTATTTTGTCTCAGTTCCTTTTCTTCCCTCCCTCCACTTTAAGCAAGCATCGCTAAATGGTATTGTATATTTTACACAGTAGCGATTTAAGAGCAAGAATATGGAGCAAACTGTTGTTCAGGTTTGTCAATAGTATTTGCACCGTGGTAAAAGTTGCAGTGACAACAAACCGATTCTTGGATAATGCTTCCTGCTATAAAAAATATATATTTTTGACAAAACCGCCAACTACTTCAACTTCAACATAGGAAAACATCAAAAGGTGCTGCACAAAAGGTGTAAATAAAACATGACATGTCAAGCCAGAGGAGATATTACCTGGTGACTGGGGGAAGGGGGGTCCCACAGCAGATGTTGTTGGTGAGTTAGAAGGGGTGACATTGGTAAGCTAGAGGAGGTTATATGGATGGGTAAGGCAATGAAGGGATGAAAGCACAATGAGAATTAAATTTAAAGGAATTGGGTAGCTAAATACAAAATACTTCAGCGAGAACGGGGTGAGGAGGCTTTAATTTTCACAGTAACTTCATTGCAGTGTTAATGTAAGCGTACTTGTGAGAATAATAAAAATTATTATAGGTTATTATTATAAACAAAGCTAGGATGTTTATGGAGAAGAGGCTGAGAGTGGCCATTAACTTGGGACCAGTTGAATCTGGAAGCAATAAAGGCATAGATCAGAGTTTCAGCAGCAGATAGACTACTTGGCTCAGTGGAAGTAATTAGTCTTCTTAATAGACAGGCTATGGATTGGAAGCCCCGTCTGCAGTCCAAAACTGTGGGATATTGAGGTTGCAAACATTTATTCAAACTGAGGCTGTGGTTGGGGACGAACATAGATGATCAATGTCCAGAAATATTTGAGTGCAAGCCAGGATTGATGAGCTGGCAGTCAGAATTAAATTCAGAATGCGTAAAGTTTAATGGCCTCTGCAAATTAGCATAACTGCCAGGTAAATTATTGGTTTCGTGAATTAGTTTGATGATTCATTTTTTTTTAAAGAAGTTAGAATCTCACTGCTGCTACCATTATTGTCATCCTTTGGGCTCTAAGCTTCTGATCGTGGATCCTGTACAACAGGCAACATTCCCAGAGTAAACCTGCTAGATATGGCAAGGCCACCAAGAAGTTTCAGCCAGTCCAACTTGTTTCCAATTGAGTTATTGCCCGAGCACCCCAGAGGAAACCCACACAGACACAGGGAGAACATGCAAATTCCACAAAGTCACCCAAGGCCACAATTGGAAGCCAGGTCCCTGGCGCTGTGAGACAGCAGTGCCACCCCTAAAAAGGGAATCCAGCTCAGAAAATCTTTAGAGAAAATGCACGGACAGTAAAGCACTTTCCCTTTTAGCAAGTGAAATAGTGACTGGTAATTATAGGTCTACCACTTCACCACACCTGGGAAAAGCAGGAACAATCAGTTAGCCCAACAAAACCACATAGATAACCGATTTTATTCTCATGTTCTACTTTAAGCGAACCTTCCTTTTAACCACTGGTGGTTAAATTTGACTTTACCCTCTTGCAATCTCTCTCCATGTCTTGTCCTCCACTCTGTAAACACTGACAGCGACATGAGCAGCAGGGACCCCCTGTGCTGTATTCAGTATGTGGGTAGTTAGAGGGCTCGGTGTCATCCTGCAGTCTGGAGAATCACCCTAGTAGAGAAGTTGTTCAATTAGTTAACATCTGATTTTTAAAAATTACTTTATCAGAGTTACAAAGTCAGAGCTCAGAGTGTGGACAGGGGCAAACCCCTAATCCAGCTCCTTGCCCGCTCCAAAACCAATTCAAATTGAATCCAATTCATGGTCCCCACAAGAGAGACATACAGGATCCAGGCATCACACCTGACCTCACACTCATCTTAGCCAAAAGGCCCAGAGGTTCAATCGGTTAACATCTGATATTTTATTAATCAAGCTGCATATCGTCTTTTACATTTAGATAGTTTACTAAACAGCCGATTCTCGCATCTTTGTCACTTTACTCTTTGTGTGGATTTAGACGGAGAAGTAACTGAAGGATTGCCGAACTGCTGTTTCATAGTTTCACATTTAGAAGTTTCTCTCCAGTGACAAACAAGCAACTTACATGCTAAATAACCCAATAACGCGGAAGTGCTGCAGCCAGACGCGTGTGATTGGTCCACTCTTCAAACTCAGTTGCTGAAGCTGTTTCTCGTGGAAACCTGGACGGGATATTCCTGCCTGAGTTACATAAACAGGAACGGCAAGTTTCCGAATCGGAGTTTTTCTTCCCCCAAGTCAACAGTGCATTCCTGACAGATGCATTTTTAAAGAAGTGGAACGTGGACTTTTTTTTAAATTAAAAATTGCTTCTTGGGATTACGGGCATAGCCAGCAAAACTGGTATTTAACGCTGATCTCTGGTTGTCCAGAAGGTGGTGCAAGCCTTCTGCAGTCTATTGCTAGAAGCACTGCGACAATTGTGTTTGGTGGGCAGGGAGTTTGATCCAGCCACCTTGAAGGGAGTGATGATATACCCCCAGGTTAGGGTGGGGTGTGACTTGGAGGGGAATTTTGAGTTTGTTGTGTTTCCATGTGCTTACTGTTCGTGCCCTTCTAGTTGGGGGTCACAGCCTGCTGTCCAAAGCCCTGGAGAAGGCATGGAGAAAAACTATCGGCCTCATGGGCAAGGGCTCAGTTGTGAAGAAGGGATTAGAGAGGTGGCTGCGGTTACACAGCAATATAAAACAGAACTCTTGATACATCCTCACAAAAAATATACACAATTTTCATGATATATAAGTACAACAGGCTTGACCGACATGGACTGCTGTAGGCAATTACTGTCCTGTAGCTGATGAAATTCTTTCATGTGTAGAAGGAGTCTGGTTGTTTCTGGAATGCGGGGAGATCTGTTGTACTCATAACATGAAAGTTGTGTATGTTTTATTGTGCGGATGTATCAAGAGTTCTGTTTTATATTGCTGTGTAACCGCAGCGACCTCTCTAATCCCGTCTTCACAACTGAGCCCTTGACCATGAGGCCTATAGTTTTTCTCCAATTTTCCTGTCAGTGCACTCATCTATAAAATGTACAACTATTTCTCTCTAGGGCCTTTTCACAGTAACTTCATTTGAAGCCTACTTGTGACAATAAGCGATTTTCATTTCATTTTCAGATATCCAGTTATTTTTTTCCAATTAAGGGGCAATTTACCGTGACCAATTCACCGACCCTGCACATCCGGGATCGAACTTGGGTCCTCGACTCGGGTCCGGGATCGAACTCGGGTCCTCAGTGCCATGAGGCATCAGTGCTGACCACTGCGCCATCGTGCCGCCTAATAAAATGTACAACTCGCTTGGGTATATAGGGAGAAGATTTTTGAAGTTTGCAGATGATATAAAACTTGCAAATGTAGTAAACAATGAGCAGGCTATCATAGAATCATAGCATTTATTGTGCACAATGAGGCCATTTGGCCCATCGAGTCTGCACCAGTTCTTGGAAAGAGCACCCTACATAAGCCCACGTCTCCACCCTATCCCCATATCTCAGCTAACCATTTTTTGGACATTAAGGGCAATTTATCATGGCCAATCCACCTAACCTGCGCATCTTTGGGTTGTGGGGGCAAACCCCATGCAAACACGGGGAGAATGTGCAAACTCCACACGGACAGTGACCCAGAGCTGGGATCGAACCTGGGAGCCGTGAGACTGCAGTGCTACCACTGCGCCACCGTGCAGCCCTTACATAGGAACTTTTAACAGGCAATTGGAGAGGGTTATGCGGGAAAAGGGAGTTGTGGAACAAAAATAGACATCTCTTTCAAAGAGCTAGTACTGGTACGATTGGCTGAAAGGCCTGATTCTGTATGATTCTAACATGATATAAATAAAAACAAGGAAGTTCAGAATCTCAGCAAAGTGTTTGATGCTGTCTGCACATCCTCCCTTGCATTAATTCTTTGATTGCCCTCTAACCTCTGAAACACTGCTTCACTTCAGTGATCCTCTTCATTACTGCTGTGCAGTATCTTTTCCCTTTATCATTACAGAAATTGTATAGCATCTTCAAAGGCACATCACAGGAGTGTTATCAAACAGAATTTGATACTAGTCACAGAAGGAGATATTAGGGCAGGTGACCAAAAGCTTGGCCAAAGACCGGAAGGTCTTAAAGGAGAAGAGGGATGTGCTGAGACAGAGGTTCAGGGAGAAAACACCAGAGCTGAGGACCCAAGCAGTTGAAGACATGCAGCAAACAGTGGAGTGATGAAAATCAGGAATCACCAAGAGTCCAGAACTGGGGAAGAACCATGGAGGGATTTGAAACCAAAATTCTGGTTTTGCAGACTGGGAATCAATAAAGGTCAGCACGGATCCCGGCCCCGGGTCACTGTCCGTGTGCAGTTTGCACATTCTCCCCATGTCTGCGTGGGTCTCACCTCCCACAACCCAAAAGATGTACAGGGTAGGTGGATTGGCCACGCTAAATTGCCCCTTAATTGCAAAAAGAAATGAATTGGGCACTTCAAATTTATTATAACAAATACAGGTCATCAAATAAAGGAGCGATGGATGAACAGGATTGGTGCAGGTTAGGGTCTGGGTAGCAGGGTTTTGGATCAGATCTAGTTTATGAAGGTGGATAGATGGAGAACAAAAGCACAGGATGAAATTGTACAAACTGTATGTTGTTGTTTTGCTGCATTTAATATTGTTCTTGTTTATACATGATTGGAACAAAATACATTTTTAAAAACTGACAGCAAGTCACACAAGGATATATTAGGTAAGATGACCAAAGGTTTTGCTCCAAAAGGGAGTGTGAGTCTAGGGAAGACTACAGAGATAGGAAACTGCCAGGCCATGAAGGGACAAACAAAATTGCATTTAAATAACATGTTAAATATCGAAAAACATCTTGTGGTACTTCACAGAGGGGTAAAAAGACAAAAAATGCTGGAGCCAAAGAAGGAGAAATTGGAGCAGGTGACTCAATGATTTGTGAAAGTTTTAAAAAGGGGATGTCATGATAGAGAGATATTAGGGACTTGGGTCCAGAAAAGGGGTCCAAGATGTAGCAGCCAATTTTGTGTTTAAACAGACTGAGGGAAAAGACTGCTTTCAGAAGAGTCCGAGGGATACACCTACAGCCTGAGTTACCTTGCCCCAATCAGATTTAACCTCATTAGTGGGAATACTCAGGAACAAAGAATAAAGAAAAATACAGCACAGGAACAGGCCCTTCGGCCCTCCAAGCCTGCCCATCTAATCTAAAATCTTCGACACTTCCAGGGTCCGTATCCCTCTATTCCCATCCATGTATTTGTCAAGATGCCCCTTAAACGTCACTATCGTCCCTGCTTCCACCACCTCCTCCGGCAGCGAGTTCCAGGCACCCACTACCCTCTGTGTCAAAAACTTGCCTCGTACATCTCCTCTAAACCTTGCCCCTCGCACCTTAATCCTATGCCCCATAGTAATTCACCCCTCTATCCTGGGAAAAGGCCTGGTTCAGCCAGGATGATCCACTCAAGATCCATTGGCATTTGAGACAACCTTGTTTGACTAGCCATTAGCCCATCACAGAGTCTGATGACCTATTTGTTCATCAATTGGAGGTTAGTTGGATATAAATTGCAGAACTCTGTTCTTTTGTACAAACGGAATGGAAATCAGACAGCCAAGATAATGATAATGGATTCAAGTCTGACCACCACAGGAGGGAACCTTTGTTTGAGGGGCTTAGAGAGAAACGAGAGAGAGAGAGGAAATTTAAACAGCTACAGGCAGAAGGCTATGGAATTTGGCCAGAGAAGTCATGAAAGTTACAAAGACTTTGGAAAAAGGTTCTGAACAAATATCTCTAACAGAAGAAAAATTGCTTCATAAATGCAAGCATTGCTTTGGCCTGTCTGTATAAGTGGAATAAGAGTGGCATGAGGGTGTTCATTGGGAACTAGTGTGTTAAGGTTAAGAAACTGCATGTAATCTGTTGGTGTTAGAGCTGAAGTAAACATTTAAATATTGTTTTCTTTTGTTTTAATAACATTTGTTAATAAAATAATCAAGCCGGAGGACGAGGAGGCAGGCCCGAATCCAGGGTGCAATGTAGTGGAGATGTTCCACATCGGGTGGCTCCTGCCTAGAATGTGTGTCTTTTTTAAGAAGTCTAAAGTCTGGTCCCAGGGGAATTTTTGAGGAATATAAAAAAGGAAAACAAAAAAAGTTTTGGAAAAAAAAATTTTTTTTTTGAAGGAGGAATTTATTTTGTTTTAAAAGTTTGAAGAAAGAAAAATCATGGTGGGGCCGCACTGCAGTTAAAAGCTGCTCGTTCTGCCCGGTTCGGAAGTGCACGCTTCTTCTGAACGAAGCTAAGGCCGAGTTTCCCCCTGGCAACTAGCACCATCGCACCCACCCACAGAGATCCAGCGTCATGGCCTCCACCTCGGAACTCACCTGTATCTACAGCGAGCTCATCCTGCACGACGACGAGGTCACGGTCACCGAAGACAAACTCAATGCCCTGATTAAAACAGCTGGTCTGACACTAAAAGGTTTGTTTCTTGGGGGCGGTTTGCAGGATTGAGGGAGCTGGAAGCGAAGAATGGGCTGGAGCAGGGGGAAATGTTTAGATTCATACAGGTTTGAGATTTTGCCAGAATGGAGATACAGAGCTTCCCGGTAAATCTGGCCTCCACATTGCTGGAGGAGGTGCTGATGGCAGGGGGAGTGGAGAAGCGGGTCGTGCCGGTGGTTTACGGAGCTATTTTGGAAGAGGAGAAGGCACCACTGAAACGGATCAAAGTAAAGTGGGAGGAAGAGTTGGGAGAGGGAATGGAGGAGGGTTTCTGGTGTGAGGTGCTCCGGAGTGTGAACGCTTCCACCTCGTGTGCAAGGTTGGGGCTGATACATGAAGGTGACATATAGTGCGCACCTCACGAGGGCGAGGATGAACCGATTGTTTGAAGGGGTAGAAGATGTGTGTGAATGTTGCGGGGGGTTGGGGGGGGGGGGGGAGCGCAAGTCACTTCATATGTTTTGGTCCTGTCTGAAGTTGGAGGATTACTGGAAGGAGGTTTTTAGGGTAATCTCTAAAGTGTTCGTGTGAAACTGGACCTGGGCCCTCAGGAGGCCATATTCGGGGTGTCGGACCAGTCAGGGTTGGAAACGGGTGCAGAGGCAGATGTTGTAGCCTTGGCCTCGTTGATCGGCGGAAGGCAGATCCTGCTGGGATGGAGAGCAACCTCTCCACCCTGTGCCCTGGCGTGGCGGGGGGGACCTGTTGGAATTCTTGACTCTTGAGAAGGTTAAGTTTGAACTGAGAGGAAGGGTGGAGGGGCTCTACAATTCATGGGCATTGTTCATTATTCACAGCACGGGCAGAACAGTAGCACAAGTGAATAGCACTGTGGCTTCACAGTGCCAGAGTCCCAGGTTCAATTTCCCCACTGGGTCACTGTCTGTGCGGAGTCTGCACGTTCTCCCCGTGTCTGTGTGGGTTTCCTCCGGGTGCTCCGGTTTCCTCCCACAGTCCAAAGACGCGCAGGTTAGGTGGATTGGCCGTGCTAAATTGCCCTTAGTGTCCAAAAAAGGTTAGGAGGGGTTATTGGGTTACAGGGATAGGGTGGAAGTGAGGGCTTAATGTGGGTCGGTGCAGACTGGGTGGGCCGAGTGGCCTCCTTCTGCACTGTATGTTCTGTGTTCCATGACTTTCAAGAACTGGATAACATCGAACATTAGTTGGAGGGTGGTTGGGAGGGTTGGGGGGAGGGGGACTGTGTGTGTTAATGGTGACTATGGGTGATTCCTGATTGCTTTTTGCCATTTGTTTATGTTAACATGTGGGCTAGTGTTTGGGGTTTGGTGGGAAGATGGGATCGTTGTTATTGATATGGGGATTGACATTATATTTGTTACTGATTATTGTTTATTGTTGGTGGGTACACATTTGGGAGAAAATGTGAAAAAGAAGGAGAATAAAAATATTTTTTAAAAAAAATAAATAAATAATTAAGCCCTGTGTCTTCTATTATCACTCCTGGAACAAATCGATCTTTCTGCATTACAACTTAAAAAGGTTATGGCCAGGGCAGCACGGTGGCCAAGTGGTTAGCACAACCGCCTCACGGCGCTGAGGTCCCAGGTTCGATCCCGGCTCTGGGTCACTGTCTGTGTGGAGTTTGCACATTCTCCCCGTGTCTGCGTGGGTTTCGCCCCCACAACCCAAAAATGTGCAGAGTAGGTGGATTGGCCACGCTAAATTGCCCCTTAATTGGAAAAAATAATTGGGTAATCTAAATTTATTAAAAAAAAGAAAAAAAAAAAAAAAAAAAGTTATGGCACCTTGTCCAGTCGCTTAGCCACTGTTGAGAGCTGACCAAGTCTCTGAAACGGTGTTTAAAGGAGGTGCTGGGTGGAGAGTCAGAGGTTCAATGACAATATGAGGGGCTATGTTCTAAACTTTAACCTGTCTTTAGGAAAGTGACAGAATGTAACCTAAACCATTTACCTGATTTTTCAGATACCGACAAGAGAATTGACTACCAAAATATTAACTTGCCATTTCTCTTTTTGGATGCTGACGGATGATTCATTTCCATTGGTATCTGCTGTGGTTGTTACTGTATGTGTAACAGGAGGCCAGAATGTAATCAATTAAACTTAGGGCACTCTTTAAGGTACATGTGTAAGGTAAATTTATCATGGAACACTTTGCTGAGGAAAGTTGCCTTGGGACAAGGAAATACATCTTGATTTCCATTTACTTGAGCTAATCAAGCCATGAAATCCCTTTTCTTAATTTAAGTTTCATGAATACTTAAGTGCAAATAAAAATATATTCCTTGTATTAAAAATGTTGATTATCAAAGATTGTGTCTGCCTGTGATAAATGCAAAATGGAGAGGCTTGAGGTTTTGGGGGTAAAACTTTTTCCAAGCCAGTGATGAAATGAAAAATGAAATGAAAATCGCTTATTGTCACGAGTAGGCTTCAAATTAAGTTACTGTGAAAAGCCCCGAGTCACCACATTCCGGCGCCTGTTCGGGGAGGCTGTTACGGGAATCGAACCGTGCTGCTGGCCTGCCTTGGTCTGCTTTCAAAGCCAGCGATTTAGCCCTGTGCTAAACAGAGAGGTGGTTACAACCTGCTGCCCCAAGCAAAAAGGAGGGAGCAGATTAGTGTCTGTAACATGGTTTATAGGGTGAGGTGGAGGGTGTTGAAGATATTGAGTGGAATTTTACCATAGCGTGTAGCTCTTCAGCTGCACAGACCAGTTTTCTCTCCAGATCTGAGCCTCTGAGAGAAAAAGCGAGTCGGTTTGGTTGACACCATCGCTCTGACAGGGCGGGGGCTGATAGAGCTGACATCTGGCTCCACAGAGATCAAGGCGCTATCTCGAAAGGGACACGGAACAGCACTGAACTGGAACTCATGCCTCCCCCCCCCCCCCCCCCCCCCAGGAAAACTATCAGGGGCTTCGCGTCCCCCCCCAGCACTGCGGAAATATCACCAGCGTTTCAGCCCCCCTCCAGTGCCTGTTCCCCTTGTGCTGGAAATGATATTCAAATTAAATTAAATCAAATCCATTAGAGTGAGATCCTTGTCCTTTGTGGGCGTGAACCTCGTGACGTCACCTGCGAGGGGCTGGGGAATCAGCAAACACGATCACTCCGGAGGGAGTCACATTTCCCGCCCGATTCTCTCCGGATTGTCCGCTGTGTTTCTGCCTCATGGCAAAGTCAGGCTGGAAATCATCCCCATTGAGTGGCATTTCTTATTGTCATGATCCTAATAAAACGATTGTACTAATCACTAGAAAAGAGTTAGCAGAATATTTAGTCCAATAAAGAAGATGAGAACAATTAAGTTACTTTCCAAACATTTAAGATGTGACAACATTTTTAACCAGGTCTGTAACCATTTACTGTAGGTGTAGCAAACGCGTGTTTTCAGAAATCCATACCACGGCAAATCATTAAACCTTTCCAAAGATCCAACTGCAGAATTCCTACCACTGCCACCACCTCTTGTACCTTTGTAGATCTCACCATCTCACCTTTCTTATATAGAGATGATCCTGAATGTGCTGAAGCCGCTGGGTAATCATTTAACCAAATGTCCCTCTGAGATATGGGCTGTGCTCTCAGGCAGCAGATTGGACTTGAAAGAGAGTAATTTCAGCGTTTTGGGATTTTACTTTTGTTATGGCCTTGAGACTGTTCCTGTTAAATCCAAAATGTTTGCCTTTTACACAATGGCAGCTTTTGTCAATACCCATGTCCTTGCCCAATCCTTCACATTAGGAACATACTGTATCTGGCATTTTCAGTGCGCAGATAAACCTAGTTAATATTTATTTTTATCAAAGTGGACAGTGAAAGATTACCAATAGGGTGAGGTTTTGTGACAGTGGGTGGGTGTTGGTGAGGGTAGGGGGAGGGGGAGGGTCCAGTTGCTCAGTGAACCTATGCTGGCAGTGAGAACACTGTAGATTCGGCTTTATGCAGGGGTCAAATAGAGAACCATCCATGAGTAATTAAGCCCTCCGGTTATGAAAAGGTTCAATTTGGAGGACATTTTGTGGGCAGTTATATTCAATAGGAGGAAATGTGGATTGTACAACAGGCAAACAGCACTAAGCAGAACTATTACTTTTATTCTGATAACTGTGTAGCAAAAATATGAAATAAGTTCTACAGATGTGGACAAGATGTTGAAATAATGCAATAATTTGGCAGGCAAGTGAAAGATCAGGGGCTGGATTTTCCATTTGGGTGACTATATTCTGGCTGTTTGCACTGGTGCTATAATCAATTCGCTCTCCCCAGCCATGCAAATTTATGCATGGTGGGGATAAGGGATTCCATCGTGAATCCCATTATTGGGCCACCATTTTGAGCAGGCGGCCTGAGAGCAAGGTCTGGCACCTGGCATCCCACCCCACCCCAGTGACAAGTAGGGGCATCCTCTCTCTCCCACCCCCCCCTCCCCCCACAGTACGCGTACGCATGCATGAGGGTGACCCACCCCCACCCCCTCCCTCAACAACTGCCACCAGACCCTCCCACCAGTGACTCCCACCAGAGGACCCACATATCAGAGATCCCTACACCAGAGACCTCCCTTATCAGAAAACCCCTTAATTGTAAAAATAAATTTAGAGTACCCAATTCTTTTTTTCCAATTAAGGGGCAATTTAGCGTGGCCAATCCGCCCAACCAGCACATCTTTGGGTTGTGGAGTGAGACCCAAGCAGATACGGGGAGAATGTGCAAATTCCACAACAACAGTGACCCAGGGCTGGGATCGAACCCGGACCCTCAGCGCCATGAGACAGCAGTGCTAACCACTGTGCCACCATGCCGCCCGAGGAAACCCCTTATAGTAAAGACCTCCTCATAATCAGAGACCCCACCAGAGGCCCCTGCTTGTCAGTGAGATTTCCCATGGAAGCCACCCCACACCACCAGGAAACCCACAGGCGGGAGTGCGCTGCCGGCAGGAAAAGTGGATCACAATGACCGGAGAATATCTTTCCTTAAAATGAGGCAACCAAAACTGCTCACAGTGCTCCAGATGTGGTCTCACTAGCACCTTGTACAGTTGCAACAAGACTTTCCAACTCTTATACTCCAACCCCCTTGAACTAAGGGCCAATATTCCATTATCCTTCCTGATTACCTGCTGTACCCGTGTGCTAGCTTTCTGTGCTTCATGCACAAATACCTCCCAAGTCCCTTTGTGTTGCAGCTTTCTGCAGTTTTTTTTCATTTAAATACTTTGTTCTTTTGCTCTCCCTTCCAAAATGAACGTCACATTTTCTCACATTTTACTCCATTTGCCAACCTTTTGCCCACTTACTTAACCTATCAGTATCTCTTTGTAAACTGTTAGTATCCCTCTCGCAACTTGCCTTTCCACCTATTATTGTGTTGTTTGCAAATTTGGCTACAGTATATTTGCTTCCATCCTCCAAGTTATGAATATATATTTGCAGTCCCAGCACTGATCCCTGTGGTTACAGGTCGTCAACCTGAAAAATAACCCCTTATCCCCACTCTCTGTTTACTGCCCATTAGCTAATTCTCTATCCATGACAATTATATTACCTCCAACACCATGGGCTCTTATCTTACGACTTAACCTTTTATGAGGTCCCTTGTCGAACACCTTCTGGAAGTCTAAATACAACACATCTACTGGTTCCCCTCTATTCGCTCTGGTTGAGACCTCCTTGAAAAACAATTAGTCAGATGTGATTTCCCTTTCATGAAGAATTGACTCTGCATCATTGAATTATAATTTTTCAAATGTGCTATTTGTTGCTCTTTAAAGTCGCCAATATGTTGTTATGTCCCAACAGAGTCGCCAATACTGTGGGTTTTTCTATTTATCTCGGTGAACCACAAGTCTTTCCCTTATATCGGTCAAATGACCACACAACCAGTTAGTCAGTTCAAAAGATGGTTTATTTACACACACAAGGATTACTTCGACATGCAAACACAATATCTACTATGAGTTAAACTACACCTTTCAGCTACAATAACCTATACTTAACTTCAGGGCAACCAGCACTGTGCAGATGGATAAGGCCTTTACCTTGATCTCACATGGCTGGTTTGAAGAAGTGGCTCTGTCTCTGCTGGGCTCATCCGTCAGGTAGCAATCATTGGTCTTGAACTTGGCTGGTCGTTATGCTGTGATTGGTGCGGGCACAGGCCGATCCCAAAAGAGGCTGGCACAGGCCGGGTCCAAAAGAGGCAGAACACATGGCTGTGTCCCCTTTTATCCCTCTGGGATTTTGCGCTCTTTGGGGCGGTCCTTGATCTTGGACACAATAGTTCGACAGGGCTCTGATCACTGCCTTCGATTTTGGCCAAAAAAGGAGCGGGTGCCTTGGTGGCTGGGCGGTCCTTCTAATTTATCACCCAGCTCCCTATGTTTGGCTTTCATGACCTCATCCCTCTTGTTGCCTGCATCATTGGTACAGACATGGACCACAACTTCCCTTTTCAGAATGTCCTGCAGCCACTCAGTGAGTTCTCCCAGTGAGCCAGAGAAGACACAGCCAGGAGTGAGGCACAGCAAAGAGTGAGTTTGGGAATTTGAAGCTAGGAGGGAATTCGAAGCTGGGTGGGGAGGAGGTGCTTTTTATCCCTGGTAAGTGACTGGTAAGTAGTTTTTCTTTTCATTCTCTATTTATTTATTTATTTTATTTTGTTTTTTGGAATTGTAGTGATATAAGTTAACCCAAGGTTTAAGACATGGCAGGAGATCCCAGACCCGTGTCATGCTCCTCGTGTGCGATGTGGGAGCTCAGGGACATGTCCACTGACTCTGGCTCCTTCATGTGCAAGAAGTGTGTCCATTTGTAGCTCCTGTTAGACTGCTTGACTGCTCTGGAGCTGCGGATGGACTCACTTTGGAGCATCCACAATGCTGAGGACGTTGTGGATAGCACGTTTAACGGGTTGGTCACCCCGGAGGTGAATATTAATGAGGGAGATAGAAAATGGGTGACCAAAAAGTCAGAGCAAGAGTAGGAAGGCAGTGCAGGTGTCCCCTGCGGTCATCTCCCTGCAAAACAGGTATACCGCTTTGGATACTGTTGAGGTAGTTGGCGCACCAAAGGAAGATGGCAGCAGCAGCCAGGTTCATGGCACCATGGCTGGCTCTGCTGCACAGCAGGGCAGGAAGAAGAATGGCAGGGCTATAGTGATAGGGGACTCGATCGTAAGGGGGAATAACAGGCAGTTCTGTGGACGCAATCGAGACTCCAGGATGGTAAGTTGCCTCCCTGGTGCAAGGGTCAAGGATGCCTCGGAGCAGCTGCAGGACATTCTGGGGCGGGGGAGGGTGAACAGCCAGCTGTCGTGGTGCACATAGGCACCAACAATATAGGTAAAAAATGGGATGAGGTCCTACAAGCTGAATTCAGGGAGTAAGGTTTGAACTAAAAAGTAGGACCTCAAAGGTAGTAATCTCAGGATTGCTACCAGTGCCACGAGCTAGTCAGAGTAGGAATGTTAGGATAGATAGGATGAATGCGTGGCTCGAGAGATGGCGCAAGAGGGAGGGATTCAAATTCCTGGAGCATTGGAACCGGTTCTGGGAGAGGTGGGACCAGTACAAACCGGATGGTCTGCACCTGGGCAGGACTGGAACCGATGTCCTAAGGGGGGTGTTTGCTAGAGCTGTTGGGGTGGGTTTAAACTAATGTGGCAGAGGGGTGGGAACCTAGCAGGAGGTCGAAGGGAAGTAAAACGGGGCCAGAAACAAAAGGCAGGAAGGGGGAAAGTGTAAGGCAGAGACGCCATAGTCTAAAATCAAAAAGGGCCACAGTAGAGGGTACATTGACTGAGGAGAGTGTGAAAAGGGAGGTAGTCATTGCAGGATTGAGGGTGTTGTACCTAAATGCACGCAGTATACGGAACAAGGTAAACGAGCTTGTTGTGCACATTGAAATTGGCCGGTACGATGTTGTGGGCATCACAGAGACGTGGCTGCAAGGGGATCAGGGCTGGGATCTAAATATCCAAGGATATGTGTCCTATCGAAAGGACAGGCAGATGGGCAAAGGGGGCGGGGTTACATTGTTAGTAAGGAATGAAATTAAATCGATAGCAAGGAGCGATATAGGATCAGAAGGCATAGAATCTCTGTGGGTAGAGTTGAGGAATTACAAAGGTAAAAAGACCCTGATGCGAGTTATGTACAGGCCCCCTAGCAGTAGTCAGGATGTGGGGCAGAAGATAAATCAGGAGATAGAAAAGGCATGTAAAAAAGGCAACATTACAATAATCATGGGGGACTTCAATATGCAGATGGACTGGGAAAATCAGGTTGGTAGTGGATCCCAAGAAAAGGAATTTGTGGAATGTCTAAGAGATTTTTTTTCGAGCAGCTTGTGACAGAGTCTACTAGGGAACAGGCAATTCTGGATTTGGTGATGTGTAATGAGGCAGACTTGATTAGGGAACTTAAGGTGAAGGAACCCTTAGGGAGCAGTGAACACAATATGATAGAATTTACCCTGCAGTTTGAGTGGGAGAAGCTGCACTCAGATGTAATGGTATTACAATTAAATAAGGGTAACGACAAAGATGAGGGAGGAGCTGGCCAGAGTTGATTGGAAAAGGAGCCTAGCAGGGAAGACAGTGGAACAGCAATGGCAGGGGTTTTTGGGGGTTATTAGGGAGGCACAACAGAAATTTATTCCAAGGAGGAGTAAACATGCTGAGGGGACAACAAGGCATCCATGGCTGACGAGGAATGTCAAGGACAGGATAAAAGCTAAGGAAAAAGCATACAAAGTGGCGAGGATTAGTGGGAAGCTAGAGAATTGGGAAGCCTTTAAAAGCGAGCAGAAGACAACTGAACAAGCAATAAGAGGGGAGAAGATGAAGTATGAGTACAAGCTAGCTCGTAATATAAAGGAAGATAGGAAGAGTTTTTTTTAATATATGAAAGGTAAGATAGAGGCAAAAATAGACATTGGACCACTGAAAAATGTGGCTGGAGAAGTAATAATAGGAAACAAAGAAATGGCAGGCGAACTGAATAGTTACTTTGCATCAGTCTTCACGGTGGAAGGCACCAGTGGGATGCCAGAGCTCCAGGAGAACCAGGGGGCAGAGGTGAGTGCAGTGACCATTACTAAGGAGAAGGTTCTGGGGAAACTGAAAGGTCTAGAGGTGGATAAGTCACCTGGACTGGATGGACTACACCCCAGGGTCCTAAAAGAGTTAGCTCAGGAAAGAAATTATAGGCCGGTTAGCCTGACTTCGGTCATTGGTAAGATTTTAGAGTCTTATTAAAGATGAGATCACAAAGTACTTGGAAGTGCATGGTAAAATAGGTCTGAGTCAGCATGGCTTTGTCAAAGAGAGGTTGTGTCCAAAAAATCTGTTAGAGTTCTTTGAGGAGGTAACAATAAAGTTAGACAAAGGAGAACCAGTGGACGTGATTTATTTAAATTTCCAGAAGGCCTTTGACAAGGTGCCACATAGGAGACTGTAAAACAAGTTAAAAGCACACGGTGTTAAGGGTAAGATCCTGGCATGGGTAGAGGATTGGCTGACTGGCAGAAGGCAGAGAGTGGGGATAAAGGGGTCTTTTTCAGGATGGCAGCCGGTGACTAGTGATGTGCCTCAGGGGTCTGTGCTGGGTCCACAACTTTTTACAATATACATTAATGATCTGGAAGAAGGTACTGAAGGCACTGTTGCTAAGTTTGCAGATGATACAAAGATCTGTAGAGAGACAGGTAGTATTGGGGAAGCAAGGGGGTTGCAGAAGGACGTGGACAAGCTAAGAGAGTGGGCAATGAGGTTGGAAATGAAATACAATATGGAAAAGTGTGAGGTTATGCACTTTGGTAGGAGGAATCTAGGCATAGACTATTTTCTAAATGGGAAAATGCTGAGGAAATCAGAAGCACAAAGGGACTTGGGAGTCCTTGTTCACAATTCTCTTTAGGTTAATGTGCAGGTTCAGTCGGCAGTTAATAAGGCAAATGCAATGTTAGCATTCATGTCAAGGGGGCTAGAATACAAGACCAGGGATGTACTTCTGAGGCTGTATAAGGCTCTGGTCAGACCACATCGGAGTATTGTGAGCAGTTTTGGGGCCCGTATCAGGGAGGACGTGCTGGCCTTGGAAAGGGTTCAGAGGAGGTTCACAAGAATGATCCCTGGAATGAAGAACTTGTCGTATGAGGACTGGTTGGGGACTCTGGGTCTGTACTCGTTGGAGTTTAGAAGGATGCTCCATTAAAGAAAGGCTAGACTTCAGGTAGAAATTAACTCTTAATTTAACTCTTTAATTGCCTCAGTCACCAAACCCCAAATTTAGCACTCTACTGTAGTACAAAGCCACACTCCAGTGCGGACCACAAAAGTGTTAATGAACTGAATTCGAGTGTCACCAGTTACTGTGGTGGGATTTGAACCATGTTCCCAGACTTGGGCCTTTGGATTACTATCATTTCATCGCTGTCTCCCTATAGGTGAAGGTGGTGCTCCTTTGCTTTTGCTTTTTGTAACTTTTCCACCCTGTAGGGATTGATTCTTACTCTTACCGCAGGGAAAGGAGCTTGCTGTTTGGTGAGTATCTGGTAGGTGCTTCAGGTTTATTCCAGTCCTAAAGCTTAAATTAGTAACAAACTGGTGGCAAATTTAATAAAATATTTAAGAAAGGAAAATAAATAAGTGAATGATATAATTGAATAACTAATTAAAATACATCAAGGATGGCAGGTAAGGTGATATGTCAGCTGCAGCATGTGGGAGCCCCTTGACGCGAGTGTGATCCACAGCAAATACGTCTGCAGCAAGTATTTGCAGCTCAGGGGGCTTCGGCTCATATTCATTGAACTGGAGGCTGAGCTGCAGATACTGAGACACATCAGGGAGAGGGAAAGGTACCTGGATGGTTTGCAGCAGGAGGCAATCACACCAGAGTTTTCTAATTTGGTTAGCGGTCAGGGAGAGGGAGGCGTGATTGAGACAGGAAAGGGGCCCCAGAGGGCAGAAGCGATAGCTTTTTCAATTGTCCAGTAGGTTTGAGTCTCTCTCAGCTTGTTTGGATGAGAGTGGGGGGTAGCAGGGAGAATGAGCTGACTGATCCTGGCACCACGGTTCTGGTGGAGGAGAGGAAAAATGAATATTGCGGTAGTTGGGGCAATATAGAGAGGGATACTGTTCTCTGCAGCAAAGAGTGCCAGGGTTTGGAATACATGGTTTAAAACTGTTGTGGGCAAAGGGGTTCTGTTTTGTGGGACACTGGCATTAGAACTAAGGAAAGTGGAGACTACCATTGGGACAACTGAACCATGCCAGGACCTGTGTTCGAGCGAACTGCATAACTTGAGAAGTTAGAGGGTTCGTAATGACCTCCAATTAGCATTATTGGTTGGCCAATTGGAGTATGAGCTCCCTCAATGATAGCTCATTGGGGGGGCCCATTAAGCACCTGTGTAGGCTTTGTGAGCAGTCTTAAATTGACTGGAATGCTAGCAGCACTGTTTGGAGCTGCTCTTGTATCTAGTTATTGGCAATAAATATTGGTGTGGTGACGGGACTCCTGCCTCCTGTGGATTATTACAGTTCTAATAACAATAATAATCTTTATTAGTGTCACAAGTAATTTGTAATTCAAAAACATTTCAGCTTAACCAAACTCGAAATAAATTGCTTCTTTATATCTTTGATGTGGAGATGCCGGCGTTGGACTGGGGTGAGCACAGTAAGAAGTCTTACAACACCAGGTTAAAGTCCAACAGGTTTGTTTCAAACACGAGCTTTCGGAGCGCAGCTCCTTCCTCAGAAAGGAAGAAGGAAGTCTCACCTGAGGAAGGAGCTGCGCTCCAAAAGCTCGTGTTTGAAACAAACCTGTTGGACTTTAACCTGGTGTTGTAAGACTTCTTACTGTGCTCTTTATATCTTGATTGATAGTTCTCTGTATAGCCTGGTCTGAAGTGGGATTATTAGAAATTAGGAACTATCGAAATAAACATTATATTGATTTTGGATTTGTATTGACAACGCTGCAGCTTTCAATTGACTCACTGTATTCAATACTTGGTTCATAGGCTGCTTGAAATGCTGAGTTCTGCTCCTTAACACAGAGGAAGCAAATGGTTGTGTAAAATGAGCACTGTTGTATCAGGGCAACACTTCCATTAACAGTTTTGAAATGTGTTTGGAATGCCTTTTTATCTTTGATGGTTTCTCCCATACACTGAACGGCTCATAGTTTAGCAGACTACCACAGCAACTTGCATAGAACAATAGAATACTTACAGCGCAGAAGGAGGCCATTCAGCCCATCGAGTCTTCACCAACCCTCTGAAAGAGCACTCTATCTTGGTCCACACCAACCCCCACTCCCATAAACCCAAACCTAACCTTCACATCCTGGACCTATGGGCCAATTTATCATAATCAATCCACCTTACCTGCACATCTTTGGACTATGGGAGGAAATCGGAGCACCCGAGGAAACCCATGCAGATACAGGGAGAACATGCAAACTTCTCGACAAATACATGCCTAGGATGGGTCTAGAGGGACACGGCACTAGGAAGTGCTGAGGCTTTTGGCCAAGGGTGGTATCATGACTGGCACAGGCCTGAAGAGCCGAAGGGCCTGTTCCTGTGCTGTATTGTTCATTGTTCTCACACAGTCACCCAAGGCCGGAATTGAAACCGGGTCCCTGGTGCTGTGAAGCAGCAGTGCTAACCACTGTTAGCACTTGCATCACAAGGTGCTTTGGCGATACATGGAAAGAAATATTTGCTCAATCAAAGGGGGATTTATTAGGAGAGGCACAAAGTCTTGATCATAGGCATGGGTTTTAAAGAGTTTGAAGAAAGAAGGCAGTGGAGAGGGAGGGATATTCTAGAAAATGGGACCTAGATTTCTGAATACAATTCAATGAGGGTTTACGTTTGTGGTATTTAGGGATCAAGGACCAACTTAGTTCAGCAAGGACCAGGATGATCGATGGATAGGCCTTGGTACAGGGTAGGATATGGTGCAGGGCAGCATATAGGTGAATAGACCTTGGTGCAGGGTAGGGTATAGGTGGGGAGGCCTTGGTGCAGGGTAGGGTATAGGTGGAGAGGGCTTGCTGCAGGGGAGGGTATAGGTGAAGAGGCCTTGGTGCAGGGTAGGGTATAGGTGGAGAGGCCTTGCTGCAGGGGAGGGTATAGGTGGAGAGGCCTTGGTGCAGGGTAGGGTATAGGTGGAGAGGGCTTGCTGCAGGGTAGGGTATAGGTGGAGAGGCCTTGGTGCAGGGTAGGGTATAGTGGAGAGGCCTTGCTGCAGGGGAGGGTATAGGTGGAGAGGCCTTGGTGCAGGGTAGGGTATAGGTGGAGAGGGCTTGATGCAGGGTAGGGTATAGGTGGAGAGGCCTTGGTGCAGGGTAGGGTATAGGTGGAGAGGGCTTGATGCAGGGTAGGGTATAGGTGGAGAGGCCTTGGTGCAGGGTAGGGTATAGGTGGGGAGGGCTTGATGCAGAGGAGGGTATAGGTGGAGAGGCCTTGGTGCAGGGTAGGGTATAGGTGGAGAGGCCTTGGTGCAGGGTAGGGTATAGGTGGAGAGGCCTTGCTGCAGGGGAGGGTATAGGTGGAGAGGCCTTGGTGCAGGGGAGGGTATAGGTGGAGAGGCCTTGGTGCAGGGGAGGGTATAGGCGGAGAGGGCTTGATGCAGGGTAGGGTATAGGTGGAGAGGGCTTGATGCAGGGTAGGGTATAGGTGGAGAGGCCTTGCTGCAGGGTAGGGTATAGGTGGGGAGGCCTTGCTGTAGGGGAGGGTATAGGTGGAGAGGCCTTGGTGCAGGGTAGGGTATAGGTGGAGAGGCCTTGGTGCAGGGTAGGGTATAGGTGGAGAGGCCTTGATGCAGGGTAGGGTATAGGTGGGGAGGCCTTGGTGCAGGGGAGGGTATAGGTGGAGAGGCCTTGATGCAGGGTAGGGTATAGGTGGAGAGGCCTTGCTGCAGGGGAGGGTATAGGTGGAGAGGCCTTGGTGCAGGGGAGGGTATAGGTGGAGAGGCCTTGATGCAGGGGAGGGTATAGGTGGAGAGGCCTTGGTGCAGGGGAGGGTATAGGTGGAGAGGCCTTGCTGCAGGGGAGGGTATAGGTGGAGAGGCCTTGGTGCAGGGGAGGGTATAGGTGTATTGTTCTTCCTGCCAGATAGGGACAAGGAATCCTGTGGCAAGTAACTCACCTCCTGAATCCTCAAAGCTTGTCCACCATTTATAAGGCACAAGGCAGGAATGTAATGGAATACTCTCCATTTGTCTGGATGAATACAGCTCCAGCAACATTCAAGAGACTTGACACCATCCAGGACAAAGCAGCCCATTCGATTGGCACCCCATCCTCCACCTTAAGCATCCACTCCCTCCACCACCACTAACAGTAGCAGCCGTGTATACTATATACAGGATGCACTGCAGCAACTCACCAAGGTTCCTTTGACGTTCCATACCTGCGACCTCTGCCACCCAGGAGGCCGTAGGGCAGCAGACACATGGGAAAACCACCAACGAGAAGTTCCTCTCCAAGTCATTCACCATCCTGACTTGGAAATATATTGCCATTCTTTCACCCCAGGGACTGCAGCAGTTCAAGAAGGCGGCTCACCACCAACCTTCACAAGGGCAGTGAGGGATGGGCATCAAATGCTGGCTTAGCCAGCGAACCCACATCCCATGAAATAATTTAAAAAAATTAATGCTCAGGGAATTGCAAACTAGACCGCCTGAAAAGAAAACCATCTATTTGTAAGGACCTTTGGATTAAAGGATCATTGACACTCTGGAATAGGAAATAAATGTTGATATGTCTCCTACGCAAAGCAGGAACTTTTCTTTGTGTCTTTTTTAAACACAGCTTTATACAACTAGCTCACCAAATGCTAATGGGGATCAGTGAAATTCAGGATGCTGTCCTTTCTACTTCATGTATAATGGAAAATGTTACCAAATCCACTGCTACTTCAGAGTTTCAAAGGGAACCCATAGGAAACATTAAAACTTGGAAAAATAGAAATGCTTCTTCAATGAGCCCAGTCAGCCCTTTACTAATCTTCACCAGAAAACCCCCTTAGGTGTCCTAATGCACAAATTTCAATGTATCTCCTTGCACACTTTGTTAAAATATAGGCATCCTATATTTCCTGTAATTCCATTCCAAATACCATTAACATTTACTGGTCAGTTCACATCATTAAAATGCCATTAGCCTGCAGATTACTTTAAACTGCATTAAGGCCAAGTGCTGTGATTTACTGACATCGTGGCCAGGGCGGGAGAGGATTTTAGAAAACATTTACTCAGATTCAAATAAAACACCCAACTACACCCATCAGTTCTGCACAGTCTGCATATACATTTCAGTGTGGTTGCTTCAGGACAAGGTCCTTAAAATAGCTCACTTAATCACGCAACAGGCTGAATTCTTCCAAAAAATGGCTACGGATGCGATTCTAACACCCCATTGCATCCAGCGCACCTCCCGCTATTCCTGGAGAACAGCAAGAGAGTCCCTAAACGGGGTTTGCACCGGGTGCAGGTTGGAACGTGATGCTCCTGGCCCGCAGCACCTTACGCAATCTGGTTCACGCCCTTGCTGGGCGTAAACCAGGCTCACTTATTTCAATGAGTTTTCAAACTTCGGGCGTGATTCTCGAATGAGAGCACAACGCGGCCGGAGAATCCCGGGATAGTTCTCCAGCGGGCCTCCCGGCATCCTCCGCACCTGGCGGGATTCACCCAAGTCCTGCGAGATGTCGGAGGCAGACTTCTGCCCAAAAGGGCCAGCACCAAATGACGCCTGCGGACCTAGGTGGTAAATCTATTTAAGACCTTCCGGCCTGGGATCCACCGGCCTCCGTTGATTCTCCGGCCTCCCCAGGGAGGCTGCAGCTGGGCGCCATTCAGCACTGGTCCACACGAATGTAGACCAGGTTAAATAGCACCTGGGGGGTCTCCCGGGCCATTGGAGACCCTTGGCTGGTTAGGGTCAGTGCAGGATGCACCCCTGGCCCTCCACCGGAACACGGGCACCTTGGCACTGCCCAGCTGGCACCTTGGTACTGCACCCCTGGCCAAGGTGCCCGGGCAGCACTGCCAAGCTGGCAGGAGCACTGTGGGTGGCAGGGTGGCAGTGCAAGGGTGATCGAGTGCCAGGGTGGCACTGCCAAGGGTCAGGGGCCGAGGGGGGGGCATGCCCATGAAATCAGGATGGAGGGCAGGTTTGAAGTGTGGGGGAGTGCAGGTCAGGTAAGAAGGCCCTCCAGGAGGTTGGGGAGTGACGGGTGGTGGTCCTGGAAGGGAAGGGGTGCTGTAAGCAGGCTTGAGGGGGCCTGAAGAGGGGGGCCACCAGGGACCCCATTACGGGGTGTCCTCACTTTGGGGTGTGGGGTAGTGCCCATGAGTATGGGGAGGTGACCTTGGCCATGCATGAGGGGTGTGGGAGACCCACAAGCTCACTTAGAGATCGGGGCATCCTTTCAAAACGGCGGCACGATCTCTTAGTTCAGCTACCCAGTGCTAAAAAAGATTCTAAGGTCGTGATTCTCCAGAAAAATTTCCAAGTGTGGTAGCGAGCTTCCCGGCGTTTGGCCCGCAATGTAATTCAACGTTAATTGGTCCACTTAACGAGGCCTCACAGGCATCTCACCGCAAATGAAGGCTCGCCAACTGGTTCTCCGGAACTGCGCTCACTGCTAACAAGGTAGAGCAGCACTTAAACTGCACTTGCTCAGCCAACCCCAGCCAGCTTGCAACAATGGCACTGAGGAGACCGGCCCTAAGATTCAGAGATGCTGACCTGGCGAGGCTGCTAGACGCCGTGGAGGCCAGGAGGGATGTCCTGTCTCCCGAGGTTCCAGGAGAGGCAGCTATAGGGCAGCCAGTGCCGCCTGGGTGAGGTGGCAGCAGCTGTCAGCTTGGGGAGTGTAACCAGGAGGACAGGCCTCCAGTGTCGGAAGAAGGTCAACGACCTACACCGGGCAGCACGAGTGAGTAGACCCCCCCCCCCCCCCCCCCCCACCCACACACACAAACAAACACGGGAACATCTACTCCCCATGCGACTGTGACGCCCAACCCTTCCTCCACCCCCTCTCCCCCTTCAACCCCCCTCCCCAACCCTCCCTTCACACCCACTCTCCCACCACTGTGAACCACGCGTGTGGATAACGATGTCCTCTCTGTGCCTCCTCAGGAAATGCTCCCAGAGTGGCGGAGGGTGCTCGACTTAAGAATCCTCACTCCTTTCGAGGAGCGAGCCCTGCAGGTGACTGGTGTGGCCAAGGACAGATCGGGCACCCATGCGGTGGCTGGCGGACGATGCAGAGGTGAGGAACCACCGGGCTCCCCCCGGAGGACCTGTCAAACTTGAGTTGTTATTGCCTTACTGACTGACCCATCTCTCCTACTGACCACACGTCTATTCTCCCGCAGGTCCAGCAGCCAATGGCGCCGGCCCATCCCGGACGGCCCCCTCTCCTGACTCCGAGGAGAACACGGAGAATGCAACTGCTATAGTCGCGGCACAGCATGTCGTCGCCACCCTCCACCAGCGCGGATACACACACCTCAGTGGGAAATGTTAGAGGACAGGCTTCGGTGGCACAATCTGGTGAGCACCACACTGTTGATGAAGTACATCAGATGGAGGTAGGAACACCCAGGCAAGACAGAAGTCGGAAGGCTGCTGGATCCCTGGACCCAGCTGGATCCCAGGCTGATGCTGAGCCTCTGGAATCAGAGTTACAAAGAGCTGATGGAGATGTTAGGGTGCGGCCGGGACATTCAGGTGGAGATGTCAATGTCAGTCCAGTGGATCCATAGCCGATTGGAGGAGTCCAGAGGGTAGGGTGCAGGAGATATTGCCGGCAATGCGTGGCACTGAGGCCAACGGTGCTAGGGTGGTGAGCGCAGTGGAGAACCTGGTGCTCGGCGTTGGCCTCATGAGTGAAGGATACACCCTGCTGGAGCGACTGCTGCTTCCGGATGTGGAAGGGGAGGGAAGAATTGGAGATCCCTGGGGGGGGGCGGGGGGGTCTCCCTATTTAGGAGATCTCTGGGGGGGTCTCCCTATTTAGGAGATCTCGGGGGGGGGGGGGGGTCTCCCTATTTAGGAGATCTCGGGGGGGGGTCTCCCTATTTAGGAGGTCTCTGGGGGGGTCTCCCTATTTAGGAGATCTCTGGGGGAGGTGGGGGCGTCTCCCTATTTAGGAGATCTCTGGGGGGGTATCCCTATTTAGGAGATCTCTGGGGGGGTCTCCCTATTTAGGAGATCTCTGGGGGGGGCAGGGGGGTCTCCCTATTTAGGAGATCTCTGGGGGACGGGGGGTCTCCCTATTTAGGAGATCTCTGGGGGAGGCAGGGGGGTATCCCTATTTAGGAGATCTCTGGGGGGGGGCGGGGGGTCTCCCTATTTAAGAGATCTCTGGGGGAAGCAGGGGGTCTTCCTATTTAGGAGATCTCTGGGGGGGCAGGGGGGTCTCCTTATTTAGGAGGTCTCTGGGGAGGCAGGGGGGGGTCTCCCTATTTAGGAGATCTCTAGTTCCTGGTTGGTTCCTGGTTGTTCTGGTTGATCCCAGGTAAATGCTGGTTATTCCGGTCAGGATCTGACCCGGTTACAACTGTTTTTCCTTTTGGGTAGCTGTGCAAGGAGGGGGGCAAGGTAGGGCGAGGGTTCATGATGGTAGGCAGAGGGGCAAGGAGGTGGATGAAGAAGACAAACAATGGAAGACAGAGGGAAGACCAAGGGGAGGGATGCTGGACCCCGACAAGGCTGATGAAAAGCTCACAAACAAGGGGATCGAAGAGATACAACACTGTTCACTGAAGGGGGATGCACAAAGATTCCAGAGGTGGTGGGTTGAGCTCCAAGTCGGCCTTGAATGCCTTGTCATTGATGGGCCTGGGGTGAAAGAGGTTGAATGACTTTCTCTTGAGGCTGTTAGCCTTTTCCCTCTGGGTTACTGACATACTGCACGATCTGGTGAAGCCACGTGGGCTGGAGAGAGTGACGTGAGTGTGCTGGACTGCTGTTTAAATACTGTGGTGGGACCTTTGTACCTGCCAGCTGATAAATTACATAGTTTCATATTGTTGAAAATATGATAGTATACTTGTATGTGTAGTATAAAGGGTTGTGTAGTATAAAGGGTTATCAGATAGGAATGTATGACGTAGAAGTTGATGTAACCACTGACAAGAAGGTTGGTTTACAAGTGCAACAGGTGATTAAGAAGGCAAATGGAATTTTGTCCTTCATTGCTAGAGGGATGGAGTTTAAGACTAGGGAGGTTATGTTGCAATTGTGTAAGGTGTTAGTGCAGCCACACCTGGAGTATTGTGTTCAGTTTTGGTCTTCTTACTTGAGAAAGGATGTACTGGCGCTGGAGGGTGTGCAGAGGAGATTCACTAGGTTAATCCCAGAGCTGAAGGGGTTGGATTATGAGGAGAGGTTGAGTAGACTGGGACTGTACTCGTTGGAATTTAGAAGGATGAGGGGGGGTCTTATAGAAACATTTAAAATTATGAAGGGAATAGATAGGATAGATGCGGGCAGGTTGTTTCCACTGGCGGGTGACAGCAGAACTAGGGGACATAGCCTCAAAATAAGGGGAAGTAGATTTAGGACTGAGTTTAGGAGGAACTTCTTCACCCAAAGGGTTGTGAATCTATGGAATTCCTTGCCCAGTGAAGCAGTTGAGGCTCCTTCATTACATGTTTTTAAGGTAAAGATAGATAGTTTTTTGAAGAATAAAGGGATTAAGGGTTATGGTGTTCGGGCCGGAAAGTGGAGCTGAGTCCACAAAAGATCAGCCATGATCTAATTGAATGGCGGAGCAGGCTCGAGGGGCCAGATGGCCTACTCCTGCTCCTAGTTCTTATGTTCTTATTAGACTCTCAGGTGAGAGGCTGGAATACCATGCCTCGGAATAACATGCCTCCACTGGGTGCCATTTTCCCACCGCGCTGTGCTTGGCATTGATCCTGTTCACCGGGTCCCTCACGGGAGAGACCCGCAATGGGCGCCGAGTCGGATTCGCTACGCCTGGTGTGTTCTGGATCACACCCTCACTGGGCGAGATACAAATAATCATATTTAATTGAGGTGGGGGCAGGGAAGGGCAGTGCCCGGGTACATTTTGATACTGAGAAGGAGTGGGGCCAGAGGAGGACCATACCCGTGAAAGGGGGGGTGAATGAAGGATGGTGGAGTATGAAGGACAATGGATCGGTGCGGAGCCAGGTTACCATCATGTTTGGGGTGGGGGGCTCGCTCTAACTTTTAGTGATGGGTGGGAGATTGCTCTTCGGGGGTTGAGGGTTGGTGGTGTTGCCCGTGTCTGCAGGGGCCGCACTGTCTGTCAGTGGTGGATGAAGGGGAACCCCCGATCTGAAGAGCAGATCTTGCCAGTGAGTTTAATTTCCCACTGCAGAAAGATTTTGGGGATTTACCGGTGAGAAATTCCCCAGCTCAAGACTAATGTGGGTGGTTACCAGTCTGGATTTCACCAAATAAACCAGTGCGAACCACCCCACCAAACTCACCCAAAATGACACTTGAGGCGCAATTTACCTAAATGGGGATAGAGACCCTTAGCGTGCAAGATTAGCTGGGTGCTTACCAGCACTCAGAATCTCAAGAAACATGCCGCTATCTAACAGTCCCCTGGACAAACAGGCTGCCCCCAACCCCCCCAACCCAGCTTGACCAGCGCACATAATGCCAGCTTGGCACCTTGGCAGTGCCCTGTAGCACCTTTGGCACTGCCAGGGTGCCAGGCTGGTGGTGCCTGGGTGGCATGAGCAGTGCCAGGGTAGCACCCAGCCCAAAGGGCATGCACCTGGAGGCCTCCAATCCCCTGGGCCGTTCCGTCTGGTCCCCACTTGTGGAGATCAGTACTGAATGCCGCTCGTCCGAGGTCTCCAAAGCGAGGGTGGGGTGGGGGGGGTTAGATCCCACGGCCAGGGTAGATCTCGGGAATGCAAATTAGAGTGAGACTAGCTGTTTCACGCAATATGCAGATTTGCCAGAAAGTGATCCCACTCAGTGGGCGGGATTCACATCGTGACATCTTGCGAGATGGCGTTACAGCTCGCAAGGGCGTGGCGAGTCGGGGAGTGGGATTACCCAGCATCTACCAGTCGTGCTGTCGCACCGCGCTGCAACGTGACCGGTAGATCCCGACCTTGGTCAATGTTTGGGAGAATCGCGTCCACTGTAAGCTGTTTAGAATTGTACGAATAAACAAATGTTAGGCAGATAATGGAGTGTGACGCCAGTCTGTCTGTTAAGCAAGCAAGCTCCACACCTAGAGCAGGGCGACACTGTTAGCACAAGGGCGGCACAATAGCACAGTGGTTAGCACTGTTGCTTCACAGTGCCAGGGACCCAGGTTCGATTCCCGGCTTGGGTCACTGTCAGTGCGGAGTCTGCACGCTCTCCTCGTGTCGGCGTGGGTTTCCTCCGGGCGCTCCGGTTTCCCCCCACAAGTCCCGAAAGACGTGCTGTTGGGTGAAGTGGACATTCTGAATTCTCCCTCTGTGTACACGAACAGGCACCGTGGTGTGGTGACTGGAGGCTTTTCACAGTAACTTACTTCATTGCTGTGCTAATGTAAGCCTACTTGCGACAATAATAAAGATTATTATTATTAAGAATCCACAGACAGGCATTATCCCTGAACAACTGTGACGTCCAGTTACTGTAACAAATCTCTACATAGAAGTGTTCTGATGTCATACCCTACCCTACCCTACCCTATTCTGGCTATGCAGCAGGAACGATCCTACTGAATTTGTGTACAGTAGTACTGTAACAGAACCAGAAACAAAAACAGGAGTAGCTCCATTATCTCAATTATCAGGGATCATTGAGCAACCTTTGTACTCTTTGAGAACAGAAGGAGAAGTTGATAAGCTGTTGAAGAAGCATTTGCGATCCTTTGTCTTTATAAATAGAAGCATAGAATGCAAAAGCAAGGAAGTTAGCTGAACCTTTATAAATCACTGGATGGGTCTCTGTTGGAACAGTTCTGGGCACCACCCTTTCAGAAATATGTCAGGGCCTTGGATCAGTACGGAGGCATTTTACCCAGAATTATGCCAGGGATGAGGAACTTCAGCTATTTGGCGAGGCAAGCAAAAAATGAGATTTGTTCCACTTCCGGCAGAGAAGGTCAACAGGAGATTTATGATGCGGGATGTTGATAGAATAAATAAGGAAAATCTATTTGTACTGGCGGGTGAGGCTGGCAAAAGAACGAGAGGAGCGATGATAATTTTCATTACATAGCAAGTTTTTATGCTCTGAAGTGCCTGGCTTGAAAGGGTGGAGCAAGCAGATTTTCTGGTAGTTTTCAAAAGGGAGTTGGCTGTATACTTTGTTTTAAATAAATTTACAGTGCCCAATTATTTTTTTCCAGTTAAGGGGAAATTTAGCGTGACCAATCCACCCAACCTGCACATCTTTTGGGTTGTGGGGGTGTAACCCACGCAGACACGGGGAGAATGTGAAAACTCCACATGGACAGTGACCCAGAGCCGGGATCGAACCCGGGTCCTCAGCGCCGTAGGCAGCAGTGCCAACCACTGCGCTGCCCAATGCAAGTATATTCTTAAATGTGGAGATCAAAATTGCACACAGTACCCTAGGTTTGATCATCCAAAACCCAGTACAATTGTAACAAGACTACTTTATTTCTGTGCTCCAATAAAAGCCAACAGGGTATTTGCCTTCCTAATTGCTTGCTGCACCTGCATGCAAACTTTCTGCATTTCCTATACATGCTCACCAACGACTCTGGGCATCAACACCTCAACGTTTAAAAAATATTCTACCTTTCTATTACGACCAAATTGAATAACTTCGCACTTCCCCCCCATTATACTCCATCTGCCACCTTGTTGCCCATTCAGTTAACCTGCCAATATCTCTTCACAGTCTTTCCATGTCCTCTACACAATTAACCTTTCCACCTAGATTTATATCATCAGCAAACATTGATATTACTCTCTGGGCTCGATCTACCGGCCACATCACGCCCGAAAAGGAGGGCGACACGGCTGGATGATGCCCGGAGAATCCTCCCGCAGCCCACATGGCAGCCAGTACGCCTCGCGGGATCTATCCAGTCCTCATGAGGTGCCACTATCAGGATCCTGCCCACAATGGGCACGATCAATCCGCGCGGGCCTAAGCCAGTTTTAAACCTACTAAGGTATATTCACCTGGGATCTATCGGCATCTAATGGCCTCGCCAGGGAGTCCACAGCTGGGTGCCATTCATACTCATTCACACACACGTGGAACAGCTCCGGGGGAGCCCCCAAGCCATGGGAGGCCCCTGGGTGGTGAGGAACAGGGTATGGTGATGCACTGGCCCTCCCCCTGGAATGCGGACACTTTGACACTGGCACCTTGCCACTGTCATCATGGCGCTGAGGTGCTCAGGTGCTATTGCACAACTTGCAGGTGCACTGCCAGGGTGGCACTGCCAAGGCACTGGGCCCGGGAGAGCTACGTCCATGACGCTCCTCAACGCTGTCGATGCGTGACAGGACATCCTGTTTCCCTGAGAGCGCGGAGGACCAGCAGCAGGGTCAACAATGCCGCTTGGGAGTCCATGGCAGCAGCTGTCAGTGCAGGCAGCATGACAAGGAGAATCGCAGTCCAATGTCGGAAGAACATCAACATCCACCCAGCAACAAGTTACCATCTCTCTCCTGGCATCAGTTCCACCTGCCACCCCTCAAATTCCCAGACCCTCCCTCACAAATCACTGGCTGGCACTCGCACCCTCCCCACATTCGATCCTCCCACTTGTTCCTCAGAACACTGGCACCCACCAGTACAATCCCTTCAAGGCCTGGTGCGGTGCCCAGACATGCCACCGGCGATAGACCCCCTGACATAATCAAGCATGCGGCTCATATTGCCCCCCCTCTGCAGGAGAAGATGGCCCATAATAAGCGGGAAAGGGCGAAGACGGGAGGGGGAGGGCAGCAGAGTCCCAGAGATCTGAGTGCTCACCCCCCTATGATGAATGGGCCCTGGAAATCGCTGGGTTGTCCGAGGAGACAGCAGTCACTGACAGTGAGGTTGGCCCGAGGAAGGGCAGTCACTGACAGCGAGGTTGGTCCGAGGAAGGGCAGTCACTGACAGTGAGGTTGTCCCAAGGAGACAGCAGTCACTGACAGCGAGGTTGGCCCAACGAGACAGCAGTCACTGACAGCGAGGTTGGTCCAAGGAGACAGCAGTCACTAACAGTGAGGTTGGTCTGAGGAGAGAGCAGTCACTGACAGCGAGGTTGGTCTGAGGAGACAGCAGTCACTGACAGTGAGGTTGGTCTGAGGAGAGAGCAGTCACTGACAGCGAGGTTGGTCCAAGGAGACAGCAGTCACTGACAGCGAGGTTGGTCTGAGGAGACAGCAGTCACTGACAGCGAGGTTGGTCTGAGGAGACAGGAGTTACTGACAGAGAGGTTGGTCCGCGGAGACAGCAGTCACTGACAGTGAGGTTGGTCTGAGGAGACAGCAGTCACTGACAGCGAGGTTGGTCTGAGGAGAGAGCAGTCACTGACAGCGAGATTGGCCCTAGGAGACAGCAGTCACTGACAGTGGGGTTGGTCTGAGGAGAGAGCAGCCACTGACAGCGAGGTTGGTCTGAGGAGACAGCAGTCACTGACAGTGAGGTTGGCCTGAGGAGACAGCAGTCACTGACAGCGAGGTTGGCCCGAGGAAGGGCAGTCAGTGACAGTGACGTTGGCCTGAGGAGACAGCAGTCACTGACAGCGAGGTTGGTCTGAGGAGAGAGCAGTCACTGACAGTGAGGTTGGTCTGAGGAGAGAGCAGTCAGTGACAGTGAGGTTGGTCTGAGGAGAGAGCAGTCACTGACAGCGAGGTTGGCCCGAGGAGACAGCAGTCACTGACAGTGAGGTTGGTCTGAGGAGACAGCAGTCACTGACAGTGAGGTTGGCCCGAGGAAGGGCAGTCACTGACAGCGAGGTTGGCCCGAGGAAGGGCAGTCACTGACAGCGAGGTTGGCCCGAGGAGACAGCAGTCACTGACAGCGAGGTTGGTCCGAGGAAGGGCAGTCACTGACAGTGAGGTTGGCCTGAGGAGAGAGCAGCCACTGACAGCGAGGTTGGTCTGAGGAGAGAGCAGCCACTGACAGCGAGGTTGGCCTGAGGAGAGAGCAGCCACTGACAGCGAGGTTGGTCTGAGGAGAGAGCAGTCACTGACAGTGAGGTTGGTCTGAGGAGACAGCAGTCACTGATAGTGAGGTTGGCCCGAGGAAGGGCAGTCACTGACAGCGAGGTTGGCCCAAGGAGACAGCAGTCACTGACAGCGAGGTTGGCCCAAGGAGACAGCAGTCACTGACAGCGAGGTTGGTCTGAGGAGAGAGCAGTCACTGACAGCGAGGTTGGCCCAAGGAGACAGCAGTCACTGACAGCGAGGTTGGCCCAAGGAGACAGCAGTCACTGACAGCGAGGTTGGTCTGAGGAGAGAGCAGTCACTGACAGTGAGGTTGGTCTGAGGAGACAGCAGTCACTGACAGTGAGGTTGGTCGGAGGAGACAGCAGTCACTGACAGTGAGGTTGGTCTGAGGAGACAGCAGTCACTGACAGCGAGGTTGGTCCGAGGAGAGAGCAGTCACTGACAGCGAGGTTGGTCTGAGGAGACAGCAGTCACTGACAGCGAGGTTGGCCCAAGGAGACAGGAGTTACTGACAGAGAGGTTGGTCTGAGGAGACAGCAGTCACTGACAGTGAGGTTGGTCTGAGGAGAGAGCAGTCACTGACAGTGAGGTTGGTCTGAGGAGACAGCAGTCACTGACAGTGAGGTTGGTCTGAGGAGAGAGCAGTCACTGACAGTGAGGTTGGTCTGAGGAGACAGCAGTTACTGACAGAGAGGTTGGTCTGAGGAGAGAGCAGTCACTGACAGTGAGGTTGGTCTGAGGAGACAGCAGTCACTGACAGTGAGGTTGGTCTGAGGAAGGGCAGTCACTGACAGTGAGGTTGGTCTGAGGAGACAGCAGTCACTGACAGCGAGGTTGGCCCAAGGAGACAGCAGTCACTGACAGCGAGGTTGGTCTGAGGAGAGAGCAGTCACTGACAGCGAGGTTGGCCCAAGGAGACAGCAGTCACTGACAGTGAGGTTGGTCTGAGGAGAGAGCAGTCACTGACAGTGAGGTTGGTCTGAGGAGACAGCAGTCACTGACAGCGAGGTTGGCCCGAGGAAGGGCAGTCACTGACAGTGAGGTTGGTCTGAGGTGACAGCAGTCACTGACAGCGAGGTTGGTCTGAGGAGAGAGCAGTCACTGACAGCGAGGTTGGCCCAAGGAGACAGCAGTCACTGACAGCGAGGTTGGTCTGAGGAGAGAGCAGTCACTGACAGTGAGGTTGGTCTGAGGAGACAGCAGTCAGTGACAGCGAGGTTGGCCCGAGGAGAGAGCAGTCACTGACAGCGAGGTTGGTCTGAGGAGACAGCAGTCACTGACAGTGAGGTTGGTCTGAGGAGACAGCAGTCACTGACAGTGAGGTTGGTCCGAGGAGAGAGCAGTCACTGACAGTGTGGTTGGTCTGAGGAGACAGGAGTTACTGACAGAGAGGGTGGTCCGCGGAGACAGCAGTCACTGACAGAGAGGTTGGTCCACTGAGACAGCAGTCACTGACAGCGAGGTTGGTCCGCGGAGACAGCAGTCACTGACAGAGAGGTTGGTCCGAGGAGAGAGCAGCCACTGACAGCGAGGTTGGTCTGAGGAGACAGCAGTCACTGACAGCGAGGTTGGTCTGAGGAGACAGCAGTCACTGACAGCGAGGTTGGCCTGCGCCAGAGAAGTGAGAATCCACTGCCCCTTCACCCAGATGATTTGTCTGATGTGAGTTGTACATGTCAGACAATGATTCTTCCTACCTACTGACCACATGTCTGACAGGATCTCCATGTGATGAGGCCGGCCCATCCGGAGTCATTGTCACAGCTATCATCCTCACCTTCCACAAGCGCAGGGACACACACTTCGGTGAGCGGCATTAGTACACAGGCTTCTGGGGCACAACCTGGGGAGCACCACACAGTTGCGGATGCACATCAACTGGAGGCAGGAACATCCAAGGAAGATAGCAGTCAGAGGTCTGCTGGATCCCAGGACTCAGCTGGGTCCCAGTTAGATGCCGAGCCTCTGGACAAGGTACTCCTAGAGCTCACAGCAGTCACATTCAGGAGGAATTGGAGGAGTCCCAAAAGCTATGGGTGCAGGAGATGATGCCAACAATACATGGTACCATGTACCAACACTGCGAGGATGGCGATCACAGTGGAAAGATTAGAGCACGGAGCCCGAATCTTGATGGCCAAGGCATGGCTCAGTCTGCGGCGATCATGGCTAAGGATCCCGACATGTCCCAGTCGATGAGGGACATGTCCCAGATGCAGGTGGATATTGCCGAAGCACTCCAGAACATGGCCCAGTCATCGAGGACCTTCACTGAGGGCGTCGACAATGGGGAGCAGCCAGGACTGGCAACGCCAGATGACTCCGAGGCCCTGGAGCTTAGTCCAGCTGCCCCTCCATCCCATGGAGATGGGTGTCTTCAGGGAGAAGGAAGCACTGGAGGCCAACCCAAGGCCTCCCACCAAGGAGAAGACAGAGGTCACCAATTTTTCCGAATGCCCCCCTCCTGATATCTCAAGGACAGCGGGCAGAACAAAGTGGCACTGTGATACCCATTGCACTGGTAAGTCAGCCAGGGCCCTCTGTCTTCAGACCCTCCAGATGACGTCCACCAAGGGCATCAAAGGCCACGGGCCATGGAAAGCAGCAGGCTGACTCCATCTCTGACGTGCATTCTGGGGACACGCCTAGACGTAGTATTAGACCATGAAAGATCAAGAAGAGTGAGGAGCATTGAGGGCATGAGAGGGGTGGGGTCACTTTCTGAAGCCAGGGGGAATGAAAATGCAAATGTTCAGTAATAAAACATGGTATACCTGATAAATGTGAAGCCTCTGTTAGATTAATCTTCACAGCGGGCCTGCCTGCATCCCCCCACCCCCTGTTGTCCTTTGCTCCCCGCTCCGTGGGCACAGTGGTCCAAGATCAAACGTTCCTGATGCAGACCTCGTTCAGAGGAGGGAATTAAGAGCAGAAAGGCAAGAGTCGGACTTTGGTGAGGAGCACCAGAGCTTCCATCACAGCAAGTGGTCATCACTCTCCTGCCTTGCATATTGACCCGCTGACAGTGCTGCTACAGGCCAATCACCCTGGAGTGATGTTACACAGACCCATAGGGAAACGGTGATGGGGAGGGGGCGGTGTGTGGGGGAGGGTGGGCGGCGAGTGGGGGAGGATAGGTAATGGAAATGAAGGGGGGAATGAGGGAAATAGGAATGAAATGAAAATTGCTTATTGTCACGAGTAGGCTTCAATGAAGTTACTGTGAAAAGCCCCTAGTCGCCACATTCCGGCGCCTTTCCGGGGAGGCTGGTACGGGAATGCAGGAGGGGGAAGGAGGGAAATGGGGGGAGGGGGATTGAGTGGGAGGGGGATTGGGGTGGATGGAGGGAAATTGGGGGAGCTGGTTGAGCTGACAGACACGGCCTCACCCTGTGAGAATCCGGTGAGGATGAAGGCCTCCCTGGTTCTCAAGGCGTGTGGGACCCTTGCCGCTTCCTGTCCTCCATTCTCCGGCTCTTTGTGTGACTTACAGCACATAACCAAGAACAGGCTCTGTCCTGGAAGTGTTTGGTGGGACAGACAGGCTGCTGCTGGGGTTGTCCCTGTTATGGGTCTCCACAATATTTAAATATAGGTTGAAGGCCTCATAGATACAAAGTCCCTCCCCCCACCCAGTGCCCTTGAGCTGTATGCCGGAAAAGGGAAATGGCTACTCACCTGTCACTTCCCCTTGATAGCCATTGCGGCAGCTTCAGACTTTTGAAAGGATGTACTAAACGCCACCCACCCGACTTCCCGCTGGGGAGTCAGTTAATTCCTGGGAGGCAGCTGCATTCAACGTCAATCTCACAAATAAGATTAAAATGAAAGCAAATGAAGGTTAATGATATGTTTGCTATTTCGGGGTAAGATTTGGAACTCACCATCAGGAGCGGGCTGGGTAAAGTGCAAACTAGATCGCCTCTGGCCCGATTCTCGATTTTTGGCTTTTTCCGCTTATTTACCCAGTGTGCCCAGATACGCGGTGGGCACAACTCCAGTGGTTACATCGCACCCGTGGTCTAAATCAGGAATTAAGAACAACACAGTTGGTGCCGAGTCTCATTGTTCTTTGGTGTTAGATCAGGTCTTAACTCCATATTTACATTACAGCCAAGTGGGGTAGATTTTCATGTGTCTGATTGCATCTAGGGAGATGTGTGTGGTGATTTGCATGTGCACATCAATGTATATAGTTATCTATCCTATAGTTATCAGTATAACCTCCGACCAGCAGGTGGTGATGGAGATCCATGATGTGACTGGAGAGATTCAGCAGTTGGTAGTAAGTCGTACTGGAGGACCGTCGCATTAGAGATAGCTCCAGGAGAATTCACCGAATTCATTTATTAGTTACCATTTTTATTATAGTTCATTAGTTATCTTTCCACATGTTTGTTAATAAATCATCTTACTAGTTACAGAACTAGATATTCTGTGTACCTCATTAACACGGTGATAACACAGAACACAACATGGTACCAAGAGTTCAGAATAATTAAAGATAACAATGGAGAAGACAAGATGAAACAGGCTGAAGAAAGAAAAAAGGTAATTCTTCCACCTACCTGGTAAACCTGGTAGGGCAACTGGAACTCAATTCATGGAAAGACTGTGAAGTTAGAGATGGAAGGTTTGAAGGCATCCCACCAGCTTCAAGCCAGCGGTAATGTAGATGAAAATTGGCGGATTTTCAAGCAACAATTCAGACTCTTTGTTGCAGCCCTTGGCCTGCAGGCACAGCCTCATGATAGTTGTATTACGTTGCTGCTCACGGTAGCACGTCATCAAGCAATAGAAATATACAACACCTTCGCCTTCGACAGTGAAGAGGAAAGCAAGAGCTTTGATGAAATAATAAAGTACTTGATCAGCATTGCTCTCTGAAGAAAAATTAAACGTTGAACGTTGTATATTTCGTAGGCGTAACCAAAAAGCAGGCAAATCTATTGATAGTTTTTTAACCGACTTGTGGTTGAAGGCGCAGTTGTGCAATTTTAGTATTTTGAGTTGTTGATGATCTGCGATCAGCTAGTGTTCGGGATAGCAAATGACAAGGTGCGTGAGAGGTTACTGAGGGAAGAAGAGCTAATTGGAAAACATTATCAGGATTTGTCATGCAAGTGAGCTAGCTGCACAGCAGATTAGTATGCTCAACCTGAATCATTTTGGCGCCAATCTGGAAGAAGATGCCAGCGCCATAAGCACTGTGACACAGTCAATAAAGAAATGTGGTTTCAGTGCAGGTGGCCATCTTGAGCGGTTGACTGGATCCGCCATTTGATGCCAGCAATGCGGCAATCGACATCTGCCATGGTGATGTCCCGCAGTAGGAAAGGTGTGTTTACAAATCACTTTGCTAGGCAATATCTCCCACGTCCAATAGTTGACCGAACAGGACCAGTTAACGTAGATAATGAGATATGCACCAACGACCTGGCTGCTCTGGAGATGATTGTGACGGAGGATGTGAATAGTCTGACCAGCCAAAATGGCAAATTTTTCCTCAGCATTTGCAGCCATGGTGATGCGGATGCGAATACCATAGAAGATAGATGGACGATTCTGTTGATGGTTAATTGCACGTTAATCAGATGAAAGTTCGACACAGGAGCGAGGGCCAATTTGATCACTTTGTCAGTGTTGAAAGGGTTAAAAATTAAAGCAAAAATGGTTCGAAGGACTATAATGGCCATCAGATCACAATGTCAGGAGCATGTAAACTCGCTGTAACGTGTATAATTACATTTGCCATAGTGGAGACCGAGCACGAATTTCCCATAGGAGTGGAAGCGTG
The DNA here is from genome assembly GCF_902713615.1 of Scyliorhinus canicula. NCBI lineage: Eukaryota > Metazoa > Chordata > Chondrichthyes > Carcharhiniformes > Scyliorhinidae > Scyliorhinus > Scyliorhinus canicula. Next base: position 32,517,588 of record NC_052154.1, on the reverse strand, counting down.
TGAAGCGCTTGGGCTCGTTAAGTGGGTTTTCAGTGCAGAAAGCATGGTACCCCGCCAACATGCAGCCATATAATCCATCATAAAAGACTTTCCGAAGATATTTCAAGGCTTTGGCACCCTGTCTTTTATGTACCACATCCAATTGAAGGAGAATGCGAAGCCAGTCGTACACGCGCTGAAACGTTTACCAGCTCCACAGAAGGACAAATTGAAGGCTGCGTTAGACAGAATGATGGCTCGAGGAGTCATGAAACGCATAGAGGAACCTACAGACTGGGTTAACTCTGTGGTGTGCGTAAAAAAGAGGAATAAATGACATGGGGATATGCATGGACCCCAAAGACATGAACCTTAATATCAAGAGAGCACTACCGATTCCAAAGAGGGAGGAAATAACATGTGAGATGGCTGGAGTGACATGTTTCAGCAAGTTGGATGCATCACAAGGCTTCTGGCAGCTTAAGCTAGACAAAGCGAACACAAAGCTGCGCATGTTTAACAGACCCTTTGGGCGCAACTGCTTCCTGAGGATGCCGTATGACATAATTTCTACGTCTGAAATTTTCCATCGGGCCATGGAGCATAAGGGTTACCAGACATCCGAGTCTATGTGGATGACATAATAATCTGGGGGTCCATACGCGATGAGCATGACAGAAGGCGTCTCAGAGTTCTACAACAGATGAAGAAAAATAGCCTGTAGCTCAATAAAGCAAAATGTCTTCTTCTTGCAGGACAGGCTCTCTGCACAAGGTGGGCAGCCAGATAATGAGAAGATAAAGGCTATTTTGACAATGCCAATTCCACAGATAAAATAAGCATCCTACAGATACTAGCGATGATCAACTATGTTGGCAAATATATTCCCAACCTAGCATCTAAAACCTCTCAACTCTGAGATTCAATGAAAAAAGGACGCAGTGTTCCAATGGTCTCCCAGACACGAGGAGTGTCAAGCATTACGTATCTCATTGACTACAGTGCCAGTTCTAGCGAAAAAGACCAAAATTTCCATCGATGCATCTAAGGATGGCCTGGGAGTTGTGTTACTGCAGCAGAAGGCAGCTGGCTGCCTGTGACATACGTATCCTGAGCAATGGCCTAGACGGAACGCAGGTATGCGCAAATTGAAAAAGAATGCCCCTGGTTAGTCAATGGTTTAGACAAGTTCCACGACTATGTCTATGCTTCTGACGTTTCTTGTGGAGACTGACCACAGGCCACTTGTCTCCATTGTGCAGAAGAACTTATGCAAAATGTCCGAGGATCTAGCGCACGATGACGAAGCTCCAACGCTACGATTTTGATCTAATCTACACACCAGGCAAGCATCTCATTGTCGCTGACATGCTTTCCCGAGCCACGGGCATTAAGGAGATACACGTGGTTGATGAGGATGAGCAAGTCCATGTTAATCTCCTCACTGCATCTCGTCCAGTCTCTGAGAAGTCATGCCTAATAAGGGAAGAAACAGCCAAGGACATAGTCCAAAAAAAGTAATAAAGTTTCTCCACGAGGGATGGCCTAAAGGTTCCTGTTCGGGCTATTACAATGCGAGGGCAGAGTTGAGTGAGGCAACAACACAGGATTGTGCTTCCACATTCCTTGAGGCCACTCATTCTCAAGAAGCTCCACCTGGGCATTGAAAAGTGCAAGCACAGGGCTAGGGATAAAGTTTATTGGCCAGGGAAGCACAGGGCCAGGGATACAGTTTATTGGCCAGGAATCACTCAAGACATTGCACTCATTGTTGATAACTGTGACACCTATCAGACGTTCCAATGCAAACAGAGCAAAATGCCGATGCACACGGGTGAAATCACCACAACTCCTTGGCTGAAGGTGGGCATGGATCTTTTTCACTTTAATGGAAAAGAATACCTTTTGGTCACTGACTACTTCTTTAATTATCCGGAGATTGCACAGTTAGCGAACTCGACTGCTTGGTGTGTTATCCAACATGCTTGTCATGTGAGAGTACCTTTAAGAAATGGGTGTTTAAGAAAAGTACCTTTAAGAAATGGAGCTGCTCATGTTACTGGAGTGATGTCAGAGTGTGGGTGGAGCTGAGCTCTACTTCTGCTCTTTAGTTTCAGTTTGAGAAAAAGCTTGGGTGTGTCTGTGTTTTTCAGTGAGCTACAGCTGAAGTAGAGCTGTCCTGTTGATCTCTGCCATCCAAAGACTATCTATGGATCACTTGGTGAACCCAGAATTGTAAAAGGTCTCATTATTGAATGTAAACCTAATGTGCTCCTGTTTGAAGGTTTGTTAAGTCTGTGGGATGTTAAAGGGACAGCATTCAGGGTTACTTAGTGTTGTAGTCTTTGGGGTTGTATTTGAATTAATGGTTGCTTAGATGTTCACTGTTTGTTTTAAAAAGGCTAACTTGCGTTCATAGAATAAACATTGTTTTGCTTTAAAAAATACTTGTCCATTTTCTGCTGTACCACACCTGTAAAGTGGGCTGTATGCTCCCCATACCACAATCTATTAAAAGTTGTGGGTCAGGTGAACTCCATGATACACTTTGGGGTTTTCTGAACCTGACCCATAACAATGCTAAACATTTTTGTCCAGCCTGGCATACCAAATACTGTTATGTTTGACAATGGTCCTTGCTTCAAAAACTGAGTGGACTGCATTTGCTGGTCATGATGACTTCAAGCACATTACTTCAAATCCTTTATATCCCCAGACAAACAGGAAGACAGAAATGTTAAACATTGTTAAACAGCAGCTTAAAAAAAGCCACTGACAGCCAGGAAGATATCTATCTGGCGCTTTTGAGCTATCGGTCTGCACCACTTGTCAATGGGCTGTCACCAGCTCAGCTGCTGATGAATAGACAGCTACAAACGACCCTGCCTTCCATTCTAACTCCCCCTGTCGATGGAGGACTGGAGCAGAAACTGCTTCTGGAGGCAGAAAGAGTTCTATGATAAATCCACAAGGAAGCTCCAACCAGTGCATCCAAGTGACACGGTTAGACTGGAAGATGTCACTGGATGGTCAAGTCTTGCAAAAGTACTACAACAGACAGGTCCATATTCGTTTCTCACCATCACTGAGGATGGCCCAGTCTTGCAGAGAAACTGAAGAGCGGTGTTGAAAGTTCAACGTCCTTTCATTTTGAGTCCATCAGAAGAGTTGGTATGTAATCCCAAATCACTTGAAGAGGATACAAACCACCCATCAGAGACAGCAATCAGAGAAGCATCCGCAGCAATAAATACAGAACAAGCAGGAACATCAACAACAAATGAAGGTGGAACACAATCACCTATTCAGCCATTGCTCCTGAGATCAACCAGGTTACGTTGTAAACCTGACAGACTGAACTTGTAGTAAATTGTGTACAGTGCATGTTTAAACTTATCATGCATATCATATTAACACTTCCAAAGGAAGGAGGATGTGGTGATATGCATGTGTATATAGGTATCTGTATGACATCTGACCAGCAGGGGGTGATAGAGATTCACCATGTGGCTGGAGAGATTCAGCAGTTGGTAGTAAGTCATACTAGAGGACAGTGGCACTAGAAGTAGCTCCAGGAGAATTCACTGAATTCATTTATTAGTTACCGCCTGTATTATAGTTTGTTAGTTATCTTTCCACTTGTTTGTTAATAAATCACCTTACTAGTTAAAGAACTAGATGTTCTGTGTACCTCATTACAACGGCCATAACAGAGGACACAACAAAGTGGTGTTGAAGCCCTACTGCCAGTTTGATGGAATTGATTGGGAAAAGAGAATACAGAGCAGAAGGATTATGTTACTGTGCATCTGCCTTTGTGCATTCCACATGCTGCTACTTCTGTATTGTTCGCTGTTAGAAAAGCATAGTCCCTGGGCAGCATGGCACAGTGATTAGCACTGCTGCCTGACGGCGCCGAGGTCCCATTGTATTGATGTAAAATGTGCAGCGTAATTGCCCTATAATAAATCATTTGAGCATGCTCTTCTGTAGCAAGATTGTGGCAACGTGAGATTCTGGGAAAGGAAACTCAGTTGGAATAATGGAAGTTTCTGTGATGCAGAGAGCACTGACAGATTGCATCGTGAAGTAAGTTTGAACTCTTTTGTTTTTATTAAATATGTTTTTCTCCTTAAAGGTTTGTGGTTTCCTGCATTGTACTTCTAACGGCATCAATTGCACTCTGGACCTTGCTTAAGTAAGCATTCTGTGTGCCTTGACCATGAGTGTTGGCATCCTATTCAGCAGGATGTACTTGAGTCTGGAATAGAACATAGAACATTTAGCCCATCGAGTCTGCACCGACCCACTTAAGCCCTCACTTCCACCCTATCCCCGTAACCCAATAACCCCTCCTAACCTTTTTGGTCACGAAGGGCAATTTATCGTGGCCAATCCATCTAACCTGCACGTCTTTGGACTGTGGGAGGAAACCGGAGCACCCGGAGGAAACCGGAGCAGACACGGGGAGAAAGTGCAGACTCCACACAGACAGTGACCCAGAGGGGAATCGAACCAGCGACCCTGGCGCTGCGAAGTCACAGTGCTATCCACTTGAGCTAACGTGCTGCCCTGTTCTGGAACCATGCCTAAATTCTTTCGGAAGCAACTTTATGTTAAACAAATGCGGAATAGAGCGACTTTTTCTCATTTAAACTTGTCTTTAACCTCTGAACTACACCTATTTGAGGATGAAACCACAAATGATAACTTCTAGTTCTGCCTGTATGTCCATATGTCTCCTCTCCTAACATAAAGGTGACATGGCCTCCAAAATACTTGCCACAAGTTAATTGCAGATTAATCATTTGGTCTGTTCAGATCTCTTGCCTTTTCTTGCCCATCTGAAGGCAGTGATACAGGCCGATCGTGTACATTTGCATGAGGAGGACCTAGAAAATGTAAAGTAATTGTACTCCCAAAAGATAATTTTAATAGTCTTCATACGGGGTTCTGGGGAGCCCCTGGGAATGTATGGGTGAGTCTTGGGGTGGATTTGTAATCTTTATAATCTTTTAGTAGTGTCTCAAAAAGGCTTACGTTAACATTGCAATGAAGTCACTGTGAAAATACCCTAGTCGCCACACTCCGCCTGTTCGGATACACAGAGGGAGAATTCAGAATGTCCAATTCACCTAACAGCATGTCTTTTGGGATTTGTGGGAGGAAACCGGGGCACCCGGAGGAAACCCATGCAGTCACAGAGAGTATGTGTAGACTCCGCACAGATCCAAGCCAGGAATAGAACCCTGGTCCCTGGCGCTGTGAAGCAACAGTGCTAACCACTGTGCTACCATGCCACCAAATTCACCAAATTACCAATTTGAAGTATTATTTTTAAAATAAATTTAGGTACCCAATTCATTTTTTCCAATTAAGGGGCAATTTAGCGTGGCCAATCCACCTACCCTGCACATCTTTTGGGTTGTGGAGGCGAAACCCACACAAAGGCGGTGAGAATTTGCAAACTCCACACGGACAGTGACCCAGAGCCGGGATCGAACCTGGGACCTCGGCGCTGTGAAGCAACAATGCTAACCACTGTGCTACCGTGCCGCCCATTTCACCAAATTACCAATTTGAAGTATTATTAAAGGCCCAGGAGATTATTAGTTGGACGTCACGTTTCTTCTTCTCTCCTATAATTGGGGTACATTTTTACTGTTGCCATTAGAGAAATGATACAGCTCCCAATTGACTTTCCTTCCTGACTGTGGCTAAACAGTGAATAGTGACACACTGAGGGTGTTGTGACCATGGTCAGTCCTCTCCTTACCTAATGTCTGCAAGTAAATGTCTTTAGTTGTGATTGATCGGAGAACTTTTAGCGAAACCCTGGCACCACAGGCATGCCGCTGGGGAGGGGTGGGAGAGAGCGCTGGTTCAAGTCATCTGACGCAGCACAATCAGGAATCATTCCATCGACCGCCATGGCACATATAATGCATTACCATTAAGCCATTGTGAGAGCTCCCACGGAGCCTGCTTCTAAAGTGCTTGTTCCTTTAAAATAATTCCATCCTTTGTTCTTTCGGAGCTGATTAATCCAACCTCATGATTACCCACGAGAACCATAACTGTTGGGATCTGAAAGTCCTGATTGCAATCCTCCTGCTGCTGTAATTTGAGGACCTCCACCCATTTTAAATTATAGGACACCTCACAGTACTGCAGAATTGGCCATTTTTCTGAGTGCTGTTAACTGAAAAGTTAATCAATTCTGTTTACAATACATGCTGACCACACCGGTAATTGCTAGTCTCTGTAAATCTTTTAACAGCAGAACACTGCAGGTGAAGTAAAAAGATAGTTGGAAGCAATACAGTGAACGATTCAGGCAGAATTTACCAGCCACACCTGTATTGAGTAACGTGGATAGTGGTTTTCACAATGGGGGGGGGGGGTGGCCTGGGGCACACAGGACATTGTTCAAATCAGCTTCAATCGTAATGTTGCAGCTGAATAGCATTTAAGAAGAATTTTGCTTTCTAATAACACTGACAGAAAAATGTTGCTAACAAGAATATTCTTTTCTGATCCATTTACATTTCTAATTCTGGTAAAGCAGAAATAATTTTTTTGCTTTAATCTAAGGTTCCTTGTTTAAAATGAAAAGAACGTGCTCTCTAAGGCTACTAAAGCACTTCCTCCTTCAACATTATCTCTAGTTTGCTGGAGAATTGGAAAGACAACAACATCTTTGCAGTTGCAATATACCAAAGGTTAGCTGACTCACCCTTTTAGCCCTAAGCCTCACTCACTGCTCCCACTCACTATTCCTGGTCCAGGTGTGCGAATACCTGCCTCCAGGTGTTTCTGCGTTTCATGGCTCTATTCTTCCATCACCCTGTTCAAGCCACTGACTCTCTAATGTTGCTGTGTTTTATCGAATGTGTTTCTGGATATCAAAGCATTGTGAGAAAGTACCAGCCTGTCACACAATTAATACTGCAGACTGGATTACATCTCCTGGCTGTTACTGTCACAAATACTGTGTCTAGCATCACTACTATCTTTCTGGCTGTTGTAATATACTGACATATTCTTATCAAATTCACTACTGACATTTTGTTATGTGACTGTGACCATGTAAACAATTCCTTGTCATCATTCTCTATCTGCAGTCTTCAGGGCCAGGGCGGCACAGTGGCACAGTGGTTAGCCCTGCTGCCTCATAGCACCAGGAACCCAGGTTCAATTCCGGCCTTGGGTGACTGTCTGTGTGGAGTCTGCACTTTCTCCCTGTGTCTGCGTGGGTTTTCTCCCACAGTCCAAAGATGTACAAATTAGGCGGATTGGTCATGCTAAATTGTATCTAATGTCACAAAGATGTGCAGGTTAGATGACTGACCGTGCTAAATTGCACCTTAGTGTCCAAAGATGTGTAGGTTAGGTTACTGGGTTATCAGGATAGGGTGGGGGAGTAAGTAGGCTTAGGAATATTTAATTAATATGGACATAGATGAGGGTACGCTACAGTCTACCATGGAATTCACACACCTCTCATTTAAGGAAGGGCGAACACAAAAGTACTGTCTCCTTGTTTCATATTGGACAAAAGGGAAGATCAAAACTCAGTTTGTGTCAGATGGACGTGAATAACCAGCCTCAACCTCCCATTGTATAACAATAGCCTCCCTCATCCAAACAAAGCTGGGTTGGCATCAAAAGTATTAACCCACAACGTAAGGGCTGGAATCATCATGAACACCACACTTTAGGTGGGAACGACCACTGACTTGTGAAAAGCCACATGATGAAACAGCCATGGTGTCTTTGTTCAAAAGACCATCTAAGAGCAGCTTGCTGATCAGGTCCATCAGTAATCAGCCGAGAGGTAGATTCTAAAATTAGCTGGAAGTCATCCAGCAGCCAAAGTACTTAAACCCGTTCTAGTTTCAAAGTTCACCTGAGAACCAACCTCCTAAATATCTGACCACAAGGAACCTCACAATCTGATGCAAACTCTTTGCTTTATAAGAACACCAGTTCAATTTTAAATAATTGAATCTGTTCAAGAAACCACAGGCCTGTCATGTGTGAGACCAGCAATGGTATATCAAAGACTGAATTAATTGTAATCTGTAAAATTGCACTATCTTTATCTGTATCCAATCTTTGTGTGTGTAAGTGAGAGACAGTTTGTTACGTTGTGTCGATTCAGGGGAAGTATATGAGAATAAATAACCTTTTTTATTTTAAAATTCATGAAAGCTTGCTGTTGAATTATTTAATTGGAATGTACACTTAACATGTAAGAGAAGACACATCTCTTTCCACACAAAATATGCTGATTATGGACAGCACATGACACATTTACAGAAACACCTTTGGCAACAGTCACTGAATTAAGATCTAATAGGGGTGAGAACCCTAGTTGGTATTTTGGCTGACTTTAGTACTGTGATGTGGAACCCAATTGTAGTATCTCTATCGCTCAGTACACAAAACGGTGCCCAGAAATTGAACCTTCCTGATATATTTAAATTGTCCTGATATATTTAAATTGTATCTCCACTTACCCATCGTGGCACTGAGAGAGATTTGCATTGATATTCCTTTGTTTTTTTAAGTTCACTTGTAGCTACCACTTTCCTATGTAACAGGAGCCATTGAACTTCCAACACATAATAAAACTGCCAGCATTAATCACATAGTAAACAGCAGCAGATCAGAGTCTACTAACTGACCTTGGCTCTGGGCAGGCTTTGGCTAGTGGTCAAATCTTTATTCTTGAGCTGACAATGGACCTACTGCAATTTATCATTTGGATATGAAACGTATTTTCAATTAAACATCACCAGTCATGTCCTTCTGGTTAAAGCGTTTGGCTGAGCCAACTCTTTGATGTTTCATTGCAGCCTATTTTAATGCTACAATTCCATCTAAACACGACACTACAACTGGACTCACCTCAATTGCTCTGTGGGTGAAGGTACTGTTAAAGACACTACAACTAATCCAAGCATTCCCTGCCAAGGCATGGAAAAATAATTGAAAAGCCACTCCTAATTTCTGACTGTTTACTTTTGCTTAAGTGTCTCAACTTTGAGGTCAGGCTGAACACTGATGCACCTTGCAGCTTGTGGTGAATGTAACTTGGTAATTCACACTGTATCTTTGTAAGCGCAGTAGCGCTATCCGACCACTATGAAATGAAAATCGCTTATTGTCACGAGTAGGCTTCAACGAAGTTACTGTGAAAAGCCCCTAGTCGCCACATTCTGGCGCCTGTCCGGGGAGGCTGGTACGGGAATCGAACCGTGCTGCTGGCCTGCTTTAAAAGCCAGCGATTTAGCTGAGTGAGCCCCCTAGCTGGTTTACCTAGGGCAGGGATGGGCAAACTACAGCCCGCGGGCCGCATGCGGCCCGCCAAAGGTATTTCTGCGGCCCACCAAGTCATTAAAAAAAAAAAAAAAAAAAATTAAAAAAAAAAAAAAAAAATTTTTTTTTTAAAAAATAATTTTTTTTTTAAAAGGTTAATGGGTGGGGGGGGGGGCTGTTGGGTTACTTACTGGTATAGGGTGGATACGTTGACTTGAGTAGGGTGATCATTGCTTGGCACAACGTCGAGGGCCGAAGGGCCTGTTCTGTGCTGTACTGTTCTATGTTCTATATGAGGCGCCCAGAATCATAACCGGGTGACGTAATTATTTTACTTAATATACTATGCGGCCCTTTGTGAATTGTGAATTTCTGAATGCGGCCCTTGCACTGAAAAGTTTGCCCACCCCTGACCTAGGGGGAGTAGCTCTGGGAATGCTCAGGAGTTTGTACGAGGCTCCACCCTTGGCTCCGCCCATGACTCCTCTCCCTTGTGCTGCTGTATAAATACCCTTGTCCAGAGTCAGCCTGCAGTTCACCGAGAGTTCATCAACGGTTAACAGGCTGGCTCTGTAGTAAGTAGATTAAAACCACTGTTCATATCGGAAAGCACGTGTCTGGTGAATTGATGGTTCCATCACATCTGAATAAATGTTTGATATCGGTTAATCTGAGGCACAAGTCCTGGTCATGTGCTGTGTCTCACTGCTTTCTGAAGAGCAGGCACGGATTGGCTAGAAAATGGAAAGTGGTACTTAATTAAAACATGGTAACAATACCTCACTGTGTAGATTCCAGAACATTGTTTTCTTTACATCTGCAGTTTAAAGGTTGACAAGCCAGTGTCTCATTGTACCATTAGTTACCCTCATACCATAAAGTTATACTTAGGGCACTTTAAATTGGTCAGTTTTTGCTAGTACAGATTTCCAGGGCTAAGTATAGACCAGCATGAATCAGCATTGCTATGGCAATGTATTGAGAAAGATTATTTTATGCTGGAACAATATTAGATGGAATGTGATAAGGGGAGGGTGCTAATAATGTCACACTCTTTATTACTCCAAGGTACCCTCTTGAAAGGACAGCAGCCTACAGGGCCGGCTCAAGGCACCGGCAACTCGGGCAGTCGCCCAGGGCGCCATGTGGTAGGGGGCGCCAGAGACTCGGGTCCCGCGCATGCGCAGTTGGGCCGGTGCCAACCAGCACATGCGCGGTGGCAGCCCTCCCATGTGGTCCGCCCCCCCCCCTCGGTTCCCCCCCCCACCTCGGGTCCCCCGCCCCCCCCCCCTCGGGTCCGCCCCCCCCGCGGGTCCGCCCCCCCCACGGGTCCCCCGCCCCCCCCTCGGGTCCCCCGCCCCCCCCCCCCCGGGTCCCCCGCCCCCCCCCCTCTCGGGTCCGCCCCCCCCGCTCTCGGGTCCGCCCGCCCCGCCCCCCTCGGGTCCCCCGCCCCCCCCCCTCTCGGGTCCGCCCCCCCCGCTCTCGGGTCCGCCCGCCCCGCCCCCCTCGGATCCGCCCGCCCCGCCCCCCTCGGGTCCGCCCGCCCCGCCCCCCCCTCGGGTCCGCCCGCCCCGCCTCGGTCCCGCCTCCGCCCCCGCCCTCGGTCCCGCCCCCCCCCCCCCAAGGGCGCCGAAGTTCAGCTTGCCCGGGGCGCCAGCAACCCTAGGGCCGGCGCTGCAGCCTACCATGCAATGTCTCAAAGGGATAAAACGTATCGTGTTATCTATTATGAGGCCAATTTTCATATTGACACCACACTGTTAGTGCTCACAAATGTTGGACTGAAAGAGCTTATCAATATAATGACAACTTATCTCTAAGCCCATTTCAATTTTCAGAAGGACCTCAACCAAGCTGGCTAGAGTTCTTGAAGAAACTGTCTGAATGTGTGAATTGGGTTCATATGGTGCAGTTCGGGCCCCAATGCCATTTTGTCTCTGATCACCTGTGTTTGCAGATACTGTCCGTGCGGAGTCTGCACATCCTCCCTGTGTGTGCCTGGGTTTCCTCCGGGTGCTCCGGTTTCCTCCCACAGTACAAAGATGTTTCAGGTTAGGTGGATTGGCCATGATAAATTGCCCTTAGTGTTCAAAATTGCCCTGAGTGTTGGGTGGGGTTACTGGGTTATGGGGATAGAGTGGAGGTGTGGGCTTGGGTAGGGTGCTCTTTCCAAGAGCCGGTGCAGACTCGATGGGCCGAATGGCCTCCTTCTGCACTGTAAATTCTATGATTCTATGAATGTTTGCTCCTTTCCTACTAAGTATAGGTGAAAGAAGTGTTGGAAAACCAAATGCACATTTTTACTGAATTCACTTGTACAGTCAGCTGGAAGCCCCACTCCTATGGGTCCTGCATAAATGTTGTTGCTTTAAAATAATGCTCCCTTTAACTCCCAGATTTTCAACACCTTCCCTTTAATTTATGTCAGACAAAATGGTCCTTCCCTCTCACTGACCACATCTCCATTGTCTCGCAGGACCTCCATCTGATGAGGCCAGGCCACCCGGAGTCTTTACCCCACCACCCAAGAGACCACCTCAGAGGAGAGCTCCGAGGAGATCACCATCAAGGCATCACATCTTTCACCTGCACCTTCCATTAGCGCAGAGACACACACCTCAGTGGGTGACATCAGTGGACAGGCTTCTGGGATACAATCTGGTGAGCACCACAGAGTTGTTGCAGCACATCATGTGGAGCCAGGAACATCCGAGGGATTCTGCATTCGGAGGTCTGCTGGATCCCAGGATTTGGCTGGATCCCTTCCAGATGCCAAGCCTCTGGTCTGATGCAGATGATAGGGCAAAGCCGTGAGATTCAGGAGGGAGTGTCAGGGACACTACAGCATCTACGAGGCCTATTGGAGGAGTCTTAAAAAGCTGCAGACGCAGGAGATGGTGCCAACAATGCATGGCGCCAAGACCAACACTGCTAGGGTGGCGACCACAGTGGAAAACCTGGGAAACGACATTGGCGTTTTGAGTGGTGATGTCCAAGGCATGGCTCAGTCTGAGACTGCCATGGATGAGGGCCTTGACATGATGTCAGAATCGCTGAGGAACGTGTCCCAGTCGCAGGTGGACATTGCGAAGCATAGCCCAGTCACTGATCAGCATCGCTGAGGGTGTCAACACCATTGTGCAGACAATGAGGAGTCTCCAGGACTGGCAACGCCAGATGACTCCGAGGTCACTCCAGCTGCCCCACCAACTTATGGAGTTTCCCAGGGCCCTACAGAAGGAGGAAGCACTGGAGGCCGACCCTGGGCCTGCCACCTCCTGACACCAGCGCATTTCAAATGCAGTGGGCAGAACATGGTGGGACGGTGATGCCAGACCCCCAGTTCCAATCCCTCCAGAGGATGCCCGCCAAGGGAATCAAAGGCCACAGGACGCGGAAAGGAGCTGACTGCCTCCATCTCTGATGTGCATCCTGGGTACCCACCTAGAGGTAGCAGTAGATTGAGAAGAATGAGGAGCACTGAGTGGGCACTGGTGAGGTCACTGTCCATAGCTAGGGGGAATGGAAATCTGTCAGTGTAAAATGTTCATTAAAAGGTGTAATACCTGATACATGCAAAGCCTCTGTCACATTAATCTTCACCGCAGGCCTGCCAGCACCCTAGCCCCTTGTCCCCCCCCCCCACTCTCCCCTCTCCCCCCCCCCCTTCTTATTTGAAATAACCTTTATCTGTGAAGCTGGAGGCTGGTCACAGTCAAAAGGAGTGACATTGAATTTCAGGATAGAAGTAGCAGCAGGACTCCATCCTGGAAGTCTCTGGTAGGCTGCAGCTGTAGTTGTCGCCCCCTTCCCCGACCACCAGCCCCCCACCCCCCGGCCCAGGGGCGACTCCCGACTCAGCCCCCTTACCAAGCCCAAACCTCCCCCCACCCACCCGAGGGGCCCCCATCCCCACCATGTGCACTGGGGCAGTAGTTTGGTGCCCTTGAGCTGGATGCCGGAAAGTGGAGATGGTTACTCACCTCCTCACTTCCCCTTGGTGGCCATTGTGCCAGCTTATGTGAAGAGGAGTACTAAACAATGCCCATGTGACTTCTCACTGGGGAATCGGGGAATTCCCAGAGGCCGCTGCATTTGACTTCAATCTTATAAACTAGAACTTGCCATCGAGAGCAGGTCGGGGGAATCACAAAATGGATTGTGCCCGGCAAGAATCTCGATTTTTGGCCTTTCCCGCTATTCTCCCGGTGCACCCAGATCCCCGCAAGGCACATCGCGGCTGCTAAATCGCACACAGAGTGTCAGAACGTCTGGTCAGAAAACATGACTGTGTGACAGAAACACATTGGTTTTCAGTCAGAAGCTGACACATTCCCCATTTTTTGGTAAAGTTTTGCCCCAAAACAATAAGGGCAGTAAAAGACAAACCCACTTAGCAAACATTGTTCTAATGCAGTGTTTTTCAAACTTTTTCTTCCTGGGACCCATTTTGCCAACTACATTCGCGACCCATGCCGGCCAACTTCACAACCCATGCCGGCCAACCTTCGGGAGCCACGCTAGCTGACTTTTGCGACTCACCATTTTCACTTCCCTTTAATGCAACATGTGAGCATGCTTGATCCTCATGATTTAATTCGCTTTGTTATTCAATGTTATATTTTTGCCAAGGACTTCAGCTGATGATTTAAACTGGATCCTTTGGAAAATAAAACAAGAGATTTGTCCTCGTACTTGTTTTCAAATACCTTTGAAGCTGGGAGGGTTTTAAACTCTCATTTTCCAGAACATCCCTGCCTCTAACACACATGTGCTTTGCATTGGCACAATTAACAAAGCCATACCTCAAGAAATGATCTTTATACTGCTTTGTTCATGATTTCAGTTTTTTCTTTGTTGGCTGTTTACCAGAGGACCTGGAGGTCTGTCCAGAGCTAACACCAGCACTGCTTGGTCCTGCCGTGGACTCTCCTGAGCAGCTCTCCCCAGCAGATTCAGTTGAGTTCCTGGCCACGAGGCACACTGCGTGTCTCTGACCCTCTCTTCCTTATAAGGATCCATCTTCAGTTCTTCATAGTTCTGTTGTCTTGCGTGCTCTCATCTGGAAAATGGAGGAATCTATCCTCCACGATTTTGCACCAAAAGCACGGAAAAGCGTGACGTCCCCCCGTGTACACGTTGGGCACGTGACCTGCTCTCTGCTGATGTTTCTGGCTGGAAGACTGCATCGTTCAATTTAAAACTGGTTGAGCCCGGCATTCTCCATTTAAAAGCTGGTCGCAGTCGTTGGGCGCTTATTCCGCGATCGGAAACGCCGCAACCAATCACTCCACAACCTTCCCAACACCTGCCCGCAACCATCAAGACACCCACGGGTCGCAACCTGAACTTTGAAAAACCCTGTTCTATTGCATTAGCTTGACATTCTCTATCTCTTTTAAATCTTCACATTGATTGTAGCATCCTGGACAGATGTTTATGAATGTCCAAATGCAGTGCAAACTAGAGGAAGGAGCAGAATGTCTTTGACATCATTGCCTACCATTTAAAATAATGAAATTCAGTATCTGCCTTTTTATAAGGCAAGCTTTGTGTACTAAGGATGTTTTTTCATAGGTGTGAATGATATACATCATGGACAAATATTGAGGAAAATTGATCTTCTCACATATTTCCATTCTGCTGTGTCCAAAATGTACCTGTTTATGAATGTTATCAGAGCCTAAAGCCAAGGCACTCCTGTTTATTCCTAAAATTGCTACTCCTTTTAAAAGATAAGATGATACAGATGTTTAATATATTCTTGTAAATTTGCTCCACTATTTGATTATCTTTCTGGATAGTCCTTGTTCAAAGTACTAATAATACTGGACAAGCTGACATTTCTGATGGTCATAGATCAGACAACATGGCCAAAGGAACAGAAGCTCGTGCTGTAAAGTGTATCCCTCATTAAACCATTCAGCTGACAGATTAAATCGCATCTGCAATAAAACATGCACCACTCAATTGACTATCTGACTATAAACAACACCAGGTACCTCTGGTCTGATCTCTGGTTTCAGGAGATCAATATGAATCAGCTGATTGTGATTAGATTTCTGTTTTCATTGAGGACAGACAAATAGTTAAAGATAACGTGTATTCCACATTACTGGTTATGGACGTTTTTAACTGGACAAATGTAAGAGGATAGATTGCCTTAATTATTTCGCTGTCAAAAGTTAAGTGTTATGTATGCACTTATAGTTGCTGCTCTGAAGAGTATCAAATGTGCTCTTAACAGCATGGTCCATTGTAATAATGACCAGTAAGTGAATCAGAAACACAGTAAAACTCAATAATTGGTAAGCATTTTAAAACAAAAGTACTGCCTGATAGTGTATTATGTCTTGCAACACTATCATGGAATTCTTTGCGGAATGCATTTAAACTTTTAGTCCTTTTAGTTGACGATATCACAACGCTAATCCTTTAAATCATTTATTCTCTATTTTTGAGAATTTAACTGCCAGTTCCCTTTTGATTTCATTGTCAGGGACAGTTGCTTTCTCAAATACATGAGATAAACCTTCATGTGGCAGTCATTTGCATTCTTTCCCCCATTCCCACTTTTACCTCTGTGATCTCGGCCCATGAAGCTCAAGGAACAGCACCTTATTTTTTCGATTAGGCGCTATACAACCTTCATGACTCAACAATTTCACATCATTTTTAATTTACAGTACCCAATTCATTTTTTTTCCATTTAAGGGGCAATTTAGTGTGGCCAATCCACCTACCCTGCACATTTTTGGGTTGTGGGGGCAAAACCCACGCAAACACGGGGAGAATGTGCAAACTCCACACGGACAGCGACCCAGGGCCGGGATCGAACCTGGGACCTCAGCGCCGTGAGGCAGCAGGGCTAACCCACTGCTGCCCTACAATTTCACATCATAAGCTTTGCCCCCATGACTTTTGGATGTCAGCTGTTCGTGAGATGGTGCAGGGGCTGGTTTAGCACAGTGGGCTAAACGGCTGGCTTGCAAAGCAGAACAAGACCAGCAGCGCGGGTTCAATTCCCGTACCAGCCTCCCCGAACAGGCGCCGGAATGTGGAGAGTAGGGGCTTTTCACAGTAACTTCATTTGAAGCCATCTTGTGACAATGAGCGATTTTCATTTTCATTTTCCGTTTACGTGACAGAATCGCTGAAAATTGTGACATTAGGGATTAGGGTTTCTGGATGGGAACTAAATGCCATATGCATGGCCTTCAAATAAAGCATGCTCGGTTAGATGATCTCAAGTAAGAGAACAAGTGCCCTCAAAGAAACTATCCAGAGTTGTAGACAAATAAATCAAACTGTTGATTCTGTTGCAACTTTAAGATTTGCTGCATGCACATCAGGTTGTGTCTGGGGTCCTTCCTTTCTGGGTGACTCTTTGTCTAATAGGGGCTGTCCCTGCCAGCAGTTGTCACTCCCATGGCAAACCCTACTAGCTGTCCTCAGCAATCCCTCACTGGGGCCAGCCTGACCTGCCACAACACTCCACACTTGGTATTTTTCTCCCCCCCCAAATTAAGGGACAATTCAGCATGGCCAATCCACCTATCCTGCACATCTTTGAGTTGTGGGAGTGAGACCCACGCAGACACAGGGAGAATGTGCAAACTCCACACGGACAGTGACCCGGAGCCGGGATCGAACCCGAGTCGTCAGCGCCGTGACGCCACACTTGATTGACTCCCACTGGCAAAATGTGATCCCAAGTCTAGCTGCCTGACAAAGTAGGGTTGTCCACCCTCTGCCCCACCACACCTCTTTTTGTACCAATGGCAGGACTTCAGCTGCTTCTGAAAAATTCCGTCCGTTAACCATTAACTCTGGTTTTCTCTCGACACAGATGCTGCCTGATCTACTGAGTAATTCCAGCATTTTCTGTTTTTATATCATAAAATGACACGAGTTTTACAATCAGCAAATCATAATGTTGCAACAGAATCAACATTTTGATTTCCTTGTCAACAACTCTGGCTCATTTCTTTCTACCTGAAGCCAAGATATGGAGGGTGGCGGTTAGCCCTGCTGCCTCATGGCGCCGAGGACCCAGGTTCGATCCTGGCTCTGGGTCAATGTCCGTGTGGGGTTTGCGTGGGTTTCGCCTCCACAACACAAAGATATGCGTGGAAGGTGGATTGGACACGCTAAATTGCCCCTTAATTGGAAAAAATGAATAGGGTATTCTAAATTTTTTTTAAAAAGGTATGGAGGGTACATTCTATCGTCCCACCTGAGATCATGGACCTGAACCTGCTTCTATGTAGAGGCCATACAACGACATGTAGTTTCTATCCAGAAACCTTAGTTGCTCGTGTTACAATTGTGACGAACCTGTTAATCACAGAAAATGGTTCCTCTTCCAGAAATTAGAACATTCTGGAATAATTTGTGTTTTAAAAGACACACAGGGGCGATTCTCCAATATGGAGCCCAAGTGTTTGCACCGTCGTGAACGACGTCACGATTCACGACGGCGCAAACCGGGCCCGGGTACAACCGATTCTGGCCCCCACAGAGGGCCAGCGCGGCACTGGAGCGGTTCACGCCGCTGCAGCCTCCTTTCCCAGCGCCAAATGGGCACCACGCCAACCTGCGCATGCGCGGGGGACTTCTTTAGCGCGCCGGTCCCAATTCAACATGACGTTCAGGGGCCGGCCATGCCAGAAAGTAGGCCCGGGGGAGAAGAGGCCAGCCCGCCGATCGGTGGGCCCCTATTGCGGGCCAGACCCCATCACAGGCCCCACCTGGTGAAGGAGCCCCCCCTCCTCCCCTCCCCCCCCCCCAACAGGCCGCCCCCCGACCGTTCGCGCAGAGTTCCCGCCGGCAGCGACCAGGAGTGAACAGCGCCGGTGGGACTCTGTCGGATCCGCGCGGCCTCTCGGCCCATCCGGGCCGTAGAATCGGCGGCCCCGTCGATTCCAGCTGCCTGCGGCTGGCGCCACGCCAAAAGCACCGGCACAAATGGCGCCGATTCTCCGCACCTCGGAGAATCGTGCCCCGGCATTGGGGCGTCGTGGTGCGGTTGCGCCAATTCTCCGGCCCGGCACGGGATCCGGAGAATCGCCCCCACAATTTATTGCAAGAACTCTGATTGTTTTTCTTAGAAGAGACGGCCATTTACAACAAAAGGCATTTAAGGAGTTTTAAAGAAGCTGGAAACCTCTTGCTCCTGGCGGAATGTATATGTCACATGGTAGTTTCTGATTCTGAAAAAGAAAAATGCTTGGAAAACAGTGTTTAAAAGTTGGTTTTGACTTTTCTTTGAAAAGGAGGAGGAGCACCTGCTGGTGGAAAGGAAGACCGCAGACGTTCTGCCGCACAGGGACAGTCCACAGCCAGAAGTGAATATAAACTACTCCTAGATTGCTCTACATATTGGAATAGAGTTTTGCGAGACCGCCCGAAAAGCAGTGAGTCATTGAGCAGAGAACAACCCTATAATTTAAATGTCTTTGAAGGTCTGTGTGTGTGGGGTGCGTGTGTGTAGCTTTGGGTATCTCAAAAGAATAATTAGCATACATAATGTATGCCAATAACCTTTCCTTTCTATTCATGAGACTGCACAAAGAACAAAGTACAGCACAGCACAGGAACAGGCCTATCGGCCCTCCAAGCCTGTGCAGACCATGCTGCCTGTCAAACCTAAAACCTTCTACATTTCCGGGGTCCGTATCCCTCTATTCCCACCTTGTTCATGTATTTGTCCAGACGCCCCTTATATGTCACTATCGTACCCGCTTCCACCATCTCTTCTGGCAGCAACCCTCTGTGTAAAAATACGTCCCTCGCACATCTCCTCTAAGCTTTGCCCCTCGCATCTTAAACCTATGTCCCCTAGTAATTGATCCTTCCACCCTGGGAAAAAACTTCTGTCTATCCACTCTGTTCATGCCCCTCATAATTTTGTAGACTTCTATCAGGTCGCCCCTCAACCTGCGTCGCTCCAGTGAGAACAAACTGAGTTTATCCAACCTCTCCTCATAACTAATGCCCTCCATACCAGGCAACATCCTGGTAAATCTCTTCTGTACTCTCTCCAAAGCATCCACATTCTTCTGGTAGTGTGGCAACCAGAATTGAACACTATATTCCAAGTGCGGCCTAACTAAGGTTCTATACAGCTGCAGCATGACTTGCCAATTTATATAGTCAATGTCCCGGCCGATGAAGGCAATCATGCTGTATGTCTTCTTGACTACCTTCTCCACCTGCATTGCCACTTTCAGTGACCTGTGGACCTGTACACCCAGATCCCTCTGCCTGTCAATACGCTTAAGGGTTCTGCCATTTACTATATATTTCCCACCTGTATTAGACTTTCCAAAATGCATTACCTCACATTTGTCCGGATTAAGCTCCATCTGCCATCTCTAATTGAGACTAAATCCTGCTGTATCCTCTGACAGTCCTCATTGCTATCCGCAATTCCACCAACCTTTGTGTTGTCTGCAAACTTACCAATCAGACCAGTTACATTTTCCTCCAAATTTATATATACTACAAATAGCAAAGTTCCCAGCACTGATCCCTGCGGAACACCACTAGTCACAGCCCTACATTCAGAAAAGCACCCTTCCACTGCTACCCTCTATCTTCTATGACCGAGTCAGTTCTGTATCCATCTTACCAGCTCACCTCTGATCCTGTGTGACTTTACTTTCTGTACCAGTCTGCCATGAGGAACTTTGTCAAAGGCCTTACTGAAGTCCATGTAGACAACATCCACTGCCCTACCTTGATCAATCATCTTTGTTTCTTCCTCGAAAAACTCGATCAAGTTAGTGAGATACGACCTCCCCTTCACAAATCCAGGCTGCCTTGCACTAATACATCCATTTGCTGCTAAATGGGAGTAAATCCCATCTCGAAGAATCCTTTCCAACAATTTCCCTACCACGGATGTAAGGCTCACCGGCCTGTAATTTCGAGGATTATCCTTGCTACCCTCTTAAACAAAGGAACAATATTAACTATTCTCCAGTCCTTTGGGACATCACCTCTAGTCGGTGAGGATACAAAGATTTCTGTCAAGGCTCCCGCAATTTCCTCCCTTGCCTCCCTCAGTGTTCAGGGGCAGATCCCATCAGGCCATGGAGACTTATCTACCTTAATGTTTATCAAGACGCTTAACACCTCCTTTTTGATCTCACTGTGACCCAGGCTATCTGCACACCCTTCCCCAGACACATCATCCACCAAGTCCTTCTCTTTGATGAATAATGGTGCAAAGTACTCATTCAGTACCTCACCCATTTCATCTAGTTCTATGCATAGGTTCCCTCCCCTGTCCTTGAGTGGGCCAAACCTTTCCCTGGCTACCCTCTTGCAGAATCCGCCTTCGGGTGATCAGCGAGGCAAAGGTTAAGACATCTGCCTCGAATATGGCTTCTAGGGAACCTGTTTCGAGTCTCGCGTGCACCACCTTTGAGATTACCCGAAAGACCTCCCTCCAATACCCCTCCACCCCCTCAAAAAGTCGGTTCATCCTCGCACTTCTGAGGCGTGCCCTATATACCACCTTCAACTGTATCAGCCCCAACCTCGCGTATGAAGGTGACACATTCACCCTCCGTAGCACCTCACGCCACAACCCCTCCTTCATGCTCTCCCCCAACTCTTCCTCCACTTTGCCTTAATCCCATCCAGTGATACCTTATCTTCTCCCAGAATAACCCGAATAAATCTCCAACACCACCCCTTTCTCCAAACCCCACGCTGTCAATATCTCTTCCAGCAGTGAGGGGCCAGTGCAATCAGAAAGCTCTGCACCTCTTTACTGGTAAAATTTCGGACCTGTATATACCTAAACATCGCCCCCTGTCCCAACCCACATTCCCCCCAGCTCCTCCAACTTCGCAAACCGGCCTCCCAGAAACAAATCCTTTACTACCCTAACTCCCATCTCTGAAAATTCCCTTCCCACCTCCCTGGTTCAAATCTATGATTCCCTCGAATCAGCATTTCCCTTGACCCCGCCCACAGCCTAAAGTGCTGCCGCAACTGCCTCCAGATCTTGAGCGTCGCCGCTACCACTGGGCTCACTGAGTATTTCCCCGGGGCCATGGGGAGCAACACTGTTGTCAACGCCCTCAACCCTGACCCCCTGCACAGACTCTGCTCCAGTCTAACCCACTGGGAGTCCCCCCTCTAACCCAGCCCCGCACCTTCTTAGCATTCGACGTCCAGTAATAATACAATAAATTTGGGAGACCCAATCCCCCTGACTGTCGTCCTCTCTGCAACAACACCTTCTTAATTCTAGCCACCTTACACCCCCCCCCCCCAAATAAATGAGATAATCATCTTTTCTACTTCCTTAAAAACTGCTTTTGATAAAAAGATCAGCAGGCACTGAAAAATGAACAAAATCCCCGGCAATACATTCCTCTTAATTGCCTGCATCGACCTGTCAGCGATAGAGGCAGACAATCGCATCTTGCCAAACCCGCTTTCACCCCCCCCCCCCCCCCCCCCCCCCCCCCCCCCCCCACCAAGCTAATGATGTTATTTCTACGGAGCTCCCCCAATCTTGTGCCACCTGCACCCCCCAGGTACCTAAAATGAGTTCCCTCCTTACGGAATGGAAGCCCCCCCCCCCCCCCCCCCCACCCCTGCTCCCACCCCCGGCCGGGACACCACAAAATATTCACTTTTTTCCAAATTTAGTTTATACCCTGAGAAAGACCCAAACACTCGAGGCAGCTCCAATATACCATCCATCGACGCACTGGGTTCCGACACATACAATAGCAAGTCGCCTGCATACAAAGATACCCTATGCTCCCCCCAACCCCCCCGGCACTATCCCCCTCCACACCCCCGAACTTCTTGAGCGGGACTCTCCGAGCCCGCGTCGGTCGGAGAAACTCCAGGGAGGTGCGCAAATCCCGCCACGGCGCTCTGACTCCGGGCCACCGATTCTCCGGCGAACGAAGAATCAGCGGCAATCGCGCTGGCGCGGTCGCTGCTGCACCGGTTGGGGCTCTTTGAAAGCAGCCCCTGCAGGATTCTCCACGCTCGACAGGCCGAGTGCCCGCCAAGTCCTGCCGGCATCGTTTGCGTATGGTCCTACCCGGCGGGACCTCGGCGTTCTGGCTGTGGGGGCTGTCCTGGTGGGGGGCGGGGGGGAGCTGACTCCTGGGGGGGGGGCGGGGGGCCTCCACAATGGCCAGGCCCGCGATCGGGGGCCAACGATCGGTGTCTGCGCTAATTCCTGGGGGAGCCTATGTTCCTCTGCGCCAGGCCCCTGTAAAGCTCCGGCATGTTTCCCGGAGGCCGGCGCGAAGATGGCCGTGACGCGCATGCGCGGACCCGTGCCAACCGTGTAGGGCCAGGTTTTGGCGCCGGAGCAGCGCACAGCACTCCGGCGACGTTCTAGCCCCCGAGGAAGGGGAGAATGACTAGGCCTGGAGTCCCGTTCAGCCGGCATTGCTCGCACCGGTTTTAATGGCGGCATCAACACTAGGCCGGGATTTCGGAGAATCCTGGCTCTTATCTTTCATCCTTACAGAAACATGCCGGTACTGAATTCCTATCAACTGATATTTGAAAGCCAACCACATACCAGATGTTGATTTACCTTTTACTACTGTCTTGATAAGTTTGTCTCATTTATTCTGGGTAACAATAGAGAGGGTAACCAGTTGACCATTTAAGTGAGCGAATTAAACTTTGAAACTAATGGTGTGACCTGTGCAGTGGTTGAGCTAGTCAACCTGCAGTTCCTCCCCCTCCCCCATCCCAGTCGTAACACAACTTTCAGTCACTCTTTCAAAGAACAAAGAACAAAGAAAAGTACAGCACAGGAACAGGCCCTTCGGCCCTCCAAGCTTGCGCTGACCATGCTGCCCATCTAAACTAAAATCTTCCACAATCCGGGGTTCGTATCCCTCTATTCATGTATTTGTCAAGATGCCCCTTAAACATCACTATCATCCCTGCTTCCACCACCTCCTCCGGCAGCGAGTTCCAGGCACCCACTACTCTCTGTGTAAAAAAACTTGCCTCGTACATCTCCTCCAAACCTTGCCCCTCACACCTTATACCTATGCCTCCTAGTAATTGACCCCTCTGCCCTGGGAAAAAGTCTCTGACTATCCATCCTGTCTATGCCCCTCATAATTTTGTAGACTTCTATCAGGTCGCCCCTCAACCTCCGTCGTTCCAGTGAGAACAAACCGAGTTTATTCAACCTCTCCTCATAGCTAATGCCCTTCATATCAAGTTAACGGGCGAAATTCTCCGCACCCGCGGAAAGTCGGCAAACGGTCGTAAAAATCGGGACCGTTTTACGACGGTCGCGAAGGCTTCATTTCCCGACCGATTCACTTCCTGGAAATGGGCTAGCAGCGGGGCCGCGTCAATTACGTGCGTGATGACGACGGAACGCGACGACGACACGAACCCGCCCATGTGACGCCGCCCGACGCCGTAAAAAGGCGCGGGCGACCACAGAATCTGTCGGGCAGGATGTCGGAGCCTAGGCGAGCTGCACCTCGCTTTATTGATGCAGACGTCGAGGCGCTGCTCGATGCCGTGGAGCAGAGGAGGTGCATCATCCGCCCGCGGAGAGGGCATCGCCAACCTGCCAGCACGGTACGCCAGGCCTGGCGTGACGTGGCTGCTGCCGTCAGTGCTGTGGGGCAGACCCCTCGCTCAGCAGAGCAGTGCCGAAAGAAGCTACATGACCTCACCAGGTCTGCCAGGGTAAGTGCCATGAGGGTGCCCCCTAGTCACAACCATCCCTCCCCCTTAACTGCCCGGGGGGGGGGGGGGGAGAGGGATTGGGGCAGAGTTATTTGAGGGTGTTTCACAAAGTTGTCACAGACCCAGCGCTCTGGCCCCGAGGAGAGATGCAATCATCTGATGACAACTTGCCCCCCCCCCCCCCAAACTGTGCCAGTATCAGAACGGACTTCTGATACCTACCGTTTTGTAATGATCTACCTAGGTTTCCTCCCCCAACAGGCCAAGGCCGGTCATAACCACCGTGAGCGGCACAAGACTGGAGGGGGTTCGCCCAACATGCACCCCCTCAGCACCTTTGAACAGAGGGCACTGGACCTTGTTGGGGGGTCTGCCACCCGCGATATCGCGCAATGCGAGGTTGGCGGAACTGCAGCAAGTGAGACAACCCTCCCTGACAAACACCCTCCCCCCCCCATCCTCTGTCCCTTCACACACCCTGCCCACTGGGACACCTCCCCATCCTCTGTCCCTTCACACACCCTGCCCACTGGGACCGTCCAGCGGCCTGCCGAGCAAATCGAAATAACCCGTCTCATTCTCTTCCCTAGGACGTGATGCCGAACGACCAGGGCCGTCTGGCTGCAGACGGAGACAGGAATCTGCCGCCACCTCACCCGGGGCCTCACAACAGAGGGTGCCCGATCAGCGGGCAGCCCTATCTGCCCCAACCCAATCTGCGGACCAGGACGCACAGAGGGTTCGAGGTCCACCACCACCACCAGAAATGGCCAGGGACAACCCTCCTGTCGCTGAGCGGCCCCACACCCTGGACGAGGACCTAACCATTGAGAGCGTCGGGCTTGCGGCACTGCTTTCTCCCACCACTTCCATCATCCCAGAGATACACACCCCGGCGGGCCTATTTAGTGATGAGTCTCCTGGGGCACAGTCTGGTTGGCACATCACAGATGAGCAGGTACAGCAGGTGGAGGTCGGAGCAACAGAGGGCCCGGACCCGCGGAGGCCAGACCAGGCCCAGGATGCAGCTGGCTCCCAGACGTTTTCGGAGTTCCTGAAGTTTCTCAACCCACCCGCACAGCCGATGCCTCAGGAAACCCAGGGAAACAATGACGGGATGAGGGCTTCCTTCCAGACTCTGCAGACGCTGTTAGAGGAGTCGATCCGCGTCCAAGAGCAGGGAGTGGTGCCGCTCATGGCAGAGACCCAGTCCGACACCGCACGGGTGGCATCCGCGGTGGAGGCAATGGGTCAGGTTATGCAAGACGTTGGGATTAATGTGCACGCGTCATCCTCGGCCCTGGACAGGGTTGCCCTCTCACAGGCAGCAATGTGCCAGAGCCAAACCGACATTGCCGGCGCCCTGCGGGCCATGGCCGAGTCTCAGCAGGTCATTGGCCAGTCGCAGCAGTCAGTCGCCGAGAGCATCAACCGCCTGACACATGTGCTGGATGGCGTCGTGCACAATCAGGTTGAGATCGCACAGTCCCTGGCGGGAATGTCTAACTCCCTGGACTCCGTCTCTGCAAACCTTCGGATCCTGGTGGATACCGTTGCAGGCCTCCAGGACTGGCAGCGCCAGGTGTCGGTGGTGCGACGGGGAACCTCCCCGCTCGCACCTCTGTCCCAAAGTGAGGCCCGGGGGCCACCGGGCTCCCCGAGGGAGGAGGAGGTTTCGGGGCCCGTCCCATTAACTCCATCACGGGACGTCCCGGAATTCTCGGCCTCCCCCCGTCCCATCCCTGGTGCATCGGGTGGGCAGCAGGCAGAGCAGGGTGGCACAATGTCACCCGAGACGCCCGCAGAGCAGCCTGGCCCATCAAGGCCGGGTCGCCCCAGGAAACGCTTGGCCAAGGAGAAACGAGTCGAGGGGGGCGATTCGCAGCAATCCTCCTCCACTCCTGCTGTATCATCTGGGGATTCACTTAGACGTAGTGGTAGGGCCCGTAAGGCAACTAAGATAGACACTGAGTAAGTTGGCACGGGTGAAGGGCACAGTTTAGTTGTAGGGGCTAGGGCACCTGTAAATAATTGTTAATATTAAACACACTGTTCCACCTTACTTGTAATACCGTGTGATTGTTCCACAGCCACAGGAATCGTGATGGTGACCGAGTGTCACTGGGGGTGACGGGTGGTGAAACCTCGGTGCCGGGTGTGCAGTCCCTGCCCCTACCCCCCTCCCACAGCTAGCCCACGTGGGCACGTGATGGAGTGTCAGTGATGAACTCAGCGGCCACCAAGGTGGATGGTTCAGCTATTGCCATGGGTCAGACTCTCTCTAACGATTCTGAGCTCACAGCTCTTCGCAGAGCGGCCTGTCATCATTCCACATGGCACTGATCACACCCGCTGACACAGCCATCAATGTTGTGCCATTCCGTCTGGACCCAGTGATAAGCGTCATGTCGAAGTGGAGCAGTGTACACTGAGGGGGGGGGGGGGGGGGGGGGGTTTGGTGGTGGCAGTTGTGTGGTGACCCTCTGCATGACTAGCGATGCAGGTGGTGGTTTGGTGTTCATCGGGGACGTCACATGCGATGCGTGAACCGTGCTGCCACCATGGCGTCGCGTGCCCGCCGTCCTTGCCGGGTCCGTCGTGCCGCCTCCTGGACATCACCAGCACCTGGGTCGTGTCTGCGTGCTGCGCCCGCCACTCCGCCAGCGTCCTCCTCCTCCTCCTCCTCCTCCTCCTCCTCCTCCTCCTCTGTGCTGGCACCACTGCCACTAGCTTCTCCCTCCGCCTCCTGCAACAGGTCATCTCCCCTCTGCATCGCGATGTTGTGCAGCGCACAGCAGACCACTACAATGCGAGCGACCCTGTCGGCCTGGTACTGCAGGGCCCCTCCGGAGTGGTCCAGGCACCTGAATCTCATCTTCAGGAGGCCAAGGCAGCGCTCCACCACACCCCTGGTTGCTGCATGGGCCTCGTTGTATCGTGTTTCCGCATTGGTCTGAGGCCTCCGTATTGGCGTCATCAGCCAAGACCTCAGCGGATAACCCCTGTCACCTAGCAACCAGCCCCTCAGCCGGGGGGGACGTCCCTCAAACATCGCAGGGATGAACGACTGCGCTAGTATGTAGGAGTCATGCACACTCCCTGGGAACCTTGCACAGACGTTCATGAACCTCATGTGGGGGTCGCATACCACCTGGACATTAATGGAGTATGTCCCCCTCCTGTTTGTGAACACGTCCCTGTCCACAGCAGGCGGGCGCATGGGGACGTGAACACAGTCGATTGACCCCTGAACCCTCGGTATCCCGGCCACACTGGCAAATCCACGGGCTCGTGAGTCTTGACTTGCTCGGTCCTCGGGAAAGGTGATGTAGCGATCGGCGATGGCATAGAGGGCGTCGGTCACATCCCGGATGCACCTGTGCACCGATGACTGGGAGATCCCAGAGACGTCCCCGCTCGGAGACTGGAAGGAGCCGGTAGCATAGAAGTTCAGAGCGACCGTCACCTTGATGGCTACCGGGATCGCGTGTCCTCCCCCCGTTCCACGTGGGGCGAGGTGCGACAGGAGTTCACAGATATGTATCACCGTCTGCCTACTCAGCCGGAGTCTTCTCCTGCAGGTGATGTCCGGCATTGTTAGGAAAGAGACCCGGACACGGTACACCCTCGGCTTTGGTCGTCGCCTCTGACGCCGTGGCTGCACCCTCACTCTCTCCTCTTCCTCTTCCTCCTCCTCCTCCTCCTCCTCCTCCCCCCCCCCCCATGCTGCTCGACGACTGGCAACTCCTCGGCCCTTCCCTCTGCTGCTGCAGCTGGCCCTGCAGCCACTGCGGGTTGTGGGTGTGGATGCTGCTGCATCTCCAAATCCAGTAGAGCTGCCCCAACCACTGCGCAGAACATAGCCGTTCTGTTCCCATGCATCGTGCTAACCTACAGAAGGGTGGTGGGGGGCAGAGAAACGGGACATGTTAGACGGACGTTAGTCGACACCTCGGCAACCGCCAGCCATGGGATACCAGTGTGTCCCGGTGGCCTGGTCACGCTGCTGACACGCGGTCAGCCTAACCCCTGGTCACTTCCTGCATCCAACGGCCAGTAAACTATGTCCTCCTCACGGGTGCGTCAGTGGCCTGTGGCCGGAAGCCACAGGGGAACCAGCGGCCGTGTCCTCGTCACCTGCACACCATGGCATGGTGGCAGACATTTTGTTACGGGGTTGGACGGCTCACTCTCTACCTAACCCCCCCCCCCTCCGTCGCCCCCCACTGCTCCCTCCGTCTCCCCCACTGCCCCCTCCGTCTCCCCCACTGCCCCCTCCGTCTCCCCCACTGCCCCCTCCGTCTCCCCCACTGCCCCCTCCGTCTCCCCCACTGCCCCCTCCGTCTCCCCCACTGCCCCCTCCGTCCCCCCCACCGCCCCCGTTCTGGACCCCCTCCCGTTCCCAGGGATGCCTTCCCCGTTGTGGCCAGACTCGAGCGGTGCGCTGAGCGGTGCGCTGAGCGGTGCGCAGAGTGGTGCCCTGACCTCCTCCAAGCAGTCGTCAGCCAGGCCGACTGGTTGACGAATTTAAAAAGCAGGTGTGTTTCACGACGTCCAAACAGGGCGCCATGACGTCGGGACTTCGGCCCATCCGGGCCGGTGAATAGCGGGGGGGCTCTCAGTGGCGATTCTGGTCGTGTCAGGGGCGGGAAGGAGGCGTTTGTCGGGAAACGCGGCTCCGACAATTTGCGGGGTTCGGAGAATAGCGGGAGGGCGTCGGAACAGCGTCGCTGTAAAAATTTCCGACGCCCGCTATTCTCCGACCCGTCGTGAGTCCGGAGAATCTCGCCCAACATTTCTAGTGTAATTCCTACTTAAACTTTTGTAATGAGGTTTTATTTGTATTAATTGCCTGTCATAATGCAATCGTAGGCCTCCAGCCAAACTAACACACCCTTCCAGTAAATCTGCCATCTTCCCATCAGAGCATATAACGCACCCTTGAAGATCTCCAGAACGGATGCTTCCACTATCCTTACTGGAAGAGACTTCCGGGTATTGATTACTCACTGTGAGCAGGCGTGATTCTGACATCAATCCTGACTTTGTCCTTCACCAGTTTGTACCATCCCTCCAGCCGCGATGACATTTGATTGTCCTGTTGAGTGAAGAAAGGTTTCACACCTTTGTCAGGATCGTCCAAAACATCATTTCTGGATTACTCAGTAGACACACAAGAGCCTAATCAAACATCATAAAGCATAATTTATAGTCAATGACTGTTGGCCTTCACACCACACGTACAGGACAATTGGGACGAAAGCATTAACCAATAACTCTGGCCAAAATGCTTTGGAGGTTGTGCAAAGTTTTAGCATTGTGCTCTCAAATCAGATAATGCAATTTAGCTGAGATAGAGTAGGGTGACTGTGTAGTTAAACTGCTCAGCAGGTAGAAAGCAATAAACTTCCTCTCCCTCAGCTCCTTCTTGTTACCTTTGAAGGCTTCCATAAAACTGGTGCAGGTTGGTCAGTTAGTTGGGCTGCGTGTAGCAGCAGTTTATATTTATATGGTATTTTAACAAAAGAAAAATTATAAGATTTCAGGAAATTGTTTAAGAAAAATAGGCTTGAGGTGGAGGACAAAGATTAGGGGCGCGATTTAATAGAGAAAGTTCTAATGTAATTTCGGGCTTGACATCCTGGATGTTTCACGACATGTTGAGCCGGCGAGATTGCGCCCCGTATTTAACGGTACTTAATGCTGAAAATGAGCCCCCAGGAGCTTCACCCCGGTACTGGCGGTCCTGCCAGCTGATTCGCCAGACTTGTGCCCGACGGTTTCCTGTTAACCAGGGGGAACAGCTTTTAAACGCGCCCTCCCAAGTCACTCCCGGTCAGCACACAAGCTTGGCACCACGCAGACCTGCTCCACGCTTTGGGAATGCTGACCTGTCCATGCTTCTGAACGCTTTGGAGGTGAGACGGGACATCCTGTTCCCCCGAGGAGGTCGGAGGACAAGCTGCTGGGACGCCAATGCAACCTGGGAGGTGGTAACAGTGGCCGTAGTTCGGGCAGTGTTATCAGGAAGATCGCTGTACATTTCAGGAAGAAGACCAACGACCTCCATCAGGCCGGAAGGATAGGTTATAAGTATAACTTATAAGTTATAAGGATAAGTTATAAGTTATAAGAAGGATAACTATGGGCAGCACGGTGCCTCAGTGGTCAGCATTGCTGCCTACGGCGCTGAGGACCCGGGTTCGAACCCCCCCTGGGTCACTGTCCATGTGGAGTTTTCACATTCCCACCGTGTCTGCGTGGGTTTCACCCTCACAACCCAAAAGATGTGCAGGATAGGTAGATTGGCCACGCTAAATTGCCCCTTAATTGGAAAAAATAATTGGGTACTCTAAATTTGAGAAAAAAAAACACCTGCCACCCCTCTGAACTCTGCCCCCCCCCCCCCCCCCCCCCCCCCCCGCAACAGGTCAGCGGCTGACACCTCGCTCCCTCCCCACATCCGATCACTGCGCTTGTGCCCCAGTACACCCTGGCACCGACCAGTACAACCTCTCCATTTCCAGGATCAGTGCCCACACATGCCACCTGCGACAGACCCCCGCCGCTGCACCAAGCCCACCATGCTGTAGGAGAACTGTATTCAGCACCATTTCGGGATTCTACATGTGGACGTGGAGCCTGGTCCCCGAGAAACCATATTTGGGTTGTCGGACTGACCGCAGCTGCAAGCGGGTGTGGGCACACATGTTAGCCTTTGAATCACTGATTGATCGTGGGCGGGTCTTGTTGGGGTGGAGGTCAGCTTTTCCACTCTGTGCCTTGGCATGGCGGGGGACCTGCTGGAGATTTTGACCCTGGAAAGGGTGACATTTTCTTTAAGGTCGGGGGGGGGGGTTGTTAGTTTGATTCCCGGCTTGGGTCACCGTCTGTGTGGAATCTGCACCTTCTTCCCGTGTCCACGTGGGTTTCCTCCAGATGCTCCGGTTTCCTCCCACAGTCCAAAGATGTGCAGGTTAGGTGGATTGGCCATGCTAAATTATCCTTAGTTTCCAAAAAGGTTGGGTGGGGTTACTGGGTTACAGGGATAGGTTGGAACTGTGGGCTTGGGTAGGGTGCTCTTTCCAAGGGCCAGTGCAGACTCGATGGGCCGAATGGCTTCTTTCTGCACTGTAAATACTATGATTTCTATGATCATGCACTTTCGGAGTTGGTTACCGTTGAATGTTGAGAGGAGGTGGTTTTGCAAGGGTTTTGTGGGTTGTTGTGAATTGTAAAACTGTTAACATTTTTTAAATAAAACTACTTTTAAAAAAAAGTTTGAATAATCACCAAGCCTCTGTTGTGTCTCTAGATTCTGATTACCATAGAAGAATTACCCATAGAATTCCTACAGTGCAGAAGGAGGCCATTCTGCCCATCGGGTCTGCACCAACCCTCTGAAAGAGCACCCGACCTAGGCGCACTACCTCCCCCATCCCTCTAACCCCATCTAACCTGCACATCTTTGGACACTAAGGAGCAATTTAGCATGACCTTTTCACCTAACTTGCAAACTGGAGCACCCGGAGGAAACCCATGCAGACACAGGGAGAAGGTGCAGACTCTGCACAGACAGTGACCCAAGGCTGAAATTGAACCCGGGTCCCTGGCACTGTGAAGCAGCAGCGCTAACCACTGTGCCACTGTGCTGCCCGCTCTAAAGAATTGAATCCTATCTCTCCTGCTGCAGGTCCATGCGCCTTAAACCAGTTTGGATTTAGCCTCAGATTAAGTAGTTGGTATCATACACCTGGCTGTAAAACCACCCAGCAAATCCAAAGATGAACGTTGATGTAAAATGAGGTGGTAAACGTTGACCAACCAGCTTTGTGGAAATCCCATGTAACATGGGAAAAGTCGAAAGAAATAGAGAAGAGCGAGGTTAAATAGTTGACATATTGCAGGAGAGAATTACAGGATATGTGTTTGAAAGTCAGCCGCCCACAATTAGAAGTGTGTTTTGTTGATTCTCGGCTGGGCTGTTACATGGAGCGCAGAGTTACATGGAAAATATGTGTCTGCTATGTAATTAAATTGATGGTTTCCTGAAGTCACAGATAACTCTGTGTCTAAAAGCCCTGCATCAAATTTGCAAAGCTTTGCCGTCACAGGAATTTATAAAGAGTGTTAATTTCTTCCATTCCTTCTCAGTATCGAAGTTAACACTTTATTTTACTGAAACCCAGTGTGGGACAGTGAAAGTCATCTGCAGAATCATGCACTGCTCATGTGGTCTGGACACAAACAGAAGAGGCATCACATCTTTTGTGGTCACGATCATAAATGCCCCTTTATTTAAAAATCCCTTTGACTATTAAAGCTTTATGCATTTCTTCTTCTTGGCTTTTCTTTACCAACCTCTTGCACGGTACTAAATTTATTTTCACTTTCTAAAATATAATGGGCACAACCTTCCTGGGCACCTGGAAGTGAGTTTGGAACTGAATGTCCACTGCTACCATCGTTGGCATTTCCCATTGGCGGGCAGCAAATGCATTTGAATATACCTGGCAGCTTGTATTATGCTCCTCACTGTACTGGAATGATTTTAAATCATGGGCTGGTCACGGAAAGGGGATCAATGGTTCCCGATCAAGACGACAACAGCTGTAAAATGACATAAGTGACAATGGGCAGAATTTTCTCATTTTTCGACGATGGCCGGGGGTTTGCCCCCACGTTTGACACCCGCGCAAATGGCAGCGTAATCACAAAAGACCACGGGAGGCCTAAACTGAGACTCTCGCCGGAGAGATCTCAGATGCGATTTTTCCCAGCCTCCATCATTGACGTAATGAAGTTCCAGCCCAGGAAGGTCAGGAACCTCATTTAAAGATCATTTGTGGACTTCCCCACTGTATCGTGGCCCCAACATTACAATCTCTCCCCTTGGTGAGGTTTACGTCGGGTTTTTTTAAAACGTAAACCAGGCAAAGTGCAGTCCCCAGGGACAAGCTCAGGCATTACACTGCGGGCCCTGATATGTCCCCTGGCACTTCCAGGTGTAGTGTCAGAGGGAAATGCCAGTGGGGGATTCTTCTGAGGAGCTCATTGGGGGGGGGTGGTCCCCGTGTGTAAGTGGGGGTTCTTCATTTATTTTAAACCAGATATTGGGGTACTCTTTAAAAATGGTGCCCTGATCTCTGGAAACCCGACGTTGCCAGCGTGGTGAGCTCGAACAGAGACCGCTCCGCCAGCATACTGGTGCGGGACTCGCCTCCAGGATTTTTTTGTTTGAAGTGCTGGGTAACATGGCGAGAGAAGCCACTTTTCCTGCCTGGTCCAACACCTAAAAGTGGACAAAATGGAAAATCCCATCCTGTGTCAATTCAGGCGAGAAAGGAGCATGTAGCCCATGGACTGTGTGCTGCTTCCCTTTCCCACATAGTCAAAAAAATATGGGCAGCATAGTAGCACAGTGGTTAGCACTGTTGCTTCACAGCTCCAGGGACCCAGGTTCGATTCCCGGCTTGGGTCACTGTCTGTGTGGAGTCTGCACGTTCTCCCTGTGTCTGCGTGGGTTTCCTCCGGGTGCTCCGGTTTCCTCCCACAATCCCGAAAGACGTGCTGTTAGGTAACTTGGATATTCTGAATTCTGCCTCTGTGTACCCGAACAGGCGCTGGAATGTGGCGATGAAGGGATTTTCACAATAACTTCATTGCAGTGTTAATGTAAGCCTACTTGTGACAATAAAGATTATTATTAATTGTTAAAAATCAAGGAGAGGGTCCTAGATATTACGTTGGTGGGGTGGGCTCTCGCCAAACTTGGCCTTTGACAGATCTGGAAGCCCTTTCTAAAGGGCACCTATAGCCATTCCACATGGCCATCTGCAAAGGACCATGGGAATTATGGCCAACCCAGGACTCAGACACACTCAGAGTTTGTGTGTGCATTTGCAACCCAGATAGCTAGACGGGATCAAAACCCTGCTCTTTGCATTCTATTGGCCCATTTCCCCAGAACAAAAGGACTGTACTCAGGCAACCAATACAGATGCAGACTAACCGCCGCCACTCCCTTTGCTAAGAAAGCCCAAACAGCCAAGGTCAATGACCGCTCAGGACACGCCCAGCCATCAAGGCACCCGCCTCTTTATTGGCCAAAATGGAAGGCAGTGATTGAAGCCTGTTGAATTATTGGGTCCAAAGCTAAGGACTGCCCCAAAGAGCGCGAAATCCCAGAGGGATAAAAAGAGACACAGCCATGTGTTCGGTCTCTCTTGGATCCGGCCTATGCCAACGCAAGTGCAGCATAACGACCAGACATCAAGTTCAAGACCAACGATCGCTACCAGACGGATCAGCCCAGCAGAAACAGAGGCATTTCTTCCACCCAGCCACGCAAGATTCGAACAAAGACCTTGTTCATCTGCAAAGAGCCGGTTGCCCTGAAGTTAAGTATAGGTTATTGTAGTTGTTAGATTTAACTTGTCGTGTTTTATGTTGCATGTCGAAGTAATCCTTGTGTATAAATAAACTATCTTTGAACTTGAACTGACTAACTGGTTGTTTGGTCTTTGATCGATATCCGGTAAAACCTTGTGGTGGTATTATTTGATACCTGGCGACTCTGAAAAGCAATATTATCATTAATAACTGCCATATCTAGTTAATTTGGCAACATTATTGGTGATGCTCGTGGGATAGTATTCCACTCATTAAAAAGAGCACCATTATTGGCGTCTTCGGTGCCGATTGGCAAAACACCACAATGTCAAAAAGATAAGTAATCTTTATTAGTAATCTTTATTAGTGTCACAAGTAGGCATACATTAACACTGCAATGAAGTTACGGTGAAAATCCTCTAGTTTCCCTGCTTTTCCAAAGACTCAATACAAAATCAAATGAATGGTGTGGAATTGCTATGCTTACATGATAGATACCCACTAAACTCACCAGAAAATGTTATGGTTTGTTCATTGCAGTATAAGTAAATTTGTAACAGCATGATAAATCTTAATTTGAAGTGGGATTTTATTTGGGTACACATGTTTGCCTTCTCTTGCATTACGTGGCTCGTGCTATTTCCCTGGAGGATCCTGATTGGTGTTTGGCGAAGAAGAACCAAGATGAATGGTAAAAATTCTTGTTTGTTGGTGGCAGTGGGCTGGGATGTGACCAGCTTGCTGTGGTGTGGTTGCTGCTGAGTGGGCTCTCGCATCAGAGGTGCTGTGTGCATCTTGATGATGGCTGCCATTGAAAATTGTGCCTTGGTTAAAGATCTTGGCCTTGCGGTGTAGGTTGTTAGAACTCACTTTGAAGAATTGCAGGGTTCTTTTAGCTGAGCGGTGGAGATGACTGAGAGAGTTCTTACACTCGAAAGAGTACTTTCCCTAGTGAGGACCTGCCTTCAGGCTGTAGAGCTCTTACCACATGGTGTGTAGTTTATCCTGACGGGTTTGACAAGTGCGGGCCGGGCAAGGTGTGTTTGTGGGCTCAGTCCCTGGCGAGAGGTGGGAGGCGAGTTCCCAATTAGCATCAAAAATTGGCTGCCATGTTTTGGTAAGTTTGATTTGGAGACTGGGTGCATCAGATTCAATGAAGAGCAACGGGTCCGATCTTCGAGGCCAGGGGTCGGTTGGGCCCACCAATCGCTGGGTCCTATATTGTCCGCATGGGGCGGCACGGTAGCACAGTGGTTAGCACAGTTGCTTCGCTGCTCCAGGGTCCCAGGTTTGATTCCCAGCTTGGGTCACTGTCTGTGCGGAGTCTGCACGTTCTCCCTGTGTCTGCGTAGGTTCCCTCCGGGTGCCCCGGTTTCCTCCCACAGTCCAAAGATGTGCAGGTTAGGTGGATTGGCCATGCTAAATTGCCCTTAGTGACCAAAAAGGTTAGGTGGGGTTACTGGGCTACAGGGATAGGGTGGAGGTGTGGGCTTAAGTGGGGTGCTCTTTCCATGGGCCGGTGCAAACTCGATGGGCCAAATGGCCTCCTTCTGCACCGTAAATCTTTTGAATCCATGACTCCTACTGATTTATCTCCTGACCCCCCAAATCCTGTCCACCATCTACAAGGCACAAGTCAGGCGTTTAATGGAATGCGATCCACTTGCCTGGAACAACACTCAAGAAGCTCGACACCATCCAGGACAAGGCAACCTGCTTCATTGCTCCCCATTCCACAAACATTCAAACCCTCCACCACCTACAAACAATGGCAGCCGTGTGTACCATCTATACGTTGGTATACACCAAGGTTCCTTAGACAGCACGTTCCAAACCCACAAAAACTACCATCGAGAAGAAAAGGGTAGCATATAATAATAATAATGATATTAATAATCTCTATTAATGACACTGCAATGATGTTCCTGTGAAAATCCCCTACTCACCACGCTAAGGCACCTGCTCGGGCAACCTGGGAACTCCACCACCTGGAGGTTCCCCTCCAAGGCACACACCCTCCTGACATGGAAATATATCGCCGCTCCTTCACTGTTGCTGGGGCAACATCTGGGAACTCCCTCCCGAACAGCACAGTGGACTGCAATGTTTCAAGAAGGCAACTCATTACCACCTTCTGAAGGGCAACTAGGAATGGGCAATAAAAGCTGGCCTCGCCAGCGATACCCAAATGGCATAAATTAACAAAAAAATTAAATAATTACAGAGCCAGCGAGGGTGTTCATTGGCAATTGTGAAGTTGACACACCATTAGAAACTCAGTTGAATTGAGTTACCAATCAGAAAGGTGTAACTTTTTCAAATGTTTTTTCAGTGCGGTTTTAGGAATGATTTTAGCAAATTAATATAGTTTTAAATAATTTATATTTGCATTTGTGTGTGTGTTAGTAATAAGATATAACTTTAGGTTTTAGTTTCCTTTTTAAAAGTTACATAGGTCTGGGGGTTTGCTTAGATGCCTACATTTCAATGTGGATTTTACAACTCTAAAACAAACACGGGGGTGGGATCGCCGTCCTGCCGCACAATTTCCTGGTGCGGCGCGCCCCCGTTGGCAGCAGGATCCTCCCTCCCGGAAGACGGCCAATGGAGTTTCCCATTGTGGGTAACCCCCCCACGCCATCGGCAAATCCGCAGGCGTGAGTGCGCTGACGGCGAAGAGGAGGATCCCACCGATGGAGAATCCAGCCCCAGGGTATTTAAAAAACTGGCTCTTGCCTGGCAACCAGGGGCCCACACAGACAAGCCAAAGCAGTTTGAGTTCAGTTGGAACAAGATAGCACAGAGAGAAGGACCATCCTTCAGAAACTGTCAGAGCAGGCAGGACAATGCAAAGGGATGGAAAGCATGTCTAAAACTAAAGAACAGAAAATCTGAAATCTGGGTGGCATGGTGGCGCTGTGGTTAGCACTGCTGCCTCACGGTACTGAGGACCCGGGTTCGATCACGGCCCTGGGTCGCTGTTCCCGTGGAGTTTGCACATTCTCCCCGTGACTGCGTGGGTCTCACCCCACAACCCAAATATATGTAGGGTAGGTGGACTGGCCACGCTAAATTGCCCCCTAATTGGGAGAGTAACTGATGAATCCATAGAAATTGCTTTGGCTGGCATCTGTTATTTAATTTCAGAGTGTGGGGTTTCTGACCATCAGTTGTCTATTGATTTACATAGACTGTACTTATGTGAACATTAGAATATTAGATGGATTCTGTAACTATTAGTAGTGTAAAATAGTTTATTGTTTTTTTGTTTAATAAATATTTTATACTTTTGTTAAAAGTTAATCAGCTGACTCCTGTTTCTCTGTTCAGTAGCTTCCTTCCACGTATTTTTTTTTTAATCGAGGGGCAATTTTAGAATGGCCAATCCACCTACCCTGCACATGTTGTGTTGTGGGGGTGAGACCCACGCAGACACGGGGAGAATGTGGAAACCCCACACTGACAGTGACTTGGGGTCAGGATCGAACCACTGCGCCACCGTGCCACCCACATATCTAAAATAAAAGTTACGATTTATCAAGCTAGATTATACCCTGGGATCTGACTTGGCTAGTAGTAACATCAGCTGAGATGATAACAAAAGAAGGTTTCATCAATTCAATTGCTTTCCCATTGTTTACAGTCCAGCGAGACCTCACGAGCACACTTTCCAGAGAAGCCTGGAATTACTGACAGAAACTTCTGGATCTTCATTCTATTTTGCATATGTGCGGGCTCCAGAAATTGACCACGGACGTGATCCAATCGCCATGCTGCACCAGAAAAGCAGTTTGCCGCAGCGCAGGCGTTTAAAGTTGGGAAACCCCTCTCTCCTGGGATCTACGTGGCTCGCAATGCCTCGTGAAATTCAACGCCATCTCACGAGACATTGTGATGTGAATCCCACCCACTATGGGCAGATCACGTTTTGGCAAATCTGCATATTAGAGCGAGGCAGTTAGCCTCACTCCAATGTGCAGATTCCCGGGGTACCTGAGGCTTTGGGGTTCAACCCGTTCACATCAGAGACCTCGGGTGAGCGCCATTCAGCAATGGTCCCCTCAAACGGGGACCAGAAGGAACGGCAATCGTGGGAGTTTCCAAGGGGATCGGAGCTCTTGATGTTGTCCCAGTGATGGCCTCCTACAGACAGCAGCTGGCTGACTAATTTCTCATTGCGTTTGTATAGATGAGCTATGTGTATTTTTCTGGGGATGTGATAGGGGGCTGTGGTTTTGGATTGCGATTATTCCAGCCTCTTCTTGATTCACTCATAGGACCAATGTCCTATGACCTGTTCCATTCTGCCTGCATCTATAGACCAATCTGTGTGACCTATATTCATTCACTGTCCTTTTTATCCAGAAAATTCCATTGATATGTTTGGAATCTCCCTCAGGACCTTTTATGCACTGTGTGATTTGAGAGTGTAAAGTTGTTAATAAATCTGTTCTTTTCACTTCTCCTCAATAAGTAAACTTGTCTCAGCATGCAGGAAACCATTAACTGTGTGAAAGGAATTACTGAGAGCTGAACCATGAGGTTCACAGATTGTGTAACATTAAAATAGTTTTGTCATTTATATTGGTATATGCATATTTGGTTTATCTATCCGCAGAGACTATTTACATTCATGGATGCTAATTTATTTTTAATCTTCTGAGGGGAAATTCCATGAAAAACTCCTCAGTATCTAAGGTAAAAAAGATATGCTTGAATTTTCAGGGTGGCAAGCGCTCCTGAGAGTCAGCGGGGAATGCATCACCACCAACCCCAACAGGCTGTGGAGAATGTACATCATGTAATTCACACTGTATAGTATTGCGTTCACACTATATAGCATTGTGTCCTTGTGGGCTCTGTCTGTGAGCCGTTGCGCGGCTCTGCCCACAGGGGGAGATGAGGAGCTTGTACAGGGCTCCACCCTCGGCTCCGCCCATGGCCCCTCCCACTACCGGAAGTACAAAGTGCTGCAGCCTTGTGAGTCTGCCCTCAGTTCTTCTGGTCGCAGGCTGGCTCAGTTGTAAGTCTATTAAAACCACAGTTTACTTCCTATCGTGTATCGAGTAAATTGATGGTCACATCGCAGGCTCACTGCTATTTTATGCTCAACTGAGACAAGACTTTTGTCCACCCTTGGACAGAAGTCCTGCCTTGGAGAGCTGTTAGCCAATCGGATTGGCCGATAGGTTTTCAGTTCCTCCAGGCACAGCGCTGCAGTGCCAGGATGCAGTACTGCATCACTATGCCAGAGCCAAAGTCCCAGGACTTCTGGTAAGTGCCAGATGACCCGGAGGTGAGAGGTAGTGGATACCCTGATAAGTTGGGAGATGGTCCGGTCTTGGTGGGTGGGAATGGGTGAGACTAGAGCTCCCACCCCATCAACAGCAATGGGGCAGAGGTGGAGATGGTTAGCTGTTTCAAATTCCTAGGGGTACACATCTCCAAAAATCTGTCCTGGTCCTCCCACGTCGACGCTACCACCAAGAAAGCACAGCAACGTCTATACTTCCTCAGGAAACTAAGGAAATTTGGCATGTCCACATTAACCCTTACCAACTTTTACAGATGCACCATAGAAAGAATCCTATCTGGCTGCATCACAGCCTGGTATGGCAACTGCTCGGCCCAGGACCGCAAGAAACTTCAGAGAGTCGTGAACACAGCCCAGTCCATCACACTGCCTCCCATCCATTGGCTCCATAAACACCTCGCGCTACCTGGGGAAGGCGGGCAGCATAATCAAAGACCCCTCCCACCTGGCTTACTCACTCTTCCAACTTCTTCCATCGGGCAGGAGATGCAGAAGTCTGAGAACATGCACGAACAGACTCAAAAACAGCTTCTTCCCCACTGTTACCAGACTCCTAAATGACCCTCTTATGGACTGACGTCATTAACACTACACCCTGTATGCTTTATCCGATGCTGGTACTTATGTAGTTACATTGTATATCTTGTGTTGCCCTATTATGTATTTTCTTTTATTCCCTTTTCTTCCCATGTACTTAATGATCTGTTGAGCTGCTCGCAGAAAAATACTTTTCACTGTACCTCGGTACACATGACAATAAACAAATCCAATCCAATCCAATCCAGGTCCTTGAGGGGAGAGCGCCCCAAATCTGAAGGGCCATCAGAAAGGGGGAATAGAAATCTCTCTTTTTACAGCCCATCATTTTGCTGGAAACTAATGCCAGTAACAAACTGACTGTCAAGACGGAAATACAAAGCAATTTACTTCTACTAACAAAACAGCTACCCGTCACTAAATTGAAAGCTCTTTTACAGCTGTTATAATTCATTCTCTGCAGAGTGCCATTTAGCAGCAACTCCATACCTTGAGGGTTTATGTCTGAATTTGATGCACCAATTTACTAACACTGATTTTCAGAATTCTGAGTTCAGGAGTAACCAGCATTTTTAGAAGAATCTGGTATTAGTTAGTGATTGTTCGAAAACCCTATTTCAATGTATCTGCAAACGTTTGTTGAATAGATTCTTTTTTTTAAAAATAATTTTTATTGGAATTTTTTACAGAAAATATAACAACAAACAGTGAAATGCAACAACATAACCCCATAATAACTGTAACACCCCCCAGACCATATCGACGCATGTATCACATCCCGCCCACCCCCCCAACCCCAATGAACAACAAGAGAACTTAAAAATAAATTAAAATTAAATAAACAAACATAGTCATCATCCCGCCCCCACCTTTTTTCCTCCCCCTTCCCCCCCCTCCCCCCCGGGTTGCTGCTGCTGCTGTCCCAGTATCCTATCGTTGAGCCAGAAAGTCGAGGAAGGGCTGCCACCGCCTAAAGAACCCTTGTACCGATCCTCTCAGGGCGAATTTGACCCTCTAGCTTGATAAAACCCGCCATGTCATTGATCCAGGTCTCCACGCTTGGGGGCCTCGCATCCTTCCATTGTAGCAAGATCCTCCGCCGGGCTACTAGGGACGCAAAGGCCAGCACATCGGCCTCTTTCGCCTCCTGCACTCCCGGCTCCACCACAACCCCAAAAATCGCGAGTTCCCATCCTGGCTTGACCCTGGATCCCACCACCCTCGACACCGTCCTCGCCACCCCCTCCAGAAGTCCTCCAGCGCCAGGCATGCCCAGAACATATGGGCATGGTTCGCTGGACTCCCCGAACACCTGACACACCTGTCTTTGCCCCCAAAGAGCCTACTCATCCTAGACCCGGACATGTGGGCCCGGTGCAGCACCTTGAATTGGATGAGGCTAAGCCGTGCACATGAGGAGGAAGAATTAACCCTCTCCAGGGCATCAGCCCATGTCCCGTCTTCGATCTGTTCCCCCAGTTCCCCCTCCCACTTAGCTTTCAGCTCCTCTACTGACGCCTCCTCCACCTCCTGCATAACCTTGTAGATATCAGATATCTTCCCCTCTCCGACCCAGACCCCCGAAAGCACCCTGTCACTCACCCCCCTCGCGGGAAGTGAAGGGAATCCCTCCACGTGCCGTCTAGCAAACGCCTTTACCTGCAGATACCTGAACATGTTCCCCGGGGGGAGCCCAAATTTCTCCTCCAACTCCCCCAGGCTCGCAAACCTCCCATCAATAAACAGGTCCCTCAGCTGTCTGATGCCCGCTCTGTGCCAACCCTGGAATCCCCCATCAATGTTCCCCAGGACGAACCGATGGTTCCCCCTTAACGGAGCCTCCATCGAGCCCCCCACTTCGTCCCTATGTCTCCTCCACTGCCCCCAAATCTTGAGGGTAGCCGCCACCACCGGACTCGTGGTATACCTCGTGGGAGGGAGCGGCCACGGTGCCGTTACCAGGGCCCCCAGGCTTGTATCTCCACAGGACGCCCTCTCCATCCATTTCCATGCTGCTCCCTCCCCCTCCATCACCCACTTGCACACCATCGACACATTGGCCGCCCAATAATACTCCGAGAGATTGGGTAACGCCAACCCCCCCCACTCCAAGAAGACCCTCTTCATCCGCGGGGTCCCATGCGCCCAAACAAAGCTCATGATGCTGCTAGTCACCTTTCTAAAAAAGGCCCTAGGGATAACGATGGGCAAACACTGAAAGAGGAACAAGAACCTCGGGAGAACCGTCAGTTTGACGGACTGCACTCTACCCGCCAACGATAGCGGCACCATGTCCCACCTTTTAAATTCCTCCTCCATCTGCTCCACCAGCCTGGTAAAATTAAGCTTATGGAGAGTCCCCCAACTCCTGGCCACCTGCACCCCCAGGTATCTGAAACTCTTCACTGCCCTCTTAAATGGGAGCCTCCCAATTCCCTCCTCCTGGTCACCCGGGTGTACTACAAATACCTCGCACTTGCCTAAATTTAACTTATAGCCAGAGAAGCCCCCAAACTCCGCTAACAGCTCCATCACCCCCGGCATTCCCCCTTCTGGGTCCGCCACATACAACAGCAGGTCGTCCGCATACAGCGATACACGATGTTCCTCCCCACCCCGCACCAGACCCCTCCATCTCCCTGACTCCCTCAATGTCATAGCCAAAGGTTCAATCGCCAATGCAAAGAGCAAGGGGGACAGGGGGCACCCCTGCCTGGTCCCACGGTAGAGCCTAAAGTACTCCGATCTCCTTCCATTGGTAACTACTCTCGCCATCGGAGCCGCGTAGAGCAGCCTCACCCATTTGATGAATCCCTCCCTGAATCCGAACCGCTCCAGCACCTCCCACAGGTACCCCCACTCAACTCTATCAAACGCTTTTTCCGCATCCAGCGCCACCACTATCTCCGCCTCCCCCTCCACTGCCGGCATCATAATAACATTTAGCAATCTCCGCACATTTGTGTTGAGCTGCTGTCCCTTGACAAATCCTGTCTGATCTTCGTGTATCACCCCTGGCACACAATCCTCTATCCTGGTGGCCAGGATCTTCGCCAGCAACTTAGCGTCAACATTGAGGAGCGAGATAGGCCTGTATGATCCACACTGCAAGGGGTCCTTATCCCGCTTCAGGATCAGAGAGATCAGTGCCCGCGACATCGTCGGGTGCAAAGCCCCCCCCTCCCATGCCTCATTAAAGGCTCGCACCAACAGGGGGCCCATCCGGCCCCGG
Source organism: Scyliorhinus canicula (assembly GCF_902713615.1). Taxonomy (NCBI): domain Eukaryota; kingdom Metazoa; phylum Chordata; class Chondrichthyes; order Carcharhiniformes; family Scyliorhinidae; genus Scyliorhinus; species Scyliorhinus canicula. The sequence continues at coordinate 32,474,098 of NC_052154.1, read as the reverse complement.
CACCTTACCTGACTGCATTTCTCCAATCCCCCTGACTAGCTCCTCCAACTCTATCGGCGCCCCCAGCCCTTCTACCAGCTCCTCTTGAACCTTTGGGAAACATAGCCTGTTCATGAAACTCTCCATCCCCCCTCTCCCCCTCGGAGGTTCCGACTGGTACAGTTCCTCGTAGAAGTCCCTAAAGACCCCATTTACTTCTGCCCCCTTCTGCACTACATTCCCACCCTTATCCGTCACTCCACCAATTTCCCTAGCCGCATCCCGCCTACGGAGCTGATGCGCCAACATCCTGCTCGCCTTCTCCCCATACTCATATACCGCGCCCTGCGCCCTCCTCCACTGTGTCTCCACCTTTCTGGTGGTCAACAAGTCAAATTTGGCCTGCAAACTACGCCGTTCCCCCAGCAACCCCTTCTCCGGTGCCTCCGCGTATCTCCTGTCCACATCCAGGAGCTCCCCTACCAGTCTCTCCCTCTCCTTCCTCTCCCTCCTTTCCCTATGGGCCCGGATGGAGATCAGCTCCCCCCGGATCACTGCTTTCAGAGCCTCCCAGACCATCCCCACCTGGACCTCCCCCGTGTTGTTGGTATCAAGATACCCCTCAATACTTCCCCGGACCCTCCTACACACCACCTCATCAGCCAGCATCCCCACATCCAGGCGCCAGAGCGGGCGCTGGTCCCGCGCCTCCCCCATCTCCAGATCAACCCAGTGCGGAGCATGGTCTGAAATTGCTATGGCCGAATACTCGGCATCCTGCACTTTCGGGATCAATCCCCTGCTCAGGACGAAAAAAATCTATTCGGGAATAAACCCTATCGACATGAGAGAAAAAGGAATACTCCCGCGCTCTCGGTCTCCCAAACCTCCAGGGATCCACCCCTCCCATCTGGTCCATAAACCCCCTCAGCACTTTGGCCGCCGCCGGTCTCCTACCCGTCCTTGAACTGGACCGGTCCAGTGGGGGATCCATCACTGTGTTAAAGTCTCCCCCCATGATCAGGCCCCCTGCCTCCAGGTCCGGAATGCGGCCCAACAAGCGCCTCATGAAGCCGGCATCATCCCAATTCGGGGCATATACATTAACCAGCACCACCTTCTCTCCCTGCAGCCTACCCTTCACCATAATATATCTGCCCTCCTTGTCCGACACCACCTCAGCCGCCTCGAAAGCCACCCTCTTCCCCACCAGAATCGCCACCCCCCCGGTTCTTTGCATCCAATCCTGAGTGAAAAACCTGCCCCACCCACCCCTTCCTCAGACGAACCTGGTCCGCCACCTTCAAGTGGGTCTCCTGGAGCATGGCCACGTCCGCCTTCAGTCCCTTCAGATGAGAAAATACCCTAGTTCTCTTAACCGGCCCATTCAGCCCCCTCACGTTCCAGGTAATCAGCCGGATCAGAGGGCAACCCGCCCCCCTCCCCCGCCGGCTAGCCATAGCTTATCGACTGCTCGCCCCAGGCCAGCGCGCCCCGCCCGACCCGTTCCCCATGGCGATAACGCCTCTCCTCAACCCCCCCGGCCCACAGCAGCTCCTTCCTGGCCATTCCAGCAGCAACCCGGTATCCACCCCCCCCAGGCTAGGACCCCTCCTAGCCGCGACGCACCCTCCATGGTACTTCTGTGAGTCAGCTGACTTCTGCTGACCCCGGCAGCTCCCGCCAAAACCCATCCCCTCCCGGCATGGGGTCATCCCCCTCTTGCCACACCTCCTTGGCACCGCTTCAGCGTGGGAAAGAAAACCAGTAGAGGCCACGCCCCCACCGCCAGCTCCGCCCCCCTGCCTCGCAGCACGGGAAACCAGAGGAAAGCCTGCGCTTTCACACTGCCACACCCCACCCTTCTGACGCAGCTCCCCAAAATCCAGTTTCACCCCAACCCCCAGCCCCGTACAGAAGAGAACATATAAAACACAAACCCCCAACATTCCCCACATAACCCACAACCATACCCATCAGACAGACCCACCCGGAAACAGAGCAAAATGAAAACCAGCATAAAAAAACACGTGTCAAAATTGCAAAACAGCAACAGCGAAAACAGAAACGGCCATAGTGTGTCCCCAGGCCCTAGTTCGAGTCCAGCTTCTCTGCCTGTACAAAGGCCCACGCCTCCTCCGGGGACTCGAAGTAGTGGTGCCGGTCCTTATATGTCACCCACAGACGCGCAGGCTGCAGCATTCCAAATCTGACCTGCTTGGCATGCAGCACCGCCTTCGTCCGGTTGAACCCGGCCCGCCGCTTAGCCACCTCCGCACTCCAGTCCTGGTAGATTCGCACTACCGAATTCTCCCACTTGCTGCTCCTCTCTTTCTTGGCCCAGCGCAGCACACACTCTCGGTCGCTGAATCGATGGAACCGCACCAGCTCCGCCCTCGGGGGTTCATTTGCCTTGGGCCTCCTGGCCAGCACTCTGTGAGCTCCCTCAAGCTCCAGGGGCAAATGGAAGGACCCCGCTCCCATCAACGAGCTCAACATCGTGGTCACATACGACGGGAGATCCGACCCCTCCAGCCCCTCCGCCAGGCCCAGGATCCTCAAATTCTTTCGCCTCGTGCGAACGTCCAGCTCCTCCAAGCGGTCTTGCCACTTTTTGTGAAGTGCCTCGTGCAACTCCATTTTCCCCACGAGGACCACGGCCTCCTCCTCCCGCTCAGCGGCCTGCTGCTGCAACTCCCGAATGGACACCTCCTGGGCCGCCTGGGTCTCAAGCAGCCTGTTGGTAGTTGCATTCAGGGAGTCCAGCAACTCAGCCTTCAGCTCCGCAAAACAGCACAGAAGAGAAGCTTGTTGCTCCTGCGCCCACTTCCACCAGTCCTCAGGTGTTCCGCCGGCCGCCATTTTTTCCTTCTTCCCCCGCTTTTCTTGGGGAGCTGCTGCAGCTTTTTCCTTTGCCCCACTCTGGGTGAGCACCATAAATTATGGGGAATGCTCCTCTAGACACCTTCCCCCACCGGGATTTGTCGAGACAGCGCCATTTGGGGCCCTCAAATAGGCCCAAAAGTCCTTAAGTAGCGGGAGCTGCCAAACGTGCGGCTTAGCTCCGCATAGCCGCAACCGGAAGTCCGTTGAATAGATTCTTAAGTCAGGAACAGGCAACACATTTTTACAATCTGTGAATATGGACCTGACAATGAAATGAAATGAAAAAATGAAATGAAAATCGCTTATTGTCCCGAGTAATGAAGTTACTGTGAAAAGCCCCTAGTCGCCACATTCCGGCGCCTGTCCGGGGAGGCTGGTACGGGAATGGTATACACCAGAAAAGCACAGCTACAGTGAATCACTATTAAAGTAACTTTATGATGGAAATTGTGCATGATTGCCAAAGCTATAGAAATATACAATAATTATTTTTTGTCTTAGACACCAGCATCACCAACCACTCTGAAAAGTGAATTGATGTTGGCTGTTCAGTATCATGTTTCAATTAATGCAGTTGTGCTGGATGGAAATGGACTCCGCAGCTAGGTTTATGTAGCAATATTTGTCTCTGATCGGTATGCTAATTGTTGAACCATGATGTTATTGATTTTCATTCTGTTTTAAACTATAGTTCAATATTTATTATGTTACTAAGGGCACCATATGCCAAATGATATTTTAAGGCATCTTCAAAGAAGAATGAAGACCAAGTCAAATCTATTTTCTGCTTCTCAGTTATTGGCTGTTCAAAGGGTATATGCTAGCAGCAATTCTTTGACGACTTTCCAGTTTGTAAGTACACTAAAAGCTTTGTCGCTATGACCTCTGACTCTATTGGAGAAAGAGGAGTAGAGACCAGCAACTTCGAAGGGCATATCGACACAAATTCAGCATTAGTTCAAAGCTTTGCACCTATTGTGTATTAAAGCCTGAACTTTGTCCAATGTCAGGTCAGGACTGAATGTGCAATAAAGCCACAATTACGCTGCAGTTGTAAACTGAGCCCGCTTTGCACAAACACCACTGTTGGAAGCCTTGGTTGGAAGACTCTGGATATGCAAGAGGGTCTCACATGCATTGATGACCATTGTGAAATTTGGTGTGGGATTAATACATGTTAATGACCCAGACCTCGGTGTTTCAGGCACGATGTCAATATTTGCCGACAATACAAAACTTAGAAATTTTGTGAACTGTGGAGAGGATAGTGAAGGATTTCATACGATTGGTGGACTGGGCAGACAAGTGGAAGATGGAACTGAACGCAGAGAAGTGTGAAATGATTCATTTTGGTGGAAGAACATGAAGGCACAACATAAAATAAAGGGTTCCATTGTAAAGTGGGTGCAGGACCGAGCAGTGACCTTCATGTATGTGTGCATCACTCACTGAAGGTGGCAGGAAGGTTGAGAGACCAGTTAATAAAACATATAGCATCTTGGGCTTTATTAATAGAGGCATAAAATACAAAAGCAAGATAATTTGGATAAACCTGCATAAAATACTGGTTCAGCCTCAGCTGGAGTATTGCGTTGAGTTCTGGGTGTCACACTTCAGGAAAAATGTGATGGCATTGGAGAGGATGCAGAAAGGATTCATGAGAATGGTCGCCATCAGAGATGAGGAGCTTCAGTTACCTATGCAGATTGGACAGGTTGGGATTGTTCTTGGAGAAGAGAAGGTTGAGAGAAGATTTGATATTTTTTATTTGCTCATGGCATGTGGGCATGCTGGCCAGGCCATCATTTATTACCCATCCCTGAGATCAGCCAACCACATTGCTGTGGGTCTGGAGTCACATGTAGGCCAGACCAGGTAAGGACGGCAGATTTCCTTCCATAAATGACGCTAGTGAACCAGATGGGTTTTTAACGACAATGATTTCATTGTCACCTTTTAGACTCTTAATTCCAGATTATTTTATTGAATTCAAATTTCACCATCTGCTATGGCGGGATTCGAACCTGGGTCCCCAGAGCATGATCTCTGGATTACTAGTCAAGCAGCAATACTACTATGCTACAGAGGTATTCAAATTCATGAGGGGTCAGGACTGAGTACTGAGGGAGAAACTGTTCCCATCAGTGGCAGGATTGAGAAACAGAGGGTACAGGTTTAAAGTACTTGGCAAAAGAAGCAATAGTGACATGTGGAAAAACCCTTCTCATGCTGCGATGTGGTTAGGATCTGGAATACACTGCCTGAGAGTGTGCTTGAGCTATGCTTAATCGAGGCACTCCAGAGGAAATGAAAATAGAAAAAAAGTGCCGGAAATACTCAGCAGGTCTGGTAACATCTGTGGGGAGATAAACAGAGTTAACAAAATTCCGTTCACGATTTTGCACGGCCACCTTTAGAGATTATTTTGAGGCCCGCATTACAATGTTGGATTAAAGTTTGCACCATAAAAACTAGACACCAGAGGTCAAGAGCTGGTTAGGTGTGTCTAATAGACATTAAAAACCTCAGTTAGCAGATTTATAACAGCTTGGAAAGATTTATTTTGTTTGCAGCACTTTGAAGACTCTACATTTAAAAATAGAGCTCAATTTACTCTATTAATCCAACAATGGGAAGTGTCTTTGTGGTAAAGTTTCAAACTTGGAAATCCAATCCTGTATCAGTCACGCCCCTCTCTGAACTCTCCTCTTCGTGGTTAACCCGTGTCTCATATACTCTATGTTGCGAATTGCACAGTAGTTAAAAAAAGTAACAATAAAGGATGCCTGGTTACATCCCAGCTGCGCAGTGCTGACTTGCGAGATCGGAAAATGCACCAAAATGTAACAAATAAAATTGTAAAATGGTGTCAAGATCATTAAAATGAAACAAAGGTTCGCTGATAATTAACTCAGTTCAGATCAGAGGCAGAGGGTGAAGCCTGAACAATGACTATTTTTAAGGAATGATAAATGTTTTGATCTATATGTCAAATTTTAGACAGTTACAGAAGAAATAATAGCAAACATCATGTACATATGATCACTGGTGGGCACTGACCACTTTATCCTCTAGATGTTAGCAACCTTCCTAGGTCTCAACGAATTCCTTTTTTAAAAAAAAATGTTTTTCTGAAGGCATTATACACATCAAACACAACCAAAACTAAAAAGAGAACAAACAGGAATTCACATAACAAATAAATAACTAACACCCCACCGCCCCAGCCTCCCTGCCATTACCCTCCGCCCACTCTGCCTCCTTTTTCAACCCCAGAGTCCCCCCTGCTGACTTCTTAACTATTCTTGAAGAAGTCGATAAACGGTTTCCATCTCCAGTCAAACCCCTCCACAGACCCTCTGAAGGAGAACTTGTTTTTCTCCAACCTAAGGAATTCTGCGAGGTCGCTAACCCACAATCACGGTTTTGGCAGACCCGAGACCCTACATTCCAACAAGATCCATCTCCGGGCTACCAAGGAGGCAAAGGCCAAGACGTCGGCCTCTCTCGTCCCCTGGACTCCTGGCTCTTCCGACACTCCAAAAATTGCCACTTCTGGACTCATGACAACCTTCACCCTCAGCGCCTCAGGCGTGACGTCAGGGAACCCTCGCCAGAATCCCTCCAGTTTTGGACAGGCTCAAAACATGCGGACATGTTGCCGCACCCCCCCCCCCCCCCCACCCCACACACCACCCACACCTATCCTCCACCCCCTTCAAAAGCTGCACATTTTGGCCACCATCATATGAGCCCTGTGGACTGCTTTAAGTTGAATGAGGCTAAGCCTAACACACTAAGAGGATGCATTAACCCTCCTCAGATCCTCCTTCCATAACCCAGCTTCCAACACCCTCCCCAGCTCTTCCTCCCATTTCCGCTTAACCTCTCCTATGGGCGCCCTCCCAGTCCATTAATTCCTTCTAGATCTCTGACACCCTACCCTCACCAACCCCTGTTTTTGACACCATCTTTTCCTTCAAACCCCGGGGGCAGCAGGTCGGGAAAGGTTGGCACCTCTTTCCCCAAATAGCCTCCCACCTGTAAGTACTGGAACCCATACCCGCTGGGCAGTTCATACTCCTCCATCAGTCCCTTCGTCTCAATGAATTCCTGGAGGTACTTATTTCCATTAGTTTTCTTTAACAACAAGCTATAAAAATGCATATTGAATCCTTTTTTGCATACTTTGTCATCGGAGTACATCGGCCTAGACTTCGCAGCTAGTGGTGAATGAACAATGCCAGCCATTCTTTACGCTTACATTTGCCCACAGATTTTCTCTGGGATTATGCACTGGAACTTGCTGTCATTAGAGAGCCATTTCATTGTGACAGTCTCTGAAGGGGATCTGGGACCTGGGGGAGTAATTGTATCTCCTTGACTAATCATATTGAAGAATTGTTCATGAACTGAGCACTGCTCCTGGGCCAGGAAGTCAGTTACAATGGAGCGCGATTCTCCGCTGCCCACGATGGGTCAGAGAATAGCGGGAGGGCGTCCCCGACATTTTTCACGCCCTCCCGCTATTCTCCCCCCCCCCCCCCCACACCACGGCCGCCCCACGACATGAATCGCTGCTCGCCGTTTTTTACGGCGAACAAGCGATTCTCCCCAGGCCAATGGGCCGGGTTCCCAGGCCTTTACGGCCGTTTTTACGGCAGCAAACACACCTGCTTGCTGCCGTCGTAAAAACGGTCGCAACATGCCCGTTCTGGGCATCCAGGGCCCCGATTGGCACGGCAGTACCACGGCCGTGCCAAGGGGGGCATGGGCCCGCGATCGGTGCCCACCGATCGTGGGCAGTGCGTCCGTAACGGATGCACTCTTTCTCCCTCCGCCGCCCCGCAGGATCAGTCCGCGGGGCGGCCGAGGGAGATGATGGCCCCGCCCATGCGCGGGTTGGAGCCGTCCAACCCGCGCATGCGCGGCTGACGTCATTGTGCGCGTCAGCCGGCGTGACGCTTGGTGCGCGGACTTAGCGACGGTCGCTAAGGCCGCGATGCCGTGCTTCACGGGGCCCCGCTGCTAGCCCCACCCGGGGGGGGAGAATCGGGTCCCGGGATGGGCTGTGGAGGCAGCCATGAAATACGGCCAGTTTCACGGCAGCCTTTACGACTCGCCGCATTTGCTGAGAATCATGCCCATTTAAAGCATATTTATTAAGGTTTTACAATTTAGAGAATAACACAACAAAATTGGAAAGTATTACATCTCCATAAACAAGGAACAACAACAAAAAAACGGCTGAGCGTACATGAATACAGAGTGAGGCAGGAGAACAAAATCACAGCTGGCTCTATACAATCATTAGACCAGGCACCTATACAGCCCCACCAGAGACCGAGGGAGAAGCAGGGTGAGGCCATGCTGCCCACACTGTGTCAGCCATGTTAAGGTATGCACTTGTATACGTCTCCCTCAACTCTAACAGCACCCTACAAAAAGTAAACCCCCAAAACAACCCAACACAGATTACTCTAACTGGGGCTTTATCCTCAATCTCAGTGAGGTTGAACTATCCCCGTCAGCCCCAACCATCCACCCGTCACCTCACTCCAGCTCCACTCATCTTCCTTCGAAACAAGATAGACTTGCTCCACAAACACAAGGGTTATAAGACATAATAGCAAAAAAGGAGTAAAACTCTGTACAGATCACACTTCACATGATCAATTCAATATGACTTTGCTAGAACAGGATAAATTAACAACACCCACCCTCATGTTCACATCTTGCACTCCCTTGCAGGAGAAAGGGCAACGTTAAATAATCAAACAACATAATCACAAGGGAGTACCATCCAGGATTATCAAAGACTTTCAGGATAAAGACACCACCAATATCGTACGAGAAGATAAAAGTTAAGCTAGGATCAGCGAGCACTGTTCAGGATCTCTCAATGATTCCAACGATTGAAGCACAAGGCACTGTCACTTCCACCATGCCATCTCTCCAATGCCCAGTCCGTTCAAAGCCTAGGACCCAACCAGGGGGAACAACTTGAGCCGCTCGGCCACTTCCAAACCCTCACGCCAAGCATCGAGAATAGAATCATAGAATCATAGAATGTACAGTGCAGAAGGGGACCATTCGGCCCATCAAGTCTGCACCGGCTCTTGGAAAGAGCACCCTACTTAAGCCCACACCTTCACCCTATCCCGTAACCCAGCAACCCCACCTAATCTAACGGCAATTTAGCATGGCCAATCCCCCCTAACCTAACCACTCCTAACCACTGTGCTACTGTGGTGCCTAGCCTTTTAACTGCTCTGGTAGCCACAGTATTAATATGGCTAGTCCAGTTCAGTTTCTGATCAATGGTAACCCTCAGGATATTGATCAAATTCTCCATAATAATAAAACAAATCCATATTTAAATAAAACACATTTTTAAAAGTTCCAACTCAATCCAATCATAACAGTTTATTTTACTCTCTGAAAACTTTAAATAAAAAGTGAAGAACATAAGTGTTTTTGGCTTCCTAGTTTGCTATGCATGAAAACGTCAATGTGATTGGCTGCTTACCTGCTTGCTGACATCACTGTTACACCAAACATCCCCTTGATTTGACTCAGATTTAAACTGGTGTCAGGAAAGGGGAAATCCACACCATAGCGATTGCCAGGTCTTTGTGGGCAGCTTACTTTGAAGTTAGTGGAATGCGCCCTTGCTTTGCCGCTCACTGAAAAATCCAGACCATTGAACTTGTACCCCAACACAAGACAGAATTCCTAGGCGAGGAGGCTTAAAAAAAAGAACCTGGGACGTGTTGATTTGGTTAATGTCAGCTAGAATGTTCCAATAGGAATCAGTGGTTGTGGGGTGGAGGGGGTAGTGGGTGTGTGTGTGTGTGTGGGGGGGGGGGGGGGGGGGGGGGGTGCTTCTGACCATTAATCAGTGAATCCTGCTGGGAAGTTTACTTGTAAAAGTTGGCCACAGAACAAGGCTTGGTTATGATGTTTGCAGCCCATGTTTAAGTAGTTTGCGAGAACACACAGTCTCATGTCACTTGTCTATCATTCAGTAATGCCTTTTCGTTTAAAAGGAAAACAAGAACAAACTATGAATTGCAATCATGAATGAGTCAGATAGGAACAATGAGAATGAATTGTATGGTCTGCCAGCATGTTCAAAATTGGCCGTATAATACTGGGCATGTTGGCATCATCACAATGTACATTGATTCGTGGTTTGATTTTATTTAATCGCATTCCTGTCTAACAATGTTTTTCCTATAATTAATTCAAAAAATGGATTCATAATTTACAATTTTTAAAAATGGGTTTCCAGTTAAATTAATGATACTTAATAATGCTAGGGTGTTTATCACAACATTTGTCTCAGTAAATGTTATTGTGTGACACCTTTCTCACTTACAATTGGACTGTGAATCTTTTAATTTCACCATCGCATTGGGTAGCAGTTTTTCTGCAGTTGGTGTGATGTCAGACTACCTGCCAGAAGTGATCACACTTCTGTTTCACTGGATTAGATTTGGATGACTTGATGACTAAATTACAACATTGGGTCTGTGTTGGCACTCTGCTAGGATGGGACATCAATCATGTGGATAAGTTAGAGAAAGTCCAGAGGTGAGCAAAATGTTTAGAATGGTGAGGCATCTAAATAGAGAAGCTAATGAAAAACTGTTCCCATTGGCAGAAGAGACGAAAGCCAGAAGACACTGATATAAAGTGGTTGGCAATAAAATCAGGCCACGCGAGGAAAAAGTTTTTACTCAGCGAGTGATTATGATCTGGAATAGACTGCCTAAAAGCCTTGATGGAGGCAAATTCAATTGAAGCTTTTAAAAGGGAATTAGGTAATATTCGCACCACTGATGTGCCAGGCAATGATCATCTCCAACAATAGAGTATCTAATCATCGGCCCTTGATATTCCCTCCACTTGCCTGAATCAATACTACTCCAACAACACTCTAGAAGCTTGACACCATCCAGCATAAAGCAGCCCACTAGATTGGCATCCCATCCACCATCTTAAAAGTTCACTCCCTTCACCACAGATGCACAGCGGCAGCAGCATATACCATCTACAAGTTACACTTCAACAACTCAGCACTCCTTCGCTAGCACCTTCCTAACGCACAGTCTCTACCACCTAGAAGGACAAAGGCAGCAGATGTAAGGCGAGACAATCACCTGGACATCCCCCTCCAAGCCCACATCATCTTGACTTGGAAATATATCGACGTTCCTTCACTGTCACTGGGTCAAAATCCTGGAAGTTCCTCCCTAACAGCACTGTGGGTGTACCTGCACCATGTGGCCTGCAGCTCTTCAAGAAGGCAGCTCACCACTGCCTTCTCAAGGGAAATTAGGAATGGCCAATTAGTGTTGGCCTGGCCACCAACACCCACATCGTGTGAAAGAATTTTTTAAAAAGCTAAGTGAATGAAAGGAATAAACTGCGGGGTTAAGAGGAAAGGACAGGGGAGTGGGACTAACAGGATTGTTTCTGCAAAGTGTCAACATGCACTAGATGGACCAACTGGCCTCCTTCTGTGCAATAATTGTTCCATTATTCTATGATTCTAGAGGGTATAGGATAGGAAAAAAGGATGGTGAGGGGGGTAGGGAGTGGTCCCATATGGATGGAACCAGTATTGATCAAGGATAATATTCCTGATCTACAATGGAACGATACACTATAGTCCCAATCTATTTGTTTAGATGTAGGGAACAGAAAAGGAGCTGTTACATTTCTGGGAGTTTATTATGGACTGCTTTAGTAAGAAGGAGATAGAGGAGCAAATCTGTAGGCAACTTTCAGAGAGATACGGTAGCACAGTGGTTAGCACTGTCGCTTCACTGCTCTATGAAATGAAATGAAAATGAAATGAAATGAAATGAAAATCGCTTATTGTCACGAGTAGGCTTCAAATGAAGTTACTGTGAAAAGCCCCTAGTCGCCACATTCCGGCGCCTGTTCGGGGAGGCTGTTACGGGAATCGAACCGTGCTGCTGGCTTGCCGTGGTCTGCTTTCAAAGCCAGCGATTAGCCCTGTGAGCTAAACAGCCCCTCTAGGGTCCCAGGTTCAATTCCCGGCTTGGGTCACTGTCTGTGCGGAGTCTGTACGTTCTCCCTGTGTCTGTGTGGGTTTCCCCTGGGTGCTCTGGTTTCCTCCCACAAGTCCCGAAAGGCGTGTTGTTAGGTAATTTGGACATTCAGAATTCTCTCTCCGTGTACCCGAACAGGCGCCAGAATGTGGCTACTAGGGGCTTTTCACAGTAACTTCATTGCAGTTTTAATATAACCCTACTTGTGACAATAAAGATTATTATTATTATTTTTTAAAAAGCAGTCATAGTAAGGGTAAGCCTCAAGATAGACAAAGGAAAAACAGAGTGAAGGGCAAGGAAGGTGGAGAATATCTAAGATGCATTTGTTAATCAGCTTGTTACTAGCCCAAACAGGGAGCAAGTAATGTGGATTAACATTGGGAATAAAGCAGGGCAGGGACAATGTGTTGCAGTGGGAGAACATTTGATTAATAGTGACCAGAATAGTAGGTAAAGTCGCCATAGTCCCAGACGACCATAGGCTGCTTTTTCCTTTGGGGGGAGAGCTGACTGATGGTGATGTAACCTGAGGATCACCAAACCTCAGGCGAGGGGCAAGGTTGAGAAGGCTTCATGAGTAACCTCAGCTGGTTGCAGGAATTTGACCCAAGCTGTTGGCCTGCTCTGAATCATGAACCAGCTGGCCAGCTAACTGAGCTAAAAGTGATGGTTGTGAGGTGAGTGATAGGAATAAGGTGAAACGAGCAACGTGTGAGGCTACTGGTGCTGTTGGTGTGATATGGCATTCATGTGGCACATGAGGATGCAGTCACTAACTTTGATGCTTTTGTGAGGTCTTTGAACTTATTGTGGCATTGTATCCTGGTCCTGGACAGATATAGGATACCTCCCCTCTCCACCTCCTCCAGCAAGGCATCCAGTGCCATATCTGTAAAACATGGGAGTCCATTCTCTCCCATGTTGTGCCATTATTCAATGTTTCTCAGGTCAGATTTACTTGCTGTACTACTGTCAACACCTGCTTCAGCCACAATATACATCCCCTTTTAGCAGTGCCGGTTAGCTTTATCTGATGTCACTAGACACTGACCCCACGCCAAAGCATGTAGCCAAACAACAATGCCTTTACTGCTGGCTGGACACTGAACTCATTCAAACCAGCAATCATCACAAAGCTGGCATGCTGCCCGCATTGCAATGAACCAGCATGGAATAATCAAACATCGTGCCCTCTCCCCCACCCACCACCACCAACTTAGTCAGGGGCAATCCAACCTAACCCCCTTTGTAGGGGGTTTGCTTTGTCATTTTCTCAAAGAATGGTGTGTTTGGTGTAATTGGCAGTAAATGCTGAAGCATTGAATGAACATGGATTGCATTAGACTCTGGAGTATTATCATGAGCTGTAATTTTAATGTCAATTGATTTTCATGAAAAGAAATAACTAATGCATTCCAATAAATAAATCATAAAACATTAAAAATTAAAATTCAAACTTAAGGAACAATGGGAAAATACATTTTAAAACAGATTTGCATATGTTTTCCACTTTACAATGTGTGCTGCTGCGTCTAGTATTGAAGCTGTGTATGGTTAGTTAAACTTTCAGAGTATAGTTTCTAATATCTAGGATATAATAGGGTATGATTGTATTGCAAAGGATTTGCCACAGTAATCAAATGACTGGCAGAAAGTGAGAATAGTATATAACTTATTGATACTGGGGCCAGGATTCTCCAATCCCACGGCCAAGTTGTGACGCCGGCATGAAAAGTGGCGCCAACGGTCCTCGATAATCAGGGATGCTCTCCTTCCTTGGGGGCTAGGTCGGTGCCGGAGTGGTCCCTGCAGCTCCACCGGCGTGCACCGCCGGCCCGAGTTCGCATATGCGCGCTACGGCCGGCGTGATTCCGCACATGTGCGTGGGTTCCCGTCTCCGTGCCGGCCCCCAGGCAATATGGCGCAGCCCTAGAGGGGCCCAGCGCGGAGGAACATAGGCCCCTACGGAACCAGCCCGCCCGCTGATCAGTAGGCCCCGATCGTGGGCCAGGCCACCGTGCAGGCCCCCCCCCCCCCCCCCCCCCCAGCCCGGGGTCGGATCCCCCCGACCCCCCCTCCAGGACGGCACCCACAGACACCATCCAGGTCCTGCCGTGTGGAACCTGAGTAACCCAGGCCGGCGAGACTCGGCCGACCTGGGGGGGGGGGGGGGGGGGGGGGAGGGTCGCTTTCTGTGGCCCCTGACCGGAGTGGTGGCACCCGAAAATCGGCGGAGAATCGGCGAGCTGGCGTCGGGGATTCTCCAACTCAGCACACGGGGAGGGAGAATCCCGGCTCGGGTCATTCAGAAACATCAATAACTCTATTTACCTGTAATTTTACAAAACTTGCTTAAAGTGCATGTAACATATGACCATAGGAAATAGGATCAGATGTGGGCCATTCGGCCCTTGAGCCTGCTACACAATTCAATAAGATTGTGGCTCACCTGTTTACGTTGCGTTCCACATTCCCACTTACCCCCGATACCATTTGATTCCCTTGCCCAAGAAGAATCAATCTACCTCGGCCTTAAAAATATTCCACCTCCACCACCTTCTGAGGCAGAGAGCACTAAAGATTCAATACCTTCTGAGAGAAAGAAATTCTCTGTATCTCTGTCCTAGAAGGTCGATCCTCCATTTTAAAACAGTGCCTCCTAGTTCTGGACTCACCCACAGGAGGAAACATCCTTTCCACTGTCCACCTTTTCAAAATGATTCAGGATCTTACATACTTCAATACAGTCACCCTTTACTCTTCGAAACTCCAGTGGAATCAAGCCCAGCCTATCTAACTTTTCCTCATGAGGAAACCCGCTCATTCCAGGTGTCAATCAGGTAAACCTCCTCTGAACCGCCTCCAATGCATTTACATTTTTCCTTAAATAAGGGGACCAAAACTGCACATACTCATCACATTTTGCTAATCAGAAAAAGATCCATTTATGCATACTCTTTGTTTTCTGTCTGCCCATAGTCTAACCATGCTAATATGTTGCCACCTACACGGTAAACGTTTAATTTCTGCAATAATCTTTGATGTGGCATCTTAGCAAATAGCTTCTGGAAATCCAAATACAATGGCCGGGATTCTCCGAGCCCTCCCCTGCAGCAATTCTCCGCACTCAATGGGCCGAGTGCCTGTCGGATTCTGCTGAGTCCCGCCGACGTGGTTTACATATGGTCCCACCCTGCTGAATCTCAGTGTTCTGGCTGCGCGGGCAGTCCTGGTTGGGGAGGGGGGGGGGGGGGGGCAGGGGAATCCGACTCCGGGGAGGGCCTCCACAGTGGCCAGGTCTGCGATCAGGAGCTATCGATCGGCGAGCGCACTCATTCCAGGGGGAGCCTATGTTCCTCCGCGCCTGGCCCCTGTAGGGCTCCGCTATGTTGCCCGGGGCCGGCGCAGAGACGGCAACCACGTGCATGCGCCGGTGCGGAGACGGCCGTGGCTTGCATGCATGGACCTGCGCCAGCCATGTAGCTGCTCTGCCGCCGTTCTAGAAGAAGAGGATAATTACTGGGCCTGGAGGCCTGTTGTCGCCGGTGTCACTCGCGCCGGTTTTGACGCTGGCGTCAACACTTGGCCACGATATCGGTGAATCCCAGCCAGTGTGTAGTCTGTCTCCCCTTTATTCACAGTGCATGAGGGTAGCACAGTGGCACAGTGGGTTAGCCCTGCTGCCTCATGGCGCCAAGGTCTCAGGTTTGATCCTGGCTCTGGGTCACTGTCCGTGTGGAGTTTGCACATTCTCCCCATGTCTGCGTGGGTTTTGCCCCCACAACCCAAAGATGTGCAGGTAGGAAGATTGGCCACGCTAAATTGCCCCTTAATTGGAAAAAATGAATTGGGTACTATAAATTTTTATTTTTTTTTATTTTTTTATTTAAATTTTTTTTTAAATTCACAGTGCATGATACTCCTTCAAAGAGCTTGAATAAATTGGTTAAACATTTCCCTTTCACAAAACCATGCTGACTCTTCCCGGTCACCTTGGTGTTTCTAAGTGCCCAGCTCTACCCTCTTTTGGTGATCGATTCTAACACTTGCCCCTCAACAAACATCAAGCTAACTGGCCTATAGTTTCCTGTTTCCTGCCTCCCTCTCTTGAATTGTATGTTTGCTTTTTCCCAGTCTGATAGAACTTTCCTAAAATCTGGGGAATTTTGGAAAATTAACACTAATGCATCTACTACCTCATTAGCCTCCTCTTTTAAGACTCTAACATAAATATCATTGGGACCCAGAGACTTGTCAGCCCACAACCCCATCAGTTTGCTGAGTGCAGCTTCTCCAGTGATTGTAATTTCACCAGCTTCTCCTCTCCCTTCCACCAGCCATGACTGGAATGCTTTTTTGCTTATTCTATAGTGAAGACAGAGGAAAAAGAATTGTTTATTTCACCTGCCATTCTCTTATCATCTACTATTCTATCCCCAATCTCACTCTCTAAAGGACCAACACTCAATTTACTCACGCTTTTCCTTTTTAAATGCCTGTAGAAACTCTTGCTGTCTGCTTTTACATTTCTAGTTAGCTTCCTCTCATAGTCTTTTTCCTGATGAACCTTTTAGTCATTCTCTGCCAATCTTTATATTCTGATCAATGATCTGACCTGTCACTCATCTTTGTGCAGTTATATGCTATGTAACATTGTTCCCTCCTAACCAAAACCTCTATGCCTCAAAGTGTGCTCTGAAGTGCCAATAGTTTCATAATAATAATCTTGATTGTTACAAGTAGGCTTACATTAACATGCAATGAAGTTACTGTGAAAAGGCCCTAGTCGCCACATTCCAGCGCCTGTTCGGGTACACCGAGGGAGAATTCAGAATGTCCAAATTACCTATCATCACGCCTTTCTGGACTTGTGGGAAGAAACTGGAGCACTCGGAGGAAACACACGCCGACACGGGGAGAATGTGCAGACTCTTTGCATACATTGACCCAAGCTGGGAATCGAACCTGGGACCCTGGTGCTGTGAAGCAACAGTGCTAACCACTGTGCTACATGAAGTTCTGAGTGCAGGTTGCGATGAAAAATGGTGTCAGTGCCACTCCGCCCACCCTTGGCATGTACTGTCCTGAAAACCGTCATGTTTTGCTTCTCGAGTCAGCAGTGGGTCTGATAGCTGGGTCAAGTGAGCTGAATGGATGATGGCGGCATCCCCAAAGACACGCTGAATGGTGAGCTTGCTATCAGAACAAGATTGTAGGAATCTACCATGTGGTTTAAGTGTAGTCTCATATACACTTCAAAACTCAGTAGAATTTAAGTTACACTTCTCGGATGTGAAATAAAAATCTTTTATTGTGTCTATTGATTACAATTGAGAGGCCAAGATCTTCTTGTGGTTACAAATCAAATGTTCCCAGAAAGCCCTTGCCAGCAAAAGACTTTACGAGAAATAATTGGCTTAATGGTTTACAATAGATTTAACTTACAAAAATACAGTAATGGTTCTTTGCTTAAAGCAAAACAGCTTGCGCGAACTTCAAGAGCTAGAGTGGAAAATAAAAATACGAAATATGGATAGCGAGCAGTTAAGTGAAAAGTGTAGAGTGATCCTGGGTGGAAAATGGCTTCCCGAACCTCTATGTTTAAGGAGAATGTTATCAGTCTGACTCCATCTGTCCTGACCCCTGAAATGTGCTGATTGGCTTGGATGGGTTTGAAATACATTTAGTTGGATGGTTAGTTGTCAATCAGCAATGTGCAACATATATTCGAATATATTGCATTTGTAGATGTTTGTGTGTGTTGGAATGTGATGTATCCTCTTAATCAATTCTAGTTTTTGCTGGTTTCTTACTGACCGTTCTTTTATCTGAATTCTGAACAATGGTGTGTTCATGTAGTCATGGTGACCTTGGGTATGGCTGCATAGCTTTTTCTATTAGAACAATGGTCAGTTTATGATATTAGTAAAATATTGCATAAACTCTAGCTAGTTTTATGAATATTTCAGATTCTGTGCTTTGCCACTGCAAATTCTGCAAGCTGTATGTTTTTGTAATAATGAAATCCATTTTAAAATTGATTTTAAACTGGGCTTTAGTATTTACATTAAAATGGCTAAATCAATTACCCTTTTACCCGTCAGAAATAGTTAGTTTCCTTCATAGATTAATAGGTCGCCCATATCTGCAATACCAGAATGTCTGCAAGCAAGGTCTCAGTTTGACCGGGACTGGATTGATGCATGGGAAATCCTCATTGCTGTCTGAAATAGTTGGCAACAAACAGTCAGGAAAAAGCATGGAAAAAGCAGAGGACAAAAGAAATGACCAGATGACGGAAAAGAATAATCACATCAGTCAACCTTGGGCCAATATCATTCATCTGTGTCAGCTGTGCAAGGGAATGCCACTCACAGATCGGCTTCTACAGCCACACTAACCATATCCAATACAGAAGTAACATATACACCCTGGACACGGTCCATCGACTCCTGAGACAGACGGATACCAAACTTACATGATAGAGCGGAAGTAGCAGAGTAGGCGGATCATGATGTCGCTGAGACTGTGACACTGATTTGATGTCGGTACTTCTATGATTGACCCTGTCTTAAAAACGAGAAGCCATCAGAGGTGTTTAAGAGAGGCTCAGCAATTTGCAGGTTTGCTGTTTATCACTAGTCCCGTTTGAGCTTTTGAAAGTGTTTGGGGTTAGTTTGGGTGAAGAATGCGGGGTGTGGTGCTGTATGCGGCACAGTTGTTGATGCTACAAGAAGGGCTGTGGACACACCACTTGTTATCAGTAATAGGTGTAATTAGGAATATTCTTGGGCTGCAGTGTGAGAGGGAGGTGGAGTAGAGGCAGCAAAGAGAAGCTGCCCTTAGAGGGAGGATTTGATAGGGAGCAGGACACTCACAGGAGGCATTATTAAACCTCGTGAAAGTACTTTTCTGCCTCCACCTAAACCAGGACCAGCGCATTTGGTGTCTGTAATTCATCAAGGAAGTGATCACCAAAGTCTGCCAGCTCTTGGAACCAGACCTGCCGCCTCAGAGTCAAGTGAGGACAGCGCTGCCATAGAAACATAGAATGTTGCCGTACAGAAGGAAACATTTTGGCCCTGCAGTGTCCGTTCTAGTTCTCAGCAAGACAGATCCAGCTAGCCCTTACCTTGCCCCATTGCACAGAAATTATTTTTCCTTTGCGCACTTATTATTGATCCTGCCTCACCACACTCCCAGATTGCAACCTATATATCAAAACATTGGAGAATTATATCAGGAATCTTATATACTAAGGCTACAGAACTTCCCAATTTTTGCACATTATTTGTATTTTTGTGTATTTTATTAAACAGAATATGATACTATTTTCTTCACATACAGATCATTGACCTTTCCAATTTCTGAACTGAATTTCTGTTTTTATCAAGTGGCAGCACCTTACAGAATTTATTTTACAATGACTGGAGCAGAATTTGCTGCATTTAAAATGACAAAGCTATCAGTTCTCACTGTTATTGCAGGGCAAAACTGACGCAGCTACTGGTGCTGGTACCTGTACAATTACGTGTAAAAGTTTGGATGCTGGGGCAAGGGGTGGGGAACTTAAACTAATCACTCATTATTATTATCACAACAATTGACAAAAATCTTCAGCCTTGTTCAGCCAAGTGTTATATTTCCTGCTTTTCACTTCCTGCTTTGCCATCTATGAGAATACTTTAATCAGATTGGTTTATCAGCCTCCCTGCTGTTTATTTGGTTATTGGGTACTACAGGTCCCCAGTAAAAGTTGCCATATTCAAACTGATGTCAGAAAAGAGGAAGCAAGGGCAGCACGGTGACGCAGTGGTTATCACTGCTGCCTCATGGCACCGAGGTCCCAAGTTCGATCCCGGCTCTGGGTCACTGTCCGTGTGGAGTTTGCACATTCTCCCCGTGTTTGGTTGGGTTTCGAACCCCATAACCCAAAGATGTGCAGGGTAGGTGGTTTGGCCATGCTAAATTGCCCCCTAATTGTAAAAAATGAATTGGGTACTCTAAATTTATTTTTTTTTAAAGGAAAAGAGGAAGCATGGACTCCAGAGCCTTTTGAAACTTTAAGGGGGCTATTTCTCAAGATGAATGTTGACAGCCAAACCTTCGCCTCTAACTGCAAAATCCTAAACTCTGATCACTAAGGTCACAAGACACAAGGACTTCTGAAAACAATGGGCTGGATTTTACAGGGTGCCCTGTTCCCACATGGCCTGGGTCTCCCCCTGCCATTGATAAAATAGCGGCGGGTGTGGGATGAGGCCCATAAGTGGGCATTAATTGGGCTTCTGTCAGGGCTGGGGGGAGTAGTGGGGGAGTGGACAGGAGGTGGGCTGTGGGGTCGGGTTTGACAGGTGCGTGGTCCTGCATAACCGGCGGCATCTGTTTGGGTGCGATCGGTACGTGTGGGGGGTGTAAACGTCCACGAGGCTGCAGCTTGACAGCCCTGCACGTGTCCAGCACGGACCCAGCAATTCCCACACCATTTCCGCATATTCTGTGGGTGTATCATGCGGCGCTGGTGCTAGACCTTCACTGGTAGCGGAATCGGTACGGGTGTGGCGCCTATTTTTCCATCGTGGAACACCACGGATCCTCCATTGCCGTCAGCACTTAGACGCAGGAATGGAGAATCCAGCCCCGTGAGGTTGCCAGTTACAGAGAGAGAGATGGAACTCTTGAGGAGTTTTGGGGCCACCCACATTCTATTACATAATTTAATGCAAATTTAAACTTGTTTATTCAGCTAATTTTGAAAAACAACCAAATAGATATCATCAGAGAATGTGGAGATATATTTAAAGAGATTTATTCTGCCATTTGGCTGACAGAATGTAGCTGGAGGATTGTGTACTTAATGAATAACCTACTTTCAACTCACAGACTAACAGTTCATAGATTTCATAGAATTTACAGTGCAGAAGGAGGCCATTCGGCCCATCGAGTCTGCACCGGCTCTTGGAATGAGCACCCTACCCAAGCCCATACCTCCACCCTATCCCCATAACCCAACCTAACAGCAATTTGGACCCTGAGGGCAATTTAGCCTGGTCAATTCACCTAACCTGCACATCTTTGGACTGTGGGAGGAAACCGGAGCACCCGGAGGAAACCCACGCAGACACGGGGAGAACGTGCAGACTCCACACAGACAGTGACCCAAGCCGGGATTCGAACCTGGGACCCTGGAGCTGTGAAGCATTTATGCTAACCACTATGCTACTGTGCTGCCCTTCTGGGCATTAGATTTGGATGGCCAGTGGATAAGTTTATTCATGCTTTTGAAATGTTTTTAAAATCTTGGGCAGTGGAAATTCCAGTTACGGAGAAAATTATAGTTGATAATTTAGTTGTGTCAAATATGCTTTGAATGATTCAAAATTGCTATTTTTTTCTTGTTTATCTCCTCTTACTGGTCTTTAAAGATTGCTTGTTTTCATAAGTGCTCAGTAGTTTCCTATTGGTGTGTTGTAATGCTACCCTGGCGTCCCTATTCTAATTTGTTGCAGTTGTTTTACTCAAATGGAATCAACAATCGCAACCATTTTCCTTTGAGATACTCATGACCTTAACCAGTGGAGTATTTTCTGCATGGTTCCCATTTACTTCAATTTTGCTGGGGTTCCTTGGTGCCACTCTCAGTCAGATACTGCATTGATGTCAAAGGGCAGCTCTGTGCACATTTGGACCAAAGCTGTCATCAGGTATGGAGCGAGTAGTCCTGGCAGAAACCAAACTGAGCATCAATAAGCAGGATGTTGTAACCTCCGCTTGGTAAGACTTTCCATGACAGTTTTCATCCTTTTGCTGATGATAGTCATTGAGCAGACCGATGGGGCAGTAATTGTTCAGATTGGACTTATTCTGCACTTTGTGGAAGTACACACTTGGGCAATGTTCCTCTTTATTGGGCAGATGCCTGTGTTGAATCTCTGCTGGAACGGTGTGGCAAATTTCTGCTATCCAATACTTTATTCAATAGAAGCCACAGCAAAGAAAGGGAAATCATAATTATGTTAAGATCCCGGACCAGACCCCATAACCTGTTAGGATACTGGACAAGAACCCCAAACACTTTGTAAAAATTTGTAAAACTGTGAAGGAAGGATACTTCACCTCAGGAGTGATTCCACTGACAAATAGGGATATGTTAAATTAAACCAAACTTCATTATTAACAATGGATTAAAGTATATTAACAACACAGAAAATAGTTCACAATTAACACTTTAATTTATTGTTATGATACACACAGGGCCTACCGGATGGGAATGGTTATCTTCCCTGTGGTCTTTGCGGAGTACGAGTAGGGCTGGGGATCTCCATTACCCTCTGTATAAAAGGTTGGTGAAGAAGGCACCAATAGAACAGGAACCCGGTAGGTCCCCACCGGGTAGTGTATATATTGTGTTGCAAATAAAACTACTTTTAAAAATTTTACTTGATATGGACTTATTGAACTTATTAAACTTATAGTTGATACCTTCTCTATCTCCAATTAATCAAAGCCCAACACAGATCAAAAGCCAGTTATAATACAGTTAGCAAACACAGGGTTACTTCTGTACACTTGAATAGCAATTTCTTGAAAAGACTGCTTGAAGAGAGAAAGAGAGAGCCTGTCATGATACAGCTTGCAAATCCTTGTATGTGTCAGACTACTGTTTAACCTGACGTCCTTTTGCAAAGGACTTGGGGAAATTGGGTGATCCAAGGGTTACATCGGGGGTTCGAGAGATCGGGGCATCATTTAAAAATGGCATCCTTCTCTCTTCCTGCACTGAGAGCTCCGCTCGTTGGACCTCCTCAGTGCAGGAAATTACGCTAAAGTGCGGCCTCGGGGATTGGGGGTGGGGGTGGGGGGGGGGGGGGATTGGGGTGGTGGGGGGGGGGGGGGGGGGGGGCAACCACAGAGTCCGAATGCCTTCACCTAGATTTATTAATAATACTGTAACTGATAGATATATCTGAACTCAGGCTTTTATAAACATTACTGCAACAAATAAAATACAATAAATATATCAATTTCTTACATGCTTCACAATCAAAGTAATAATTTCCCTCCTTTAGATAATATATTTGAGAGCTCAAGCTGGAATGTGCTTCAATAATTCAGATGAGAATAAAACCATTCTCTTTGCCTCTACATTATATAATTTTATCTGAAATTCTCAGTATGTCGCTACCCATACTTTCCATGTGGGGAAATGCCAATGAACGTCAAATTCATTGTCCTGGAATGGACACATCCATCAGATAAAGATACTAAACAGGAGGGGTTTGTTCAAAGTGGTAATACCAGGGGAGAAAATATGAACAGAATAGTTAGCACTTCCCTGAGATACATTTCATACCAAAAATGGGTTTGCAAACTTTAGTGGAATGGTTGTTTTGTACTTTTTATGATTTCATAAGCTGAACAAGGGGGGGGGGGGGGGGGGGGGGGGGTTTGCTCATTCACAAGTTATACCCCTGTAGGCACATCAAAAAGTGACTATTTTTACACCAGACATGGTATTAATGTGCTGAATGAATAAGAACATTTCAAAGCATTGCCACGGGCATAGATAAAGGAGGCGCAGTTAACAGAAGCATTCTGTTGGCCAGCAAAGGGGGCTGGTAAATGTCTGAGGAAAGAATGTTAAAAATTGATTGATAACGAGCAAATTCATAATTGTTCTATTCAACTTTTAAAACCAGCTGTGGGATTGTGGACATTTCTAAAGACATAAGATTTATTTCCCATAGAGAGTTGGAATACGTTTGCCTGCCAGCATTTTATAGAGCAAGGCAATTGACTTGTCCCACTGATCATTTTGAACTATTGGTGCTTATTACTTTGTCATCTTTACATTGGTCATCTCCAAATGCTTAAAGAAATGGGGCAAATCTAGTCCAAAAATCTTGCGTAAAAACGCTCGGTTGCCTCATGAAAGTTCTTTTATATAACTTCATAGCATCAGCTACAAACTTAGATGGGTACATGGAGAACATGAGTAGTGGATAATTGTTGGCTTTTGAAGTAGATATGGTTGTGAGGCTGGTTACTGTTTGGGACATTATACATCATCACAGGTAAATATAGCAAGAACTCTCAACACCAGGTTAAAGTCCAACAAGTTTATTTCAAAACACAAGCTTTCGGAGCGCTGCTGCTATGAAATAAACCTGTCAGACTTTAACCTGATGTTGTGAGACTTCTTACTGTGCCCACCCCTGTCCAGCGCCGGCATCTCCATGTCGTACATATAGCAGGATTGGCTACAAGATGGTCCAGCCAAGTTTCTGGTCATAGGTGCCTGACACTCTCCCTACATGTGACAGCTTTCTGCTGTGTGGTAGTTTCTGGTATCCTCACAGAACCTTGTACCCATCTCTCTGCTCAGGTCTCAAACATAAAAGAGTTCTTGAGAAGACAAGGTCCACACAGTTATCGGTAGGTCTGTATACCAGAGTATAAAAAAATGATGACATTTTGATTGTTGTGACCAACTTTATTTTACACAGCACCAGTTGGCTCTGGTAAGCTGGATAATTAATGAGAATTGACACATTTGAGAGATTTGCCTGACCTTTAAATGATCTCTCGCATAAAGGCTCACTCCTAGAAACTGTCCAGAATTTTGCTGAGTACAGAACCCACCATCCAGCATGTCTGAAGCAGGAACTAATACGGGGAGTCCTTCACAACCCCATCTTATAGTAAGGAAACTATTAGCTGCGAACTTCCATTGTTTGCCCTAGATCTGAGAGGAATGAAATGGACATAAACCGAGTGGAATATTTTCACAGATGGGCAGCACGGTCGCACAAGTGGACAGCTTTGTCATAATATACACCAGTATATCATGGTGCAGACACACACTGATTGACACACACAGGGACCAATCAACATGTACAAACACCGCAGCCAATCACCAGTTAGAATACACACACTATAAAGGCAGAGGGCGCCACGGTTCCCACTCATTCTGGGTGCTGCCTCTGAGTGTAACAAGAACTCATCCAGCCCAGCACGGACTCACAACACGTGCTGAGAGAATCAACTGGTTCGGACAAGGCTTAGGTCTCTAGTTTAAGTTAGCATCATTTAGACCCACAGTCATCGTGTGTTAGTTAGTTAATAAAATTGAGTTGAACCTTCATCAGTGTTGGGAGTGTCTGTTCATCTCTCAAGTCTACACTAGCCAACACTTCAAGCTTCACAGCGTCAGGATCCCAGGTTCGATTCCCCGCTGGGTCACTGTCTGTGCGGAGTCTGCACGTTCTCCCCGTGTCTGCGTGGGTTTCCTCCGGGTGCTCCGGTTTCTTCCCACAGTCCAAAGACGTGCAGGTTAGGTGGATTGGCCATGATAAATTGCCCTTAGTGACCAAACAGGTTAGGAGGGGTTACTGGGATACAGGGATAGGGTGGAAGTAAGGGCTTAAGTGGGTCGGTGCAGACTCCATGAGCCGAATGGCCTCCTTCTGCACTGTATGTTCTGTAACCCCACAGCCCCAGCACTATACTGGATTTTACAGGTAGAAAATTCTGGCCTTTTGTATTTCAACGAGACAACACTCTAATAAGTTCATCTTTACTGTTGTATAGAAAATCTCACAGTGCTTAAGGTAAATTAAACCTATCAATCCTGACTTTTTACCCAGGTGATTGTTTGGTGAAGATTGGGTGTGGTGTGCCAGGAGCAGTCTGGATTAAGCCTACTATGCACCTGTGGATGAGATCAGTCAGTAATAATACCTCTTATTGAGAGTTTAGCAGCTGCAGCTCCAGCAAAAAAAAAATCTAATTCTTTCTTCATCTCCTTTACATTGTTAACTTTTATTGTCTTCCTTCCCTGAATGTTCCCTGGTGATGCCTTCTTGGATTGCATGTAGCACATTATTATGTTGTGGGATAACTTAGCCATAACAAAATCAACTCTGATCAGTCTGGGTTTCTGATGCTTTACTTTAACGTGACTACGATGTATTTGATGATGCATCCACCTTGCCAGGTGTAAGTAGCTACTGTAGTGGAGCCTTGAGCAAGAACAGCAGAGGAATCAATCTTGCATTTTGTTTAATGGTTTGAACAAGGGGAATTGCTTAAAGTGGAAATGGCTACTATTGTGCTTGAGGGTCACAGATCAGCTGCACAATGATGGACTGATCGTCTCCACGGCTCGTGTGCACAGCTTTATATGAATACAGAACAGCTAGTGCCCCGGGCGTTCAATCAATTATCCTCTGGATTTCGGGCAATTCTGCCGTTGGAGGAAATACAGTGCCTTCATCCTGTTACCAGTTGTCC